>NW_028088227.1:6099212-7492721 GCF_014824575.4 Sturnira hondurensis | reverse complement strand
TTTCCAATTTCAGTCCCTTGTGATCAGAGAAAATGCTTGGTATGATTTCAATTTTCTTGAATTTGTTGAGTCTCGTTTTGTGTCCTCTCGTGGTCTATCTTTGAAAATGTTCCATGTGCATTTGAAAAGAATATGTATTTAGCTTCTTTGGGACGAAGGGCTCTATATATATCAATCAAGTCCATTTCATCTAGGGTGTTGTTTAGTGCAGCTATATCTTTGTTGATATTTTGTTTGGAAGATCTGTCCATTTTTGACAGTGGGGTGTTAAAATCCCCTACTATAATTGTGTTGCTGTCAATATCTTTCTTGAGGTCCTCTAGGATTTTCTTTATATATTTGGGTGCTCCTGTGTTGGGTGCATATATTTTTAGGATGTTAATGTCTTCTTGGTGTTTTCTTCCCTTGAGTATTATGAAGTGACCTTCTGGGTCTCTCTTTATAGCCCTTTTTCTGAAGTCTATTTTTTGTGATATGAGGATTGCTACCCTGGCTTTTTTTTTCTTGTCCATTTGCTTGGAAAATTTGTTTCCATCCTTTCACTTTCAGTCTGTTGTGGTCTTTTCACCTGAGGTGGGTCTCTTGTAGGCAGCATATGTGTGGATCATGCTTTCTTAACCATTCAGCTATTCTATGTCTCTTAATTGGTGCATTTAACCCATTTATGTTTAAGGTTATTATTGAAAGGTACTTATTCATTGCCATTTATGTACCTGTGTTCCTCTCTGTCTCTTTTCCTTCCTTTCCTTGAAGCAGCCCTTTTAGTAATTCATGTAGAGCTGGTTTTGTGGAGGCATATTCTTTTAGACTTCTTTTGTCTTGGAAGCTCTTTATTTGGCCCTCTATCTTGATTCAGAGCCTTGCTGGATAAAGTAGCCTTGGTTGTAGGCCTCTGGTTCTCATTACTTGGAATATTTCCTGCCATTCTCTCCTTGTTTGGAATGTTTCCATTGAGAAGTCAGCAGCCAACCTTATTGGGACCCCCTTGTATGTTACTTCCTTTTTCTTCCTTGCTGCCTTTAGGATTCTCTCTTTGTCCTGGAGTTTTGCCATTTTAATGATGATGTCTTGCAGTAGGCCTCTTTGGGTTCCATCTGCCTGGGATTCTCAGCAATTCCTGGATTCATGTGATTTTCTGTCTCCTCAACTTGGGAAAATTTTCCGTTATTACTCTTTCAAGTAGGTTTTCTATCCCTTGTTCTTGTTCCTCTCCTTCTGGTATTCCTATTATTCGGATATTATTACGTTTCATATTGTCTTTCATTTCTCTTAGACTCTCCTCATTTTTTTCTGATTCTCTTTTCCACTACCTGGTCCGTCTGGGAGATTCTTTCCACCCTGTCTTTGAGCTCGCTTATGCGGTCTTCCACCTCATCAATCCTACTGTTCATACCTTCTGCTGTGTTCTTCAGTTCAGATATTGTATTCTTCATTTCCTCTTGGCCTTTGCTGATGGTTTCTATTTCCTTTTTCATGTTGGTATAGTTTGTGGAGAGTTCATTGTAGCTCCCCTGTAGTTTCTGGTAGCTTGCTCTAAGCTCTTTGAATTTCCTGATAACCAGTGCTTTGAATTCCATATCTGATAGTTGACTTGCCTCTATTTCATGTAACATTCTTTCTGAGACTTCCTCCTTTTCTTTCATTTTGGGATTGTTTCTTTGTCTTCCCATTGTTTGTGATGCTCTTCTTGTTGGCCTCAGCTTCTTAAATTGATCTGTTCCGGTTCCCTGAGTTTATGGTGTGAACTTTTGTGGTAGGATACCTGTGAAATTCAGTGGTGCAGTCTCCTGTAGGTATCTTGGTGTTCTCTGCTTCCACTACTCCTCTGGTTGGTGTCCAGCGAGTCAAACCTTTTCTTCTGGTCTCAGTAACTGCAGCAGCCTGAGGGGCTGTTATTGTGGCTCTTCTCACGCCTTGGTACACTCAACTGGTCTTGCCAGTACCCCCCAAGACCCAGACTGGCGCCTCTCACCCGCACCCTACTGAGAGCGGATTTTGTCCCAGGCTTTCCAGCCCTGGTCTGGCATGAGGGCGCGGGCTCCCAGCCAGGCTTTCCTTTTCTCGTAGGCTTGGGTGTGGACCTTTCCCAGTGCTGTGGGTAAACACACAGGGCAACTCACAATTCTCCCAAACTAATAGCCACAGCCTGACTCCCTGTGTTTCGCTGGCTGAGTAGGGATGGAGCTGGTGACTGGCTCTCTTCTAGGGGCCCAGCCAGCAGCCCAAGACTCCCCGAGACTGTTCGAGAGCCAGTGCAGAGCCACAGGGTTTGCCCGGGCGACTCTCAGTTCCCCAGTCCGAGGGTCGGCGCAGACCTGCAGCCACCCAAGCTGAAGGCCAAGGCTTGACTCCCAGTGCCTCCCAGTCTGTGCCTGTCTAGCAGGGATGGAGCTGGTCTGTGCCAGGTGAGTAGGGATGGAGCTCTCAACTGACTCACTTCTAGAGGCCTTGCCAGCAGCCCGAGACTCCCCGAGACTCCCCGAGACTCCGCAAGACTGTTCGAGGGCCGGCACAGGCCCCGCAAAGCAGGGAATGCTCTGGCAACTCTCAGTTCTCCCAAGCCGGCAACCTGACTCCACGGGTATCAGAGCTTTCTGGTTTGCTTCCGAATGCTCACTCCTCTCTCTGCCACTACTGGCAGACCAATCTCTTATAGTGTTTTCTAATCTGCACCCTGCCATTTGGGGGGTGGGGTGGGTGCTGGTGACCAGTTCTCTCCCAGAGTCGGTGTTGCCCACCCTCGGCTCTCAGAGACCGGGGTGGCCAGCCAAGGCCCTGGTGCAGCCTGGCGGGGGGCCTGGCGGGGGGCCTGCCAGTGCCTTTGCGCTGCTCCCTCATACCTTGTTGATCTGCGGTTGTCTCCTCACCTCAATTTCTGGTCATTCAGTGTCTGCTACACCCTCTGGAGTCCTGGCTTCTTATATGCTGGGTCCCAGTTGGGCATCTGCTGTGCCCCTCCGCAGATCAGCCAGGTCCTTCTCTGGTGCGTGGAGAGAAGCGAAATCCTTTGTCCTACTCCACCGCCATCTTCCTCACCCCTCCCAAATTTCATTTTCTTTAGTTTGCTGACTGTGGCTTGCTTTTGTTCTTATTTTCTAATTGTTTAAGATATAATGTTAGGTTATTTGGAATTTCTCTGGCTTCTTGAGGTAGGCTTGTAGTGATGTAAACTTTCCTCTGATTACTGTTTTCACTGCATCTCAGAAGTTTTGATATGTTGTATTATCATTCCCACTTGTCTCTATATGTCTTTCTAGCTCACCTTTTATTCTTTGATGCAGTCCTTTTTTAGTAGTATGCTAGTTAACCTTCATTTATTTGTGGGTTTACTTTCTTTTTACAGCTGATTTCTAATTACAAGGCTTTGTAGTCAAATATATGCTTGGTTTAATTTCAGTGTTCTTGAATTTGTTAAGACTAGTTTGTGACTCAACATATAGTTTATCCTTGAATGTTTCATGTATACTGGAGAAGAATGTATAATGTCAAGAATGTATAATGTATAATGTCAAGACCTTCTGGGATGAAGGTCTCTGTAAATGTCAATTATTTTTATTTGATCTAATGTGTCATTTAAAGATGGTATTTATTGATTTTCTGTTTGGATGATTAGTCTAGAGCTGTCAATGGAGTATTATGGTCACTATCTATGATTGTGTTTAGTCTGGTTCTCCTTTTAGTTCTATGAGTAATTGCTTTATATATTTTGGTGGTCCCTAATTAGGTGCATATATATTAAGAAGTGTTATGTCTTCTTGATGTAGTATTCTCTTTATAATTAAAATGTTCATCTTTGTCTCTTGTACCTTTGTTATCTTAATCTATTTTGTCAGATATAAGTATGCCTACTCCTGCTTTTCTGCGGTTATTTGCTTGAAGAATCATTTCCCAGCCTTTCAATTTGAACCTAGCATTCTCTTTGCAGCTTAGATGTTCCTAAAGGCAGCATATGGTTGGGTTTTGCTTTTTAATACCATCTGCTACTCTGTTCCACTTTATTGGAGAATTCAGTCCGTTTCCATTTAGGGTAATTATTGATATATGAAGGATTTACTACACCCATTTTATCCTTTGTTTTTTGGTAGTTCTGTGACTCCATTGGTTCTTTTCCTTTATTTTTCTGCCTGTTGTTTTCCATACTTCTTTCCTGTTTCCCCTGTTTTTAAACTGTATGTCTCAGTTTGGGGATTTTTGTGTGTGGTTATCATAGGTTTATGAAAAAGTTTTATATATGCAGTAGTTTTTATTTTGAATGCATCTGATCTCCATCCTTCTTTGCAGATTCAGGCCTTCCCTGCCTCCCATTTTATGTTTTTGTCATCACAAATTATCCCTGTTTATTCTGTAAGTTTGTTAATGATCTTACTCATAGTGTTTTCTAGTGATAAATTCCCTCAGCTTCTTTAGGTCTAGAAAAGTCTTTATTTCTTCATATTTGAAAGATAAAGTTGCTTGAACATATTATCTTGGCTGGTATGTCTTTCTTTCAGTAGCTTGACTATTTGGTTCCACTCTCTTCCGGCTTGTAGAGTTTCTGCTGAAAATTTCAATTGTTATCTGGTGGGCTTTCCTTTAGAGATCTCTTCCTTTTTCCCAGCTGCCTTGAGAATCCTTTTTTTTGTCATTAATTTTTGACAGTTTTAATGCAATGTGCCTTAGAGAAAGTCTCTTTGGATTGAGGTGACTAGATGTTCTGTTTGCTTCTTGGATTCAAGGATCTATCTCTTTCCATAGGTTGGGAAGTTCTTGTCAACTGTTTGAATAGGCTGTCCAGTCCCTACTACCTGTCTTTTTCTTCTGGTACGCCATTTATTCTTATATTGCTTTTTCTGTTGGAGTCAGTTCTTGTAGAGCTTTTTCATTTGAAAACTTTTTTATGCTCAGTTCTTTTCTTCCTTCTTATTTCTACATTTCTATCTTCAAGATCACTGACCTTTACCTTTGTTTGGTATTTCCTGTGCTCCTAAATTTTCTTCTTTTCTTTTATTAAGTTCTTAATGTCCAGTAATTTGGTTTAGTTCTTTTTTAAAGTTTCAGTCTCTTTGGTGAAGTACTCATATTATTCATTAAGTTGTTTCCTAAGCTCACTAAATTGCTTGTCTGTATTTTCTCACATCTCATTGAGTATTTGCAGAACTGCAATCTTTAATTTTTTCATTTATATCACATATTCCCATGTGTTCAAGTTTGATTTCTGAAGATTTTTCATTTTCTTTTTGAGTTGCCTCACTACTTTGGTTATTCATGGTATTTGATGGGATCCTTCTCTTTCTAGGAATCTATTATTAATGGTACTTTCCTAGCAGATGACTATGAAGAGGTCTTTCTATTACTTCCTGGTAGGTGGCACTGGACCACAAGTGTTTTGGCTCTGTGAAATCCCAAAGCTGACTTCCATGGCAGCCATCAGTGTAGCCATGATGCTTGGGACTCTGCTGTTTCTGGGAATCCACTTCCTTCTTTGTTTTGACATCTAAGTAATGACAGTCTTGGATCTCTGCAGGGTCCCCCCCAACATACACACATGTCCAGAGTGTTTCCTTGGCTAAGGGGAAATAGTAATTCTGTAGTAGTTGTTCTTGGGTTTACAGATAGTGTGCTTCACAACCTGACACCAGGGGTGACAGGAGGCACTGCAGGATGACAGGACCCTGCATCTTTATTTCTTTTTCTGGAATGCCAACTGCCTGACAGCCATGGCAGAGCTCCTATGCTGTGTCCTTGCCCAGGTTTCTGAGTTGCAGTTCACACTGCTCACTCCTGCCAGAGTGAGTTTGTTCTTCTCAGCTGAAGAAGTGCTAGTCAGTTCAGGTTCTTCCCCTTTTTATGGGCTGGGCCTGCTGTGAGATCCCCAATGTAGGATTATGTCTGTAGGTAGTCTGAGCTCTCCTCCTTTCTCACCTCCCCTGTTTGTTCCCTTTTGCTCACCTTTTGATGCTTTAATGTATGGATCTCTCAGGTGTGAATGCATGTTTAGCTGTTCCCTCCTTGTTCAACTTGTTGAAATTTTAGGGGAGAAACCAAGAGGATCTCTCATGCTTCCATTCCTCTTACATCTGGTATCTTTGAGTTTTAACCACTGGTTCCTGTGAATGTGCCGTTACTTGAAAACAGGCTTTTTGCAGCTATAATCAAGCTATATAAGGTAATACTGGATTAGGGTGGGACCTAATTTAGTGACTAGTGTCCTTATAAGAACAGAGAAATTTGGACACAAACAGGGACATAATGTTTTGTGATGACGAAGGCAGAGATTAGAATGATGTATGAGGAAGCCAAGGAATACTAAAGACACAGCAACTGTCAGAAGCCAGGAGAGAGGCATGGCGGAGGTTCTTCCTCAGGTTTTGCAGAAAGTACCAATTCTGCTAAAACCTTGATTTCAGATTTCTAGTCTCCAGAACTGGGAAATAATTTCTATTGCTTTAAGCCACTCAGTTTGTGGTAATTTGTCATGGCAGGCTTTATGATACAAATATACCTAGAGACAGAAAAGTAAAGTGCATGTGGGGAAAGAGAGGATACCTACAGGAATGAAATGGTCTGTGAGTGATGGGGAGCTAGGAGTGAGAGATGAGTTGGATTATTTAATAATAACTTTCCAGAAATAATAGCACTAAATGTAGCTAATACTTTTTTTTATAGAACTTGCTACCTGCCAGACACTATTATAAAAATGCTTTTCATAGTTTATCTTTTTCTGTGTGTGTAACTTAATGTGGAACCCAAACCTCAAAGCAATTAAGAAAACCAAACTGGTGCAAATAATTTTCAACACTTGATTTGGATATTTTGAGTATATCGGCTATCTCCTGTGTGGTATAGCATCAGTTGTTCTCAATTAACATCTTGCTTTGCCCTTTATAAGCTTCAGTTGGTGTACCTGACCGTGGAACATGGTCCAGCATAAAACTTAGCAAGCCGTTTTCAGTGCATTCAGTCACCCACGTCACCTTTTGCACTTACTTTCTAGTCTTTTTTTGTATTTCAGTTTTGTTTTACCTTTCTTGAAATAATGCATAATATACCGAAAATATTGTGTATTTTTTCCATCTTCAATATTAAAATGACTACACAAAAATTCATCCATTTTAATGTTTTTTAAATGCATTCTGATATGACTCAAGCTGTCACAATGCAATCTAACAAAATTGTTTCAAATGAAGCTAAAGACAACTAAGTGCTAATAAAACTATCTTACAGAAAAAAAAAATGAACAAACTCTTTGGCCAGCTCAATAAGAGCAAAATGCCTTGTTCTCCAGATACTTTTAAGTGCATTTTTAACTTGGGCTCATGTATGAAGAGGGCACACCTTCTAGGAGCAAAATTCACATCAATTTCTTTCCTGGCTAATTTTCACTTATTCAATGTTTGTTTTCCTAACACAACACATACCCTGTGCTCTCTGATAGACTCAGTCATAGTAACCGGATGACAATGCAATGCAGCCAAACCTCTTTAATCATGGGGCAAATTCCAAGTTTGCAAAGCTGTTGTCATACTCATAGGGCAGGCATTTTTCTCCACGTCCTCTGGCCTAGCTCTTCAGCTCCCACTTGGCTCAGATGATTCTGTCTATCCCAGTTTGCTGAAAGTTCCTCCTCATCCTATGATAGTTTATTTTCAGAACAATGTTTAATAAGTTAGTTCCTCTCTGTGTTAGGTCACCCAGTCACCATAATTTTGCTGATTTCTTTACTCTTTGTGTCCAAAGAGTATGTTAATTGCCTCAGAAGTCATACTTTCCCCAGCATGGTTGTAATTAATTGAGAAGGCAAGGCCTGGATATAACCAAAGCAAAATCACTTCTTGTCACCCCTAGTAATTCCCCCCTAAGGATTTTCCCAGAGTGTTTCTAATTAGAGGAAAATGAGCCAGGACATTAGATCCACCCAAATCTGACTGCCAAGAGTTTCCAGTACTTTCGTTTACTTCAACTTATAGTTATATGGACATGTATAATTATATATGGCAATAGTTTTCTCTGATATCTTATGAATTTAAAGAGAAAAATCAATATGAATATCAGTTAATTTAGAGTATGTATTGTGGGGCATGAACTGATTTTTCATAATGTTTAATGAAACACTAACATAAATATATTCTAAAATATTATTAAAAAGATAGTTTATTTATGCAGGGAAGAAAATTCCATAAAATTTAAAGATAGTAGAACAAAGAAATGTGCAACAAAAGCTTTTCAAAGAGGAAAGTAGAGTGTTGTTTACTTAAAATTGTTAAGCAGTCTTTAATTTAAAAATTATCCATATGTCAAATATTAGATTAATTGAAAAATAACACAAACATTTGATTCTCCTGATGTTTACCTTATGGTTCAGTGCAGTGTTGAGGAGCACATATGTGAATGTAATTTGTAATAATTTGGTTTTGGTGGTTTATAGATTATCGAGATTGGAATGATATTATCAACAAGTCACTGATGTACAAATTCTTTTTTATCTTAATAAGTTGGCTTTCCTTTGAGATGAGAGGAAACTCTGGAGGAAAGTCTGTCTGCAGGGTGGGGTACCTAAAGAATGGCAATGGAGCAGCTGGCTGTACTTAAGGTTTATGGGACCAGGAGTAAAATCCAAGCAGCAATGGGTGCATACTGCAATCTGCTGGGCTGCAAACCATGCCCTAAGATTCCCTGGCTTAGCCACACTGCAAAGCCAGCTGCTCCTGAGACCTTAGAAAACCAGTATGGACTTTTTTCTAAGACCGTGTCTGTCTGTCTACGCCATACAGACTTTACCTCAGCACCTGGTGTCATCACCAGAAATGTTCAGACTATAGACAAGAAGAATATGCCAAATTGTCATTGCTTAATTTCATTCAAGCAAAAGCCTCACAACTGGCAGTCTTGTGGACTCAGAGGCTGGTCTATGGTTTTCTGTGTTCATTAACCTTGGTGTTCTTCTGTTCTCATATGGTGTATGCCTATGACCTTATTTACCTTGTTGCTTGTTTAAACAGTGTAGGTCCCGCTTTAGAAGCCCATCTGCATTACTGCCTCTTGTAATGAGACTCGGTGGTTTGGCTGGATTGATTTGTTGGGACTAGACTGTTGAGTTGGTGAAGTATGGGGCCATCTTTTGGCTTTACTTAAAATTTCTTTCCTTTCTGCCCTAATGGTTCAGACGGAAAAGGCCCACAATTCTTCAGGTGAGGAAATCTTAGAATATTCCCTCAGCCTAAATTGAGTTAAGTATCGTGGACAAAAGGACTTCAGATGGTGTGACATGCCTTATGTACCTTCTTGCAGGGAAACCACTCCTCCACCAACCATAACCAGGGATACTGTAGAATTAGTCTGTAACTTTGTCACTTAGTTCTTACCTCTCACTAGACCTTTAGTGCAATGGTTCTCTCTGTTTTAAGACTACACCTTTTAACTTTCTTGTCAAATTTCTCACACAACAAGGATCCCAACTTGTCTAGTAATGCCATCCACTGAGCATCACATAAGTTCCTTCCCAGGGACAGCCAATTGGCCTTGACATTGCAAAATCTATCTTCTCTGCATGAAGTTTTTCTCCCTTTTTGTTCTTTTCTTACTTTAGCCGATAGGAAGACCCTCTGAGCCTTGATAGGCAGGACTACTCTCCTTTGATAGCATAAAGCAGTTACTGAAGAAATGGACCTCCATCCATTTACCCTTGTAAGATCACAAGGCTCCTGTTCTTCATGGGAGATCTGTTACTGGTGGTATACCGAGGCATGTCTGGAAAAAGTCTAGCCATTGTTCATGAGAACAGTTTGCATGACATCAGTGTAACCTGGCAGCAAAGAAGAGTGGCTGGAATGCACATGCACAATGACGACTTCACTGTGCTAGTCAGCGGGGGTGGTCGATGCCATTGAGCGAGTATGTGTACTGTGTGGCAATTGCATTAAAAATGACTGAGTAGAGTAGTTAATCTGCATCAGAGTTTGCATTAAGCATGAACATTTCTCTGCAGAAACTTTGAATTATTCAGAAGGCTGCAGCTATGGGTGACTGGTGATTGGCAGCTTCATCACAATGATACACCCACTCATGCACCACATCCCATGCAGTTTTTTTTTTTTTTTGCAAAACATCAAATTAGCCACATGACTCAGCCCCCTTACAGCCCAGATTTGGTGCCCTGTGACTTCTTGCTTTTCCCTAAACTAAAGTCACCTTTGATAGGGAAGAGATTTCAGACCATCTGTGAGATTCAGGAAAATATGGTGGGGTGGCTGATGGCAATTGGGAGAACTGTATGAGGTCCCAAGGTGCCAACTTTGAAGGGGACTGAGGCATCATTGTCCTATGTACAATTTTCTTGCATCTTGTATTTTTTTCAATAAATGTGTCTATTTTTCATAGTGCATGGCTGGATATCTTCTGGTCAGACCTTTGTATAGCTAGGAAAGAGAGCAAAGGGAGCTAGACATAGAGTTTTAATAAACTGGGAAACATAAGCCTGCTTGTTAGCCAGGAAGCTACAGCTCCATAACCCAGGGGATTAACACTCCTCCCTTCTCCTCTGCCCCATTTCCATACCAGATTGGGAGTGGGACCAGGGGAAGGCAGGCACATGAGTCATGAAAGTCAAAATGGTGCAACCAATGGTGCTTCTTTGCTGAACCAAAGAAGCCTGTCATTCTAGCCTGGGGAAAAAAGGTATTGGTTTGGAAGTTGATTGGTCATTTTGAGAAGGCACCTGGTTCATCCCAAGTCCAAGCTAATGTAATCCCAGGGAAACAAAGGGCCTGTGTGTGCTGTCTCTCTCTCTGCCTCTTTCCCCCTTCCCTACCTGGTGACGCATTCACTAGTTGTTTGTATACCCTCTCACCCAGGAGCGCACAACCATGTGGCCCGAGCAGCCATGTGGCCTGTGGCTATGTGTGCTCCACACACAGGCTCCAGGAGGAAGCCTGAAGTGGATAGCATCTAGGAACAAGCTAAGCTACCTGAATGGGGACTACGATCATTTAGCAGCTACCTGCAGGCTCCAAAAGACTGTACATTAAAATGAGAGGGACCCTGACCGATATGGCTCTCTTGGTTGATCACTTCCCAGAAAGTGAAAGGTCACACTAGGTCAATTCCCGGGCAGAGCATATGCCTGAGTTGCGGGCAAGTCCCAGGTTGAGGTGTGTGTGCAGGAGGCAGCCAATTGATGTTTCTTTCACACATTGGGTTTCTCTCTTTCTCCCTTCCTTCCTTTATCTCTAAAAAGAAGTAAATAAAATCTTTAAAAAAATAAGTAAAATGGAGAGGGAGCCCTGAACACTGTTTTTTGTTGTTGTTTTTTTTTCCTGGGCTTGCCATGAAGACTTGGTTGGACTTTTTCCATGGCAGGACAGAGGGAGATGACATTGGAAACCCATGGGGCAGCTTCTATCTCCACATGAATAAACCATTCCATGCCACAGTGTCCCATACATGGGCCCTTGGAATGCTTTTCCTGTGATTCTGTGGAAGAACCTAACTCCCATCTATAGCAACATAACACATGCTTCTTAAATAGAGAAATTACTTTTACTTAAATCATATATTTAATTAATGGTGAATCTCAGAATGGAATTATACCCATGACACTTAGGATTTGGGGAGTGTGGGGCGTAAGTGTGGTGTGTGAGAAAAAAAGATTTAAAGAGACCATGTGGGTTTTATTACTAACTCTGCTATAAACTGAAATGGAGGGAATTGATTCTTTATCACACATTCCTGAAGGTTATTGTGCTGGATGTTTTAATTTTTTAGCACCTCAATTTTCTATGTTTATGAACTTGGAAGGATATAAAAGGATTAAGCTTACCTCTGAAGTAGCTGTCAGAGCTACAAGTTTTTCATTCTATGAATATTTGTTCACACTTTGGCCTATATAACATTCTACATTTGAATGGTTTTTTACAATGCTTTCTATATTTTAGTAAGATGTCACCTCTTTTAAAGGTTGGGCTAAATAACTGTCTCTCATTCCAGGGTCTCGAACTTAAGGCGAGTCTCAATGTTGAAACATAAAGACAGCACAGGCTCTAGTCAGAATAAATGTGCAAACCGTATATTCCATTATACCAAAACTGTCCATTTTCTTCAACAAACATTAGGATAGCATTTTCCACAGCAAAAGGCACACACACCATCTGACCTGAGTCTTTGCATGTTTCTTCAACTTTGCAAATTCTGTGAGCCTTTCATTTTTTTATTTCCTAAACTCCTTTACCAACACAGTGAAATGCCTGTTGGCCTGTATATTCTTTGGCATGTCTTTCTTTTCTTGGTTAACAGAATAGACATGCTTTTTCTTATTGGAATCTTTTGTCAGTAAGGGGAGAATTTTCTTTTCTGAAAATGTGTAATTGCGCACATGTCTACATCCTGTGGCCTTACTCTTGTGATCAGGAATGCCCTGCGTATGCAGTTTATTCTACCACAATTCTGAACTCAGTGGAGTTCTGAAACACATGAGCAATATTCCTAAATTATTTTTAAGGATCCCTCTTGATATAGAGCATTCTAATTAGTGGAGTTATCCTTTTCTTCCTCCCAATCACCAAAGAATAGTAATTCTAGCGGCAAGAGGCATTCTGTAGCCACCCACGACTTCTTCAGTGTCACCGCCCACTGAGAACTGCCCTCACATTAGAATCACGGCCAAGCTCTGAGAGGCAGGCAGTGCTCTTAGCACACTCCTGTGGGAACTTATTTTTCTCCCCAATGAATGTTTTCTGTTTGTTACCATTCAGAGTAGGAAAACATGTTTCTGTTGATGATTTTTGCTTTAAAAGTTAATATTGCATATATTTCATGTATTAAATTTTCCATTTTTTCCTAACAATAGGTTATATAACATTTAATTTTTAGTGTCTTCAAAATTCTAATTTCACAGGCTAAGAATCAAATACATAAAATGATGAAAAGACACAATGAAATTTATTTTCCCAATGACAGTATTATCCCTTCTCTTTCTTTATAGTGTTTTAATAAGTCATTGGGCATTCACTGATGTTTGATTATTTTCCAGGCTAGGTTTCCAATTGGCTTTGTCTTTCCTGCCTCTCCTTGCTTAAATTCTGTTCGTAAGCAGGAAAAAAAATGTGTCATTAAAGATGATTCAACCTACCACTTTTCTGGGAAATGCTACTTTAAAAATCTTTTCTTGTCTTCATAATTCCCCCTTTGATTTATCCTCCTTTTCACCTTCAAAGTTTCTGTGTATTTTTCCTCACCTGCCTCTGGGTTAGCACAGAACTGTCACCAGGATCGGTATCATCATTCTTTTTCCCAGCCCATGTGTCTGGGTCTGACCTCTACTTCGCTCATGTCTTGGTCTTTGTTAAGCAGTTCAGGACCAAATTAAACTTCATGACAGCAGCCCTCTGGTATTTAAAGAAACAAAAACCTACCTAGTTAGGAGGTACAGAGTTTTGAGCAACCTTTCTACTTGACAGCAATCCATGTATGATTTATGTAGCACATTATTCCTTGGGAAGAAAATAAAATCTCTTCATAAACATTAAGTATAATTTATCCTTACAAGAGATCCTCAGAGAGAAATGATGAAATCGCTGTGTTGAAAGGGCTCATCAAAGTCCACCTACCTCCTGTCTTTTGGGTGGGACAACCGTCCTTTCAGCTGGATTCTATTCTTAAACACTTGTAGGTAAGGGGGATGCCAGAACCCAGATTGTCAACATGTTTCGGCAAATCATGGTAGGTTGGCTCTCAGCAGAGGAGGGCCAATGTACTACACATTCTGTGTATCATTTTGTACCAGACTTGAATTTAGGAATAAAGAGACACACAGATGGGCTTTGCACCATGGATCACGATTAGTTGCTGCAATAACTGACCACGAAACAGAACTTTCCTGTAATTAACTGTGTTCCTATTATCACACAGTTCTCAAGAAAGCAGGTGGGCAAATACTTATGTATAAAACTGCTATTTTAGGTAAAGTAGAAAGAAAATGAAAATAGAAGTGGTTAAATACCAGAGAAAGAAGTCTTGTTTTCCATCGTTGCTGCCTCTTCCACATGTCTTCCTCCCTCACCCTCACCCTCTGCTTCTCTGACGTTCCTGTGTATCATCCCTTCTCCTGCTTACATTCCTGCAGCCAAATTCAAACCTGAGGTCCTTGAAATTCATCGGAAATACTCTTTGTATCTCTTTCTCAGCCTGAAATGTTCTTCGTTAACTTATACCAATAAGTGTCTTCCTCACCTCTCTCAGATGTCTTCCTCACCTCTCTCAGATTTTTACTTGATTATCTTTACTTTGTCATTGAGGCCTTTCTTAAAAACCCTATCCAAAATTATATTTGTCCCTGCGACACATAGATACTCCCCACTCTACTCCTAGATTATCCTTTTTAGTTCTTATCACAGCCTCACAGACATTGTCATATATTCACTCCGTATGTTAGTTGTCTCTGCCTTCCCTCTAAAATGTACACTCTCCCAGGGTGGAATGCCCATCTACCAAGCATCTCCCTCTTGGCGTTCCTAATGCGTGCCAGAAAATCACATGTTCTATATGAAAATGTTAACTTGGAAGTGATTCACTCCAAGTGTGGATGTGTGTGGGTGGGCGGGGGGCGGTGATATCAATGTAAGATGCAGAACCAATTTTCCAACATGTAACTAAAATATATGTAAGTAAAAAACTCTCACATAAAAATATAAATTGCATGAAAAAATCCTTTAACAGCTGTAAGCAGATAATAAAGGTGTTAACAATGGCTTTAAATTCAGGATAATGTCACTTTTTAGATACCCTAGACACGTATTCTGCACTGACATCAGAGTTTTCCGAATATTGACTCTTTTTTTTTAAGATTTTATTTATTTATATTTAGAGAAGAAAGGAAGGAGAGAAGGAGAGGAGAGAAATATCACTGTATGGTTGCCTTTCATGTGCCCCCTGATGGGAACTGGCCTGCAACCCAATCATGTGCCCTGACTGGGAATTGAACTGCAATCGTGTGGTTCGCAGGCCCAGGCTCAATCCACTGAGCTACACCAGCCAGGGTCGAATATTGACTCTTGATTTTGATGTTTTACAAATGCTTTCACAATGTAACACGAGACTTTTTGTGTACAATGTTTTGTCAAAAACTGGTAGGAGATTTTAAAAAATTCTTTTAAAATAATTTTATGCCCTAAATATTGATTCTAAAAATATTTTATTTTTCTGACTGGTGTGGCTCAGTGGGTTGGACATCATGCTACAAAGCGAAAGGTATCCAGTTCGATTCCTGGTCAGGGCATATGCCTAGGTTGAGTTTTGGTCCCTGGTAGATTGAAGTGCGTATAAGAGGCAACTGATCGGTGTTTCTTTCTTACATTGATGTTTCTCTCCCTCTTTCTCCCTCCTTCCCCTTTCTTTAAAAAAATGTTATTGGAAGATAGATGCTTTCTATGAAGGTTGAGTATTAAAAGCCTAGAGGTATTCTAGCCTAGAACAGACCCCAACTGTGGATCTGCATAACGCTTACTCTGCAAAACCCTAGGAGAGAAGATTTTGCCAGTAAGGGAGTGGACTTTAAAAGACTTGGACTCTCTTAACCACATTTTGTTGATGACATGTGACCCATAGCAAGTGACAGCTTCTGGAATCCAGTTTCTCCCCCCAGAGAAAAGAACAGAGTAGGACTTCAAAACCCTTAATTTCCATTGCAAGTTAAACATGTTACCATCTGTAAAATAGAAACCACAGTATGACTCCCTCGATGAGTTTTGAGTAAATTGAATGAGGATTGCATTTAGAGGACATCACAGTGCATGACACATGGTTAGTACCGAATAAGTGGTAGCTATTATTGTTGTTATTATTCTCATTATGTTTAATCTATGCATAATGATGCATCTGTTCACTTAATTTCCTGTTTTAACTACTGTTGTTTATAGTGCAGTAGAATGGTAGCTTTATAAGTAGTTTTTAGAAAAGATCTCTGCCAATTGTTTACAAGTAGAATGAATGTATAGGCATGCATTTTATTGCGGTGAGATTATTAAATTATTTGAAAGAACATAAAACCTTAGACTTTGGAAACTCCTATTGGACATTCAATAGAATTATAAATGATTTCAATTTATTAATTTTTGTATGTCTCCTGCCCTTAATTACTTTGAATAATTAAGCATGAATCTAGCAAAATTTTCAAACAAATAAATTCTTTTTATCTTGGTAGACTTCTTGTTTCAACCCTACTTTCTTTTATTTCTCAGTCCTTGTGTAGAGGGTTACTTTTCTTTCCTACTTCTGACTTTTCAACTTTAGTTTTTAACTATTTTCTTATGTTTTAAAGAGAATATTTTTAGGCAGGCCTGATGACATATGTGCTCAAACATTTTTATACTTTATTATAGTGAGAGGCATGGCAGCAGCATAGAAGAACTACATAGAGCAGAATCCCAAAGCTCCTTTAAAGCATTGTCTTCAGTGTGTCCAAAGGGGTATGAGGATGGAGGGGAGAGGCTTGAAATGATAAAGCTTGTGTTACTGTGATACTCAGGAAGAAAGTTTTAAAATGCAAAATAACAGAGAAAACACAATGCTTTTCATTTATGGAGAAACATGGGAAAATTTTCAAAGGTCGAGTTGTTATGAGCTGTTTGGGAGTTGTCTCCCCACCCCATGCCATTAGCTTTATCACTGAATTTCATCAGTTCAACAACTGATTTTTCTTTGAATTCGGAACTTATTTTATGAGACCACCAACAGATGAGCAAGTGTAAAGGGAAAATTCTCCTTTGTTTCCTAGAAAACATAACTGCCTATGATAATGTAGATACATACAGTGATAGCATTGTTGGAGATTATTCAGGGGGAAGGAGAGGGAAGAATAACAAATCACAAAAAAACTTGAGATTTTGCAATAGCTAGTAATCTAGAAGGAAATGATTGTATAAACATGACTTTGCATAAATATTGATATGGCCATTCTGCATCTTTACTGTACAGAATTTTGAAATAAGGTCAAAGAACCATGCAAAAGTGGTATGGCCATTACTTTTCTTACACTGAACATCCCATTAATAAACACCTGAGGGAAATAGATATATATTGGAAAGGGCTTTATGTGTGAAGGGTGTGGCCATTTCCTAAGCTGATGAGTTGTCACTGCTGTCTGTTTTACAAATGGTGGGGGAGCTGGAGAGGTCCTTTGCATAGGAAACTACAAGGCACTGTGTAATCTAATTGCAAAGATGGGTGAACTATGGGATTTGGGCCAAATCTGGACTATCACCTGTTTTGGTATGGCTTGTAAACTGAGGGTAATTTTTACCTTTTCAAATGAGTCAGGGGGAATAAAACTCATAAAAATAATACTGTAACATAAATTATATACATTTCAATATCCATAAATAAAGTTTTATTGGCACATGGAAATGCTCAATTTTAAATGTATTATCTGTGGCTACTTTCACACTACAATGTCAGAGTTGAGTAGTTGGCAAGAAGAAATGCACTGAATAGTTCTCAAACCCTAAAATATTTATTTGGTACTTGGTGAACAAAGTTTGCTGATGACTAGTTACAGGAATGCACACTCTTTGAAATACAGTCTAGGAGACTAAAGCTTGCTTTGCCTGAATTTTTCCATGTATAATTCACCACACACTGGGATTGGTTGTATTCTTTGTCAGGAAGAATGTAAGTATCTATAACTCAGCAAGAAATCAACCTTGCTGGTGGTATGACAAATCTTCCATAAGGATTATTGTAAAAGGGCTCCTACTTGCCTTAGTTTTTGTGATCAAGTCTTCACTTTTTACTACAATTTACATACCTCGGATTCTTGTTTGTTCATACGGACTTGAGACTTTGTCACAGGACCCTGCTATCACTCCCTTACTCCTCTGAGCCTGGGGTTGTATCTCGCCTTTATTAGTCCTCCTTAAGATCTCAATACATTCCCTGATTCATTCTGGTGATTAGTTCCATGCTACCCACTGTCCAACTGCCCTAATACAACCTGTGTGCTGTCTTGTGTTTTAGACAATGGTCCTCAGGCCCGTTTCCTTAAGCTCCATAATTAACTTTATGACTTTCCTCTGTTCCCACTGTAAAGACTTTCTCAGATGACTATTCCCTAGTTCTGTGAATACAGTTCTTTAACATAGATATCCAAGACTTGTTTCTGGTGATATTTGGGCACTAGAACTGATAACTTGTGGTGAGCCTTTTAGAAAAGATGGCCCTGGTTGACCGAATCACCAAGGCCACATGGGCTGTGAGTCCAGCTCCCTCTGCTAGTCCTCAGAGCAACACACACAGATGCAGAGGGGAAAACACAAGGTCTGCACTCAGGGAGAGGACTGAGAGACTGTGGTCCTCCCAGTTGGCCATGGGGGGAAGTCTTTCTGAGACTAGAAGTGTAATTTTGACCAGCCCCCATTTGTAACTATGCACCCAGAGAGAATTAACCATTGAGAAGGAGTCAGGGAAGGTTGTACCTTAGACTTTTTCAACCAAGTCAGTTTGTACATTTGACTAAGTAACTAAACTTTAATTACTTTATGAAAAAAAACATGTGTTCTGTAAACTTGACCTCTTCACCATTTTTAGGATTTTACTTGTGTGACCTCATCCTACGCATACTCAAGTTTGTTTTCTGACTCTGCCAGTGTGACCTTGAGAAGTTTATTTTTACTCTCTAATTCTCTATTTTATCATCTATAAAATAGGTGGTACCTGCTTCACTATGAACATTAATGAATACCATATGTGAAGTTGACTAAAACATAATGGGCACTAAATAAGGGTTAATCCTTATTAGTAAAACCGTAAATTTGTGTCCTCCATGGAACCATGAGAAAAAATGGACTCTTCTCTGTCTTGGTCAAAGTAACAGGGCAGCAAGCAACCTCCCTCATTGGCGTTGTATAGTGACGATAGTGAGAAATTTGCATCATCGCCCTGGGAGAGTTGGGATAAATGGTAAGTGTAAAAGAAAAGGGAATCAGAGACTGTCAATTCAGCTGGAGTTTCCATCACATAAATTTATCTATGAACCTCTCAAATAAAGGTGCCTCAATTAAGTAAAATAAGATTAAAAATAAAAAAGGAGTAATGTAAGAAAAGGAGATCCCTACCAAAAAAATGAAGTCTGACTTTAAAATGACCTTAGAGATCTGGTAATTATCGTATTGGGTTGGTTAACAGATGGATTGAATACACTCAGGTTGTGAAGAAACCGAGGTGAGGTCACAGAAGTACAACTAACCAAAAATCAGGCAACGAGCCAAAAAGGGCTATTATTCTTTAGGGTTTAAATTGAACTAGAGGACTTAATGTCCTAACTAACCCTATGCAATACTAACCCTATCTAATTGACATAGTCTCTAGTTGCTGTTGTCATGTGACTCTAAAGAGCTATGTTCATTTGAAATCAGACAATTGAGCTGGAGAAATGCAGCTCGAAACTGCATTTTCCCAATCATAATTCTCTGGCCACAAACAGTGTATTGTGGTAAAAAATTTTCCACTAAGTATATTCGAATGGTTTGAGAACACACTCTCAGTTTACCTGGAATAAGTGTGCTTTCCTTAGATTCTTTCAAACCCAGAGTGTTTAGGTAAGACTTAAAAAAAAAAAGAAAAGAAAATCAAGTCTGTGCTATTTATACTATTGAGTTGATGAGTACATTTTACTTTCATTGGGACAGTCTATTGGTACAAACCCTTAATATTCCAATTTAAGAAGTTCAGTTGCTTTTAAACAACTGATGTTGATTGGGAAGTTTTAAGAGGTGTTTAAAAGAACTGTGATTTGTATGTATATAATACTAGTTACCAAATATTTCTGAGGTGTTTAAAAATGAAAGACAAGGCCTGGCTGGGTGGCTTGGTTGGTTGGAGCACCCTCCTGTACACCAAAAAGTTGCAGGTTCAATCTCCGATCAGGGCACACACTTGGATTGTAAGTTTGATCCCAATGCACCCAAATATTGGAGTGCATACAGGAGGCAACCGATCAATGTTCTCTCTCATATTGATGTTTCTCTCTTTTTCTTTCATTTTCTCTGTCCCTTTTTCTCTCTTAAATCAATAAATGTATCCTTGGGTAATAATTAATAAAAATAAAATAAAACAAGCAGAAGTGAAAATGCTTATATTAACAAATATTTTAATATATATTTATTTAAATGAATTTGTGACTGGCATTTATTGTCAAAATGTAATTTAAACTGTTAATTCATCCTCTCAATGTATTATTTAGTGAATATTTGCTATGAATACAGCAGCTTCCAAGATTTGGACATACAAAAGGAATAAAACAAACCATTGTTTTAAAGGATCTTAAATTCTAGTATGTGGAGATAGAATGAGAAACACATAATGAATATTTATGACTGTGTAATAGGTCAGGCAGACCTAAGTGCTTTGAAGGCAAAAGGCCAGGTAAGAATGAAGCAAAGAAGAAGATGGTGGGTATATGTGTGAATGGTCTATTGCATACAAGGTGGTCAGAGAAGGCTTCATTGATGAAATGTGTTTGATAAGAAACCTGAAAAATATGAGCAGTGGTCATTGAGAAGTGTGTTCTAGAAAAGGGATAGCAAACATTAAGGAGTTATCATTGAGAGGAAATGGAGCCCAGTGCTCTGGAGAAGAGAGACTGATGGTGGAGGATATTAGGATGTCAGGGAGGTTATAGAGCCCTGGATCACTTAAACACTTGTAGCTGATTTACAGGACTTTGGTTTTTTCCTCTGAGTGAAATGGGCCATTGGAGGATTTTAAATAATGGGGTGACATAACTTGACTTACGTTTTAGAGAGATTGCTCTGTCTCCACACTGTAGGGGAACAAAACTAGGAGAAAGACCAATTAGGCTATGGCAGGAATCCAGGTGAGAGAAATGGTTGAACATGCAGTTCAGATGGTAGTAGTCATGCAGGTGTCCAGAAGATGAATATATTTCTAAAATACAATCAGCATGATTTGTGGAAGAGCTAAATGGGGGATTTGATGGAAGAGGGGAGTTACAAATGATCTAAGTTTTTCTACTTTCATGTATTTTCATACATGAAAGATAAGACCTCACCAGATTTTGATTGCAAAAAACAACTATAAAAGTTGGAACTCATGCAAAAATGAATTCTATAGCCACTTGAGAGTGAAGAGAAGTACATATACTTTAGTGAGGAGTTTTTTTGGAGGAGGAGAGATTATCATCTACACCACTGTGAGGCCTGTAGTCTAAGGCTGAGTGCTCTCTGATGATGCAGCAAATGCTTACAGTGACCTTTACAGCCTACTCTATATAGTGGGAGTAGGGGCTCTGGTAGAAGAAGTCCCCTGTTTTTCTGGCCTGGGAACCACAAAAGTAAAGCTGGAAGACCATGACTGTTAAAGAGTGTGGAAAATCCCAGAAGGTAAAAAGCTAAAGAAAATATCTGCAAAGTCAGTTACCTACACTTCTGACTTTCCCCTAAATGATGTGCATGCAGAGCAGACTCAGAGCAGCTTAGATTAAAAACATTAAAAAAAAAAAACAAGAACTAAAGATCAAAATGAGGCTGGAGCTGTTGCTCAAGGAACAAGTTTGGATATTCAAGTCCAGCTAGAAAAAATGACCTAAGACAAAGGAAGCAACACTTACCAGAGAAAAACAGATGACTTACTCGACATACAAAGTACCAAGAAAACAAACACGTTCTCAAAAGAAAATAAAATCTACTGTGGTGACTCCAAGATCAACTCACTGTTGGAACTCACAAAGATTTTAGAATGACTAAGAAACCTACTCTTTGTGAAGTAAAACAAAGTGTGTTTTCAATGAGTAAAATTATAGCAGGGAAATAGTAACAATAAGAAAATAATAAATGGGAAATCTATAACTTAATATGTCTAAAATAAAACTATTAATTGGATGGACTTATGGCTGAGTGAACATGACAGGAGAGTAAGTGAACTTGAAGATAGATCAATAGAAATTATCTAAGGGGAATAACAGAGAAAAATGAAAAAAATGAACAGAATGTTAGTGAGCCATGAGACAACATCAAACAGTCTCACATAAGGAGTTGGAAAACCAGAAAGAGGAAGGGGATTTGGACAAAAAATATTTTAACATACCAAAAATTTCCCCGAGTTTTATAAAAGAAATTTTGAGAGATAAGATATTAAACCCCAAGCAGAATAATAACAGATATGTCTATGTCGAGTCAAGTTGTTGAAATCCTAAGAGTAAACCTTGGAAGAAGAGAAAATGTCCGGTTTCATACTAGGGACAAAATCTGATTAACAGCTGCTTTCTCATAAAAACACAGAGGTCAGGAGAGAACAAAACATCTTTAAGGTACTGAAAAGAAAAAAAAAAGACAAAACTGTCAATCCAGAGGTCTATGTCATTGAAAATATCTTTTAAGAATGATAAAATAGACATTTTTAGATAAACTAAGAAAATGTGTCACCAGCAGACCAGCATTACAAGATATGCTAAAGGACTTTATTAAATTGTATTTTATTATAGTACAAATACTTAGTATGAGATCTTTGCTTTTAACAAAATTTTAAATCTATAATATAGTATTGTTTACTATGGGTACGATACTGTACAGCAGATCTGTAGAGGTTATTCTGTGGATGTGAAAAGAGTCAAGGATATATTGTAATCCATAGGCTGGGTTGTTAAAAAGGATTAAAAAAAGGGTAGCTAAAATACCAATAGAAAAAATAAAATAGAATTCTAAAAATACTCAGATAATGCCTCCATGAAAGTCAGGAAAGGAGGAATAGAGCACCAAAGACTAGTCAATAGAAAACAGAAAATAAAATGGTAGACTTGTAACTGAACAACTAGTGGGGTCCCACTGCCTGTCACCTACAGGCAGTAACTCCAGAGACAGTCTGGTGGAAAGAGAAATGGAATTTTTGATTTTATTTTTTATTATATTAATTATTTTATTTTTCAAAATTTACTTGTTGTTAAAGTACAGTTCCCATCGCAGCCAATTCCTGCCGCCCTCTCCATCTCCCTCCCTTTTCCAGCCTCCTAGTTTTTATCCATGTGTCCTTTATACTTGTTCCTGTGAATCCTTCCCCTTTTCCCCTGAAATTCCCTCCCCTCTCCCCTCTGCTCACTGTCAGCCTGTTCTCTATTTCAGTGTCTTTGGTTATATTTTGCTTGATTGTTTTGTTGTTTAGGTTCCTGTTAAAGGTGAGATCATATGGTATTTGTCCTTCACCACCTGGCTTATTTCGCTCAGCATAATGCTTTCCAGTTCCATCTATGATGTTGCAAAGGGTAGGAGCTCCTTTCTTTCTGCAGCATAAAATTCCATTGTGTAAATGTACCATAGTTTTTTGATCCATGCATTTACTGATGGGTACCTAGGTTGCTTCCAACTCTCGGCTATTGTAAATTGTGCTGCTATAAACATTGGGGTGCATAGGTTCTTTTGGATTGGTGTTTCAGGGTTCTTAGGATATAATCCTAGCAGTGGAATTGCTGGGTCAACAGGCAGATTCTTTTTTAGTTTTATGAGAAAATTCGATACTGTTTTCCATAGTGGTTGTACCAGTCTGCAATCCCAACAACAGTGCACTAAGGTCCCCTTTTCTCCACAACCTGTCCAACACTTGTTGTTTGTTGCTTTGTCTATGATGGCCATTCTGACCAGTGGTATCTCATTGTGGTTTTAATTTGTCCTGGCTGGTGTGGCACAGTGGAATTTTTTAATTTACTTAAAAATATACACAGCAGATTTACTGATGTCCCATCCCTGCCACTGGAGGTGCATGCAGATGGCTGGCAGATGGCTATAGTGGTGGCTTCCTGCTATTTTGTATGCAGTGGAGGAGCA
The DNA here is from genome assembly GCF_014824575.4 of Sturnira hondurensis. NCBI lineage: Eukaryota > Metazoa > Chordata > Mammalia > Chiroptera > Phyllostomidae > Sturnira > Sturnira hondurensis. Next base: position 7,468,923 of record NW_028088227.1, on the reverse strand, counting down.
TGGGGCTTGTTGCCCAGCATGCCCACCTCACAGGCCCTGCATCTAAGGACCTGCTGGCCCATACCTCCTCTCCCCACCTGCTGTCTCCTATTTACCAGCCTAGCAACCTGCACCTGCTGTGCTCCTGGTCAGGCCTGAAGCGCTCAGGGAGGGGCATGGGGCCTGACACTCCACACCACTACTGACCCCTACAGCTGTTCTGGGGCTGTAGCCTACAGGCCCACATTGGCATGGGCCTTGGGCTTATGCCAGCCACCACAGCTTCCCACCTGGGGAAGGGACATTGGGCTTGCTGACACAAGCCTCCCTGAGCCCTCAAGCCTGAGCCTCTCCAGTACCTTACTACCTCAAACCTGTGCTCCTGAACAGACAGGTCCTGGAGTGCAATGGCCAGAGCACTGGGAATCTCTCTGGCTAGGCCCTCAGCTCTGGAACTTTAGCGCCTGGCCATGGACCCACCAGGCAGAGGATGGAGGAGCAAAAGCACAGGGCATTTATATGCATTCTGTTTTTAAAGAACCCCTGTAGTCCCCAGTGTGGTAGAAGTAGATGGAAGGGTATGTCCCTCTCATGCAATCACCTTGCTAGCTTTTGGTACCAGCCCTATGCACCTCTGTTTGGCTGTGTCTTGCATCATCCCCATTGCTGAGGTGATGCACACATGTGCCATCCTCTTCTCCACCCCTCCCCATTTCCAGGGGGAAGTTCTCCCTGTTACATTCCCCCCCTTTAACACTCTGGACACTTGCAATCTTACAAAGGCAGATCAGAGAAGGTCTTGTTCTTGCTGTCACTACTTCTTGCTGGCTAAGAACCATATTTTTGCTTATCTCTTGGTCCAGAGGTCCCTCATCAAAGGTGTCTGGAAAGGAGGGGAGCCTTCATGCGAAGCAGAAGGCTCTTGCAAAGTTCAGGTCAGTTGGTTGTTTTTGGAAAGTGACATGCATGATATCCGAAGGATGGCATTACTGGAAGAATTGGCATCCTTGCTGTATTCTGGAAGTGATGAATTTGGCAAGAGGGTTAGAAGGCACAATCAGAACTGTAACAACTAAATAACAAAGGTAGGGACTAATTCTATAGTGTCCGTGATAAAGGAAAAAATGACTTTCTTGGAGGAAGGTGTGCAACGCATGTCACATCTGTTCAAAGCTTTACTGTATACTATACTCAAGTTAAATTTGGCTGAGGGGAATATCCTGAGATTCCCCCCTCAACGCTGCTGGATCCTTTATGTCCAAACTATTAAGGCAGAAAAGAAAGCACTTTTAAAGTAAAGCTGATGGGCCACCCCATACTTTGCCGACTCAACCATTTAGTTCAGCTAAATCAATGAGTCCCAGGAGGAAGAGATGCAGGTGGGCTTCTCAAGTGAGTCATATGTCTTTTTGAGACTGTAAGACTGTCTTTTTGAGATGTTTAGTCGCAAGGCCTTTGCTGGAAAGTTACTAAACAGTGACAATTTGATATCAGGTTAAAGCAGTTCAACTCTCAATTGAAAACAAACTTTGAAGACAGCTGCCCTAGAGTCCAATGTTCATGACTGAGCACTGTGATTTTCCGTAAAATTTCCTGATTCCTTTCCCCAAGATCACCCTCATTGGCCTCAAGCCTGCCATTTTTCAATTTTGCCTCATTGTTTACATAAAAACAAGGCCAGGACTGAACACATAGGCTTTTTTTAGTCTGCTTTGCTGGAACTTCCACAAGGAACCTTCAGATAGATCCTTAGACAGCACTTCAGGGCATAGATGCCAAGCCCCATAACTGCTTTACAGCTTTGCCTGCAGTACCTAGTTCAAGTCCTTGAGGTTCCCATTGTATCTTAAGGTTCTTCCTTGCAGTCTTTCAGGAGAGCAACCTTCACTCCTTTCCTGGAAAGAATGCTACATGACCAAACAAGGATGTCAGGCCATTTCTCCAGTGGGCTTTTGTTAGTTTCCAAAATCAATCTCGGTTCCTTGAGGTTTTTGGGTGTCAACCAGAGCTAGGCATGCCTCCTTCAGGCATGACATTCCAGTCAAAATCTGGTTGTTAAAACTAATTTGAAACTGCATGTAGAGGAAATTTTATATCATGATTCATTAAGAATGCCAAATTCTAGAGGGATTAGGTAGGGAGAAAAGTAAAAAAAAAAAAAAAAAGAAAAAGAAAGAAAATCCTTGTCTTTCCAATCATTCACCAAAATTGCATTTCCATGCCTTATATCTTTCACTACTTCATTTCCTAATAACCCTTAGGAACCTCAATTTCTTTTTAAAACAGAAACAAACAAAAATGCCAAAGCAAAGACAGAGTTCCCCCCAAACAAAAAAGACAGGACTAAAACTAGTCTTAGAATCTTGTCTTCCAACAACAGGTCATACTAACCATTCACACAGATGACCTTTCTCAGTTCTGAAAAGTCATGAAGTCCAAATGGTAGAAACATTATGTTGCCTCATCTGGCGCTAACCAACACCATATGACCTTTCCTAGGTCCAAGTGGCATGAAGCCCCAATAGTTAGTTATTTACTTGCCTACCGGTGTGTTCACTGGTCTCCTGGCAGAGGCATGACCTGTCACCAACTGGTCTCATGGCAGAGAGATACTCTCTCACCTCAGCTGGTTCTGACCTGCACCAGATGACCTTTCTTAGGTCTAGATTACACAAAGCCCCAAACAGCTGAGACACAGGATTCCCAATGTAAACAAAACAGCTAAGTTTCCCAAATCCCCAAAAGATCAGAAAGCAAGAAACAAAACCTAAAGCAGAGAATAACTAACTCAAGCACTGAGATTTTTTTTCTTTCAAAAAAAAATCACACCCCTTTATGGCTTCTATGACCTTCACAAACCTTTTCTTTTTCTATCTTTCTTTATGCCGTACAACTTTCTACACACCTTCTGCAATCTTCATAGACCTTACTTACTTACTTAGGAATAATCATAACTCACTGGCCTAGTGCCCAGCACCCACAATGCTCCTGGTCAGGCCTGAAGCACTTAGGAGAGCTGAGTCTGACTACCCCCAGCTGTGCTTGGGCCATAGCTGACAGGCTTGCACTGGCATAAGATGCAGGTGGGGTGGTAGCCACCATGGATTTCCACCTGGAGAAGGGGTGAGGGGCTTACAGGGCCCATGCAGGAGGGTGTGCAACAGCTACTGTTGCTTCCTGCCTGGGGAAGGAGTGCAGGGCTTGCCAGCATGAACCTCTCTCTTGCCCTCCTACCCAAAACCTGCTGTGCTCCCAGACAGGCAGGTCGTGGAGTCCTATGGCAGAATCACTGGGAATCCCTCCAGCTAGTCCCCTGGCTCAGGAACCTCAGCTCCTAGCCATGCACCCACTACCCAGGAGGTGGGGAAGCAAAAGTGCACAGCATTTGCTAGTGCTCTGCTTATAAGACAGCATCGCAATCCTCTGTGTAGAGGAACTAGATGGGAGGGTGTGTCCCTCCCATACAATCACCTTCCTAGCTTTTGGCACTAGCCCCACCGGCCTCTTTTTTGCTGTGTCATGTACACATTGTCCTGGTTGCCAGGGTGGTGCGTGCATGCACTGTCTTTGGCATTTCTCCATTCCTCCCTATTGTGGGGGAGTTCCCCCCATTACAGTGTGAGTTCCCACTTTCAACCCTACCGATAATTAAAATAAATGGTAGTGGACTAAACATTCCAAATGAAGGTTAATATTGTTAGAATGGATTCAAACAAATTCCCAACTCTATGACATATAAAAGTGATGTATTTTAAATAAGTACACAGGTTAAAACAAATTGATAGAAAAGGATATGCCATGCAAATAATAAGCATATGAGAACTGAATGTGCCATATTAATCAGTTAAAATATCTGAAAAATAAAATGTATTACTATAGATAAAGAGGGGCAGTTCATCATAATAAAAAGCTCCATAATATTCGTAAATGAGTATGGACCAAATAGTATAAATTCAAAACACATGAGGCAAAAGTTGACAGAATTAAAGTGAGAAATAGTCCAGTGTACAATCATAGTTATAGGTTAACAGCCCTTTTCTGGAAATGATAAAATAATGAGGAAAAAAAGTCAGACATAGGTGATGATAACAACAATGACCTTGACTTAATTGATATTCACAAGGCAATACAAGAAAAATGACAGGAAACCCATTGTTTTGTAGTGCACATGGTACTTTAACCAGGATAGACCAACTCTGGCAATAAAACAGGTTGCAATAAATTTAGAAATATTAATATTATATTCTTTGCCAGCAACAACAGAATCAAGTAAGAAATCAAATTAACCAGAAACTCCCAAAACATGGAAATTAAACAAGGCTTGTAAATGGTCATTGGATCTGTTGTATTCGAATGGCGAGAAACCAAATGTCCAGGCACTTAGAGCTCGTGATGTTATTTATTGGCCAAAAGCTTTACCTGCGCAGGGGCGAACTTCCCCAACTGTGACTGGAGTCACGTAGCTCCTTAGAGCTGCAATATGGAAGTCGCGCCTGGCTTATAGACTACAGGGGTTTTATAGAGTGCAGCAAGCAAGCAGTATCCAGAAGCAGATGTGGCTGTTAGCGATTGGTGCAATTGAACACAGCTTTTTCTTTTGATTGGCGGGGTTACTCGTTGGCGGGCAGATTCTGGCGGGCTGCCTTGCTCCACATATTTACCTTATTTGGCTATTTACTTGGCTAACCACTCATCCCATCTTTCTGGAACATTCTGGGGGCGGGGAGTACAGCCTTAAGCAATAACATCCTGCTTTACACCCTGTTGCATTTTCCATTTGTCGTAACCTTACATTCCCCCCTTCTCAAGGTTATTAGTCAAACCATTGACTGTTCTTCTTGGGGTAGTATTGTGTAAGGTTGGGACAGGACCATAAGTTTGACCCCGTCTATCCTATCTTTGATAAATGCAAGGAGTCTTTTGAGAATGACTGGCCCTAGGGTCAGGGTCAGCAGGAGGAGTAAGAGGGGACCTACTAAGGCCGACACTAAGGTGGTAAGCCAAGGTGAAGTTCTAAACAGTGAAGCAAACCAATTGGGGCTGTCTGGTTCACTTTCTCTAAGTCTTTTGGTGAGTGTTTTTATGCTTTGCCAGAGTGGTTTGCATAAAAACAGCATTCCTCCCCTAGGGCGGCGCATAAACCCCCTTGTTTGAGGAATAATAAATCTAGGCCTCGTCTATTTTGCAAAGCTACTTCTGCCAAGGAATCAACTTGTCTTTCTAAGTACACTACTTGGTCTTGAGTAAGGATATGTCCCTAGAAAAAGTCTGAGATAGGAGTTTTAAATTGGTCTCACTATAGACATATGCTCCCACCCCGACGGCAGCAGAACCTAATACCCCAATGGTGGCCATGATAGGGATGAGGAGGGGAGTCCTTTTGGCTCGGCGAGGCGGTCCTAATAAAAAGGTCGGGTTTCCTCCATAGAGATAACACCTGTGGAATAATGTACGCGCTAACACATAGCACGGGTTGGGTGGGAATTAGGCATTTGAATACTCCTTGGGTGCAAATGAACCATACTCCTTCAGGTGCTTGGGGAAACCTAGGTTCTTTGGTTTTGTTAATATTTACAGGCACTTGGTCAAGGCAGTAACTGCTGTAGTCTGAGGAAGTTAGGTTATAGCCCTCTAGGAGGTAACAGGTTCCGTTCCCGTGAAACTCAGCAAGGGTGAGTGTCCCGTCTGCCTCACAATTTTCTATGGTTGACACGGGGACGGAATCCAAAATTAGTCCTGAGGTATTGGCTCCTATTCCTACGTAAAATGGAGGTCTTGGGCTTAAGCATAACCAACATGACTCGGTAATCTCGGGTTGAGTATCATTGAAGAAAGGGAAAATCTTATCTAGCAAGTCTAAAGCTGATTCCCCTTGATTGTGGGTCCCCTCTGGAGGATGGTGGGGAGTCAAAACTGAGATCCCTTCGGAATGTGGGGTAGTAGATAGGGAGCTATTTTCAAGGGAATTTCCTCTAGGCTGGATAACGGATGGAGGACCATGGGGAGGTCTGGCTGCCGGGCCTACAGTGGGTTTGAGTGGACGGGGTGGCAATCTGTCTATGGCCCCCCTCAGGAGGGGCCTTCCCCCGAGCTTTTTTATGGTGAATAAGGTTCCTGGATCTTTCCCTGTGACATATAAGCGGATGCCCCAGGTTCGCCCTTTCACCCACTTGGGGTCTTTAGGGTCTAAAACGGTTATTATAATGGGATTACAACTGTTTTCAGCACAACTTTTACCCCCTTTGTTTGTAGGCTTCTGCCTTTTGTCCCGTAGGAGTGTAATTGCTTTATCATTTCCTCTCCCTGGAGACCATCCACCATCTGTAAGGGTTTCACAACCCCAGGCTTTACAGTAGTAGTCGCCAAGGGCTCTGCCACAGGACTGTCTTGCCCCTGGCGGGGGTTCTGGGCAGGCATAAAATGGGGAATGGAATAGGTCTCAATTTAACTTTTCCTCCCCATCATTGGCACAGATATTTCCTAATCCTTCAGAAACCCCCTCAAGAGGGCCGGGCTTATTTGGGTTTATCGAGTGCAGCCTGCCATCATCACAGAGTCTGTCACCAAAAAACTGGGAGAAATCAGTCCTCAGGGAGACAGGTGTTCTCCAAGTATAGTTGGTGGCAATCACAGTGCCATCAGCTGTTCTAATTATTACCCATTCTTGGAGCTCTTGCCCGGAGCACTGCATGACCCCTAGGAGGAGGAAGAGTCCTACTTTTTGGAGAACCTCAGCTGAAGTGGTCGTCCGGGGGTTTGCTGAACGCACCATGCTCCGTCATCGTCCTTGGGTGGTAGGGCTGGTTTGATGTGGGCAAGGTGAATCCAGTAGGGTTTTTCAGCAACTCGGACGGCTGAGGGGGTGCTGAGCAGTACCTGAAAGGGTCCTATCCAGCGAGGTTCCAAGTTCCCTCGCCGGTGATTTAGGATCCACACGCACTGTCCAGGCTCTGGCGACTCTACCCCTTGTCCTTCTGAGTGAGACGTCTGTTGCAGCGCCCTCACCTCACGGCGGATGTTTTGTAGAGCCTGTAAGGGATTGAGGAAATTGGAATTAGCCAGCTCTATTTCCTCTGTGGTGAGTTTGGGAACTAGGCGTATGGGTTGTCCAAACATAATTTCATATGGCGCCCATGTTTTAATGTATGGGGTGCACCTTACTCTGAAGAGGGTGAAAGGGAGTAGCTCAACCCAGTTTTCGCCGGTCTCCTCTTTTAATTTAATTAAAGTTTCTTTTAGGGTTCTATTCATCCTCTCTACTTGTCCTGAACTTTGGGGTCTATATATGCAATGGAGTTTCCAATTAATCCCTAGCCTGGTGGCAAGTTCTTGTGAAACCTTGGACACAAAAGCAGGTCCATTATCTGATCCTATGGCTAGGGGTATTCCATACCGCGGGATAATTTCCCTTAGCAATACTTTGCAAACTGTAGACGCAGTCTCACCTCTGGTGGGAAAGGCCTCTACCCACCCAGAGTAGGTGTCCACTAATACTAAGAGGTATCTATATCTGGATGTGCTTTTGGTCATCTCGGTAAAATCTACTTCCCATAGTTCTCCAGGGAATTTCCCTCTATATCTAATGAGTGGAGGCAATTTCTTATTTTGGGCATTAACTTTAGCACAGATTTGACATCTTGTGGTTATTGAGTAAACAGTGTCTCTTAGGCTTGGTCCAGAATAATATTTTCTGACTAACTTTTCTAATTTATTTTGACCTAAATGGGTGCTAGTGTGAATATCTTGTATTACTTTTCCTAACACTCCCTGGGGTAGGAATATCTTGGAGTCTGGCAGGACGATCCACCCAGCCTGATCTTTGCTTCCTCCCAGTTTCTCCCCGAGTTGTTCTTCTCCTGCAGTATATTTAGGAAGAGGAGGAAGGCTTGGGTGGGGAAGCAGGGGCAGCACACTCTCTTTCTGGGCGGCGGCTTCCCTTGCTGCCGCATCTGCAAGGTTGTTCCCTCTGATGACCGGCTTCTCGCCTTTTTGGTGCCCTCTGCAGTGGATTATGGCCACCTTGGCGGGGAGCCAGATGGCATCAAGGAGGGCCAAAATCTCTTCCTTGTTTTTAATGTCCTTACCTCCTGCAGTCAGGAGGCCTCTCTCCTTATATATGGCTCCATGGATATGTGCTGTAGCAAAGGCATACCGGCTGTCAGTGTATATATTTACAACCTTACCTTCTGCCATTTTCAAGGCCTGAGTTAGTCCAATCAGCTCAGCCCTCTGCGCTGAAGTCCCAGCGGGCAGCGCCTTCTTCCATAATACCTCTGTCTCTGTCGTCACCGCTGCTCCCGCGTAGCGCTGTCCATCCTCAACATAGCTGCTCCCGTCTGTGTAGAGGGTGAGATCTGGCTTTTCGTAAGCCTGATCCCTCATATCTGGGCGGGAACCTGACACAGCGTCTAATACATGTGAGCAGTCATGCATCACGGTGGAATCTGGGACGGGCAACAGGGTGGCTGGGTTCAAGGCTGTTGTTTTCAAAAATGTCACAGCTGGTGGATTCAGGAGTTGGGCTTGGTATTGGTGAGCCTTGCATTTGACAGCCATCTGTCAGGTGGGGCTCTCAAAACTTGTTCTAAGTAATGCTCTCCAATTATTTGGAGGTCTTGGCCTAGTGTTAGTTTACTGGCTTCTTTTACCAGGATGGAGGTCGCCACCAGGGCTCTTAAACATGCTGGCCAGCCTGAGGCTACTGGATCAAGTTTCTTGTACAAGTAGGCTATGGGCCTTTTCCAGGGCCCTAATTCTTGGCTTAGTACGCCGAGGGCTACCCCCCCCCCCCTTCTCAGCCACAAATAGTTGGAAGGGTTTAGTCATATCTGGTAGAGCTAGGGCTGGAGCTGTGGTTAGGGCTTCCTTTAATGCCTGGAAAGCCTGTCTTTCTTTCTCTGTCCATGTGAAGGAGTCCTCCCTAGTTAATTCATGGAGGGGTCGTGCCAACTCGGCGAAGCCCAATATCCAGAGCCTGCAGTATCCCACGGCTCCCAGAAATTCCTGTACTTGTCTTTTGGTTGTGGGCTCAGAATTTGCATGACAGTCTGAATCCGCTGGCTAGATAGCATTCTCCGCCCACCTTGTAAGTTATAGCCCAGATAACTTACAGTTTGTCTGGCGATTTGGGTGGCTGACGCTCGGTACCCCATCCCCTCCAGTTCTCGCAGCAGATCATTTGTAGCAGTCTTGCACTCCTCTGAACTCCTTGCCGCGAGGAGTAGGTCGTCCACATACTGCAGGAGCACTACAGAGGGGTGGGAGGTACGGAAAGGCTGTAAGTCTTTTCCCAAGGCCTCACTGAAAATAGTAGGAGAGTTTTTATAGCCCTGTGGCAGGCGCGTCCAAGTGAACTGCCCTATTAGTCCGTTTTCTGGATCATCCCACTCAAATGCGAAAATCTCCTGGCTCTTAGGCGCCAGCGGGATGCAAAAGAAGGCATCCTTTAAGTCTAGTACTGAGTAATAAATGTGGGTAGGGGGCAACGAGCTTAATAAGGTGTAGGGGTTGGGCACTGTGGGATGTATTGTCTCTACTCGTGTGTTTACTTCCCGCAGGTCTTGAACTGGTCGATAGTCCTGGGTCCCAGGCTTCTGGACTGGGAGCAGCGGTGTGTTCCATGCTGATTGGCACTCCCGCAAGTTGCCAGCCTCTAGGAGACGTTTAAGGTGCCGGGCTATTCCCTGTCTCGCTCGTGCGGGCACAGGGTATTGCCGCACCCTTATCGGGCTGGCCGTGCTTTTCAGCTGGACTACCACTGGGGGCTGGTGTACTGCCAGTCCGGGCGGGTTGGACTCCGCCCAAACCCCGGGGATCTCGGAGAGCATGTCCTGCGGGATTTCTTCCCCCTCCTTACCTTCTAGGAGGGTAGCAAGCAAATACTCTTCTGATATGGGTACAGTCACCTCCAGCTGGACTTCGGTTTCTCCTTCCAGGGGACGATCCTGGTTGGGCTGGTCGTTTCCCCTGAAGGTGATAGTGGCCTGGAGCTTTTGTAACAAGTCCCTCCCGAGCAGTGGATAGGGACATTCTGGAATGACTAAAAAAGAGTGCGTTATGGTGCCCAAGCCCAAATTTGTTATTCTAGCAGTTGCCCACGGATAGGCTTCTTCTTTGCCCGTTGCTCCTACTATTTTGGTAGTAGCCTTTTGGACTCGCCCTTGTGGTTGCTTTAAGACAGAGAAAGTGGCTCCCATGTCGACTAGGAAATTTATTGGTTTTCCCTCGACATTTAGTGTGACCATGGGCTCTTGGGAGCCTACAGGGATGGAGCCCCGGCCTCATCAGTCCAAGGTTTGGAGCAATACGGCGGGTCCCGCCTCCTGCTCCATTTTCTTTGCTTGCAATTTCGGGCATTCTCCCTTCCAGTGTCCCTTTTCTTTGCAAAACGCACATTGGTTGAGCAGCGATCAAAATCTTGGTGACCTCTTTTGCCCTCCCTATCTCGGGGTCTTCTTTGTTCACATATACCTTTTGGGCTATCTCTACCAGTTTGCTGATATTTTCTCCCTCAAAGCCTTCTATTTTCTGTAGTTTCTTCTAATATCTGGCGCTGCCTGAGTCACAAAGGCGATATTTAGTAGTCGCCTATTCTCTGGGGCCCTGGGATCTAGAGGGGTGTAGACCCTATAGGCTTCCATGAGCCTTTCTAAGAATGCTGCAGGGGACTCTTCCCTACCCTGAATTATTTCACTCGCCTTACTGAAGTTCGTCGGCTTCCTGGCTGCAGCCTTCAACCCCCTTAGTAGATCCCGGCGGTACTGGAGGAGCGCCTCCCTTCCCCCACTGGAGTTCGAGTCCCAATTGGGGGGTTGCTCAGGCAGTATATCTTGAACCTCCCTTCTTCCCGCTGCAGTTTCCCCTTCCTCCCCCATGACTGCCTTCGCGGCCTCCCTCATAATCCTGTCCCGCTCTTCTGAGGTAAAGAGGGTCTGTAGTATCTGCTGACAGTCATCCCAAGTGGGCTGGTGGGTTCTGAAAATGGTTTCTAATAGGGATATCAGACCCTGTGGTTTTTCCGAAAACGGAGGGTTCTGATGCTTCCAGTTATATAGGACACTGGTGGAGAAGGGGACATAGATTAGCCGCGGCGGCGCCCGCACAGGTGCATCCGGGTGTGGTGGTACCTCTCTGAGGGGCAAAATGGTGGCGCCACCCTGAGGTTGCATCTCTACCCCCCCCCGTACCTACTCCCTCCTCTGGTGTGGGGGGGACTCTGCATCCCTCCCCTCTCTGTGGTATCTGGTCTCGGGAGGGGGTAGGGTGGAGGGGCAGTAGGTGAGACCAGGAGATCTTCTGAGTCCCCTTGCAATACTGGGTATAACCTAGGCTTCTCCTTCCCGTCTGTTGACTGCGGTGGGCGCCCAATTCCCCCCTCAGGGCGGTTAATCCCGCCCCGTGGCGCTGCTACACACACCGCCCGCCGCCTCCTCCGCCCATTAATTTGGCACCGGTGGATGTGTCCAGGACGGTCAGTGGCGATGTCTACCCAGACATCTATGTACACCATTTGGTCTGGGTGGGGGACCCGGTAGACCACTCCTCGGACGGCGAAGAGGAGTGGTAGATCAAAGGTTCCTTCTGACGGCCATCCCACACCGAAGGTCGGCCACTCCAGCTCACTGAAAGTCCGGAGGATTTCAGGATCCGGCGGTGGTCCGCCATAACCCTGGGCTCGTCTCTGAAAATCAGAAAAATTGTTTAGCAGGCACTGGAGGGCAGTGTCCGGTGTGGAGCCTCCCTGTCCCATACTGGTCCTCTGGACAACCTTGGGGACTTCAGAAATAAAAATAAGGAGGGCAGCAATTAAGGTTAGCAGGAAACACACGGACAAACAAACTCTCTGATCACACACAGGTGAACCGCGGTTCTCAGGCATACGTCTCGCAGCGCGGCGCAGCGCGAAAAGTGAAACCAACTGCGACTTTGTCGTGGGAGCCTAGCTCCGATTCCCGAGAGCGTCCTCTCCTTGGGAATCCCCTGGGTGGACTACCGGCGACGTCTCGCCTACCACCTCGGGGCTCTGAAGGTCTAGACCACCGAAACCAAATGAGGATCCTCCCAAAAACTTACTGGGCCCGGCGGTTCTCTTTCGGTTCCTGGACGAAACCTCCCCGGTGGGAAGTTAAAATCTCGCTGGGGCCTCCAAATGTTGTATTCGAATGGCGAGAAACCAAATGTCCAGGCACTTAGAGCTCGTGATGTTATTTATTGGCCAAAAGCTTTACCTGCGCAGGGGCGAACTTCCCCAACTGTGACTGGAGTCACGTAGCTCCTCAGAGCTGCAATATGGAAGTCGCGCCTGGCTTACAGACTACAGGGGTTTTATAGAGTGCAGCAAGCAAGCAGTATCCAGAAGCAGATGTGGCTGTTAGCAATTGGTGCAATTGAACACAGCTTTTTCTTTTGATTGGCGGGGTTACTCGTTGGCGGGCAGATTCTGGCGGTCTGCCTTGCTCCACATATTTACCTTATTTGGCTATTTACTTGGCTAACCACTCATCCCATCTTCCTGGAACATTCTGGGTGTGGGGAGTACAGCCTTAAGCAATAACATCCTGCTTTATACCCTGTTGCATTTTCCATTTGTTGTAACCTTACAGATCCAAGAAGAAATCACAAAAGAAACTAGAATTTGAACAAAATAATAATAAAACATCACCATTTGTGAAATGTTGCTAGTGGTTTAGGGGAGCTTATAGATCTCCAGGAGTATTGAGTAAAGCTTATTCAGAGATGAGGTGGGAGAAGGAGGTTCACTCTTCTGGAGAGTTCATTTTTAGGGTTCCTTCCATCATGCATCTTGGTCCTCCCACAAAAGATACTCCTTTTGTGTTACTTTTGGGATTCTCTCTGTGTTTTTTGAGTTACCATTCTATTTTTTTTCTTAGCCCATATTAATTTAATTATTACCAGGTAAGTAGGCCTCAGAAGGGAATTAATGCTTTGCAATTAGGTCAGCAATTTCTTTATTTTTTTTTAAAACTTTTGTGTGGGCCAGTGAAGGAAAATTGTCCTTGGAGTAAAAGAGAAAGTGGGAAGGGTTGAGACAGGAAATTAATGGAGCCAAATGTTGAACAGGAGAGTGCAGCTGAGTATAAAGTAAGTACACAATTGGGGGGATTCACTATTCAAATGGGAGGTGGGGGAGAGAGACTTTTTATTCTTATACCTTGAAGGGAATGATAAAGCTAGGAGAAATCTTCAGTAGATCTCAAAGGATTCTTTCAGGTTTTTTCCTGGGCATGTATAGGTGCTATGCTTTCAGTTTACCACCATTGTTCTAGGGGTCCAAGTACCCATTGTTTCAGAGCTTTCTGTGAGTTCTAGACAAGTGCTTCAGATGGCTGGTTGTGGTGGTAGTGTTGGATGGATGTTGAATGAAGTCAAGTAACAAAGAGGTGTAGCAGGTGGATGACTTGCTGGCTTGGTGGTTTAAAGGTCTTTACTGGTGGCCATAGAGGGAAGAGGCTGGGTTTGTTTTTGTGGTCCTCACAACCTTCTCTCTATCTTGGTCTAGTTTCTGCTATCTCTTGGATCCTCTTATCCCTAAACTGTAAAGCCTTCTATCTTCATTTGGAGCTCTGTAAGAATATACTTGATTTTAATTCTTATATAACATAGAGTGTACTTTTTACCTCTACAGTGGTCCAGCCTTAAAAGCCATGGGACAGTGAATCATTTCTAACAAAGTGTCTGAACTTGAATCTTAAGCCTTCTGAGTACAAGTAAAGAGACTGAGGGGGTATTCATGTGAGGTGATTGTTTCCACTGATAAACTAGTCAAGATCATGAGTTGTGAAAGGACAGAGTAAAAGAGTTAAATATTTCTGTGTTTACAATGTTATGCATATGGAATCTCAAAATATTTTTATGAGGATATCTAGTGAAAGAATTAAATATATACTGTCTTCCAAAAGAGGTTAAATTCGTTATCTAGAACATCTGCAAAATAAAGGACATTTTCAGAGACTTACAATTCAAAAATGAGAAGGATGAGCTTATCTCCAGAGTTCAGTACTTATTCCGAGTTGTATAAGTGCTTTTCTGAATCTCAGATCCATTAGAGGAAAAAAATGAAGAGATCTTGGAGTCAAGAAATTTAATTTGCAGGGCTGGGAATACAAGACAAAACTATATTTGAACAATAATTAAATTAAAAACAAACAAAAAAATTTAATCTGAACTAACATTATACATATATGTATGATGTCTGGCCATCAGACTCAGGTAAAGAAACTATGAATTACAGTTGTTTCTGGTCCTGTGAGCAATAATACCTTCTCTCTTCCTTTTTCAATTATGGCACACTGATCCATTTGTTCTGTAGGATGCCAAGACTTCACAGCAAGGTATTATTTAATGTTAAAAGAAAAATTATTGGGCTCTATAGCTCTAAAAGGATCATGTGGTAGGATATTATCCATGAAAAGAATTTCCCCAGAGAGGAACTAGTTTTATAAGCAAAGAATGACTATGGGGAATAAAAAGTCATTATATACAACATTTGAAAAACTTCAACAGAGTAATATTTTACACTATGGAATATATTTTATAGTGCATAGAATATATTTACAATACAGATATTCTGTATACTATAGAATATAGAATATAGAAAATATAGAATATTTTACACTATAGAATGTAGAATATTTTCTATAGAATATATATTATAGTGTATATTTTTCTATACACTATAGAAAAATATAGAATATTTTACACTATAGAATATTACTTTAACAAAGTAATATTTTACACTATAGAATATATAGAATAGAATCCTTTTTACAACTTGCTAAGAACATCACAACCATTGACTTCTATTGATATCAAGGTTAGACAGTATCCTTGACCAATAACATAATTTCCCTTGGTGGCTAATTCTATTCCATTTACTGTTGTACCACAGAGTAGGTGAGGCGCTACAGGAACAGCAAGTTTCAACAGAAGGAAAACGTATCCTTTCCTTTTTTTTTTTTTTTTGAACTTCTCTCTGTAATTTTATTTTATTTTTATTCATTTTTTTGAAAGAAAAATTACCTTTATTCTAATTTAGTTTAGAATATTTGTATTTTTTCAGTTTTTTTATTTCTTATTCAAGAACCGTTTTCTGTTTTATATTCCCTTCCCCCCCTCCCCAGTGCTCCCCATTTCGGCCACCCACCTTAATTATTGTCCATGTGTCCTTTATACTTATACATGTGAGTCCCTCCCCTTTTCCCCTATGATTCTTTCCCCTCTCCCCTCTGGACTCTGTCAGCCTGTTCCATATTTGAGTGTCATTGGTCATATTTTGCTTGCTTGTTTGTTTTGCTGTTTAGATTCCTGTTAAAGGTGAGATCATATGGTATTTGTCTTTCACCACCTGGCTTATTTCACTCAACATATTGTTCTTCTGTTCCATCCATGATATTGCAAAAGGTAGGAGCTCCTTCTTCCTTTCTGCAGCATAAAATTCAATTGTGTAAATGTACCATAGCTTTTTGATCCAGTCATTTACTGATGGGCATCTAGGTTGCTTCTAACTTTTGGCTATCATGAATTGTGCTGCTATGAACATCAGGGGGCATAGGTTCTTTTGAATTAGTGTTTCAGGGTTCTTAGGATACACTCCTAATAGTGAAATTGCTGGGTCAAAATGCATGTTCATTTTTAGTTTTCTTAGAAAGTTCCATACTGTTTTCCATAGTGGTTGTACCAGTCTGCAATCCCACCAACAGTGAACTAGGGTCCCCCTTTCCCCACAACCTCTCCAGCACTTGTTGTTTGTATCTTTATCATAGTCATTCTGACTGGTGTAAAGTGGTATCTCATTGTGGTTTTAATTTGCATCTCTCTGATAGCTAGCAATATCGAGCATCTTTTCATGTGTCTCTTGATCCTCTGTATCTCCTCCTTGGAGAAACGTCTGTTCAAGTCCTTTGCAAATTTTTTAATTGGGTTACTCGTCATCTTTGAGTGGAGTGGAGTGAGTTCTTTGTATATTTTGCAGATTAAACCTTTGTCTGAAGTATCATTGGCAAATATGTTTTCCCAAACAGTTGCTACTCTTTTAATCTGGATAATGTTTTCATTAGCCATGTAGAGGCTTTTAATTTTGATGAGATCCCATTGTTTATTCTTTCCTTTATGTCCCTTGCTCTAGGGGATGTATCAGTAAAAATCTTGCTGCGTGGAATATCTGAGATTTTCTTGCCAATGTTCTCCTCTAGGGCTTTAATGATTTCACAGCTTATATTTAAGTCTTCTATCCACCTTGAACTTATTTTGGTGTATGGTGTAAGTTGGTGCTCGAGTTTCATTTTTTTGCATGTAGCTGTCCAGTTCTCCAACACCATTTGTTGAAGAGGCTATCTTTACTCCATTTTATGTTACTGCCCCCTTTGTTGAATATTCATTGACTGTAGAGAGTTGGGTTTATTTCTGGGCTCTCTGTTCTATTCCACTGGTCTATGTGCCTGTTTTTATGCCAGTACCAGGCTGTTTTGATTACAGTAGCCTTGTAGTACAGTTTGATATCAGGTATTGTGNAATGGGATTTTTTTCTTGATTTCTGCTTCTGCTGATTCATTGTTAGTATACAGAAATGCCTTTGATTTCTGGATATTGACTTTGTATCCCGCTGTTTTGCCAAATTCATTTATTAGTTCCAGCAATTTTTTGGTAGAGTCTATAGGATTTTCCATGTACACTATCATGTCATCTGCAAACAGTGACAGTTTTGTTTCCTCCTTTCCGATTTGGATGCCTTTTATTTCCTTTTCTTGTCTGATCGCTGTGGCTAGAACTTCTAATACTATATTGAATAGAAGTGGTGAAAGTGGACAACCTTGTCTTGTTCCTGATCTTAGTGGAAAAGCTTTTAGTTTTTGCCCATTGAGTATGATGTTGGCTGTAGGTCTTTCATATATGGCCTTTATTATATTGAGGAATGTTCCTGTATTCCCACTTTGCTGAGTACTTTTATCATAAATGGGTGTTGTACCTTATCAAAAGCTTTTTCCGTGTGTATTGATATGACCATGTGATTTTTGTCCTTGCTTTTGTTTATGTGGTGTATTACATTTACTGATTTGCGGATATTGAACCATCCTTGCAACCCTGGGATGAATCCCACTTGGTCATGGTGTATGATCTTTTTGATGTATTGTTAGATGCGATTTGCCAATATTTTGTTGAGGATTTTAGCATCTATGTTCATCAGTGATAGTGGCCTAAAGTTTTCTTTCTTTGTTGTGTCTCTATCTGGCTTCAGAATTAGGATGATGCTGGCTTCCTAAAAAGAGTTTGGGAGTTTTCCCTCCTTTTGGATTTTTTGGAATAGTCTGTGAAGAATAGGGGTTAGCTCTTCCTTAAAAGCTTTGTAGAATTCTCCTGTGAAACCATCTGGTCCAGGGCTTTTGTGTGATGGGAGTTTTTTGATTACTTCTTTAATTTCATCTGCTGTTATTGGCCTGTTCAGGTTTTGTGCTTCTTTTTCATTGAGTTTTGGAAGATTATGTTTTTCTAGAAATTTGTCCATTTCACGTGAGTTTTCAAATTTCTTGGCATACAGTTCTTCATAGTAATTTCTTACAATCCTTTCTATTTCTGTGGTATCAGTTGTAATCTCTCCTCTTTCATTTCTGATTGTGTTTATTTGGGTCCTCTCTCTTCTTTTCTTGATGAGCTTACTTAAAGGTTTGTCTGTTTTGTTTATCTTTACAAAAAACCAACTCCTAGATTCATTGATCCTTAGAATTCTTCTTTTAGTCTCTATGTCATTTAGTTCTGCTCTGATCTTGGTTATTTACTTCCTTCTACTTGCTCTGGGCTGTCTTTGTTGTTGTTCCTCAAGTCCTTGGAGGCATCAGGTTAGGTTGTTTGTTTGAAATGTTTCTCTCTTCTTTAGGTAAGCCTGTATTGCTATGAACTTCCCTCTCAGGACTGCCTTGGCCGTGTCCCATAAGTTTTGGGTTGCTGTGAGTTCATTTTCATTAGTTTCAAGAAGTTTTTTGATTTCTTCCCTAATTTCAATCTTGACCCATTCGTTGTTTAATAGCATACCATTCAATCTCCATGCTTTTGGGTGTTTTCGAATTTTTCCTTTGGGGTTGGTATCTTAATTTCAGTCCCTTGTGGTCAGAGAAAATGCTTGGTATGATTTAAATTTTCTTGAATTTGTTGAGTCTCGTTTTGTGTCCTATCATGCGGTCTATCTTTGAAAATAATCCATGTGCATTTTAAAAGAATATGTATTTAGCTTCTTTGGGATGAAGGGCTCTATATATATCAATCAAGTCCATTTCATCTAGGGTGTTGTTTAGTGCAGCTGTATCTTTGTTGATATTTTATTTGGAAGATCTGTCCATTTTTGACAGTGGGGTGTTAAAATCCCCTACTTTAATTTTGTTGTTGTCAATATCTTTCTTGAGGTCCTCTAGGATTTTCTTTATATATTTGGGTGCTCCTATGTTGGGTTCATATATATTTATGATGTTAATGTCTTCTTGGTGGATTCTTCCCTTGAGTATTATGAGGTGACCTTCTGGGTCTCTCTTTATGGCCCCTTTTTTTGAAATCTATTTTGTGTGATATAAGGATTGCTACCCAGGCTTTTTTTTTCTTGTCCATTTACTTGGAAAATTTGTTTCCATCCTTTCACTTTTAGTCTGTGGTGGTCTTTTGACCTGAGGTGGGTCTCTTGTAGGCAGCATATGTGTCATCCTGCTTTCTTAACCACTCACCTATTCTGTGTCTTTTAATTTGTGCATTTAATCCATTTATGTTTAAGGTCATTATTGAAAGGTACTTATTCATTGCCATTTATGTACCTGTTTTCTTCTCTGTCTCTCTCTTTTCCTTCCTTTCCTTAAAGCAGCCCTTTTAGTAATTCTTGTAGAGCTGGTTTTGTGGAGGCGTATTCTTTTAGACTTCTTTTGTCTTGGAAGCTCTTTATTTGGCCTTCTTTCTTGATTGAGGGCCTTGCTGGATAAAGTAGCCTTGGTTGTAGGCCTCTGTTTCTCATTACTTGTAATATTTCCTGCCATTCTTTTCTTGCTTGGAATGTTTCCATTGAGAAGTCAGTAGCCAGCCTTATTGGGACCCCCTTGTACGTTACTTCCTTTTTCTCCCTTGCTGCCTTTAGGATTCTCTCTTTGTCTTGGAGTTTTTGCATTTTAATGATGATGTGTCTTGCAGTAGGCCTCTTTGGGTTCCACCTGCCTGGGAGTCTCTGCAATTCCTGGATTCGTGTGATTTTCTCTGTCCTCAACTTAGGAAAATTTTCCGTTATTACTCTTTCAAGTAGGTTTTCTATTCCTTGTTCTTCTTCTTCTCCTTCTGGTATTCCTATTATTCGGATATTATTACATTTCATATTGTCTTGAATTTCTCTTAGACTCTCCTCATTTTTTTCTGATTGTCTTTTCCATGACCTGGTCCGTCTGGGAGATTCTTTCCACCCTGTCTGCAAGCTCGCTTATGTGGTCTTCTGCCTTATCAATCCTACTCTTCATACCTTCTACTGTATTCTTCAGTTCAGATATTGTATTCATTTCCTCTTGTCCTTTGCTGATGCTTTCTATTTCCTTTTCATGTTGGTATAGTTTGCGGAGAGTTCATTGTAGCTCCCCTGTAGTTTCTGGTAGCTTGTTGTAAGCTCTTTGAATTTCCTGATGACCAGTGCTTTGAATTCAATATCTGATAGTTGACTTGCCTCTATTTCATCTAATATTCTTTCTGAGACTTCCTCCTTTTCTTTCATTTTGGGATTGTTTGTTTGTCTTCCCATTGTTTGTGATGCTCTTCTTGTTGGCCTCAGCTTCTTAAATTGATCTGTTCTGGTTCCCTGAGTTTATGGTGTGAACTTTTGTGGTAGGATACCTGTGAAATTCAGTGGTGCAGTCTCCTGTGGGTATCTTGGTGTTCTCTGCTTCCACTACTCCTCTGGTTGGTTTCCAGCTAGTCAAACCTTTTCTTCTGGCCTCACTAGCAGCAGCAGCCTGAGGGGCTTTTAGTGTGCCCTTTCTCGCATCTCGGTGAGCTCAACTGGTCCCGCCAGTGCCACCCCCCCACCAAGATCCAGACTGGCACTGCTCTCCTGCGCCCTACTGAGAGTGGATTTTGTCCCAGGCTTTCCAGCCCTGGTCTGGCGTGAGGGCGTGGGCTCCCAGCCAGGCTTTCCTTTTCTCGTAGGCTTGGGTGCGGACCTTTCCCTGTGCTGTGGCTGAACACACAGGGCAACTCACAATTCTCCCAAACCAACAGCCACAGCCTGACTCCCCGTTTTTCCCTGACCTGTGCCAGCCGAGTTGGGGTGGAGCTGGTGACTGGCTCTCTTCCAGGGGCCCAGCCAGCAGCCTGAGACTCCCAGAGATTGATCCAGAGCCAGCGCAGGTCCCAGGCCACAGGGATCGCCCGGGTGGCTCTCAATTCCCCAAGCCAAGAGCTGGCACAGACCTCGCGCCGCAGGGAAAGCACTGGCGACTGGCGGTTCCCCATGCCGAGGGCCGGTGTAGGCCCCGCCAGTCCTGGGAGGCACGGGCAACTCGCAGTTACCCAAGCCAACAGCCATGGCTTGACTCCCGGTGCTTCACAGTCTGCGCTAGGTGAGTAGCAATGGAGCTTGCAACTGAGTCACTTCCAGAGGCCCTGCCAGCAGCCCGAGACTCCCTGAGACTGTTTGAGGGCCGGCACAGGCCCCAGGAAGCAGGGAATGCTCGGGCAACTCTCAGTTCTCCCAAGCTGGCAACCTGTCTCCATGGGTTATCAGAGCTTTTTGGTTTGCTCCTGAATGCTCACTCCTCTCTCTGCCACTACTGGCAGACCGATCTCTTATGCTGTTTTCCAATCTGCGCCCTGCCAGATAGGGTGGTGCCGGTGACCAGTTCTCTCACAGAGTTGGTGTTGCCCACCCTTGGCTCTCAGAGACCAGGGTGGCCGGCCAGGGCCCTGGTGCAGCCTGATGAGGGGCCTGCCGGAGGGCCTGCTGCCGACTCTGCGCTGCTCCCTCATACCTTGTTGATCTGCGGTCGTCTCCTCTCCTCAACCTCTGGTCATTCAGTGTCCGCTACAGTCTCTGGAGTCCTGGCTTCTTATATGCTGGGTCCCCGTTGGGCATCTGCTGTGCCCCTCCGCAGATCAGCCAGGTCCTTCTCCGGCGCGTGGAGGGAAGTGAAATCCTTTGTCCTACTCTGACGCAATCTTCCTCTGTAATTTTATTTTCAATACAGAATATTTTATCTGATACATAGATTATTTTATTAAAATCTTCTAAATTCTAGATATATTTTTAGCTTCAGAAAATATCTATTCTTTTAAAAAATTATTTTATTGTTGTTCAAGTACAGTTGTATGAATTTCCCCCCATAACTCCCCACCAGCCATCCCCACCTCCCTCCTATGTTTCCACCCCACCCCTGGTTTTGTCCATGTGTCCATGTGTCCCTGAAAACCCTTCACCCTTTCTTCCCCATTATCCCCTCCCACCTCCCCTCTGTTTACTGTCAGATTGTTCTTAATTTCAATGTCTCTGGTGATATTTTGCTTTCTTTTTTGTTTTGTTGATTAGGTTCCACTTAAAAGTGAGATCATATGGTATTTGTTTTTATTTAACCATCTTCAAAAGATAGATATAGCATGGAAGGATCTCCAAGATTCTTTTCAACTCTGTGATGTTTGACTCGGGATACTCAGGAAACAAGTGTGACTTTGTGTGTCTAACTCCCATATTGCAAAAAGAGGGTAAAATGGGAGTAATACTGTTTGAAATGAAATCAGCTATTATTTGTCAAAATGATTTGTAGATCAGTTATAGTTTGGGAATTGAGTAACACTGATTATAGTTGTTTATTGCTGAGGTATTAGGACATATACATGAGTAAGGGCATATTGATTAAAATAGTTTCCTGTTTTATCTCACTGAATTGACTGCCGGGAGAAGTTGGGCATTTTCAGTTACAGCCATCTCCATTTCCTGAAGCCACAAAATATTGCAGATAATTTATATATAACTCAATTAGTCATTAGAAGTTTACAAATGATTGAATATTTGCTGTAATGCGGATTAAATGTTAACCAAAATGTTTAGTTCCATCTGCATATTAGATATCATGGACACATAATCATAGGCAGAGTCAGCAGTCTTTGTAATAGCAAAAATAGGGCATGATTTTTTACTCAACTACTTTTTTTTGTTGCCTAAAACTTAACTTTTTTGCTTAGCAGTTTGTGTGAATAAAGCTATGGCACTTTGTTATCCTCAGTTTTTTCTACTTTTGATGCACATTTGTTCTGAAGATTCAGATGCTTGGGTAGCATAAACTTTAAAATAATCATAACTTTGAATAAAATATGTAATTATTGTATAAAAATTAAAGTAATAACTTTGTTGGAAAACTAATAAAATTGTATATAATTTAATATTTAGCTTCAATTTTATAATGCTCAGGTTATATAACCATGTTTAAAATATAACTTCTTTAATATTTTGTATGCATTATCTAAGTCATAGCTACATTAAGCATAAATCATTATTCTTATTCCTCAAATACTGTACTTAGAGAAAAATACTTATGATCAGATGTAAATTTTTGGAATGCATTACATTTCCTTTAAAATATAGATTATAATAATCTTAAAATAATATTTTAAATACTTTTCATGGAAAATATGCATTATATTTTATTCTACTGGGAAACTTCTTGTTTTAAGTTCATTTGTACTGACAACACGATCACAGATGTTCTTCTCTACTTTGCCCATTTTTATCTAGTCACTTTTCCCCTCTATCACCACACTGCTGTCTGCGTCTGTGTTAAGAATATTTCTTTATCTAATTCCTTCATCTTTTTTCATCTAGTCCCCCCTCCCCTTTCTCTCTGACAGCTATCAGTTCTATGTATTGATGCCTCTGTTTCTATTTTGTTCATCATTTAGTCTATTGAATTCCATATGTAATTGAGATCATATGGTATTTGTCTTTCTCTGACTGGTTTATTTCACTTAGCATGGATGGACCTGGAGATTATTATACTATCACAAAAGCAAGATTTCCTTTTTATGGCTGCATAATATTCCATTGTGTTAAAGTACCAGAGCTTTTTTTATCCATTCCTTTACTGATGGGCACTTGGGCTGCAATGGACATAACAGTGCATTTATTATTTCAAATTAACATTATGGGACTCTTATGGCTGCATAGTGTTCCACTTCAAATGTACCACAGCTTTTTTATCTACTCATCTACTGATGGGCACTTGGGCTTCAATGATCATAGGGATGCACATACTGTTTCAAGTTAGTGTTTTGGGATTCTTAGGATATATTCCAAGAAGTGAGTCCAAAAGGCACTTCCATTTTTAATTTTTTGAGGAGACTCCATAATGTTTTTCACAGTAGCTGCACCACTCTGCATTCCCACCAACGGTGCACAAAGGTTCCCTTTACTTCACATCCTTGCCAACACTTATTGTTTGTTGATTTATTGATGATAGCCATTCTGACAGTTGTGAGGTGATAGCTCATTGTGGAACTTTAATACTTTAAAATATTTAAGTGTAAATTGATATGTGATGTCGTTTGCTATGAAACTTTACTTTGGAGAAAACTAACACATCAAAGCCCTTTTAAAAATAAAAAAAATGTCAAAATTCTTATTTGATAAAGCTCCCTAGATTTTTGAGACTGGAAAAAATACTGCTCAGGTGAAGGTGAAAGCATAGGTAAACACGGCTCATGTCATCCAACCACCACATCAAAATTGCAACTAAAATATAGAACAGCCATCACTCAGAACCATCAGAAATCTAGTTGAATGGAAGTCTGACAGCTATGGAATTAAAGAAACCACATCTGACCAGACTGGTAGGAGGGGCAAGAGACATGGAATGAGTTGGTCCCACATCCATGTGTGATGGATAAAAACTCAGGGGGCATATCTTGAGAGGAAGGAGTCTCAGCCCCATACCAGGGCACCCCAGCACAGGGTTCCACTGCCAAGAAGATAAGTCCCCATAACTTCTGGCTGCAAAAAACAAGCAGAAATTTAATTTGTGGAGGAAACTTCTTGAGTCCCAAGCAGTTCCTCTTAAAGAATCCACACATGAACCTAGCCAAACTCCCTTTGAGCTCCAGCAGCAGGGTAGCAGCTTGGGACATCCCAGTGGCATAGGGGGGAAATTGGGACAACCATAGTAGTGTAATTAATAAAATATAATTAAAATACTTTTTCTGCACTACTTATTTTTTGAAAACTATTTAAAAAGCTGGTAGTATTTGTGTATTTATTCTTTGTTATATTTATGAGGAAAAAATCTTAGCAACTTTTATTGATCCTCTTTAATAATTTAAGGTTAGGCAAGGGACAGAAAATAATTTGATCACCTCATTATTTCATAAGTACTGTATTAGAACTTTAATTCTAAATTATAATTCACTTGCACATCCATTGTGAACTCTATATTAAATAAGGACAATCTTCCCCTTATGGAAAAATTTGAGGAAAACCTTAACTTCAAATACAAAAGGGGTACTATCAGTATTTTTCTTGATATGGGAATGCTACACCTGTTAAAGGTTACATTTTTAATAAAATACTTTTTTAGATATACCCCATTTTTCAGACTACAAGATTCACTCTCCCCCAAATTTGGGAAGAAAGGGGGGTACATCTTATCGTCTGAATGTAACTTACCTGGCTCGCTTTGCGGGGACAGGCAGTAGTGGAGCAGTGTCACAGGTTATTAAATATTTTACCATATTTTTTGCTTCAAAATTTTTTCCTACTTTCCTCCTTTAAAATGTAGGTGTGTTTTATGGTCTAGTGCATCTTATAGTCCTAAAAATATGGTACATGTCAGGATTATCTTTCTTTTAAACCCATAAATCTCCTGTTATGTGAATACTTGTTGAGGAAAAAGGAGTGTTAAAGCCATTAGCTTTAACTTTTTTCTGTGGTTTTCTGGACATCATCTCTAGAGCAGGATCACAGTGAGTAATTTTGTCTAAGTAATATGTTGCGGTTATCTGCCAAAGGTATTGATTGAGATAATTCTTAAGGTTTTATTTTCACTATTTACTTATGGGACAGATAATCTTCAAATTATTAAAAAAGAATTTTCTTTAGGTTTTTAAAAATAAGCTGAGATTTTTGATCATTTTATATGGATATACATACACACACATTGTATTTGCTTTAATATCCCTACAGAACAACTCTAGCATGGAGTGAACTCTTTATAAATATTGTTGAAAGAACATATATGTGGTTATGTTTATGATAGCTGTGGTTCATGGGTTTTTATGTTCAATGGCAATCAAATTATACTAACCATGCTTCATGACCAATAGCATTTCTGATTCTGATACTCTGATATCCAGAAAAAGTGTCGCACAAGTGACGAGATAAAGTGGATAATGTTCCAAAGTTCGTTAATAGTACTCTAGTGAAATGTAATAGATCTGTTAACCTATTAAGAAAATAAAATCCAAGAGGATTTTTACATCATACAAAAGAGAGAAAGGAGTCATCTGGTAGTGACAGCTGGCAAACTTGCTTTTAATGCTTTTAGGGACAAAATTGATAACATCCACAATTGGCTGTGTTTAGGGAACCCAATTCCAAAGTGCTGTCAACCGTATAGATTGACTATTGATTAAAATTCTAGCTACCTTCTTTTCAGACATTTTGATGTAGAAAAATTATTTTATTTTAGGGACGCCACCCATATCGCTTTTCCCTCCCAGACCTGTGACAAAATATGCAAAAAGAATCAATGTATGTGTTGCCACCAGTAAAGTTAATGCTTCCATTAGTCATATCTTATAAATTTAAGGACACTGCTTTGGAGTAAAGAAACAATTAATTTTAATAAAAATGAAGGTAATTATTTTGAAAGAATGTATTGAGTTAATACATTCTTCTAATACATTTAGCTCATGCTATTGAGCTAAGTACTGAATATATATACACAAATATTATGTGGCTTTCTGAGTAATATTTACACACTTGAATTACATGTGACCCAAATGAGTTCAGCATAAATGATGTGTCAGAATCAAATGAATTCAGCATAAATGATTATGTCTATTCCAGAGAACCACCTGAAGCTGTGCATTCTAATATAATTTTGAGCATTACCTACTCAAATTTCATGCACTCACAGAAAACAAACTAAACAAACAAAACAATGCTCATAGAAATGACCTCTTTTTTAAGGAGGAATCAAACAATTTTTTACTTGACAGGTATTTATTGAATGCCTCGCATATGCTTTATATTGGTTTAGGGAAATAGTGGAATAAGCAAAGGACAAAAATAAATCTTGTGTTTATGAGCTTACATTCTAAGAGTAAAAAATCCAAATAATAGCAAGAAAATATATGGCCACATTGTAATCAGTACTTTGGGTAAAAATAAAGAAATGGAAGGGGACAGGAAGGGTAAGCAATAGAGCTGCCAAGAAAGCCTCACTGAGAAGTTATTTGAGTAACAACCCAAAGGAAGTGAGGTAGTCAGTCCTGGAAAACAAGGCGAAGCACTTTGACAGAAGGAACATCTTCCAGAGGGGATAGCCTGATGAGAAATGTTCAGGGCCAGTGAAGACATTAGTATGGTTTGGGTGAAGAGAGTCAGGGGTGTGCTTAAAGGGTAGGATGTCAGAAGGGTAATGAGGTGAAGGACAAACTGTTAAGTGCCTTGTAGGCTACAAGATAGTTGGTTTGTACTGTGTGGGAAATCCCTGGAAGATTTTGAGCAGAAGAGTGATTGTTAGGTTTGGTTTCTGATCTAAATGAATCACTCTGTATTCTGTGCTGTGATCAAGTTGTAGGAGTCAGAAATAGAAGCAGGGCAACAATTCGTTAGATAATGGAGTAGTGCTCAAAGGAAAATATATAGCCTCTGAGGCTTACCTGAAAAGTTTGCAGGATATAAAGCTTTAAAGGAATACATTTCCAGATCAACTAACTGCCTACAATTTAGCTGCCTGATAATGAATCTGAGGTCAAGACACTGTCTCTTCACTTGCAAAAGAAAGGCTTATTTCTCATTCATTCCAGATTTCACTGTGTGCATTTCCCCAGGGTGTAAAAATGAAGGGGTAATTCCAGATATTTTAATTTGACATTTTTACCTCTTGAACCCTCCCTTTACTGCCAGAAAAACCATCATTCCTTTGGGATGTTCCTTTGAGAGCAAAACCAAAGTGAGTTGAAGAAAAGCACCTCATTTCATCCTGTCACAGAATTGCATCAAGCCTCTGTTTTACCCATTCATCTATCTATTCATCTCCATATCTATCATAGAATTTGAACTCAGCAAGATTATTTCTACATGGATCTTTATTAAAATAATCATTTAAAATACAAAATCAAGCCAGACTTTTTTGACAGAAAATAAATTTGTGGGGAACTAGTTTGATGAGAACTGACTTTTTTTTTCAATTTTTTTTATTTAATTATTTTTCAAGTACAGTTTTCTGTCTATTACTCCCATCCCATCCCACCCCCGTGCTCCCCCCCCCCCCACATTTCCACCTTTCTAGGTTGTTGTCCATGTATCCTTTATATAGGTTCCTCTAAATCCCTCCCCTATTTCCCCTGAAATCCCCTCCCCTCTCCCCTCTGGTCACTGTCAGCCTGTTCTCTATTTCAGTGTCTTTGGTTATATTTTGCTTGCTTGTTTGTTTTGTTGTTTAGCTTCCTGTTAAAGGTGAGATCATATGGTATTTGTCCTTCAACACCTGGCTTATTTCACTCAGCATAATGCTTTCCAGTTCCATCCATGTTGTTGCAAAAGGTAGGAGCTCCTTCTTTCTTTCTGCAGCATAAAATTCCATTGTGTATATGTACCATAGTTTTTTGATCCATTCATTTACTGACGGGCACCTAGGTTGCTTCCAACTCTTGGCTATTGTAAATTGTGCTGCTATGAACATTGGGGTGCATAGGTTCTTTGGGATTGGTGTTTTAGGGTTCTTAGGATACAATCCCAGCAGTGGAATTGCTGGGTCAAAAGGCAAGTCCAATTTTAGTTTTCTGAGAAAATTCCATACTGTTTTCCATAATGGTTGTACCAGTCTGCAATCCCACCAACAGTGGACCAGAGTCCCCTTTTCCCCACACCCTCTCCAACATTTGTTTATTGCTTTGTGTATGATAGCCATTCTCACCGGTTTAAAGTGGTATCTCATTGTGGTTTTAATTTGCATCTCTCTGATAGCAAGCAATATTGAGCATCTCTTCATGTGTCTTTGGATCCTCTGTATGTCCTCCTTGCAGAAGTGTCTGTTCAAGTCCTTTCCCCATTTTTTAATTGGGTTAGTTTTCTTCTTAGAGTGAAGTCCTGTGAGTTCTTTGTATATTTTGGAGATTAAACCTTTGTCTGAGGTATCATTGGCAAATATGTTTTCCCATGCAGTTGGTTGTCTTTTTATTTTAATGCTGTTTTCTTTAGCTGCGCAGAAGCTTTTTATTTTGATGAGATCCCATTTGTTTATTCTTTCCTTTATATTCCTTGCTCTATGGGACATATCAGTAAAAATGTTGCTGCGTGAAATATCTGAGATTTTCCTGTCAATGTTCTCCTCTAGGACTCTAATGGTGTCACGGCATATATTTAAGTGTTTTATCCACCTTGAATTTATTTCGGTGTATGATGTAAGTTGGTGCTCAAGTTTCTTTTTTTTTTTTTTGCATGTAGCGGTCCATGATGAGAACTGACTTTTCTAACTCCATTCATATTTTCCTTAAAATGAATTAACTAAAACTGCAGCTCTATGGTTTTAGCAAAAACATATTTATAGGCTGCGATAAGAAACGTTTTATCTAAAAATTATTTTGTCAAAGTTATTTAGAAAATGTTTTGATCTTTCCAATGATGGAATAAGGAGCTCCTCAGTGGAAGAGTAATAGGCATGTTGAGTGGTTATTGGTGGACATTGGTAATGCTTCTTTGGCAGTATTCTCTCATAAATTAGATATCCCATGGCTCCAGTGACTAGACAGAACAGGTGAGAGGTTGAATCTCTTGTGTTCAACAATATTATTTATCAGTTGGTAGATTATTAAATTATTTTTATTGCTAGACCACATTAAAAAACATTTTAAAAAGACCCAAATTTTTACTCCAAACTTTTTATGTGATTGCAGTGTTTCTGTACTTTATGAAAATAAAAAATATATAAAATGAATGGCTGTTAAACCTTGTCATTACACAATAAATAATTGTTTATCTGTGGATATTCTGGCTAATTGGGGGAAAAGCCCCATCTAGTGCATTAGGAGAGGTGCTCCAATAAAATATTCTATTTTTACTTTTTTCCTTAATAATTATGAAATATTTGCAAAATTTGTTTTCGTTAACTGTATTCCACTAATAGTTGGCAAGACAACTTAATTCAGAATATCTTTTTAAATAATTTAAGTTGTTACAGACCCAGAAAATGGGAAAAAAAAGATCATTATAAACATTTTCATTGCAAGGAAGTTTGTTAGCTATTTAATAGAAGATTCTAAACTGACAGTATCCAATAGGAAAGTATTCTAATAGAGATACACATGTGAACCACATATGTAATTTAAATTTATATTAAAATAAGAAAAATTTAATATATTTTGTTAGTACAATATATCAAAATATTATTTCAAAATCATGTTATTGATAGAACAAACTTTTTAGAGAATTTTTGTGAGGGTTTATTTGAGCCAAACGGATGACATATGCCAGGGAATAAGATGGTATGTGCTCCAATAGAAAAATTATTAATGAGGGAGTTTATATTCAGTTTTCACAATAACTTTTTGATATCTGGTATGCATTTTTCCTTCTACCACATCTGTTTGCACTAGCTACATTTCAAATGCTCACCGGCCACATGTGGCCAATGGTTATTGGCTAATGTGCTGTGCAGCACAGCTCTGACTCTTGAACATACATGTACATATGTTCACATGTGTTACATAAACTTACGGGTATGTAGCAGGATGAAAACACATGTTTAATAAAAACACAAGATTTAATACTTCTAGTGGTTAGTATTTATCATATATGTTTTTAATTGGAACATGGTGGGATTAAAACAGTATGGTGTTTAGGTTCCATGAGGTATATGTAAAATAAAAAAAAAATCTATTTTGCAACAGTTTAAACTTATAATGAATTTTGTAGCTGTTGACTTAAAGATGTTTAAGAACTATGTGAGCAAACATGTTTGAAGACTGCTAGGCCGTTTCAATGTTAGTGGTAAGAGATGAAGGCAACTTGAACCAGAAACAGTGTAGAATTCTTGATGTATTTTTAATTAAATTTATTGGTGTTATATTGGTTAATAAAAACACATAGGTTTCAACTGTAAAATTTTATGATACATCACCTATATATTTCACTGTATGTTTACCGGCCAAAGTCAAATTCCCTCCATCAACACACATTCATTCGATCTCATTTACTACCTTCCCACCCCCTCTCATTTCCCCTCTGGTAATTACAGTACTGTTGACTCTGTCTATGAGGGTTTTTCTTGTTGATTGTCTTTTTTGTTCAACTGTTGCTCTCACTTCTATATCTCACATATGAGTGAAATCATATGGTTTTTTACATTTTCTGTCTGACTTATTCTGCTTTGCATGGCATTCTCAAAATCCATCTATGTTTCATCTTTTCTTAGTAGTATTCCATTGTATACATGTACCACATCTTCTTTATCCGCTCATGTACATAAATACACTTTGGTTGTTTCCATGTCTTGGCCACCATGAATACTGCTGCAAGGAACATTTGCAAATAAATGTTTTCATTTTGGGGGGATAAATACCCAAAAGAGTGGTTTCTGGGTCATATGGTGACTCTATTTTTAATTTTATGAGGAGCCTTCAGACTGTCTTCCATAGTGGCTGCACTAGTTTATATTTCCACCAGTAGTGAGTTGAGCCTTCCTTTTTCTCCGCAACTTCTCCAGCACTTATTACCTGTCTTGTTGATAACAACCATGCTAAGAGGTGTGAGGTGGTATCTCACTGCAGTTTTGACTTACATTTCTCTAACAGCTAGTGAAGATGAGCATCTTGCCATATATCTGTTGGCCATTTGTATGTTTTCTTGGGAAAGGTGTCCATTCAGCTTCTCTGCTCATTTTTTAATTGTATTATTTGTTTTTTTCCTGTTGTTACTGTTGAGTTGTATGAGTCTTTTATATAACGGGTGGGCCAAAAAGTCTGTTTAGTTTTTCCCATAAAGTAAAAGACACATTTTTATTTTCACCAATAACTTTATTTATTTGGATATTTTGAGTATGTTGACTGTCTCTCACTATTGGTTTCTAGTGGATAGAGGCCAGGGGAGCTGCTAAACACCTTTCAATGTGTAAGATAGCCCCACAGCAAAGGATTATTTGGTCAAGATGTCCATAGTACCAAGAAACTTTGCAAACCATTTTTGACATGTTTGATCAGTCTCAGCATCTTCTCCATACATTGCACAAATCTGTTTTCTTGTGTTTCAATTGCATTTTTGCTTTTCTTGAATTAGTAATACATAATACAACAAAAATGTTGCATATCTTCCTCCATCTTCAATATTAAAATAGATGCACAAAAATTCACCAGTTTTGATGGTGTTTTTTTAAAAGCATGCTGATATGACAACTGTCACAATACAATCTAACGAAATTTTGAATCGAGTTAAAGATAACTAAGCACTACTAGAGCCATTGTATGGAAATAACCAAATGGACGTTTTTGTTACGCCAGTATTTTAGATATTAACCCGTCACTGAAGCCATTGTTTGCAAATATCCTCTCCCATGTAGTGGGTTGCCTTTTGGTTTTATGGACAGTTTCTTTTGCTATACAGAAGCTTTTTAGTTTGATATAGTCTCATGCCTTTATTTTTGCTTTTGCTTCTTGCCTTTAGGGTAAACTTTATAAAATCTTTTCCAAGACCAAATCCATAAGTTTAGTACCTGTTTTCTTCTATGTAATTTGTTGTTTCAGGTTTATATTTAGTGTTTGATATATTTTGAGATAATTTTTATATATGGGGACAAACAGCAGTCTAATTTCTCTCTCTTTTTTTTTTGCATCTGGCTTTTCAATTTATTATTAAGCTTCGGGTCACTATTCAATTTTTGAAGACAAAAATACATAGAAATGGTTGCTTTTCAACCTTGAATATATTATAATAAAGGGATATTTTGGGCTTTTATTAGGAATATAAAATGTTTAGAGCCCACAAAACATTTAAAAATTACTTAAAAAAATAGAACCTCATGCCTTACCCTTTGAAAACTTCCCAAATTTGTTATATCTCAGTGCCATGGGACCTCTAATTGTGCTTGAGGCATGATAGCAAGCTGTTTATGATGGGTGGCAACCTCAATCTATAATTGTGAGCATTTTTTCAAACATCTTTAGGATTGCCCCCATTTTATTTGAAGTGGTTTCTAAGTGACAGTTGGCTGCTCGGCCTTTCTGATCTAGGTATTTTAGACATTCAGACCCTACCACACTGAACTGGAAATGACATGCATATCAGATAGTTCTGTCCTATTCAGCTTCGGCTTTCTATGGTTAGGCAGCAGATGAAATGATTTGGATTTTGGTTGCCATCCAATTTTTTTTTCAGCCTGAATGCTTGTAAGTCTGAGCTCCTTCTCATTAAAGCCTCCAAGAAAGTTTAGAGCAATTCCTTTCTCATGATTTCTGTTGTTCTTATATCTCTCTATAGAATTTGTAGTTTTGGAAGAAAGACATCCATAAGTGTTAAAATCCTTATTTATCTCGGTGTAACTGAACTCTTAGATTTTTTTCCCCTGCTGCTCTTATATGACACTTCTTTGGATGAGTGTCAAGTTTTAATGTGCCCAGGATTCTATTTTCTAAAATCTTATCTTGTATTAAAGGAAGTCTTTAGACTTTTTATAGTCATAATTTATAGTCTTTGCTAAATTTCCTCTAATATTCACATTTATTGTTTCTACCAGGGCAGGTGTTTTGCTTTAGGTGAACAGAAACTCTTGGAACAAATTTCCCTTGTATTGGCGCTATTGGCAGTGTTTAAATTTAGAGTCAAATAGTATTTATATTTCTTAAGTATTTTATTTATAAAATGTATTAGACTAAATATAAAATAGTTTTCATGTTTCTTTTATTTATTTATTTTTTGCTTTAGGCAGTTTTTCAGGGTAAAATGAATGAAATTTAGTATTCCTTTGGGATGAGACTCATGGACATTGGGTATGTGTGTTGTTAAACCACTGAGGTGTGACAGTCCATTCCCTGCCATGCGCACACAGAGCCTGGGATGAAACGTGGAGCTGTAAATGGAGAGTTCTGGGCCCTAACTTGTTGCGCATTTTAAACTTTTTGTAAGACATCTGATGTGTGTGTGTGTGGTTTTTTTTTTCTCTCTCTCAAATGCGACATTTCCAATAGAAGCAAAATCTACTGGCTGGTTTTTTTTTTTGTTTTTTTGTTTTTTGTTTTTTTGTAACACATTCTTAGACATTTAAATTTCAGTTTGTTTTCAAAACATTTTTCTTTCCATTTTATTTCCCTCTTAATTGTCTTCATATAATTTGCTGATTTCTACCATCCACACACGTACACACCTATACAGGGTGGAGCAAAAGTAGGCTTACAGTTCGTATGGAAATTATAATAATAAATAATAATGCAAAACAAGCTGTGTATAATGTAATACAGATATAATCTATTTAATAAACATGTACAGTCAGACCTCTGGGGCATTTAAAATCTAACAGCTAATAAGTGTGTATTACAAAAATGCTAATAAATTAACTCTTGGTTTTAAAGTGCAGTATTCCTTTTTAACATGGGGATAGTTTACTCAGGTACTCAAGCTAATAGTCATGAGAAATTGTTGCATTCCACTTCTTGTATTATATGGACTGAGCTTATTTCACTTATTTTAAAAAAACTTTTAATGGCTAACTTTAAACAGTATTATAAGGATTTAGTCTGAATTATAACCGAAGTCTTGTCTTAAAAGGCTAGAAGTTCTCATTGAAAACGTTTGCATTCTCAGATTCAGCTGAAATAAAAGCAAAAATCTATCTTGGGCCAAGACTTTTAAAGATATTAATCAGATATCTTTATTAGGTTAGTTTTCTCCTTCGCTTTCAGGAGATAGCTTCTGTCTGAGTTAATTTGAGGTTAGAGTTGCTTTGTTGTATTTAGCTGAAAAGAGATGTGATTTATGGAAAGTATGTTTTTCAAGGTGGAGGAGCGGGTGTTAGTCATTGTGCAGAATGGTGCAGACACACAGGTCATGTGAAGTAGGTTAAGAAAGTCTGAGAAAGGTGTTTTCCTCCCAGTGAGGGCTTGTGTTTATGCCCAGGCAGGGATACGCCCCAGGCCTATGAGTAATCCTTTATCAAATACAAGTAATTTCTGATGTAAAAAGCTGACGGAATAAGAGATGGAACTGTATAAGTTTTAGATTTTTTAAAAAAGATGTTAGTCTTCTTGAGAATTCTGTTGCTGTAAATATGAATCCCTTTCAAGTGTGACAATATTTTGAACTCTTTTCTCTGGTCCCTAGGGGTTGGGCACCATAGTAGTAAGGAGAGTACGTCTTTTCTGGAGCATCTTTTTGGAAGATACCTGTTAATTATTCATGAATCAAAAAGACAAGTGATAGATGAATGCTCTCTAATTCATGTTTATCAATAACAATAGTTACTACATTTTACATATCCACTTTGGGATAATGTATGCATGCATAAAAATAAGCACAGTTTAAGTTCAATGAATTCTTGCCAGAAGAATGATTTTGAGACTGTAAGACAAGCTTTTGCATATTATTAACTCAAAACACTATTAGGGAACAGGGAAGAAAGAATTGAAAGCACATTTTATAAAAAGAAATGATTTCATTACCATGAGTGGATTTTCACAGTTGTTCAACCAGATTGGGAAATAGTTTTGCACTGTCCCTGACAGTACCTCTTTGGGAAAGTACAGAAAAAACCTTATATCTGCAGAAGTTTCTGCTAAGAACTGACATGATGAAAACTCGATTCTGTTTGTGTATGTGTGGCACTGTTAAACATCATTTTATTCTTGGTAAAGTGATAAACTTTGGGAGAGTAAGCTTTTATTTTTCTTATCTTCAAAGTGAAGTCACATCTGTAACTTGAACTTTCAAATATAGATTAAACTTTCTCTTTGAAATGGTTACTGGAGGTTTTTGCCCTATTCCCGGGAATGATTAATGCTGCTAAACTCTTCCCTTAAATTTTCTGTATTGTTTTAAAATGGTGGGATAGAAAGTTTGCAATAAAAGGAAATAATAAAACTAATGTATGGTTTCACTAATTACCTATTACTGAAAATACTTTTCTTTTGTCATGTATGTTGAACACATTCCACTGTAGGAGTGAATCTTATTTGCCTTACCTAAAGTGATGTGTTGCTATTTGTGATGAGATGATCGTTTTAATACCCCCTCCTGTGCATCCTGTGCATGCATACTATTCTCCAAACCATACATTATTTTTCTCATATTTATTTTGTTTAATGTTTTCTTTTTATTTTTAAGCATATGCAGTATATCTAAATGACCCTATTATAGTTCCTTAGCTCCTTGGAATTATAAACCTATAGATACATTACAACTGTAATTTATGTAGCAGGACACCTTTATTTTCATAATCTAAATGATACCCTCAGACATGCTCCTGAATAACAAGTAGGTGATTTGCCATCGTCATGCTTGTCTCTTCAGCTAACTTCTGCTTAGCCTGCTTTGGTGGTGTCTGACCCATCCCCCATCCCTACTCCTGTGCTGCCTGCTACAAATTTTGTATGGATGTGGGGATGTTTGCAGAAGATCAGATGGCAGATGGGGCAGGTTGCCAGTGCAGCTGTAAATGGAGATGTCTGAAGTGAAAGAGGGTAGAGGTGGGTGCGGGGCAGTCACACAGAATGGCACTGATTCTGTAGCATAGAGAGGAGGTGGTGAGGTGTGGGTCTGAAATGTACAGATCACTGTACGTTTAGATCACTGTAGTTGGCTTCACATGCCCCCAAAACCAGTTTGTTAGAAAAGGATGACTCGTTCTGGCATGAAACGCAGCTTTCCAAGCATGAGCTTTGCAAAACCTTTCATCGGGCCTGGTTAGAGTCAGTGAATGAAAGGTGGGGGCAGTACTGTGGTAGAAAATAGCAGGCGATAAGGGCTGGCCTGAAAGCCTTTTTGACATACCTACTGCTCATGATATTACTAAAGCAGGTGAATGTGTGGAATTAGCCGCTGAAGTCAGAGGGATTTTTAAATGAAAGGATGATTGGATGTGTAGTTGTAAACTCACATGAGAGTTTGAAGTATGTTCAACTGGGCACTAGCTGGGTAGCATGCAGGGAAGGAAGGGGCTGAATTGAGAAGTGAGGGGATTGCATAGAAAAGAAGATAGTGGTAGGAACTGAAATTTTATTTCAAAGAATGCTGTATAGAACATATACATCAAGATTTAATGGTAACATGGCAAATTCAAACCAGAACTAGACCAAAGTAGATATCCAAGGCTTCAGGCCATATCTGGAAGGAGGGGGATGCTGGGTAAAGTGTAGGGATACAGAAAAGATATAATGGAATTATCAAGCCCATTGAGGCATCCTAGGGAAATGAGACTAATAGGGTACAGCCCCTGTGAAACAAGGCTAGTGGGTATAACATGTGAAAATGGGCCTCAATCAGCAGACAAGAATTCAGAGTAATTCATCAGTGACTTGAATTATCTCTCTGTGCCCATGAAGTTAAGGAGTAAGTGGTGAGTTATGTCACCTGTTTTTTTTTATGTGGTTGGCTCCATTGTCCAGTGTCTCTGAAACACTTGTCAGTTCATCTCTAGTGCCTGGACCTGCCATGAATCTTTCTAAGACATAGCCAAACCATGGTATTGTTCATTAGTTCTGGGTAGGGTAAAGAATGTGCAGATGTCTAGTGTTGTAGGCAAGTAATTGGGAGGGGTGTGGCTTGGGTTGAGAGACTATATTCTACATAGGTGAAGTTACAGTTTATAAATGAATAGGGAACAGTAGTTCAATAAGTATTCTCAAGTAGAAAAAATTAGAGTAGTCCTTGCTGGTTTCCTTCTATAACCCCAATTTGGTGCCACTATTATTAAATCACAAAATACAAAACTAAAGTAGATTATGAGAAGATCTAGAATAACATGATAACTTGTCATGAAGCAGTGGGTGTTTGGGGTTCCAGCCAGTGCTGTTCAATTGCCAGACAATACTTGCCTGTTTATTGCCAGGCAACTATTCAGATCAGCAACATTACAATCTTTATTTCATGTAAGACACTAAGACTGATGATAAGTGGTAATTATCATGAGAAAAAAATCCAACGCATGTGACACAAAGCTTGTATGATTCTTAAGATAATTTAAGAGGCTGTTAAATACTATGGATACACAAAACTCTCTGAATTCTGATTCTCATGGTATATGTATTTAAATGGGTAAAAATGGGGACTAGCAGCAGGGGAATTATCCTTCCTCAGATTTCCATACACCTGTAAATGGAGTTGTCATGAATGTCAGAGAAACCCATGATTCTTGGTTGAGGCATTCTGAAGAGGGAGAAAGTGGGGCAGTGATGAGAACTGGAAATTTAGTGCAAGGAAAATGCCTCGTGCTACAAAAGGATGAAGGCAGAGCTTCGCTTTTCTCCATGAGGGATTGTTCATTCTTTTTTGGATGCCCCAAAGTTGACTTTGAAGTTTAGAAGGTACTTTGGAAGTTGTCTTAACTGTCTCAGAATCACTGCATTGTTCCCTTTTCCTAAGAGAAGATGCTGACTCTCCTCAGTTCTTTTTTTTTTTCAGAAGAGTAAACTTGTTCTCAGTATATGTAACTTAAAGCCAGAAAACGGTTTGGCCACTGGCACAATGGTTGACTAAGCACTGCTGTCTGGGGGGATCTAGTAGGAAGGAACTATTTATCTAGATGGAATAGACACATCCCACTCAAGTGGATCAGCAGACCCTAGAACGCCAGGAGCAGTGCTAAACCCCACATGTTGAAGAAAGGGAAATTCTAGATAGACCCTGTTCATAGATGCATCCTGGTCAAATGTGTGTGTGTATATGTAGGCATATAAGTATATAACATTATATATTGCATTTTTATTATTGTATTATACATACCACAATCCCCCCCCTTTTTTGCTTTGATATTCTAGCTGCAAACTGTTTTTCTCAGCTTTGATCTTAATCTGCAAAGATTAGATCATTCTTGGATGATTGCTTTTGTTAAGCCATCAAAGTCTACATACTTACATTGTCAGGAGCTCTATTTTCATGTTTCTATTCCATTCTATGGCAAAATCATTTCCCAAATCTCTAATTTTTTTAAAGATTTTTATTTATTTATTTTTAGAGAGAGGGGAAGAGAAGGAGAAAGAGTTAGAGAAACATCAATGTGTGGTTGGTTGCCTCTCATGTGGCCCCCACTGGGGATCTTGCCTGCAACCCAGGCGTGTGCCCTGACTGGGAATCAAACTGGTGACCCTTTGATTCGCAGCCTGCGATCAGTCCACTGAACTACACCAGCAAGGACCCAAATGTATATTATTTTTAATTATCACAATATTTTATCTACCAGAATTTTGGAGATTTACTATTTACTTGTCAGGGATATTTTAGATGTGCTATGTAAGTATGTCTATCAGTATCATTTGGGTTGTATACAATGTGCAGGTATTAGAGAGTGCAGAAAAGAAAGTAACTCTATGTGTTTTCAATGTAGGGAAAAGTTTTTGCAAGATAAAGAATTGTTTGTGAACCAAAGGAGGGCAGAGCATAATGTTTTTTAATTTTTATTTATTTTTATTTTTTGATTATAGTTGACATACAATAATATATGTTTTAGGTGTACAACATAGTAATTATATATTTAATAACTTATGAAGTGATCACCTTGATGAGACTAGTACCCATCTAACACCATGCATAATTATTAGATTATTCACTACATTCCCTATATTGCAGTTTATATCACTCAACTATGTTTTTAAATGGAAAGTTGTACATCATAATCTCTTCTTGCTCTTTATGCATCCTTCCAATATATCTTCTATCGGCAACACATCAAAATGTTCTCTGTATCTATGAGTTTGTTTCTATTTTGTTTGTTCATTTATTGTTTCTTAGATTCCACATATAAATGAAATGATATTGTATTTGTCTTTCTTTGAATAATTTTACTTGACTGTAGGTCCATCTATGTTGCTGCAAATGTCAAGACTTCATTTTTGTAAAGTAATATTCCATTGTATGTATGTATGTATGTATGTATGTATGTGTTGTGTATATATTCTACATCTTCTTTATTCATTTGTCTATTGATGGGCACTTGGGTTGTCTTAATAATATCTTGGCTATTGTATATAATGCTGTAATGATCACAGGATGACTATGTCTTTTCTTTTTTAAGTTATATTTTATTGATTATGCTATTATAATTGTCCAAATGTTCCTCTCTCCCCTCCAGCACCCCTATTCCCTCAGGTGATCCCCACATTGTTCATGTCTATGGGTCTTGCATAGGTTCTTTGGCTACCCCATTTCCTATACTGTACT
Organism: Sturnira hondurensis; assembly: GCF_014824575.4. Taxonomy (NCBI): domain Eukaryota; kingdom Metazoa; phylum Chordata; class Mammalia; order Chiroptera; family Phyllostomidae; genus Sturnira; species Sturnira hondurensis. Next base: position 7,429,355 of record NW_028088227.1, on the reverse strand, counting down.
GTACTTCCTCATAGGGATCCTATAACTGCTATGTACATAGCAGTACGTCTTAATGCCCTCACCTCTGTACTCATTTCCCCACATCTTGGCAATCATCAAAATGCTCTCTCTATCCATGATTCTATCTCTGTTCTTATTTGCATAGCCTGCTTTTTTGACTCAACTGTCAATAGATATGTATTTATTGCCATTTTCTTCTTAGTTTTGATCTTTTTTTCTTTTATTTTCTCAGATTTTGATTTATTTTTAGAGAGGGACAGGGGTGGAGAATGGGAGAGAAACATCAATGTGCAGTTGCCTCTCACATAAACTCATAAACTGGGTGGGATAAAGTCTCAGGGCATCTCCAGGGTGGGGCAAATAGTGTTAGCCAGGTTGATAGTCTTAGATATAGCACCAGCCTGCCAGCTCTGTGACTCTGACTCTGTGAGGGGAGGGTTCAGGAGCAATGGCCTCTGCCCACTTTTCTTCTGGGAGAAAGCTGTCCCCAAGCTCTCACCTTGAAGCCAGACACTTCAATTCCTCCCTGTATGCCACTGGTGCCTTTCAATCTTCTACCCTGGTGCTGGACTTCAGAGGGAGTCTCATTAAGTCCAAATTTGGGTTATTTAAGGGGGCCTTTCTGGGACTCCAGGAGTTTCTTCCACTGATTCAATTCCTACTGGTTTTTGCAGCCAGAAGTTGGTGGGAACTTAATCTTCCTGGCACTAGAATTCTGGACTGGGGAGTCTGGTGTGGGGTTGGGACTCCTCACTCCTGAGATATCCCTCCCAAATTTTTGTCCACACGTGTGTGGGCCCAGCTCACTCTGCCCCTCCTACCAGTCTGGATGGATGTGGTTTTTAATTCCATAATTGTTACACTTCCATTATACTCTATCTCTGTCAGTTCTAAGTGATGGTGGTTCTGTATTTTAGGTGTAATTTTCATATGGTTGTGCAAGGAGACAAATCATGATCAACTGTGCTGCTGTTTTGACCAGATGTCTGAATGTCTTTTCAAATAATGTTTTGTGTTTCTTTGAATAAGTATCTAGAAGTAGAACTGCTGGTTGGTCATATGGTGGTTCTATTTATAATTTTTGAGGAACCTTCATACTGTTTTCCATTGTGTCTATACCAGTTTAAATTCTCTCCACATCCTTGACAGCACTTATTTGTTGAACTGTTTGATGATAGCCATTCTGGAGGGTGTGAAGTGTTACATTGTGGTTTTAGTTTGCAGTTCCCTGATGATTAGTCATGGTGAGCATCTTTCCATATGTCAATTGGCCATCTGTATGTCCTCTTTGGAGAAATGTCTATTGAGATACTGGGAAAAGTATAATATGATGGTATGAACTTGCCACATTGACTCATGTCAGAGGAATTGTGTAGGCTATTTCAACGGACTGTGCCTATTCACTGAGGCTGAAAGACCACTAGAATTAGTGTATTAGACATTTTGAAATTTCCACAAGTAGTTTTTTTTTAAAGGACTCACCAAACCCAACAGAGCATACTCACATAAGGTTTTTATTTATAAGCAAATAGTACTATAGCAAGAGAAAAGTGAAAGCAAGCATTGGAGGTCTGAAAGACATGCAGAGGCAAGCTTTGCAGACCCCTGTTCACCCAAGGACACACTTTGTCTCTGAATTAAACCACCAAGTTGATTGTGAAGTCTTGGCTTTAGGAGAGTTCAAGGCAGAAGTTCCCAGTGGAGGTGCTTCTGGCCCTCTGTCATGTGGTCAAACCATTCTGGCCAACATGGTACAGCAAGTAAAACCCATTACTGAACTCCTGGCCCTAGGGGTTTCCCAGGGGAATTTGGGACTTTAAACTGCACATATAAACCTCGTTGCATCTCTCTTGGCCAAGATCAAAGCTGACATCGAGTCTCCAGTGATAAGGATAGACTGTTCCAAGTTCTATTGTAAGTGATACAGATTAAATAATATCCTATAATAATGTAAATTATGTCCTATACAAATACTTATTTGTATTTCCCAGAAAGAGACATTTGAATAGATATTTTAAACGGTTAAGGCTAAATTCTCCTAGACAAGAAAAGATTGATAGCCACAAAATTTTAGAACTGGAAACTGAGTCAAAACTAATATTTGAGTCACTTGTATTTAATGTCAGCGCTTTCCCCATTAATCTTTACTTGGAATCCTCATAGTTTAAAATAAATATACTTTTGAGTATGAAACTGATTGTGTCAGGCCTGTGTTTGAAACCTAGAAAGAAACCTTTACCATATCTATACTCAAAATGCAGGAAAAGTCATTTATAGAGAAAGACACATGACTTTTAAAAACTAATAGTACCGTATTTATATTAGTGAAGATGCATTATTTTATTTTTAAAATTTCATTATTAAGGTTTAAGAAAGATTTTCCCGGTTGCTAGGATGGTGAATGTGTAAAATAGTTTGTTTTCAATGACCTCAAATTATTCCCCACACTCTTCCCCTTCTCAGAAGCTACTGGTATTAAGACAGGAATGTTTTAGGGTCTCTTTGGAGGAGAAAAGGAGTCTCACAACTGAGGCACTTGATATGTTACTTCTCCAGGGCTGTTGTGTTTTAAAATAGGGACATGAGGAAAATGCGCAATAAAGCCTGCAATTCCTGGAAGGAACAATGGGTGCAATCTGTAGTAGAATGAATCTCTGGACAGAGTTCTTCCTGGTGCTCCTAACCTACACCAGTACCTCTTCCAATTACTTCTGTAAGGAGTAATAGTGCCTTGAATATCCTTTAATAAAACTGAACTCCTAAGGCACAACCACCTTGACCTGGCTAAAAGGCCTCCTCCTTATCTCCAAATGAATTGAGTAGGGATATTTAAAAAAATGCTAAGTACTGGATATCTTTTCTCCAGAAGTGATTAAAATGTATCTTTGATTTTTTATATTCTAAAACTTCATTCTCAACCCTATCCTAATTATGAAAGTGTATATATTTTAAATGAAACTTAATAGAGTGACATAACAGTTTTAAAATTATATTTTGTACCACAACTTGTAATGAAGCAAATTACTCGATTCTTAAATCAGGATACATATTATAAGTAGCACATTGGATATAAATACATAGGCACACACACACGAGATAAAGTTGTTTGGCATTTAAGTTTTCTCTAGAACTTATGAAGAAGTCAACTCAGATTTTCTGCTGTGAAGAATATGGCCTCACAGAAAACTGGGACATACTCAGTTGATTTCTAAAAGACAAAGGGTTTATTTTTAGCAATGAAAGGTCTGTCATTGAGTTACAACCCTGAAAACAAGGAGGGAGAACAAAATAAGCTGCCCGTAATAGTTACCATCAGCATGTGTATTTGGGTAACGACACAAGCATTTCTGCTTCTGATTATGTTGCTTTTCTACTGCCCACTCTGCCTTTTCTGGACAAATTCTCCATTTAGAATCACATCACTTTCAAAATGGTCCAGATCGTGAGACCATACTTTGACCAGCAGTCCAGTTCAGAAAATTCAGACTTCCACTAGGAGCCCACTGAAGAGATAATAAGCACTGCTACAAAGGCATATATTTCTTAGATTAATTTGAAGAGCAAATCAATAACACAAAGAAAAAGCAAATGGTACGAGAAGGGGACAAAGTAGTTTTCTCAGATCTATCGTTAAAACACCTGACAACTTCAAGAGGCGTGAGTGCATTTTTACAATCCTGGCGAGGCCAGGTCTTCAGCCAAGTGGTAATTCTGGAACTCTTCATCATGGGGATGGAGTGGGTTGGATGAGTAGGGACAGGTCCGTTTCTCTGCCGAGGGCCTTGCTGCTTGTATATTTGTGTCTTAGGCTAAAGAAATAGAGACGTTACCATTTAGCATCTGTGTGACTGTAAAGGTTGCCATTCTTAGGGGTAAAACAATAACACTGGTCCTGCTAGTTTGTCCAAATTACTCTAATGGTATGTCAGCTTCGATGCCAATTACTGCTGCTTATGATGTTTTCTTTTTTTTCTTTTTTAAATATATTTTATTGATTATACCATTACAGTTGTTCTATTCCCCCCCTTCAATCCCCTCCACCCGTACCCTCTCTCCCCCACCATTCTCCCCCCCTTAGTTTATAACCACGTGTCTCAAGTTCTTTGGATTCTATATTTCCCCCACTATTCTTGCCCTCCCCCTATCTATTTTCTACGTACCATCTATGCTATTTTCTGTGCCTTCTCCCCCCTTCTCCTCCTCCCACCCCCCTGTTTCTAACCCTCCATGTGTTCTTCATTTCTATGGTTCCACTCCTGATCTAGCTGTCCTCTTGGTTTGCTTTTGTTTTAGGTGTGGTTGTTAATAACTGTGTGTTTGCTGTCCTTTCACTGTTCATATTTTTCATCTTCTTTTTCTTATATAAGTCCCTTTAGCATTTCATATAATAAGGGCTTGGTGATGATGAACTCCTTGAACTTGACCTTATCTGAGAAGCACTTTATCTGTCCTTCCATTCTAAATGAAAGTTTTGCTGGATAAAGCAATCTTGGCTGTAGGTCTTTGGATTTCATGACTTGGAATACTTCTTTCCAGCCCCTTCTTGCCTGTAAGGTCTCTTTTGAGAAATCCGCTGACAGTCTGATGGGTACTCCTTTGTAGGTGACTGTCCCCTTATCCCTTGCTGCTTCTAGGATTCTCTCCTTCATTTTGGTCTTGGCTAATGTAATTATGATGTGCCTTGGTGTGTTCCTTCTTGGGTCCAACTTCTTTGGGACTCTCTGAGCTTCCTGGATTTCCTGGAAGTCTATTTCCTTTGCCAGACTGGGGAAGTTCTCCTTTATTATTTGTTCAAATACGTTTTCCACTCGTGGCTGTTTCTTTCCCCCTTCTGGTACCCCTATAATTCGGATGTTGGAACGTTTAAAGATGTCCTGGAGGTTCCTAAGCCTCTCCTCATTTTTTTGAATTCTCATTTCTTCATTCCTTTCTGGTGGGATGTTTTGTTCTTCCTTCTGGTCCATTCCATTGATTTGAGTCCCCGTTTCCTTTCCATCACTATTGGTTTCCTGTGCATCTCCCTTCATTTCAATTAGTTTAGCCTTCATATGTTCCTCTAATTTGTGACTTTGTTCCTCTAATTTGTGACTATAATCTACCAGTTCTGTGAGCATCCTGATAAATAGTGTCTTGAATTGTGCTTCTGAGAGGCTGGCAATTTCTCGGTCGCTTAGAGTTATTGGCTCTGGGACTTTGAGTTCTTCTTGCGCCATCTTTCGGGTTGTTCGTGCCTGTTCCATAGCAGGATCAGAGCCCTAAAGTGTTCACTAGAACAGGGCAACTAAGTCGCTGGGTTGTGACGATGTATGTGGGGGCGGGGTCAAAGAGGGACTATGGCGTCCTGTCGACCGCCTGCCGCCACGGCCCTCACCGGTGCCGCAGTTGCTGCCAGTCACCGGGCCCATGCGTTTCGTCCCACTGCACGCAAGTGTGCCACCGCCGTCAGCCCTCGCCCCCTGGGGCCTGCGTGGTCTGTCTCACTGTGCGCAAATATGCGTCCGCGGTCTGCCCCGCACCCCAACTGGTTCCCATCTACCTGCGAGCCTGGGTCGGGGGCCCTGTCCTGCCCGACCCTGCTCGCTGCTGGCTCCGCCCCTCTTACCGTCCCGTTGAATGGTTAGATGTAGTCGGACTTCTGTATAATTCAATTTTCTGTCCTTTGGTTGTGTCTTTGTTTCTCCAAACCTTTGTTGTATTCAAACTTGGTTGTGGGAGAAGGCACCGTGTTTCCACCTATGCCTCCATCTTGGCGGAAGTCCAGTTATGATGTTTTCTAATGGTGTTTACCTGAAAGCAAATCACTGCTGAGCAAGAGCTATGATTATTTTGTCTAATGATCCCAGATCTTTGATACTTTTATATTCGAATTGGGTTTATATTTTTCTAGTTTTGTTGCATCTGGTTTAGGATATGAATTCAGTACATTGATTCATCAATTTTCGTATGTCAGAGATTCTGCACTGGTGGCCACACTGGACACATTTTGTTAGGCCACTTTAAAAGTTGTGTTAGTTTGTTACCAAAGTTTAAATATTGTAACTTTTCTTAAAAATATGCTTCTCTGACTTGAAAAGTCAGAGCTCTGGAAGCACTGAGCTCCAGTCCCTGCATGGTCACAGGCTGCCATCGCTGGATGGCTGCTGTCCCCTGTGGTCTGGACAGTGGTACCCCACGTGGCCTCAGACCCTTCCACACATACTTCACTACGCAGGGCATGTTCCTGTCTCTGTGGGCGCCTGTGCAGATGACCACAAAGCAGCTCAGCCATTACTGATTCCTCGGCATGCAGATTCCTCCTCCCCTCCCCCTCCCCCTTTCCCCTCTTCTCTCCTCTTCTCTTCTCCCCTCTTCTCCTCTTCTCTTCTCTTTTTTTCTCTCTTTGAGACCAGGACATTGACAGTTTACATTTTTTACATCCTCAGTGGCCAGGGGCTGGCCCAGTTACTGTGGTACCTCCCTGATGGATGAGTCCATGCATCACAGTATCTGAAGTATCTCCAATCCAGACATTAGTTTTCTGAGCCTCTGTGTAAAATGAGAAGTGTGCTACAAATTTTATACTGTCTCCTGTGTGTATGACAAGCATATCAAGTGTCCCCAAGAAACCCCTTAGATATGTTGATTTGCAAGGAAGACCCTCAGGACTCAACTTATAGTCATAACACTCTTGGCTAAGACTTGTTACAGCAAAAGTATATAAGGCAAACTGAGCAAAGGTAGAGGCACATGGGGCAAAGTGTGGAGGGAACTACTACAAGCTTCAAAGGGTCCTGTCCCCATGGAATCAGTCACACAAGACATACTTATCTCCTGTAGCATCAGACTGTGACAGCATATGTAAGATGTTGTTTGTCAGGAAAGCTCTTTAGAGACTTAAGGCCCAGGATTTTTACTGGGGATTCATTGTGGGCACCTTCTGCTTAGCTTGTCCCAAAATTTCAGACTCGCAGAAGGAAAGCAAGCATTTAGCACAAACCACACTGCACAATATAGACACGTAAATCACTACTACCAGTTAAGCAACAGTGAGAACACTCCTGAAATCCAAGTTCCCGGGTGTTAGCCAAGGGTCAGCTTTGTGAGCAGGCCCGTCTAAAGGTAGATTAATTGGTTAATTCATTAACTTTGTTCATCAACTCATATTACGAATGAGATCTTTGGGATACAAGATCCTGCTTTCATGGTAATGAGAAGGTTACAGAGAGTAGAGAGACATGAAGCAGAAGACTTAACAAGTAAAATGTGCCGTATGTTCGGAGATGGTAATGCTATGGGGGAAACGTACAGAGCAGTGTAAGGGCATCAGGACAGCTGGAGTTTGTGCCTCTGCTAGGGTGGGAGTTTTCGGTCTCACCAAGAGGTGGGAGTTCAGCAAAGATTCGAAGGAGGTTACTAAGCTAGATAAATGTATGGACAGAACATTCCAGAAAGACCATAAAGGGTACAAAGCTCTCAGGTGGGAGAGGAACTGTGGGACTGCTACAGAGTGAGCAAGGGGATGAGGTAAGAGGTGCAACGAGGGTGACAGGTACTGGAGGGCGTGAACCCGCTGTAGCTGCTCAGGGTTTTACTGTGAAAGAAATGGGTTGTCACTACAGGATTTTGAGCAAAGAAGTAATATAATTCTTGTTTTTTATACATTCACACATATTCAGATCAAGAAACAACACTGTTATTTGTACCCACAATCCTTCCCTCCTCCACTTCCCAGTTACTATCCTTTCCTACCACGGAAAATTTCTATCCTGACTTCTAACACCAAAGATCAGCTTTATGTTAAAAAGTCATAAATTATTACTCTTTAGTAACTGGCATATGTTTTGTTTTAACGTGTTTGAATTGTAGTTGCGGTTCCTACATTTTTACTACTGACCAGTGTTGTAAGATGATGCCACCCCTTATCCAGTCTCCTGTTGATACATATTTGATTTGTTGCCACTTTCAGATTATTATAGTGCTTCTGTGAACATTCTTGCATGTCTTCCAATATGTGTGTTGAGCATTTTTTTATTTAACAAACAGTTAAGAGTTGAATTACTGGATCACAGAGCATAGTTATGTTCGAATTTAGTGGATAGTGCTTAAGAGTTTGCCAAAATGATTATATTAATTTAGATGTCTATCAGCTAGACTTGTATTCTAATTACTCCATATCCTTGCCAATACTTGGAACTATGTTTATTTCACATTTTTTGTTATTCTGGTGCATATAGAGTGAAGTTGCTTTGTGATTTTAACTGTCATTGTTTGCTGGCTAGGGATTTGAGGACCTTTTATAAGTTAAACAGCTATTTAGTTGTTCTCTTTTGTTTAAGTCTTTTCATTTTGTTTTTCAATTGGTTTCTCTCTTTCCCATATTGACTTATAGAAGTTACTTTTATATTCTTGATGTGAATCTGTGGTAGGCAGATTAACAGCCTCTAGAAATGTCTGCATTCCAATCCTTGGCATCTGTGAATATGTTATCTCCCAGGGCAAAAGAGACTTTGTAGATGTGATTAAAGGTAAGGGACTTGAGATGGAGAGATTATCCTGCCTGGTGCAGAGTAATCAAGAGTTTTTCAAAGTGGAAGAGGAAGGCAGAGGGAGGGTAAGAGAGATAGGAAGGGAAAGGAACAAGACCCTTCAAAGTCTTGGTGGCTTTGAAGATCAAAGAAAAGAGGGGAGCATTAGCCAAGGAATGTATCAGCCTTACAAAGCTGGGAATGGCTCTCAGGTAACAGCTAGGAAAGTGGGAACTTGGATCCCACAACCACAAGCAACTTCCCAAATGAGCAAGAAAATGAATTGTCCCTTAAAGCCTCCAGAAACACAACCTTGCTGACACCTTGATTTTAGCTCAGTGAGAACCGTGTGCATGACCTACAGAACTGTAAGATAAGTTTTCTTGTGTAAGCTGCTGGCTTTTTGGTTACAGGAGCAACAGAGAAGTAATGAGTTCGTTGTGCTATATATGTGTTGCAAACATCCCCTAGTGTGTGACTTATTTTTTCACTGTTTAATGCTGTGATTTTAAGAAAAGTTCTTAATTTTTTAAAATCAAGTTCTTCCTGGATGCCAGAATGTGCCAGATTTCCCCCCAGTTTTATTAATTTAAAATTGACATACAATATTGTATATGTTTGTGAATAATGTGATCATTTGGTGTGTGTATGTATTGTGAAATGATTAGTATAAGGTTAGTTAACATCTGTCCCCTTATTTAGTTGTTGGGAACGTCCTTGCTTGGTTTCAGGAGTTGTAACTGCCCCACCATGGCTAAGTTTGTCTCTGCTTCATCCCCTGTCCCCAATGCATGGCTGGTTAGTCAGAGACAGGTACAACTCCTCAGAGGAGGGGCAACCTAAGCCAGACATGATCACTTAGGAGGTCATCGTGGAAGGACTCGGGGGGCTGCAACAAAGAGGGAGTGATGGACCCTCACCCCACTGGCTACTTTGACATAGTCCAAGTCCCCATTTCCTCTGGGAGAAGTGCTTCCTGACTCTAATCCATTTAAGCCTAAAAGCCTACCCCCTGTACTGGAAAGGGCAGGTTCCCCGGGTGATCCAGGCTAAGAAAGAATATGTAAAATCCTGTGAAACCTGCTTTGTTTAGAATGCTCTCATTTAAATGATAAGGGTCCAAGCAAGAAGTTTGTTCCTCAAAGTTTTATGGCTCTTTAGCTATCTAACCCAGACTGGGAATAAGCCCTAATCCTTCTTTGAATGCTACCTATTGTTTGATCTTTACCTTTATTCTTGTGCAAACGAACCCAATAAAAGCCCTTTGAGGAAGGGGCTCTTGGCCCTTCTCCTTTGAGGGATTGGCCACATTTCCTCCCTAAGCAGATCATGTCTTGGTAGTTTCACTTTCATCCATGGTGGATGGGGGAACTTGGTGGGCAAAGTTGCCCCCACATTTAGTTACAATTTTTTTGTGTGAGGAGAACATGAAAGACAACTCAGCACCTGTACAATATGTAATAGTAGTGTTGTAGTCGCAGTCATATTTGTTGCACATTCGATCTCCAGAATTTATACCCAGAAGTTATACCCTTTGATCAGATGCCCATCCCTCTCACAACCCCTCCTATTTGCTTCCTGTTTCCATGAGTTTAGTTTTTAGATTTCCATGTATGAGATCATACAGTATTTGTCTTTCTGTCTGACTTATTTTACCTAGCGTAGTGACCCCCAGCGTCATCTCTGTTGGTGCAAATGGCTGGATTTTCTCTTTTTTAGGGCTGGGAAGTGAAAGAAATCAACAGAGGAACTAGACAAAACAAATGTTGGAAAATCAGACAAATCTTTCTATAAAGATTGAATATACATATAAGTTAGCTAATAGATTTTATAATATTAATTTGGTTTCAAATGCTACTCAGGCAAATAGCTCTGCAAATGCAAAAGCTTCTGAAGTTGCCATACTTTTCCAATAGTTGTTCCTAATGAACATTTATCAATATGTGATAATACACAGTGGTAAATTTTCAATTGAAAATTTATAGCACCTCAAAAACATATTTGTGCTTGAAAGTGTTAAGAGTAGTGACTTGAAAATGCTGCTTAATAGTTTAGTTGACAAACTTTGTTTCCTATCATGCTGCTAAATGAAATATTAATGCCTGCATACAGATAAATATATCAAGATCTGACCATCTGACATAACTAGACAAGCATATCTTAGGATATGTGTTTGAAAGACATTTAAAGACAAGCATATTGGTTATAGAATGGTAGAATCTTCGAGTCAGAAATGACTTTGGAGTTTATCTAATCAATGTTGTATCTGCTCAGATGTGCAAAGGTCATTTGATGGGCTGGGGGGCTAAAGTAGGTTTACAGTTGTGAGTACGTGAAACAGTTTATTACTGTATTATTTATTATTATATTATTTTCCACATAAACAACCCTAAACTTAGTTTTGCCCAACACTGTATATGATAATGGGCATATATTTCTTGTTACACTTCTAAATCTCCATCTGTAGTTCTCATTGCTTATTCAGAAGCACTGTCTTTTACCTATGTATTTATATTTATCATGCATAAAATGTTTTCTGACAACCAGTTATGTTTAGTTACCAAGAAGTTGACTTTGCAGTATTGTCCTGTAATTATGATTATAAAAATTTGAAAGGAAAACTCAAAGCCTATGCTAAGTATGAAATATAAAGGCTTGAAAATGGAGTCCCTGATAATTGACATCTTTTCCAACAACTTTGAATCAGAATTTTTGTTTGGGATATATATGTTAGCAGGTGAAAGAAAGAGAACTAAATGTGCTTTATAGACAAATAAACTCAAGTTTAGCTGGAGTCCTAGAAAGAAAAGGGTGAAAAGAAACAACTGTCCTTATGTGGGCTAATTAGTAGTAAACCACTTTAAGAGAGATTCTGGGAGAAAGGTCACTTTCACAGAGGAACATGATAGTATAAATATGCAGAGTTGTTGGTGTAAATCTATGGTTCTGTATTATTATTTATGAGGCAAAAAATAGTGACCAATAAGAAGGAAAATTTAAATACACTTTAGTTCAGCTATAAAATTGATTGATATGGCAATATACACAGTACAAAAGTGATAAATAGAGATATAAATAGGCATATGTGTTTGATACTATTTTTATAAGAAATATACATACAGTGAGTATGCAAAACCTTATATTTAGAGGTTTATACATTAAAATAGTAGTAGGGATTCATTGAGAGTGATTGGATTTTTTTATTTTTGTAACCTTCCATATTGTCTGAAGTTCTTACCATGAGCATTTCCTTTTATTTTTAATTTTTAAAATCTCTTAAATTTCAACTCAGTATAGTAGAATAATACACTGTAAAACTTCTACTTGATTCATGAGGCAAATGCTCAAATCATGGGATCTATTCTTTCCCTATATATTGACTTAAGTTTATTGGTATGCATTCAAATCTATTCTTTAATCATATGGATCACTCTACGTGTGCTGTTTATTCATTGTATTTATTCATTCTTTGAGTATCTTGTAGAATTTTTTAATAATGGTATACTTAGACTGAAGTCAATTTTACAAGCTTGCTACATATTTTTTAATATTATTTTTCAATTACAGTTTACATTAAATGTTTACTAGTTTCAGGTGTACAGCATAGCGGTTAGACAAACACATCTTTTACAGTGATTCCTTGATATTTGAAGTACCCATTTAGCACCATATATACTTACTGCAATATTAATGATCATATTCCCTATGCTGTGCTTTATATTCCCATGACTGTTTTTAACAACACTTTGTACTTCTTAATCCCTTCACCTTTTCTCCCTGCTCCCCAACCCTCCTCCCTTCTGGCAGACATTAGTCTGTTCTCTGTATCTATGAGTCTCTTTCTATTTTGTTTATTTTGTTCTCTAGATTCCACATGTAAGTGAAGTCATATGGTATTTTTATTTTTCTGACTGACTTATTTCACTTAGTAAAATACCCTCTAGGCCCACCCACACTGTCAGAAGTGGTAAAATTTCATTCATTTTTATGGCTGAGTAATACTCTACTGCATATATGTACCATTACTTTTTTATTCACTCAACTATTGATGGGCACTTTGGTTGCTTCCATGTCATAGCTATTGTACATAAAGCTATAATGAGTAAAGGAGTGTATATATTCTTTCAAAGTAGTGTTTTGGTTTTCATTGGATATATGCCCAGGAATGGAATCACTAAGTCATAAGGCAGGTCCATTTTTTATTTTTTGAGGAACCTCCATACTATTTTCAATAGTGGCTGCACCAATCTGCATTCCCAGCAACAGTGCACAAGGGTTCCCCTTTCTCCACATCCACATCATACTTGTCATTTATTGATTTATTGATGATGACCATTCTGACAAGTGTGAGGTGATAATCTCATTGTAGTTTTAATGTGCATTTCTCTGATGATTAGTCACATCGAGCATCTTGTCATATGTACTGGCCATCTGTACGTTGTCTTTGCAGAAGTATCTGTTCAAGTCCTAGGACCATTTTTCAATCATACTGTTTTGTTTCTTTTTTGGTGTGAAGTTGTATGAGTTCTTTATAAATTTTGGACATTAGCCCCTTATTGCATGTATCACTGGTGAATATCCAGTACTGTGTTAAGACTGGTGGGGCTGATATCCCTGTCTTGTTCCCAAGTTTCAGGGAAACACCTTCAGTTTTTCCCCATAGATTATCATGTTAGCTGTGGGATTGTCACATATGGTCTTTGCTTGATATTTTATTACTATTAAAAATTTAGAAAGTAAAAAATTTTTTTACTATTTGATTTCTTTTCAACCTTTTGCCTTTTCGCAGGTCATGCCTTGGTACCTGTTGTGACATTCCTTTTCTTTCTTTAGTTATCAAACCTCTAATCTCCCTTCATAAAATTCAGCTCAGTGGACAGTTTCTCTTTAAGATGTTATCCCAAATGGGTTTCTTTGCCTTATTAATATGTTCTGAGAGTAGGGCATTTTGTTACTGCCTCAGTTTTTTTCATCTTACATGTTTAATGAAAACTTAATTCTTTGAGTTTTTGTTTCCTGCTCTGGGCTCTGAGCTGTTCAAGGGCAAGGAAAATGTATCTCGTTAACCTTGTACCTGCTGCAGGGCTTGCTGCTTGATAGGTTCTTAATGCATGTTTAGAGAGAATGGAAAAAAATGATTTAATATTTAAAATGCTAGCAGTAAGTGGCTGTCAGAGGTCAATCACCTTTACTTTATTATATAACTCTTGGTATTCCTTAGCTAGCAATCATCACTGTAGATTTTTGAAAATGGAGAAGTTGACTGTAGCTGAAATGGAGTTCCAAGAGAACCTGCTTTTACATTAATTTAACTGTTAATATATGACTGTCTTATTATTTTTTTTAAGTAGACACTGACAGGTCAAACATGTGGGGGTTGAAGAGAAAGCACATGTTGTGTCTAATTGAGCTAGGACATTTCCTAGTAAAGTGGCACTTGACTGACAAGACAGAATGCCAAGCCGTGAGGCTGTGACTCAATAGAGATGCCAAAGGGCTGAGCCTCTGTACCTCGTTTGAGCTAAAGAAGGAAACCCAATCTCTTGAGAGCTAAGGAGCATGACTTAACTGCTGCCCCTCCAAAAACAGGCAGTACTTCAAGATAAACGACTCTCAAATCTGTCTACCCAAGCTACATTGAAAACTCACTGTTGAAACATAAGCCATTCAGATAAGTTGGCATAGTGGTGAGGTAACAGCCTCTGTAGAAGTTCATCTACAGTCAGCACTTCAGAGGAGGGTCACGTGTGTGCCTGTCTCCCTGTGGAGTGCAACACAGGCAGGCATTTTTGGACACTTGAAAGCTGCTTGAGACATAGCATTACTTTTCATTTTGTACCTTTTGGATATGTTTTGAAATTTCTAACCACATGAGAATTTTTAAAATTTTATTTTTACTTTTGGAAGGAAGCTTGAAAAGGCTTGTGGGACCAGGAAGCAGTAATTACAAGAGAACATAAAATACTAAGGAAGGGAAAGGATTTCTGACTAAAACTGACAAATACAGAAAAATAACTTGAAACTTGCTGAGCAAGCCCAGGGCAAATTTCTGTATTTTTATATTTAAAAAAAAACATATAGTTTTGCCATTAAAAAACTACTTTATCTGAGCTATAGACATGAAATGAAGTTAAATTTTTTAAACACCACAACCAATGAAATAAATAAGATAGGGGGCAGCTTAAAATGCACATAGAATTGCAAAAAAAAAGATTTAAAATAAAAAGGATCATAGGCAAAATAACATGTTTAAAAAAATCAAGGTGGAAGGTTGATATACAAAAGACAGTTAAAAATATGCTTAGCACTTCTGGATTTCCAGTAGCAAATGATGTGCTACACATATCACAGATTCATAAAACAGAAACATAATTTTTGTCAATATTAAGAGGCTGGAGACTGGTTTCTTACATCTTGCATGAAATAGTAAACACGGTCCCCAATAACATCCTCACAGCGAGTGCCTTGAGGATGCTTCTTGTAAGCACTTTCGCTTGTAGGCTAAAGGCATCAGCCATGGCATTGCTCAGGATGGTCACTGCTGCAGTTCGCAAATAAACCACCCTTTGCTTTGTTAAACACATTTTAGAGTTTCTACAGAAATGGATGCCCTGAATACCTATAGTGGACCTTAATGTGTTGCCTTCCCATTTCTCACCTCCTTACATATTTTGAGTGATTCATATAGAGGTAAGCCCCACATGGTGATTTTTCACAAACAGTCCTGACCTCTCAGCTGGAAATAGGAGTCCGATTGATCCAGGATGGACCAAGGTGATCTTTACTCTAGCTCCTAGGCCCTGCTCATACAGGTATTTATCAGTTCAGGCTGTCTCTTGAGTAATTATAGTCCTTTCCCGTGGTGTTTGGAAGAGAGGGAGTAAGGGAGAGAGATGGAATGAGATGTAGACGATAGCCTCTATTCTGGATGCTGATAATATAACAAAGTTCACAGATAGTTAAGATTAGACGTGTTTAGACAGCCAAGTAGAAGGAGGTGACCTATAGATGGAAGGAGCTATAAGCAAGGTACACAGAGGATAGCACACATGACACAGAAATTTAAATCCCTACTCTTGGCCTTTTTGAGACCTCTCTGTTTCCTATAAAGAATGGAAGAAAGGAGTATTCTGTCACTTAAATTAGTTTAAATAAATGCAGATTCCCTCAGGCATTTGCATTTTTATTTCTCTTAACCAAGTTTCACTTGGTTTTGCTGCAGTGAGCCAGAGTTATGTTCCCTGACAAGTGCCCAGAGAACAGGTGTTCTGTGTCACTGAATCAGAGCCAAGAAGTGCATTTTAACAACTGAATAAGTTAGGGAGAGCACCAGCAGTCTTTTATGAAAATTGAGGTCTCTAACAAGGACATCCACTCAAATGGGATATAGCCTCAAATTCGTTCTGAATATGTGTAGCTTCTTTGGAATATTATTTTGTTGAACCTTAATTGTGAATCATGTTTGAATATTCCTGCTGGAGAGTTTCAGGATCAAAAGATGACAGACTGTCTTGGATGAAGTTCAAATGGTCTATCGACTTCAGTGAAAAGCGGGCTTCACTTTCTTTTCTGCCCATTTTTGTATGTCTATTTGAGGAAATGTGCCCTTTGGGTCATGATCTTGAAAACCAAGACTGTGTGTATTTTTCTTTTCATCTCCTATAGGTGACTGAGGAATGTCTGTCATATAAGGTATACTCAGTAGGAATTCCCAAATGCTCCCTCTTCAAGATCTTTCTAGAAGGTATTGAATTGACAACAGTTGGTTTGTGGGGAGAAACAGAGAGGCTTTGATCCTCCTTCTGTAAAATCATCAAATATCTTTCTTGGGGTAAAGTAGCTCAGAGGTTTCCACTCCCTTTAGATCACATCAAACCCACTGGTGCATGCGCAGCCGTAGGAGGACCTCTTGTGCTTTTCTGCCGGGAGTGGAGTAGAGAAGACCGTTCTCCTGCACACACGACCAGGGACACCACAGTGCATCCCTGTACCAGAAAGGCTCGAAGACAGGCAGGACAGGGGGAGCAGGGAGCACATGTGGTGACCTGCTTTTAGCAGAGGCTACTCTTTCATATTTAGAGGAGAAAAGCTGAAGTTCCATCAAAGTGGATAGGGTTGATATTATTCACTCTGAGTTCATCTATTAATTGGTGGTCAGGAGGAGGTGGGCCCCTCTCATCCCATGAGGCTGTTTATATACATTAGACAAGATGAATACTTGCTCCTCCAAAAGAACATCTCTTAGGGTGAGAGATTGCTTATTTCTATGAGTTTCTAAAATTGTGTAAAATCAGGGCAGGAATCGGCACTCTTCTGTGCTAACATAGATAGTCTTCAGCCTTTGTTAGGTTCTTCAGAATTAGGCCTGGCTCTCGGGGTCCTGGGCTCTGGGCAGATTGGCTGGAAAGCTTTCAGACAGGCAAATTGCCTAAAGCAGTGCATTGTCTGAACTGACTCCCTACAGCTCAGACTGAGGGGAAATTATTTAATAGTGGTAATATTCTCCACAACAAAATGCACCCATAGAATTTGCAGTCTTCAGTGGCGTTCTCATGTGCACCTCTTGACTTTAATCTGAAATACCAATGACATAGATTTAGACAAGTTTCCCCTGCTACAAAGCCAAACTCATTATGATGCAATCGCTGTAATCGAGAATACGTAAGGGTTATTAAGTATCAAACTGTGTGTGTTTATTGCTTATTACTATATTTAGAGGTTTAAATAGCTATACTGGTTTGAGAGGTAATTATAAGCTTTCAAATATTTAAAATCCGAATGGCTAAACTGTTGGTTTATTCCAAGTTCATGATTTTGTTTAGACAGAAGCAAAATGTTTTTCATGTGTAACTTTTCATCAGTGAGGTGAATTGCAGGCGTAGCACGCAGAGCAGACATTTTTTACGTTAGTGTGTCAGTGGGCAGAGAGGCAATGTGAAGTTACAGTGTTGAAGTCCTTATCTGGACCATTCAGGCTGCTTGAGAGGGAAATAAACAATGCGTTTGAATTTACCATGCAGAGTTATCTTTGCGGTTGTGACAGAAATCTGGAACTATAATTTATATATGTATATATATGTGAAGCTGCTTTCTTTTTTAGATATTAGTACCCAGTATCACAAGTGGACATAATGTTTATTAGTTACAATCACTTAATAATTGTTCTGTTTGCTCAGACTAAACTTCAGATTTAAAGGAAATACAACATATGGGAGTAATAGACTTCCAAAATTGGTTATAATTAAACTTAATTAAAGACTTTGGGAGATATATCAAAATATGATAAAAGCTTCATATCGAGCCAAAACTGCTGGGAACCCTTCCCTGTTTAAAAAACAAAAAGGTAAGGAAAGTTTCGCTTTTATTTTTTTCTGCAACAAAATAATAGCATTAATTGCAAAGTAGACAGTCATTTGAAAACATTTAAAGTTGTTATTTTGAAGATTCTAAGACAAGCTTCTAGCATACATGGAAAAAATAATAATGGATGCCTTTTTCTCTTGAAATTACAGTGCTGGTCATAGCTACTCATAGATACTCTGTCTTACCCTATCATTGTGGTTATGGAATGAGTCTCAAACAGTCTTTTTTTTTTTAATGAAAATGCTGATGTATAATTTTATAATTAATACCTTACCTTTAATTAGGGTTCTTCCAGTCCTCTTTTCTGAAACTTTAAAGGGCTTAGTCATCTGTGATAATTATGGTCTGTGCCCAAAGAGGGAAACTCAGGCCTCAGGGACTGCTGAGTACCTGCCCCAGAGGAAACCACTGCCCTCCCCAACGGTCCTTACTCGGTGGCAGCTGCGTGGTGAGCAGGCTGTGTCGGATAAGAACCTTGCCTCAGCACGTGACTGTGCACATTAAATCTTACTCAAGCAGTTCTTACTAAAGGCAGGTCACTCAAGATAGAATGACAGAGACAATAATTTACCTGCTTGAACAATAATCACCTTAACTACTGGTTAATAAAATCATTTAAAAGTGTCTCCAGTTAGTTAAATGTTTTCCTTGTTTAATAATGTAAAACTTGGATGAGGTTTATTACATTTTATTTCTACGTGTAACACTTTATTACATTGAGAAAAATTAAATGCTTATATAATATATAAATATATAAAATACATTTAAAATATACAGGTGTATGTATATTTTATTTCTAGCTGTTGGGACGAGTTATACCCTCCCTAACCATCACCCTCTTCCCAATAAAAGATTTGAATATATAGGAATATAGAAATTCTGTAGGAAGAGCTGTGTCTAACTCCTACACCCTAAAAAGACCCTGATGCTCAAAGTTATTTCTTAATAGTGATTTGGTTAGTAAAGATTTGTTTAATCAAGTCTGGTTAAAGGCTGTGAGGTGATTCCTTAGATCTTAACACATCTCCTCATTGTATATTCGGTCTACTGTTTGTTTAGGAACAGCAGTTCACCTGTTGTGATCTCGTGCCTAGAGCAGAGTTACCTGTAACTGAAGTGTCAGCCGCCCAATTTACTCATCCACTTGATATATACTGAGTGTGTCTGTAGACTACATTGTTTTAAAAACACAGAGATGCAAATCCAGTCCTCAATAGGTTGACAATGTATTAAGGAAGATAAAAACTGTATGCAAATTACTATAATAGAGAGTAGGATAAAAAAGCCACACTTCAAATGAGGGACAACAATGGATTATTCAGAAATTGGCGGGCAGATCACTGCTGATGGAACGGTGCACGAGCGCTAACGTTACAGGGAGCAATTGAGCGATGTCTGTTAAAAGATGCAGGAATTCTATGTGATCCAGAAATCCTGCATTTTGGAATTGTCTTGAAGATACACTCACACATAAAAGGCATTATATGTTTCTTGAAGATGTTTGACATCTTCTTAGTAGTCATAAAGGGAGAAGAGACAATTAAAGGTGTCCATCTGTGGGCCTTCATATAATGTTAAACAGAATAAGCCATCCTCTGGTATGATTCATGGAGACGGGCATGCTGTCACCTCTGTGCTCTTCTTGCCAAAAATGCATAAAGTCAGTGTGAACATGAAAAAACACTAGAGGATCCCAAACCAAAAGACAGGGTACAGAATACCTGACAAGTGCTACTCAAAGTGTCAGCATGATGGACAAGGAAAGATTGAGGGACAGTCAAAGACTGCAGGACACTAAGGAGGTATGACAACTAAATGGGGCTTGAGACACTTGACTGAATCTTGCAACAGAAAAAGAACATTAGAAAAAAAGATGAAATTCAAGTACATATAGTTTATAGTTAACAGAATTATAACAATGCTAATTTCTTAATTTTCTTAATTGTACTACCAGTGGCTATGCAGTCTCTTAACATTGTGGGGAGATGAATGAAGGGTGTAGAGAAATCCCTGTACTATTTCTGTAACTCATCCACGCATAGGAGAAAATAATGTTCATGTTTAAAGACTGTTAATACTGCCCACTCACCTCCTACCCACTGCTCTTCCCGCTGTTTTGAAGCAAAATCTAAGTCTCCTGTAATTTTAAACTACTTTTGGAAATTTGTATTTTTTTTGAGAGAGAAAGAGGGAGGAAGGGCGAGGAGAGAGACACACACACAGAGATTTGTTAGCACTTACCTATGCATTCTTTGGTTGTTTTTTTTTTTGCATGTGCCCTTACTGGGGATCAAACTTGCAACCTTGGTATATCCAGAAACTGCTCTAACCAACTGAGCTACTCAGCTCAAAAGTGCTTAAATTAGAAAAACAAACCTAGAATAAAGCAATCAATTTTTTGCTATTTTGTAATTATATATTTCTACTTAATTTTTTGTTAACTGTTTTAGGTTTCTGTGGGCCTTGTAAGTCTTCATATAGAAAAGTTTGCACTGAGACAGAAAACTATTTTAGTGCATATTCTTTGTCTTTGCAATAACAAATTAATTCATAAACTTAAGATCACCCCTGTGCAACATATTGTGGTATTAATAAAAATATGAATCAATCAATACAGGGCAATGTAGGTGAAAAAGCAATCTATAACCTACTCAAAACTAAATTAGCTATAAGCATTGATAGCTTTTTAAGTAAGTGGATTTTCTGATAAAATACTTTTGAAGACATATTCACGTCTTTTCCTAAAAACCATTAAACTCTCCCTACTTGCTTTGTGCCTAGTTCACCATATCACAAACTGATTGTTAGAATGCTTTTTTGTCACTACCTACTACCTAGTTTTTCCTCATTTTCCTCTAAGTTTTTTTTCACATTTTTAAAATTGTTGTTTGACTCTGCAATTTCATTTTCTTGTTCTATGGCCCTGGGATACATATTAGTGAAACAGACTAAGTGGGGAATGGAAGAAGCTATTGTTGGGCATGTACTAATTACTCTCTATTTTGGTGTGAGTAGGGAGGGTTTTCATCTTGAAGAACGTGTACAGGTCAGTGTACCAAGGATTATAGGTGTATTATGTTCAAAAGGAGTCCTGTCCCTGATAGTGTCTGTTGAGGTGAACACCTTTGATGGGAAGTGTCTTCAGGGTTAGGGTTTTTGCTTCAATTATTCCACTTGGATTAGCCTCACAACTTTGTACCTGGTCTACTGATTTAGGTAGCCTCCAGCCTGAAAGCATGCTTTATTTGGTTGTAACAGTGTTGACTTGTCCATAAGTGATTGCTGAAATTTAGAGATATTATAAAACATATGAATGTCCAGCTTCTTTTGCATAATCAAAAAATATGACAATGCTAGGCTCATCTTCCTGAATGAAAAAATTCTGCTAGTGCTGGGCAGTAACTGCCCCCTTTAGGTGGGGCAGGCACTATCCACTTGCCACATACCCAAACCCTCTGTGATGTCTTTCTGACCCTGAGAAACATTACCACTTGCAATGCATTATCATCATACCTAAAGGAAATAAAATCCTTTGTACCATGATGAATAAAAATCCTGGTGCTGTAGGTAAACAGCCTGCCTGAGTGCCTATGGAAAAGCATCCCCTACATCTTCTGTAACTTTTAATGCGGGATGCTATGCAAAAAGAATGCCTGCCCCAGTATAGAGAGCAGGTGGAAGTACCTGGCAAGGTTACTTCATCTTTAGCTCACTTTTTCCCCAACGCACTGTACAGAAGGAAGAATCTTCCTGCACAGACCCCTTCCATTAATTTTTATTCATAATGCCATTTAATACAATTCTATGGAGATGATAAACAATCATAATTATACAGTACACTCATTATCTTGCATTAAGCTGACAAAAATGTAAACATAAAGGTTTGACAACTATTAATACATTTCAAAGTAAAGCAAGCAAAAATACTTTTGAGAAAAATAAAACTATTTAAGAGTGTGAGTGATTCTGCCTACCATTCCACTCACTAGCACTTGCTGTAACTAAAATGAGAGTTGAATCATTTATTCCTTCAGGCAGCCTGATTTCCTCAGAACTTCTCATTGAGTTATCATTGTGATCCTTTGAATAATATTCTTCTGTTTATAAAAACATTAAAAAATAACATGACCTTTAGTGAAAAGACATGAAGGAAAATGAAATATGTATTGCTAAGTGAAAGAAGCCAATCTAAAAAGGTTACACACCCTAAGATTCAAACTCGATGACATTCTGGAGAAGGCGAAACAATGGAGACAGTGAAAACATTAGTGGTTTCCAGGGGTTAGAAAAGAGGGTGGGATGAACAGGTAGAGCACAGAGGATTTATGGAGCAGTGAAACTATTCTGTATAATACTATAATGGTGTATATACTTCATTATGCATTTGTCCAAACCCATTAAATGATTCCGAAAGAGAACCCTAATGTAAACCATGTAATCCAAATAGACTCTGGGTGATACTGATCTGTCAATGCAGGTTAATCCATTTTCCCACTCTGGGATGCTGATAATGGGGGAAACTATGCAAATGAGGAGGGAGGGGAGTATATAGGAGAAATCTGCATTTTCCTCTTAATTTTGCTGTGAATCTAAGACTGCTTTTAAAAAAAAAAAGCCCAAGTTAAAAAAATCATGAGATAGAGCAAGAAAAAAGGCTTTCACCCGTGTAATGTGAGACTCCACTAAATGTTCTTTCAACTTCAGTATGACTGTAGTAGTCAGAAACTTTCACTAGGGTATTTCTACTAACCATACTAGGGTAATGCATCTACCTTATCATAGCCCATCTAGAGCCTTCCTTATAAACAAAGACAGCCATGTCTTCATTATCTTGAATTTAGTTTGGCTGATTCTTCCTTATAAATTACGTACTAGTTGAGATTTCTGTGAATTATACTTTCCTGTACCTTACTCTGGATCACTGGTTTTGAAATACTTTGTGACTTTTTTCCCCCCTCATATTGGGGCTTTCTCAGCCAATTTTATATCTTTTACTTCTATCCTAGGTCTTTTTCTCCTGCAATCTTGTCACGTAAAGTCTCCATTACTCATCTGCCTTCCCTTCTCTTTCAATTATCTTGAAAGCACCTTAAAACAAAGAGTAAATTAAAAGTATCATGGCTTTACATTTTTAATTTAAGAGCTTAGAAATATGAGTATTTAAGGACAAATGTCAAAATTTGACAAGTCTGTTTCTGTTTTCATTCAGATTACATTAATATCTTGTTACTGTGCTTTTGAGTGTGTAAATAAAACATTTGCTTTGGATAATGGTATTTAGAATCAAAGATTATAAATTACCTTCTGGTCATAAATATCAAATCCATAATCAGTAATAAAGCTGTATTCCTTAATTACTTTGCTTTTACCATCTGCCAAGGAATACATTAAAGAATGTAGTAAACAAAAGGAGCGAGCTATAAACCCTGACTAAAATTCCTGTGAAACACCCGTAGGAGTTTTTCCTTGCTATAAATGACACATTACTTCAGTGGAAGATTTAAGGTAAGGGGAGGGAGAAGGAAGCTGTCATGGAAGATTGAAAGGCAAATGTGTGATAGCTATGAGGCAAACTTCCACAGCTCCTCTTAAGGCTTCTTAAATTTTAACTCTTGATTGGACTATAACACAGCATTGATATCCTACCTCTCTGTGTGTGATTGCATACATGTAAAAAGACACATTATAATTTGTTGCATTTTTGAAATGAAGTTGCCTTTGCCCAAGTAGTAAGATGTGAAACTCTGGGCAAAATTTTATGGCAGTAACTGTTAGACTTGAAATTTTGAAATATGTATTTGAGCCTGAAAATTGGTTTTTATGCTTGGGCACTATACTGTTTTCCATCAACTTGAGGCACATAGAATTTCAGGCTGAGAGGATTTGGGGAAGCATCTAGTCTAATATTTATTTTTAGGTGAGTTAAAATAAAAATTATTTTAAAAGTAGAAAAATGAATGTAGGGCACTACTTGTTTGAAGATTCAATTTGTTGTTTCAGATTACTATGTATATTAGAGGAGTATATACTAAATACATATATATAAATGTATTTATATTTTCAATGGTGTGTTGCAGAAATTTTTAAAACATGCATTACCTGATTCTTTAGTCATAGACATTGAGTTCTTTTCCCTTAGATTTTCTAATTAAAAAAAAACAACAACAAAAAAAATCCCAGCCAACACAATAGCCATCCAGCGTGAATGCCCTGTCTGGAACCCTAAATATACAGTATGTCATATAATAGTTTCATCTTATTGGTCAAATCACATAATAAGGTTGTTTCTGATTGCTTAATTCTTGGAACTACAAATCCTAACAAATAAGCATAGGCACCTGATTTTCAAAAAAGTCACTTTGGAGCAAAAAGGATGGGTAGTTATTATTATTAATTTTATAAATCATTTAAAATTATACTTGTTTTTTGGTCATGTCAAAAATATATTTTTTGGTGTGATACAGAATTTTTGTCATTAGTTGATTGCGGGGGCAACTTTGCCTGCAAGTGCCCCCCCATCCGCCATGGATGAAAATAATACTGCCAAGACATGATCTGCTTGGGGAAGAAAGGTGGTCAATCTCTCACAGGAGAAGGACCAAGAGCCTTTTCCTCAATGGGTTTTTATTGGGTTCATTTTGCAGAAGAATACAGGTAAGAATCAAACAATAGATAGCATTCAAAAAACTATGAGGGATCATTCTCAGTCAGGGTTAGATAGCTAAAGAGCCATAAAACTTTAAGGAACAAACTTCTTGCTTGGACCCTTATCACATAAGTGAGAGCATTCTAAACAAAGCAGGTTTCACAGAATTTTACATATTCTTTCTTAGTTCTGATCACCTGGGGGAACCAGCCCTTTCCAGCATGGGGCTGCACAGCCTGCCCATCATAGGTTTTTAGGCTGAAGTGGATTAGAGCCAGGAAGCACTTCTCCCAGAGGAAATGGGGACTCAGACTATGTCAGAAAAGCTGGCGGGGGGAGGATCCATCACCCCCTCTTTGCGGTAGCCCCCCAACCTTCCTTGAGGGCCTCCCAAGTGATTGTGTCTGGCTTAGGTTGCTCCCCCTCTGAAGGGGTTGTACCCATCATTGACTAACCGACCAAGCATTGGAGGCAGAGATGGATGAAGCAGAAGCAGTGCTGTTGCCAGGGAGATTAGGTTTGTCTCCTTAGTGGCTCACAGTCCGGAGGTCGCTCACTCAGCCTTATCCATGGGGGGCAGTTACAACTCCTGAAACCAGGCAGAGCAGTTCCCAACAGGTTTTGTGTGCAATGAGATGAAAAAGGTTGAAAATCACAATAAGATTTACCCAAAATGAAGATACAAGTGACAGTACTTCTGTTTAAAAAGAAAAAACATAGTTAGAGGCTGTATTTGTTTAGCTAAAACTTGTGCTATCAGTGGTTGAGGTTATTGTAATGGCACAGACTCATAATAAAGGAGGTTGGTAACAGCTTCTCAGGAAAAAAGCAAAAATGGTTCCATTCATTTTAAGTCACTAATCACTCTAATTTATAACAATTAAAATTGTGTTAGATAATGTGATTATTAGCATTAGGCATGTGAATTTTATTAACCAGGAGTTTTATGATAATCTTTAAGAAATTTGGGGATATGGCCAACCATTCTTCCTTCATAATAAGGACTTTTAACTTTAGAAATACCAAGATTCTAATCTTATGATAAATGTTAAAAATTTCATTTAATATACATGTTTTTAGAGTGGATAATGTTAAGATAATGATGATAACATAATTTTTCATTTTTATGAGTATAATTTCATATTCGAGAATTTGCTTTAGTATGGCATTCAACATTGCTTCTTGCTTTTTGAAGCTATTTGGATCAATTATATCATGGGAAGTCTTCCACAATAATAGGGATACTGAAAATAACAAATGAGATACTTTATGAATAAACCCGAATGTGAACCTTGAATGAATAAAGGGTGGATGCTGATACATAAGATAAAGTTAGAAAGTGGAGACTCCAATATGTCTAATATGTTTGTCCCTATATATAATGTGAGGAGCTAAAAAAATTTTATAATAAAAAAACTGTATAATTAGACAATATTCAACAAATCTATCAAATTGCTTAGCATCTACTATGTTCAAAGGTGAACAAGGAAAGAAAAAGCAAAAAATAAAGTATTTTGAGCTTTTCACTTCTTAAACTCTGTATTAATTAATACAAATAAATGGCCAAATGGCTCCTATAGTTATGAAATTTCAGTACTAAGAATTCAACAAGAGCAGCAATGTGTCTTGGTGGTGGAATAAAAATAACTTCAAGTCATATGCAGATTCAAATCCTGGTTCTCTCATATTTTAGCGGTATGAAAATGAATATACTAATTACTGTCTTGAGCTTTGAAGCTCAGTCCTGAGCTTCAGTCTTAGATTTTAAGGGAGGTTTCAATAGTGTATTTAAATGCCTAATGTAAACAGGTAGCTGATGCGTGTGCTGGCTTGCAGTGCCCGCGGCATTATGGATGGAAATTAAGACAAATTTACACGGACTACTGAGTCCTGTGGAGAAAAAGGGGCAGGCCATTTTCTCTAAGGAAGAGTGCCATGCACCCTTGCCTAGACAGGCTTTTATTGTGTTTTTTGTGCAGGAGTTCAGGTACAACTTATTATTCGTTGTAAGGCAGTAAGGATCAAACAGTAGATAGCATACAAAGAACTATTAGGGCTTCTTCTCAGTCAAGGTCTATCAGCTAAAAGGCTACAAAACTTTGGGAAACAAACTCATTTCCTGCTTGGGCCTATATCGTTTAACTAAGAGCATGCTTAGCAAAGCAGGTTTCACAGGATTTTACATATTCTTTCTCAGGTCAGATCTCCCATGGAGCCCACCTTTTCCAGCACAGGGCTGCACCACCCTCTGTCATTGTTTCAGGCTTAAGTCAGGCAGAGGAGGAAGATAGCCAAGGAATCCTTAGAGACTTCTTGTAGACAGACTGAGGACTCAGGCTTTGTCAAAGCCAAGGGGCGAGGGTCCATCACTCCTTTTCTCCATAGCCCCCCAAGTCCTTCACTGAGGCCTCCCCGTGATCATGCCTGTCTTAGGTCACTTCCCCCTTGGGGAATCTTACTGGTCATTGGCTAACTGATCAAGCACTGGGGGTCAGTTATGAGAAAAGGAGCAGAAGCGGAGCTTCTGCCAGAGAGATAAGCTTTGTCTCCTTAGTGGCTTGTGGTCAAAGGTTGCTCACTCAGCCTTAGCCATGGGGGGTTTACAGCTCCTGAAACCAGACAGGGCGCTTCCCAACAGGTAGCAATATTTGTAGTTTCCTTTCTCTGTAAGCACTGGGTGTGAGGGGAACTACTTGGCACACTATTGCTTAAAATCTTGGGACTCACACTCTATTAGGTAAATATAATTTAATAAAGTTGGATATTTTCACACAAATTTTAAACAACATAAGTAAAGCTAGGGTGGAAGGAAAGAATGCAAGGACTTTTGAAAACTCAGGCATTAGTTAATTTATCAAGATTAGAGACAGAAGGAAATTGATTTAGAATAATAAGATTTGGAGAGAAGAAAAGATAAGGTTAGGAAGAGGGGATTTGCTAAGTGAAGAAGGGAAAATAAAATGTTACAAAGGAGAGAAGAAAAATTGTAAAATGGTCAAATGGTGCTATAAACTGTAGAGTGCTAATGCTTGGGAATTTGTGCCGACCAGCCCAAATTTGTGAGCTGCTCATGAGCATGTAATCCTGTCTGAGTCAGATAGGAGATTGTATTTGAATGGTAATGGGGACAAGAAACTATTAGCCTGTGATTAAATTATTTCACTGACTTATGACTGTTTTCTGAGAAATACAGAATAAATTGAGAGCTCTTTTCTCATGAGCAATAGTATTTTGGGGTAATATTGATAACATTTCCTTTTGATTTTTATGAACTTGTAGGTTTATTTTATTCTTGTATATAACAATGAAAGGGGTAAGATTAAATACTTGGGAAAATAATTAAAAGATGCAATACAGTCAGTTTATTTTACCAGGAATCATGGGTTACAGGTATAGGCTGGAGTAGCTGGAGTTCAGTCCCTATTCTCCCATTTTTGTGGTATTGGTCAAGCTATGTAACAGTTTCAAGCCACAGTTTCAACCTGAGTTTCCTCATCTGTAAATGAGGCTATAAATACAATCCACTTCACATGCTACTATTGGTTATGACTAAATAGCAGGAAAAGAGGAAAGGTGGAGGAAGGAGAAGGAGAGATGGAGGAATGAAAAAAGTAGAAAACATGGGGAGGGGAGAGAAATAGTCAATTTGAACAAAATGATTTTCTGTTTGTGCTTTAATTTGAAATCTCTGAAATGATATACTGCATAAAAAGATGGTATGTGCACTAAGTTTTCTTTTTATTAAATGCTGTTCCTTCAAGAACACATTCAAATAGTGGGAAATTTCAGGTATGCATGTCTACAATTTGGAGTGAATACAAATAGAGATTGGCCACTGTCATCCTGGTCATCAGCTTCAGAGGCTTTTAAATCAAATTCACTTGTAAAACAATTCAAATAATTTAAAATAGCCAGTTGAAATGTCAACTAAAGCCTGAAATTAAGATTTATTTATGCACTAGTGCCAAAGCAATTGAAATATGGTGTCCTAAGAAAGTGTCATTTGGGATGTTAATGTTCTTAATGGTAGATCAGAAATGAGTGAAACAAATGTGATGTAACTGACAATTCTTACAAAATTTAAGAAAGCTGTTTTCTCTTAAATATACTTTTATATATTTCATCATATTTTTGCTCTCATATTTTCATATTATGCACAGAAAGTCTGGGACATAAATGCTTTATACTGTTTAAGGACTATAGTTTAAGGAAAATCCCATTTTGACATAAATCCAAGAAGTCATAAAAATTCATATAATCATAAGATATTTCTGCTTTAAAGTTTACCATAAACAAACACAACAGATAAATAACTTGGGGGGATATATCGGCAACTCATGCCCCACAGAAAGTGCTAATGTATAAAAAACTATAAATTAGTGAGAATAAAATCTAAGTATATAATAGAAAAAATGAACCAAGCATGAGATAGTTAAAAGGAAGAAAATAAAAACAAATGGTTCTTATAAAAGAAGGACCTATTCAGCTTTATTAATGAGAGAAATATCAGTTGAAACTACAATATCACTTCCCACTTTCCAGATTAGGAAAGACCAACTTAACAAAAATCCCGCAGTGTTGGCAAATTCTAAGTGCAACAGACACTTTCACAAAATGATGGAAGTAAAAAT
Source organism: Sturnira hondurensis (assembly GCF_014824575.4). Taxonomy (NCBI): domain Eukaryota; kingdom Metazoa; phylum Chordata; class Mammalia; order Chiroptera; family Phyllostomidae; genus Sturnira; species Sturnira hondurensis. The sequence continues at coordinate 7,400,211 of NW_028088227.1, read as the reverse complement.
TGGCCGAATTTATAAGGGACACAATTGTCAATAGCTATGAAAATTTAAAAAAAAAACAAAATAAAACAGTATATGCCTCACCTTTGACCTGGACATGCTACTCTTCAATTTCCTCAAACAGATGGCTCTACTCATACAAAAGGAAGAATGAAAAATTTACAAAGGTTCTCATTGCAGAGTTTTTGTAGTAATAAAGGAGTGGACATACCCAAATGTCCCTAAAAAAGGACTAATTAAGTTATGATATATTTATATAGTGAAATACTCTTTAGCTGTTAAGAAGAATAAAATTGGCTTATAGGCTCCAGTAAGAAAAATGTCCAAGATACACTATGTCAAAGAGTTAGTATGCAGAACAGCGTATGTAGTGTGCCAATATTGTATAAAAATTATGTTATACAGCCCCAGTTGGTGTTGCTCAGTTGGTTGGGCACCATCCCCCAAACCAAAAGGTCACTGGTGCCATTCCCGGTTGGGCACATTTCTGGGTTGCAGGTTGGGTCTGAGGTTGGGGTGGGTACAGAAGACAACCGATCAATGTTTCTCTCTCACATCCATCTTCCTCTTCCCCCCCTAAAATCAAAATAAAATTTAGAAGTTACATAGAACTTTTAAAAAACTGTAACAATTTTGGACATAATTTATGTGTTGGGAGAAGGGGAGTTTGCAGGGCCGTCCCTGGTTCAGTCATTCGCTAGGAAGACTCAGAGGAGGTGGCACCGTCACACACTGCAAAATGACATTTTTGGTCAATGCCACCTGCAAATATGAAGGTGGAACACCGTATAACTTAGACTTGTAATAGGTTATACCTTCAAGGTTTGTGTAAGTGTACCCTGATGTGTAAACAGTGATGGAATTGCCGAATGATGCATTTCTCAGACGTATCCCTGTTGTTCACCAACACGTGACTATGTATAGTCATGTTAATGGCTAAAATTTATTACAGCAAAGATACACAGCAAACTCAGCAGATGGAAAAGGCACATGATGTAAAGTCTAGAGGAAAGTTAGTGCCAGCTCCTGAGAGTCCACTCCCCATGGAATCATGCAGGACATAACTACTCCCTCCAGCTGCAGTCTGAGATGGTATGTGTGGAGTAATATCTACCAGGGACACTCAGGTGCCCAGGGCTTTTACTGGGGCCTGGTCACACAGGCACCCCTTGCCTAGCACATATCAAAACTCTAGATACCCAGAAGGAATCTGTTCAGTACCAATCATAGTGTTTGCATAAACAGTGTAGGCACTGTCAGCCACTCATTACTGAAAACAAATCCAAGTTCCCAAACCAGCTGATGGCCAACCTTGCAAGCAATCTGTTTTAGGGTGCAGTCTCAGACTTGCTAATAAGTTCATGCTCTTATCCACAGCTTCTGTATATAATGTCCCAGGAATAATAAAAATTACTGATAGTGATTTATGCAGAAAGAAATAATTGAATGCCTGAGGAATGAGAGGAGATTTGATTAAAGATATTCTCGTCAATATTTACTCTTTTCTATCCTTCTCATTTTGTTACCAAGAAATGTATTACTTGTAAAAAACAAGAGGAAGTTTAAAAATTGAGTCAAATATATTTTTGTTAAAACATTTTTTCTCCCTTATGTATTTTACTGTATCTTTTACATAATGTGTTTGGTTACTTTCATTAACATACTAAATTTTACTTTCTATTTAATTTTTAGACTTAATAAGAAATGGAAATTCCATGGGCAGGCAGCTCATGCCAACCAAGCTCTGTGGAAATATAGCCACAGTGCTCTCACATCTTTAGAATGATTAGACTCTGCTTACACCACAAATAAATCACTGCTTTTATCTTAGATGGTCCTCTGGACTTTAAATACTGTGTTCTGGAAAGGTGACCAGTGCCCACTCTTTCACCATCCTAAATTCCTGACCTTGTTGCTTTGTGCCCATTCACCTGGAAATAGGATTCCTTACCTCTTCTCCAACCTCTCCTACACTTTCCTGCCCACCGTCTTTTGCTCAGGTCCCTGGCATGTCCAGGAATAGTCTTCCCTTTCAAAACCCATTTGATGAACTTATAGTTATTTTTCAAGACCTCAACTAGGTTCTGTCTTCTTGCTAAATTCCTCTCTGTCATCTCTTTCGAATTAATTTTTCCATCTCCAACTCCTTTGTTTTTTCCTCTAATTATAGTACTTATTCTCTTGTGCTTTATCAAATCACTTCCCCACTCTGGTTTCCAGTGTTTCTTAACCCTCTTTGGGCATTATAATAACCAGTGAGCTTCTCCAAATGATGCCAGGGCTCAGTCTCCTTCAGATTGTGGCTCAGCTGGTCATGTGAGGCAGGACTCAGGCTTCCTTTAGGCAGTTACCTGTATGTGTTACCTGTATCCATGACTGGGCACCCCGGTAGAACTTCTGGTTTTCAGTCAAACTGCCCTTTACTGTAGCTTTCAGTCACTTGTGTGACTACTCCAATCACTTAATCTATTTGACTTGGGGCTGACCATTTAAGGAAGGTTGGCCAGATTCACTGTTTTGGGTAAATGATGTCTTGCTGTCTCGCAAGGTGACAGGTCCGTGAATATTACTAGCGATTTCTAGTTTATATTGTGAGGGAGAAGAAAGGTTCTTAGTAACTATTTGCCTAGTAGGTAGACATAAATCTATTTCAGCTAGTTTATGTTTCAGTTTAATTACATCCAAGCTTTTATTTATGGTAAAATGGCAGAACCATAGCTTATAGTAATTAAATTGAAATTTCATTTTTCAAAGCACTTTTCTACCCTTTCTAATTCATCAAGATTATGAAGATGAACATTTTGAAAAATCTAGTTTTTATATTTAGATTATAAACATTAGGTCATAAGGGTTTCCACTGTATGATAAAGGGTTATTATGGAATTTTTAAAACCTTTTGTTTTGAAAACATATTTACACACGAGTGAATTGTGATAACTTTTATTGTATGCTTAACTTCCCAGAGTTGTTGTTGTTTTATGGTTTCAGATTAGCCATAATCACAAAAAATATTCTATGCATAGTTTTTGTAAAGCTATTATGAAGCACCAGCTTCAATTCTTAATCTCTGAAGTTTGTGCAGGGTATCAGGCATGCTATTGCTGAACTGGCAATGCTCCTTGTGGGAGTGGGCTGCACCTGGTAGGGCCTTTCCTCAGCTCCTGCTAGATCTCCTGGAGCTTCCTCATCTCTGGGAAAAAACCTGGGTAGCTCTGTGGAAAATGCTGTCAGCTTTTCCTACAGGTCACCATGACAGCGAGGCTGGGGGTGCTGAGTGATCCATGGGGCTTTGCCCCCACTGAGGGGCATTCATTCTTGTAGCTTCCAGTTTGCCTTCATTCTTGTTCACACTCAGCTTTCCTTCCCAATTGCCCATCTGGCTGTACACTGATACTGACTTCAGACTCACCCTCGAGGCAGAGCCAGCAGCACACACAGACTGCTCCTTCAGCACCCACAAGGGCAAAGGTCTATTTCCTTTATTCTCTATCATCCATGCTGGTTCTGCATCTTGGATTGAACCTTGAAAGATATAACACGAATATTTATATTCTCACCATCTGAACTCAATAATTACTAATATTTTGCCATGTTTGCTTTTTCTATTTACTCAGCTGTTCTTTTTGAGGAGAAGGAAGCTGAACCATTAGAAAGTAAGCCTTAGAAATCATGAATGACACTTCATGCCTAAATACCTTAGCATGCATTTTCTATAAAAGGCATTAATGCATAACCACAATATCATTATTATACTTACAAAATGATGATGAATCCTCCAAATCATCTGTTCCAGACCATTTTTTATTTCCTCTGTATACCCAATGTGTCTTCTATAAGGCATTCTCTTTTTTAAAAAATATATTTTATTGATTATACCATTAGTTGTTCTATTCCCCCTTCAATCCCCTCCACCCGCACACTCCCTCCCCCACCATTCTCCCCCCTTAGCTTATAACCACGTGTCTCAAGTTCTTTTGATTCTATATTTCCCCCACTATGCTTGCCCTCCCCCCATCTATTTTCTACCTACTGTCTATGCTACTTTCTGTACCTTCTCCCCGCTTCTCCTCCTCCCACTCCCCAGTTGCTAACCCTCCATGTGTTCTTCATTTCTATGGTTCCACTCCTGATCTAGCTGTTCCCTTGGTTTGCTTTTGTTTTAGGTGTGGTTGTTAATAACTGAGTTTGCTGTCCATTCACTGTTAATATTTTTCATCATCATCTTCTTAGATCTAAGTCCCTTTAGCATTTCATATAATAAGGGCTTGGTGATGATGAACTCCTTGAACTTGACCTTATCAGAGAAGCACTTTATCTGTCCTTCCATTCTAAATGAAAGTTTTGCTGGATAAAGCAATCTTGGCTGTAGGTCTTTGGATTTCATGACTTGGAATACTTCTTTCCAGCCCCTTCTTGCCTGTAAGGTCTCTTTTGAGAAATCAGCTGACAGTCTGATGGGAACTCCTTTGTAGGTGACTGTCCCCTTATCTCTTGCTGCTTCTAGAATTCTCTCCTTCATTTAAGTCTTGGCTAATGTAATGATGATGTGCCTTGGTGTGTTCCTTCTTGGGTCCAACTTCTTTGGGACTCTCTGAGCTTCCTGGATTTCCTGGAAGTGTATTGCCTTTGCCAGACTGGGGAAGTTCTCCTTTATTATTTGTTCAAATAAGTTTTCCACTCATGGCTATTCCTCTTCCCTTCTGGTACTCCTATAATTCGTATGTTGGAACATTTAAAGATGTCCTGGAGGTTCCTAAGCCCCTTCTAATTTTTTGATTTGTTGTTTCTTCCTTCTTTTCTGTTTGGTTGTTTCTTTCTTCCTTCTGGTCCATTCCATTGATTTGAGTCCCAGTTTCCTTCCCATCATTATTGGTTTCCCGTGCATTTCCCTTCATTTCAATCAGTTTAGCCTTCATTTGTTCCTCTAATTTGTGGCTAAAATCAAACCAATTCTGTGAACATCCTGATCACCAGTAGTTTGAACTGTGCATCTGAAAGGCTGGCTATTTCTTGGTCACTTAGAATTATAGGCTCTGGGGCTTTGAGCTGTTCTTGAGTCATGTTTAGTCTGTTCGAACTTGTTATGTATGGGGGTGGAGCCTTAGGCGTAGGTGGAAACATCGTGCACCCTCCCACAACTAAATTTAAAGACAGCGAAGTTTTAAAAACAAAAATGCAACCAAAACACAGAAAATTTAATTGTATGGAAGTCTGGCAACAAGGAACCACTCATCCAGACCAGTAAGAGGGGTGGAGTCAGCTGTGGAGCCGAGGCAGGCTGGAAAGATCATTCGGTTGGACCAATCCAGGAGCGGAGGCGGAGGTGGTTGGTGGATCCCAGGCATGGGGTGGTGATGGGCAGACCCAGTGAGGGCATAGGGCGGGGCTGACTGCAGTCACACTTTTGTATGCAGATAAACCAAGTGAGGAAGCAAACAGGCAGATCGCCCCAGCGATGGGAATAAGAGCCTGAAAGCACCAACTAGAAAGACTTTCTTTGGGTGGAGGGGCTGGGAGAGGCTCCCAGGCTCACAGCCAGTTTGTTGGAGAGACCCACAGGGTCCTGGAAAGTGCACGGGCCCACACACCCAGGAACCAGCACCAGAGGGGCCCAATTTGCATGTGGGAATTCACCGAGGGGACAGAAATCTGAGAGAGAGTGGAGCGGAGCAAAGTGCCATTTTTTCCCCCTCTCTGACCCTGCCCCCAGGTACAGCACCACAACCCAGCGACTGTGTCGCCCAGTCCTCTCAATTTTTATTCCTCCATGGCACTGGCTTTTTGAAGAGATAAGGTCAGTTACATTCCACAAAGGGGACATTTTTTCTTTTGTATCACATAAAAAGATAACTAATGTCTGGTTATTCTTAATTATTAGTGTGGCTATGTCTGACCACTGAAAAGTGGTAATGACCAGATTACTCCTTTCTGGAGGTACAGTTTCCTCTTTGTAATCATCAAATTACTTTTTGTATTATATTTTTGTTCCCTGTGAATATCCTATACATTTTTACATAATAGTTCTAACAGTAATTGATAATTCTTGCTTGGTTCAATTATTTCACTGTGTCACAGAGTTGCGGTTTTCTAATTTTGTTCATCCCTCCAATATTTCTTAGTTTGTACTCTCTTGAAAAAACTTTCTCATATTGAGATTTATAATCACTATAAAATTGCTTTTATCATTAGAATATGTCTAACAACAAATAACACTTATCAGTCATTCAAAGATTGTATTTTTAATTTGTTTACCTCTTGTGTAATATTAAACAGAACAGATAGGAAGTTTATGAAGAGAGCAAGAATAAATTTTTTAAATGATCAGGAGGTGGATGAGTATGCACATGAAGACTAAGCTGTAGAGAAAGATTTATTAGACAGTTTCGAATGGTAAAAATATTATTGTATGAAATTCCAATGCGAGTCTACTTTGATTTTCATTGTATATTTTAAGTCTGTCATAACAGCCCTGGAGACTCAAACTATAGGGCTATTGTGTTTTTTTCCCTTGACTGATTTGTAGATACCTAAAGACATTGATTAAAATGGAGAGAAGTTAGAATATGCAGAGTGGTTATAGAACATAAATATTTTTAATTTTTTATTAATGTATATTACTGTGCTATTATACTTGTCCCATTTCCTCCTTCTCTGTCCTCCACCCTGTACACCCCCTTCCACCCACATTCTCCCTGTTTAGTCCATGTTCATGTTTCATACTTGTAAGTTCTTTAGCTTCTACATTTCCCATACTATTCTTACCTTCCCCCTGTCTATTTTCTACCTACCATCCATGCTACTTATTCTCTGTACCTTTCCCTGCTCTCTCCTCTTCCCACTCCCCTGTTGCTAACCCTCCATGTGATATCTATTTCTGTGGTTCTGTTCCTGTTCTAGTTGGTTGCTATATTTTTGTTTTAGTTTTAGGTGTGGTTGTTAATAATTGTGAGTTTGCTGTCATTTTACTGTACATGTTTTTTATCTTAAGTCCATTTAACATTTCATATAATAAGGGTTTGATGATGATGAACTCTTTGAACTTGACCTTATCTGAGAAGCACTTTATCTGCTCTTCATTCTAAATGAAAGCTTTGCTGGATAGAGTATTCTTGGATGTAGGTCCTTACTTTTCATGACTTGGAATACTCCTTTCCAGCTCCTTCTTGCCTGTAAGATTTCTTTTGAGAAATCCGCTGACAGTCTGATGGGTACTCCTTTGTAGGTGACTGTCCCCTTATCTCTTGCTGCTTCTAGGACTCTCTCCTTCATTTTAATCTTGGTTAGTGTAATTATGATATGCCTTGGTGTCTTCCTCCTTGGGTCCAACTTCTTTGGGACTCTCTGAGCTTCCTAGATTTCCTGAAAGTCTGTTTCCTTTGCCAGATTGGGGAAGTTCTCCTTTGTTCAAATAACTTTTCCACAAATAACTTTTATTTGTTAAAATAACTTTTCCACTAGTTGTTCTTCCTCTTCCCCTTCTGCTACCCCTATAATTTAGATGTTGGAATGTTTAAAGATGTTCTGGATGTTTGTGAGCCTCTCCTCATTTAGAATTTCTATTTCTTCATTCTGTTGTGGTTGAATGTTTCTTTCTTCCTTCTGGTCCACTCCCTTGATTTGAGTCCCAGTTTTCTTCCCATCACTACTGATTCCCTGTACATTTTCCTTTATTTCACTTACTGTGACCTTCATTTGTTCATCTAATTTGCGACCAAATTCAACCAATTCTGTGAGCATCCTGATCACCAGTATTTTGATCTGTGCCTCTGATAGGTTGGCTATCTCTTCGTTGCTTAGTTGTATTTTTTCTGGAACTTTGATCTGTTCTTTTATTTGGGCCATTTTTTTGTCTTCACTCATCTGTTACATAGTGAGGGGTGGAGCCTTAGGTGTTCACCACAGTGGGTCAACCCAGCCACTGGGTTGTGATGCTGTATGTAGGGGAGGGGTCTGAGAGAGAATAATGACACTTGCCAGGCTCTCTGCTAGATTTTAGTTGATTTGACGGCTTCCCCTAAGCAAACTGGGCCCTTCTGGTGCTGATTCCTGTGTGGGTGGGCCTGTGCACACTCTAGACCCTGTGGGTCTCGCCAATGAACTCTCCTGTGAGACTGGGAGTTTCTCCCTGCACTTCAACCCCCACAGGTGTTTTCAATCAGTGGTTTGAGGCTTTATTTCCCCCACTGGGACCCGGGGTTGTGTGGTCTGTCTCACTCCCCACTATTGCTTGATTTATCTGAGAGCAAATGTGGGACCACGCGATCAGCCAGCCATCTTGTGCGTCGTGCCCCTCAATTTTTAGGGCTTCTTCTGTTTGAGTAGGACTCTATAAAAATAAATATACCAATGTGACTAGCATAGAATCTCTCAGGCCTATCATAAAATGTCTGATGGAAACCTATCCAACTCAAAACAATACCCTTGGTCTTTCTGATGGAGGTAGATTGGACAAAACAGCACACCTGAGGCTCTCTTCTGTAATTTTGACTTGTTGGAGTTTTAAACAAGTTAATGGGGTTTTGCTTTAATAAAAAATCTTTGAGGCAGAGTACTTTAAAAGATATCCTAATATAATAGTTACTGATATGAAGATATACAATTTAGTAGTTATCCTTTATTATCTCTCTTCATCAAAGATTTAAGAATCATATTTATAAGTCATGTAGAAAATTTTGATTATTTTTTAAAACTCACCCCGAGGAGGGATTTTTTAATAACAACAACAAAAATGACATTTTAAGGGGAATTACAGTTAGAAATATGTGTTTATCATTTAATTTGATACATAAAAATATTATGTGACATATTCTAAGCTTTTTAATGTAAAATTTTCTTTTTTTTAAATTTGGGGATTCCATTAATGCAGAAATGGAATTTATGGTGGAAAAATGATAGATAAAGAGTTATGTGGTCGCATAAGAGATAAAGTTTTTGGGACTTGTGCACAGGAGCCAAAAAATATGGCTCTCATAAGGTCAACGGATCAAAGTAGGCTATCTCTTATCAATATGGGTTGTAAGAGATCCAGCTGTGATATACTAGAGGATCTAAACAGTGCCATTTGTGGGCAGGGGTCTTAAATTGTTCTACAATCATTAGGATTAAGAAACCCAAAAATAAAAGAAGAAAGTAAAAATGAAACCCTAAAAGACTCTAGTGAAGTTACAAGACAAATCATCGCATAGTGTAGTCTAAATTATTTTATATCAGGACCACATGTTTAGCACACACAGAAGATACTTATTTTGAAAATGAACTCACAGACAAAAATGATAAAGATAAAAATGATAAAGAACCTTTTAATGGCATGAGAAAAAATTAGAAAAAAGATAAGAAAATTGTAATATAGAAACTGAAGAATGAAGAGAAATTAAAATGAGTATGTTTATATTGTTAAAGTATTGAATAAATTCTGCACATAGGATATTACTACCACCTACCATAACAACAGGCCTCTGATTCAGCACTCAAGTCCTTGATAAAAGTGGGAATCAGTCAAATAGATAATGGTGACAAGAAGTGAAAGAGGGTAGTATCCGTAGACAGAAGTACCCAAATTTTTTTCCTGGAAATAAAGAATTAATGATGTGAAAGAGATAATCATAAGAAAAATATAGTTGATTAATTCCCCCAATGAAGCCTAAATATGATATTTGTGCTGTAACAAAACAGGCCGTCCTGCTGTAGAATCAACTAGAAATGAAATGGTACATCAGCAGGAGAAAGCCATGTATGTGTCAAGGTAAGAAATGTGGGTGATAGCTGTAAGAAAAATGCCAGTAGTAAATGTGTTTATAAATTAGGTGACATTAACTAATCAAATCATAATACCCTATTCCTTTGAAAGGCATATCTTAACAGATGATATAATCTCAAGTATATCCCAAATTACTGGGTTGATGTGGATTTGGTAATACTCAATAGATTCCCTGGAAACTGGGAAATTCTAAGTCTTGAAAGAAAAGTGCCAGCAAATTTTACTTTAGGGTATAGCAGGCATACTTTTTGATTTGATGAACCCAGAGTCACTTTCATATTATTTGTGAAAGTATAAAACAGATTAAATCATCAGACCCTTGGCCCGGCCAGTCCTCCTTTGAGAGGAGCTTAAATGGACTTAGTCTTATCAAAGAGTAGTTTAAAACTTTAACCGGTTTTCATTTTATATGTGAGCAGAGAGATTGTGAGAGTCAGACACTTACATCAGGTAGCTTGGAAAGAAGACATTTGTGATACTTGGATGGGATCAGTTCCCCTGGTGGGTGTCAGTGAATCTGCCAGCCTGCAGAGGCTAGAGTGCTTGTTGCTTGCCTAAGGCTTTCCTCACTCTTTGGGTAATAGATATTGACAGGTAAAAAGAAGCTTGTCAAGAATTTCTTTTCTAGAGTTCCCACATGGTGCCTGTGCATTTCATGGGGGTGATGTATTTCCAGTTTAGAGCTGCTTACCTTGTGTTTGCTATTGTGTCATTTTCTCCCCAAAGACCAAGCTGTCTCAGGCAATGAGAGAACCAATGCTTTGCTCAGAGTAGGCAGCTCATAATTGATCCCTCAGTCGAAGGAGAACACAAATAGATAGGAGGCTATCTATTTGTGTTCAGGAGGCTGTGGATGAGTGATGTCTGTGGGGACCAGAATCCTCAAAACTCTGCTTTAACTCATGACAGAGGAGAACTAAAGTGGGGACTGACATAGGGAATGCTGCTACAGTGAAACAACCTTTCCCCTCTTTGGTTATCAACATGATTTGGGCAAAACACAGATTCCCTATTTTGCTTTTAAATATACTGCAAGAACCCCATTAATTGCACATATGATTATTTTAATGAGACCTAAATAACCTGATTTTTTGGGGATAGATGCAAACTGAACATACTGTAGTTTTGCTCCGTCAGTCAAACCGGGATTTTAGAATTAGAAGAGGCAAGGGGTATGGGGTGGGAGAAGAAAAAAATTAGTAGTACATCTAGAGTCTGGTTATATTGGAATGAATGGGTTTAAAAAAATCTCAACATCAAATGATAGGATGTTGACTAAATAAGATAAGGTGATATATGCATTCCATCTCAATTAGAGGGTTAAAATGAAAAATAATCAACTGGTCTTTCACTAAAGTTCCTGAACCTTTTTTTCATACTGGGATTACAAAGAAAAAGAAGATTCAGCCTAGAGCTAAAAGGAACTCAATGTATTTGGAGATAGAGGAATATCTAATATCATCTGCCTCTCACCTTTTTGGAAACAAATGTGGTCACATGGTTATCATTTTTTTCCAGTTAGTTATCTAAGTCCCATTATGCCTTTATTCTTTCTGATTTTTCAAGCATCCTGGCATTTATGTATGTCAGGGGGATATGTTTTATCTGTGAAATCTGATTACTTTTCTTTTGTTGCTTAAAGCATGGTGTCATTTTAAAACACTGTTCCTCAGAGTCTCATGAATACTTGCCCATAACCTGGTGAGGCCTTACTGAAAAAGTGCAGTTTGTTCATTCTGGAGGTTGGCCTCTTTCCCAGCTGATTGGTCTCTTTCCCAGCTGATTGGTTCAGGTTTCCCAGCTGATTGTGTGCTCTTGGAATTGGCCTTTTCCCCAGCATTGTCTGTCTGTTGTTCTCAGCCTAGGTCATCGCCAAAGATTCCTTCATCTCTCATGGTTATTTCACTGTGGGAATTTTAGGCTACTATCCTGTCAGCAGAGATTAGTCAGGATCACCTTGTCCAACTAAATTTTTAATTCTGAATCTTTTGGAGAAATGATTGACGTCTCAAGAATGTCCATCTCAATAGGCCTCTTTGTTCCTTGTACAGATTTTCTTACCCACTCTCCCAAGAACAGTCACAATTATGGAAGCATATTAAAGTCAGGGGGAAGGGCAGTTTTCATCAATTATATTACCCTCTTCACTCATGTAAGGGGCATTCCCACTTGTCATATTTGCATGAAGTAGAATGGGTTCTATAATAATAAAATTTACAGTTCATTGTACTTCTAAGTTGTTTTTCTATATCTACTTGTGGATGTAGAAGTAGTCATTCTTAAACTCACGTTTATCTGTTACTGTGTGATTTCTTGTGATGTTAATTTCTATTTTGTTCTCACTGCTTTTTATTGTTCCTCACACATCTCAAGAAAGTATCCTGGCCTTTTTATGGTCTTTCCTTCCTATTGGCCTTGATTCATCTAATTAATGGGTATATATTAGAATATCCCAGAAATAGGAAAAAATGGAGTTGAGTAATAGATTTGAGGCTCAGGCTTGAGTGAAAGTGAAATATCTAAAGACATATCTAAAGAAGGGACAAGAATGGTAGGAGGAGCGATAGGTTTCTGGAACTGAGAATCTACCTAGAGTAGACATCCAGGTCTCACATGCAGGGCACTAGGTGAGGGATTTCTCCCTGTGTTAGAGATATCAAACTCTACTTATTCATGACTTACAAGCCTGGGTCTAAACTTGTGTGGAGAGCAGGATTGAACTAAGATGGCGTCAAGGGAAGTCATGTTTAGACCATATGCAGTGGAGCAAATGACTCAGGGCAGTAATACAGCCCCTCAGTGTGCATAGTGCAACGTGGTAACCACAATACTCAGAGGAAGAAAGAGACTACCCCAGACAGGAATTGCAAAATATGAGAGTAGATTTCCAACTGAAGGACAACGACAGATGTAGGTTGGCTAGCCATGGTTTGGAGCTAATACTGTTACTTACAGGAACAGAAATGGGGCAAGTTTCAGGAATCTCAGAACAGAATGCAGTAAATACAGAATTCCTAGAGCTCACCCCGAGAGGACACAATCATCAGATAGCTAGAACATGGAGGGTAGCGTACCCTACAGTGGACCTGACAGTACATGGAGATCAAATGAGGGGGACTGATTTGAACCAAGTGATTAACATCACCAGAAAACTAGCAGCCTTGTACCTGACATTTGATATGACAGGAATAAATACCTTTATAGGTACCAGCAATGCCTGTCATGAAGAAGCTAATCCTTGGAGGAGCCCCACCTGCATTAAAGATGCCATATATGCAGGCTATGGCTCAGGCCAGGGTGGCTGAGGACATGCTGAACATATCCTAATTATCATCTGAATTAAGTGACCTAAATTTACCTTTAATGCCAAAATAAATCAAAAAAGCAAATCAGTGCCTCAGAGATTGAATAACACCCAGGGAATAGATTACAAGCAGGAGGAAATAACAATAGAAACTGGCAGCCACCCCAAAATATAAATTGGCAAAAACAAAACAGGATTTGGCAACAACCAGGCAGGACCTACCAATTACAGCTTCAGAGAAGAAGCTGGATACCTAATATAGCCCAAAACAGGAACTCCTCTAACAAAAATAATACACGAGAAACCTTCAAACCTAGGGTGAGCAACACGAAACAAATGCGAGGACAAGTTAGAAAATGTAACAATTTTTTATCAAAAAACAACTCTCCCTTGCTGGGTTTCAACAAGGGGTGATAGGCAACAGACCTTATATCAAACCTAAAATACTTGTAAAAAATCAAGAAAGAGTAGCTGAATTCCTTATAGATATAAGATCCCAAATAACTTTAATAAAAGACTTTAAAATAGAAAGAGGCCTGCCAATTAATGTAGAAGTATTAGGTAGAAAGATTACACAATATTTTGCTGTTAAGTTCTTTTTCCGTAGATATAATTTAGAACCTTTAGAAGTAAGAGGATATGCAATACCTTCTATAGAAAAATATATTAGGAATGGATAATCTACCAATTTTATTAGATTTTATTCCATACAAAACCCTTAAAGTAACCCAGCACAGGTAAAAATAGAGGCAGTGGAGCTTCCTGAATCCTCCAAAGCTACATATACTAAACAATGTCACTTTAGGAGAGGACACAAAGAAAACAAAAAGAAGTACAAGAACTTTTAAGGGAGAATATCATAGGAAAAGGGAGATCGCACCTTTATAACAGCCCATTGTGGCCAGTTCTTAAACCAAACAGCCAATACAGACTAGCTGTAGATTACAGGAATCTTAACAAATTCTTACCAAAAATGGATGGAATTTTGTCAGATGCTGAGGAAGTTATTAACAGAATAACAGCCAGGAACTCAGAATATTTTGTTAGTATTGACATGTAAGATATGTTCTTTGCTCTTCCCACAGCACCACAGTCTAGAGAACATATTACATTTAGCTGGGAAAGTACACAATGCCAATTCAAAGACTTCTGCAAGTTTACCTCAGTAGTCCAGTGAGAGCTCACACACTGCTGACTCATAAATAGATATAACAGAATGTGTGTCATTAATCATGTCCTGTATAGATGGTATCATCATGATTCATGATCTACAATTCCTAACCAAGGTAAATTAATTGAGGAGCTTTTGGGCCAAAGGGTGGATTAACAAGGAAAAAAACCCATGGCCTCAATATATCAGCAAAATTTGGGGGAATACAGTGACCATCTGAAGGAAGAAACGTTCCAGGCTCAGCAGTGGATGAAATCTAGGTGTTAAAGGAACCTGCTAACAAGACTCATGCATAGCATTTAATTGGTATTTCTGGTTATTGGAGACAACATAGTCCTTATTTGGGACACATACTTATATACCAATGTATGATGTCACCAGAAAAGCCTCTGACCTTGAATGTGGTGAGCCTCCAAGAAAGGCTTTCGAATTACTAAAGGAATATATATATTGACATCCCAACAATTAAATTATCCTAGAAAAAGTGACAAAATTTGATTGGATCTGACACATTCCAATGATAATGGCACTTGGGCCTATGGACCAAGAGTAGCCAAGATAAATGATATAATCCACCTGGTTTCTGAACCAAACATTGTCCATATGTATCAAACAAATATTCAAATTTGCAAAAACTGATGTTGCTTCTCTTCGATGGACTAAAAGCAACCGAGCCTCTCACTAGCAACACTCCAATCACCACCAGATCTCAGACAGCACTGCTGGCCTGGGCGCGACTCGGTCCTGAAGAAGTGGCAGGAGTGGCGCTGAACCAGAAGGTCCTGACACGGAAGCGGCACATCCAGAGTAGGGGTGTGACTGCTAGGGACAACTAAGTTTCCTCACAGAGGAAATTCTCCAAGCAGAGGCAGGCTTGCCAGAAAGCATTCTGAGGGAGGAACAAATCCATGCCCCCGAAGGGGAAATGGGGTCCCTCCTGGTCTGATTCTCTGTCTAATTCCTGGTTTACAGACAGCTCCCTGACCACTGAAAGTGGACACACCAAATGGACAGCAGGAGCTTTCAGGCCCCAGGACCAGGAAACTCTGAGACTAACTGGTGACTCTAAAGCAGCAACACGTGCTGAATTCATAGCGGTAGTGTTGGCAGTGAGACACTCACAAGAAGGAAGAACAATTTATGCCTTTACAGATTCTTGGACGGTGGTAAATGGCATCGCTGTTTGGTCTCAGAAATGGGTCGAAACATTTCAAAATGAATGGAAAGGATATCTTATCCAGGCATTACTGGAAAGAATTATATGAATCCAGTAAGAAAATTAATATGTATGTGATACATGTCTCTGCTGATCGAAAAGATGACTAAAAGGAGACGATTTCAATAATATAGCAGATAAACTAACAAACAAGGGGAGAACTACCTAAAAAGGAAGTTCCCCAAAGGCAGAGAAAATTACCATCTAAATTTAAGGACTATGAAGTTTATCCAGCCAAAGTACCACCAACTATTATAATTAAAATGGGTGACAAATAATCTATTAAAAACAAAAAGATGAAATGTGGAGAGAGACCACTGGGTGTAATCCTGGAACGTCACAAGGAATGGGGCACTTAGGAACACATACGTTATATAGCTGGTCTGGGAAAAGGAGTCTGAAGGTTTATTGGCAGAAAATTAGGAGAGCCTTGCAAAATTGTAAGGCATGCAAACAATTTAGTGAGCAATATAGAAGGAAATTATCATTGGATACATAAAGACTTCGCGTCTTTAACTTTATATGCCAAGTAGACATCACTGGCCTCATGGGAGCAGGATTTCAAAAGAAATATACCTGCACCACAGTAGATGTGCATTCAGGCATAGTTACAGTACAAGCCTGTGTTGACACAGAAGCCAAGGCAACTATCCAAACTTTAACTAGATAGTGCAGCCATTATGGAACACCTAGAATCATAGAAAGTGATCAAGGAATACATTTCACAGCTAGTAAGTTCCAAAAATTAGATATACAGTGAAATTTTCACCTGGCTTATCACCATACAGCTGCAGGAAATGTAGAGCAGTTCAATGGGCTAATAAAAGGAATTAAAAATGATAGTTAAAAAGACTGCATTTCAGGAAACCTCGAATTGGCAGCATTTAATTTGAATCAGAGAAAGAGTAGGCAGACCTACACCCCATGAAGTTCTGATAGAACCTGCTACTCAAATTAATGTAGAAAAACAAAGGGAGAGAAGAACAGATTCCCACATAAGGTCATTAGAAGGAATTGTAAGGGGAAATTATCTCCACAGGGAGTAATTGCTGAAGGAGAAGGAAATGCTCACTGGACCACTGGTGGAGGGTACAGACAACTCTAGCCTCACAAGACAGAGCAAATCTTACCACGATAGAGAATTTCCTTGGATAGGATACACTATTGGCAGCACACGTGTTCTCATAGCTGTAACTTGCTTGCTTTTAGGAGAATTAGCGTACCAATCCAGATAAAACTCTTCATAGCATTTGTTGTAGCCAGAGTTGCCCGAGTAGGAGCAGCTACAGGGTATGTCCTGCCGACCAAAGTTGCTAATGGAGAAAGAGCCCATTTATGAGTATGTAGTCCGGGTTCTTACATTGGAAGCTCCTTCTTCATATGATGGGGACAGTATGGTCTAATTTAATACTAAAAGTAGGTCATAGACATTGTGGCTACAAATTTTGTGTGTGATCATTTAAATTTGAAATGGTTTCAGTCAAAAGCATTTACATATGAGAAAATTATGCAAAAACAGACAACCTTTCACTCCATATCATGTTTAATTGAGCATATTCTAATTGTCCAATACCTGGATATTTAAAAGGGGATTATAGGAGCAATACACAGATCAAATGGACGGAATATAATTTGGAAATCATGACCAAAGCCAAGTGCATGTGGACCATCGCGGTGTGGAGGGACCCACCCTATAATTATTATGCTGGATAAAGATTTTAGAACCATTTGAGGATTTGAACTCATGGTATAAACAGAGGAGATAAATAGAATATATAAAAGCAAGAGGAGTAGATCTTCAATCTCAGGATTCATAGACTTCTCAGAACACAAGAGAGGTCAGACAAGCCAAAGAATGAATATACGCATACCTATTATGCCTAGGAGAAGGAAATAGAGAAATGTTAGAAAAGAGCAAACAGAGGAAGGGGGAAATGGCTACAGGGTATCTTGAAAATTTGTAACCAGAAGGTAGGAACAACATATTAAATGAGTTCATAAAATAATTTGCAGAGCCAAAATGTATCTACCAAGGCTCGTTGCTATACCCCTTTTGACCATCATTGACCTCTTTTGTGTATTTACTGGAATCTTCCCACCTGGACAATATACTATTTGTGAGGATCAAAGGTGCTGACTGCAAGTTAGTCACCAATTACACTTTTTGCCTACTGGAAACTCTTTTCCCCACTAAAGTGGAACCCAGTAAGGTCAGTGAAGTGGACTAATAGATGTGAACTGGTAACCCCAACAAGAAATTTTGACCTATCAGTGAGAACACTCATCACCCCAATATGCAGGGCCTCACTGAACTAGGAGAAGACAAGGACTTTAATCAACAGCTAAGTTAGCTTTTAGCCTACCTTACTGCCTCAAGAGGTTGTATGTAAAAAAGAAAGCCTCTGAGAACCCAGGCATGTTACTGGAGCCTCATGAGCTACCTACCCCTACCAGTAAAATTATAGGACTATTGTCTGAATTGTATGAAGAGTTGGAAAGTTAATGTGTAAAAATGTAGAGAGTAATAACATTATAAAAATAATTTGGTTTTCATGTACCAAATTATGTGCATTTGTTGCTTTTCCTTAAACTTCATGATGGTACCCCTACACTTACAACTTGGACCCATACATAATGCCCTTTCCTGTGTTAGCACAGTTTGTTTGCATATGCAAACCTTGCTTCTACTGCTACTATACCTAAGACCATAGAGTGTACAGGATCAACTATAAACACCATTACAAAACCACAGGGTTCCAGGATTTTGGAACAAGGTACTCACTTGGGAAATTTGCCATAACTTAATCTTTTTTTAATTTAATTATTGTTCAGGTACAGCTTTCTCTTTTACTCCTATCCCAGCCCCCCGTGTTTCTCACCTCCCTCCCCTTTCCACCCCTGTTAGTTTTTGTCCATGTGTCCTTTATACGTGTTCCTGTGAATGCTTCCCCTTTTCCCCTGAAATTCTCTCCCCTTTCCCCTCTGGTCCCTGTCAGCTTGTTCTGTATTTCAGTATCTTTGGTTATATTTTGCTTGCTTGTTTGTTTTGTTGTTTAGGTTCCTGTTAATGGTGAGATCACATGGCATTTGTCTTTCAACACCTGACATATTTCACTTAGCATAATGCTTTCCAGTTCCATCCATGCTGTTGCAAAGGGTAGTAGCTCCTTCTTTCTTTCTGCTGCATAGAATTCCGTTGTGTAAATGTACCATAGTTTTTTTTCTTTTTTTAAATATATTTTATTGATTATGCCATTACTGCCCTCCCATTCCCCCCCTTCACTCCCCTCCACCCTGCACACCCCTCCCCCACCATCCCCCCTTTTGTTCATGTCCGTGTGTCACAAGTTCTTTAGTATTTCTGTATTTCCCATAGTATTCCTGCCCCCTGTCTATTTTCTACCTACTGTCTATGCTACTTATTCTCTATACCTTCTCCTCCTCCCACTCCCCTGTTGCTAACCTTCCATGTGATCTCCATTTCTATGGTTCTGCTCCTGATCTGGCTGTTCTCTTAGTTTGCTTTTGTTTTAGGTGTGGTTGCTAATAACTGTAAGTTTGCTGTCCTTTCACTGTTCATATTTTTTCTCTTCTTTTTCTTAGATAAGTCCCTTTAACATTTCATATAATAAGGGCTTGGTGATGATGGACTTCTTGAATTTGATCTTATCTGAGAAGCACTTTATCTGCCCTTCCATTCTAAATGAAAGCTTTGCTGGATAAAGCAATCTTGGCTGTAGGTCTTTGGATTTCATGACTTGGAATACTTCTTTCCAGCCCCTTCTTGCCTGTAAGGTCTCTTTTGAGAAATCCGCTGACAGGCTGATGGGAACTCCTTTGTAGGTGACTGTCCCCTTATCCCTTGCTGCTTCTAGGATTCTTTCCTTCATTTTAATCTTGGGCAGTGTAATTATGATGTGCCTTGGTGTGTTCCTTCTTGGGTCCAACTTCTTTGGGACTCTGAGCTTCCAGGATTTCCTGGAAGTCTATTTCCTTTGCCAGACTGGGGAAGTTCTCCTTCATTATTTGTTCAAATAAGTTTTCCACTCGTGGCTGTTCCTCTTCTCATTCTGGTACTCCTATAATTCGGATGTTGGAACGTTTAAAGCTGTCCTGGAGGTTCCTAAGCCTCTCCTCATTTTTTTGAATTCTTGTTTCTTCCTTCTTTTCTGGTTGGATGTTTCGTTCTTCCTTCTGGTCCATTCCATTGATTTGAGTCCCAGTTTCCTTCCCATCACTATTGGTTTCCTGTGCATTTCCCTTCATTTCAATCAGTTTACCCTTCATATGTCCCTCTAATTTGTCGCTAAAATCAAACCAATTCTGTGAGCATCCTGATCACCAGTGGTTTGAACTGTGCATCTGAAAGGTTGGCTATTTCTTGGTCACTTAGAATTATAGGCTCTGGGGCTTTGAGCTGTTCTTGAGTCATAATGTTTGGTCTGTTCACACCTGTTATATATGAGGGGCAGAGCCTTAGGTGTTCGCCAGGGCGGGGCAACCCAGTTGCTGGGTTGTGATGCTGTATGTGGAGGTAGGGTCAGAGAGGGGCAATGGCGCTTGTTCCATGCTCTGTCTCTCAGATTGGTCTCCCTTGGCTGCTTCCTGCAAGCAAATTGGGCCCCTCTGGTGCTGGTTCCTGGGTGTGTGGGCCCAAGTACTCTCCAGGACCCTGTGGGTCTCTCCAATGAACTCTCTGTGAGCCTGGGAGCCTTTCCCAGCCCCTCCACTCTGAGAAAGTCTTTCCAGTTGGTGCTTTCAGGCTCTAATTCCTGTTGCTGAGGCCCTAGCCTGATTGGTCTGTCTCACTGTTCGCTCCTTTGCTTGGTTTATCTGCGCTTGAATGTGTGACAGCAGTCAGCCAGCCGCCCTGCTCCCTTACTGGGTCTTCCCGTCACCACCCCACACCTAGGATCCACCAAGCGCCTCTGCTTCTGCTCCTGGGTCAGTTGGACACTAGGATCATTCCAGCCCGACCTCGCTCTGCCACTGATCCCGCCCCTCTTACCATTCTGGTTGAGTGGTTCATTGTCGTCAGACTTCCATACAGTTAAATTTTCTGTGTTTTGGTTGCATTTTTATTACTAAAACTTTGCTGTCTTTAAATTTAGTTGTGGGACGGGGCATAGTGTTTCCACCTATGCCTCCATCTTGGCCAGAAGTACAATGTACCATAGTTTTGGTTTTTTTTTAAGATTTTATTAATTTATATGTAGAGAGGAAGGGAAGGAGAGAAGGAGAGAAATATCAATGTATGGTTGCCTCTCGTCAGTCCCCTGTTGGGAACTAGCCTGCAACCCAGGAATGTGCCCTGACTGGAAATTGAACCGCAATCATGTGGTTCGCAGGCCCATGCTCAATCCATTGAGCTACACCAGCTAGGGCTCCAATGTACCATAGTTTTTTGATCCATTCATTTACTGATGGGCACCTAGTAACTCAACTCTTGCTTTCAGCTCTTGCTTCCAACTCTTGGCTATTGTAAATTTTGCTGCTATGAACATTGGGGTGCATAGGTTCTTTTGGATTGGTGTTTCGGTGTCCTTAGGATATACTCTTAGCAGTGGAATTGCTGGGTCAAAAGGCAGATCCATTTTTAGTTTTCTGAGAAAATTCTATAGTGTTTTCCATAATGGTTGTACCAGTCTGCAATCCTACCAACAGTGAACTAGGGTCCCCTTTTCCCTACATCCTCTCCAACACTTGTTTGTTGCTTTGTTTATGATAGCCATTTTGACTGGTGTAAAGTGGTATCTCATTGTGGTTTTAATTTGCATCTCTCTGATAGCAAGCAATATTGAACATCTTTTCTCATGTCTCTGGATCCTCTGTATGTCCTCCTTGGAGAAGTGTCTGTTCAAGTCCTTTGCCCATTTTCTGGATGGCTAAAGAAAATAGTATTAAAGTAAAAAGAGAACCATAACTTAATTTTAATAGATTATATGTTCAGAAATGCATCAGATACTTGGGAAGGACTAATTAAATAAATTCTCTTGCTCTTTAACTACTATCCTGAAACTTGTAAACAACTTGTAAACAAGAAGTAGAGGAAATTTACAGGAATATCAGATACTAATATAATGACTAGCATGATGGACATGGCTAGTTGCTGTGATAGTTCCCTGTGTCCATTGAATAAGGTTTCCAAATTATAGTAGGACAGTAGTCAGCCTTCGTCGCAGCCTTGAATAGAGGGTGCTATAACAGCACCATATGTCTTAGAATAGAACAGTGGAAACCGGCATAGACCAGGAGACTTAAGAGATCTGGGCCAAAAATCACGAAAGAAATCAGATCATTGACAGACAGAAGACATCCAGTAAGAATACTATGTAGACCAAGATAACAAAGTTAGAAATAACCTTTAATAGGGAACAATTTAAAGTTACTAATCTAATACCACAGTAAAGGCATAGAAGACCCCAAAATTTCAAAAATTCCTGTTAGATAGATAGATTATCAAACCTGAGCCAACCTAGAAGAAAACTTACAAATAGGACTTACAGTAGGCTTGGTAGCAAGTTTAATCATATTAGGAATATGGGAAGGTGAAATAGAAGTACTGAGATCACAGCCATTCTCAGTGGAAAAGAGAAATTATCAACATTTTAAGGAAATTCAGGATGCAGTAAGTATGTTACTACCTGCAATGAAGGAAATTGGACAAACATTAGATTAATTCCAGGACTATCACAAAATAATGGAACAGACAGTAAATAGATCATTTAACAGGATTGAAATATTACAAACTAATCTTTTAACATTAAGGGCAGAAGTACCAAACAACAATATTCACCTAACATGTGATAGCCTATACTCATCCTTAAGATTGCTAGTAGAAAGTTTAAGAGGACTAATAACCTTCTGAAAATCACCAGATTTATGTGGATTGAACCTGTGACAATAGGTTAGAACAATTAGGATGCTCCCCGGAGGATGACTGCATTTACTTTCTAAGCATACAAGATATAGACTCAGTAGTAGCTTATTCAGTGACAACACTTATAATTATTGGAAACAAATTTTACACATCAAGGAAACATATTATACCTCAGGGGATATTACATTAGCAAAGCAGATCTATCGTAAATGTCACAAAATGTCTTTTATATATCCACACCGATTAAACTTTCATTTTTTTGACCTGGATCTTGTAGAAACTTATAGGCATAACATTATACATAACAGTGGAGAAGGTGAATTGATCATTTAATTAGATAACCATATTGGGATATGCTCATTGGTTCTAGATAGAGAAGGAAGAAAGACAGAAAGAAACATCAATGTGAGAGAGAAACATCAATTGTTGCCCCCCACATGTGTCCCAACCAGCAATCAAACCCATAACCTAGGTGTGTGCCCTGACTGGGGATCGAACACACAGTCTTTTGGTGTATAGGATGATTCTCTAACCAACTGAGCCACGTGGCCAGGACGTGTGCTTTAAAAGATTGACCTGCTTTACTTTGAGGAGAACCGACTGTTGGGAGGGTGAGCATGGAAGTAGGGAAACCACTTAGGATGCCAGTGCTGTAGTTCTGGCCAAAGAAGAGGTGGCATTGGGGTAGAAAGTGGTAAGACTCAGAGGCAGGTTTGGGGCCAGAGGATAGAGAGCCTTTTTAGTAACATAGCAAAATAGAGTTTATCCTGTGGTCTACTTCTATGGGCAATGGGGAGCCAGCTGGCCCAAGAGAACAGTAAGTTAAAACACTGCTGGCTTTTTTGCTGCAGTATTTTTCTCAGCGTTAACCCTTGTAAACTCAAAAGTCCCACCTAGGGATGCTGGAGGCTGTGATGTTAACTGCTGGTGCGTAATCACTTCTCCTGGAAACTGATACAGCACCCTACTTGTCTCAGTCACTCCACTGCTTGGAGTGTACGCAGTGTTCAGCTGCAGCAAATGTACAGCAACACCCTTTCTCTTGCTTGGTTTTTGTAGCCAAACAAACAAACATAGCTGTTTTAATGTAATAAGGCTCTCAAGTCTTCTCAGAAATAAATGGGTTAAAAACATAAAGAGTCCGTAATTATAATGATTAGATTTTTTTGAACATGTATGCCTTTAGCTTTAAGGAAGAAAATTTAAAAAACAATCTTGAAAAGACGAACTGGTAATCTATTTACTAAAGCTAATTTTCCCCCAAGCATTTATTCTAGCTAATACAATTAACTCAAATGGGTAGAATTATATAGTTTAACTCAAAATAATTTTAAAAGAAAACACCACTTTTTATTCTTGATAATGTTACTCATTAGAGGTATAAAAAACTAACAGGAATGAGGTGGCAATTAGTGAACGTACTCGGAAAGGTACCTGGCAACACAGTAGATGGGTTGAAGAAGACTGCTAACAAGCAGAGATCCTGAAAGGCTCTTGAAGATGCACTGCACTGAGAGATGGCTGGGGACAGAGGTTGGGAGGCTAGCACAGGGCCTGGCTAGTGTGCGGGTTAGGAACACAGTGCTCATACTATCATCCGAGAATCAAATTACATTTTTATACATATAGCTTTTAATATAGACACTGGCACGTTAAATGTATTTAACATATTTTATCTGTTATTAATAGATTAGGCAATATTTGGAGACTGCATTTGGAGTGTAATGACACAGAAGGAATTTTTTTTAAAGCCTCAAGTTTTTTATTTGGTTTTCTTGATTGGCATTTTATCACAACTGTATGCCAGGAAAATTATCTTTAAACTGAAAAGAGAACAAATTTAAAAGAAATGGGTGTGGTTTTAAAACTTTATGTAGGGATACAGTACTTGTCGTATGCATTTACATAGTTCACTAATTTTTACTGTAATAATTCCATTTTATGCATAAATGAAATTATTAGAGTAGATGGACTTTTGGGTCATTTCCATTGTTTTGATATTAAGAACAGTGGTGCTATGAATTTCTTGTGTATGATTTTTGGTGCAAGTAGGAATGGAATTTGAGAATCACCTAGGAGTGTTTGTCAAGAGTTCCTCATGCAGCTCCTATATCAAATATCTTACTCTCCTGGTCTTCCAGCCTTGCTCCCTCTTTTACTTTCAACTCTATTGCAAATGCCTTTTATTAGCAAATTTTGAACTAGACCCAAAGGGGAAAGGGATTCTGGAAAGTGTCATTGTTGGTTCCTCCTTTGTGATGCAGAGAACTTAAATGTGGGTGGGGAGGATGGTTAATGGATCAGAGAGTGTACAACAGAAGCATCTTTCCAAGTGTCTAATGGGCGGTGGATATTGTACTTTATGTTGTGTCTGTTGAATTGCTCATTTTCTGTCTGTAAGGCTTTTTCATTTATAAATGAAATATTCCATATATGAGCCTTTTCATCAGTCATAGGTGTTGGTGTAAAAAGGTCCAGGTCTATAAAGAATTTTTATAAGGTTGTATTTGATCCAAACTGATGACAATTGCCAGGAAGCAAGATCTCAAATGCTCCTGGAGAATGACAGTTTTGCAATTTAAATGAAGGAGAAAAGAAAAGGAAGGCAGGAGAAAGCAAGGCAGGGATTAGATTATAGGATAGTGAACAATATTGTGTGCTTCCGTAGAGGATGGCTATGCTTGTTTCAAAGGTGTGTTATCCTAGGTGCACAAAAACAATGGACAGTTTGCTTAAGGCAAAGATAAAACTTTTACTAAAGGAGTTTTATGCCTCTGGCATGACCTTCATGATTAGGGATTTATGGTCAGACACCTTGTGAGGTTACTTTCTGAACCCTTTTCATTTATGTAGGTTTTGTAAATAGCTCTCCCTCCTCTGCAGTTTCCCTTTTATCTCTTAATAGTGTCTTTTGGTAAACAGAAATTCTTAATTTTTAACATAATGCATTTTATCAGTTCTTTCTATTATTGTTAGTGTATATTATATGCTGTGTAACAAATCTTTCTTTTTCACTTGTCCAAACTTTGAGTTTCAACTTTTTCAAAAATTGTGTTTTAGTTATCATTCTTGTAAACAGTCTTGCCATTCTATTTTCCTTCCTCTCCTCAGGTAGCTTGGTGTTCTTATGCTGTTTTAGAACTATTATTGTGGTTGCCCCACTGCAAAAATACCTCCTTGACTTGTCCATATCCAGTATAAGTAGTACTTTTACCCCTTCCTTTGCTAGCAGACTAAATGGGTCCATTTGCCTGCATGTGTCAAAGTCCAATCAAATGTGAACAGGCGTTTGCAGCCAAAAAAGCAAGGGTGTATTAGTTGAGGAAATGGCACCAAGCCCAGAGTCACAGGTAAGGTAGTACTCAAAGACTTGCCTCCAAGATGGCTTCCTCGGGGAGTTTACTTAGGGGGCAAATAATTAATCATGGTGGCTAAAGGAGTTAAGATCCTGGGCTCTACTGATTGATTGAAGCCAAGGTACAGAGTAGTTGATCATTGTGCCGAGTTGTTACAGAACAGACCCGGAGGTAAGGTGAACAATATCCTGTTACTGAAAGGACCCCCTTTTCCTCCAGGGATTCCTCCCCCAATACTAGGTTAGCTTTGCCTGCTACCAGAGGAAAGATGTCTCTCAATGCCAGAGTTTGGTGAAAAGGAAAGAAGTTATTTATTTAAAAGTTATACAGACTTAGAGTAATGACTTAATGTCTTCATTAAGATACCAAAGTTCTTCAGAATATCCACCACTGCACATAGTCCTTACCTCTCCCCTTCGCCCAGTATGGGGTACCGTGTCTCAGGAAAAGAAGTCCATGGTTCAGACAGCCCCTCAGTTAGGGCACCATCCATTGTGTTGCTGCCATGATCTCCAGTTAATCCAAAGGCATGTGACACCTTCTTGTGGCCCACCAGCAAGAGTCTTTTGACCCCTTTTCTTCCAGGTCAAGTCTCTCCTGCTTCCTAAGCCATGGGGCAAAAGGGAGCAATCCAAAGCCATGTAGTCCCAACCTCTGCCCAAGCCACGTGGTGATTTCCATCATGACTGTTGTGTCTGGGCTTAAATCCCAGTGCCAGTCTTCCTCTACAGCCCCATTTCCAACTCCTCCCACAATCAGTTACACCTGCTAGCATTCCTGTATTCTTCCAGTTTTACTGGGCTGCCATAGTAAGTCCAGGCAGGCGTGACCCCGTGGCATGGAGCCAGTCATCTCCAAGCTCTCACTCAGGTGCTGTAACCAGGGGGAGTTGCTTCCCAGTTACGTCATGGGTGGAAGTCACTCCCATCCCCCTGGCTCAAAGTATGGTCACAGCTACTTAACATATCTATGGAACCAGTTAAAGGTTATAGATATGTTAAATGACCCTGCCAGAGGTTAGCTGCAAAGCTGTTGCTGTACAAAACAGCTCTCAATGGCCCTGCTCCATGTGTCCCATCCCCCAGCTCAGACTGTTGGGGTGAGGACATCATAAATATATATTTCTCTAATATTTCCTGGATACCCTGAGTTCTGGACCCCATTACAAATCCCCATTTGGGGGCTCTCCCCTTGGCTGTACCCTGTCACAATCCCTCCTTTCGGATACACAACCCCTTTATAATCATATAAAGGACAATGGACAAAGGTCTCATCTTGTAACTATTTCTGGCTACCTACCCTTTACTCAGGGATGCCCTGCAAAGGTGGGGGAGGGGCAGCACAGAGAGCCAGAGGGAATTCTTCCTGTAAATGGAAGGACCTTATAGAATCCAGGTCAGTTGGCTATCACCAGGAAGTTGTAGGCTCAATGTCCAAAGGCTGGCATTATTGGACAGTTGGCATCCTTGTATTCTGGAGGTGACAGATTTGGCAAGAGTTGGAAGGCACAATTAAATCATACCCACTAAATGACAATGGCAGGGACTTAGGTAAAGAATGGTTTATCTGAAGGAAGATGTACAAGGCATACTACACCTATCTAAAACCCTTGTGTCCCACTATACTTTACTCAGACTGAGGGGAATATATCTCTCCTTTCAGATATCTGGCCCCTTTCTGTCTAAGCCATTAGGACAGAGAAGTGAGAATCAGCTCTAAAATAAAGCCCACAGGCTGCCTGAACCCTTTACCAACCCAACCACTTAGTTCAACCAAACCATTGAGTCTCAGGGGGCAATGATGAAGATGGGCTCCTTAAGTGAGGCTTATGCTGCAACCAATCCCTCAGGTAATAAGGTCATAGACATACACTCTATGAAAACAGAAGGCAAAACACACATGTTAATTTACACAGCAATCCCCAAGCCAGTCTCTGTGCCAGTGAAACTGACTTTTGGGAAGACATTCAGTTGCAAGTTCCTTGCTGCGGGGACATTTGACAATGGCAATTCGATAGGTCCTTTATGACTATAAATTGAACATCTTTGGTGATATTACAAATCCAGTTTCAACTTTCAAATGAAAAACAAACTATGACAGTTAGCTGCATTATTTCAATGTCTAATACTGAGCATTGTGATTTTCCTTGAACCACAATTTTTTTCCTTAACCACAATTTTTTCCCTCATTGTTATTGAAGGGACTACTTTAAGTCCGGCTTTTGATTTTGACTGTTCATTTGCATAAACACACCAAGAGCAGCCTGGATCACCTATGACCTTTAGATCTGCTTTGCTGGAACTCACACAGGGAACCCTTAGATTGACTTCTCAGTCTGCCCCTCAGGGCACAGAAGCAGAACCACATACCTGCCATCTGGCTTCGCCTGTACCAGTCATTTCTCTCAAATCCTCGAGGCTTCCATTGTGCCTACAGGTTCCATTTTTCAGGAAAGCATGCTCCATTCTTTCCCTGTAAAGACTGCCACGAACCACACAAGCAACCAAAATACTAGGCATTTTCCTCATAGGCTTTTGCTAGCTTTGCAAGTCAATCCCATTTCCTCAGGGTTTTCTGGTGATGACTAGAACCCAGATGTGCCTCCTTCAGGTGTGACATTCCAGTCAAAATCTTGGTTAGTAAAACTACCATTAATAACTGGTCTTAATGGATTTATGCAAAGAAACCCTATGTCATCACTCACTCCTTCAGAATGCCAAATTCTGGAGGGATCAAATAGGGAGAAAAATAAAAAGTATGAAGGAAAATCCTTTTCTTTCTGATATCCTTTCATATACCTTCATCATTTACATATCTTACACTTTTCCTTGTTCACTTTCCTACAGAATGTGAAGTTTTACCGTTCCCTGGAATGCTCTATTTCCTTTTCAGGGCAGATAGCAAAATCCAAAACACAGACACAATTTCATAAGAAGGGTACATAGGTAGAGGCATTCTCTTGTACCAGTGCGTCCAATGGTGCCTCCCCAGAGACATGCTTCTTGCCTCAGGCTGAAACATTCATCAGCCCTGAATGACCCATCCTGGGTCCCTAGTGGCAAGGGCATTCTCCCCAAATGGTTACAGGTGACCTTCACTAGGTCTTACAGGTGACCTTAAACAGGTCTTAGGTGACCTTAAGTAGGTCTTCAGTTACAGAGGATTTCTGGTCAGAAACAGAACCAAATTGAAACCACATTCCCATAAAACCAGAAAATGAATAGTTCAGATTTCCTTTCCTCCAGCTTTAACACTTTCACAATCTTTTTACATATTTTTTTTACCCAACCAGATTTAACCGTAATTCACTTTTAATCCCTGTTCGTTCCCTTCACTAGGAAGGACCATATTCCGACTCAGTATCTGGCAGCTGAAGGTCCCTAGCTTTGTAAACACCTGCATGAAATAACAAACACTGTCACCCTGTATCAGGGTTCGGGGTTCGCCGTCCTTCTCCAGGGGAGGAATTTTGAACCTTCCTCCAGAATGCAGGTTCAGCTTTCCCTTTCTGCCTCAGCCACAGCAGTAGGGTCTGCCTGTCCCATAGGCAGTGCCCCTTTTACCCGTGTGTGGTGAATCCAGGGCTTAATTCCCATCAGCTTCAGGGAGGAGTGCCTTGTCAACAGAACATTGTAGGGACCAGTCCATTGTTCAGACAGCTGCTGCTCAGGGCCTGGAGTCTCCAGGTCTTTATTTAGTAGGACTCAGTCCCCTGGCTGGAATGGGTGCAGGGGCTTGTCAGAGGGGTAGACAGACCTAAAACAGAAATTCGGAGGGGTTTCCCATAAATTATTAGGCAAAGTTTCAAAAGGGCTCAAGTCAAGCCCACTTCTGGGTGCCACTATGATTCAGAGGAAAGCAATGGGGAGTGCCTGGTCCCATTTTAAATGTGTTTCCTGGTCCATTGTTGCCAAGATCTTCCTTATGGTGTGAATCATTTTCTCAGTCTTTCCCATAGACCGAGGTCTCCAAGATGTATGTAATTTCCATTGTATTTGCAATACCTGACCAACCTTCTGGGAGATTTCTGAAGTGAATGATGGTCCATTATCACTTTGAATGCTCAGGGGAAGCCCAAACCTGGGCATTATTTCTTTAAGCAACAGTTTTGCCACCTCAGTTGCCTTTTCAGTCCTGGTGGGGTACGCCTCTACCCATCCAGAAAAAGTATCCATGAAGACCAAGAATCTGAAATTTCCCTTCATTTTAGGCATTTGTGTGAAGTCCACCTGTCAGTCCTTGAAGGGGCACATCCCTCTGTATTATACTCCCTTTTCTGTGGGGACGCGCTCTGTCTTAGGATTGTTTTTGGCACATATCTGACAGGCCTGGCTGATCCTGTGGACAGTCCTTTGCAAATAAGGGCCTTTCAGATGCGGCCTAATAAAATCCCTTAGGACATCCCTTCCATAGTGGGTCCCTTCATGTAGGTGCTTGAGGACAGGATACCCTAGAGCCTCAGGGATTAGAATCATACCATGGGTGTTGACCCTCCACATAGAATTGGAATCAGTGTTAGTTTTCCCTCCCCATTCATGGGCTCATTCCTCATCCTGTTCTGTGTAATGAAGCTTAAAATCTGACAAGTCCAGATGGGGAACCAAAGCTGCTAGGTGTGGCAGCTCCTTGGCTGCCTGTCTTGCTGCTTCGTCAGCAACTTGGTTTCCCTGACTGTTTGGGAACCATCTCTCTGGTGTCCTGGGCAGTGTATTATAGCAACCTGGTCTGGTACATTCACTGCCTCTAACAACTGTAAAATCACCGCAGCGTGATTATCATCCTTGTTCCCTGAGGTTAAAAGTCTTCTCTCTTCATATTGCTCCATGGGCATGGACTACCATGAAGGTGTACTTGGAATCTGTGTATACATTAACTTTCTTTCCTTGGGACAGCAGCAAGGCTCTTGTGAGGGCTGTTCAGCCTTTTGTGCTGAGGTTCCTGGCATAAGGGCTTGGGCCTCTATTACCTTGTCTACAGTGACCACTGCATACCCAGCTCGTCGACGGCCATTGTCCATGAAGCTGCTCCCGTCTGTATACAGCTCCCAGTCTGGTGACACCAGTGGCTGGTCTGTCAGATCTGGCCTGCTAGAATAAACTTGGTTGATTATTTCTAAGCATTCATGCTCAAGGGTGGTGTCCCCCTCCAAATCTGGGAGTAGGGTGGCTGGGTTCAAGGTTGTGGTGGTCTGCAAGGTAATATTTGGATTGTCCAGCAAAATGGCCTGGTATTTCCCCATATGCCCTGCTGTCAGCCAATATCCTCCTCTCTGTTCTAACAGAGTCAGAACCTGATGTGGCACCAACACTGTAGTAAGTTGTCCCAAGGTGAACTTCTCCGCTTCCTGTAAGATGTCACAGGAGGCTGCTACTGCCCGGAGGCATGGTGGCCATCCTTTTATTGTGTGATCCAGCTGCTTTAAGAGACAGGGTATGGGTTGGGGAATATTTCCCAGTGTTTGGGTCAGCACCCCCCAATTCTATCCCCTGCCTTTCACGAATGTACAATTTGAAAGGCTTCTGTAAGTCTGGTAGTCCTATTGCAGGGGCTGAAGCCAGCTTCTCCTTCAAAGTATCAAATGCTATTTGACAACCCCCTGTCCAGTCCTTTTAGGAAATTATACAGTGGCTTTGCTATGAGTTGGAAGTTTGGAATCCAAATCTCACAAAACCCTGGGATTCCCAATTCCCAAGAATCTACAAAGCTACCTTTGATTTTCTAATATTTTTAGTGTAGCAATCACTTGCTTTCTATCTGCCATCAGACTCCTAGTACCCTGTTTTAGTCAAAATCCCAGATATGCCACTTCCTGTTTGCAAATTTGGGCCTTCTGAGGTGATACTTTATATATCCCCTTTTTGCCAAATGATTTAGAACTGTGATGGTGTTGTGCAAATAGTCCTCATAGTTACTGCTATTAACAGGTCATCCACATATTGCAAAAGAACTCCCGATCTCAACTGAACATGCCTTAATTAAGTCTTTTGCCAGCACTTCCCCGAATATGGTCGGGGAGTTCTTAAATCCTTGTGGCAGCACAGTCCAGCAGTATTGGAGCGTGGCTTTAGTCTCTGGGTTCTGCCACTCAAAGGCAAACAGTTGCTGAGCCTGCTCATCTATTGGGATGCAGAAAAAGGCATCCTTCAAGTCCAGGACTGAAAACCATTTGCTATCCCAGGCACCATAGTCAACAGGGTGTAAGGGTTAGGCACAGTAGGGTAAATGTCCTGGACAGTGTTGGTAATGGCCCTGAGATCCTGTACAAACTGATACTCATCTTGAGTGTGGCTTTTTGACTAGCAACATGGGAGTGTTGTAGGGTGACCTGCAAGGTCAAGGGTTGAATAATTAAGGAAAGGAGTGGAAGGAAAGAAAGCAGAGTCATTTTAAAGCAATGGAGTTTCTGTGAGGTTACACCTTAAAGTACAATAATCCTAAAATACTTTAAGACCATTTACTGCCTGTTCAACTTGTGTTATAAGTGTCAAGAATTTTAATTCTCTAAACATTTTTAATACCATGAACTATAATAATTTCATTTCATAAATGTATTGTGATTTAACCACATAATCTATTCATACTTTCTTTGTTCTTCATTTCTACTTGCATCTGTATTTCAACAAATGCTATTTTCTTTTTCCTGAAAAATCATCTTCAGTGTAGTCTGTTGATAATTCTGTCAATTTCCTCATCTCAATATCTTTTTTTCCTTAGTCTTCATTTTTGAAACCTTTTTGGTATGGAATTAAGGTCTGCATTTCCATCTCTTCAGCACCTTAAAGTTGTTATTTCATCATGTTTAGCTTCCAGTTTCTGTTGAACAGTAAGTCTTCCTGCCTCTTCTTTGGAGGTAACAGGTCTTTTTCTCTGGCTGAT
The DNA here is from genome assembly GCF_014824575.4 of Sturnira hondurensis. Lineage (NCBI taxonomy): Eukaryota > Metazoa > Chordata > Mammalia > Chiroptera > Phyllostomidae > Sturnira > Sturnira hondurensis. The sequence goes on along the minus strand of NW_028088227.1, from coordinate 7,367,654 downwards.
TTGAAGATTTCTTTGGTTTTTGCTTTTTTCCCCTATGGTATGCCTAGGGGTGAGTTGTTTGTTGCATTTATACTTCTTGGTATTTATGGCACATTTTGAAATCTGTAGCTTGAAGTTCAATAGTTTGTCTACTAGCTTTATGAGCCTCTTGAGACCTCTGCTCAGAGGCAGCTGAAAGTTTTATTCAGCTACTTGGTTGGCCTCTGACCTCTTCTTCTGTAATGCTGGGGTACCCAGGTTTGCCTTACTGAATTGCTTTTTCTTCTGTCTATTTTCCAATAGTTCTTTATTGCCTTGTTATCTCTCTCAAAGGAATATAATCACTTTAGTCTATTAAAATGCAGTATGGTATTTAGACCAATTTATTTGCTCTTCTGGAGACAAGAATGTAAATCATTAGCTACTTTTCCTTTAAAATTTTTGTAGATGTATGATATAAGATATAATGGGTTTGTTTCAAACCGTAGCTTGAAATGTATAAATAAATTATGACAGAGAAAAAAATCCTTGAATACTAATAAATTCCTCCTTCTGAATTTCTTTTTACATTATTTCTAAGAAATCTTAAGTGTGTCGTAGAGTTTTTAGTGTGTCTCAGGGACAGTCATTTGGTGTAAATATGTTTTTCTCAAGTAGGTGGGAGAAATAGCATTCCTTCCTACTTTGGAATTGAACTCAGATATCTTCAGTTAAATTAAAATGAGTATGTTAAAAGTAACAGAGAAGAAGTCTTGACAAAATTTTTTTTATGTTTGTACTTTTGTGTACCTTCAGGAGTCTTCCCCTCACATGTAGTTTGCATTCATTAGCCATGAGTAGCCTTTGTTTATATTACTTTTGTTGCAAAATGCAGAGTAACATTTCTAAATATATCAGTAGAAGACTTCAGTAACTCTAATTCAGTAGGCATATGATGTAGAGACATTAGCTGCTCTGTATGGCTTCTTTTGTTTTTATATTCACATTTGAGATTGATTTCAGTTCCACTGTATTTTACCAACACATTAGAATAAAATCATCCATCATGTAATAAGAGTCAAATAGTCTCCTGAGGAATAATTATATTCATTCCTGCATTCAATTGGCCTATGAGAAACACTGTATCTGGCTGAGCTTGACATTGGGAAGATTCTATTTTGACATTTATTCTTACTGGAGAGTTACTTTATATAAGTGCACAAAATATTACGGGCTTAACATTTTTTCTAAACTTGTTTTCCCTTCAGGAATAAGTAAAACATTTTGCAGTTTTATCGAACTATTGATAAAGTATGATAGCTAAGGGAAACTAAAATCTTAGCACTAAAGTGCTTAAAATAATGACAGTTCACATTCTTAATCAGAACTGGGCATGCATACCAGGTAAGAATGGTGAAAAACAACCACAAGAATAGTGCGGCTGAATGACTTTGAGAAACAGAGAAGTCAAAATCCATAAATTGCAGGGATAAAACATTGATCTCTGTTTACTTTCTGAATAAAAGTATTTTGGCAAATGTACCTTTTCTATATTTTGCAAACAGAAGGGATTGAATAGTTATTTCAAACTTTTAAAAAAATATTTACACCCAAATTTTCTGTGAAGGTTCATAAGCAAATGTAATAACATTGTTTATTAATCTTTACTTAATGATTTTGGAGTTTCTATAGCCTTCAAATTAGGTTGAAAAATTAATGTTTATGTATGCTATTGGGATATTTATAGAGACAGTGCCTGACTCATGAAACACTATGTTTTCAAAAATTTATTTGTAAATCAACCACTCGGAGCTCAGAATTGACTTTAGGTGGAATTAAGTTGTCCTATTTCTTGCAGGTATCACCTTTGTATTGAAATTTACTTGTTTAAATGTCAACCTTTTCTCTGGAAAATGAGCTAGTTGAGGCCACTAGTCATGTTCTTGTTCATTCATTAAGGATGCTGTGTGTAGCATTTAGTTGTTGCTCAAAAAATAATAAATCAATTAAAATTATGTTCATAGGTAGACCCTAATAGTATGTATGTGATAGTACTCTAAATACTACTAGCACTATCCTGATCTCTTGGTCCAGAAAGCACAGAACTCTGCAAAAAAAAAAAAAAAAAGAAAGAAAGAAAAGAAAAAAATAAGAGGAAAAAAGCAATTTAATAGAATTTCTTGTTGCTTTCTTGGGAACAGTGCCAGCAGTATTAAATAAATATCTTGAAATGTCTGGCACTAATCTTTATAATCACTCAGTACCCCTTCTGTGTTCCTGTCCCAGTCCCTGGGATGCATACTGGTGCTTCCAATTAATATTTTACTTGATACAACTTTTTGAGACTTTCAAATTGTATGAAACTTAAAATGAGACTGGAAAGCATTAAGTTTGCAAAATCTTCTATTCTGGACTTTGAAGTTGTATAGTTTGAACATTTATATGAGAAACTCAACAGCATAATAAAATTTATTGTCAGTTGCATTTTAAAGAAATTAAAAAGCTAAAAATGCAAATATGAGCCAAAGCTATATAAATACTTTTGCATTGCAAAGATAGGCAATAAATTATAGAGTGAGATTTATTTCTTAAGAATGCAAATGAACCCATGTTGAAAATAGGATAAAAATTCTAGTAATTAATAAAAAATTGGAAAGCAATAATGACTGAGAGTCTTTTGGGTGAATTGTGGTTGATTCAGGATAATAAATTAAAGATAAGCTTTTAATCTTGGACAGTGGTTAACTAACATTTTGGGGAGTGCTTATCAACAGACTGAGTATGGGAAACCTCACAGGCATAAGTCATTCTCAGTATAATTGTAGGGGTTTGGTTTGAGCTTTGACCATCTGCACTGAGAAAGTGTAAGCCAGTTGAGGGGAATGCTTTGACCAACTGGAAGGAGATAACGGGAATAATTGTGTCTCTAGAAGAATTTACTTTGTAGCAAGTGTTCAAATAATAATAAAAATTATTTTAAGTTAAATCAGTGAGAAATTATGGCTCACCCTATTTTAAGATAGGCAATAAATAATAACATCAAAAGGTTTATTTAATTTAAGAGCCATGTGAAATGTAGAAGCAGAAATTGGCTAACAGTTAAAAATACTACTTGACATCTTTTAGAAAATGTAACAAAGCCATTTACTGTAAATAGTTTACTGCAAGTACACTATTACAGTGCCTACAGGGCACTGTGCAGTTTTGTCTACTGAAATATAAAAATAAAATTTGACTTAGGATAACGATGTGCAATTTTCCCCCCAAAATGTGCCTTAAGATATTTGGAACTTTTCACTTACCTTGTGTTAGATTTTCTTGACCACCAGTAATTGTACTAACAAAAATAACTTTTTCTTGTTATGCTTTTCTCTGTAATTGGCTGATCCTGTTTTTTAAAGTAGGCTTGAATTTAGCAAAAAAATTTATAGAAGTTTTTCATCATTAATCTCTCTCCTGAGCTTCCAATGTTATTATTGAGAGAGTAGGTAGAAACTTGCATTACAAAAACATGCCATTTAAATTGCAGGGATATTCTTTTTAAAGAAGATTTAGGTGGACATCAAAATTACAATTAAACTACAGAATAACCATCTGTAGTTTAGAAATCTGGATGAATAGAAGTCCTACAACTAGGGAGTTAAAGAAGAGGCCACATCAAGGCTGGCAGGAGGGGTGGAGATGCAGATGGGCTTGTCCTACAGCCATGGAATGACAGATAAAAATTGGGGAAGATATCTCTGCTGCAGAGGTCCCCTCTGAGGAGTGAGGTCCTCGCCCCACACCAGGCTCCCCCAGCCCAGGGTTCCAGAGCCAGAAAGAGAAGTCTCATAACTTCTGGCTCTAAAATCCAGTGGGGATTGAATCTAAGAGAAACTGAGAGGTTCCACTGTCCCAAGCAGTTCCTCTTCTAGGGCCCACACAGGGACTTATTCTGATCACTCCCTCTGCACTCCAATCTGGGGCAGAAGTTTGAATGAGGCATTCAGGGTGGAGGGAGGCATCTTTCTCCCAGAGAAAATTACTGGCAGAAGGCATTGTTCTTTTGATGAGCCCTCCCTACACAGAGTCATCAGGTAGGCACCATATATGAGCCTCCCTCAACCTGGCTTACATTGTTTTCTCCTCCCTGGTGATTCCCTAAATTCCACTCCACCAAATTTCAGGCTCACAAAAGCTGATTACAGTGGTTTTTCCATACAAATGGCCAGGTTTGACTCAAGCCTCAGATTTTCTTGTAATCTCTCAAACAATCAGCATCTGACCTCAGCATATCTCTTGTTAAGTGGCCCGAGGCCTAGCACTAGCAGCAGGAGGCCTTTTCCCCCCACAGCTTAGTATTGCTTGGGCACCTCCAAGCCCAGTACAAGTAGTAGCCATATGCAGAATGTTGCATTCAAAACCAGGAGAACAAATGTCGGAGACTTTCAGGGTTCCAAAGATGTTACTTTACTGGCCAAGTTTAACCTGCGCAGGGGCGAACTCTCCAAAGTGTCCGGAGACACGGTGCCCGCAAGGGCTGCAAATGAGAGTCGCGCCAAAAGCTTACAGGCTTAGGGTTTTAAGGAGGCGCGCAAGCAAACTGGATACAGAAGCAGATGTGGCGGTTAGCGGTTGGCTCAGGGGCACAATAGGGTTACTGATTATTGGTGAGTTAACTCGTGCACTGGCTCGTGCTCCTTTACTTGATTGGTCAGTTGAGCTTGTGCACAGGGGTAAAATTTCCCCCCCTAGTAACTGTCCAGATGGCTATCTGCCTGACTAACCTTGTTGCTCTTACACCACATCCTGGAACACACCCCGCTCTTCGGGTGTGTCCCGGAGCCTCTTTGCGTTAGTAAAACACCTTTTGCTTCCTTACAGCTATGTTCTGGCTAGTTCCCCTTTGCCCTCAACACAGAACGCTTTGTAGCTCATGCCAGGTGGCCCTGGGCAGAACACAGATGGCAGTTGATCTTGGCTTATAACTCCTTGGTAGTCTCAGAGCCAGCACACCCAGTGGTCAACTTCAGACCACGTCAAAGCATCACGACCCAACCACCTCCACAACTGACACACTCAAGGAGTGGACTCAGCAGACACCAGAGCCCCACTGAAGTCCTGTTCTTTGAGGTGGGCGTCTGCACAGCTGATCCTCCACAGTGGTCAGTGGTTGAAGTCACTCCATGCAGCTGATCAGCCTGCTAGTAAATCCCTCCCATTGATGTGCCGGTAGCAATCATAGCTCGACTACAATAGGAGGATATATACAGCCCACATGGTGGGGTGCACCTCAAGTGCCCAGGTTTGGTGAATGGGGAGGCTGTGCCACTGGACCTTACAGAACACCTACTACATTAGACCACTCTGCCAAGCCTGGGAGACATAGCAGATCTACCTACTACGTAGAAACAAACACAGGGAGAGTGCCAAAATAAGGAGATAAAGAAACATGGCCCAAATAAAAGTACAGCATAAAACTGCAAAAAAAGGCCTAAAAAGAATAGAGACAAGAAATCTACTAGGTGCAGAGTTTAAAATGCTAGTTATAAAGATGCTCAGTTAACTTAGTAAGAACCTCAGCAGCATAAACAAGAAACAGTCAGAAATGAAGGATATGCTAACTAAAATTAAGAATAATTTATTGAGATCAGCAATAGAGTAGATGAAACCAATAATCAAATTAACAATTTGGAATATAAGGAAGCGAAAAACAAAGAACACCCAATCAGAACAGAAAAAAAGAGTTAAAAAAAGACAGTGTAATGAGCCTCTGGGTCACTTTGAAGCACATGAACATCATGGGGGTGCTCCAAGGAGAAGAGGGCGAGAAATTGGAATTCTATTTGAAAAAATAACACAAAACTTCCCTAACTTGGTGAAGGAAATAGACATACAAGTCCAGGAAGTGCAGAGAATCCCAAACAATGTGAATCCAGACAGGTGCACACCAAGATATATCATAAATTAAAATGCCAAATGTTAAAGAGAGAATCTTAAAAGCAGCAAGGATAAAAGCCATTAGTTACCTATAAGGAAGCTGCCATAAGACTGTAAGCTGGTCTCAGCAGAAACTTTGAAGGCCAGAAGGAATTAGCAATAAGTATTCAAAGTAATGAAAAGCAAAGACTTATAAAACTAAGATTACTCTACCCAGTAAAGCTATCATTCCAAATATAAGGACAGATAGATTTTCTCAGATAAGAAGAAGCTAAAGGAGTTCATCACCACTGAACCAGTATTATATAACATGTTAAGGGGTTTTCATTAAAAAGAAGAAAGAAAAAGATAAATTTGAACAATAAACTGTCAATAAATAGATATCCATAAAAAATGTGAAAAATACATATGTATCAATGATGGAATCTAGAAAACAAATGAAACAGAACAGAAATAGACTCTTAGATGCAGAGAACATTTTGATGGTTGCCAGATGGTAGTGGGTTGGGGAGCTGGGTAAAAAAGATGAAGGGATTAAGAAGTACAAATTGGTTTTTATATATAGAATAGTCGTGGGGTGTAAATACGGCATAGGGCGTATAATCAATAATATTGTAATAACTTGTGTCAGGTGCAAGAATCAGAGTGATCATTTAGTAAGTTATGTAATATCTAATCACAGGGTTGTACACCTGCAACTAATATAATAATGTATGTCAACTGTAATTGAAAAATATAAATTAAAAATGAAAAAAAGATTTAGATGTACTAAACCTGTACTACTGCATGACCTTTTAAGTAGGTGACTGTAGAAATCAAGTCAAGTTATAAAATACTAACTACATCAATCAATGTTAATATTTATACATTTAGTCCTCTAATATATACTTTCCTACATGATCTTAGATATGGGAATAAATGTATTGGTAACATGATTCTTTCCTCTCAGTTCTTATATAATAAAATCAAATAATAAGTTTATAGACGCTTTTGGAAAATTTCCGTTAGCTGGCTTCAAAAAGCTGAAGTTTGATAATTGACTCTCTCTTATTATCTGTCGGGCTCATTACACTTTCAAAGCCCTAGCTCATCAGCACTGCCCTCACCCCAGTGGAGTGATCAAAGGCATTCTCGGAGCCTGACAACTTGTAAGCAGTGCTCTGTCTTTCTCTACAAGTGATATGATTACTGTAAGACATTGTAAGTTAATGGAACCCTTAATTTCCTCAACAAGATTATAGAGAAAATATGTATAAACATTATTTATGACTTTTTTCCTTTATTTTTTTCTTCCCTTATCCACTGATATTAAATTACAACATTCAGTATAATTCTATATGTAGAATAGTCCTGTAAGTTCAATTGCTTTTATTTATGTAGTGGTTATCACTTATCATAATGTACTCCATGAAATGTCAATCTTTCTTTCCTAATCTGTTAATACTTTTGCTTGAATAATAAGGCTCCTTATATTCTCCATCTCAATTTTTAAACAGGAAAGTAATTTCTTTAAAAAATTTTTTTATTTAATTCTTGTTCAAGTACAGTTTTCTGTCTTATATTCCCAGCCTTCCCCCCACGCAGTGCTCCCCACCTCCCTCCCATTTCCACCCCCGACCTTAGTTATTGTCCATGTGTCCTTTATACTTGTTCAAGAGAGCATAGTGGATTTTTCTCAGTTGTTTGTGAGAAGACTCTAGTTTGAGTTTTTAAGGTTATGCTTGTATTTTATATCTACTACAATTATCTATTCAGCATATATGAAAGGTGCTTATTTTCAAATAGCTTCATGTTCTGAAATAAAAAAGGAAGTGTACTCATAATGGAAATTAGAAAACCTTTAATTTTTCAAATTAGTTCATTTTCCATTCATCATTTAAGTCATAAAGAGGAAACCTCTAGTTTTAATAGAACAGCCAATTGCTAAGATTGTATTTAAAGAAACTCAGTGACTTAGTTATATGTTTTAAGAGAATATGCTCATTAAAAAATCTTTCTTAATTTTGATTTGTACCTCACAAGATTTTAAGTCATTTAACAAACTGCAGTTTGTAGTTTGAAGATCTGAGAAATGGCTAGGTGAGGCTAATTGAAATATCTGGCCATCAGCAGTGTCAAGTGTTTGAAGTACACAATGCATTATTAGAGTCTGGTTCTGAATATATGGGAGTGGATTTTCATATCATGGATTAGAACCTTCCATATCACACTTTTTACTGTTGTTTTCTCCAGTTATGGAATGAAAACCCTGAAGGCAGTGGTCAGATTTATAAGACTTTTTTGACCTTCAATTCACAGTTGCACATAGTAGGAGAGGAATAATTAGCATATTCACAATATTACTGTTCTTATTAAAAACTGAGAATAATAAAGCACATTTTTCTCAAAGGAAATGTTAGCTATACAATATTATTTGGAGGAAATGAAATGAGGGATAAAGAAAAACAGGAGGAAATGAGGGAAGATTTAATGAGGTGTCTCTTGTGAGGCCCCCTGCTTACAGGAAACACAGTAACAACAATCAAAGGACTTGCCGTAATCATTCGGTTTATCACTGAGAGGAGGAGAATGAAAATATGTCTGTGGAAATGGTGATTTTTCAAAGTCTTGGAGGTTGTTGGCACTTGATTGGGTATCTTTTCATGCTTGAAATGCAAGTTTGAAAAGATTCTGTAGGAGATTAAAAAAGTGGTCTAGCAACCCGTCAGAATTTTCCCCAACTTGTTGAAAGATAAGAATTTTGAACTTGTATTCACATGCTGTGAATATTGGCATTCATTTTATATGACATTCCTGATTGCCGCTTAAAAAACTGCATTTCTGGGGATTAGTCTTGGCTGTGTTACAGAAAGGCATCATATTACATATAGAATTAACCATATTAGATAACACATTTCTCCAGAGTTCATTTTAGTGCTATGAATGTGATAAAATTATCGTCTTTCCAAATGCCAGCCACGAGTGTTCGTTATCCACAATTTAAGAGGGTCTAACCAGGTATGTCCCATTTCATTGTCTTCGAAGTGAGGCAGTGAGAAGTGACAATAATTCAGACCATTCAAGGCTGGTATCTTTCTGGCTTTGAAAGGTCAGTGGTTCTGAGGCTGAATTTACAACTTTTCAAAGAGAATATCCAGTTTATAAAGTATTTTTTCCTCTTAAATATTGCTCTGTGGTTTTACAGGACAATCTCTTTACCTTTCTCCCTGTCGAGCAGTCTCCATTATTATTCACTTTTGGCCCATGTTTGCCCTACTTTTCTAGTGTGTCCAAAGGGAAATGGGTCTGCATACGTGGCTCACCCCTCTCCTACTCTTTGGCATCTGGCTGCCTGCAGGGAGCATAAGCTTTGATTTTCTCTTGGCCATGTGACAAATGAGGCAGCCACATTTCTGACCTTTAAGGAGATCCTGTCATTTGCAAGTTTGCTGTCACTAGTTTTGTGAATGTGCAAAGTTCAGAGGTTCATTTTAGGAAGCTTTTATTTTCCCTAAATAAGACTTGTTCTATTTTACCAGCTCCATCAGGGACAAGGCTGACAGTGTCATTATAAAGACATGAAAATACAGTGAATTTAGCTCTGTTAAAACACTGTCCTTGACCTAGCTGGTGTGGCTTAGTGGATTGAGAGCTGTCCTGCAAACCAAAGTGTTGCCAGTTTGATTCCCAGTCAGGGCACATGCCTGGGTTATGGCCAGGTCCCCAGTAGAGGGCACAAGAGGCAACCACATATTGATATTTCTCTCCCTGTCTTTCTCCCTCCCTTCACCTCTCTCTAAAAATAAATAAATAAAATCTTTTAAAAAATAAGTAAAATATTGTCCTTGCAAGTAGTATAGTTCTGAAAACTTTTTTTTCATTAAACTTTGTTCTAATGGGTCTCAAAATTCTGTGACAGATACTTGTTCAAGTTATTTCCACAAAAATACTAATTTTAAAAATAATAACTTAAAACTGACACAAAAATAATAACTTTAAAAATGGTCCTCAAAACAAACTTCTTCTAAAGGTTTCATAATGAATTGTAATCATTAACTTGCTTTTTACTATTAAACTTAATGGCCAATTGAAATGATCAGTTCTGAGATCTTCCTTCCATCACTGATCAAGACTGGGGCAGAACATTTTGGAGATAACATTCATTTAGTCTTTCTTTTTTTTTCTTTTTAAATTTTGATGCCCATCTGCCTGATTCCTTTGTCTCAGTTGGTTCAGGTCTTGTTAAAAAAAAAAAAGCAAAAGTGTTATTCATTGGTCCTCTAAAACTTTTAGCAAGTATGAAATTATTAACCTTTACTAATATAGGCATTATCTTTTAAGAAGGCATACATATTAGCTCATAAACAAGCAAACAAATGTGGAAAGCAAACATTGTCTAGACTTAGGAAGTTTTATCTTCTAATAATCACTGTTTAGGTAACCAAATGATTGTAACTTTTAGGTTTCATTTTTCTTCAGCTACATGCTTCCTTTTGACTTCTTTGTCATTAAAAGCTCAGTTTTATTCTAATCTGCGATCACTAGCATGCTAAATTCTCTGCTTCTTGCTTACTTGAAAAGAATTAACTCATCAGTGGACCGCTATTTAATCCAACCCTTTTCTAAAAATGATATTAGATATGGTATTAACGTTTTCCCACCATTCCCCTTCATGCTTTAAGGTTTACCAATATTATTGTTTTATTGTGTGTGGGGGTGAACCTGACTTTCTGTGGCAGTTTAGACACAACAAGATTTGACCATTAATATTTCTTCTCCATCGCTCAGATATTGGTTTCATCTTTTTCAAATTCTTCTATTATGATAATTCTTTATCTTTGAGGCCTATAATTGATACAAATATTTTTGTTCATTAAGTTTTAGAAGTAATTTTTCTATATAAAGTAGTAATTTCAGTTCTTGGCTTTTATCAAAGAGTTTTTAAAAGTCTTGTAATAACCATTGAAAAATATATGTACTGTAAAAATAAATTCACATGTCACAGAAGTGCCATTAACTTTTACCGTTTTTGTTTTTTTCTTGTGTCTAGATTATCAAAAATTAACTGGCAAAAAATCAAGTAACCACACACATTTTGTTCAATACAAATTTCATTCTGAGCTTCATCATTTGAGCATAGGCTATTATTTGGCAATTCTGTTTCTTGTTAGCCACTTATAAAATTTTTCTTACCAATTTAAACATCTTTCCTAGTTTTCCAGTGTTGCACATCAACCATCCTCCTGTTCAATGCCTGCTCTCCATCACCTGGGACAGGTTCTAGGAAGGCGGGATTGTTTTGGGTTTGCTTGTTGCTGTATCTCTAATGCTTTTAAGCACCACATTCCTTAAAAGGAAATCTGAGCCAGGGAGTGCCCCCTCCTTTGCACACAAAAATATTCCTGTATCCTAACCCTATTTCTTTATCAATTACTTTTTTTCCACTTTGGCAGAGAGGGTCCTAAGGCTGTTTCCCCTATCCTGCATTTTTGTCTCTCCTGCATTTTTGTCTCTCCTACATTTTTATATCTCCTGCCTTTTTATCTCTCCTGCCTTTGCATCCTTCCTGCTTTTTGACATTTTAATTCTCATCTTCTCCATTGTCTTATTCCCTTTGTTTTCAAACATACTTGTTTTCCCCTACATTAGAAATAAAGATGTATCTTATTCCTCTTTTAAACTGGCATCTGCCCAATCAGACACTGCCCTCATGCTTAAGTCACGGGCCAGACGCCGGGGCTTCACTTCACACATCCTGGTATGTTAGATGCTTAGGCAGTGCCTGCTTAGTAGAAGTCTTTCCTTTTGGCCTTTGTGGCCTTGTACTGCCTGCTTCTATTTCTATTCCTCTATTCCTGTTTCTAGTTTTCTACACTCTTCATAGGCATTTTCCAGATCTCTACCTTCCTTAACACTGAATCACTTTCTTCCAAAACCTTGACCACTCTCATGAATTTAACCACCACCACTCACCAGGTGACTTCCAATATGGCACATGCCCTCAGTTACCAGCTTTATTCCTATTAAAGCAGTTACACAGCTTTAATTGCGTGAGATTAGTAAGACACTTCTCATTTCCTGAATATTCCTTAACACAATATCTATAGCACAAGTCATCCTGTCAAAGAAAACAACCCCAAAATAAGTAAATAAAAAAGCAATTTCCCTTCCTTATTTTTCCCATATACTCTTATTTATTTCAATGGCACTTAAATAATTGGGAGCATCCTTTTCATTATTATCCATATACTTTTAATTTATACATCATCACATTTTAAAAGCACTTTTATATGGACCAGTATGATCTTTGCAATCAGATTGTGTGGCTAGCAGATAATACTGCCAATTTCTGTTTCTGTAAGTACAGCCCTTTGTCCCCAACTGGAATAGTTCCACAGAGAAAGGAAGCAACTTACCTAGATCACTTGACTTGTTACAAACAGAAGAAAGCCGAGAGGCCTGCCTTCCAATTCAGTGTATCTCATCCTGTAAATTGCCTTATCCTGCAGAAGAAAGACCAACTTTAGGGTTAGAGAAATGTGTATTTTAATAATAGCTAATCTGTATAATTTCAGCCTGATATGTAGCCATGGATGCGCCTTTGTTTTTAATTTTAAAAGTAGGAGTAAAAATAATAGCCTTTCAGGAAAGTGTGAAGATTAAGCATAATGTACATAAGCAATCTGGCACATTATTGAATCATCCAACGAACAGTTATTAGAGTACCCAGTGTGTGTCACACAGTTTGGGAATCTGAGGGCACAGAATCAGAAATATAGACAGAAGTTTGTCGGCGTAAGAAACATTCAAACCTGTAGAGAATTTTGGGGGGGTTATCTGAGTTTATCTGACAAACATTGTGGGAAGCCACATCTCAGTGGATTGAGAAATGCTCTGCAGAATGGCAGCTTGGCACTCGATCTTATGCATTAGAACCAGAGGAGGAGCCATAATGGGGTTACATGAAGTCCATTGGTGATAGATTAGGGGAGGTTGGAGAAAGCAAAGTGAGGAAAACCTTTGAAGCTGGATAAAAGGTAAAATGATAGACACATACTTCTTTTACTAGATGGGTACGGGATAGTTAACAATTAATGCAACAGTAACAATGAGGGGATTTGTGGTCTCAGCTTGTGCCCAAGGGGTTTGGGAAGAAAGGGAAGTTACCTTGGCATTCCAAAGGTGTGTTATCCTAGATGCAGAAAGAAAATAAGCTCAGTTAAAGTAAAGATTAACTTTTGTTAGGAAAAAGCACTGGCTGAGGACATGACTATCCACCATGAACTGTTTTTAGTTAATAAGTTTTAATTTCAGGCCATGCTTTGTGCTTACTTTAGGCCTCTGTTTGCGAGTCTGCCTTCCCTGCCTCCCCTGAGCTTGTCAAGTTAGCGTGTGGCCCCTTTTCTTGCACAAGTCCCTGCCCACTCATGTTTGTGTCCTAATGCACAATGCATGAATTGTAACTATTTTATCATTATTGGTATCATTATTGGTATCATTATTACATTGTTTGGTATCATTATTGATATCATTATTACATTGGTATCATTATTACATTGTTTTCATGGCTCTTTTATCCTTTTCCCCACAATTCTTGACTAAATCCCGATGTTTCTGTTTCTTTCCCTCTGATTCTTGTGGTACTCGACCTGTACCTACTGTAAGAGATCCAACCCGAAGTACCTGCAAAGGGCGACCCGATCATAAATTCCGAACTGCAAAGGTCATGGTGAGGAGTCACACCCCAGGCCTATAACTTCTTTAGTAAAAGGTCAATCTTTGCCTTAAGAATGCCCAGTCTATTGCTTTTGTGCATCTAGGTTGACACACCGTTGACATGCCTCTTCTTTGAGACCCTTGGAGGAGCACATGATCTTGTTAACTATCCTGTTCCTTGCTTTCTCCCAACTTTGTGTAATCTTCCTTTTGTTCTCTCTCAATTCCAAATATGTAAAAGAAACTGCAGAACTGTCCTCCTCTGGGGCCTTTCAGGTCTCGCTGCCTCTTGGCATTGTCATCATTTGGCTCAAATAAACTCAACTAACTTATAAAAATTCTCTACTATTTGGACATTTCAGATGTTTTCACTATATATTAAAATAACTGTGTATTCAATTTTAAATTACCTTTATTCTTATGTGGTGAATTATCTGCAACTTTTTTTTTTTGCATTTTATTGCTTATGTTATAGAACAGATCCCGGGGGGTATGAATGATCTACCAGTACCGAAAGGACCTCACTTTTTCTCCAGAGCTTCCTCCACTCCCGTACTAGGTTCACTTTGCCTGCTGCCAGAAGAAAGACATCTCTCAATGTCAGAGATTGGTGAAAAGGAAAGGAATTATTTATTGAAAAGTTATACATATTTAGAGTAAGGACCTAATCCCTTCATTAAAATACTAAAGTTCTTTAGAATACCTGCAAATGTGCCCAGTCCTCCCTTCTCCCCTTTACCCAGTCTGGGATACCATATCTCAGGAAAAGAACTAGAAGTCCGTGGTTCAGGCTCTTGGCACCATCAGCTGTGTTGCCGCCATGACATCCAGTTAATCCAAAGCCATGTGGCACCTTCTCATGGCCCACCAGCAAGAGTCCTTTCACCCCTTTTCTTCCAGGCAAAGTCTCTCCTGCTTCCTAAGCCACGTGGCAAAAGGAGAGCAACCCAAAGCCAAGTGGTGATTCCCCTCTCCTGCCACAGCCTCGTCGCAGTCCTGCCTGTCATGGCTGCCATGTCTGGGTTTAAATCCCTGCACCAGTCCTCCTCAGCAGCCCCGTTTCCAGCTCCTCCCACAATCAGTTATACCTGCCAGCATTCCTGTATTCTTCCAACTTTACTGGGCTGCCATAGTAAGTCCAGGCAGGTGTGACCCCATGGCATGGAGCCAGTCATCTCCAAGCTCTCACTCAGGTGCTGTAACCAGGGGAAGTGGCTTCCCAGTTACATCAGGGGTTGGAGTCACTCCCATCCTCCTGGCTCAAAGCATGGCCACAGCTATTTAGCATATCTAATAAACCAGTTAAAGGCTACAGATACGTTAAATGACCCTGCCAGAGGTTAGCTGCAAAGCTGTTGCTGTACAAAACAGCTCTCAATGGCCCTGCTCCATGTGTCCCATCCCCCAGCTCAGACTGGTGGGGTTGAGGCCATTGTATATATATCTTTCTTTAATATTTCCTGGACACCCTGAGTTCTAGACCCCATTACAAATCCCTGTTTGTCTCCCCCCCACCCCAGCTTGGCCGCATCCTGTTACACATACATTTGTAAAAATAGTTTATTATTCACTATACCCTAATGTGCTTAGTTTTTCCCCCACTGCCCCCACCTACCACCTTCTGTGGGGCAGTTTGAAAATTGAAATCTTCTGCTTCAAAATTTAAGTGACACATTGCATTGTCAATTTTAGAATCACATGAGTAAATTTATTCTGATTATAGAACTTAACTAGAAGTTGGAGGACAGGCTCAGAGGACAGGCTCTGAGTTCCCCATTACCTTCCACCACCATCCCAAGGTTGATACTCTGAACTCACCACAGAGTGGACCTGTTCTTCTAGAGCCACTGTTAGATGAGCCGTGAATCTACTCAACCTTATTATTTTTTTTTAGTTCACTTAACTGTTGTTGCCATTAGTGGGTTTCCTGTTTTATTTTTCTTATATATATTTTTGTCTGTACTTCAGTTAGCTTATTTCAAGAAACTTAATTTTGGTATGTAAAGAAGAAAATTTAACCAACTAAATTTAAAGATCTAATTGGCTTAATTGGGCCATTCCTGAATTGGCAACATGTAGCAACTGTTAGGGAGCTCCAAGAGATTATACAAAATGGAAAGATTTTTAGGAACAAGGGCGGGGTCATGGGTGTTATGTCAGAATTGTTCAAGAAACCAGGTGGTGTCAGCACGCTGGGCCGCAAGGGTTTATTAGTGGGGAAAAGTGGGGCAAGTGGAACCAACTAAGGGAGGTTAATACGCCCCAGTTGTTCTTGATGTAGGGTTTTTAAGCACAAACACCCATGAAAGGTAAATGGAGTGTCCAAGTCTGATTGTCTGGAGCTGGTTGGAGCTTCATTTGACCATTGCTTTGGTGGGGGCTGGTTGCCGCTTCTGCTGACTGTTGCTTCTAGCAGGCCTCCTGTTACCTTGGCCAGGTGACTGTTGGTCCTGGCTGTTGGTCCTGGGTGGAGTTGGCAGAGAGTTTCCGACTGGTGCAGTTTCCCGCCTGGTGATTTTTCATTCCTCTTAGGCCTGCTTGGTTCGGTCAGTGGGCTTTAGCGCAAGGAATGCTGTTTGGGACCTTTTTGACATGGTTTCTTTTTTTTTCACCTTCAGAGGTTTTATTTTTATAATTTATGCACTTGGGATTATATTTTATGAATTATTCTGAAGCCTTTTTAAAATTAACTTTTTCCCACATGTTCTTTTTAAAAAATGATTTTTTAATTTAATTCTTGTTCAAGTACAGCTTTCTGTCTTATATTCCCAACCCTTGCCCGGCCCCCGCCCCATGCTCCCCGCCTCCCTCCCATTTCCTCCCCCCACCCTTAGTTACTGTCCATGTGTCCTTTATACTTGTTCATGTGAGTCCATCCCCTTTTCCCCTATGATTCTCTCCCCTCTCCCCTCTGGACCCTGTCAGCCTGTTCCGTAATTGAGTGTCATTGGTCATATTTTGCTTGCTTCTTTGTTTTGTTTAGATTCCTGTTAACGGTGAGATCATATGCTATTTGTCTTTTACCGCCTGTCTTATTTCGCTCAGCATAATGCTTTCCAGTTTCATCCATGATGTTGCAAAGGGTAGTAGTTCCTTCTTCCTTTCTGCAGCATAGAATTCCATTCTGTAAATGTACCATAGTTTTTTGATCCAGTCATTGACCGATGGGCATCTAGGTTGCTTCCAGCTCTTGGCTATCGTGAATTGTGCTGCTATGAACATCGGGGTGCATAGGTTCTTTTGGATTGGTGTTTCAGGGTTCTTAGGATATACTCCCAAGAGTGGAATTGCTGGGTCAAAAGGTACGTTCATTTTTAGTTTTCTTAGAAAATTCCATACTGTTTTCCATAGTGGTTGTACCAGTCTGCAATCCCACCAACAGTGAACTAGGGTCCCCTTTTCCCCACAACCTCTCCAGCACTTGTTGTTTGTTTCTTTGTTTATGATAGCCATTCTGACTGGTGTTAAGTGGTATCTCATTGTGGTTTTAATTTGCATCTCTCTGATAGCTAGCGATATCGAGCATCTTTCCATGTGTTTCTGGATCCTCTGTATGTCCTCCTTTGAGAAATGTCTGTTCAAGTCCTCTGCCCATTTTTTAATCGGGTTGCTTGTCTTCTTTGAGTGGAGTCGAGTGAGTTCTTTGTATATTTTGGAGATTAAACCTTTGTCTGAGGTATCATTGGCAAATATGTTTTCCCAAACAGTTGCTTCTCTTTTTATCTTGATACAGTTTTCCTTAGCCGTGCAGAAGCTTTTAATTTTGATGAGATCCCATTTGTTTATTCTTTCCTTTATATCGCTTGCTCTAGGGGACATATCAGTAAAAATATTCCTGCGTGGAATATCTGAGATTTTCTTGCCAATGCTCACCTCTAGGGCTTTAATGGTTTCACGGCTGATATTTAAGTCTTTTATCCACCTTGAATTAATTTTGGTGTATGGTGTAACTTGGTGCTGAAGTTTCATTTTTTTGCATGTAGCTATCCAGTTCTCCCAACACCGTTTGTTGAAAAGGCTGTCTTTAGCCCTGGCTGGTGTAGCTCAGTGGATTGAGCGCGGCCTGTGAGCCACACGATCGCAGTTCGATTCCCAGTCAGGGCACATGCCTGGGTTACAGGCCGGTTCCCTGCAGGGGACTCACTTGAGGCAACCATATGATATTTCTCTCCTTCTCTCCTTCCCTTCTCCTCCAAACATAAATAAATACAAAATATTAAAAAAAAGAAAAGGCTGTCTTTACTCCATTTTATGTTATTGCCCCCTTTGTTGAATATTAATTGACTGTAGAGAATTGGGTTTATTTCTGGGCTCTCTGTTCTATTCCATTGGTCTATATGCCTGTTTTTGTGCCAGTACCAGGCTGTTTTGATTACAGTGGGCTTGTAATACAGTTTGATATCAGGTATTGTGATCCCTCCTACTTTGTTCTTCTTTCTCAAAATTGCGGCTACTATTCAGGGCCTTTTATGGTTCCATATAAATTTTTGAAGTGTTTGTTCTATGTCTGTGAAATATGCCATTGGTGCTTTAATAGGTATTGCATTGAATCTGTAAATTGCTTTGGGTAGTATGGACATTTTGATGATGTTAATTCTTCCAATCCATGAACACGGTATATGTTTCCATATATTTGTGTCTTCCTTGATTTCTTTCTTCAGTGTTGTGTAGTTTTCTGCATACAGGTCTTCTACCTCCTTGGTTAGATTTATTCCCAGGTATTTTATTTTTGTTTTTGGTATATTGAAGGGTATTTTTTTCTTGATTTCTGCTTATGCTGATTCATTGTTAGTATACAAAAATGCCTTTGATTTCTGGATATTGACTTTGTATCCCCCTGTTTTGCCAAATTCATTTATTAGTTCGAGCAGTTTTTTGGTAGAGTCTATAGGATTTTCCATGTACACTGTCATGTCATCTGCAAACAATGCCACTGTTTTTCCCTCCTTTCCAATTTGGATGCCTTTTATTTCCTTTTCTTGTCTGATTGCTGTGGCTAGAACTTCTAATACTATATTGAATAGAAGCGGTGAAAGTGGGCAACCTTGTCTTGTTTCTGATCTTAGTGGAAAAGCTTTTAGTTTTTGTCCATTGAGTATGATGTGGGCTGTAGGTCTTTCATATATGGCCTTTATTATGTTGAGGAATGCTCCCTCTATTCCCACTTTGCTGAGTACCTTTATCATAAATGGGTGTTGTACCTTATCAAAAGCTTTTTCCACGTCTATTGATATGACTGTGTGGTTTTTGTGTTTGCTTTTGTTCATGTGGTGTATTACATTTATTGATTTGTGTATATTGAACCATCCTTGCATCCCTGGGATGAATTCCACTTGGTTGTGGTGTATGATGTTTTTGATGTATTGTTGGATGAAATTTGCCAATATTTTATTGAGGATTTTAGCATCTATGTTCATCAGTGATATTGGCCTGTAATTTTCTTTCTTTGTTGTGTCTCTATCTGGCTTTGGAATCAGGGTGATGCTGGCTTCATAAAAAGAGTTGGGGAGTTTTCCCTCCTTTTGGATTTTTTGGAATAGTCTGTGAAGAATAGGGGTTAGCTCTTCCTTAAAAGCTTTGTAGAATTCTCCTGTGAAACCATGGGGTCCAGGGATTTTGTGTGATGGTAGTTTTTTGATTACTACTTCAATTTCGTTTGCTGTTATTGGCCTGTTCAGGTTTTCTGCTTCTCTTTCATTGAGTTTTGGAAGATTATATTTTTCTAGAAATTTGTCCATTTCACCTAGGTTTTCAAATTTCTTGGCATACACTTCTTCATAGTAATTTCTTACAGTCCTTTCTATTTCTGTGGTATCAGTTGTAATCTCTCCTCTTTCATTTCTGATTGTATTTATTTGGGTCCTCTCTCTTGTTTTCCTGATGAGCCTACTTAAAGGTTTGTCTATTTTGTTTATCTTTTCAAAAAACCAACTCCTGGATTCATTGATCCTTAGAATTGTGCTTTTAGTCTCCATGTCATTTAGTACTGTTCTGATCTTGGTTATTTCCTTCTTTCTACTTGCTCTGGGCTGTCTTTGTTGTTGTTCCTTGAGTTCTTGCAGGCATCGGGTTAGGTTGTTTGTTTGAAATGTTTCTGTCCTCTTTAGGTGAGCCTGTATTGCTATGAACTTCCCTCTCAGGACTGCCTTCACTGTGTCCCATAAGTTTTCGGTTGTGGTGAGTTCATTTTCATTAGTTTCAAGAAGTTTTTTGATTTCCTCCCCAATTTCAATCTTGACCCATTCGTTGTTTAATAGCCTATCATTCAATCTCCATGCTTTTGGGTGTTTTGGGTTTTTTTTCCTGTGGAGTGGGTTTCCAATTTCAGTCCATTGTGATCAGAGAAGATGCTTGATATGATTTCTATTTTCCTGAAGTTGTTGAGACTTGTTTTGTGTCCTATCATGTGATCTATCTTTGAAAATGTTCCATGTGTACTTGAAAAGAATGTGTATTTAGCTTCTTTGGGATGGAGGGTTCTATATATATCAATTAGGTCCATTTCTTCTAGAGTGTCATTTAATGCTGCTATATCTTTGTTGATATTTTGTTTGGAAGATCTGTCCATTTTTGACAGTGGGGTATTAAAGTTCTCTACTATAATTGTGTTGTTGTCAATGTCTTTCTTGAGGTCCTCTAGGATTTTCTTTATATATTTGGGTGCTCCTTTTTTGGGTGTATATATATTTATGATGTTAATGTCTTCTTGGTGGATTCTTCCCTTGAGTATTATGAAGTGACCTTCTGGGTCTCTCTTTATGGCCCTTTTTTTGAAGTCTATTTTGTCTGATATGAGGATTGCTACCCCGGCTTTTTTTTCTTGTCCATTTTCTTGGAAAATTTGTTTCCATCCTTTCACTTTCAGTCTGTGGTGGTCTTTTGACCTGAGGTGGGTCTCTTGTAGGCAGCATATGTGTGGATCATGCTTTCTTAACCATTCAGCTACTCTGTCTCTTAATTGGTGCATTTAATCCATTTACGTTTAAGGTTATTATTGAAAGGTACTTATTCATTGCCATTTTTGTACCTGTGTTCCTCTCCATCTCTCTCTTTCCCTTCTTTTCCTTAAAGCAGCCCTTTTAGTAATTCTTGTAGAGCTGGTTTTGTGGAGGCATATTCTTTTAGACTTCTTTTGTCTTGGAAGCTCTTTATTTGGCCTTCTTTCTTGATTGAGGGCCTTGCTGGATAAAGTAGCCTTGGTTGTAGGCCTCTGTTTCTCATTACTTGGAATATTTCCTGCCATTCTCTTCTTGCTTGGAATGTTTCCATTGAGAAGTCATTAGCCAACCTTATTGGGACCCCTTGTATGTTACTTCCTTTTTCTCCCTTGCTGCCTTTAGGATTCTCTCTTTGTTTTGGAGTTTTGCCATTTTAATGATGATGTTTCTTGCAGTAGGCCTCTTTGTGTTCCACCTGCCTGGGAGTCTCTTCAATTCCTGGATTCGTGTGACTTTCTCTCTCCTCAACTTAGGAAAATTTTCCGTTATTACTCTTTCAAGTAGGTTTTCTATCCCTTGTTCTTGTTCTTCTCCTTCTGGTATTCCTATTATTCGGATATTATTACATTTCATATTGTCTTGAATTTCTCTTAGACTCTCCTCATTTTTTTCTGATTCTCTTTTCCACTACCTGGTCCGTCTGGGAGATTCTTTCCACCCTGTCTTTGAGCTCCCTTATGCGGTCTTCCGCCTCATCAATCCTACTGTTCATACCTTCTGCTGTGTTCTTCAGTTCAGATATTGTATTCTTCATTTCCTCTTGGCCTTTGCTGATGGTTTCTATTTCCTTTTTCATGCTGGTATAGTTTTCAGAGAGTTCATTGTAGCTCCCCTGTAGTTTCTGGTTGCTCATTGTAAGCTCTTTGAATTTCCTGATGACCAGTGCTTTGAGTTCAATATCTGATAGTTGACTTGCCTGTATTTCATCTAACATTCTTTCTGAGACTTCCTCCTTTTCTTTCATTTTGGAATTGTTTCTTTGTCTTCCCATTGTTTGTGATGCTCTTCTTGTTGGCCTCAGCTTCTTAGATTGATCTGTTCCGGTTCCCTGAGTTTATGGTGTGAACTTCTGTGGTAGGATACCTGTGAAATTCAGTGGTGCAGTCTCCTGTGGGTATCTTGGTGTTCTCTGCTTCCACTACTCCTCCGGTTGGTGTCCAGCGAGTCAAACCTTTTCTTCTGGTCTCACTAGCTGCAGCAGCCTTAGGGGCTGTATTGTGGCTCTTCTCGTGCCTTGGTACCCTGAACTGGTCTCGCCAGTACCCTCCAAGATCCAGACTGGCGCCTCTCATTCTCACCCTAGTGAGAGCGGATTTTGTCCCAGGCTTTCCAGCCCTGGTCTGGCATGAGGGCGTGGGCTCCCAGCCAGGTTTTCCTGTTCTCGTAGGCTTGGGTGTGGACCTTTCCCTGTGCTGTGGGTAAACACACAGGGCAACTCACAATTCTCCCAAGCAGACAGCCACAGCCTGACTCCTGGTGCTTCTTAGTCTGCGCTGGCTGAGTAGGGATGGAGCTGGTGACTGGCTCTCTTCCAGGGGCCGTGCCAGCAACCCGAGACTCCCCGAGACTGTTTGCCAGCAGGTGCAGGTCCTGTGCCACAGGGATTGCCTGGGCGACTCTCAATTCCCCAAGCTGAGGGTTGGCGCAGACTGAAACCTGATGGGAAAGTACGGGCGACTGGCAGTTCCCCAAGTAGAGGGCCGGCGGGGGGCCCCTCAAGGGCCAGGAAAGCGCTGGCGACCAGAGGTTGGTCGAGCTGGGGGCGGCGCGGGCCTTTCGAGGGCAGGGAAGGTGTGGAGGACCATAGGTTGTTTGAGTCGGGGCTGGCACGGGCCCCTCCGGGGCCGGGAAGATGCACGACCCGCGGTTGGTTGAGCCGGGGGTAGCGCGGGGCCCCAGGCCCGGGAGGCACGGGTGACCTGCAGCCACTCAAGCCAAAGGTCAAGGCTTGACTCCCAGTGCCTCCCAGTCTGCGCCAGCTGAGCAGGGACGGATTTGGTCTGTGCCGGCTGAGTAGGCATGGAGTTCGCAACTGACCCACTTCTGGAGGCCTTGCCAGCAGCCCAAGACCCCCGGGACTGCTCGAGGGCAGGCACAGGCCCCAGGAAGCAGGGAATGCTCTGGCAACTCTCAGTTTTCCCAAGCCAGCAACCTGACTCCATGGGTTATCAGAGCTTTCTGGTTTGCTTCCGAATGCCCACTCCTCTCTCTGCCACTACTGGCAGACCGATCTCTTACGGTGTTTCCCAATCTGCACCCTGCCAGATGGGGGGGTGCCGGTGACCAGTTCTCTCCCAGAGTCGGTGTTGCCCACCCTCGGCTCTCAAAAACCGGGGCGGCAGGCCAGGGCCCTGGCGCGGCCTGGCAGGGGGCCTGCCACCACCTTTGCGCTGCTCCCTCGTACCTTGTTGATCTGTGGTCGTCTCCTCTCCTCAACCTCTGGTCATTCAGTGTCTGCTACACTCTCTGGAGTCCTGCCTTCTTATATGCTGGGTCCCAGTTGGGCATCTGCTGTGCTCCTCCACAGATCAGCCAGGTCCTTCTCCGGTGTCTGGAGAGAAGCGAAATCCTTTGTTCTACTCCGCCACCATCTTCCTCTGACATGGTTTCTTTTTGATGGAAAGAAAATGGTTGTCTGTTGTTTTCCATTCTAAAATACCATGTAGATTCTGGTATAATGAGTTGGAAATAAAATTTTACCACCAGTAGCATTAAAAATGTAGAGTATGTACCATTGAAACAAATAATAGATATGCTCCTTTTAATTAACCAAGCACACTTTTTGTGTAGTAAATGAGCCATATAATTAGTATAGTTTTATATTCAGAGAGCAGAAAATATGCTTTATGTAGGAGTTTTACTTTAGTAAATATTGTATAAGATGATTAAAAGAATTTAGTTGTAGCCTGCGTAGCCCCATAAAAGCCGGAAATACCATCGTGAAACACACTTTGAAGCAATGGGAACAGGATTTTGATTAAGTGTCCTGTGTTATTTAAACCCTTTATAGTTAGCAGCAGTGCAGTTGGAAGAGTAAATAACTGAATTGTACTTTAGGGCCAAGGCAGGTGCTAAAACAACCGCTACAGAGAACAGATCCTCACCACGTCGTTTTCCATCAATGTTTTGCTTTAAAATGGGTGTATAGTTCACCACTGTGTGCAAATGATAAGAGTGGCATTTTCTATTCCTTCAGGCACTTGTTTTATGTGCCTTGTTATTATTTTAGATATACAATAAAACCAGTTCTTTTAAAATAAATTCGATTATGAAAGTTCTCAGACAAGCATGAAACCACAGCGTGTGAAAGCGGTGAGCACGAAAGTAATGGAGTGAAATTCATGGTCTGTCTCCTGTCCCTCCCTTGACTGATGTTTTTATGGAGGAGGCTTTTCCTGAAGACCGCATCACACAGAGCCAAGAGCGTACACCCTCGCTGCACAGCCGTGTGGCATCATCTAAGAAAGACATTTGCATTGGGGACGAAAGGTTTTGAAGAGATCCCCTCTGGTATGCAGCATCCTTATAGCAACCACTTCTTAAAATGGCTGTGTAACAAACAGTTTTATAAGAAGATGTAGTTTTAGGGAAAAAAAGAAAATTTCATACCAGTTTTATATTTATCTTTGCAGTTCTAGAAAACAAACACTTTTTCAATGATTTGGTGGACAGACTCAGTGGTTCTTGGGTGTTAGGGGTGCTCTCTTTTAGAGACAGAAGTGTGTATCCCTACCTGAAGTGAGACCCCTTCGGACATAAATATCTCCTCAAATTTAATTTGTCAGTACGCTTTAAATAGAAAAACAAATGGCCCTTAAAATGCCTGTCATGTTACTGACTGGCAGCATCTATAACTGGTGCCATGTGGCAATTTGATGATTAAAATGATTACAGCACAGGTGGCCTTCTTCATTACCAGAGAGACCATATCAGTCATTCAAAAACAGGAGTCAATTAAGCTTGTCTATTAAAATGTAGCAGTCTGCAATCTTGAGCTACTTCTAAAGTATGGTTTAAAGGCTACATATTCTCTATGCTTTCAGGAATGAAAAAATAATGCTAAAGTGTGAAATGTCCCTTTTATTCTCAGCACACAGTGGAAGTAACAACTAAATCAGTCTAGGTTTCAAAGTGTGTGAGTCAGCATATTGTAGAGAAGCAAAGATCAGTGATCAGCCTGAGTTTAAACCATTTTAGCTTAAGATTGTTTTCTGCCGTTTCGGAACTGGGAATAATCTGTTTCACTGAGTTTTCTTATTCAGTGAGATTTCTGATTAGTTTACTGGCCTTTTACCACAACCTGCACATAATCATTCTTAACACTTTTTCTTCTGGAGAGTTGTGGTTGTTTTTGTTAGCTCCTTCGTAACAATGGTAGGACATTTGTCTCGCTGCCGTTGTTCTTTTTTCCGAATATAAAGTTGCAGCTACTGCCTGAGGTAATAGCCTCCTGAAATTGTCACACCTCAAAATTCACGCGGCCCCAATTCAGCCCTCCCCTTCCCCTCCACCCTTCCTTACATTCCCCAATAGTGCTGGGGACACCACTCATCTCCCACTCATTCAGGCTTAGAGGTTTGGGACCAGCTGTGACTGAGTGATGGATAATTTTTGCTTTGGATAAAAACTTCCAATTCTTACAAAATTTTGCCAGAGTCCCACCTGTATAGCAGCTATCCAGATTCAGGAATTGTTCACATTTTGCCTCATTTCTTTCTATTTTTCTTTGTTTCTCTTCTCTCTCAGTATACACATAACTTTTAGAATGTTGCACAGTGTGTTGGAATATTATGTCCCTTTGCCCCAAATACTTCAATAGGTATTTTCTCAGAACCAGAATAATATCTTGCATCGCTACAATATAATTAGGTGACATATATGTGATGTAAGTATTTGTTAATTATCTAAATAAAAAAATAATATTGGTAGGAGATGCGATCTGATCCACTGTATTTTCATGCCTGGTCCAGGGTACAATCTAGGATCCTGTATTTCATTTCGTTTCCATCTCCTTTAACGTAGTGTTAATTCCTGGTGTTGAGAGGGCTGTGGAAGAGAACCTGTCCATCGCTGAGTAGTGTTCAGAGGGAGCAGTTTCCTCAGGGGACAGATTTCAGTTAGACGAAGGATAAAAGTAACACTAGAAATGCAAAAGGGATTTTAGTGCTTTTGCTAATGATTAGCTCTGAATTCCAGATGACCCAGCAGAAGGGTTTCATGAGTTTGGGCAGTGGTGGTAGATTGAGGAGCGGGTGTGCAGAGCAGTGTGGGGCAATGGTATCTGAAGAGAGCAACTGAAATTTCAGTAAAGGTTGACATAAATAGGGAAAAGGGCACTGTGAGATAAGTATAATGAGTATTGAGAAGGAAAAATGGCTTGGAATCTTGCCAGGAGCATGCAGACTCGAGAACTTCCACGTGCCTTCAGCAAGGGAGCCAGAATCAGGACAGATTTAGTTCAAGTACATGAGCTCCTTACTCATCTCTCAAGACCGAGGCAGAAATGTTCAATGTAGACACCATTTATTCTAGCAGTTCTGCTTAGGAGTGGAAGATACACTAATCAAAAGTGAATGAACTTTTTTAGTTTTGATTATGAATCTGTTTTCTCTTTTTGTTGTCAAGGCATATTACTAGGCACTTAAAAACAAAAAACATTCATATACACCAAATAGATAATTTCTAATTATAATAGTGAAGAATTCATATCACCCTAAGAATTAGAGCAAAACCTCTTCTCAAAATATATTAATTAATAAACTTCACTCTTCTTTCTGCTTAAATAGGGAAGCCTTTCCTGTCTAAGCACATAAAGGGCTGCTCTATGTAAATACAAGAGTTTAACAAATTTCAGAGAGGAAAGGCTGGGATTTGTTTCAAAAGGAGCTTATGTAACTTATCAGCATGGTATAATAGAAAAGTATACTTAGACTCTAGAATTATGGTGAATGTTTCCATTTAATGACATTTAATTTGGTGAAAACCTAAATAGGATATACATTAACTACAGTATATTGCATCTTTAATCCACATTTTGGGGAATCTTAAGAGTTCTGCTTATCTATGAGTAACACTTAAATTTGCAGGATTATTCCACATATACACTATTAGTGGGGAGTAGGGACCAGGAAGTAATGATTACCTTTAGGTTTTATACATAATTTTTCTTTGCAGTTTTTGTACCTTGTTTATATATATTGTCTATTCAAAAGAGAAACAAAATTACATTTGTTTAGCAATGCACAAACATCTAATCTTGTTAGGGAAAATTCTGTAGTGCTAAGTATTCTATGTGCCTCATTTTAGTTAATCCTCCTAGTAATTTTTGAACTTA
This sequence comes from Sturnira hondurensis, assembly GCF_014824575.4. Classification (NCBI taxonomy): domain Eukaryota; kingdom Metazoa; phylum Chordata; class Mammalia; order Chiroptera; family Phyllostomidae; genus Sturnira; species Sturnira hondurensis. The sequence continues at coordinate 7,340,750 of NW_028088227.1, read as the reverse complement.
TTTTTTAATTGAACTTTTGGTGATAATACTAGTTAACAAAATCATACAGGTGTCAGGTGTGCAATTGTACAACAGGTCGTCTGTACATGGTATTGTGTGTTCGCCTCCCCAAGTCAGGTCTCCATCTAGCCTCATTTATCCCTCTACAGTGAGTTTTTAAAGATTATGTAGTTGTTATTTATACATTTATCCCTATTTTATAGCAAGAAAATTGAAGTTTACGTAGATTAAACTGAACTCAGGAGTCTTCATACCCCTTTCAGAAGGAGCTCAGCCAGCTGGAGGAGAGAGTTAAGCTGTCTGACAGGTGTCAAAGGAGCCCATTAAAGCAACAAGCCAAGAAAATGGCCCCAGCTGGTGTGCTGGCCTGCAAATCAGAGGGTTGCTGGTTCAATTCCCAGTTAGAGCACATGCCTGGGTTGTGAGCCAGGTCCCCAATAGGGGGCATGTGAGAGGAAGCCACACATTGATGTTTCTTTCCCCCTTTTTCTCTTTCCCTTCCCCTCTGTCAATAAAGAAGTAAGTAAATAGATAGATAATTTCTTTTTAAAAAGCAAGCCAAAAAATGGAGAAGTTAAGCTTTTACTGTGATGGTACAAGCAAGAGGCTACAAGCGGAAAAATGCAGTTCCCACCTTCCATTCCCCCCCCCCCCCATGATGAAGGTGGATCAACAAAAACTTGGGGGCGGTGGTCTCGTTCTGGAGAGTGCACAAAACAAAAGGGTCCCTGGCAGTTTTGTGGACCCTGGGATCTGGGCAGTGTGAGGGGCTACCGCAGGGGTGTCAAACTCATTTTCAGGGGATGACATCAGCCTTGCAGTTGCCTTCAAAGGGCCAAATGTAATTTTAGGACTGTGTAAATGTAACTACTCCTTAAGTAGGGGCAAGGAGCTCGGCACTGGTGTAGGGAAGAAACAAGATGCCAGGCAGATGAAACAAGATGGAGGGCCAGATTTGGCCTGTGGGCCTTGTGTTTGCCACCTGTGTGCTAGAGCTAGGTTGCAGTGGAAAAATGTGGGGTACTAAGCCAGAGTGTGGAAGACTTCTGCCCAACGCCCCAAATAAGAGACCTAGGAATGAAGGTGCTGGGACTAGGAATGTAGGTGAATGAAGAGCATGACTGGCCAGAAGTGAGCTCTCTTCAGGCACAACAGACAGTGCATTGGTTGGGCACCAAGTCTGATGTAGGGAGGCAGCCTTTGCAATTGCCTATGGTCAAACCTGAAAAATCTTGCATAGGTTTTTAACCAGCGGCCAGAATCCTTAGGAACCTCGTGTGCTTTTGTATATAACACAGAAACAGCCAGAAATGATTGGAAAACTTCCCCTGCAGTACTACTACATCTTGCTTACATTTTCTCCTCCTTTGCCATCTTTTATCTGGGGCTCATCTTTTTACCTATTCTAAAGACTTTGGTAACAGTCCAACAAAGGAAATGGAACCAAAGAGAGGTCCAAGGGGGGACACTATTTGGCCCACCCAGGGATGCCAAAAACTGTTACGGAACACAGGGGGCCAAGGGCGATAGACTATTACCAAAAGGACCCCCCAGGTTTGCTATGTTTGCCGCCCTATAGGAAAGACATCTCTCAATGCCAGAGATTTGTGAAAAGCAAAGGCAATGTTTATTTAATGCTATATAGACTTAAGTAGTGACCTAATGTCTTCATTAAGATTTCAAAGTCTTCTTTGGATACCTACAGATGGCCACAGTGTTTGCTTATTCCCCCTGTCCTAATTCAGGGTACTGCAACTCCGGAAAAGAAGCACACATTTGTGTTTCAGGCTGCTGGCACCGTCAGCTATGTCACTGTACAGGCAGGATCTCTAATTAATCCAAAGCCTTCTCATGGCCTACTGGCAAGAGTTCTTTCACCCTTCTTCCAGGCAAAGCCTCTCCTGCTTCCCAGGCCATGTGGCCAAAGGGAGCACCCCAAAGCTGCGTGGTCCTCTTCTACCAAAGCTGCAGGGGTCCCCACTCTGGCCAAACTGCGTGGCTCTCTCCTCTCTTCTGAAGCTGCAGGGAGTGGGGGTCGCCACTGTGCCAAAGCCGAGTGGTAGTTCTCTGCTAAAGCCGCATGGTGGTTTCCCGTACTAATGTTGTAGAGGTCCCCACTCTGGCGAAGCTGAGTGGCACTCTCATCACATGGCCGCGGGGGTCTACACTCTTCCAGAAGCACGTGGTACTCTCTCTCTCTCTCTCTCTCTCATAGGGCTGCAGGATTCCCCACTCTGGCCAAAAGTGCATGGCTCTCTCCTCAATGGCTGCCAAGTCTGGGTTTAAATCCCTGTGCCAATCCTCATCTGCAACCCCGTTTCCAACTCCTCCCACAATCGGCAACACTTCCAACACTCCCAACACTCCCATATTCTTCCAGCTTTATTGGGCTGCCATCGTGAGTCTGGGCAGGTGTGGCCCCATGTCATGGAGCCAATCATCTTCAAGCTCTCATGCAGGCACTGTAACTCGTGGGCCCTGCCCCAGTTACATCTTGGGTGGAAGTCACTTCCATCCCCCTGGCTCAAAGCATGGCTACAACTATTTAACTAGTTGCATAGATATGTTAAAGGTTATAGGTATGTTGTTAAACGACCATGCTAGAGGTTAGCTGCAAAGCTGTCAGCTGTACAAAAGAGCTCTCAATGGCTCTGCTCCATTTGTCCCTTCCCCAACTCACACCTGTGCGGGGGGAGGGGGTGAGGACATCTTATATGTATTTCTAATATTTCCTAGACACCTTGAGTTCTGAACCCAATTCTAAATTCCTTTTGGGGCCCCCCTCTTAGCTGCCCCCTGTTATAGGGCCTGTGACTTATTAGTGATCTCCTGTCTCTTTAGCAATTTTCTTTCAAAGGAATTTCAACCATCAACATTTTTTTAAATTTTTATTTTTATTTAATTCTTGTTCAAGTACAGTTTTGTCTTATATTCCCAGCACTGCCCATCCCCCGCCCAGTGCTCCCCACCTCCCTCCCATTTCTGCCCCCCACCTTAGTTATTATCCATGTGTCCCTTATACTTGTTCATGTGAGTCCATCCCCTTTTCCCCTTTGATTCTCTCTCCTCTCCCCTGTGGACTGGAGAGGTTCAACATTTTAACCTTAAAGTATCTTCTATCTTAAAAGAGAACAAACAAGCATTATTTGTTCCATGAAAGCAATTTACTAGCTGACTGATGGATGCTAGGTTCTTGCTTGGGACATTAATATTCTTAAATCATTTCCTAATCTTCCTTGTACCTTCCAAGTTCATAGATTGACGGAGGCAAAACCATAGAAAATAGAGCTCTTGTTAAAAAATAGTATTTAAATTAAATAAGAATATTTAACATAGTTCATTCATTTTTTTTCTTACAAAAATGTGGACATGGTAAAAAATAAGATTAATTTCCTTTGAGTAAATAGTCTGAGGTATCAGGTTCAAGTTTATTACCCTTCATATTCTACTGTTAGATAATGTCTAGACTTAATGTGGCTTAGAAACCCCCTTGTTAGAACAATTTTGAACTCTCTACTTTTAAATTTACACATCGGACTAAATGTCTACATTTTATCGATAAATGCTTTATTGATAAACCCAACTTTGGAAGGCAGGTGGGAGATCTGCATGGTTGAGTCCCCACTGATAGCAATGGGAGAGGGTGGCAGGTAGTGAAGCCTTCTCTCCCGGACAGAGGGTTTGCAGAAGGCAGAGGTGCAGAGACGCAGAGAGATGACAAGGGTTTAGTTTGGGGAAAACTGAGACAAAGTGGGATTGAATGATTGTTTGAATGGTCGTGCATTTCGAAGGCGACATGTGCCTCACACCAGAAACTGGAAGGGTGTCGTTGGTGTCAACGCTGACTCCAGAGCAGGACTGTTGATTTCATAGGAGAGAGTCTGAAATGAAAGAGTTCCCTTGGGGTTCAACGTGGAAACAGAGGAGAAAAACACTGACGTTTTACTGTTTTGAGATTGGATACCTAAAGATATCTAATAATAAGTGGCTATTTGTATACATGATAGTAACCCAAGCTTTAGAATACAAGTAGTTTTGGTTGTTTAAAAAAACTGCATCATTTTGGGGAAGCAACTAAATAGGAGGGAGAAATGCTGACTCTTTCCTGGAACTCTCGGTTGCTGTATCCCCTTTGTCCTTCACTGACTGCTTATGCTGGGAAGTCCTTTGTTCTGGGAAAACTCCTTTATCTCCATAATCTAGTGTATTGCCAAAAACTGTGAGAATTTTTCTTATTTTCAAATTAAGATGTAAATATTTAGTACCATTTACTTTCTTGAAAGTATCAGGAATGGAAGGGTTTTGAAAAAGAAACAATATAATTTATGTGAATCAGGTCAGACATAGGAGGGAAGCTGGGGGAATAAGGTCTATTAGGCTAATGACAAAGTTTTAGCTCTATCAGCAGCAAATATAACACTAGAGAATTCTTTTATACATGCCCTCATGTAGTATTCACCCCTTTAATATTTAATTACTAATCATTTAATAATGCGCCCACAATATGCAAGATGGAGTCATACAGGCATACAGAGCTGGCTTCGATCATGAAAGGTGTGAATGAACTAAGATTTGCATTAACACTTACTTAGTTTAAACTGTCTTAAATGTTAGAATGGAAAGTACAGGTGTTCAATACATTTTTTTCCTGTGCTTGAGAATGTATCTCAAAGTATGCTTGATTTTGAATTGTTCTATTTCTGTTTTCATGAGTTCAATACTGATATGTAAATGATGCCACAGTTCAAATCTGCACTTGATATGAGACTTTTTTTGTCTAGTTTTAAGAAGACCTAAACTTGAACTTATCCAGATGCTCTTTATTGCTATGAAATTGATAATCTGTGTGTTTAGAAACTGTTAACTCTAGTTACAAATATGAAATCACAAACATAGCTCTCGACCTGACGTATTGTTAGGGCTAAACTATATTGGGCCAACTAACACATTGAAATGAGCAGTGCTGAGACCACATGCCAACTTACAGCCATGTGGGAATGTGGTCTCACGGAGTTGTTTAAATAATGTTCCTAGGCTTTCATTAAAGTAAAAGACTGAGCCAAAACCAGATGAATAGTTACCTGTGAGTAGGCATATAACTTTCACATGAATGAATGTCTTACATAATATATTATTATAGTTTGTTTAAAACAATGGATTCGAAGAGGGAAGTTGGAATAACTTAACTTCAAAAACTTATTTTCAACTCTCCTTGTTCTTGAAAGTTGGTGTTTCTTGTTCCTCTCCTCCACTTCATACAACCAATCAATCCCCCCTTCCGATTCACCTGCTACTTTTTGCACCCTGTAGATGGAGCTTCTTGCTCTAGTAACATTCTCTCTGACCAGCTCCTTAACTATGTCAGGGTAAACCCCTGAACAACAGTCTTTACTTAGCAGCTGGTTCCTTGAGGATGTAAATAAAAAATATGATGGAGTACAAAAGAACCTATAATTGATCCTCATATTTTCCTAGAACATAATGCTTTTTGAGAGGTACAGCCACATTGACTGCTTTTTCTTTTGTATTCCATCTCAACATGTCTTCATGATTTTAAATAATTACACTGTTATAGGTGGCTTACAGTGGTTTCTCCTTGCTGAGGTGCTTAGTTGGTTTAAAATGAAGACTGTCTTCTATCATACTAAGAACTGCCTTATATATTAAATTCGAGTGTTGACTATCCATCAAGAGTAACCATAAAACAGTAAGTCATGCATTCCTGATTGCATTTTATATTGCTCAGCAGCCTGAACCTATTCATATTCTTGTTATTTTACAGTTGATTTACAACTTATATTTGAATAATTCTTCCTTCAAAACATGTTTTTAAAGTAGATAAAGATTAACATCTTGTCACATTAGTTGAAGCACAGAACAGTTATATTCAGCATGTCAAAATATAGCTAATAAATGATCACCACTAGGTCTGGTAAACTGTTTTGACACTCTAATTTTTTCTTATTATAGGTAGTACCTATCAAGTATTTCCATTTTAAAATAATTATTCTCAGGTGCTGATCTTTTTTAATAAATTTTTTTGGTGTTTGCATTGAGAAAAGAAATCAGCTTTTCAGTTGAAACATACTGAAAAATTTAAGTTAGCCTGGAAAGAATAATAATTATTAGAAATGTTATAAAGTAAGTATATATGGCTTGTGCTGAATCCGATATGTCTGTAATAATTTCTTTAGATTTTATTTTTTTTATTTTTAGAGAGAAGGGAAGGGAGGGAGAAAAACATCGATGTGTGAGAGATACATTGATTGGTTCCCCCTTGCACATCCCTAGTGGGAGACCTGGCCCACAATCCAGGCATGTGCCCTGACTAGGAATCGAACCCAAGACCTTTTGGTTCACAGGCTGATGCTCAATCCACTGATCCATGCTAGTCAGGACTGCAATGGTTTTTAGCAATTTATTCTTAAGTGAATACATATGAGATCTAAACAGAAAAAGTCCAGCCATTGTTAGTATAACAAGAACAGGTTGTACTGCATTGGTGTAACCTGGCAGCCAAGGCACATTGCCTGGAATACACATGAATAAAAAGTGACAACTTCACTGTATTAGTCAGTGGGGGCAGTATCCATCCCAGGGGTGGATGTTGCATTCAAAGTGACTAAATGAGTAGAGCAATGAATCTATATCAAATTTTGTGTTAAGTTTAAATATTTCTCCAGTGAAACTATTTGGTTGATTCAGAAGACTTCAGCTATGGGCAATTGGTGATTGGCAGCTTAATCATGATAAAGGGCCTAGTTATGCATAATATCTCATCCAGAGATTTTTGGTGAAACATCAAATGACCCAGGTGACTCAGTCCCCACTGTGGCCCAGATTTGGTGCATTGCCACTTCTGGCTTTTCCCTTAACTAAAACCACCTTTAAAAGGGAAGAGATTTCAGACCATTGTTGAGATTCAGGAAAATACAACTGGGCAACTGATGGGTGACTGGGAGAACTGTGTGAGGTCCCAAGGTGCTGTGGCATCATTTTCCTGTGTACAATGTTTCTTCTATTTTCTTCAGTAAATGTCTTTATTTTTCATATTACAAGGCTGGGTACTTTCTGGATATAGCTTGTGTTATATAAACACTATAAAATAAGAAAAACATGTAGGTAAACTGAAAGTCATAAAATAACTCTATATTTTTGTCTTTTGGTATATTTTTCAAAATACGGTAGGTGAGTATGTATAAACCAGATAAACTGTTGATTTGAAGCTGTCAGCATGCTTTTACTGTTGCTGAAGGTGAAGTTGGAGTTCTTGAATCTTGTTAGAAGACTATTTCTCAAGAGTGTTGCATTCTCTCTAGAATAGAATGTCATGTTTGGTTTAGGCCTTGCTTTTCCTCTCAGAGGAGCCTTTGGCAGAGACTTTAATTCAGAATTGTGTAAGGCAGGTGTTCCTTGGCAGGTCTTTGTATTCTTCAAATAAGGCTGTATTGTTACAATGTTGATGAGGAAAAAAGTAATCAGTTCCTGGCTAGGACCACAGTCTGTGTGGAATGTTCACACTTTGTCCCCATATCTGCGTGGGTTTTCTTTGAGGACCAGTTTCCTCCCACATCCCAGAGATGTGCATTTGAGGTCAGCTGGTATGTCTGAAGTGTCCTGGTCTGAGTGAGCATGGGTGCGTGAGTGCGCCCTTCAGTGGAAAGGTGTCTCGTCCAGGGTGGCTTTCACCTGGTGCCCAGAGCTGTCAGGATTGACTCTGGCCACCCATGATCCTGAACTAGAATCAGGTTGGAAAAAATGATCTTGTATCTTTTCACTAATCTTTCGAAAATGTATGTATAGCTCACATTTCAATGTTAAATGTTAGAAGGGTTTTAAACTTTGGTTTTTGCCCTGTGACTTAGTTATCTAGTCTCTCATAAAATTTGTTTAAACTCTAAGGCCTGTGTTAACTGAGCTCTTTGGGAAGTCAAGAAGGAGACTGTGTTCATATTTGTGTCTCGTTAGATTTGAAGACAGCTGTGATTGCACAAGCCCACAAATTGGTTACTGGGCACCGAGGAAACAGGGCCCGTAGTCTAGAACAAGAGGATGCAAGTCTGTTTCCAATCTTAAATTAGATAAGCCACTCTGTAAATATAATATTATTTATAAAGTTTGAGTTTCATGATAATCTAGGATATAATTTGGAACATGATGTGAAGAAAACAAAGTTTCTCCCAATAATAATCTTAAGTTACCATTACCATATAGTAGTAATCTTTCTTTTGTGCTCAGATATTATTTTTGTTTCTTTTATGCCCCTTTGTTATACAAAGTATATAGGAAAATGTCTTTTTTGGTGGGGGAATAGTTCTAGTTAAATTCCAGGCCAATGGCAATATTTCTATTGTCTATTCATAATGTATTTTTGTATCTGGAGTGTTAAGTATCTTCTTAATGTTTACTCTTTTTTCTCATACTTTTTCCTAACATTAGAAAAAATATTGATTTCTTTCCAATGAAATGTAGTGTCATGATGTCAAACTTCAAAAGGGATTTTGGAAAAAGATTATTAATTTTATGAATTAATATAGAAAGAATTAAAATATAAAGTAGTCTGTATGTGTAGAACCATGATATACTCTTATTTAAGCATTATACATAGCTCTGTAAAAGTCGGTGGCTGTCTTTGTTTTTCTTAAGATTATTTGTAGAAATTTTATAGTTTGTACTAATATCTTGAATGGAGTATTATTCCTTTATATTTTGTATTTTGTTTTTGATGTTATGAAGAGAAACTATTAATTTACTATTTGGGTCATATATACACAAGAAAGTCTTTGGAATGTTAATAGATATTCATTTCATTTTCTTGGGTTATCTAGATACGTATAATTAATCTTATGAATAAATATAAAAATATTTTCTGAAAATTAAAATATTCTTCCTGATATCTATACCTCATTTCTTTTCCTTATCTTATTGAATTGGCAAGAATTTTCTAAACAATTTTATATAATTTAATAACAGGCATCCTATTCCCAATTTTAATGGGGATATTACTGTTTTTATAATGAACATAATATTAATTTTGATTTAAAGTAGACAGTTTTGTTATCTTATTAAAATGTTCTTTTTAACTCTTATGCAGTGTGATCAGTAGGAAAATACTTGGGATATCAGGTTTCTTCTAATGACATCTGTGCTTCTCACATCTTTTTTCTGTGACATAATGAAAATCCTGCTACCTTAGAGTTTTAAGTACTTTGATTTTCTTGAAAGAAATATTGTTTGTAAATATTTGTTACAAAACAAATATTTTTGTTAAATTAAAAAATGCATTTGAATCAAATTTTAAGTAATAAAATCATTTGAAGTAATTAAAATTGCTTTGGGTTTCAACCCTGCATTGGCTGTACATGTAATCTCTTCATTAGTTGTGTGGTTGTTTTCATCATTTTCTACATATGTTATACTTTTAATTACACATTAGTTACTTAAGAATGTTTTAAATTCCTCAGTCATCAGGTATTCTGTTTAAACTTTTATCAGTGATTTTATTTTATAGAATATTTGTTAGAAAATAAATACTATAAATATTTGTGACCTACTATGATTGATTTTTATAAATGTCTTATACTTTAAAAAAGTTTCATTCTCACTTTATAGATCATGTAATGATTTCATTATAATAATAAAAATTCCATGTCTTTATTTTCACTACTTGCCAACTTAAAGGCTGAGAAATGAGCTAGTGTCAACCACAACTACTTTAATTTTTTCCTGACATTTTAATGCTATTAATTTTATGTAGTTCCATATTTATGCTATGTCACTCATAACATTTTCTAAATGCTAATTGTAAGTTTGTGATATACTTCTTATAGGAACAAAATGACCATCACTCGCATTCAGTGCTTTTAGCTTTGTATTATAATGTCTGAAATTAGTACTGCCATTCATATTTACTTTAAAAATTGGTTTAAAGTAATAGCAATAGCCATGAATTGGGTGATAAGAGAATGTAGATAAGCAAAATGAGTAACAGCAATGTCATAAAGGACGGGAGGGAAGAATCAGGAATTATAGTGATATACAATTATTTAAAAGTGACACATTAGTTAAAAACGTGTATTGTAAATGCCAGGGACACCACTAAACTGATGTTTTAAAAAGGGTACCATAACATATGAGATGAGATAAAATGCAGTGTAAAATTCTCTAGTTCAAATTGGAGAAGGCAGAAAAACAAGGAGGAAAGATAATAGAACAAATACAGAGTAGAAAGCAGTTATAAACATGGTAGATATTAATCCAGCCATATAAATTATCGTGTTAAATGTGAATGGTCCAAATACAATAATTGTTAGATGTAGAAATTCACTTTAAATCTTAAAACCAGATACATTAAAAGTAAGAGATGGAAAAAGTTATATTATGGTAACTCAAATCAAAAGAAAGGTGGAGGAGCTCTATGAATTTCAGAAAAAGCAGACTTCAGAACAAGAAAGTTTTTAGTCACCTCCTATTTGCCCTATTGGTGAGGGAGGTGTTCTCACCCTGAGGCGGAAGAGACGGTTAAACACACAACACTGGACAGCTGAAACCACAGTGGTTTACTAGTCATATATACTCCGCCTGGGGGAGTCAACCACGCATACCACACAAGACCGCATGGGGCTTGCATTCAGCAACAGAGTGAGCAACCAGGGGCTGTGGAGACAGGCTTTGCAGTATCAAGAGGAAGGAGGGTATGTTCCCTGGTCCTTGCAGAGGATGTGTTTAGACCTGTTTGTCATTCCACTGGTGGAAGGGGACTTAAACCTGTTATTTAGGGATAATCAGGAACTGTGCCTGGTCTCCGAGGCATGAGATGTCCAGCTTGGAGATCCTTATGCGAAGGAGCAGAGTGGAGAAGGGGAAGTTGTATAAGGCTATTTGGAGCCCTCCCAGATATCAAGGCAGCATGTGACATTGGGCCTTAATATTTAGACTTACACCATAGAAAGATTATCAGAGAAAAGGAAGGCATTATATAATGAGAGAGGGGTCAATTCTTAACAAACATGTAACATCCCTAAATGTGTATCAGCCTAACAACAGAGCACCAAAATACTTGAGGCAGACTCTGATAGAGCAGCAAGGAGAAATACATATGTAAATCCACTCTCACAGTTGAAGACTTCAACACCCCTCTGCCAATAAAATTGATAAATCAAGCAGACAGGAAATCAGTAGAGATATATGTGACCTGAACTGCAGCATCAGTCAGCTTGAGCTAATTGCCATTTATAGAATACTTTGTCAATTTATATGACTTGTTAGAAAAGGCAAAACAATAAAGATGGTTAATACATTAGTGGTTGCCAGGGGTTCAGAGATAGGAAGAGGATATTTTAAAATAGTAAAATTATTCTGTATGTTACTGTAATGTTGTGTACTTGACACTTCATTTGTCAAAACCTTGCATGGTTTTTACAAAACAATAAATGAAGTTTAATGTATACTAAAAGAAATCATCTAGGGTTTAATCATCCCGGAATGGAACCCAGACTATGGCAGAAGAATCTAATTGTATTACAAATGTCTGAAACACCTCACCCAAGAAGGTGTGTAGAAAAAGGTGTTTACCTAAGAAATGAATGCTGTCTTTGAGGTTAAAGGCAAAAGACAAAAGATTAAAAGGTATTTCACATAAACACAATAATCAGTTAATGAGATTGCTTCATGGGAGTATAGATTAATAATTGTGAAATCACTCTGTTTTTTGGATTTCAACAACTCAGTGGTGGTATTTGGAGCTAAGTTTCTTACTGTTGGAATCGGGGACTATAGACAAACAAGTAGAAGAGGCTAGAATGATCCATGTGGTAATTAATTAGAGTTGGAGACCTTAGTGTGGTCTCATGCTCAGCTTTATCTAGACACAAAGGAATACACACAGAAATATTTATAGATTTGTGTATCTTCACAGGTTAGTATGCCCATATTGATTCCTCACTTTCTCAGATAAGGCAAAGAAGCAATGATGTGCCAGTAGCAACAAACACTTCTATAACCCAGACCTTGGTTTTAGTATCATTCTATAATAAAAGGAATAGGGCTCCTTAGAAAAGTGACTGATTCTAAAATGGGGGCAAGTTATATACAAGATGATCCGAGAGCAACTTGTAGTTCTACAAAGGAAGGGATAATTTTTAAGTATATTTTATTGATTGTGCTATTATAGTTTTCCTAATTTTCCCCATATATCCCACCTCCAACTTGCACCCTCCAACTTTCCAGCACTTCCCCCCTTAGTTCATATCCATGGGTTGTACATATAAGTTCTTTGATGTCTCTGTTTCTTAAACCATTTTTGACCTCTCCCTGTCTATTTCATGCCTACCAATTATGCTGCTTCTTCCCTTACCTCCCCCCTATTCTTCCCCTCCCCCTCCCCACTGATAACCCTCCATGTGACATCCATTTCTCTGATTCTGTTCCTGTTCTAGTTGTTTGCTTTTTGTTTTCATTGTTTTTTTTTAGGTTCATTTGTTGATAGTTGTGAGTTTGTTGTCATTTTACTGTTCATAGTTTTTTTTTTAAGATTTTATTTATCTTCAGAGGGGAAGGGAAGGAGAGAGGGAGAGAAATATCAATGTATGATTGTCTCTGCTGGATTGTGTGTCCCCTGACAGGAACTGGCCTGCAACCCAGGCATGTGCCCTGACTGGGAGTCGAACTGTGATCCTCTGGTTCACAGGCCCGTGCTCAATCCACTGAGCTACACCAGTCAGGGCATAACTGTTCATAGTTTTTGATTTTCTTGAATTTCTTAGATAATTCCCTTTAACATTTCATAGTAACGTTTAACACTTAAATAGTAATTTATCAATATGAGTTCCTTAGATGGGACTTGTGTACCAAACTAATACAAGATGTTCATGAGAGAGGGCACTGGTGACTGCATCCGTGCCCTCTATCATGTCCTCTTGAGGCTGGCACAGTGCTCTTCCACAAGGGCCCCCTCCTGCCCCTACTGATTGTCTGTTGAGAAAAGGCCCAGGCTGGACTTTCTTTCTTGATTCTGGCCATGTAACTTAAGGACCACTACCTATGTGATCCTTAAAACAAGCTTTCTACCAGTTTCTGTAATCCTTTGCTAACTCCAGGCCTGGCGTTTATATTACTATATATTGTTTTAGCCAAAAAGTCCATTTCATTTTTTTCATGAAATAAAAGACACATTTTTTATTTTCACCGATAGCTATTGTTTTGGATATTTTGAGTACGTCGGCTATCTTTTGTGTGGTATAATGTTGATCGTTCTCAATGAATGTCTCAACATCACTATTACCCTCAACTGACACAAAACTTCACAAGCCACTTTTGACACCTTTGATCAGTCACAGCACCTTCTCCACAAACTGCACACGTCTGATTTTGCATTTTAGTTGTGTTTTTATCTTTCCTAAAATACTAAAGCATAACATGCCAAAGGTGTGTGTTTTCTCCCATCTTCAACATTAAAATGGCCACACAAAAATTCACCCATTTTGATGTCTTTTAAGTGCATGCTGATATGACAGCTGTTGCAAAACCACCTAACAAAATTGTTTCAAAGGAAATTAAAGACAACTAAGCTCTACTAGAGCCACCTTATGGAAAAAAACACGAACTTTCTGGCCAACTCAGTGTGTTCTGCTGGCTCTGCATCTGTTCCTCCGGAAGTATAGGCTTCTCATTTTGTGAGAAACCAGCTGAATTTTATGTTCAAGTGCTGATATTTCATTCCTCTCAAACATTTTACTATGTTGATGCATATGTGATCAGATGACAAATATCGTATCTTGAACAATTTGCTGCAGCCTCATTAGAACCTAGAATTTCAGTGATATTGACTACCCCAATGGTATCATTTGCATTTCTATCCCCTTCTCAAAGCATGCAAATGATGTTGTTGTATTCAACAGTAGAGGAATCCTAGATGACTGTGTATATTTCGGTCAAGTTGAATAATCAAGAAGAAAGATGTAATCTCTTTCAGCCTAAGTCGCTTTTCTTTTTTCCCCCTCCTCATCACTGAGTTTCCAAATCATCAAGAGAACCTTTTGAAACTCCAAAAATAGTTAGCTTGTATTAAATGACTTCTGAGGAAATTTATAAAACTAGGAAGCTCTTCTCAGTGGGGAGTTTAATCACGTAGAAGGAATTCTATATTACAACATGTGAAATCTTAAAATTACTGTAACTCTTGGAAAATCGGCTACCTTATTTATTGGCGTAATGATATCAGGGTATCTCATAGGATTATGCTGAATATAAAATAAGATACAGCATATTAGCCATACTCTCATATCCCAGAGGCTATGTGCTCCTTTTTGTTGCCCATGTGTGAGTGTTTCTCCACATGTTTGCAGACTAGTTTGATATCGACTTAAAAATTAGGGTCGAGTGACACTTCAGCAGCAATGAACACCAATATGCCTATTGCAGTCACTCACATCACAGGAGCTTGATCTTGAACCAGAAACTATACCCACTTTGGTAGAGCAAGCCATGTAGGTGTCTGCCAAGTGATTGTTCCCTTCAGACAACCATTCTAGCGGTGGCTGAATACACCTTTTTAAAAAATAGTTTTTGAAGACATATTTGTTTATTTTCAGACAGAGGTTAAGGGAGGGAGAAAAAGAGGGAGAGAAATGTCAATGTGGGAGAGAAACATCAGTGGGCTGCCTCGCACATAGCCTCAACCAGGGACACAGCCTGAAACCCAGGCATGTGCCCTGACTTGGAATCAAACCCATGACCTTTCAGTGCACAGGGTGGCTCTAAATCCATCGAGTCACACCAGCCAGGGCTGAATACACAATTTTAAGTTAACAATTGCTTTGTGGGCTTTAAAACAGACAGTTTTAACATTTTGTATCATAATGGCTTGGTGGTAATGAACTCCTTTAGTTCTACCTTGTTTGGGAAGCACTTTATCTGCCCTCCATTTTAAGTGATCACTTTGCTGTATAGAGTAATCTAGGTTGTAGCCCTTGCTTTTTATCACTTTGAATACTTCTTGCCTGCAAAGTTTCTTTTGAAAAATCATTTGACAGTCTTTTTTAAAATTTATTTGCTTATTTATTTATTTATCTTTAGAGGGGAAGGGAAGGAGAGAGGGAGAGAAAAATCAATGTGAGGTTGCCTCTCATGAGTCCCCTGCTGGGAACTGGCCTGCAACCCAGGCACGTGCCCTGACTGGGAATGGAACCTCGATCGTGTGGTTCGCAGGCCCGCGCTCAACCACTGAGCTACACCAGCCAGGGCCTCATTTGACAGTCTTATGGGAACTCCTTTGTAGGTAACTCTGCTCTTCTCATGCTGCTTTTAAGATTCTCTTTATCTTTAATCTTTAGCAGTTTCATTATAATATGTCTTGTGTATTTCTCTTTGGGTCCATCTTGTTTGGGCCTCTCTATGCTTCCTGGACTTGTATGTCTATTAACTTTACCAAATTAAGGAAGTTTTCTTTCATTATTTTTTCAATTAAGTTTTTAGTTTGTTGCTCTTCTGCTTCTCCTTCTCACAAGCCATTATTATATGACATGTTATAGGGAACTATATAAGAAAAAGATCAAAAGTATGAACATTAAAATGGCAACACATTTACAGCCATCAACAACTAGATCTAAAAAACAAACTAAGCAAAACAGAAACAGAATCATAGATAGGAAGATCATTTGGAGTGTTATCAGCTGGGAGGGGGGAAAGGGAGGATGGGGAAAAAGGTGCAGGGATTAAGTAGTACAATTGGTAGGTACAAAATAGACAGGGGAGTGTTAAGGACAATATAGGAAATGGAAAAGACAAAGAACTTATAAGCATAACCCATGGGCATGAACTAAGGGAGGGGAGTGCTGGTGGAAATGGGGGTACTGGGCAACAGGAGGCAAAGGGGGGAAATTGAGACAATAATAGAATAATCAATAAAGTATATATAAAAATATGGAGAACTTTAAATAGACAGTGGTGGCATGTCTTAACAGAGTTCCATATCTTAAAAAGGGAAGAGTGATCTTAATTAAAAGGATGTTTCTACATTTAAAGAAATCTCATTCTATTTCCAATTCTGTTCGTTAGTAAGCATCCAGTTAAAACATTTAGAAATCATTTATATATTAAAAGTGTATCTGAAAAAATACAAGCTAGTTTTGAATATACTGTTGCTCAAAGTGAATATAACAATATGGGGATATTGGAAAAATTATGCTTATGATTTAATTACATATAGATGAAGCTAGAAAGTGAATATGTAAGTAATTGGCATTTGCTAATGATATCTGAGCTCATTATGACTATGTTTATGTAGTGATGAACTCTATTATTAAAGATTTTTTATTTATCGTTAGAGGGGAAGGGAAGGAGAGAAGGAGAGAAATATCAATGTATGGTTGCCTCTTGTGAGTCCCCCTCTGGGAACTGGCCTGCAACCCAGGCATATATATGCTCTGACTGGGAATTGAACCTCGATCCTGTGGTTTGCAGGCCCATGCTCAGTCCATTGAGCTACACCAGCCAGAGCTTGATGAACTCTATTAATATATTATTCTTCACTTTCTTTCTTTGGAAAGTCAGCTTGGAGGTTAAAGTAGGTTTACATTTATGAGTATGCAAAACAGGTTTTATTGTTGTATTATTATTTATTGTATTATTTTCCATACAAACAACTGTAAATCTACTTTTGCCTCACCCTGTATGTGTATGAGACTATAGAACATGATCAA
Organism: Sturnira hondurensis; assembly: GCF_014824575.4. NCBI lineage: Eukaryota > Metazoa > Chordata > Mammalia > Chiroptera > Phyllostomidae > Sturnira > Sturnira hondurensis. Next base: position 7,324,050 of record NW_028088227.1, on the reverse strand, counting down.
TTTGAAATAGACTGTGAATTTATCCAATATCCTAAGTAATAATAATTTTACAAATGTGAGAATATGCATATCAAATTACCATGAGTATAAATCTTTATGTAAGGTATTACACCAATAGAAACACCTCAGAAGTGAAAAGTTTAATCAATGGTTCTTTGTTATCATAAAATTGGAACTATTGCACCATAGGAAAGGGAGCCTATTTTTCTAATTATTATAACTGGTTTGACTTTTTAAAAATCACTAGATTGACAATTTTAACATCAGTCAGGGACATCTTTAGTCACAAATTAGTAACATAATAGATTTTTGAACAGTTCTTTAAGAAAGCAGAAACTACATTGTGCTTACTTCAATGGTAACTGCTTTTTATTTATTTAATTTGCTATGTCAAACATTATAATTCAGGAATAATTTGCTTTTGTAGATTATAGCTGACAACATAGAAGTTAAATGAATGTTTCTAACCACTACTTATCAACACATACATCTGAGCCAGGAAATTCAGTCTTCTCGTAAATGAATTCACTTCACAAGTACTGGTAACACTATGAATTAAAACGTATTATCGCTACAACTTTTGGGAAATTGTCTACAGCTGTAAAGGTATGGTATTTTCAAGTGAAGTATTGAAATATTTATTATCCATAAATTCACTAAGTACGTACATAAATTTATTAAGCTGACTCATTGTTTAATCAGCTGTTGTTTTAAAGAGGTAAAATTTAAAATGAGGTGCAATAACAGTAAAGTCAAGCCACAAAACATATTGACTGCACAGGAGCTCATTGGTTCAGGTAAGATTTATTTTATGTTTTCTGAGTCCTCCTGAGTTTGTGAGGTGCTTGCATGGAATATCAACACGTAAACTATAAACTGGGCTTCATTGTTATTATGCCCTTTAAGACTTTAAACCTTAGTTTTAAAAAATCTGCAGACATAGAATAGGATATACACCTTGTCATTCTTAAAAAGATTTTTTAGTATGCTTCACATCAGCCATTTCATGACAATTGTCACAAAACCAGAATTTATATTTAAAAATTACAACCTACTTATGTAAGCAGGGCCCATTGCATGATGGCTGTGATGATAATACTTGGAAATAAAACAGAATGGAATGCCCCGGGAATGATTAGCTTGTTTGACATCAGTATACATTTTGTTAGCAACAGATAGAGCAGAGACCAAAGCTTCCATCTCCTGTAAATTGACTTTGGCAATTACACCCCTGGTATATACTGTTTATCTCTTCTCTATCTGATATAAAAATCACACCTGTCAAGAAGTAGGGACTTTTTATGTAATCATTTATTGATGTATGACTGTGAGGAAACCATAGAAATAAAAAGTAAGGGAATAAAACATGGTTACATATTAAAGTGTGAGTACTGTCTGGAGATAAACAGAAAATTTATATTAGCATCAAAGGGAAGAGAAAGGTCTTTGTTTGGCTTTAACATTTAAAGATATTAGGAACTTGATGAAGATGGAGTATAGCAATTATTAAATATGTATTAATTCTTATAATTTACATGTATGTAGTAGTATATGTGTCCAGTTGAAAATACTAAGGTGAAAAAAGATTTTTGGATTTTCAAACATTGAGCTAGCCTTGAAAACTTTATTACCTGCTTATCTAATTATGTGATTTTTCCATTTTCGGTGCCACGTCACTGAAGGTAATGGAGATGAACTGTGTGGGACGGGGGGTGGGGACTGCATGTGGTTGACCTTTGCAGACTATACCTGACCCAGTCCTGGTGTATAGCGAGAACTGAGTATATATTTTTGTAATAATATTAAATAGATGAGAAAATATTCGGTTTTGAAAAAATATTTCTTTTCCAAACAGTGATGAAATTGCAACTTGAGAGATATTAGTTAAGTTTCACCAAACTTGTAACTTGCATCATCAAAGCAGCTTTTTATCCAAACTGTACCATATAGTCAAATGTGGCCTGTACCCTTTCCTACTGTCTTATAATGGCCCATTTCAATTTAGAGTCTCCACATTCTATTCTCAACCAGTAGAAAAAAGTCTGTAACTCCCCACATTTGACAAAACATAAACCTTTTTTTTCCTTTCTATTGAATTTATTGGGATGATATTGGTTAACAAACATACAGGTTTCAGGTGCACAAATCTATAACACATCATCTGTATACTACATTGTGTGTTCCCCACCCCAAGCCATGTCTCCGTCCATCAGCATTCGTCCCCCTATACCTTCTTGCATGTCCCTGACCACCCTCCCTGCAGTGATCACCATGCTGTCATCCTTGTCCATGAGTTTTTCTCCCTGTTTTTTTTTTTGCTCAATCCCTCCCCCGCAAACAGCTGTCAGCCTGCTCTCCACATGTTTGCCTCTGTTTTGCTTGTTAGCTCATTTTGTTCTTTAGATTCTACATATGAGTGAAATATGTGGTACTTGTTTTTTTTTCTGACTGACTTATTTTACTCAGCATGGTATCAGGTCCAGCCATGCTATTGTAAAGGTAAGATTTCCTTTTTTACAGTCAAGTAATATTTTATTGTATAAATATACCACAGCTTTTTAATCTACTCATCTACTGATGGGCACTTGGGCTGCTTCCAAATCTTGGCTATTGTAACTAATACTGCAGTGAACATAGGGGTGCATGTATTCTTTCAAATTAGTGTTTCAGGTTTCTGTGGATATATTCCTAGAAGTGGTATCTCTAGGTCGTAAGGTAGATCCATTTTTAATTTTCTGAGGAAATCCCATACTGCTTTCCACAGTGGTGGCACCAGTCTGTGTTCCCACCGACAGTGCATGAGGTTTCCTAGTTCCTTGGTTTTCTAGTTCTTTTAGGTAGGGGGATGCTGCAACCATTTGTGCTCACCGCCCCTGGTGTGGGAGGGGGGTGCAACTGCTAGAACTCGCAGATTCTAGTGTGGGAGCCAGAGAATGCCTCTACTGTTCATGTTCAGCAAGGGAACGGTGGAGTGTTGCAACTGCCTGTACTCTTTGGTGTCAACAAGGTGGTGGGATCGTGCCATAACCACTAGCCCCTCTCTGTCTCAGCAGGGCAGCTGACGGTATATCTGAACTTACCCACCTGAGTTAGCAGTTAGGTGGAGGCAATAATGCACCCACCCGTGCCTCTGTCTATGGGGAGCATTTCAACTGGCTCCCAGCTTTCCAGACAATGCTTTTATATTAGCAGATGAATTTGCTTTACTTATGTTTTAGGCTCTTTTCAAGCTGTTTTTTTTTTTCTACTGGGTCTTGGAGCAGATGAGACCACGGGGATCCCTTTAGGAGGGAAATCTCGGTTTCCTATTGCACTTAAAATTTCTTACATATTAGTCTTGTTGGTTTTCTAAGCCAAGTATTTTAGGGACTCATCTCTCTGGTATAGCTCCTAGGGGTTGGGATGCCAGATGTGGGGCACTAACCCCTTTCTCCCTCTGGGAGAAGCACCTATATGGTGAGAACCCTCCCAAATGTGTGTTGCCATGCCTGGTGTGGTTATTTTTTGCTTGCTTGTCTGTCTTTTTTTTTTTTTTTTTTGTAAGACCTTGTCTCTACCTCTCCTACCCATGTGGATGTGTTTCTTTTATCCTTTGTTGTGGAGAGCAGTTTGTCTATTTTAGGTCATTGACAGTGTATGTAATAGCTGTAAATGTGTGGTGTGTTTGTAAGAAAAGATTCTTCCTATACCACTATCTTGGACTTGTCCCCTTAAATTTATTTCTAACTAGAACTATGATCTATCTATTTATTCCAATTCTCACACCCACTCTCTGTATTTGATTATTATTCCTAGTTATAGATGGAGGACTTGTCACTGAGAGAAAGTAAGCCAGCTTAACAAAACCAATGTGACTTGGAGCCAGAACTGGAGTCCAGGCCTGCTGACTTTCACATCCCTTATCATTATACTGCTTCCTGGACCAGAGAACTTGGGTTCTCCTCTGAATGAAAGGAAAAGGTGAATGTATACCAGCCTAGTGATGACCAGTTACTGCTTTGTTTTTCAGTTAATGTATTTGACATAAGGTAGAAAATACCTAATTGCAGAAGTATTAATTAAGTGATCAAAAGTTTTTTTTATATACCACAGTCTAAGAGCCATTTTTATTCCATCACTACATGCAGTTGAAGAAATTACCTGTTATTCCTCATCAGGTATACAGATGTGAGGCTCAAAATGCTTGGGCTTCAAATCAGAGCTTTGGAATATTGGGTACATAATTTAAATTTTGTAAAACAATAATATTTCACAGGGTTGTCAAAAGATTAGATAAGTATGCATTTTTGCAGGTATTTATTCCTCAGTGAACATTAGCAAGTTCTCATCACCCCCCAAAAAAACTTGAACAATTTTTTTTCTTTCAAAAGTGGTATGTGCTTTATTGAAATATATTACAGTAAAGCCAATTATTTGGGAATTTTAGATAAGCAGACTAAGTATTTGTAAACTACAAAATTAGTGTTAGGAATCATTGTTTTGCAAAACAATTTATTAGGCTAAGCTAAAGAAAGTAATTAGTGTTTTGGTGTCAGTTGGATCAGGAAATTAAAAGAGTTGTTAAAGTTTTCACTTTTCAAGTAGTTTGTCATTATTTAGTGACAACATATAACCAAGCACTTTTCAGAAACCTGATTCTGTCTGTCACGTCGGTACATCTCTGCACAATGAGATATTCCCTTGCAGTTAAGTCACAAAGCATGTTGATACAATTTGGAAATTTATTCTCTGTATCAGTGCAGAAGGAATTACATGATTCAAAAAACTGACAAGGATTATGCTATATGAGCTTTAGACACTTTTTGTCCTTGTTATTGATTTGACTTCCATTTATTCATGCAGATAATTGCTTTTCTTCTCACTCAAAACTCCCCAAACCCTTTGTCTTTTACATCAGTTATAATGAAGAGACGCACAAGACTTAGTATACTTATGTAAGTCAAGTACTGTACTGAAATAATAATGTGAAAATGCAAATGAAATAACACAACTAATTATTGGGCCTGTTTTTTGGTTTTTCTAAAAGCAAGGTTTAAGAAAATATTTCCTTTGCTGAGCGATAACATGGTTTTACATTTTCGTGGGTAGCAGAACAGATGGCTATTCTTTCTCTGACTTGTCCTTTGGTACTTGACCATGTGCTTTGAGAGGTGCTTGCTTTCTTTTCTCCTTGCCTCTTTGTAATAATCTCAAGTTCACAAATACAGAAAACACAGAAAAGGAATAAACTGAATATATAGCAAGAATATAAAAATGTTCAAATTATTTTCTGCTCTACTGACATCTGTACTTCATGAAATAGCTCTGGTTATTACTTTAAAATGAGTATCATTAAACAAAAAATTACGATAATATTATTTAAAAGCTTGGCCTTTTTCAAGTTAAATCCAAAGTTGGAATTGTCCTTTATTCTTCCTTTAAATACCACTCTGCCCTAGGGATTTGAAGCAGAGCCTTCTGATATACATTTTATCCCATTCAAATTTTTGAAAAAAAGTTAAGTTTTGCACATGCTATTTTAGCAAATATTATAATTTCATAAACAATAAATTTAATAAATGTAATTATGAATATTATATTTACATGGAGGATAAATGAGTTTACTGTTTTGTTCTTAATCAGCCTGCCATCATAATTTTATTTTACCTTTAATTTTAATTGACAAAATAAATGAAAATGGTAAAAAAAAAACCATATACAATCCTACCTCTGGGATAATTGTGGGTTCGGTTCCAGATCACCATCATAAAGTGAGTATTGCAATTATTGTAAGACATAATCTTTTTTGCTGGTGGAGGATTTTACCTTCATTTAGTGAAAAAGGCTGTGCCTGTGAAGCCCAATAAAAATGAGGTATGCCTGTGTGTGTTTTGGTAGAGGAAATAATACAATACTAACTCCTAAAGCTTTGAATTTAAAAAATAAAGGTTAAAATATGAAAGGTTAATCTGTTAGTTATTTGGGTTCCAGAGCCCTAGAACCCTGGTTTACAGTCTTCTCACCACAGCTGTCTTGCCTTTTCACACATATGTATCTCTGATGAAAGAGTTCTGTATTATTCCAGCAGATAAAGATCACTGCTTTTTTCACCTCAAATGTTTTTAATCCTCCAAATAAAATAAAGCTTAGGAATGCAGAGTGTGTGCCCAGAATGCGTTTAGCTCATTGACATTCCCAATGGAAGCCTCCTGTTGAAACGATTTCTTAGCTAACTCTTGATATGTTCTGTAAACCATAAAACACCATTGAGGAGTGCATATCAGTGAAAGGGGAGAAATAGCCAGAATTACTGTAATGAGATGTGACTGCAGGGGTCTGGTGCGGTGGAATTTTGATATGCATAAAAATAAAATCAGATCTGATGTGCACATTATTATTTCCAAATGTCACTTCTTTATGAAAAATGATATCAGATTATGTTTTTAGGAATGTGTAAGTGGAAAGAATAATTCCCCACAGCTACAGAGAATTCTTGCAATGCTTATCTGGAAATGACTGCAGCAGAGCTTTAAGCAATTAAAGGATTTATTTTCTAGGTGACTATTTTTCTGTTCTAGTCAGATTGAACACATTAAAACTGAGGTTGGCAACATGTACATTCATGTGTACTGTTATACGTGGTCCCATAAAAATATGCATTTGGGAAAGACATTACAATCTCAGTTCTTGTAAAGACAGCGGGACTTAATGGGCTGGAAAGCAGGTGTGCGATCCAAGGAGAAATTGCTCTATAACCATGCAGTACTGTGCTTGGGCAGAATCATGGGTTTGTTTTTCTTTCCAATATCATTGCACAGTCTATTTAGATGCTTTCTATAAAATTATGCCCAATGATCCACATTTTGGGTTGTGTTGAAGTATTTTATTAACAATAAGTCAAGCTACTGCCCAACCAGTGAAGCTCTTTTGTAATGCTCAGTGTGGAGACCAGGGTTAACCTGTGCCTTATGGACAAATTATATTACATTAGAGCCTACATAATGATATGCAATATATTTTAATGAGCATTATATTGGCCCAAGTATATACTAATGCCATTTTAAAATGTATTATGCATTTGTAGAGTTTTAGGTATAATTTAAGATATCTCCATTCAAAATAAACTTCTTGCTTAAGAAAAGTATCTTTCCAGAAACATAGTCACTTTTATATTTCTAAATACCACAGATATGTAATTTAAGAGTTTAGTTAAGATTTCTTTCAGTAATAATATATTTTATTATTATAATCCCATATCAAGAATATGAGCATAAAAGCATTATAATTAAGACTAGGTTTTAATAGTTACATAATGGCAAATGAAAATAACACATTCAACATCATTAGGGAAGTATAAATTAAAATCAAATGGGAAGCCTGTGTACATCCATTAGAAAGGCAAAAATTAACATTGTTGACAGTACCAAGTGACGGTGAGTCTCCCCCAAGGATAGGTAGGTATAAAATCTGTAAGAGCGCCACATCTAATGGCTCCCAGAGCTGAGCTGGTGCACACACATGCATCCCTTTCTTCTGTAACTTCATGCACTGTGTGCTATAGAAAAAATGGTTCATCGAGAGGTGCGATTGGGAGTCACTGCTAACCCTGCCTGGAAAACCTAGGCCAAGCTGTTTTTGTGCATGTTGTTATCTGTATTCTGTATTTTTTTCTGGACTATAAGGAAACATAGGGAAGCCTGTTGTGCCACTTGCACTGGAAAATTCTGAACCCAAGATCCCTGTTGCTGGTTAGAGCAGCAGGGGCATTTCAGGAGCAGTAGGCAAGGGAGTCCTTTGAACCTACCAAAGGAGTGTTACTGTAGAATGAATCTAGACTGTGAATAATATGGTAGAACAAGGGCCATGTGCTTTCTCAGTAGAAGCCATCTAGACTTCTCATTATGTGCTTGTCCCAGTTAACCAAATTTGGGGAAGTTACCCAAAGCAACAATGACCAAATGTTAGTCTAAACTTTGTTTACTATCACATCCTTATCACATAAAAGATTTCTTAACATCTTATAAGCACTCAAATATTTATTAAATAAATTATTTTAAAAAATCTTACTGAACTCTGCCTGGTTTGAGGCATATTTATAAATGAGAATATGAATGGTGGTTAAAGCTGTGTTAATCTCTGAGCAAGGGCATCATAGGTGTGGGTTCATTTTATTGGAACCAAGACAGGGGCTGTGTGGGATTGTCAATTTGTATGCATACACATTTGAAATTCAAGACAGATGCAGACCCTGATAGGAAAGAAGACTGTACCCATGTTTTTGCATCTAATTGTATAAATCAGAGAATAGAACTGATTGCTTGTGTAAGACATATATCCAAGCTAGGGCCTGCATAAACAGACCCAGCTAAAAATGTGAGGTATTTTATATAGTTAGGTAAACAGTGGCTCATCTGTCTGAAATGTTAAGAAAGCTCATGTGTAATTGTGAGAAGTTTAATCAGTTGAGCAGATCATGGCAGCTGAGTCATGGTAGCCATGTAAATGGTAGTCATGTAAATATGGGGTTCTAAACGTACCCTAAGATTCTTTTTTAAAATATATTTTATTGATTATGCCATTACTGAAGTCCCATTCCCCTCCTTCACTCCTCTCTACCCTGCACATCCCTCCCCCACCATTCCCCCCCTTTTGTTCATGTCCATGTGTCAGAAGTTCTTTAGATTCTGTATTTCCCCTACTATTCTTACCCTCCCCACTGTCTATTTTCTATCTACCATCTGTGCTACTTATTCTCTGTTCCTTCTCCCCCCTTCTCCTCCTCCCACTCCCCTGTTGCTAACCCTCCATGTGATCTCCATTTTTGTGGTTCTGCTCCTGATCTAGCTGTCCTCTTAGTTTGCTTTTGTTTTAGGTGTGGTTGTTAATAACTGTGAGTTTGCTGTCCTTTCACTGTTCATATTTTTCATCTTCTTTTTCTTATATAAGTCCCTTTAGCATTTCATATAATAAGGGCTTGGTGATGATGAACTCCTTGAACTTGACCTTATCTGAGAAGCACTTTATCTGTCCTTCCATTCTAAATGAAAGTTTTGCTGGATAAAGCAATCTTGGCTGTAGGTCTTTACATTTCATGACTTGGAATACTTCTTTCCAGCCCCTTCTTGCTTGGAAGGTCTCTTTTGAGAAATCCGCTGACAGTCTGATGGGCACTCCTTTATAGGTGACTGTCCCCTTATCTCTTGCTGCTTCTAGGATTCTCTCCTTCATTTTAATCTTGGCTAATGTAATTATGATATGCCTTGGTGTGTTCCTTCTTGGGTCCAACTTCTTTGGGACTCTCTGAGCTTCCTGGATTTCCTGGAAGTCTATTTCCTTTGCCAGACTGGGGAAGTTCTCCTTTATTATTTGTTCAAATAAGTTTTCCATTCGTGGCTGTTTCTTTTCCCCTTCTGGTACCCCTATAATCCGGATGTTGGAACATTTAAAGCTGTCCTGGAGGTTCCTAAGCCTCTCCTCATTTTTTTGAATTCTTGTTTCTTCCTTCTTTTCTGGTTGGATGTTTCGTTCTTCCTTCTGGTCCATTCCATTGATTTGAGTCCCAGTTTCCCTTCCATCACTATTGGCTTCCTGTGCATTTCCCTTCATTTCAATCAGTTTAGCCTTCATATGTTCCTCTATTTGTGGCTAAAATCAACCAATTCTGTGAACATCCTGATCACCAATGTTTTGAACTGTGCATCTGAAGGGCTGGCTATTTCTTGGTCACTTAGAATTATAGGCTCTGGGGCTTTGAGCTGTTCTTGAGTCATAATGTGTGGTCTGTTCCCACCTGTTATGTATGGGGGGCAGACCCTTAGGTGTTCACCAGGGCGGGGTAACTCAGTTGCTGGGTTGTGACACTGTATGTGGGGGCGGGGTCAGAGAGGGGAAAAAATGGCGCTTTGCCTCGCTCTGCACTCTCTCAGATTTCTGTCTCCTCTGCGGCTTCCCACAAGCAAATCGGGCCCCTCTGGTGCTGGTTCCCGGGTGTGTGGGCCCGTGTACTCTCCAGGATCCTGTGGGTCTCTCCAACGAACTCTCCGTGGGTCTGGGAGCCTCTCCTGGCCCCCTGGACCCCTGGACCCCAAGAAAGTCTTTCCAGTTGTTGCTTTCAGGCTCTAATTCCCATCGCTGGGGCCCTAGCCTGCAGGGTCTGTCTCACTCTGTTCGCTCCTTTGCTTGGTTTATCTGCTCACGAATGTGTGACTGCAGTCAGCCAGCCGCCCTGTGCCCTCACTGGGTCCACCCATCGCCACCCCACACCTGGGATCCACCAAGCGCCTCTGCTTCTGCTCTTGGGTTGGTCTGACTGAATGATCTTTCTCCGACACTGACTCTGCCTGCCCCTCTTACCAGTCTGGCTGAGTGGTTCGTTGTTGTCAGACTTCCATACAGTTCAATTTTCACTGTTTTGGCTGCATCTTTGTTTCTCAAACTTAGCTGTCTTTAAATATACTTGTGGGAGGGGGCCCAGTGTTTCCACCTATGCCTCCATCTTGGCTGGAAGATCCCATACCCTAGGATTCTTTTAACAGTGGAATGATTCAAATATATGTGTGTGGTATGATGCAAGGAACTATTCTAAGAAGAGAGTGACGTGTGTAGGAAAAGGTCTCCAGAAACCTTGGAAATGAGCCCAAAGGAAACCTGGACACCAGGCAGACTAACCAGTGGGTAGGTTAAGGAATAAGGAGGAATCCTAGGCTTTATGACTAAAATAAGAGGGAAAGGGAAATGAGAGAGCTGTGTCTTAGAATAAATGGTAAATATCTGGGCTCAGCACTTGTAGCACTAGGTGCTGGGGCTGTTCACAAGTGACTCAAGAAATTCAGGGTTCGTGGACCAGCCATTCCATTAATCCCAATCTCCTAGGGTGACCAGGTAGGTAGACTATGAGTCTGTCACTCGTAAGTTTATATTCATCCGGCAGTTCCTGCTATGTCTTTGCATACTCTTTTCCTACTGCTCCATCACATTCATTTTTGGCTGACCATTAGCTGGCTTACGCATAGAACAGTTCTGACTCAATCCTGAGCCCAGGAATAGATTTGCATCTTCAACCTTGGGCTATTTGAAGGGCATTATGAAATTACCAAAGCACTTAATCATTATTTTCTATTTGGTAACTCCAATTGAAATTTTATGAAATGTGCCATTAATTATTTCTTTATCTAAGTTCTAGAAATTGTCCTAGCATTACCGTAAGAAGCAACAAGTGCAGATTCTACTCTGTAAAATGTACTACTGCAAACTCCTTAGAAGACAATAATACGTGCTTCAGAAAGGGGAAACATTTTTACTGGAGCCAAATTTTTCCCAGTGTTCTCTTTCTGATATGAAACAGAGTTGAGCTTCCTGTGCTTTACCTAAGGTTTATTAAAGAAGATGCTCTTTAAAATCACCACCCACTTTCTTTTGCTTCTTAGCTCAGATCACTGCACTCATTAGTGACTTTCCTTGCTGGACAAGGAAAGTGGTTAATCATATACAGACCCTGATTTTGGGCATTATGTTTTACCAGAGGGAATGTAGCTTTATGCTGTTGGATAAGAGGACATGTATTTATATTGTATGCTTTAGTTTTTCCTTATGTTTTAGAGTTCAGATGTATGCGATGGAGTGAGAATATGCTTCCTGGAATTAAAAATTATGTAAAGAGTTTCCTCTCAATAAGTCTCTTTTAATTTTTGCCCTTCTAGGCATAAAAAGAATCAATAATCATCCAGGCATAAATTTGAAAATAATCTCATTTTCTGCTTCTTGCTAGAATCTCACTTGAGCCCAGCTTAAATATATGTCTGTTAAAATAAACTTACGATGGCCACAGCCTTAAGTATTTACAGATGCTGTAATATGGTGTTCTATTTGTACTTTCAAGAAAACTCATCAGAAACTACCAAGGGAAATTGTTGGTTATTCTCTGTGGTTACCAGCTTTCTGCTAACAGCTTATTTATTTCACAGCAACAAAACAAATCTACCATTACCGCATTCTTCGCCTCAGGGCTAGTCTACAGTTTCTTCATGTTGTATGACCTAAAATAATGTCCCAGTTACTTGGTGAGATGCAGAGATAGGTAAATTATCAATGAATAGGAGTTATCCCTCCACATAGCTACTGTATACATTTTTTCTAGTCAGCCCATTTTATAATGTACACGATGCTGTGATTAATTCTGAGACAAAGAGTAACAACAAGGCAGAGATCATGGGGATAGACAATGGAGAATCTGCAAACATGTGTGTGAACTTACAAATCAAGGAAAGTAGGATGTTGTAGCAAATGTAAGTAAATGAAACAAATTAACAATAGACTCAGAGGTTTTGTGGTCAAGGCCATATAGTGAGTACGGTGTATACCATTATCCAGTGGAAGTGCGTTATAGGAGCCTGAAGTCTGAACAGTCTATGTGAGAAATTAGAGGTCAGAAGACATACATATCTGGGCCTAGAAAAGAGTTGAAGTATCTAGAAAATTGTGAGAAACCACGGTCAAAGGAAAATCCAGGGATAAGAATTTTATAAGATGATACTAAAAGGAATAGAAAGTTCATAGGAATCTGTTATTATAGAAAGGTAGTAAACAATCTGACCTTCTGTGCAGCTATAGAAAGGTAATGCAATTTGTCTAGAATTCGGAATGTGGCCTAATTTTAAGAAAATAGGCACTTGCTTTGGGAGCACTTTCCCACTGGACTCTGGTTCTGCACATTCATGCTGACCTTGCCCAAGGATGGCAGCATAGTGAAGTGTGCAAAGATGTTCTTACATCAAGGATTAGAAAAGATATAGGTACATACTCATTAAGAAACTCAGACTCATAATGACTTGAAGGTTTAAAAAATTCATTTCTGACTCACATACTCTGCTATTACAAAAATGTTAGGTAAAAAAAAAAAATCCAGTATCTGCCTGAAAGAATGTTGCTGACATGATTTTGGAAGAGTCCTTTGAGAGGCTGCCCTGGGGGGGGCTCTTTCACAGTCCTGTACACTGAACTCATTTAGGTTTTCTTTACATTCAACCAACAATTTCTTCTATTTAATTTGATCTTAATGAAGACATTTTAACAAATGTTTACTTTGTATCCTATGGTTTTTCAACTCCAGGATTTCAGAAATTAAATAACTTTCTGGAAGTCTACGTACATCAGATTTAATAATTAGTCCCTTTGTCTGGGACAAAAATATAAGGGGACAATGTATCCCCTTATATTTGTATAATAGTAATTGCATTGCGGCAGTATTTTTTAACATGACTGGAGAAATTGACTGGACTTCAAAAAAGTCAAAGCTATATAGGGTTTGTTTGTTGTTCATTAATAACACCTGAAGTAAAAGTTATAAACATTGATCAGTATTTAGATTTGATACATTCCTCTTCTGTTGTACTACGGCACACTTAAACGGTTTGCAGTACTGCATTATTGCGTCTGGCTAATTCCTATGAAATATATCAGGTTCAGATCATGAGTAAATGAAATAGGGATTTCAGAGGATGCTGCAGTCAGCTGTATACAAGGTGAGATAAAGAAAGACTAGAGAAATGACTCATAATGAGAAAGAATGTCAAGCAAGAGTGAATTGGATACAATTCTATACCCATAAGCCCCCTGGCCCCCTTTTTAGAGAGCAGGACCAATGAAATAGCATTGGTCAGGTCAAGATAGCATAAAGTATACAAAACAGAATGGTGTCATTCACATTAACCAAAATGGCTGCTCTGACACTGTGGTTCAAGAAGTAAACTACCTAAGTCACACCAGACACATCTGGCAAGGAGGCATGCCTAAGATATCTGGACACTTGACTAGAGTAGCCATATCTGCAGAGCAGGACCAAAACTGCCCACACATGCCCTGGTTGGTATAGCTCAGTGGATTGAGTGCTGGCCTGTGAACCAAAGCATTGCTGGTTTGATTCCCAGTCAGGGCACATGCCTGGGTTGCAGGCCAGGTCCCCAGTGGGGCATGTACAAGAGGCAACCACACGTAGATGTTTCTCTCCCTCTCTTTTTCCTTCCATTCCCCTCTTTCTAAATATAAATAAATAAAATCTTTTTAAAAAAGCAAAAAACTGCTCACACGTATGGATAGAGCTCACTGTTCCAAGAAACTTGGAACTGTTCATTAATAGAGCTGATAAAAAAGAAGTGTAGCACTTTTTCTGAAACCATTATCCCAGGTGGTTGCCAATAGACATAAAGACAAGAATTTAGTACACAGAATTATACAGAGAAGTAAGTCAGCTGACAATGTTAGGGTTACTTTTGATGATGACTTTAAACTTAAAATCCTCACACAGAGAATCCAGGAGATTATGACAACACATGGGATGATTTGAATGCTTCCAGACCGTTAATGTCAGGAAGCAAATACTAGACTATAATCATGGACAAGGAAGGCCACAATACACAGAGGAAGGCAGAGAGTACACCAGGCAGAAACTGCAGAATATACCAGTAGATTTTCAGCAAAAGCACACGACAGATGTAGATTGGCTAGCTATGATTTGAGACAAAGGAGCCAAAGGTCTTTTACTCACAGGAACAGAAATGAGTCACATTTCAGGCATTTCAGAACAAAATGTGGTTCACACAGCATTACTGGAGCTAAAGCACAGGAGACCAAACCGAATTCTCACACTGGATTGGCTGGCAAGGTTGTGGAGAGCAGCAAACCCCACAGTTGGCATAACACATGGAGATCACATGAAACGGACAGGACTGAGACAGGCAAGTCATATCACTAGAAAGTTGGCAGTTTGGTCTCTGGTTTATGATAGGACAGGAATAAATACGCCTTTGCAGGTACCAGCAGCACAGGGCATGAGATAGGTGATCCTTGGAGGTATTGCCTGCCTTAAAGATGCTGTATGTTCAGGCTATGGCTCAGGCCAGGAAGGCAGAGGACATGCTGAATATATTTAAGTTATCATCTGAATTGAATGGCCAACATAAATTCACATTTAATGCCAAAATACAGAAAAATGGATCAGGACCCCCAAGGTGGAAAAATGCTCCAAGGCAGAACTTTAGCTGGGGGGTGGAGGGGGAACAACAATGGAAATTGGCAACTATCCCAAAACAGGAACTGGCAACAGCCACATGGGAATTATCAGCCTCAGCCTGAAAGAAAAAAAAAAATGGATTCCTAATAGAAACTAGGATCAGAATTAATTTAATTAAACCCAGAAACAATGCTGCAGGTCAGAATTTTAAGCCTAGGCGAAGCAACATGAAACAAATGCAAAGACAGGCCCGAAAGTTCGCTCAAAACTTCTTTTCAAAAAGTGGTCAATTCTAGTCTCAGACCCAGGGTAACAGACATTAGACAATAGGCTTATACTAAACTTAAAATCCTTGTAAATAATCAGGAAAAGATAGTTCAATTTCTTATAAACACAGAATCCCAAATAATCATAGAGATTTTAAAACAAAAAGGATTTCATATTAACACAAAAGGACTAAGGTGGGAAAATTACACAAGGCATTGCTATTAAATTCTTTATTTTTAGATGTCATTTAGAACCTTTAGAAGTAAGAGGATATATAGCTCCTACTATTGGAAATATATTAGGAATGGATAATTTACCAATTAAGAGATTTTATTCGATACAAAACCCTTAAATTATATGAAGTAAATTTAACATAGGTAAAAAGAAAGCCAGTTGAGCTTTCTAAACCCTACAAAGCTACATATATACTGAACAATATTCCCTTAATGGGGGACACAAAGAGATAAGAGAAAAAATATGCAACTTTTAAGAGAGAATGTCATAGAAAAAGGGAAATCTCATTTTTATAACAGCCCTGTATGGCCAGTCATTAAGCCTAATGGCCAGTACAAATTAACAACAGATTATAGAAATCTTAATCAATTTTCACCTAAAATGGGGTCCTGCTAGATAGAGAGGCAGTCATAAATAGAATTACAGCCAGAAACTCCAAGTATTTTGTCACTGTTGACATGTCAGACATGTTTGCTATACCTATTGCAGAAATCCATGGACTATACTACAGTTAGCAGGGAAAGCACACAATACCAGTGTAGAAGGCTGCCACAGGGATCTTTAAATAGTCCAGTTATAGCTCATACATTATTAACCTCAAATATAGATATCATGACATTTAATTTCTTAATCATCTCTTATATGATACGATGCATGATGATCTGGAGCATTGAGGGACGAAGAAGACAGACTGATGGAGGAACTTAGGGCCAAAGGGTGGACAATTAATAAGAAAAAGACCCACAGCCTGGTTATATCAGCAAATGCTTTAGGAATACAATAACCACCTAAAGGCAGAAAGATACCAAATTCAGCAATAGGTAAAATAATGGCACTTAAAGGGCCTACTATTAAGACTGAGGCCCAGTTTATTTGGACTCCTTAGAGCAACTGAACTATCCTAAAAAGGGTGATCAAATCAGATTGGACTTAACATACTCTAATGACTATGGCACTGGGGCCCTATGGACCAAGAGTAGCCAAGATAAAATATTTAAACCAGCTGGCTTCTGGACCAAGCAAACACTTACCTTAAGCAAATACTCTAATGTAACAAAAATGGTATGGCTTCTTCTTGAAGCACTAAAAGCTACTGAGCCTCTCAATGATATTACTCCAATAATCATAAGATCTCAGATACCAGTGCTGTCCTGGGCTAAACACAGTCCTGAAGAAGTGGTAGGAGTAGCTCTGAACCAGAAGGTCCTGACATGGAAGTGGTACATCGAGAGGAGGGATGTCACTGCTAAAGGACCACCAGGTTTCCTCGGAGGAAATTCACCAGAGATAGGGTTTCCAGAAATAATTTCAAGGGGGAAGAAAATCCACCCTTTCAGAGGAAAATGGGGTCCCTACTGGTTTGAATCTAATTCCTGGTTTGCAGACAGCTCCTCAGCCACTGGAAGTGGACTCAGCAAATGGACAGCAATAGTTTTCAGGCCCAGGGATGCCAAAACGCTGAAGCTCACTGGTGAGTCAAAATTAGCCTGACTGCTGAACTTACTGCAGTAGTATTTGCAGTGAGACACTCATTAGGGGAAAAATAAAAAGCAATCTATGTTTTTATAGATTCATAGGCTAGCAAATGGTATTACAATTTAATCTTGAAAATGGGCAGAAACAGACTTTAAAATTAATAGCAGGGTGGACTGGTCCAGAAACTACTGGTTAGAACTATTCAAAGCTACCAAGAAAATTAATATATATGTAACCCCCATCTCTGCTCATTAAAAAGGTGACTCAAAGGAGACAACATTTAGTAATATAGCAGATAGATCAGCAAGGGATGAGGCACCCAAAAGGGAGCTCCCCCAAAGACAAAATTTCCTGCTAAATTTGAGGGCTGTGAAGTCTACTCAGCTAAAGTAACTCCAGTAACTATAATTTAAAGGGGACAACAGAATAACTTGGGCACTGCTATTTAATACAAATATAATAATCTACACATTATACCATAATGTGAATAAATGCACAAACAGATGGGAGAAAGCCCCCAATAGACACATACGATAATTGGGTTAGCGACCCAATCATTAGCAAACCAGTTTGGAGTGCTGAGGACCAAGCTAGAGACAGACTAGGACAAAACACATGGATAGCCTGTGGTCATTGTCAAGAGGATATTGAGGCAATCCAAATGTCAGCCTTGGTCAGTGAGCCATGGATACCCCAAACCTCACAATTTAACATGTCAGATATATTTCACTGGAGCAAAATCAAGTTACCCTCTAATGTTGATGGTGATATACCTAGAAGATACCTTAATAATACATATGATATAAGAGGACAAATACATTGCAAACTGGACATCAACAGGAATCACAAACACTGAGGATTAACATTGGCATTTTACCCTAAAAAGATAAAGATGGTATGTTTTTCTCCGAAAACACATCACAAGCCATACAACACAAACATGCCCACTGGTGGCAAACCCTAGGAAAAGACACACGTGACCACATCACTTTTCAGTGCTACAACCCATAGCAGGGCGATGCTACATTGGGTAGCACAACATCCAGTGAGAAAGCATGCACCACTATATACCAATCTACCTGTTGTTGTTGAGCCATTCTCCTTCCAATCTTGCTATATTCCAGAGCGTAGCCCTGGATCATGTGTGATAAGTAGAGGATGCTATAACATCAGCTTATGCCTTAGAACAGAACGCTGGAAGCCAGCATAGACCAGAGAGCTCATTAAGACCCAAACCTAAAATTACAAAAGATATTAGGCCATCACTAGATAGAAGGTACTCAGCAAGCATACTATCAAGGCCTGAAGTAGCTAAGATAGAAGTAACTTTTAATAAAGGACAATTTAAGGTTACTTAAATTGTATTAAGTTGTATTTTCTTAACTCCAGCATGACAGTGGTTGTAAGTAAAAAATGGGATCCTAAAGCTCCCATGATTTCATAAGTAAAAATATATTGTACAAAATTGTATTTTTATGGTGATTGTACTTATGTAAAAATATGTATGCATATGGACAAGGTAAAGTTATGGGTGATTTTTTTCTCTAATTACAAACTTTTGAAATGTGGTTAAATAGAATATATCTTTGGAATCAAAACATTAAATGAGTTCAATCAGGCAAAAAAGAGAGAGAGAGTGTGTGTGTGTGTGTGCGCGTGCATACATATATATGTATTTATGAGTGGAACTACCTGCTAATGAATATAAAATTTGTAAGAGCATCTATATTTTTATGTAATAATGATATCAGAAAAATAAACCTAAAGCCAAAAATGTTATCAAATATAGATAGGGTTTTTATAATAATAAAAACTTTAATTAGCAAGACATAATCTTAAAACATGTGTGCTCCTAATAGAGATTTAAAAATGCATGGTGGAAAATAAGAAAGAATTAAAGAGGAAAATTATCAAATTCATATCATAATTAGGTATTTCCATAACAAATGTAAGGATCTACAGAAAATATTAAAACATCATCAGATAACTTAATTGACATTTATGAAACACCATTTCCAATAACTGCAGAATATACTTTCAAGAGTACATGGGAGATTGTGAATTTAGTCCATATATTGGGCCATATAATACTTTTAAATATATTTCAAAAACATCAAATTTTGCAGAACATGTCCTGAGATACAAACAAGATATGCCTCCTCTTTCATTCCTGTTTCTATCGAGTCACCCTGGAGAGGAAGAAAAAACTTGGGCTAACCTTGGGACATCCCCTTTTTGACCCTTTTTGGTCTAGGGTTAAATACAGTAAGCAGGATATAGGAAGAAAGAAAATGTCTTTTTATTAGCTGGCCATAATATGATTTCCCCTAGTCAGTTGTTGCTTTACTGTATAACAGTGACTTTGGACCACCAGGAACTATTGGAATCGCCTGTTGGCTGTCTTACAGAACACACCTGTGGTTTTTGTGGGATGTCCTGAGTCAGCCGCGGGAGATGTGGCTTGACTTTCTCTTCTACACCCTGCTCCCAAATTCATGAGTCAGTTACAATCTCCACAGCCACTTGCAGTTGCCTCCCATGAAGAGAAGCCCTCTCAGATGGCAATCTAGAAAGACTGCTCAACCCAGTACTAAGAAATTACATATTCCTCTTACGCCAGATGGTGGGAGAGCATGCTACTTCAGTAGGCCTCTGTCTAATTCTTGCCTCAGGGTAGAAGGACAAATCCTCAGAATGAGCAGAAGTCTGACTTCGAAAGAGAATGATAGCATCCTCTCCCTATGGTCACCCCAACAACTCCGAGAGTTCTGCACTCTCCGTGGCTCTTGACTGCCTCCCTGTCTCCCTGTCTCTTTCTATCTATGTAAGCCAGAGCGGGGATGGAGGTAGCTGGGATGATGGCTTATATGAAACTTGTTTGTATATTTATATGTATACAGATGTGATTAAAATATATTCAATATATATAAAGAAAATTGGAATATTACACATAAAATGTTAATTTTATTTATCGATAAATTGATATTATGGGAGATGTTAGTTTCCTTCTTGCACTTTCTGGTGTCTACCACTTTTTATGTTGAAGCCTATTATTTTCTTTGTAAGCAAAATTGTAATTATTTAAAAGTCTGATTAAAAGTCAATTTAATCTACAGTTCAGCCTTATCATGAAAAGCCATAGCAGTATATGTTCTACTTCTATAGATTATTAAATTGAAAAATAGAGTGATTTATAGGTTTGAGAAACGACATCTTTGAGGCTTCAAACTCACATTTATCCTTTCATTAACAGTAACTCAGTTTGCATGGAGAACATATTTCACTGCCTTGCTCTTTTGCTTTTACTAGAAATTTGAAGAAACTCTTGGACTTTGGTCCATTCTGTTACAGATCATGTGTTGATCTTTTAGATTATAAATAATCTGAGGATTCATTATGTGATCAGCAGCTCAGATGCTGTATAAAGACTAAAACTTGATCTGCATAACTGTTAACATACAGATAAGAGAATGTAGGAATATCACTAATGACAACAGACATTCACAGGCAGCCAGGCAGGGAAAATTATGCTTCTGCTAAAGATAAACATAATTTTGGCTTATTCTGACTGACACTAAAACTATGTAAATAGAGGGAAAGCATAACTCAGGATATTAAGTGAATTTCTTAAAAATGGTGTTTACATGAACTCCATTTTAAACAATTACATGGGATTAAATTGCCTTGACACTAAGTCAGTTTCTATGGGACCAAATATTTTGTGCCTCAGTTTTTTTATACCTAGACATGAATAAATTACCTGTTTCATAGCATCTTCATGAGACTTTAATGTAATGATGAATGTATTTCAAAATATAGAATACTATACAAGTCTAAGTATATTATCAGTGTAGGCTGATACACCATAACAAAATACCATATACCAGGTGGGCTGAGAAACAGAAATTTATTTTCTTACAATGTAGGAGACTTGAAGTCTGAGGTCAAATGTCAGCATTGTCGGTTTCTGGCCAGAGCTCTCCCCTTGGGTTTCAGATGACCACCTTCCCACCATGTGCTCTCTGCTGTCTCTTTTATAAAGGCACCAATCCCATCATGAGGACCCCACCCTCAGGACCTAATCTGACTTGGAGTAGTTTCCAGAGGCTCTGTCTCCAAATACCATCACATTGCGGGGTAGGTTGTAGAAATTTGGGGGGTACATAGTCACTTAGTTCGTAACATTGACTTACTGTGATTGGTAGTATAATAATGATAATTTATTATATCAGAGTTCTGCATAGAAACAGAAGCAATACTATCTATCTCTCATCTATCATCTATTTGTCTAATCCATCCATTTATCCATTCAATCACCCACCCATTCACCCACCCATCTGTTCTTCCATCCATTTAGAGAGAGAAGGAGATTATAAACTGGTACACAGTTACAGAGTTTGGCAAGTTCAAAGATCTGCAGGATGAGTTACAGAGTTTGGCAAGTTCAAAGATCTGCAGGATGAGTTGGCAAGCTGGAGACAGGAGAGCTGATAGCATAGTTTGAGTTTTTTTCATGCCTTCAGACTCTATCTGAAATATCAGCTTCTCCCGAGTCTTGAGTCAGTTGGCTTTCAAATTCAATGTCCCAGTCTAAAGCAGTTCAAACCAGAAGACATCTTACTTGGAGAAAGTTTAGCTTTTTCCTTCTATTCATATCTTCAGCTGATTGAATGAAGCCCACTACCATTGGGGAGAGCAATCTGCTTCACTCAGTCTACCTAGTTAAATGTCAATCTTAACCAAAAACAGCCTCACAGAAACACTTAGAATAATGCTTGACCAAACTTCTGGAGGTGCTCTGTGGCCCAGTCACAATGACACATAAAATAACCATCACATTAATAAATGAACTGGGGGAAAAGAGAACAGGCAACCAGGAGTTGGTTTGGTGCTTTTTTTTCTTTTTTAAATATGTTTTATTGATTATGCCATTACGCTTGTCCCATTTCCTCCCCTTCATTCCCCTCCACCCTGCACACCCACTCCTTCCATTCCCCCCCTTTAGTTTATGTCCATGTGTCATAAGTTCTTTAGATTCTATATTTCCCATACTATTCTTATCTTCCCCCCTGTCTATTTTCTACCTACCATCTATGCTACTTATTCTCTGTACTTTCTCATCCCCCTCCTCCTCCCACTCCCCTGTTGCTAACCCTCCATGTGATCTCCATTTCTATGGTTCTGCTCCTGATCTAGCTGTCCTCTTAGTTTGCTTTTGTTTTAGGTGTGGTTGTTAATAACTCAGTTTGCTGTCCTTTCACTATTGATATTTTTTATCTTCTTGATTGTAGTAGTTTCATAGATGGCAGTAGGTCTCCTCACAGGAATGAGCTAACTTGTATATAGAACCAGCATAATGGCCAACATGGTGGTAATGGATACATAATAAATATTGATATTTTCTCTTCTTCTTACACAACCAACCACTATATTAGTCCTTTGAAAAGGAAACCTGAAGCTTTTCTTATGGTTCATTTTTTGTAGGAACATACAGACATTAAATGTAAAAAATCCATTATAAATATTTATTTTTGTAAGTCATATTGTCTCTTACTTTTTCTTAGTCTCATTTTGTTATTGTTCTTTTTAATTTTAGTGCCTTTGTTATAATTTTCTTTTTTCCTTATCACTTTTGCTTCATATCTAATTCCCACAGAGGAATTAAAGTTACGGAGCAGGACAAACACTTTTTAGAAAAACAATCAAGTAATTTGCTCAAAGTCATACTCTATTAGGAAGTAGCAGAGTAGCAGAACTAAGTATACATTTTTTCTCCCTTCATATTCAATCATTCTTCTCCTAAAATAGATTAAAGTACAAAGTTGGTGTATATTTTAAAATTATCACTAAAAGGGGAATATCTCAAAGTGCCTGTGCTCTTTAAAGTAAGACATGATAATTTAGAATTAACTGTGAGCATGCTATATATATCATAGAGGAGATAAACCTAATTCCTATACAATTAATTTAATATTTTTTAAAAATTTCATAAATTACATATTATAAATTAAAGATAATTTATTAATTTCTTATTAATGAACTTAACCACAATGTCATTAAGAAAGCTATTTATATATTTAATATTTTGACAAATCTAGTGTAACACCTAATAAATTTTTAAATACTTAATTTTTCTGAGGTTGAAAAATCTTGATATTAAAATACTAGTTTCAGATCATCTTAAATAACTTACACTTTAGAATCAAAATAGAATTAACAAAAATACCTAATTCCACACTTTAAAAATAATTGACATATCATAATTGACATATAATCTATTTGGAAGGAACTTAAAGGAAGAAAGCTGTTGGTGAGATTTATCTCAAAGAAAGTGTAAACAAATGTTAGCTATACTTAAAATCTCTCTGCACCTTTATTTTGTTTATTTTTGATTTCAGAAGGTAAAAACAAGATGCCCTTTTCCTATTTACCTGCACTATGTGAGGAGGAACTCTGGGATGGTCTACAAAACAGTAACAGGGTGATTCTCTATTTCAAGCCTTTGGTTCAGGATCCGGGGCAGAACTGGGGAGGTGGGTAACCAGGATAGGGAGAAAATATATAAGGTATACTTGTCATGTATACCTTTTCATAGTTTCTTGTTTTAGAACCCGGTAAACATGTTTTTTCAAACAGTTAAATTTAAAATTAGTTTATAGAGAAAGAAAACAATCCCTTTTGTGTTATTTTTCACCCAAGGAAGACTGCAGACATGGTTTGCCAACCTCGGTGTTTGTGGTTTGCCAAGTGGCAGAGGGTCTGTTCCTCGTGTGTCGACAAGTGTGACGTGTCTGGGTGCCACAGAGCTGAGTGAATTTGACCTAGTCTGTCCTTTAATCTAGTCTAATTAGAACAAAATCTTATAAGCTAGAACATGCATAAATTTGATAAAATAGTAATGCACAAGACTCAGAAGCAGTATTTAGGAACTTAATTAGTTTTCTACAGTGATGGCAGAAACAAATTAATATTATGAAATATTGTTGGTGTCAAATATTCATTCTGAGAAGCCTTAAAAAGTGACAATCAAGCTACTTTAATTCTATTACTTTTTCTAATAGACAGCTTTCAACATGAAGTAATCTCACAGAGACAGACAAATCTGTCTGACTCTAATTTTCATATGATTTGCAAGATTAAGGGAGGCTTTGTGCCTGGGGTCTATAAGGTGGATAAGTATGAGTTTCGCATGTGCCAGGAGAAGGCACCTTTGTAAGGTCCAGGCTTTAGGGAGACCTGAGGCCAACATGGAATATGAAAGTATTCTAGTTTTCCTCCCCTGTGAATATGGAGGAGCACGTTGAAAAAGTGAACAGTCTCTATTACACTGGACTTCAGTAGTGAAGTAAATGCATCCTATTACTGAGTGCCAAAGAATGAGAAGAATTTTATGTATTCTGTTGTGTCACAGTCCCATGGTAAGTCCTGAAGCATAAATTGTAGACGAATCCCACAGTGGTAGTAAGGTGGACAAATTGCCTTTATATATTTTAACAGATAAAATTTAAGAGCAGATATAAGTAATAGCTAAAATTCATATGAGCTCAGGGGCTACTATATTGTAGGTGGTATAGCAACTATCACTTTGAGTTTGCTAACTTTGTGTAAAATAAAATTCTAGCTATATTCTTTTCATCAAGGGTGTTACAGAACAGACATGGGGGGGCGAATGCTATACTGTTACTGAATGCACCCACCCTTGTGCTCGGGGGTCCCCCACCTTGTACTAGGTTCCCCTTGCCTGCATGGGGAAAGATGTTTCCTCACCAGGGAAAGATGTTTCCTCACCAGGGAAAGATGTTTCTCAATGCCAGAGACTGGTAAAAAAAGAAAGAGATCATTTATTTAAAAAGTTACATAGACTTGGAGTAATGACTTAATGTCTTCATTAAAAGTGCTGAAGTCATTTAGAATACCCACAAATGCATAGTCTTTCCTTTTTCCCCTTTGTCCAGTCCAGGGTACTATATCCCAGAAAAAGATCTAGAAGTTCGTGGTTCAGGCAGCCCCTCAGTTCTGGCATCATCAGTTACTATCAGTTACGTTGCTACTGTAATCTCCAGTTAATCCAAAATCATGTGGCATGTTCTCGTGGTTCACCAGCAAGGATCCTTTCACTCCTTTTCTTCCAGGACAAGTCTCTCCTTCTTCCTAAGCCACGTGGCAAAAGGGTGCACCCTAAAGCTGCACGGTCCCAACTTTTGCCAAAGCCATGTGGTCCCCCAAAACCCCACATGGCCCCTGCACCTGGGCTTAAATCCCTGCACCAATCTTCCTCTGCAGCCCCATTTCCGATGGCTCCCACAATCAGTTACACCTGCCAGCATTCCCGTATTCTTCCAGCTTTACTGGGCTGCCATAGTAAGTCTGGGCAGGTGTGGCCCTGTGGCTTAGAGTCAATCATCTCCAAGCTCTCAGTCTGGTGCTGTAATGAGGGGGAGTTGCTTCCCAGTTGCATCCTGGGTTGAAGTCATTCCCATCTCCTTGGCTCAAAGCAGGGCCACAGCTATTTAACATATCCATGAAACCAGCCAAAAGTTATAGATATGTTAAATGACTATCTTCAAAGGTTAGTCATTTATCTGCAAAGCTGTTGCTATGCAAAACAACTCTCAATGGCCCTGCTCCATGTGTCACATCCTCCAATTCCAACTTGTGGGGATGAGGACATCCTATATATGTATATTTCCTAATATTTCCTGGACACCTGAGTTTTGGACTCCATTACAAATCCCTATTTGAGGCCCCCCCTTGGCTGTACCCTGTTACAAGGGAAACACATAACAAAGTGCTTGGCAGGTATGAGACCTGTGTAGAGACAAGCCCTTGAGTCCAAATGGTTGAAATACTAGGAAGGAGCATGAAGCAGTTCTACTTTTTATTAAAGATTATCTATAGGAATAAAAGACACCAAAGAGAAACAATAAATTATCAAACTTACTGAGTTATGTTTTTCTTTTAATTAAATATTAATTATAACCATACATTCATTTCATCACTCAACAAATACTTATTAAGCAACTGTTATATACCTGATGCTATTTTAAGAAGTTTGTGAATAATAGTAAACAAAAGAAACAAAAATTTCTCTTCTCATGGAACTTTTATTTTGTTGGAGTAAACAAATTAAAAGCAAAATAAGGAAGTAAAACATAAACCATATCAGATTGTTATAAATAATATGATAAAAAGTAAAGTAGTTGAGAGATATGAAGTATCAGGGAAGACTGAAATTTTAGATAAGTATAAGGCAGGCATTACTGGGAGGCTGATCACTGATTCAAGGCAAAAAGAAAATGAGGGAATAAACTATGCATGCATCTAGGGAAAGCACATCCCAAGGTAAAAGAAAGCCCTTGAGACAGAACAAGTCTGTCAAGTTGAATATGCTAGAGCAGCTTAGTAAATGGGAAAGAGTAGTTGGTGATGAAGTTAGAAAACAGGAGCAGAAGATGGAGGGAAGACATCCTTGGGCTTTAATAGTTGAGGTCATTGAAAGAAAGCTTTTGCAGGGACAGATGAGTATCAGCATCTCACATGTTAAAGCTGCCACTTTGGTCACACACTGTCTTGTTAGCCTTTTATTGTTGTTGAATTTATCAGATATATACCATGAAATCATAGCCACAAGCAAGGTAGTGACTATATTACCCACCAAAGTTTCTTCAGACCATTCTGTAATCCTGCTTTGTGTCACCTAGATTAGTTTGAATCTTCTAGCATTTCATATAAATTCAATCACACAACATACACTGTTTTTTCTTTGTCTGACTCCTTGCACTCAGCAAAACTATTATGAGACTTACCCATGTTGTTTCTCATGTCAATAGTTCATTCCATTTAGCACTGAATAGTATACAGTAACAGGATATATCATAATTTGCCCAGTAACTTGTTGATAGATAACTGGGGTATATTCACTTTTTAACTATTGCAAATAACTTGCTATGAATATTTGAATGCAAGTCTTTGTGTGGATATATGTGGTCTCTCCTCCAGTTGAAGTACCTAGGAGTGAAATGACTGAATCAGATGGTGAGTATGTGCTTAATTTTTGAAAAAAATTTCCAAAACTTTTTCTGAAATGGTTATATCATTTTACATTCCCACCAGCAGTTTATGAGAACTCCAGTTTAGTTCCTCCACAGCCCCACTAACACTTGTTATGGTTTGCACTATTCTTCTTTTGAAAATTCTAATGGGTATGCATTCTCATTGTGGTTTTTATTTGTATTTGTCTATTGACTAATAATATTTAACATCTTTTTAAATGCTCCTTTAACATCTGTACATCTTTTTTTATGCTCACCCAAGAACGCTTTTTTTCATTGCTTTTAGAGAGAGAGGAAGAGAGAGAGGAAGGGAGAGAGAGAAACACTGATGTATGAATTGATTGCTTTGGTGCCCACACTGGGGATCAAACCCACAACCTAGGTGTGTGACCTGACTGGATATTGAACCCACACAGTTTCAGTTATGGGACAATGCTCCAGCCCACTTCACCACACTGGCCAGGATGGTACATCTTTAGTGACATGTCTTTTCACATCTTTTGTACATATTTTATTGGGTTGTTTTCTAATTTTTAAGTCTTGAAAGCTCTTTATATAATCCAGATACAAGTCATTTAATAGATGTGTATGTGGGTTGCAAATATATTTTCCTAATTTGTGGCTTGTAGTTTAATTTTTTACTTTCAAATTTTTTAATTTTATATTTTATTGTATTTTTCCATTACCGTCTATTCCCCGTGTCATCTTCCACCTCCACCCATCCCCTGCAATCACACTATTGTCCAAGTCCATGAGTCCTTTCTCTTTTTCTTTATTGCTCTCTCTACCCATCCCACCCCAACTTTACCTCCCCAGAGCTGTCAATCTGCTCTCTAACTCTGAGTCCCTTTCTATTTTGCTTGTTGGTTCAGTTTGTTCATTAGATTCCACATATGAGTGAAATCATATGGCACTTGTCTTTCTCTGAGTGGCTTCCTTCACTTAGCATAATAGAATTTGTTTTTCTCGAGGACAGAAGTCCTTAATTTTGATGAGGTCAAATTTATCAGGTATTTTATCTTTGGGACCAGTATTTTGGTATTGCATTTAAGAAATGTTTATTACAATCAAGGCCACAAAAGTTTTTTATGTTTTTTTCTGGAACTTTTATAGTTTTAGGTTTTCTATTAAATACATTTTTTTTGTATATACATATCAAATTGTTCTAGTACCAGTTGCTGAAAAAACATTTATGTATCTTTTTTCCACTAAAATACCTTGGCACTCTTGCTGTAAGCTGATTGACCATATATATGTTGTGGTCATATTGGGCCACTACCGTACTCTCCATTCTGTTCCATTTAGGTAGTAGTTTATCCTCATGCCATACCACAGTCTTACTACATTGTTATAATTAATTTTGAAGTCACATAGTTCTCCAACTCTGTTCTTTCTCAAGGTTGTGTTGTATAGCCTAGGTCCATTGCATTGTCATGTAGATTTTAAAATCAGCATATGAATGTCTATAAAAAAGTATGGTTGAGTTCTGATATGGATTACCTTGACTTTAAAGATCAACTGGGGAGAATTGGTTAGGTTTTCAAGGTTGATTTTCATCTCTTTTTATTAATTAGTAGATTAAAAAATTGATAATCATTTTTATTTCTCTGAATACCTTTTTGTGGGTAGTGGTTGTTTGTATGTGCCATAATCAAATTTTTGTAAATGCTCAGTGTTTTATTCATATCACCAAGTGCTCCTTACCAGTTTTTTTCCCTAGTCGCAGTTTGTTCTGTGTTCTACTTCTTTTTTTCTCTGGCTTATGGGATTCCTGAGATGCTATTTTCTTTGCCCATTCCTGCCTTATCTTGTGGTTCAAGATCGGTGTGATTCTCTTAATTAGTGGAGATCCTGAGAGAAGAGCAGGCAAACAGTCTCAACTTCTGATGGCTGCCTGTACATAAGCCCTAGAGGAAGGTGCTCTGGACCCTGGACTTCTTAGTTACAGTAATTGGCAGGATCCCAGCTTCAGAGGCTGGCAATACTTACCCCATAGCTGCCCATCCATTATAGCTTTCTGTGGGCCCCAGAGACCTCTGGGTGCTTCCTGTTATATCTGCAAAGCCTCTTTGGCCTTTCTATCCACTGGAGGGTCTCTAGAGATGAATTTTCCCCCTATCTTCATTTTTCTGATGTTGCCCTCCAGCCATGGTTCTTTAAGTTTTGCTGGTCTCTGGGTTCTCAAGACCAGAGGAGGAAAGTCTTGAGTTTATTTTACTCTTCCCCCAGTTCCAGTAGAACTCATGGTTTTCATCCATCTTATGGATCTCATTTTCTGGCCCCAGCAGCTGCTCTGGCAAGAAGCAGTGATAGGCAACCACACAGCACAGGAGCTGGGTGTAGAGCACCCCCTGCTGTTTTCTCTCTCCACATTCTTTCTCTTCCCTCAAATATACCCTCAAATATACCCTATGTGTATTTGAAAGGGACAAGTGTGTTCCTTCCAATTGACCTAGTCTTTCTTTATTCCTTTGCTTATACCTGGAATGTTTCACTTATCACTTTCTCAGTCAGTAAATATTACCCATTTTCCTAAATTTACCTTAAATAATATCTCCTCCATGAATCATTTCAATTTCTTTTACATTTATACCATGAATTTATTTTTTATATGCAATATTCTTGCTTTCCCTTAAAACATGTTTAACACGAGTCACCCTCAGTTTGTAAAATTAGGCAAAAGGCAAAGAAAGATATTCAGCGTCTGAAGTAATACAACGTCCAACAAAACCTTCGTTTTAAATGCGGACAGGGTGAAGACAGGCCACCTCATGCGTGCAGCATGGCAGGGTCTGGGCCTCGGGCATCTGCAGAGCACACACCCCAGCTCTCGACAGCCTCCTCTGAGCTCCTGCTCTCAGGAAGGTGCATCTTTCCAGATACTCCCATTTTTAAACAGGATCTAGAAACAGCTATTTTGTATAAAAATTCAGTATATTGCAATATATTAAAAAATTTTAAAACACTTTGCTAGCCAAATAACTATATCTGCAGGTGGTTGGTTGCAATTTCTGATGTAAATCGCATGGTGCATCAGAAAGGACCACAAATCTTTTTTTTCTTTTTGAGTCTGACCTCCTTCTGGAAGGCAAAGCATTCATCGATCCTACCGCCCCTTCCACTGCCACCCCTCCTCCTCCATTGACCCCCAATGCACTCTGCTTGTCGCCTACAGCACAATGCATTTTTCTTGTACTTTCTATGTTTTTGTATGTATTCAGTTTCTGCTTGTTCTTTATTACTACTTATTCCTGGATGGTAGAACCATACTTGTCCTATCATTCCTTGCATTGCCTGGATAATTTATCCCTCACAAAATGAAGTCAATAAAAGTATATTGAATTAACTCCTCTTCCTCCCTTGTATTAAAATTACCATTCATACAGAGTCAGCTAAATGACTCACTCAAGCAAAATAGCTACATGAATAAGATCAGTCAAAATAATGCAAGAAAGATTGATAAATAAACTTTCTGCTCAGAGGAGTATGTACATATAAAAGACCATTTTGTGAACTCCTAAGCCTGTCTAGATGGTGAATAATGAAAAAAATCTTCTCCCGGTGTTTCCTGTGTTTAGTTTGTGGACTTCATGCTCCTGCATGAGTTATTACCTGTAGAGAAGATTTCAAGCTTTTAGAGAAAGAACTACAATACTCAGTATTTTCTCTGGGCATTGAGAAGGGAAACAGGCACCAAATAGGAAATTTGTCTTTGTTCATTTCTACCTCTCTATTCATTACTCTCCCTCTAAGAGATTTTGGTGCCTACTCTCAAATTTGGGACTAACTGTTTAGTGAAGGCCCTGACCTGTGTGGCTCAGTTGGTTGGGTGTCGTCCCACAAAGCGAAAGTCACTGGTTTGATTCCCAGTAAGGGGCTTCTTTCCCCAGTTAATATTTCTCTCTCATATTGATGTTTCTCTCTCACATTGATGTATCTGTCCCTCTCTTTCTTTCTCCCTTCCCCTCTTTCTAAAAAGAAATGAAATCTTTTTAAAAAGGACTTAGTAAAGTTACCTTTCCAATTGAAGTTTTCCTGCGTTCCTTTAAACATATTGCTACCAAACAGCAAGTGGGGGCCTGCTGCCCGCCACCACCCTCCAGGCAAAATTCCAGAGGCAGAGGTTTGGTGCTAAAGGAAAGGAGTCTTTGTTCAAAAGCTACACCGTTTTGGAAATAGCAGGTTTCCACATGCATTAGTCACTTAGGCCTATCAATTAAGGTGAAAATCTGTAATACCAGATCTGAGCTTCCCTATCACTCCCCCTGTTAGTTTTAATCTTATTTGTGTAGGGTTAATTTACAAGCTAAAACAACATAAGATACAAAAGCTACACAATTTTGGAATAACAGCAGGCTTCTGCCTCAAGAACCTATTTCCTCCAGAACAGCCAAAGAAGAATTACCCTGCCACCCTGATCCTAGGCTGTGCTTGGAGTTCCTTCCCATCTTAAATCACCATCCGCTGGGAAATGCAGGCAGCTGCAGCACCATCATCCAGGAATCTTTGAGGAAGAAGAGAGCCAGAGAACCTTTATTTTAAAACTTCTGGCCCGTGATTCCACGTACTCTGGAGGTATTCAGCTTCTCAGACAATCCCGTCCTAGACTGTTTACCGTTGCCTCGGGCAACCTCCTCCTACTGCCTCTCCCTAGGAGTCTAATCAGATCTTTTTGTATTAATATTTTTAGAGGAAATTGTTATCAAATCTTTTTTGCTGTGCTGTGTAACTACCTGGTTTTGAGTTAGTACTTTTGGCACTTTTTTGCATGTAACTCAGTTTTTAACATACTTTAAGTGATTATCACTATTAGGATAAAGTAAGAGGAAGGTCAAAGTTTGGTACAAAACCCTTGGATATGTGAAAAAAGTCAACTTTAAACAATGATGACAATAACCATATTTGTAAATTCATGAGCACTTACTATACTCTAGGAACTAGCTAAGCGATTAAGTCATGTAAGCACTGCTGCAAGCATGTGAAAAAGTAATATATCTCTATGTTGCATATGAGAAGAGTGTAGCACGTGAGCTTAGCTTGTCCACAGATAGAGAGCTAATATATGGAGAAAAGAACTCAGGCAGTCTAACTCCAGAGGTCTCTAAAACCCGTAATGCACTACACAGCCTTCGATAAGGAAGATAAAGTGTTTGCAATGTTAGAAATACATTTTTACCAACTTAGAGGTCATTATTGAATCCAAGCTAGTAATGAGGCTCCTGGGTGATTATGTAAGTATGGTTATTAGTAAGTCCACACTGAGAATATCCTGCGGACCTAAAGGAGCTCCTACTCAAACAATAAAATATAAACTCCAGCATGCCTAAGAAATACTACTCCAGTAACCCACTTTATTGTAGGGAACTTAAAAAATTAAAATCTCCTTAGTTCGGTAAACTTTTAAAAACATTCCTGTTTTCTGGCACTAGAGGAAAGTGAAGGTGGGAGTGGGGGCAGGGGGGCAGTTTGACAGGTGCAGGTGGCAACAGCAAACGTGGGAATGGAAGTTCCAGGACGGAGCGTTGCGATATTTCTCTCTAAGTGTAGGAGATTGGAATCCACAAATAAGACAATGAAAAGTGTAAAATTTGGGTTTTCTCTTAATAAATTTTTGAATCTAGGTTTTTATAACTCATAAAAAGACTGAAGTGAGTGCAGCAGAGAGCAACAATGATAATTTGAAGTAACACCCATGAAGAAGTGCTCAGGGAGTGGGAATTATTTAGTGTGAAACAGAAAAGATTGGGGAATAATTTAAACATTGTTCAAAGATATGAAGAAAAATTATTGCTCCTTCCTACTGGGAGCTAACAGCAGGAAATGGGCTTTTGCTACTATCTGAGGAATTCATTTTATTATAGAAAATGGTTTCCTGAGGCAAAAGTTTTTAGGTATTTTTTTTTCAGGAATGCATTATTGAAAGAAGTTTGTGGATCTTTTTTACTGAAGGTCTTTAACACAATGTTTCCTCATCAATTTGTTGTTGAGATGTAATTCTATAAACAATATAAAATGGTACACTTTCTGAAATCTGAAAATCTTATAATAGAGATCATATTTTTCTGTGAAACAATTGTGATAAAGATAAGGATGTGGATAAAAAGGGGTTCTATGGAAAGTAGCTTCACAGGGTAATCTGATCATAAATTCCTAACTGGGCTGGACATGGTGGGTAGTCACACCTCCCAGGCATATAACATTTTAGTAAAAAAAAAAATGATCTCTGCCTTAAGCAAGCCCAGTCCATTGTGACTTTTTATTTAGGTCAACACAGCTTTGAAATAAGCAGTAACCACTCACAAGAGAACACATAATATTGTCAATTATCTTGTAATTCAATCTCTTCCTTGCTTTTCCCCCACCTTCATGTAATCTTCCTTACATTGCCTCCTTAATTTCAAATGTGTCATTCTCCATAGCATTTGAGATCTTGCTCCTGGGTGCATGTTGTCAGTTTGGTTCAAATAAACCCTTATACAAATACTCTGTAGGTTTGGACTTTTTTTACATCAACAAGAATAAGTATAGTAAAATCCATCATATTTTAATGTTTCGTCTTTTGATGCAGAATATTTGCATGTGTTTGTGTACAAAGAAATGTGTCTTAGATATGCGCATATGAAAATGAAAATGATTTAATTGTATAAAATCTGCTCTAGGATCACCATATGACATATTGTGTGATATGATTTCACCTTGCAAATGTAAGAACCCACTTTTCAAATAGAAGGAAGCTTCTTCATTGTCAAAAACAACTAAGTAAATATTAATTTGTGCTATTCTGAAATATCCCC
Source organism: Sturnira hondurensis (assembly GCF_014824575.4). NCBI lineage: Eukaryota > Metazoa > Chordata > Mammalia > Chiroptera > Phyllostomidae > Sturnira > Sturnira hondurensis. The sequence goes on along the minus strand of NW_028088227.1, from coordinate 7,290,241 downwards.
TCAGGGGGCTCGTTTGCCTGCTTGCCCTTCTTTCTCTGCACACACACTGCTCCTTAGGATTTGCCTCTTAGTGACATCCTTAACATAAAGCTCGTGCTTGTTTTCCGAGCTTGACCAGAAGCAGTCCAGGGCCAGCATTTACCCCTGAATTGGACTGTTGGGTTGGAAGGAGACGATGACTCACAAGTTACGTGCTGCCAGTAGCCTTTTAAAAGCTATCATTTGCTGACTAATGACCCTGTGGCATGAACTAATTGGTAGAGACACTGACCGTGCAAGAACATACCTAGAAAAATGAGGAATATTCTATTGAGATCCTCCCCTGGGATCTTCCTTAAAATCAGAACCCTTAAAAGCCCTTAGGAGGAGGACCCAGAATGGCTCTTGTGCTCTCTCTCTGTCTCTCTTTCTCTCTCCCCGCACCCCCTCTCCCCACCTTCCTCCCTCTCTCTTGTCTTTATTTTTCAAGTGCTGGCCACCTTTCCACATCCCTTCTCTCAGGCACCTTTCCCTTGCCTGTCTCTCTCTCCTAAGCTCCAACAGCCCTTCTCTTGTGTCTGTAACTTGTTTCCTGAGCCTATGTCTTCTATGGCTCACTTCTACCTCTGTGATAGTTTGAAAAAAAAATAAAAAATAAAAGCTATCATTTGCTTGTGCTGAAGACATTTTCTCATTCCCCACAGTTGTGGAATAACACTTTTTAAAAAGCAGTATGCTTATTATTTTGCACCATACACCACACAGGACGAAGGACCTTATTTTCTAATTTCAAACACATTGAATTCTCATTAATTAGCATGGTTAATATCAATCTAAAGTTTATATTAATTTGTAAGAGGGGACTGATTGGAAATTATTTTTACTTAGCAGATCTTTCCTTCAAATTGTTCTAAATTGCAGCTTGAGCTAAATTGCAGGAGGAATGCTTAAAATAAGTGGATGGGTGATTTTGAAATATGTTCAGAAACACCCACATGCTAACAATTTACACGCTAGCTTGAAAGCATTTCCATTTTTTTTAGACTGAATTTCTTAGCACCTTTTCTAAGTGTTTGTTATTAGTCTACTTTGGAATATCTTAGTTAAAATAATACAACTGCATTTACTTCCGAATCATGTCACACTTATTTTTCTCCACTCAGTCCTGTAGATTTTGTTTCCCATTTGGCCCAAGTTGATAAGGTTTCATCTCATTTGTCAAGTCTTTAAAAGGTTCTACAGAGAACTCTTTCATACACATTCTTTTCTGAAATGCCCAGCTCTCACTGAAACTGTATTCAGGAGCTTCTTATTTACGTAATATTCTCTGATCACATTTATTGAGCACCTAATGTAAAACAAGCATTGTGATTGATTACAGAGAACTGTGGGGTTTAAGGCAGCCCTACTCCCTGGCCCCCTTGAGCTTAACTTGCTCTCATTTTGTTCTGATTGGGTGATTTCCACTATTCTGTCTTCTGTCATTGATCTATTCTTCTATATCACATCATTCTGCTCTTGATCTACTCCAGTGCTTTTTTAAATGCAGTTGTATATGTGAGCTCTCATTAGTTCTTTCTCATACTTTCTCTTTGTTGAAGTTCTCACTATGTTCCACTATTTTCTCCCAAGAGTATTTTCATGACCATTACTTTGAACTCTTTATCATTTACTTAATGCCATTTCATTAGTGCTTTTCCAGAGATTTCATTTTATTTTTTCATTTGGAACATATTTTTTATTTTCTCACTTTGTTTGACTGTCTGTATTTGTGTCTGTGAGTTACCTGAGTTAGCAGCCTCCCCGAGCCTGGGAGGAGTGGCCCTGCATAGGAGCAGCTCCTTTGCAGATGACCTGTGCTGACAGCTGTGGCAGGCTGGCTGCAGTTGGAGCTGGCCCTGCTGCTGGGCTAGTCCTAGCAGCACAGCTGGAGTGGGTGCAAGCTGGTGGGGTGGCCCAAGGGCCTGCTGCACCAGGGCTGCCTTGGCAAGTGGCTGGAGCTGGAAAGGGTGTGGACTGGAGTATCCTAAGGGCACCAAGCAATGGTTGTCTTGGCCGGTTGGGTACAGTTGGTGTTGGCATTGTCTGGGGTTTTCTGGGTATACCATGTTGGGGCTACCCTTGGAGCTGGAATGGGCATGGGGGTAAGGGAAAGAATCTGGGGTACAACGTACTGTGGCCACCTTGGCAGGACAGCTGAAGCTTGTGTGGGCTTTGGCCTGAGTTACCCTGAGACGGCCTTGGCAGGCTAGCTTGATCTCCGGGACCATACTCCTACTTGCAGTGATAGAATCATGGAAGGAGAATATAACATGGTGCTTATCAGTACCTCCAATCCCAGAACCAGTTTCAGCAGTTCCCTGCCCATTTGAGATATGCTATAAAGTTAGTAAATGGATTTGCTTTACATGTAATCTAGGTGCCCTTTAAACTGCTGGAGTTTTGCTGTGCCTCAGGGCAAGCGAACCCTGTGAAGTCCTTTAGTGATATCTCTCCCTGCTGTACATCAGTGTGTTGGGGGTGAGGTTCCCATAATTACTGTTTCTCTGTCTCTCCGACCCTTTTTACTGTGATCCCTCTATCGTTTGTTGCACAGGAACTGTTCAATCGGTCCTCAGTTGTTCTTCAGAAGGAATGACTATGTAGGTAGGATGTATATTCAGTGTGTGGGAGGAGGTAAGTCCGGGGTCTTCCTATACTGCCATCTTGGACCTGCCTCTCTGACCCCACTGAGCTTACTAGGAGATAGAGCTAGTCAAAGCTGAGATAGAAGTAATCAGGAGTCTAATGGAGCATGGCGGGGCTGTTGTGGTAAAAGTAATGGGTAGTGTGGTTTAAAAGAATACCCCCAAGAAGAAGGAATGTCTACAAGGAAACAATGTAATAAATATGACTAATAATGGGTCAAGATGGGGAAGACCCTACTAAGCAAGAAGAAACAGTCTGCTGTTCCTTTAGCTTTAGCTCAGTGCTTTCACAGGATCAAAGGTAGATAGGTCTGACTGTGCAGTAGGGCAGAGTATTAAACATGGAGTTGGAGAACCAGCCAGTGGCCATATCACAAAGGACTATGTTAGCCCTGTTAAGAAAATTATAATTTACCCTGTGTGCAATGAGGAGTCCTTGAAGCACTTCAGAAAGGGTACACATAATCAGGTATATTCATTTCTTTATTTAAAGATTGCTATATCTAATATGTGGGAAACAGATTGTAGGAGTAAAAATGGATTTACAAATAAGGACACTGTTGCAATAATCTAGGCAGTCTTGGTATATGTAAATAATAACCTGGAGTAAAATCAGTAGGTTGGAGAGAAATAGAAAGGAAATGAGTGGGATTGGTTAGTTTATAGGGTATGGGGTGATAAGGAAGAATAAGATGATTTCATTTTGAATATATTCTATTTAATGCATGAATGGGAAATTCAAATATAAATATATTTGATATATATATGAAATATTAGAAATATATTACTATATTTATATGGAGAGAAAGAAAGAGAAAACAGTCAACTCTTTAAACGTGTATGTAGAAGTCAAGGGAGAAACGTGCTGATGATCCAAGTGTTGAAGTCCAGTTTAACAGCACTCGCTGAAGCCATGAGTAGAATGAGTCCCCCCAGGGGGGGAAACAACAGCACAGGGAAGATGTGTAAGGGTTGTTCCAGTGCCAGAAGAAAGAGATTTTGTTACCAACAGCAGGTGGGATCTTGCTGCCCGCTACCACCCTCAAGGCAAAATTTCAGAGGCAGAGGTTTGGTGATAAAGGACAGGAGTCTTTATTCAAAAGCATCACAATTTTGGAATAACAGCTTACCACATGCTTTACTCCCTTTAGCTTATCAGTTAAGGCTAAACTCTTTCACACCTGAGTGATCTTATTTCTATAGGGTTAGTTTACAGACCAAAACCACATAAGGTATAAAAGCTTCACAATTTCGGAAGAGTGGCAGGCTTCTGCCTCAGAACACATGCCCTCTAGAACAGCCTAACTAACTAACTGACTAACTGACTAACTACCCACCCTTGCCACCCTCTGCCAAGCCAGCCTGATTCTAGGCTTTGCCCGGAGTTCCTTCCCATTCAAAATACCACCCGTTGGGAAATGTAGGCAGCTGCAGCGGAGCCCCTTCTTCTATTTCAGATCTCCTTGCCCATAATTCCGTGTGCTCTGGAGGCACTCAGCTTCTCAGCCAGTCCCATCCTAGACTGTTTACTAATGCCTCCTCCTACGCCCCCTCCTCCCTCCTCCTCACCCCCCCCCACCCCCAGTGTTCTGATCAGATCTCTGTATCAACTTCTATACTTTGTGCCATAACCACTCACATATGTTTCATTCCTCAACTCCTAGCTTCATGTCTGTGGCTTTGAGAAGTGAACAACTTATAAGAAAGTGGCAACTCTAAGTATAAACTTTTCTTTCAATAAATTTTATTAAAAAGGGATTGACGGTGTTATCAAGTGGGAGAAGTATTTTTTTAAAGGGAGATACTTGAGCCATTTTTAATATTGATAGAGAATTAGGATTATCTTGTCAGTAATAAGGAGAAAAGATGACATATCTCAGCAGGAGGGATATGGAAAAGAATGGGGACAGATGCTAGTGAATGAATAGTTCTTTAAACTCTCTCTCCTGTGGCATAACTAGCAAATAACATAATTTAGCTTTTCTAAGGTAATCTTTCTTGTGAGTTCATTTCATGTATTAGTTTTGCCCATTAGTTATGTCTAAGTGCCTTGAAAGCAGCCCATCACAATTTGCACTGTTTGCAGTAGTGAGGTTAGAGATACTGCTCAGGATCATCCTCGAAATATGTCTTGAGCATTTTGGGACAAGATAGTTAACTGTTTTTCCTTAGTATAGGAGAGAATTCTAACAGATCATGAAAATGCAATATTAACTAAAGCCTGTAAGCCCTTCGTTTTTCTTTTTCCTCTGAAATGCAGGCAACATGACTACTCTGAGGAAATAAAAATAGAGCCCTATCATCAGTGATTAAAATAATCCTGCTTTCTTGGTCTCACTTTATTTAGATACCTAGATATGAGAAAGGTGAGAGATGGGCTCTTATTACCCTAAATAAAGAAAATGTTATCATCTGTCACTTCTGACTAGCACAGTAATAAAAAGTTCCCAGCCATTCCCCCTTTCATTGGTGTTTTCTAGTCTAGCTCACACATACGCTGGGGGGCAGCTGCAGGACACCCCCATGTCATTTACCTGACATGGGACTAAGGGAGGCCAGCTCCCAGGCTCAGGACATTTTCTGTTAAGGGCAGTTTCCACCATGAGGGAGAGGAATAAAGCAGGCTGGGTATTACTTGGACAGGGCTTGGTAGTGAACTCTCATCTGGTAGAAGTACCTTGACATTCCCACTTCAGAGCGAAGAAAAGAGTCTGAGGACAGTCATGACCAATGCCGGGGGCATCCTTGGGTCTGGCAGGTACTGTTTTAGTGCTGGTGACACAATGACAAGCTTACAGATACTATATGCCATTTGCTGATTGATTTATAAAATATTTTTAAGATGTGGTGAGGCATGTTTTCTGTTACTACTAAAAGGAGAACTTAAAAATGCATATCCAGAGTTAGGAAACATACCAGGTCTCAGTGTTGAAATGTGCCAAAGTTTTACTTTTTTTTTTGAGGTCATATAGTCAAATGATATTTGATGACAAAGTTCAAAACCTCTCAGAACAGTGTTTTAGTTATTTTTTCTCCCTGTAGCTATTTTATGTAAGCATCAAGGGCAACAATATTCTGCATTGACTTATGTCTCATTTGTTTGTTTCTTGTCCACTTTGACAAAAAACTTTGTCTTTGAATACATGTTTCTGGAATATAGTCCTCAGTCTTTGTCATCGTCTCTCCTAACGAAACTGTGCCTCTTCTCTCCCTGACCACCTAAGGGACAGGTAATTAACGAATATTCATACATTGTTTCTTTTTTTATTGAATTTTTTGAGGTGACATTGGTTAATAAAATTATACAGGTTTCATTTACAAGGTCTGTCCAGAAAAAGTCCAAACATTGTTAATATAGTGAGAACGGTTTGTGTGACATCAGTGTAACCTGGCAGCCGAGGAGAGTGGACTGGAATGTGCACGTGTTAACAATTACTTCACTGTACTAGTCAGTGGGGGTGGTAGACACCATTAAATGAGCATGTGTACTGTGTGGCTATCACATTCAAAATAATGAGTGAGTAGAGCAAAGAATCTGCATCAAATTTTGTAAGTTTGACCATTTCCTCCAGAGAAACTGTTAAGATGATTCAGAAGATGATTGCAGCTATGGGAAGCTGGTGATTGGCAGCTTCATCATGACAGTGTGCCCACTCATGCATTACATCTTGTGCAGAGTTTTTTGGTGAAACATCAAATCACCCAGATGACTCAGCCCCACTATAGCCCAGAACTGGTGTCCTGTGACTTCAGGCTTTTCCTAAAATTAAAATTGCCTTTAAAAGAAAAGAGATTTCAGACCATCAATGAGATTCAGGAAAACAGGACAGGGCAGCTGATGGTGATCGGAACCATGTGAGGTCCCAAGGTGCCTACTTTGAAGGGGGCTGAGGTGTCATTGTCCTGTGTACAATGTTTCTTATATTTTGTGTCTTCTTCAATAAATGTCTCTGTTTTTCATAGTACACAGATGGATGCTTTCTGGACAGGCCTCATCTATAGTTTTACAATACATCGTTTGTGTGTTGCATTGCGTGCTCACCAACTCAAGTCTCCTTCCATCTCCCTTTATCCCCCTTTACCATCTCCTACCTCCCTCCGTACCCCCTTTCCCTCTGGTAATCACCATACTGTTGTCTGTGTCTAGGAATCTGTTTCTATTTTGTTTATTTTTTATTAGATTCCATATATAAATGAAATCATATAGCATTTTTCCTTCTCTACTGGTTTATTTCACTTAGCATAATATTCTCTAGGTCCATCCATACCCTCACAACAAGTAAGATTTCCTTCTTTTTATAGCTGAGTAGTGTTCTATTATGTAAATATACCACATCAAAATGAAAAGACAACCCACTGAATGGAAGAACTTATTTGCCAATGATACATATGATAATGATTTACTATCCAAAATTTATATAGAACTTGTAAAACTCAACAACAAAAATACAAACAATCTAATTAAAAATGGGCAAAGGCCCTGGATAGATACTTCTCCAAGGAGCATATACAGGTGATTCATAGACATGAAAAGACGCACACTCTCATTAATCATCAGAGAAATGCAGATCTCACCTTATGCCTGTCAGAGTGCCTATCATCAATAAATCAATAACTGTGTTGGTAAGGATGTGAAGAAAAGGGAACCCTGTGCACTATTGATAGGAGTGCAGACTGGTGCAGCCACTGTGGAAAGCAGTATGGAGTTAACTCAAAAAATTAAAAATGGACCTGCTTTATGACTCAGTGACCCTACGTTTGGGGATATATTTGCAGAAACCCAAAACACTAATTTGAAACAATATATGTACCCCTACGATGTTCATACATCGTATGAACTCCTATTCCTGTGTTCATACAGCGTTCCTTATTAAAGGTTTCCTCTTCCATAAATAATTAATAGGTACTTGAGTTTTCATTATGATGTTTAGGAGAGAAAAGAAAGACGAAGGTAGCTTGAGAAAAGTTGTATTTTATTTACACCAAACATAGTTGATTTCCCTAATTCCCTTTTATAAATTGAAGTTCATCTATTGGAAAATGTCATGCTGGGTGCATGCATCAGTCCGCACACAGACACACGCTGCTCTGGATGTGGAATCTGGCTCAGAGGTACAATTTGACAGCTTGTATTTGCTTACTAGCCATCCCACAGCAGGCAGATGTTTGGGTCTGGAATGAGAGTTGTTTATAGATATTGTGAGAGTTGTCTGTTGGTACCAAGTATGTAAACATTTAGAATTCTGCAGAGCCTGGTTGTGAGACATTCAAAAAATTTTCACTAGAGTATAACTATTTCTCTATCTTCAGCAGAGCTATTTCTTCTTCCTCCTATTTTCTCCCATGCCCAAACAGAGTGAAACTCTGAGTCAAAATCATCCAGGTCTCTGTACCTTTTTATCTATTTGTAGGACTGTATTTCACTTTTTTTGCATAGAACATGTTTTCCCTTTTCCCTACAATCTACAGAAATTGATCCCACAATGATCTTATCTCATTCTTACAATGAGCACTTTATTCACAGGCATTGAGATGTGCAATGACTCACTTTCCAGAGACTTCTTCCTGTTTTCTTGTGGCTATTGATTTTTTGCTGCTTCTTACTCTGTTTTCTTGTGGCTTTTGCCTTATTCTGGTTGGAATTGAACAATTGCTTGCATTCAATCCAAAAATATTATTTCACACACTAATATAAGTTTGGGCAAAATTTAATAATAAAGTGTTATAAATTCCCCTTGATGTTCAAAGCTGCTCTCATACATCATGGTGGACTATTCTAATAAATGAGCTTTCTAGCATTCTTTCATGACATATCATCTTACTAAAACCTTTACATGAATTTGCTCTGCTTTAATTACCTTCTCCTCTAGTGGTGGATGTATTACTTCCTGGAGGCTTCCATATAATTCTCCAGGTTATGTATTTCCCAGGAAATGTCTCTCGTCTCCCTATTCTTGACCTCATCTCATACATGCTAAGAAGATTTAAATTATTACTTTTTCTATTAGCACAAACAATATGTATTTAAAATATTCCTTGAAGAATCATAAAATACTTCATTTTGAAAGATTTTGCTTATTTAGTTTTTAGAGAGAGGCCAAGCAGAGTAGAAAGGAGGAGACAGACCTCAATGTGCGAGAGAAACATCAACTTCTAGCACACGCCCAATGGGGCACCTGGCCTGCAAGCCAGGCATATGCCCTGCCTGGGAATCAAACTGGTGACCCTTTGGTCTGTAGGCCAGCACTCAGTCCACTGAGCCACACAAGCCAGGGCCATAAAGTACTTCACAGTGGTCATAAAATTATTTATATTTATCTTCTAATTACTCCTTTTAGTAACCCAATACAGATTTCATATCGGTTACACTTTTTTTCAGGTCAAATTGAGTTTCTTGTTAGAGTAAAAGTCTCTGGGAATTGTGTGCTTGTGCTCTGATAAGTACATAGCATTTCAATCAATCTGAGGTTTTTGTTTGTTTAGTTTTTTAGTTTAGGTAGTAAAAAGCTGCTTAAACTATGCATAAACCCTGAAATGTCCCCATGAATTTTTATGCCACCAGAAAAATGGAAACAAGCATTGTATTTGATTTCAAATTTAAAAAACTTGTGGTGTTCTAAGTTTCAAATTATTTTTTCAAATTATTTGTTCATTTTACAGCTGTAAAGAGTTTCTAGTTCTGCATGGAGGTCAGTGGCAGATGGTCCCTGGCAGATGTTCTCCCCACGCCCTTTGTGTCCCGCCCATTCTTCCACCCACACAAATTTGGTTCCATCCCTCCAGTCTTTCACTGAAATGGCTCTCATTCATTCTATTTGGTGAAATAATATTTGTCAGATTTTGGAATTCATCCTTCTCCATTCTTAGCAGTTGTCCCATTGCTTCCTCCTTCTTTGAAGCACACATGTCCCTTGGCATTTTTCTCTTTCTCTGACAACTTCTAAGTGTCCTTAGCAGCTTTCATTGAACTTTAAATCTTGAATTTATTCAAGGCTGTCTTAAGCTTTTGTTCTTTTTTTTTTCTGTACTCTATTCATTAGAGATCACAGCTAGAACTAATGGATTCATTTGTCTTTTATGGCTGATAATTCTCAAATTTAAAATCTCTTTCCCAGAGCTTTTAAAAATGATCTTCAGTACATACATACATCCGAATGGATGTATCATAGGCAGCTAAGATTCAACATGTGCCAAACTGAACACAAGAGTCTCTCTCTATCCCTATCTGCCCCCACCAAAAACCTTATCCTCCTCAGATAGTAAGTGGGTCCACATTCTACCTGGACCATGAATCATCCCTGGCTCCTTCCTTTTAATCCACTTTCTTAATCAGTCACCAAGTTATTTCTACTCGGCCTCTAAAATGCTCGTATATCCAATCCAGCCTACTTCTCTTCATTCTACCGTCACTACTTTGTCCTGGACTACCACTGTGTCTCCCCTGGAATACAGTCATACTCTAATAAACAATATTCTGGATCCTCTTTAACTGGTTCTTTGTGCTGCAGTCAAAGCAATTTTCTTTATGAAAAGCATATTTAATCATGTCACTGCTATGCTTAAAAAGTTGTTTAGCCCTGGCTGATATAGCTCAGTGGATTGAGTGTGGGCCTGTGAGCTAAGGGATCACAGTTCGATTCCCAGTCAGGGCACATGCCTGGGTTGCAGGCCAGTTCCTATCAGGGGATGCACGAGAGGCAACCATACGTTGATATTTCTCTCCCTCTCTCCTTCCCTTCCCCTCTAAAGATAAATAAATAAAAATCTTTAAAAAAAGTTGTTTAATGTCTACGCAGTTGCACAATTGACCTACAAGGTTGTATAAGTTCTGACACCTGCCTGCCTCTCCAGCTTTGCCCCATCCATGCCTCATGAAACTCATTGCTTCATTAATACTGACTGCCTTTGCTTCACTTCTCCCAATATGATACTTCTTCCCACTCTAGGGCTTTCTTTGTGCTATTTCCCTTGCCTATATGATTCTTCCCCCTTAATTTATGAATAAATTAATTTTCAGAGCTCAATTTTTACCTCCTTGTAACAATTGCTAATAATCGGATTAAATTAGGTGTCTTGTTAAATGCTCTGATTAGACCTTTTTTATGGACCGAATGTGTTTTACCAAAATTTATATGTTGGAGCCCTACCCCAAAGACTGAGGGTAGGGTTTCAACATAGAAATCTGTCTTTGGAGATGGGAGCCCTAAGGAAGAAATTCAAGATTAACTGAGGTCATAAAAGGAAGTTTTTTTCCGTTTCTTCCTTACTTCCTTCTTTCTTTTTCTTTCATTCCTTCCTTTCCCTTCCTTCCCTCCCCTTTCTTCCTTTCTTCCTTTTCTCCCCCTTTCCATCTCTCTCTCTTTCTCTCCTTGAGAATGTACTGCAGAAAGGCCATGTGAGTACATAGTGAGAAGGTGACTATCCTTAAGCCACAAAGAGAGCGCTCACTGAAAACCAATCTTATAGACCCTTGATCTGGGACTTCTAGCCTCCAGAACTGTGAGTCAGAAATTCCTGTTGTTGAAGCATATACCCAGTATGTGATGTTTTGTAGTGTCAACCTGAGCAGATTAAGACAGACTTGTACTTTCTTGTTATAGCATTTTTTTATGACTCTAACAAATTAGTAAATCAGTCATTTTATGACTGCCTCTCCTTAAAAGAATGTAGCCTACATGAAGGCCAGGATTGGGCTTGTCTTGTTTAGCACTTGACGTCAGTGTCTCCTGTGTCATGGGTAGTCAATAGGAAAATATATTGATTGCATGAATATCCAGAAAGAAAGAGCATTGAAAGGGTTAACTCTTGGAAAATGAGATCCCAGAGAGAAAAGATTCCTGATCACAGGCAGACACAGGCACAGAAAGGATGGTAAAAATAAGATAGTGGGAGAGTGAGTTTATTGAAGCAGGGCATCTTGGAAATTCATCAGCAGTTCTATCCATTGCTAAAATAACTACATAGATGTATGATGTTCAAGATTCAGCAGGGTTTATTTGTCTGTTGAAAACCTTTTACCCACTTCCTTTGTCCTCACAATCCTCCTATAAGACCTGTTGTTTTGAACTAAATATAAAATTATTGGCAGTGCTAAAATACTACAACTTGAAACTATTGCTCATCTATGATATCTATCTGGAATAATATTCTCCCTCTGTCTCCTATCTAGTCGACAAATACAACTTTAAGTCACTAGTTCTTAACTTTGGGTTTTTTTTGGTGAGGCTATATGGGGACCATCTAACATTATATGCTCCTTTTGTATAAATGCACGGGTATGTGTTTTTGTGAAATAAAGTGAGAGAAAGCTTGACAGATACAAGTAATAATTTGGAAATCTGAAAAATAAACTCTGGAAAGAGGTCATTTTACCCTGTAAATGACTAATGCAGCCATTAAGGGGAGTTAAGGGGACTCCATTTTCCTTCACTGATGCATCGCTGTCGGAGAGTGCGGCCTGGAGTGGCTCCTGGACTTGAGATCGTCACGGTCTGTTTTCTCCTATTTTCTACACTCTATTTATTGTCCCATCTTTTTTCCCTTTGTATTGCTAAATATTTAAGGTTTGTATTAGGCATCAGCTGCCTTAAACTCTTGAGTAAAGTTCAGTATTAGTGAGGTAAATAAGTTTCTAACTCAGAAACTAGAGGCTGGATGACAGTTATACTGCTAGCCAGAAATTTTTAGTCAGTGGTAAAATATTAAATGACTCAAGTAGAAAGACATATATCAAAAACTATATTAGAGCTATAAGATTTAACGTAGTTATTTAATATTAAAGGCTATTCAAATGAGTGCATAATAGAAACATTTGCAATGATTTGACTTTTCTGGTTAAAGCAGTTGTTCAAATTTATAAGTTTTTTTAACTTGACATAGTTTGCTCAGTTAATACCTTTAGATTATAAAATTGAGTGAACACATGTACATATTTAGACATGTATAAATTGAGCTAACACATGTGCAGATTTAAAATGAGATAGCTAAACTAAATATATCCTGACTATTATTCATTTCAAATACATAATTATTTAGGGTAATGAAGGCCTAGCAATCGATTTTATTAAGCATGGAGAAACCTAGTCACCCATATTATCTAAACAAAGACTTATTTTCTTTAACTGAAACTTCAAGCACCTATCAGGTACCCATTTTCCCTTCTCCTTATTAAGAGAATGACTTCAGTGGAGTTAGAAAGGTGTCTAACCAGAACATCACACTTTCTCATCGCTACCACAGGTAGTGGTGACTAATGAGATGTAAACAGGAGTCACTGTGTATGTAGGCTTTCGAGAGCACTCATTTAAAGGGAACTGAGTCATCTGGGAGAATGCCCCCATTTTACCCTTCCTTCTTTTTCCTTCTTTCTATTTGGAACATGAAAGTGACAACTGAGTCTTCAGCATCTCGCAACACTTAGGCAGCCTTGAGAATGGAAGCCACAAGCTAATAATGGATATGCAGAAAAAAGTGAAGGGTCCTGGGTAATGGAGACACTATGTGCTAGTCTGAGTAGACTGCATGTCTTCAGAGTTCTCTAAGGGCAAAGGTAAATAAATAAATTTCTATCTTCTTTAAGTTATTTTTATAAGTGTCTGTTCTTAGTAGTCAAATATAGATCATAGGTAATATTGCTTAATTGAAGATTAACCTTGGTAGTCAAGGTAATGATTGCCTAAGTCTCAATCTTTCATTATTTTTCCCAAACCCTACAAATTAATGAGAAAAAATAAATTCATATATTTCCAAACCTTCATTATGATTAGAAGATAGAGAATATTACCTTTAACTATGAAAATAAACAATATCTAACCAACCTTTTTCTTGAGCTCCTACTTACTGGTGCTTTTGCATGGGAAAGACAACCCTTTAAGAAAAAGCACACCCCCAATGTAAAAGTGCTGAAAAGAATCCTGGAGATCAAAGGACTGACTATTGGAAAAGAACTTAAAGTATAGAACTTGAGGAATCAGTGTCAGCAAAGCAATGATTCATGGGGAGAAAATGGTGACAATAAAGACAGAAGTGGCATGTGGAGCCTGAATGGTAAAGGGAAAAGGAGCATAATAAAAACATTTAGGTTTCTGAAAAAAAAAAGAAAGAAACAAAGAAAGAAAGAAAGAAAGAAAGAGAAAGAAAGAAACCAAGTGCCCCCAGCCTCAAGCACACTGCATTTAATTGCGTCACAGAGGGTGTCCCAAATGGCACTTCTCTGCTTTCAACCCCAAACTTCAACCCTGTTCATGAGATACATAGACACAGGCAACACTTACCTGTATAAAACTACTATCAGGAAAAAAAACATAGAAAAAAAGTTTCATCTCTTTTAAAGTTAAATATGAAAAAAGAAACCTCTATGATAGCACTGCAAACTGAATCACATATCTTCAAACCAATATTTGGGGATGTATAAAAATAATCAAAAAACAAAAGAATAGAAATGGCCCCCCAAAATGAGAGAAGAGTGGATTGGATTCCAGAAAGACATGAAGGTAAAAACAAAAATCGTTTCAAACATAAAGACTAAATTTAAAAAAATGTTCAAAAGGGAATATGGATTAAAATACAAATTTAGTAAGGGGCACTAAACAATAGAAGAAAAATAATGGAGAATGAGAATGACTTAAAACCCAATAAAAGGAGCCAGAGAGAAAGCAATGGGAATGAAGACAATTAAAGAACATCTAACAACCTGAATCTTGGAAAATTAGCAGTAATGGAACCCAGTTAATATTTAAAACTGTAATCCAAGAAAAGTTCCAGAAAACAAAATCTGTAATGACATTTATTGATAAGTTCCAAATTCGAAATTGATCTGAGACAATATTGTCTGCTCTGTTCCATTAGTCTACTTAATTCATATGTCAACACAAAATCTGAATTATTGTATCTTTATAACAAGTATTAAGATCTGGCAATATGACCACTTTGTATAGCTCTTAATTGTCTCAATATTATATTTTTGTATATTCATTTAAATTTTTGAATTGACCTTTTAGTTTCCACAGTAAAACTTGTGCTTTATTGGGATTTTATTGAATCTATGTATCAATTTGGTAAGAGCAGACACATTTATAATACTGAGTCTTCAAAATAACAAATACGGCATTTCCTTCTAATTTCTCTCAATACTGATTGGTAGTTTCAGTGAATGGCACTTATTTTCATTTCTATGTTTTAAAATTAAATACATAAAAAGATTTTTAGGGCTTTCTCTTCAAAATGGAGCAGAGAGGCTCGGATTAAATAGTGATAGTGTGTCTGACAGTGAGGGAAGACACAGTGAGTGCACCTGTGATCCATTTCTTTCCTGAGTATAAAATTCAGGAATTTGAAACATCAGCAGAAATATAACTTTTTTGAACTTAATTATTAAAATGCACTTGATATGCATTTTAATTTCTAATGCCCAACATGATAAAACATAGAAAAATCCTTGAAGTATATTCATCACCAAATCATTTCTTTTGTTATATTATTAAAATAGTGTTCCACTGCCTCATTTGTAAAAAGCAACATTTCAAAATTTGTCTTTTTATATTATAAATATTTTAAGATTTGTAAAAATTTTCTAGGTTGGCCAGGTAACAAGAACCAGGTAGCTTAACAAAAATTTACTTTCCCACAGTTCTGGAGGCCAGATGTCTGAGGTCATGGTGTCCGCAAGTTTGGTTCCTGCCCAGAGCTATAATTCAGAATCTGTCCCGTGCCTCTCCTCTAGCTTCCTGCTTGCTGGCAGTCTTTGGCATTCCTTGGCTTGGAGGTGCATCACCCAAATCTCTGTTTTCATGTTCACATGACATCCTCCTTGTGTACCTGTCTGTGTCCAGATTTCCCCTTTTTGTAAGAAAACCAACCATTTTAAATTAAGGATCCACTCTACACGAGTATGACTCCATGTTATTTAGTTACATCTTCAATGACCTTATTTCCAGATAAGGCTGTGTTTTGAGGTGTGGTAGGTGTCAGGACTTCAGTGTATGAAATTTGGGGAAACAAATTCAACCCCTAACAAAAATTATTTCTGTATTGTGAATAGTTTAATATGCAAATTTAAAATAATTACTTAAACCCTTACTTTATTTGTACAGATAACATGCAAAAACTTGAAACAGGACTATCAAATCTCCAGGAAGCTATCAGGAAATTCACATATGAGTCATATAATATTAGGAAATATTGTTCTGTATGAAAATGAATCATCCTTTTTTCCTCTTCACTAAATGTTCACATTCTTTCCTGGTAGAATAGAATTTTATTGCCTTGTAACATATCCCATTTTGCTTTATAATTATATTGAATATTTATCTTCTTTATTAGACTGTAGACATTAGAAGTGGACTGTATATCATTTTAATGCCAGTGTACTGCACATAGTAGGTGTTCAATAATTATCTCTTCAATAAATAAATGACTGAAGGTGGTGGTAGAAAAAAAGAACTGATTAAATTTTACAGTGCTGTCACTGCGTTTTTTAAAATATAACACTTTGCTTGTGTAAACATTCTTTATTTGAGTGGTGTTTTTGGTTTCAGATGGCTGCACAAACTTTGTTAGTAAATACGTGGGAATTACTGTCCCTTCCACTACATTATAACCCAGTGTGAAGTGTGGCATCTGCTCAGCAATGCACAAAATGGCATCCATCTCCCAGGAGCAATGTTAAGTCTGACTGAAAGCATAGTGGCTAAGATTTAATACAGTCAAAAATAGTTACCCAAAGATAAATTTCACTGGGAAAGGAAAATTAAGCTATTTTGCCAAGAAATCCATTGAATCTTTGTACACTAGCTGCTAAAAGGATATTTTACTGTTTCAAACAAAGCTAAGTACCATATAGTAACACAGACAGATATTTTTAGAGCTCTAGATATTATGAAAATTTGAGTTTGTAGATTCGGTTTTCAAAGTATTGGGATTTTCTCCTGTCTTTTAAATGTAATGGAAGAGACCTGCAAATAAATTTGTCTTCCTATTCACTTTCCAGGAAGTTAAGATTGTCTTAGGATCTTTTGCAATCATGGTAATTAAGTATGCAATGTATCACTTTCATATTTTTAGCAATATATCTATATCAAACCATCATACTTATTCAGGAAAGAAGACAGTAAGCTTTTATAAAAGTAAGCCATCTCTGAGCATAATAGCAAAAAAAAAATTTGGCAACATCTTAAATTTAAAAGCCAAATATCACCAAAGCAAACGCTAACCCAAATGCTCCAGGGCACAGGGTCATGATAGGAATCAGCCAAGTAACTGTAAGATCATAGATTTTAGATACTCAAATTTATGAGAATTAGTTTCATATATCACAGTAGGGAAAGATTTGGTTTTTTACCCATTTTTTTATTTAATTCTTTTTCAAGTACAGTTTTCTGTCTATTACTCCCATCCCATCCCACCCAGTGCTCCCCCCTCCCTCCCATTTCCACCCTTCTCAGTTGTTGTCCACGTATCCTTTATATATGTTCCTCTAAATCCCTTCCCTATTTCCCCTGAAATTCCCTCCCCTCTCCCCTCTGGTCACTGTCAGCCTGTTCTCTATTTCAGTGTCTTTGGTTATATTTTGCTTGCTTGTTTGCTTTGTTGTTTAGCTTCCTGTTAGAGGTGAGATCATATGGTATTTGTCCTTCAACACCTGGCTTATTTCACTCAGCATAATGCTTTCCAGTTCCATCCATGTTGTTGCAAAAGGTAGGAGCTCCTTCTTTCTTTCTGCAGCATAAAATTCCATTGTGTATATGTACCATAGTTTTTTGATCCATTCATTTACTGACGGGCACCTAGGTTGCTTCCAACTCTTGGCTATTGTAAATTGTGCTGCTATGAACATTGGGGTGCATAGGTTCTTTGGGATTGGTGTTTTAGGGTTCTTAGGATACAATCCCAGCAGTGGAATTGCTGGGTCAAAAGGCAAGTCCAATTTTAGTTTTCTGAGAAAATTCCATACTGTTTTCCATAATGGTTGTACCAGTCTACAATCCCACCAACAGTGGACCAGAGTCCCCTTTCCTCCACACCCTCTCCAACATTTGTTGTTTATTGCTTTGTTTATGATAGCCATTCTCACCGGTGTAAAGTGGTATCTCATTGTAGTTTTAATTTGCATCTCTCTGATAGCTAGTGATATTGAGCATCTTTTCATGTGTCTCTGGATCCTCTGTATGTCCTCCTTGCAGAAGTGTCTGTTCAAGTCCTTTCCCCATTTTTTAATTGGGTTAGTTGTCTTCTTAGAGTGAAGTCGTGTGAGTTCTTTGTATATTTTGGAGATTAAACCTTTGTCTGAGGTATCATTGGCAAATATGTTTTCCCATACAGTTGGTTGTCTTTTTATTTTAATGCTGTTTTCTTTAGCTGCGCAGAAGCTTTTTATTTTGATGAGATCCCATTTGTTTATTCTTTCCTTTATAGTCCTTGCTCTAGGGGACATATCAGTAAAAATGTTGCTGCGTGAAATATCTGAGATTTTCCTGCCAATGTTCTCCTCTAGGACTTTAATGGTGTCATGGCTTATATTTAAGTCTTTTATCCACCTTGAATTTATTTTGGTGTATGATGTAAGTTGGTGCTCGAGTTTCATTTTTTTGCATGTAGCTGTCCAGTTCTCCCAACACCATTTGTTGAAGAGGCTATCTTTACCCCATTTTATGATACTGCCCCCTTTGTCGAATATTAATTGACTGTAGAGATTTGGGTTTATTTCTGGGTTCTCTATTCTGTTCCATTGGTCTATGTGCCTGTTTTTATGCCAGTACCAGGCTGTTTTGATTACAGTGGCCTTGTAATACAGTTTGATATCAGGTATTGTGATCCCTCCTACTTTGTTCTTCTTTCTTAACATTGCAGCTGCTATTCGGGGTCTTTTATGGTTCCATATAAATTTTTGAAGTGTTTGTTCTATGTCTGTGAAATATGCCATTGGTACTTTAATAGGTATTGCATTGAATCTGTAAATTGCTTTGGGTAGTATGGACATTTTGATGATGTTAATTCTTCCAATCCATGAACACGGTATACGTCTCCATTTGTTTGTGTCTTCCTTGATTTCTGTCTTCAGTGTTGTGTAATTTTCTGCATACAGGTCTTTAACCTCCTTGGTTAGATTTATTCCCAGATATTTTATTTTTCTTTTTGCTATATCGAATGGGATTTTTTTCTTGATTTCTGCTTCTGCTGATTCATTGTTAGTATACAGAAATGCCTTTGATTTCTGGATATTGACTTTGTATCCCGCTGTTTTGCCAAATTCATTTATTAGTTCCAGCAGTTTTTTGGTAGAGTCTATAGGATTTTCCATGTACACTATCATGTCATCTGCAAACAGTGACAGTTTTGTTTCCTCCTTTCCGATTTGGATGCCTTTTATTTCCTTTTCTTGTCTGATTGCTGTGGCTAGAACTTCCAATACTATATTAAATAGAAGTGGTGAAAGTGGACAACCTTGTCTTGTTCCTGATCTTAGTGGAAAAGCTTTCAGTTTTTGCCCATTCAGTATGATGTTGGCTGTAGGTCTTTCATATATGGCCTTTATTATATTGAGGAATGCTCCCTCTATTCCCACTTTGCTGAGTACCTTTATCATAAATGGGTGTTGTACCTTATCAAAAGCTTTTTCCGCGTCTATTGATATGACCATGTGGTTTTTGTCCTTGCTTTTGTTTATGTGGTGTATTACATTTACTGATTTGCGGATATTGAACCATCCTTGCATCCCTGGGATGAATCCCACTTGGTCATGGTGTATGATCTTTTTGATGTATTGTTGGATGCGATTTGCCAATATTTTGTTGAGGATTTTAGCATCTATGTTCATCAGTGATATTGGCCTAAAGTTTTCTTTCTTTGTTGTGTCTCTATCTGGTTTTGGAATTAGGATAATGCTCGCTTCATAAAAAGAGTTTGGGAGTTTCCCATCATTTTGGATTTTTTGGAATAGTCTGTGAAGAATAGGGGTTAGCTCTTCCTTAAACGCTTTGTAGAATTCTCCTGTGAAACCATCTGGTCCGGGGCTTTTGTGTGATGGGAGTTTTTTGATTACTGCTTCAATTTCATTTGCTGTTATTGGTCTGTTCAGGCTTTCTACTTCTTCTTCATTGAGTTTTGGAAGATTATATTTTTCTAGAAATTTGTCCATTTCACCTAGGTTTTCAAATTTCTTGGCATACAGTTCTTCATAGTAATTCCTTACAATCCCTTCTATTTCTGTGGTATCAGTTGTAATCTCTCCTCTTTCATTTCTGATTGTGTTTATTTGTGTCCTCTCTCTTCTTTTCTTAATGAGCCTACTTAAAGGCTTGTCTATTTTGTTTATCTTTTCAAAAAACCAACTCTTGGATTCATTGATCCTTATAATTGTGCTTTTGGTCTCTATGTCATTTAATTCTGCTCTGATCTTGGTTATTTCCTTCCTTGTACTTGCTCTGGGCTGTCTTTGTTGTTGTTCTTCGAGTTCTTGCAGGCGTCGGGTTAGGTTGTTTGTTTGAAATGTTTCTATTTTCTTTAGGTAAGCCTGTATTGCTATGAACTTCCCTCTCAGGACTGCCTTGGCCGTGTCCCATAAGTTTTGGGTTGTTGTGAGTTCATTTTCATTTGTTTCCAGAAACTTTTTGATTTCTTCCCTAATTTCAATCTTGACCCATTCGTTGTTTAATAGCATACCATTCAGTCTCCATGATTTTGGGTGTTTTGGGTTTTTTCCTTTGGGGTTGGTTTCTAATTTCAGTCCCTTGTGGTCAGAGAAAATGCTTGGTATGATTTCAATTTTCTTGAATTTGTTGAGGCTCATTTTGTGTCCTATCATGTGGTCTATCTTTGAAAATGTTCCATGTGCATTTGAAAAGAATGTGTATTTAGCTTCTTTGGGATGAAGCGCTCTATATATATCAGTCAAGTCCATTTCTTCTAGAGTGTCGTTTAATGCTGCTATATCTTTGTTGATATTTTGTTTGGAAGATCTGTCCATTTTTGACAGTGGGGTGTTAAAATCCCCTACTATAATTGTGTTGCTGTCAATATCTTTCTTGAAGTCTTCTAGGATTTTTCTTATATATTTGGGTGCTCCTATGTTGGGTGCATATATATTTATGATGTTAATGTCTTCGTGCTGGATTCTTCCCTTGAGCAATATGAAGTGACCTTCTGGGTCTCTCTTTATGGCCCTTTTTTTGAAGTCTATTTTGTCTGATATTAGAATTGCTACCCCGGCTTTTTTTTCTTGTCCATTTGCTTGGAAAATTTGTTTCCAGCCTTTCACTTTTAGTCTGTGATGGTCTTTTGTCCTGAGGTGGGTCTCCTGTAGGCAGCATATGTGTGGGTCATGCTTTCTTATCCATTCAGCTATTCTATGTCTTTTGATTGGAGCATTTAATCCATTTACATTTAAGGTTATTATTGATAGGGACTTATTCATTGCCATTTTTGTACCACAGTTCCTCTCTGTCTCTCTCTTTTCCTTCCTTTCCTTAAAGCAGCCCTTTTAGTATTTCTTGTAGAGCTGGTTTGGTGGAGGCATATTCTTTTAGACTTCTTTTGTCTTGGAAGCTCTTTATTTGGCCTTCTATCTTGATTGAGAGCCTTGCTGGGTAAAGTAGCCTTGGTTGTAGGCCTCTGGTTCTCATTACTTGAAATATTTCTTGCCATTCTCTTCTTGCTTGGAGTGTTTCCATTGAGAAGTCAGTAGCTAACCTTATTGGGGCTCCCTTGTATGTTACTTCCTTTTTCTCCCTTGCTGCCTTTAGGATTCTCTCTTTGTCTTGAAATTTTGCCATTTTAATGATGATGTGTCTTGAAGTGGGCCTCTTTGGGTTCCTCTTTAATGGGACTCTCTGTGATTCCTGGATTCGTGTAACTTTTTCTCTCATCAAATTAGGAAAATTTTCCATCATTACTCTTTCAAATAAGTTTTCTATCCCTTGTTCTTCTTCTTCTCCTTCTGGTATTCCTATTATTCGGATATTATTATGTTTCATATTATCTTGCATTTCTCTTAGTCCATCTTCATTCTTTTTGAGCCTCTTTTCCCTTTCTTGCTCTTTCTGGGAGATTCTTTCTACTGTGTCATCCAACTCACTGATCCGATCTTCTGCCTCATCGATCCTGCTTTTCATTCCTTCTACTGTGTTCTTCAGTTCCGAAATTGTATTCTTCATTTCCTCTTGTCCTTTGCTGATAGTTTCTATTTCCTTTTTCATGTTGATATAGTTTGCGGAGAGCTCATTGTAGCTCCCCTCTAGTTTCTGGTAGCTCATTGTGAGCTCTTTGAATTTCCTGATAACTAGTGCTTTGAATTCAATATCTGATAACTGACTTGCCTCTCTTTCATCTGACATTATTTCTGAGACTTCCACTTTTTTTTTCATTTGGGCATTGTTTCTTTGTCTTCCCATTGCTTATGAGACTCTTCTTGTTAGCCTCAGCTTCTTAAATTAATCTGTTCTAACTCCCTGGGTTTATGGTGTGAACTTCTGTGGTAGGATGCCTGTGAAATTCAGTGGTTCAGTCTCCTGCAGGTATCTTGATATTCTCCGGTTCCATCTACTCCTTTCTTTGTGCGTGTCTGATCAGTTGGAGGGGGAGGCAAAATGGTTTATGACAGCAGGAGAGTACGATATTTACAGTCACAGCTGATAGAGAAGAGATAGAAGATCTTTAGGCTATATATAGTGTTAACTGTAATCTTCAACCCAATTTGCCACTTTTAAGAAAGGATAGACCAAAGATAAGCCTCTTGTTGGGTAGGGAAGGCTTGTGAGTTGTATCTAGAAAGCAGTGAGGTTGCAGGTGGTCAGATTTTGAGGTAAGGTGAGAGTAAAGAAAAGTAAAGAGATGTAGCGTGTGAGCAAGTAGAGTTAATCACTACAGTAATAGAATTCAGGAACCTGTAAAGTGGGCTAAGACCCGAGAGATGTGTTGTGAAGTATTTACAGTGGTATAGAAAGCAACAAACAAACAAACAAACACATGGAAAAAGGGCAAGAGAAGTGAGGAAAAAGCAATAAGTTTGGGGTGAAAGGAAGAAGGACTAAAACAGAAAAAAAGAAAGGAGAGGAACAGAGTACTGAAAGATACAGCAACATTAAAATTTAAAAAATATACGATTACTGAAAAAAAGTTTTAAAAAAAGTAAAAAAGTAAAAAAAAAAGTTTTAAAAAAATGAAAACTCCTCCCTTGTTGGTTTCAAACTGTCCAATCCGGTTTTTCTGGTTTCGGCAGGACCCCTCTGTGGGCTGGGTTGTAGGCCCAGGCGCACATCTGCCTGCCAGCCAGGCTACCAGACTGGTGTGCAGGCGCCCGCCCACCCAACAGGGTTGCCTGGGTCCCCCGGAATCTGGTACTGGTCCTTCCCAGTCCTGTGGCTGGGTGAGAAGCAAGTCAAGCTGCCTTCACAGGAGAACACCTCAATCCACTTTCCAGTAAAAACTTCTCAGAAAGCGTACCTCTCAGCCCAGCCCAATCCCCAACCTGACTCTAACCAGACAATGCTCCTCTCAAATTTCCTGGGCTGGCAGGCTGGTGGGCTGGCAACCACAGAGATTGCAACTGAACACGGCCCTCTGTCCTTGCCACCCTCCCTGCACACCTAGGCAGACAGGTCTCTGCCACCCAGCCCCGCCTAGATGGAGAGGGAGGGAGCCAGCTCTTCCAGGGAGCCCGCAGCCGGCCCAAGGCTCCACTGGGTTCTGGGCTCCCAATGAGTCCTCTGTGGCACTGGCCGCAGACAGAAGCCTCTACACCCCTAACGCAGCAGCTCCAAGGTGTTACTGGCTGGTCGAGGGCAGCCAGCCCTGCTGCTGCCACTTTTGTCTTTACTCACAGGTGCCCGGGTCCCGATGAGTCCTCTGTGGCAGACGCCCCTGTCACTGGGCGCAGGTGGAAGCCTCTGGGCCCTGACCGCTGCAGCCGCTGCGGCTCCGAGGTCTTTATGTGCCGGCCAATAGCTACCATCCTGCTGTTGCCACTGCCACCGCCTCCCTTGACTTCACTCAGGGTTGCCGGGCTCCCGATGAGTTCTCCGTGGCAGATGCCCCTGTTGCTGGGCACAGCACAGATGGAAGGAAGCCTCTGGGCTTCGACTGCTGTGGCAGCCGCCGCTCCAGGGCCATTATGCGCCACCTGAGGGCTGCCGCCGGCCTTGCCGCCTCCGTTCTTACTCGCGTCCCTGAGACCCCAACGACCTGTAGCTGTCTGGTCCGTCACTACTCTGGTCTCTTATTTTCATAAATGTTGGGGAATTGTTGGCTGGGGAATTGATTGCGCTGTTCCTCAGTAGATCTGCCAGGATTTTCTCCCAGGGGTACGAGAATTGGAGTTGCTCCATCCTACTCCGCCACCATTTGCTCTGGAGATAGGATCCGAGAAAGATTTGTTTTAATTTCAAAATTAAATACATTTCCCCAATTTTATTAAAATAGGATAGAATCATTTGCTTACTTATGGGTTCCAGGCTGTTAATGTGCTTTCAATAGATCAGTTTAAAGTAGTGGAACAAGCATGAGTTTTGAAAGCTTTTTTTCAAATGCCATATAAGAGAGATTCCAGAGCTAATAGGCATAGGTTCTCTGCTCATTGAGAAAGATGACAGGTGAATTCATACCCAGTAATTGAAATATTTTTTACTTAAAAATTTTTTTGGCAAGAACTTATGTTTTTGTTAAATAACTAAAGTACATAAGAAGCCAATTCTTCATATTTTGTAAATTTCTGCTGGTTTGTTGTTTTTGGGGGGAGGTTATTTTTAAAGTATAGATTTAAAAAAATATTCTATGGTTAAATCATTGATTTTTTTAAAAAAGGGAAGTTCTTCATTGAAAGATTGAATAAATCTGTATATACACATACACACACACATATATAAGAATTTTAAGGATTTTAGTATACCATGCCTATAATCCTTTTGTTTTCTGAAGATTGTCCCCTTTATTAAATTTATAAAAGTAAGCAGTATGATTGAGAAGCACAATGCAAATCTTAGGATTGGGGGAATGATAAAAAATCCCTGGGCTGTTGAATTGCATTTTCTTGGAAAAAGACCTAGGGATTGAGCTTTGTCATTGATTCTTGTAGGGTTTCAAGACTCCAGAGCAAAAGTTAAAGAGACTATATGTCTGGACATGTTGACTTCTTGGGGTAATTGACATCAAATTTTACTGCTGTAGATTTCCAAGCAATGTGTGTCTACATCATTAAGGCCAATTTCTTCATCTCACTTAAAAGCTCCTTTCCCCTCCAAGTACCAGCCCTAATATGCCTGCAGAGAGTTTCCCTTACACTCGCAGAAACTTCTACTTTTAGTAGATCACTGAATACTCCCCACGTAAACTTCCCATTTTCCCTCTTTAGTCCCATCAGTTATTTCTTTTTCTGGGCTCTAACCAGTTTGGAATAGCTCCTTATCTAGTCCTTTCTAACTCCATCTGTCAAAAATGTTATCTTCAAGGCAGGGTACAGAAATGCTATCTCTTCACAAAGGCTTTCTTAATCCCACCAACAAGATGTAGCATTTGTGCCCCTAAAGTCCTGCACAAGTGTTAACATCTGCCTTAGAAAACCATTTTTGCATTTAGTTATAACTATATTGTTGATTTGTGTGTATTTTCGCTTTTAACTTCTCCAGGTTAGAAAAAACATATTTTCTTAATAATTCTACCTTCATATAGTACAATGTTTTACACACATTTGGAATTGTAGCTTAAAATGTTGGATTTTTTAGAATTTCATATAAATGAAATCCAATTCAAAGATACAGTGACAGAAAATAGGTCCGTGGTTACTAGGAGGTGGGAGGTACACAGGAGATAGTGTTCAGAAAGGGGCATGATGGGGGCATAATATAATATACATTCATATTATGATGCAATATGAGGAAAATTTTAGAGGTGATGGATATATTCACCATTTTATCCTTATTGAAATATTTATGGATATATATGTAGGTAAAACATTTAAATATGTGTTGTTTATCAAATTTTACTACAGTAAAACCTTACAAAATGTTCATGCAATAAATAGAGGACTTTGTGAAAGAACGTTAGGGTTGTCAGTGAAGGCTTTTTATGGAGAGAGCAATGAGGTCTCATTTTAATGGATGAGAAAGAACCAATCCCATGGAATTCTGGGAAAACGTTTATCCAGAGAGAGGGAACCCTTGCAAAACTGTCAACAACTTAGAAAATGAAATGAACAGAAAATGTCAACAGTGGGAGATTGGCAAGAAACATGGTTAGGATGGTGGGCTGGGGCTCCTCAAGATAAAGAGTTTTGATTTTATTTGAAATAAAGAAGGGAAGTTACTGAAGCATTTAAGCAGGACCTTGTGCTGATGTAATCCAATTTATACATTAAAAAGATCACTCAGACATGTGTACGATAAATCCATGTGTCTGTGTGCCACATGGCTTTTGGGGTTGTGAGAATGGGTGTGGAAATTAAATCGAAGCAGAAAGACTGGGTGTGCTGGCGGGATGAAAGATACGTATCCTGAATTGGGATGATACAAATACAGATGGAGAAGTGTGAATTAATTCCTGACATACTTTAAAGATAGAAGTGGAGACACTTGTGAATAGTTTTAATAAGTGCAGAATCAGACAGAGAGTAGAGTAAAGCATGCTGATTAATATTCTGGCTCTAAGCTACCAGATAAAAGTATCTTTGAGACAGGATAGAAAGAAAGTAGCAAAATTCCTTGGCAAGTGGAATAGAGAAACTGAGACAGACAGCTGAACACAATGGCTGAGCAACTTACAGCCAGATACTAAAGGTCACCTCCCTAGAGGTAACATCTGGGCCTCAGTTGTTACCTCTGTATTTTAGCCCCCAGCCCAGAAAAGCAGGAAAACCAGGTGGGCAACTCCAGGATCTACCGCAGTGACTT
Organism: Sturnira hondurensis; assembly: GCF_014824575.4. Classification (NCBI taxonomy): domain Eukaryota; kingdom Metazoa; phylum Chordata; class Mammalia; order Chiroptera; family Phyllostomidae; genus Sturnira; species Sturnira hondurensis. The sequence goes on along the minus strand of NW_028088227.1, from coordinate 7,263,702 downwards.
AAGACCCCCTAACCTGCCCCTGACCAATCAGAGGAGACCATGATCCCCCCAAAAGGGCACACCTGGACAGCTGATGAATGTACTGCTGAAATCCTCCCCTAAGACCCTCCCCACGCAAGAAAGAGATAAAAGCCCCAAGGCAAAGGGCCCAGTGCACCAGCTCTCCCTCTAGGGAGCAGCCAATACCATTTTCCTTTTCCTTGTCTCTCCACCCCCACTTCTTACTGGGGGCGGAGGGACCAGGAAAAACTGCTGCTATGCAAAACAACTCTCAATGGCCTTGGTCCATGTGTCCNCCTCTGTATTTTAGCCCCCAGCCCAGAAAAGCAGCAAAACCAGGTGGGCAACTCCAGGATCTACTGCAGTGACTTAAGACCCCCTGCCCTGCCCCTGACCAATCAGAGGAGACCATGATCCCCCCAAAAGGGCACACCTGGACAGCTGATGAATGTACTGCTGAAATCCTCCCCTAAGACCCTCCCCACACAAGAAAGAGATAAAAGCCCCAAGGCAAAGGGCCCAGTGCACCAGCTCTCCCTCTAGGGAGCAGCCAATACCATTTTCCTTTTCCTTGTCTCTCCACCCCCACTTCTTACTGGGGGCGGAGGGACCAGGAAAAACTGCTGCTATGCAAAACAACTCTCAATGGCCTTGGTCCATGTGTCCCATCCCCCAGCTCAGACTTGTGGGGGTGAGGACATCCTATATTTTTAATATTTTCTGGAAACCCTGAGTTCTGGACCCCATTACAAATCTCCACTTGAGGGCTCCCTGCTTGGATGCACCCTGTTTTTATGCTGTCTGCCCTACCAAATAAGCAAGTTTATATATTATAGATATCCATGAAACCCTCTATTTGAAATTACTGTGAAAAAGCATGTGGGTTTGTGGGATTTAGTTACTACATAAATACCAGTCCAAAATAATCCATTCACTATAATTAACTATTGCATTTTATTAGGTGCTGACTAGTCCCTTTATTCTGAGATTTAGAAAGCTCTTTGCCAATACACATGAAGAAGAAGAAGAAGGAAGAAAAGAGAAGGAGAAGAAAGAATTTTTAAAAATTTGAAATACCTGTCACTGAGATCTACTTGTAGAAATATTTCATTTGGAATGGTCTATTAGGATTCTAACATATTTCAGTTATATGGGAAAAGGAAATACAAGATAAATATAGCTTCAGTTATTTAAGAAAAAACACACACTAACAAAATACAAAGCCCCAACTCCCTTTTCTTAGACAGGATAATTGATCTTTCTATACAGTAATTCCTTAAGGGCATCTTTCTGGAGTATTTCTCTTGATTTATAACTTCTTTTCTATTAAAGCTTTTTCAAGCAGGGCTGTGCTGACTTTTGCTTGATTGACAGAGTTTAAACATTTGCTAAGACATCAGGCTCAAAAGGTTCTAAAATTGTGATAGATCACAGAAAGAAGTTGTTACAAAGGAATTTAAAAATATGAGCCAATTAGGTAGATCTAAATAAAATTTAGGTTCTAGTAGATGTTAATTTTCTAGGTTCAGGACAATGTTTCTTCATTCTAACTTCAGAAATGTGGGTTTAGTATTCTGAGATAAGTTATTTTATTCCTACTTTGTATTAAAATAGGCATATTTAATGTCTAATCATGTCTGTTTTATATAGACTTTAATTTTATTTATGCTTAATTACAGTATAGCTTTATGAAGATATTTATTACTTTGATTAAGCATTTCCTACATTATATGTAGAATAGGTGGCTGGAGTAGAATTGCTATTACTGAAAATACTCTCAACAGATTAGTGAAGCAAAGATTTTAGTTATTAAAAGTACTACATTTCTAATTATTTTAATCTGATTATTAAACTATTAATAAGATAAAATATGTAAAAATTTGATACAGTATATATGTCCATTATTAAAAATAAATAAATTGCCCTAATGAGGAAAGTTCTTTGTTTGAAAAGATAACAGTTAATGCACAGATATTGAAGTGATGGGAAATATGTTATTTTGTATCATTTTAATGGAATGTGTATTATTTGCTCAAAAAATTCTATTTTTCATTGTTTTCTGGTGTGTGAATTACCAAAGGTATGTGAAAACTCAAAAATAGCTTTTATATTTCTAAATATGTGTCCTTTGCAAGTACACACATGCCTTATTATGAGGGCTGTATGAATAATAGTCGAATCATTTAAAGTGCAAGGTTTTGGTAAAAGGGAGAGCATGCAAATAAAATACTTTAGAAATATTTTTCAGTTACAGTTCTCCTGCCTTTAAATAAAATGGCTTTATTTAGAACATAGCTTTAGAAAAAGTTACTTTGGTTCACTATTTTATCTAGCAATGTTATAGAGATGTTAAAATTTGAACATGAAGAAAAAACCTTTCCACATAGAAGGCTGATATCTAATTCCAGAAACTAACTGGGGAAGAGGTTATCGATGTCGGATCTAAGTGCCACAATCCATGTCTCTTGAGGTGTAAAACATCCTGGATCTTCACCAGTGGGCTGGTGGGAGCACTGGGAATGTTTTGAGCTCAGTTTGGACCAGTAGTTTTAGTGGTAGAAGCCAAGGGTGGAGGCCAGGAAACCAAACCACAATTGCCAAGGAGACACAGTATACCTAGTTAATGTAAAGGCCGCAGAACACTCTGGAAAATGTTTATTCTTATGCAGAGTGTGGTTTATGTGAGGAGACTAATATTTGGGTTGAAATGAAACCCCAAGCAGTGGTTGAAAGTACAACCATAAGATTTAACTCCTCTGGAGATGGGACTGGAAATGTTTGGACCAATTTTCATGGTTCCAATCACATTGGGGCCGGTCAGAGAATGGTGCAAGAGTGCCATTATATCAAATTAGTACAGGTAGAATGAGGGGAATAGATGAGAGATACTACTTATTGGGTAGGTGATAGCTGTCCAGGGCTTTACTAGACCCACTGAAGGCTGAAAGAAATTCCAGATTCTGGCTGGTGGTGGTTTGAGATTTTAAATGTGCTAGAACTGCGTTAGGTTGGCTCAAACTTTGGACATTTGCTTCAGCATCTGGCTAGAGCAGGGGAAGTCAAGGAGCACCTCCCTGTTATATGTTTAAGGACACCACATGTTTGGATCTAAGAGGAACCTAAGGACACAGGAAGGGATGACATGGCCCCAGTTTCAAAGGATAGAGGAAATGTAGGGACAAGGGTGCCTAAGACCAACACATGTGAGATTTTAGTGACTAAAATAGTGAATTTTAGTGAATAGTGACTGACGTTCTGGTTAGTAGGATTCAAATCTCCCTGAAGTGTTAGTCTAGTGTTGGCCAGCACAGAATAGGCAGGACTGAGGGCAGTCATTAGCTGTCATTTCTCTGTGGGTCGGTGTTTACTTAATTTCTTCACAAAGTTGACAAACAGAAGTACAACTGCTCAGACTCACGTTCTCTGACTCAAAAATCAGAAATGCTCTCTATTGGTTTTTCACGTAGGCCTTTCATTTTGAGAGTATGGAAATTAAGGCTATTTCTCCGAGTCACCCAGTAAGTCAGAGTCACCGTGAAGTTTCTACTCCTGTCCAGTAGACTTTCCACTACATAATGTTTTGTTCTAAAATTAAATTAATTACTACATAAATGTACTTTCTACATCACATAACTGAGCTTACATCTATTTCAGAAAATACTCAGATGATGGCTTATTCTTTTATCTTTCAAAAGGTTGGTTATTTGAACACATTATTCTGGGTTGGTCAATTTGCATTTGAGAAGGTAATGGGAATTTAGAGAGGAAAATAAGTTACAGGTGCTGAAGAATCCCCTATACTTTGTGGTGTGTAATAGTACCTGCCATCACACCTTACTGCCTACTTAGAACTTTTCACTACAGACGACTTTGCAGCAATTATGTTAATGGCAAATCTTATTAAAACAAGTGATATTGAGGCGTCCTAGGAAGTGCCCATGCTCTTTTTTGTAGTAGGTAAAGTGTTTTGAGCACACACACTGTTTTCATTCACTTAAAACTTCCTAAGATAAATGGTCCTTAAATAAATATACTCTTTTTCCAAAAACAGAATCATTTTCTTTTTTGAAAGTTAAAACAAATACTTAAAATATTTGAATGGGAACAAAGTGCTTATGTATGAACAAAAAACATATTTAAATGTGCTTTAATACCCAAATTTGGGCTCTGCATGGAAATCTGTATTTCACTTGGGGAAAAAAGAAAGGAATAAGACCTGAAGATAAATTCAATATTAAATTTAAAAAAAACACATGGAAGCCAAAGTTCAGTGACCATTTGATGGAAACTAATTTTTCCATTAAAATTACTTGATTTTTCCTTTCTTTACTGTTCCTTTAGGGTCACAATTTTCAATGTTTTTTAAAGTCTATTAAGGGCCCAGAGAATAAGAGGACTATTTTATGTAGTATTTTAATTTTAAAATATATTTTAAATTTAAAATAAAATATATATCCAGTTGACTTTTTAACACTGTGATGTTTAGGGGCATGTCTGTATATGTCTTTTGACTCCTCAAAAACGTAATCACTAATAGCCTACCGTTGGCCAGAAGCCTTACTTATAACATAAACAGTCAGTTTTCACATACTTATATGTATTATGTACTCTATTTCAATGATATAAGCTGGAAAAAAAGAAAATGTTATTAAGAAAATTATAAGGATGAGAAAATACATTTAGAGTATTTATTGAAAAAAATCTGCAGATAGTGGACCCATGCAGTTTAAACCTATGTTGTTTATGGCCCAACTGTATATGTAAGAAATAAAAATGACATAATATGGGAATATGATGCTAAGTTCTTCTATCATAAAACTTTAAAGTATTTTCCAGATGCAAAAGTCATATAAGAGCTCTTTGTTTAACTTTCCAGAAATTATTGCTACATAAAAAAATATATATAAAGTTTTCTAATAACATGAAAATTATAGATAAACACATTTATCATTTTATATATGTGTGTGTGCATATCCATTTTTGATATATATAGATACACACATTTATCTCATATTTATATATTATCTCCACACATTTTTTCTATTTCATTGTTCTTTTTCGACACCATTTGCAAAAGCTATATCTATTAAGGAATTAACTCCAAATGTGCTATAAATGCTGGAAATATTTATTTTACAGTTTTTAACTTGTTTTTGTTGCTGTTTCTTTAATCAGGTAGCAATGTTGAAATTTTAGGTGTTCAAACATATATTTTTACATTATGATTCTCAGTTTTTCTTATGCTTAGAAAAGATTTTCTAGTCCATGCCATTTTATAAAGCTTTCTTACATGTTTTCACATAGTAGGTTATTGTTGCTATGGTAATAAATAATCATACATCTCCGATATATTTATTGATGCTATTTAAATTTGTGATCCAGCTGAAATTTATTTTGATATAATGAATAACATTGGGATCAACTTTGTTCTTTTCCCCAAGATGGACAGTTAATTGTCCCAGTATAAATGTTTTTTAATTATATTTTATTAATTATTTTACTACAGCTGTCTTAACTTTTCCCCCATCTACCTAGAACCCCTCACATCGTCACACAATACTCACACTATTGTTCCTGTCCATGATCATGTGTATGAATTCTTTGGCTACTCCTTTACTGTACCTTACCTTCCCATGACTGCTCTGTAACTACCTATGTGTACTTCTTAATCCCTTCAATGTACTCATTCCCAAGACACCACTCCCCTCTGGCAACCGTCAAAATATTCTCTGTATCCATGCTTCTGTTTCTATTCTGCTTATTTGCTTAGTTTGTTTTTTAGATTCAACTGTTGACAGATACGTGTTTGTTGACACTTTATTGTTCATAGTTTTTATCTATTTTTCGTAAATAAGTCCCTTAACACTTCATATAATAATGTTTTGGTGATGATGAATGCCTTTAGCTTTTTGTTGTCTGGGAAACTCTTTATCTGCCCTTCAATTTTATATAATATCTTTGCTGGGTAGAGCAATCTTGACTGTAGGTCCCTGCTTTTCATGACTTTGTAGGCTAGAAGGAATTGGTAGGAAATACTCAAAGTTTCTTTTGAGAAATCAGCTGACAGTCCTATGGGGACACCCTCGTAGGTGTTTAATGGCTTTTCTTTTGTTGCTTTTAAGATTCTCTCTTTATCTTTAACCTTTGGCATTTTAATTATGATGTGTCTCGGTGTGGGCTTCTTTGCCTCCATATTGTTTGGGACTCTGTATGCTTTCTGGACTTATATGTTTTTCTTCATTCAAATCAGGGAAGTTTTCTTTCATTACTTGTTCAAATTGATTTCCAGTTTCTTATTCTTTCTTCTCTCCTTTTGGTACCCTTATGATGTGAATGTTGGTTTGCTTGAAGTTGTCCCAAAGGCTCCTTACACTATGCTCATTTTTTTGGATTCTTTCTCTTTCTCTATGTTCTGAATGGTTGATTTTTGCTTCCTTATGTTGCAAATAATTAATTTTATTCTTGGCTTCATCCACTCTACTGTTGATTCCCTGTAAATTGTCCTTTATTTCAGTGAGTGTATTATTCATTTCTGACTAGAACTTTTTTATGCTGTGGGGGTCTTCACTAAGTTCCTTGAGAATCCTTATAACCAGTGTTTTGAGCTCTGCATCTGATAGATTGTTTATATTTTTTGCTTTGTTCTTTTTCTGGAGTTTTGATCTGTTGTTTCATTTGGGTCATGTTTATTTGTCTCCTCAACTGGCAGCCTCCCTGTGTGTGTTTCTATGTATTAGGTAGAACTGTTATGACTCTGTGTCTTGGTAGTGTGGCCTAATGTAGTAGATACCCTATTATAAGGTTCAAAAGCACACCTTGCCCTATCTCCTAAGCTAGGTACTTGAGGTGTGCCCTTCTCTTGTAGTTGAGGCTTGATTGTGGTTGTGCAGGCCAGTCAACTGCAAAGACTGGCTGACCACTGACCACCATGTTTCACCTGGGGCTCACTCCACAAGGCAGGACTTACTTCAGCAGGGCTCTGGTGCTCACTGAGTCTGCCCCTTCACCTTGTCACTTGTGGAGGTGGTTGTGTGGTGGTGTTCCAGTGTGGTCTGTAGCTGTCTACTACTGGGTACGCAAGCTCTGAGGTTTTCCAGGAAGTTCAGACCGAGGTCAGCCACTGCCTGTGTTCTTTCTGGATCCATTTGGCATATGTAACAAAGCAATCTGCAAATGGGTGCTACTTGTGCTGGGCTTAGAGGTGTCCAGTTATGTCCAGGCTGTGAACCAAGGCCAGTTGCAGCTAGTGCCAGGCCTGGGGCCACTTACCAAGAGGTATTTTGGCTTGCTGAGGCCAGCTGCTGTTTGTTAGAAAGAATTTAGGAGGATCTGAAATATCAACAAAGACCGGCCATTTGTATGGAAAAGCCACAGTTAACAGCTTGAATGGGCCCATAAGTTGGATGAGGCAGAGCCTCTGGGAATCACCAGGGAGGGGCACATAGTGTGAGGCAGGATGATGGAGTCTCAGATATGGTGCCCTCTTTGGCTCCATGGTAGGATGCTCAGAAAAGGAACAATGGCCTCTGCCAATAGTTTCTTAGGGGAGAAAGCTGTCCCCCAGCTCTCACCCTGATGCCAGACACTTCAGTTCCTCCCTGTATGCCACTGGTGCCTTTCAAGCTGCTACTCTAGTGATGGAGCTCAGAGTGAGTGTGAGTAAGTCCATGCATGGGCCCTTTAACACGATCTGCTGGGGAACCCAGCAGTTTCTCCCACTGACTCAATCCTCACTGGTTTTTATAGCCAGAAGTTGTGGGGATTTATCTTCCTGGACTGGAACCCTGGGCTAGGGAGCCTGGTGTGGGACTGGGATCCCTCCCTCATGAAACATCCCTCCTAATGTTTATCTGCCACACATAGGAATGGGACCAGCCCATTCCAATTCTCTGCATTTCTGCCCCTCCCACTAGTCTGGATGGATGTGGTTTCTATTTTAATTCTGTAGTTTTAGGACTTCCATTGAGCTCAATTTCTGATGGTTCTGAGTGATAGTTGGTCTGTATTTTAGTTGTAATTTTTATACAGTTGTGCAAAGAGGTGAGGCATGTTTACCTGAGCCACCATGTTCTTCAGCTATTGCCAGTATAAATGATTGATTTATAATTTTTTAGATGCTAATTTTTTCCCAATAGTATTTGATTTTCTTTCAAACCAATAATTATAAGTAAACAAAAATTTGTTTAATTACTTTTCTTTAAATTGACTTTTCAGTTATAGTCTTTAAAATGCCTGATGAATTTTGAACCGATAGTCTTATAACTGTGATAATCCTATGATAGTGCATTTAGTTCAGATTTTTCCTATAAAAATTCTTTTTTAAGAATTCTTACCTGAAAGTTGAGATAATTTCTTAGGAAATTATCTCCTAATTATTTTTAGTTTAGCTGTGTTTTGAAAATTATAGACAATAAGAAAGTATCTTTCTCTGGAACCTCCCATTTTTAAAATAATCTTTTTATTTTGGAGTAGTTTTAGATTTCCAAAAATAATGCAAATATAGTAGTTTCCATATCTCCCAACCCTGTTCCCCAATTATTAATGTTCTTATATTAAATATAATGTGCCATTACATTATTATTTTCATGTGTCACAAATAATGAAACAATATTGATACATTATTATTAACCCAAGTTAACACGTTACTAAGTATACCTTGGTTTCTTACTAAGGAAAAACCAGGGAAACTGCATTATCCCATCCACAATACCATATTATGTCTTGTTATCGCTATGGTCTGCATGTTTGTGTCTCACACAAAATACAGGATGTTGAAATCCTAATGTCCAGTGTGATGGTATTAGGAGGTGGAGTTTCGGGAAATGCTTACTTCAGGAGAGCAGGGCCCTCATGAATGGGATTAGTGATTTTATAAAAAGGACCCCTGAGAGACCCCTGGACCCTCCGACTGTGAGGATACAATAAGTCTAAGAACCAGAAGAGGCCCTCACCCAACCATACAGGCACCGTGATGTGGGATTTACAGCATCTGGGACTATGAGAAATCAGTTTCTGTGGCTAATAAACTACCTAGTCTGTGGTATTTTATAGGAATAGATTGAACAGATTAAGACAGTTGTAATGTCTCTGCAGACGCCTCTTAGCTGTAAGTTTCACAGACTTTCCTTATATTGATGATATTAAAGAGTTTTAAAGAGTACTTGTCAAGTATTTTGCAGAATTTCCCTCAACTGGGAATTGTTTGGTGTTTTTCTCATGATTAGTCAGGGACTATGAGTCTTTGGGAGGAAGACTACAAATGTAAAGTGTCATTTCTTGATATGTCATATCAAGAATATATATTATCAATTTGACTTATCACTTGTTCACCTGAGAGTAGTGTTTGTCAGGTTTCTCCACTGCAGTTAGTTACCATATTTTTTAAAAGATTTTATTTATTTATCTTTAGAGGGGAAGGGAAGGAGAGAAGGAGAGAAATATCAATGTATGGTTGCCTCTTGTGAGTCCCCTGCTGGAAACTGTCCTGCAACCCAGGCATGTGCCCTGACTGGAAATCAAACCGCAATCATCTGATTTCCAGGCCTGCGCTCAATCCACTGAGCTACACCAGCCAGGGCAGTTACCATATTTTTGGACCATAAGATGCACCTAGGTTTTAGAGGAGGAAAATAGGAAAAAAATTTTGAAGCAAAAAATGTGGTAAAATATTTAATAACATAAATAACATAATATTTCACCAATGTAAATATAAACAGAACTCAACAGCAGCATTAACAACCATTATTCCTCCTGAATTTGGGGGGGAAAAGTGCATCTTATAGTGTGAAAAATACGGTACTCTTTTTATTCCCCTTTCAGTACCCTGTTCTTTGGAAGAAAATATGATACATGGCCCATACATTCAGTGTGGCATTATGTTCCACCTCACTGAGCACAAAGTGTCTAAATAAATAAATAAATAAGGAGAATAGACAAATATCTCAACTAGAAAGATTCCAGATAATTTATGTATTTAGTTATTTAAATGTAAAATATTATACATTTATTTTATACTGTGTCCATTTTTTAAAAATTTAAAATGAATTTGTCTTGATTCAGGAAAAGAAATTGGCTAGGAGACAGGAAGGCCAAGGATAGTACATGTTGATGTGAGAAACAAGGATTAGAGCCTAAAGTTACTGCCTGGAGAACCAACTTTTAGAAGCAGAAGATAGGCCAAAGGATTAGGCCTAAATTTTAAAAAGAAAGAAAAATAATTTTGAATTATTTTGATTTACTCAAAATTTGACTAGGGTGATGGGGCCAGAGCTTATTATTTTTTAATAAGCCACCAAACCAAACCTGGACATCAGTACTTAAACCATCAACTACCTGGTCTTTATCTGACCAGGAGCAAGCAAAGCTATATACACTTTAAGCATCTAAGGCTCTTTCTACTTAAAACATTTGAGAACAGCAGTTTCTCTTTCTCAGAGAGACTGTAAGCTACTGGGAGACCTTTAAAAATGTCATGGCTGACCACTGTTACTGAAAGGCCTCTCAGGATAGTTTGTTTTCCTTGGATAATCCTTTCACAAGGCATATTAAAATCCAAGGCTAAACCTTTACACTGGCCCTCCCCAGTATGGGGCTTGGGATCAAGGCTTATGTACAATTGTGAGAAGCATTACACTTAATTTCAGATTTTTAGAAAGCTCCCAAAGTATTGTGTTCTAACTGAAAGACAGATTCTTTCCATTCTCTACTTATTGGAAATATGTTATGTTTAAGTTAGTCTGTAGAGCTACATTAGAAAAGATATAATTAATCAAGAAATGTCTAAGAAGCAATGAGGATATAAATTTATTCCCAGTCTTACTAGCTGGTGAATAATTTTGAATTATATTAGATGATACAAGTGATGTTTTAGGATGAGAAATTGCAGAACTAAATCATCTCAAAGTAAATGTCAGTTTGGATGAATGTTTTTCACTATAACAGTCTAAGCATTTTTTGTATGTATTATATGTTGCTAGTGTCCAAAATTTAGCATTTCACGGTATGTAAATATTTCTATTTTCATTATTGCCGAGGAGAGATTTGTCCACAAGCTTTTCTGACTCAAGTGGATTTAACTTAAACCCCAAATTTAATTACAAATAAGGTGGTTGTATTGACTCATGCTTATGAATTTCAATTAGGTAGGAACACACCATGGATGGAAGCTCTCCACTTACAGATTAGGAAACATTAATTCAGATATGTCAGTGTACTTTAAAAGGATTCAAATCACAGTTTCAGTATTTTTATTTTTATAGCCCTGTTTGGCATAACACATTTTTCCCCCATGTTGTGTGTCAGGATTTAATGGTGGAAATAAAGGTATCAGAGTACACTGATTTAGAGTATTCCCAAGGAAGTTCATGTTAAGATCTGGTCATTTCAAAAACTTTGTAATTCAGAATATCTTGAGTTTTACTGAATTCATACCAAGATTTTTGTTCTGTTGTCTTTTGTGTGTTAATTGTCAATACAACAACTTGAGTTTATGTAAAAGGCCTTAGATGATTATCTTGATCCTTGGAACTTCCAAGACATTACCCTTCTGCCCCAACACAACAGGTAGACATTCTGTGATAGATGCAAATACAATGTCTACAGCTACATTTAATTGTATAATTTGTATCAGACACCAGGTATGGCTACTGCCTGCAGAGTGAAAAACAATCCGGTATAATCTAATCAGCATGATCACTGAATCTTTATTAGTCTTTGGTTAGTTATCCATTAGCATGCAAAGAAATCCATCTCTGTGCTCTTATCTTTCATTGATGTAAACTTGTTTAAAGTTCCTCCAGAGAAATTTAGAGGAAACTAGAAAATAAATTCTCAGTTCCTTGAAAATCTGACTCTACACACATCTTCTCTATGTAATTTGACTCTGCACTGAACATTCTCCAGCTTTTACTAATAAATGCCTTTGACCATGCATATAGAGTGGGCTAACTTTAGCATGCACCTGACATTTAGTTTTTTAGTATTCTGGCTACAGTTGGAGAAAGAAAGAAAGAGCTACATTTTCTCTTCCTCCTCCATCCTTTTTTTTTTCCATTTGGAGATATCAGGACATCTTAGTTCTAACTCTTTCACTAATAGGTGTCAAATCACCTTGCCTTTTTAAGACCTCGTTTTCTTATCTGTAATATAAAGGGATTTGACAAGAAATTTTTGAAAGCCACTTAGGACTTAAAAGTCATTGAAATTAACGAAGAGATATAAAATCAGAGCCTTTTATATAAAGCATTTGAAGGTGTTTTCAAATAGTTTTTTCTTTCTTTGGGGGGCCATATATAATTTTTTTTTGTTTTTGGAAACACCACATCTTTTATATGGTTTAGTCTTCAAGGTCAATTCCTGGTTGCATTGGTTGTATCGATGTTGTGAAAAACTACCACAAACTTGAAACAGCACAAACTAACCGTAGCTGTGGAGGTCAAAAACCCAAAATGGGTTTCACAGGGCTAAAATCCAAGAATCAGTGGGAGGTATGTGATGCTTTGCCTCATGGCTTCTTCCTCCATCTTCAAAGCCAGTGGTCTAACTAACATCTTCAAATCTCTCTCTCTCTCTCTCTCTGTCTGTCCCTCTCATACCTGCTTTGCTCTTATAAATACTTTGGAAATGACACTGGACCCACTTGGATAATCCAGGAAAATTTTTCTGTTTTAAGATCCTTAATCATATCTCCAAGTCCCCTTTGCCACACAAGGTAATATATTCACAATTTCTGGGGCAAGGGTGTGGCTTGTTTGGGGAGTCAGCTTTCTGTCCACCACACTAGGGAACCCCAACACATTTGCATGACTTTACTTTATGAAGTTACTGTTACTAACTTAGTATCGTGGTAGATATTGCTCCTTAAAATTGGCTGTTTTTTCCAATTTCCCAGTTTGTTTCTCTTCCTAAAAATAATCAATCATGAGTGAAATAGGTAAAAGAAAATAAGAATGACAAGCATAGGAAAGTTTTAACCATTGGGAAATCTACAGAGTTTTCTTTCAATCACGGATCTTGGTCTTTATTTCTTTACTACCCAAGTTAGCTGCTAAGTAATATGGAGACACCACTCCTCAGAGGTGGTCCTAGAAGTGTGCCTTGTAGCTCAGACTCATTAAGAGAGAGTTGGCGGGGAAAAAGACAAAAACTACAAACTGAGTCTGTCTGGGGCATCCTTATTTGTGTTTGGAAGACAGGGAGGGGAAACCATTTATGTAGTAAACTCTTAGTTTTTCCTTTATGAAGAACGTTTTCTTATCTGGTGTCAGCATCCTTTTCTTGGTTCAAATGCCAGACATAAGATCACCTTCCTTCTTCCTAGGGCTGCCCTCACTCACTGGTGCTGGAACCTGTCCCTATAGGACCCCTTTACCCCTTCAGTGTAATTCGTCTACCTAAGTGTCCTTCCTTATTTTTTTTAAGTTTTAAACCTATAAATCATATCTAAATTTAATGCCTTTTTTGCTAGTCAAGCAGTAAAATTTAATTATCCTTGTGCACCAAGTGCCTATCACTCTAGTCTGAGTTTCTTTCTCAAACACAGCTTTCATTAATTGACAAATAAATTTGAGACTTTTTTATATGCTTATATAGGTGTCTGTATATATGAACCCATACAGATGTAAACTTATTCTTTGTGAACTTTTTAATTAGTGAAATCATATACTGTATATATCCTCCCAAAACTTTTTTTTCACTTGAGTATTTGGGAGATAATTCAATGTCCTTATACAAGGGGGGAAGCAAAAGCCCCACAATTATCTTCTAGAGGGCAGGCCCCTTGTAAGACAGGCTTCCCCTGTTGGTGAGTGTTCTCGGTACCCGTCTGTATCAGTGTACCACCTGGAGTTGTTGTGTGAGGCTGTGTTTGGCTTCAGTGAATTTTTTTTTTTTCTGAAGAGTCTTAGCACATTGGCTAAAAGACTCTTCTAGCACATTTTCATGATGGGCAAGTTACAAGCACATCTGCCCACATTGTGCTTAGTGTTCAGCAGTTTTTGAACAAAAATGGCATGACCCCATGCCCCACCCTCCCTATTCACCTGATCTCGTCCTGAGTGACACTTTTGTTTCCCCAGATGAAAGAAGTCCTCAAAGGGAAACATTTTGTCTATGTGAAAGAGATGAAACAAAAACAGATAGGAACACTAAAAGGGGTCAAAATTAATGAGTCAAAAATGGTTTTGAGGCCTGGCTGGTGTAGCTCAGTGGATTGAGCGCAGGCTTGTGAACCACACGATTGCGGTTCGATTCCCAGTCAGGCCACATGCCTGGGTTGCAGGCCAGTCCCCAGCAGGGGACGCATGAGAGGCAACCACACATTGATATTTCTCTCCTTCTCTCCTTCCCTTCCCCTCTAAAGACAAATAAATAAAATCTTAAAAAAAATGGTTTTGAGCAGTGGAAAAAAGTCCTGATGGGTGTATTGCATCAAATAGAGAGTACTTTGAAGGTGACTGGAGTTTAAACATGTAAGAATAAATCCACAATTTTTTATAAATAAATCCCATGTTTCTTTGGGTCTCCCCTCAAATGCTGATTTGATGCATTCTTTGTACTCCCTGGGCGAGATGCACCACCACTCATGTAATCGTTTCTTTGTAGGCTCAACATATGGTTATCAATATTAATCTGTTAGAATCATTAGGGAAATGAAGATCTTCTTATATCTCCAGGGTGGAATTTCCTGATTAAAATGTAGCATATATAAAATTAAAACACGCTGTATCACACTTTAAAAGGTTGAATTACTTTCCAACTCCTCTTAGCAATGAGTAGAATATGTGTTTCTTCACATTTCAACCACTTGCCCATCAAATGGATGGAAATGGTATCTCATTATTTTTACATTTATTGCTCAGTGTCATTTCTTCTGTATGGCCTTTGTTCTCATTTTTATTAGTAGATTTTTATTTTTCTTTTTAATTGAAAGAATTCTTTTACATATATTCTACATGTAAAAGACAAGCCCAGGCAATGGTTTGTTTTTAACTTTCTCAATGGCAGTTTAGACCTGGCAGTTTAGCTTCTTGAAAAGCTAAAGCCCTTTACATCTTGCTAAAATCAAATCTTCAATTGTTTCAATTATGGCTTTTACATTTTGTCTAGTATTTAAGGAGACCTCTTTTGGCCTATGAATATATGGAACTCTCATTCTGTGATGCTTTGTTTTTCACATTTAGCCAAGTTAACAATCTGTAATTAATTTTTTGCCTTATCAGAGACAAGTAATCTTGTCTTTATCTATTGTTCCAGGTTAAATGCTTGTCTCTTCTACTTCAAAGACTATTAGTTTTCTATTTCTGCTGTAACAAATTACTAAAAATGTAGCAGCTGGAAACAACGTAAGTTTATTGTCTCTCAGTTCCATATTGTCCACAGTCTTGGTATTGCTAGAATTTCTCAGTTGGGCCCCCCACTTAGTTTCACAGGCTGACGTCAAGTGTCCCCAGGGCTGTCTCCTTCCTGGAGGCACTGAAGATGAACTTGCTTCCCAGGTCGTTCAGCTTGTTGGGAGACTTCAGTTCCTTGGGGTTGCAGGGCCACGGTTCCTTTTCTTTTTTCTTTTTTCTCAAACTACAAGAGAAAGTTTATTCAGAAGGTCACAGAGGTAGAAGAAGAGAGCTGTAAAATAAACGGGCTCAGGAAATATGTTACAAAGGCAAAAGAAGGACGCTTGAGGCTTAGGGGAGAGAAAGGTAAAGGTAATGTGCCTGTGGCGGGTAATGTGCCCACGCATGGGCATGCTTCCTAGAAGGAGAGCTGCCCAGGTTTCAGTTTCTTTGTTAGCTGTCAGCCACAAGTCTCTTTCAGCTTCTTCAGGCCACCTGGATTCCTTGTCATGTTGCCTCTTCCATCTTCAAGAATGTGATCTCGTTCTTTAACCCTTATTTCCCCTTCTCTCATTTGTCTTCTGTCCCCAGCCAGAGAAAGTTCTGTGCCTTTAAGGACTCATAAGATTGGATTGAGTTCACCTGGCTAATCCAGGCTTCTCCTTATCACAAGAGTCATAAACAATTATATTGGCAAAGTCCTATTTGCCATATAGCAAAATATTCACAGGTTCTTGGGACTAGGGCAGGGACATTTTTTTTCAGGGGTCATTGTTTAACTGCTATTGTGGCACAGTGACCCTTAGGTTGGACACTGTCTAATTAATTATTTCAACTGGCTTGTGCTGTCCTTATTGATAGATCTAATTCAAAATGACTTTTGCTTTTTTCCTTCAGGGAATTTCTTCAGGGCTCTTGTATTCTTTTGAGGAATAGCTTGAACTCACAGCCCATTTACAGAACCAAAATGTTTACTGTGACCCACTGAAGGGCTTGCATGTGGTCAAGACCATTTCATCTCATTCTTACTATCTTCTCTCACCCTACTGACCATGGGAGCAGCCTCTGGGAATACATGGAGCAATGCTAGAATATGTACTTTCTGCCAAGAGATGAGGAAAGAGCTTTTTCTCATTAAAAATAACATATATAAGTAGTAAAGGACAAAACTAAAGACATATAATGACGCACATTACCTCAAACTGTTAAATGAAACATTGACATATTGTTTATGCAGAAATTTCCCATGCATGTGTACAGTTTTGTTTTTTTCACAGTTGTTGAACTTCAATCCACATATTTATCTGTACTTTTATTTTCCACTCAAAAATATTTAGTACAAGTTTTACACATAAGCACATATAAATACCATATCTGTCATGCCCATGGAAATTTCAATATATCCATTGGTGAAAAGCAAATCTGAATTGTTTTTTTTAAGATTTTATTTATTTATCTTAGAGGGGAAGGGAAGGAGAGAGAGAGAGGAGAGAATTATCAATGTATGGTTGCCTCTCATTCGTCCCCTGCCGGGAACCGGGAACCGGCCTGCAACCCAGGCATGTGCCCTGACTGGGTATCGAACAGCAATTGTGTGGTTCGCAAGCCAGCGCTCAATCCACTGAGCTACACCAACCAGGGATGAGTTGGTTTTTTTTTATAGTCCCCATCCAAGGACTTTTTTTTCATTGCTCTTAGAGAGAGAGAGGAAGGGAGAGAAAAAGAGAGGGAGAGAGAAATATTAATGTGAGAGAGAAACACTAATTGGTCTCCCTGTCATATATGCCCCGACCAAGGATTGAACCTACAACCTGGGCAGGTGCCCTGGCTGGGAATTAAACTCACCACCCTTTCATCTACAGGACAATGGTCCAACCAACTGAGCCACACCAGCCAGGACAAATCTACTGAGTTTTTATGAGTACATTTTAAAAAGAAATGTACCTGTGACTGTGATCAAATAGAGTACTGAATGTGAAGGCCATTGTGTGTGGTGGACCCTGACCAGCAGAGTCCACCTGTTGTGGCTGACGGTGAGAATGAATACACAGGTGACAACAATCCTGTGGAGAAAAAGGGAACGGCACGACTACTCACTCTCTTAGGGGGAGAGTGCCTATGGATGCCTCGGCCACTCCCTCAAGAGGGGAGCGATCCGACCCTTCCTAGACAGGCTTTTATTGTCTTCCTCAGGTCTTACATCAGAGAAAGATTTATTATCTATTACACAGAATATCATTGTATTCGTTTTAGGTACAATCAAGGAAATGAAAATAACATGCAGAGGAGAATGGCAATGAGCTGATTAGCTCTGTCCTTGGGAAAACTCAGACAGGCTTTGGATATTACCTTGAAGGCAGACAATACACATTTGTTGTTTTAGACCAGGGTGATGGAGTTTTAGCAAGAGCAAGCCATAACAATCTATGCACTTTCTAGGCCTGATTCCCATGGGAAAACTCAGTTTGAAGGTCTGGCTCCTGCCCACTACTTCACTTCTGTAGGTTTTCCATACAGAGCTGAGTCACATTTGCCAGACCAAAATAAACCGATCCCCTAAAACTGTGAACTGAAAGTCATTGAATGTGTAAAACATACAAATATGTCTATTCCTTGGTTTGACTATTTGTAGTAGCCCAGGGTAATTTAAAATATAGGTAAGATGAGCAACATATAGTTATTTGATCTTCTGTATATGAACTTAGCTTTTTGTAATGTACTTCAAATAGGCATTCCATTTCTGTTTAGATCAGAACTCTATTTCCCATAATTACTTATTTCATTTTTTTTAGACTGAGTTATTTTAAACAAATTTTTTTAAAAAGGAATTGGTTATCAAAACCTGTTTTGTGTTAGAGTTTCTATTATTGTTTTAAAAGGAACATATGCCACAATTCAATTTTCTTAAAAACTATTTAATAAATATTTAGATGATTTTGTATAGTTTAAAGTAATTATTTAAACAATTTTCTTTGTAATAGGAGGTAGTTTTTTGGTTAACATAACATTTTTCAATTAATTTCATTAACAACTTTAAAAAGAGCCCAATAATATTTGTGATCTTCCTGTTGTTTTAGTCCTCGATACATGTATCTCACATAAAATACTAGTGGCATTTTCAATACATGCTCTTTGTGAAAAAGTAAAACAAAAAATACCTATAGCTTTCCAATCCTTATTAACATAAAAGTAATTCTCTTTCTCTCTACCTATATATATTGTGTAGTATGTATATAATGTCATATAAATAATATTTTGTGTATATATATGTAGTTAAGGGGTCATGTGGTACACATGCATGCATGTAGTATGAATGTATAAGTACACAGTAACACGTGTGCATACATGTATCTATACACACATATAATGCATCTATATACATGTATATATTTGTGTGTGTGCATGCTTGCTTGCATGTATTACACATGTGATGGTATAAATATACATGCAAGTGTGCATATCTAAGTAATTTGTTAAAATATTGTAAGTTCCCACATTAAATTGTATAAATTTAGAGTAGTAATTGATAAGTGAAGGTTTCCACAGAGTGTCATTTTATTTCATCTGTTGTTTTCTTCACTCAAACAAACAAACACATTAAAGGACCATTGTGTGCCAGGTGCTGAGGGGGACATAGGCAGTACAGTGATGGGCACTATGTACATGGGCCCTGGTCTTGTAAATCTTAGAGTTTTGTGGGGGAGATGCTCATTAATGAAGCTGGCATACGTGCTAGCAGGGTATAGCATTCAACCAGCTGAGTTGGATGGGGCATGGGTATCGGGGAAAGTTTCCCTGAGGTAATCAACTGTGAGCTGAGTCCTAAGAGGTAGATAACAACGGTTAAAGATAAAGAGGGTAGGGAGTAAGGGAGAGGGGAGAGAACTATTTATGAAGAAAAAATAGCTTATGCAAAGTCCCTGTGCATGGATGGAATATGGACATAGTGAAGAAATGGGCAGCATGACTTGAGGTGAGACTGGAGGATGAGGCAGGAATAAAGTCTGCAGAGTTATGGTGATGGCTGTAGAAAAGATTTAAGAAGGAAAATAACATGATTACAATTGCATTTTGTGAAGATCACACTTGCTCTCTTGTGGGGATAAATGGATGGAAACAAAGGCCAGAAGTGATGCTGAGAGACTAGTTAAGAGGCCATTAGGAACATCTTAAAAACATCAGTGTGACTAAAATTAGGATTACATATAAACAGAACTGTAAAAATATGGCTCAAAGTAGAGTCAAGGTGTTTTGAAGATGTCTCTAAGTAGTTAGCTTTGATCAATTTTGTTTGATGTAAAGTAGTATTTTATTTGCTGGGCAGTAACTGTTCTGACATTTTGCCAAAAGAGAGTTTTAAACAGAATGGTGCACCTCACTAAATAAACAAAATCTTTCAACTCTAGGTAAATTTGCTACCCAGTAAATGCTGTTCCAAGATTAAAATATGGTCCATGGTACTTCTTTCTGGAATAGCCATTTATTAAGAACAATATTTTTAAACAGCATTTTAATATGGAGTTTTTTAGTTGGCACTCTGAGGAAACTAAAGTCTTTTGACAATATACATAATTTTCTAAAATTTCAAATAACAATTTTTCTCTTCTTTTTTAAGCACACATCCTCTTGGAACAATTAGATGGGCTTATTATGAAAAATTGCTTCTGTTTTAACTAATTCTATTCAAACTTGGAGCCAACACTTTATATAAGAATTAAAAGTATTTAAAAATAATAGCTCATGCTCTTATCAAAAATGGTATGTTTGTTTGCCACATTTTTAAACCCAATCTTTCTCATTTTCATCTAATCAAATGTAGAAATGTGCCTATTTTTCTTAACTTCCTTGATTTATCCCTTACTCAAACAGTCAGAGGGGTATCTCTTTTTTTAGCTCCTTTTGCTAATCCATTCTGATACAAAATATAGTTTCTCCCCTCGGATTCCACTCATCTACCTGTATTACTATTTGCCTGTACTTCTGTCCATCAATCTCTCATTTATTTATTCCCTCTCACCTATAGAAGATGTTGTCTCTTCCCCTTTCTCAATATCCTGCCATATTCTTCAGAGATTTCAATCTGTCAACAAACAACATCCTTGGCTTTACTTAAATCCAATGCCCTCTGTTTTCTGCTATCTGATCCTCCTTAGGAACCAGTGCCATATTAACTCCAGGTCATAGTCCACTCTATTGTAACCATTTATATTTCTCAGGTTCTCATTCCATTATACTTGCTATTCAATTTCAAATATAACTCTCATGTGAGTTGCAAAACCCCCAATTTTCTCTCAGATGACTGGCAGCAGCCAACCTCCCAGTCCTTCCCCCATGATACTCTTCCACTGTCCCTTCTTTTTCACGTGGAAGGTCACCATCTTTGATTCCCAAATTCTGTGTTGTACCTTCTTTTGACCACAGAAATGTAATCACAAATTCCAATGCTGGGTCAAAAATCTGCAGTTTTAAATAGATTCTATTTTTAGTGAGGGGGAAGGAAGGGAGCAAGAGAAGGAGAGAAACATTGATGTGAGAGAGAAACATCTGTGGGTTACCTCTCCCATGCCCCCAACCAGGGACCCATCTACCACCCAAGCATGTACCCCTGCTAGAAATGAACCAGAGACCTCTCAGCTTGTGGAATGTTGGCCAACACACTAAGTCACACCAATCCAGGGCTAAAAGTCTGCATTTTATGCTCCTTTATGTGGGCAGCTGAAAAATTGCTTAGATTCATGGACTCAATTGCAGCATCACTCTCAGCACTTTCTGTTGATTCTTTCATTTGTCCTTACCCAAGTTTGTCTCATACCCTCCTTGAAAACCATTCCAAATGTGCTCTCTTACAGTTTTCAAGCCATCTTTTACCCATGCACATTCTTTCTCAATTGGTGATCTTGCTGCCTATTTTAAGGAGAAAACTGACATCAACAGATGATTTTTTTCTTAGCTTCTCTCTTCACACCACCCTAAAGCGCATCCTGTAGCTGAGGTCCAGCATGCTCTGCACGAAACCCTCCACCCATACGTTTTATTTCCTTTTCATCTCCCATTGTTCTTTCTTGTTCCCTCCCTCAGACTTCTCCCTCCTATATCCTAAAAATTTCCCTTTTTGTGTGTTCTGGACTATAAACATGCTTATTTCTCTCAATCTAAGGAAAGAAACAATCCAAATAATTCAAACAACATGAAGATACTTGTTTTGTATCCTCTAACATCACTTGATTTTTATCTTATTCTCATACATGTTGTCCCCACACAGAAACCAAATTCACTATCTCTACTACTTTACTTCTCAAACTCTGTATAACCCTCTGAAATCAGGTTTCAGAGCCTTCTGATTTTTAAATCCAATGAGGAACTATCAATTCTTATATTGTTCATTCCTAAGTGAGGGTAATATTTTTTTCTGTATTAGTTATAATTTTTTTGCTTGCAAGTAACATACTAACTCTCAAGGGAAAGATTTAAAAATGAATTGGAAGACTTGGGAAGCAAACTCAGAAATAGACATATACTAGGACTACTCAACAGCTTTGTTAGGTCACCATGTATGGAATGAATGAAATACTATATAGTATTTCCTGTTTTGAATCACAGTGCTAATCACAAGGAGCTAGCTTATGAGATTTCTAGATCATGTTTAAGATGCTTGAAACCCTGAGCTTATATGATTATATTGTAATCATATAATCACAATCATTATATTGTGACTGGCGGAAGGAAATTCAGTTTGTCTATCCTATGTCAGGGTCTTGTCCTTTATTGGTCAATTATGGACTGAATAAAGCAGAAATAATTTGGAAAGTAGATATTCCTACCCACACAAATAGTTAGATATCAATAATCAGTAATTCAGAGACATTTAAAAGTAAATTGGATAATGATATATATTTAAGATGACATTCTGTTCATCAGAGTACAGAATACACTTCTGGTAAGAAGATATGAGTTGATATGTTTGGATAGCTTCTAATTTGTTTTTACAATATAATCATATAAGCTCAGGGTTTCAAGCATCTTAAACATGATCTAGAAATCTCATAAGCTGGCTCCTTGTGATTAGCTGAGGATACCAGTTAAGACCACAGTAGGTTAAGGGGAATGTGAATGCAAAGCAATTTACGTTGTGATACAAAGTATTTATACTTTTTTTAAACTTCTGTGACTAGCTTAGAGATCAGAGTATTCTGGAAAATTTCAAAATATATGCAGTTTTTTAAGGTCTTGCAAGAACTAGCCGTGAAGCCACAGTCTAATTTACAGATGAGTCAAGCTACTGAGAGGAGCAGACAGCTCTGAGCTAATTTCCTATTGCCACTAACAAACTGTCACAAAGCTGGCATAAAAAGCACTCACATTCATTATCTTAAGTTCTGAAGGTTACAAGTTTGAAATGGGTTTTACTATTGTCAGCAGTGGTGAATCCTTTCTGGAGACTTTAGGGTGAAGCCATTGCCTTGCTTTTTCTAGCTTCTGGAGGCTGCCTGCACTGCCTGGGTTGGGGCCCCTTGCACCAGCTTCAAAGCCAGCTGTGTAGCATCTTCCAATCTTTTCTGACCTCTGCTTCTATGGTCACATCTCATTTCCTGACTCTGACTCTCGTACCTCTTTTCCTCCTAAGGACCCTTGTGATTATTTTGGGTCGATGTAGATAATCTAGGATAGTCTTTCTACCTCAAAAGCCTAATTTAATCACATCTGTGACGCCCCGTTAGCCATGTAGGGTAACATACACACAGAATCTGGAGGTTTAGAGTGTGGGTATCTTTAGGGTGCCATTATTCTGCTTATCACAGATTCCCCACAAATATTCTGGTGTTGGTTACCTTGTTGCAGTACAAATATTGAGCACTGAAAGTGTTGTCATTGTTTGGATTGCAGAACGAGGAGAGTCCTGAAACTCTATGGGCAGACATACAAGCAGGCATTTAAAAACATGACGGAAGGCTGGGGAAGGGGTATTCAGAGACGAACGTACTAGAAAAATATGGGAGAAAGAGTTAACACAAGCAAAGAGTGGTGAGAAGAGAAATATGAAAAGAAAAGAAACCGAGATAACTTACCTCCTAGTTGCCTGGAACGTTTCATTGTTCAGAGCATCACATTTATAGGGCCCACAATTCAACTGAGGTGTTACTATATTTAGCTATTTCACAAGGCCCTGCATTTAGAAGGCAAAATTATAGCAACAGAAAATGTCAGAGCTGAGAAAGACTTTCAATATTTTCTAGTGTAAGTTCACTTTACACAAAGAAAATTGAGGTCTACATTTTTCAAGAGTTTAAGAAAAGTTACACAGTTACTTGGTGCCAAAGGCAGGATTTAAACCCAAATATCCTGATTTAAAGTTCATGACTCTGCCACATTCTCCTGTAAGACTTCTTTTCTCTCCCAGTAGGAAATAATCAAACTTTCCTTTCCTCAGGAAATATAAAAACTTTCTTTTTCAATCATGAAAAATTTTCTGTCTCTTTTTCCTCCAAGAGTAGTGTGGAAAAGTCATTTTTTCTTTTACATAAAAGCGAGGGCTAGATTTAACCTGAACTGTGCAGAATGTTTTTCCTTTACATAATGTCATATCTCTCTACTACTGTGTTTTGAAGGCATCTTCACATCTTCCATGTTATTGTCCTTGTGTCTCATTTGGAGATTGTGAGGCTAGTCTCTTAGTTACTGAGTACCCGTCCCAGTGACACTTGCCCTTGAGATATATTAGGGGGAGCAAATGTCCTTGAACCAGAAATAATTACCCATACATTGCCATGGTGACAACTAAACTCCAGGATTTGGTTTTTTATCTTGGATTTTATAAACTATTTCTGTGAACCTTATACTCAGTGGGTTTCAACTTAGTTAATGTCCACAAAGTAAATAATAATAATAGTAATTATTATTTTACAAATATCATTAAGGGTTTTAAATGAAAAAAAACTATACTTGATTGATAGCGCAGTACAAAACTGTGCAATTATAGCCATATGGTATTAGAAAAGTGATAGCAATATTGTTTTCTAAATTATTTTCATCTCTGGCCAATCTCTGTTTTTCATCAATATTACTCATTACTGTCATCACTTTCAGCATTTGGTTTTTAATTAGGGTTTTGATGTGACATAATATATTGATTTTTTAGCTTCTTCTTTGGCACTTGTAAATATAGCTTAGTTCTTCCATATTTGAGTTAAAACTTTAGCTCTCACAAAATTGAGAGCTCACATAGGTGATTTCTCACAAAAATGAGTGCTGCAAGAAAGTAAGGCAAACATTTTGTAAGACGTCAACAAAAGAAATTTTGAAAATTATACAGGTTTTAGATATAACTACTTTCAATATCAATACATGAAAGCTATTAGAAAACATATTAGTTGTCTTCCATACATAGTTTGAAGTGTGGAATAGGATGACTGAATATCTTTTTTTAATAATCAAAATAATTTCCTGCTATTTTGAGTTTTTTTAAACTGACTTGTCAGAATTAATACCTGGATGAGAAATGAAGATTCAGAAAAAGTAATAATAAGGTAAAATTTCATTTCAAGGAACATAATACAAAAATAAAAGTTTTATCCTTGATATGTTAAATCTGAAAGTAAGATGGACTACTCCAACCCCAATATATTGCCAGACATCGATTAACTAACATTAGCTTAATATTTGGGTCCTTAGGACCAGATCTTTTCTGGAAAAATCAACTTTAAAACCAGACCTACAATAATTTCTTAAGAGAAGAGTCTAAAAAAATAATTTTCCCAAATCACTGATCATAAGGAAAAAGATGACAGAAGTACGAGTCATAAAGTCATATCTCAGCAACACCTGCAGATTCTAAAGTTTTCATTATGGAATGGAGAATAAATGTTTAAAGAGTTAAAGTTCTTTAATATGTTTAAAGAACTAAAAGTATAATAATAACTAAAAACTAAGAGTATAAAAATTGAAAAGGCACATTTAAAAAGGCAAAGAGAAATTAGAGAATTTATTAAAGACACAAATAACTGAATAAAGAGTAAATAAACACAAGTAAAAGAGAATTAGTAAACTGGTAGACGAGAAAAATATACAGAATTTACATCACAAAGATGGTGGAAATTATGAGGAAATTTATCAGCAGAGAACTCCCACTACAGAAAATACTCTAGGCATTTATTCTACCTGAAAAAAAAAAGAACAAAAGGTCACAACACTATGAATGAGATCACCAACAAAATTGCGGCATAAATAGGGCTAACTTGTGATAGCAAAAATGTAAAAGGGGAGAGGGTAAAGATGTAAATTTTCAAAGGGAGATGGAGATCAGATGCAGTCAAAGAGAAAAAAGACTGTTGTACATATGAAATTTTCTTTTTCTTAACCATACGCTAACTACACATAAAAAAAGCCTAAAATTGAGACACATACAGCTTAAAAAAAAAGAAACAGAGGAAAGTATGGAATACCACCAAACAAAAACAACAGAAATAAACACCAAGGAAAAGAACCAAAGGAAGCATAGAGCTAGCAGAAAACGAAAGATAAAATGGCTATAGGAAATCCTCATACATCAATAATTAATCTAAATGTAAATGAACTGAATTTACCAGCAAAGAGGAACAGAATAGCAGACTGGATCTAAAAGCAAAGCACAACCATATATTGCCTTCAGGAGATATATCTAAGCTGCAAGGAAAGATCAACTTAAAGTGAAAGCGTGGAAAATGATCTCCAAGCACATAGCATCAGCAGAGAAGCAGGTGTAGCCATACTTATATCTGACAAAATAAATTTCAAGATAAAAATATAAAAAGAGACAAAGTTGGACATTTTATAATGACAAAGAGGACATTACATCAGGACATTACACCTAACACTTCTCAATATATATGCACCCAACCCGAGAGCACTGAAATTCATAAAGCAACTGCTAAAAGAAACTAAGGGAAGAAACTGACCAAAACAAAATCATATTAGGGTATCTAAATATTCCATGAACAGCTGTCGATAGATCATCCAAACAGAAAATCAGTAAAGAAATATCAATGTTAAAATGACACGCTAGACGAAATAGATGTAATTGACATTTACAGAGCCTTTCATCCCAGAACACCAAATTATACATTCTTCTCCAATGCACATGGAACATTCTCAAGGATGGACCATATGTTGGGTCACAAAACTAGCCTCAACAAATTTAAAAAGAGAGAAATCATACCAAGCATATTCTTTGATCACATTGCCTTGAAATTAGAAATCAAGTGCAAAAAGGAAGTAAAATAAACCCCACAAATATGTAGAAATTAAACAACACACTACTGAAACATGACTGTGTCAAAGAAGAAATAAAAGATGGAATCAAAAGAAATGTAGACACGACTGAGAATGACAATACAACATATCAAAACTTGTGGGATGTAGCAAGAGCTGTAATAAGAGGGAAGTTGAGATTATTACAGGCCTATCTCAAGAAAAAAGAAAAAAACAAGTAAACTACTTAATATTAACAGAACCTATTAAAGAACTAGAAAAAGAAGAACAAAAGCAGCCCAAAGTCAGCAGAAGAAAGGAAATAACAAAAATTAGAGCAGAATTGAATGAAATAGAGAACAAAAACTATACAAAAAATTAATACAACAAATAGCTGGTTCTTGGAAAAGCTTACTAAAGTTGACAACCCCCTGTCTAGACTCACCAAGGAAAAAAGGGGAAAGACTCATATAAACAAAATAAGAATTGAAAAAGGAGAGGTTGGTACAGACACCACAGAAATACAAAGGATAATACTAGATGACTGTGAAAAACTGTATGCCACCAAATTCAGTAAGCTAGGAGAAATGGATCATTTCCTAAATATATGTATAACTTTCCTAGACTGAATCATGAAGAAATAGGAATATTTAAATTGACTGATCAAAATAAGGAAACTGAAACATACATCAAAACCACTCCTAACCCCCAAATAAAATTCCAGGACTAGATGCCTTCATTAGTGAAGACTACCCAACATTCAAAGAAGATTTGATACCTATCCTTACCAAAACTCTTCCAAAAAATTGAAGAAGAAGCAACATTTCCTAATACATCTTGTGAGGCCAACATAACCTTGATACTTAAACCTGGAAAGGATAATACACACACATACACACAAACACCACAGATCAATATCCCTGGTGAATACAGATGCAAAAATCCTAATCAACATACCAACAAGTAGAATACAATATATTTTTAAAAAATTGTGTTGCAGCCTGTCAAGGCCTGGCAGGTCAACTCTAGATTTGGGAAGATGGAAGAAAATGTGTGGAGCCATGGGGGTGCTTGACATGCCTGTATTCACGGGTGGGTGAGCCACACATGCTGCAAGCTGGGTGAGTGTAGTGGGAATCCCCTGTTCACTCAAGTACTAGAGACAAAGCTGGCAGAAAGCCAAGATATCGTATAACATAGTGTGATTCTGTGCATGCAAACCCAATGAATGTTATGGGAACCATTTATTGGACACAGTCTATTGGACATAATCTCAAGGCTGTGAGAACACTACTTATCAGGCCCATTCAAGGTTATAGAAAACTGCTTCCCTTATTACTCAGATACCTGGGTGAGGTAGCCAGACTGCCTCTGTTTACCCTACAATAATACATCATGATCAAGTGGGGTTCATTCCAGGGTCATGAGGTTGGTTCAACATATACAAGTTGAACATGTAATACACCACATGAATAAAACAAATGATAAAAGTCATATGATTATATCAATAGATGCATAAAAATATTTAATAAAGTACAACATTTACTATGATTAAAACACAATAAAATGGGTGAAGGAAAGTACATCAACATAATAAAGGCTACATTATAACAAACCCTCAGCCAATATTATATATACTCAATGGTGAAAAACTGAAAGCTTTTCCTCTAAAATCAGGATCAAAACAAGGATGCCCACTCTCACAACTCTTACTCAACATAATTCTGGAAGTCCTAGCTAGAGCAGTCAGGCAAGAGAAAGAAAGAAAAGCCATCTCAATTGGGAAGGAAGAAGTAAAAGTGTAACTTTTTGTGTATGACATGATTCTTTATATAGAAAACCTTACAGACTCCATAAAAAATTATTAAAAACAATAAACAAATACAGTAAAGTTCTAGGATACAAAATCAGGGTACCAAAATCTACTACATTTCTGTATACTAATAAATTTTAAGAAAATAAATAAAAAAACAATTTCCTTTGCAATTGCATCAGAAAGAATAAAATACCAAGGAATAAATTTAACAAAGGATGTGAAGGACCTATGTACTGAAAACTACAAAGCATTATTAAAAGAGATTGGAAAGACACAAGAAAATGGAAAGATATTCTGTGTTCATGGATTAGAAGAATCAATATAGTTAAATGGCCATATTATCTAAAGCAATATACAGATTTAATGCAATCCCCATCAAAATCGTAATGATAGTTTGATAGTTTTTAAAAGAAATAGAGCAAAAAAAGATCAGTTTTGTATGGAACCTCAAAAGACCCTGAATAGCCAATGTAATACTTGAGAAAAAAAAAAAAGAATGAAGCTAGAGGTATCACACTACCTGATTTCAAATTATACTACGGAACAACAATAGTCAAAGTAGCATCGTAGTGGCAGAAAAACACATATAACACTGAAACAGAACTGAGATCTCAGAAATAAAACCACATGTATATGGGCAAATAATTATTGACAAAGGGGCCAAAAACATACAATGGAGGAAAGAAAGCCTCTTTAGTAAATGGTGCTGAGTAAACTGGAAAGCCACATACAAAAGAATGAAACTAGATTGCAGTTTGATTTTTGTACAAGGGAACAATCTAAAAATGAATTAAAGACTTAAATGTGAAACCTGAAACAACACATTACTGAGAAGAAAACATAGGTACTAAAGGACCTTGGTCTTTGAGAAGATTTTTTTGAATTTGATCCCCAAAAGCAAGAAAGGTAAAAGCAAAAATAAGTGCATGGGACTATATCAAACTAAAAACCTTCTGCAGAGCAAAAGAAACCCTCAACAACACAAAAGGCAACCAACTGAGTGGGAGAAGGTACTTGCAAAAAACAGCTCTGACAAGAGTTTAATATCCAAAAGTTATTAAGAATTCATACAACTCCACACCAAGCAAACAATCCAATTAAAATAATGAGCTGAGGACCTAAACAGATACTTCTCCCAAGAAAACATACAAATGGCCAACAGGTCTATAAAAAGACACTCAACTTCACTAGCCATTAGGGAAATGCAAATCAAAAATACAATGAGATACCACCTCACACCTCTTAGAATGGCTATTATCTACAAGAAGTGTAATAGCAGTTGGAGAGGTTGTAGAGAAAAAGGAACCCTCATTCACTGCTGGTGGGAATGTAAACTGGTACAGCCACTATGAAAAACAGAGTGGAGGTACCTAAAAAAATTAATAATATGACCCAGCAATCCCTCTTCTGGGTACCTACCTGAGAAATGTGAAAACATTTGCAAAGGTGTATGCGCCTCAATATTCATTGCAGCATTATTCATGGTGGTCAAGACATGGAACAACCGGGGTGTCAGAATACTATTTAGCCATAAGAAAAAATGAAATACTGCCATTTGTGACAAATGGATGGATCTTGAGACTTTTATACTAAACAAAATAAGTCAGTCACAGTAAGGTAGTATAAAACGGAAACTCATAGACAACAGTATGGTGGTTATGATATAGAATGGGAGTGGGGGGTGTAGTAAAAAGGGCCAAATATATGGTTAGAGAAGATGACTTAACTTTGGGTGGTGGACCCAATGCAATATACAGACCATGTATCATAGAAAATGTACACCTGAATCCTATACAATCTTATTAACCAATTTCATCCCAATAAACGTAATTAATTAAAAAAGAATAAAGTTGAAACTTAAAAAAAAGAGTTCATGAGCTGGAAGCTTTCAAACTTAAAACTGATATGAAACTCACAGACATGAAATTACAGAATGGCATATAGTGAAAATGAGGAAACTTTTTAATCTTTAAAATGTTTGGTTATAACAATGGAGGTTTACAGACAATAGGAAATTGGTTAAAAGTGATTATCACATACCATTTTAGGAAGAGGACTTAAGTTCCTTTTATGATAATCAAGGCATTTATGTTCATGCAATAAGCTAAATTTAATTCAGCTTTTTAAAAATTTAATCTTTGTTGTATGTTTTTTCCATTACTATTTAGCTTTTGCTCATGTGGCTTGCATGGTTTTGTTTGCTCAGGGAGTATTCAGTGGTCTCCATTTTGTAGTTATTTTAAAAATGCTACCATACTGTAGCATAAATATATCCTAAACTATAATCTGTTTTGTTTTGGTATTGATGATAGATAGATTATAGATAGATAGATAGACAGGTAGACAGGTAAGGTAAAAACTGAGGAAACTATGAACCCCATGGAGAACAAAACAACACAATACAGGAAATGTAATTCTAGAAGACTTCATGGCTCATCTGTGAGTAATATTTAAATAGTAATAATAATGTAAACAGTGAATACAGACCTAACCAAAATTATGACATACTTATATTTAAAAGATGAATAGAGGAGACGTGAGTGAGAACAGGAGTGTGGAAGAACTGTATTCTCATCTTCCATAATAGGAGGTCAACAGGAAATATAGAAAATGGAAAGAAATTATGATGTAGTAATAAAAGCTACAATTCAGTAAGATAGAATTATGGGGCAAATCTTTGAGTGTACTGCTAAATAGGTAAAAAAGATGGAGATATTTACTAGTATGGAGTAGAATGGGAAGGAGAGGAGTGGGTAACTGCTGTTTTTTTGTTTGTTAGGATATAGGGAAAATAAATTTTTTAGAGTCATTTGACACTTGAAATTTTATACATATGAGACTAAAAAAACTTAACTTCAATACATTGGATTTTAACACATTGTGTTTATATTAAACAAAGTGCCAGACATCGCAATTCTTCACCATTGTCTAAATGTTCTATGGTCTACTTAAAAAAATATCTTAGACATACTATAATTCCTACTGTATGTCTGCTTTGTGAATAATTAACAATGCTGTTTCCTATATCAAGAATGAGAGTAACTTCATAGAACAAAGCTAGGTTCAGAACCAGTAGAATGTTTGAGTCCATCATCACTGATTTTATATCTTATCACGTTGCCCCAATTTAAGCAGAACACTAAAGCCACAGTGCCAGTTCCCAGGAAAATGCATCCACTTAGTACATTTACTGCTAGCTTTGCCAAAGACTGATTAAAAGGACTGTAGAGTCTTTCTATGAGTGATGGCTCCTGATTGCAGAAACTTGCCACCAGCTGTCCCCATGAGCATGAGAACCAGTGGCTAGCTCAGTAGGATCCCTGAACCCACTGATGATGAGTGAGCGCTGTACTGTGATCTCAGTGCCTGCTTCCTTGTACTGCCTCAGTATCTAGAAGTTGGCAGAATGTGGATGGGATATCCAACTGTTAATATACACTCCAATTGAAGCATTTACTGAGAATTATTTGGTATCCTAGGGCTCTACCCTCACATCACATTTGCAAAAAAATAATTCTTCCGTATTTTCACAGTTGCGTGTCACATTTTATAACATTTTATCTTAGTTGAGAAACATTTGAAAACAAGGAAAGAAATGTGCGAAATTAAGTGTTGAGGTCAAGAAAATACTGATCTTTGAAAAGTGAACAATTCCACAAGGGAGTAATTAGAGTCCTCATATGCTAGTAAACTTTAGGGGTCTCTGAGGGTAACACAGCCCTTAGTCTGCCACTCCTTTTCCCGAAGTAGGAAAAAAGGAAATGTAGGCCACCCATTGGAGATAGAAAGGAAGTGAAGGATGTTTAGGGGTTGGTGGGGGTGGGGTGGGGTGGGGGGGAGATGCTTTATAGAGGTAACTGCTAGAGGGAACCAGGTAAGGACATAATTTCAGAAATTAATGATCCTTTTTATAAAAGAGGTAATGAATCCCTGCACAGTTTACATCAAAATCATATCTTTGTGCTGCAGATTCATGAAGTGCAGCGCACCAAACGAGAGTTTGTTAAAGTGTAAACTAAACCACTGATATAAACTATAAACTGTAAGTATGAAGCAGCCTATTTTCCATCCACTTTTTTGAAAGTTAAATTACTAAAGGATTAAAGGCAACAAAATTTGGTATATCTCAGTACTATTTCTAATGCATCAGTTTAATGCACATAAACTACATGAGATTTCCTAGGGCAAATGAAGGCTTTAGATATTGAAGCATTCAGAAGCTGATATTCAGTCAACTCTTTAAGAATGATCATTTCAACTCCACGTTATTTTGTTCCTATAATTTATATGCCCTTTTGGTAAGCAATAAGCTAATAGTACAGCATCAGTATCACTTCTTTGGTTAAGTACATTTCACAATTTTCATTATAATAAATTTATCTCTAAGCTAAATTTAACATGACTTTAAAATTTAAGAATACTACTTAATAACAAGAACATATAAATTAAAAAATACTTTCCCTAATAATATATTCAAACTCTCTAATGAAGTATAATTTCCAAGTATTTGTGTTTATTTTCACTAAAAATCAGTTTGCTATATTGAAAAAAATACACATGACATTGTCCGAGAGAGTTAATTCTGTTAACAGAATAGCTTTTTTCAATTAATATCCTGTTGATATTTGCCATTTTGAATCTTAGCAAATTCTGGTATAACCTAAGTGCCAGACAGTTGCCCAAATCTGTGCTCTGCTCTTTCATCCTAAAACAGGAACATTCTTTTGTACCAAGAAATGTAACATGTAAATTCATTTGTGTTAATACATTGGCCATTGCATGTATATAATATGGTTTAAATCCATAAGAATCTCATCATTGTTTAAGTTCCAAGTACATAGAAATAGCCATCATTTAATGCACTATTTCATTTATACAGGGGTTTTGATATAGCAGAATAACTTCTGGTGGAGCATACTTGTAAGATCCTGCATGGAACTTTTTGTTGAATACAATTCTCATGAATACTTTAGGCCTAAGTTCTGTCAACAGTTTCCTGCATCTTTCTATTGAGCTGTATGTACATGTATGAGTGCACATGGAAACCACCCTGTTGCACCATTTAACCATTTGGCAGTTCTCTGCAACACTATACTCTGGGGAAGAAATTCAGGCATTCCATCATTCAGAAACTGTTGATCAATAACATGACCAGATACTGTATTAGGTGATATACAAAGGTAAATAGAACACAAACAGCTCTAATGAAATGTAGCTTCTAGTAGGATTAGGTATTTTAGCACATTTAGTCTACCAGGGATCCCAAGATTTCTCATGAGAAGGATCTACTTTATTTTTCCAGACACCCCAAAGAAAAATGAAAAAAAAAATAAAAGAGAAAAGCCGCTGTACACAATTGGTCCCTGGCATGTTAGGAACTGGGCAGCACAACAGCAGGTAGGCGGTATGAGAGTGAGCAAAGCTTTATCTGTATTTACAGCCACTCCCCATAGCTTGCATTACCTCCTGAGCTCTGCCTCCTGTCAGATCAGCATCAGCATTAGATTCTCATGGGAGCTCAAACACTACTGTGACCTCTGCATGTAAGGGATCTGGTTTGCATGCGCCTTATAAGAATCTAATGCCTGATGATCTGAGGCAGTGATGCTAGCACTGGGCAATGGCTGCAAATGCAGATTGTCATTAGCAGGGAGATTTGACTGCACAGAGACCATAATAAATCAGTTGCTTGCAGACTCATATCAAAATTCTACCAGTGAGTGGCAAGTGAAAATTAAGCTTCATCTGGTGGCAGGCTATAAAACTATACCCCCTTCTATACCCCCTTGCTGCATCTGTGAAAAAAATGATCTTCCATGAAACCAACAGATCCTGGTGCCAAAAAGGTTGGGGACTGCTGTTGTATACAGTGAGGTCTGTCCAGAAAGAATCCAGCCATGCAATGTGAAAAATAGATACATTTATTGAAGATAAAGGATACAAGAAAAACTGTACACAGGACAATGATGCCTCAGTCCCTTTCAAAGAAGGCACCTTGGGACCTCATGCAGTGCTCTCAATCGCCATCAGCTGAATCTCATCAATGGTCTGAAGTGTTTCCTTTCAAAGTGATTTTAGTTTTGAGAAAAGTCAAAAGTTGCAGGGCACTAAATCCGGGCTGCAGGGCACTAAGTCTGAGTCATCTGGGTGATTTGATGTTTCTCAAAAAATGCTACACAATATGTGATGCATGAGTGGAGGCATTGTCATGATAAAGCTGCCCATCACCAGTTGCCCATAGCTGCAGATCTCCGAATCAGCCTTTTGAATCATCCAAATAGTTTCCACAGAGAAATGTTAAATATTAACACTAAATTTGATGTAGATTCATTGGTATGCTCTCTCAGTCATTCTGAATGCACCTGCCACACAGTATACATGTTCACTCAATGGTGTCTACCACCCCTGCTGACCAGTACAGAGAAGTCATCATTGTTCATGCATGTGCATTCCAGTCCACTCTCCTTGGATGCCAAGTTACATCGATGTTGCACAAACCATTCTCATTATAGTAACAACAGTTGGACATATTCTGGACAGACCTCGTATATGAATAGCTGCAGAGGGTTGCTGTCACAGTGCATCTCCTGGAGCCATTTCTGGCGGTGCTCTGTAACTGATGTCCCCTTTAGGGAGAAAGTCAGATGATTGCTGCTGCCCAGCAACAAATAAATTCAAACTCCATCGTAATGATATTAAACAATTCAATATTATTTAAAATGATTTGCATGTATATTTTGTATAAATTTTTGTAAAATTCTTTATCTGAAACACTTGAAACGATAGCAGTCTTCCCACCAGGTTATTAACTTTTAGTTTCTCCTCCACTAAATGATGCACTTCTAGCTCATAGAAGCCACATTTTGCTCATGTATATAGTTCAGGTATATTACATAGTGTTTAACACTTGCTATTACCTTATTTTCATATGTATTGAGTCCTGTTTGGTCACTTGACCTTGACTGGTGCCTGGTGTGACTTTTCGTATCTATAGGGTTATTATAAGCCTCGATCAGTTATCCAAGCCAGACTTTGATACTAACCACTTTTAGAGTCCTTTTCAAGTCTATATTGAAACTTCCTTTTGCCCAGTAGAAATAAGGCAATGTCATCGCTATAGGAAACCACAGCCATCCTTTCCAGGAGACTGTGGACTTGGAGTGCTAGAGCGGCCCTCTCTTAGGCTGATTGAGAACTTCAGTACCTGCTTTTCCTGAAATAGAGTTAAATTGGCCAAGCTGGCCCCCTAAAGTCTGTTAAAGTCCTCATTTGGCAGTGTGTGTGAAGCCCAGGAGAGCAGCTTGAATGATGGCTAGATAGGTCACCAACAAACCGCTTACTGAAGTGGATTCTGGAAGGAGGGCCCAACGTGTACCCTGTATGAGCCAGTTTTACTTTTATTAAAGTAGAGATTCCATTGAAAAGCAGTTTAATTATAACTGAGCTGCATAAGATATGCATTTGGACTAATTCAGCTTTTAAAAATTTTACCAAAACTCAGAGGTGAAATACATATAATAAAAATATATGCATAGGGAAATAACAAAAGGTACTAAATGAAAATAAAGGAGGTGTTAGGTAAATCATTAGACAAGGCTATTCAATGTGTTGTTATTTATATTAGATTATGTGCACACTAAAAAAACCATGAAAAATCCTTTATGTAGCACTAAATGAATAAAGCCAATCGCATAGAAAACCATTTAGTAGAACCAGCCCTCCTAAGTTGTGCTTAGCATTTGTTCGTTTAGGAGCTTGCTATCTATCTAATGGTAGAGATAATTCCTGAACACAACATTTGGTATTTTTCAGGGGCTTCTGAGGGGTGGGGCTGTAAAAGCCACTTTAAGAACACAATCTTTAAAAGTGAGGAGTTTAATTTTATTGCCTCCTCAAAGGCATTTGCATTTTAGGAGTAGATGACTAGAATATAGTTACTGTAAATGACTGATTCAAGAGTAAAGGTCTCAGGTATCAGAAAGTGAACAGAATATGATATATCTGACAATAAAAACGGTAACTCATCCCTGGAGAAACACAGATGGCATTCTCCTGAGAGCTCACATAGAACATAGTAGAGATGCTTCTACTGAATGTTGGGAATTTTGATCACATTTGTGGGTTGTACACATGTCCCTGAAGGATGAATTGAGCTCAATTTTGGAGCAAATCATTACTTTTTAAATTTTACATAATATTTATTTAACACATGGCAGAATCTCTCAGGAGAGTCTCATTAAGTGTAAGTGATTAATGAACCTCAAGTTTAACAGGACTCACATGTGGGTAAGCTTTCAATCTGGCAACACTAATTAGAATCAAAACAATCTTTATCTCTCCTGGTATTTGAGTTCTATTTCTTGCCAGTCCATCACATTTGACTCACAATATATAGATGCCAAACTGCAAATAAATAATCAAATTTTTCTCAAATATGATCTTAGTAAGTTTAATTTTGATTATAAATATCCTCCATACAATGTTAAAATTTTTGAAAAGACTATCCAATAATTGGTATGGTCAATGTGTAAACTGACTGCATTTCTTTTACACTTATATTCAGAATATAAATGGTACTAATATTTGGGGAAATAGTTTGGCAGGTTTTTAAAAGGCTAAACATATCAGAGCAAATATCAGGACTGAAACCCCTAACAGCAGAAGAGCAAAATGTTTGCATTTTTAAATGAAATTATTTATATAGAAAATGTTATTTAGTACTATGATTTCAACTATGAAATAAATAAATGTTCTATATACGTAACATTATATATATAATATACACTTTATATATATATAAAGTGAATCAGAAATTACATATATATATATTGAATCAGAAATTACACTCTGAAGTATTTATTCAAGAGAAATTAAAGTGTATGGTAATACAAAGACTTTTATAGAAATGTTCATATCAGCTTTATTTGTGATAGGCAAAAGCTGGGAACAACCCAAATATTGCTTAATAGGTAAATGAATAAACAAATGGTGATATACCTATGCAATGGAATAGTTCTCAGCAGTGCAAATAAATTACTGACACATCCACCATTATGGATGAATCTCAAGATTGTTTTTATTGATTAAAAAAGGAAGGAAAATTAGTGCAAATTGTGTGATTTAATCTGTATACATTTGTGGAGAATACAAACTTCTATATTGGCACAAAACAGTTCAGTGATTTCCTGCGGATAGAGGTGGTGGGGCTTGTAGGAAAAGTCAGAAATAGAGATTTATAAAAGAGCAGAAAAAAATTTGGGAGTAATAGATATTTTCCTCATTTTAATTGTGATGGTTTTGTGGCATAGCCATTTGTCAAAACTTATCAAATTATACATTTTAAACATGTGGTGCTTATTCTATGTCCAGTATACCTCAACAGAGCTATTTAGAAAATTATGCCAGCTTACATAGCCTTTGGTATACTAGCAGCTAAACCCCTTCTGTGGCCTTGGCCTTGTGCCCTGACAACCATCCTTTGGCTTATTTCTGATACAATTTGAACAGTGTTCATGGTTTAATGAAACTTAAATATCTTGAGATGAATAGACTGTGGAGCTGTTCATACACCAATGATTTTAGCCATGGCTATTATCAGGGCTGAAAGCTGTAAGAGTGGAAAGGCAAAATGTTCACATATTTAAAACAAATTATTTTTTACAGATGTTATTTAATTCCATGATCTCAACTATGAAGTGATAAACATGTTTTATATGTCTACATTCTGACATTCATGGTTAGCTGTTTACTAAACTTCTCCACCTAAGTGTTACAGATAAACTCAGCATCCACAACCACCTTCCCTTCCGGGAAATCTGTCCTCCTTGTTTTCCTTCGCTCAATAAATAGTAGCACAATCTACCCTGTTGTTTATCTCTATCACTTGAGTACTTTTCTTATTTCTTTCCCAACTCACTGTTTACATTCCACTGGCCACCAGGACCTATTGATTCCATCTCCTGATTTCTTGAATCCTTCTGCAAATGATCTTTCCTATTTCTTTAATGTCATTCAGACCCTCACTGTTCCAGCCTGGATTACAGAAATGGCTTCCCAATTTTTTTCTTCTTCTCTGTTGAGCAAGCACCATCATTGCTGGAGAAAAATGAAATATAAATGAAATTATGGGACATAGTTTATCTCATAATTATACCACCCAGTTCCTTTAATTTGCTGCCACCCTTTTGTTGAAGTTGGGTAAGAATGAACAGTATAATACAATATAAAATGATAGGTGACCATTACA
The DNA here is from genome assembly GCF_014824575.4 of Sturnira hondurensis. NCBI lineage: Eukaryota > Metazoa > Chordata > Mammalia > Chiroptera > Phyllostomidae > Sturnira > Sturnira hondurensis. The sequence goes on along the minus strand of NW_028088227.1, from coordinate 7,225,088 downwards.
AATAAATCAGAAGACCTTTCTTTGCTCTTCTCTTTTCTTTTTCCCCCTTCCTTTTCTTTCTTTTCTCTCTCTACCCTCCTCTCTTCCACTCTATCTCCTCTTTCCCTCCCACCCTTCTCTCTCAAAATCCAAACATACATATGAGTTTGTGTGTTCATGTATATTAATATATGTGTATGTATATATAACTCTAAATTTTTTACTCAAAAACATATAATAGGTGCTTTTTCATGTTTGTACCTAAGAATTTACTTCATTTTAAAAATGATGAATGGTATTTTTTTTACATAATTTCATAATTTATTAACAGGTCTCCTGATGGGCATTAATTTATTTTCTAATAAAGGTGCTAAGAATAGCATTGTTCATTTGTCCTTATGAATTGCCTTTCAGTGTACTTCAATAGAATTATTGGAAGTGAAGTTCCAATGTACTATAAACTGTCTTAAACCAAAGTGGTTGTTACAGATATAGGTCACTTTTTGCCGGAATTCAGGGGCCACAGTCTTCACATGCACTCACTGGGCATTAACAAACGTTGCTCTTGTGCTGGGCCATAAATAAAGTCTCAAATTTCAAAGATTTAGTTTAATATAGGCACAGTGTTAGTGTTAATAAAGTTAGAAATCATTTGTAAATGATAACTTTAAACAAATGTCTTCTAAATAGCATATTTATCAAATAGATCATAATGGTGAAGGGAAGGTATTTGGGACTGAATGATAATAGAGAATCAGATGTCAGACTCATAGACACAGAACAAACTGACGGTTGCCAGATGGAAGATTGGAAGGGTGCTGGATGGAAAAAAAGTGAAGGGATTAAGAAGTAGAAATTAATAATTACAGAATAGTCACAGGCATGTAAAGTACAACATAGGAATATAGCCAACAATATTGTCATAACTCTGTATATCACCAGTAGGTGCTAGAATTATTGGGGGGATTACTTTGTAAATTATATAAATGTCTAACAACTATGCTGTACACCTGAAAGTAATATAAAATAATATTAAACATCAACTGTAATTGAAAAAATAAAAAAGAATTAGATATCAAAATCTATTTCTTTAAATGTTTTTACAAGAAAAGAACCAAGCATCCCACATTTAGAAAAGACAGAATAAACCAAAATAAAGTGAGGATAACTCTCTGTGCATGTGTGCATGTATAAATTATAAAGAGATTCATGAGAATTACGCACAACATATTGATTTGTTACCTGTGGTTACCTGGCAGTGGTTACCTGTGTGCAGAAGAAAAGAAAATGTGTTTTGTACAGCACACAGTGAGTTGCAACTGTGTTGGTTATGTTTTATTTCTTAAAATGGTTACTGAGTTAGTTTATGGAATGTTTTAAAATAACATTTTAAAGAATAGATAAAATTAATTTGTAATAAATAAAATAATTAAAGAATAAAATAAAATTTCCCAAAGTTTACCTAGTAATCTCCGTCACTAATAATGTACTTGTTAATTGTTACTTATTACATTTACCTTCAGCAAATACTTTTTGAATTTCAAATAGTCATTTATCCAAATTAGCATTCTGCATATTTTGTCCTTTGTCATCATTGCTTTTCCCAAAACATCTATTTGTTTCTTAAGACCAATCTAGAAAACATTTGAGAGGAAATGTTATAATTTGAAGGTATAAATATCCTGTTCAAGGTTTGAAAGTTATCCTTACACATACTTTTAATCTTTTAACCCGTTTTTTCTCTATGGTGTCTGCCTTAGATTACTTCTTTTGTTAACTCTAGAAAAAATAAAATGTAACTTTGAAAAGGACTGATTTATAATGACTATAAAGACAAATGAAGCACCATTAAGTGCGTATAACTGACATTAAATAATTGTACTAAATGGTTATATAAGATTCATTTTGTGAGTTTCCTTTCCTCTTTTGTAGACCTTAATTTTCAGTTACTCATTGGCTTACATGTTATCTCCCACCATAATCACAGAAATTAATGGGATAAAAGTACTCTATTCAAATACATGATCATTTCACTGATTTACCTCAGTAAGTGCAAATTCCCTCTGCACCCATTAAAAGGTTTAGAACAGTAGAAAATGATAGTTAACTAAAATGTATTTTCTTTTTCAGACCATAAAACTTTCATGTACTTCATCTGTTAAAACCCTTTGTAAATACAGTGGTTTTGAAGCCTTTCGGTCCTGTGTGATACATATTTTGGCATTGTAGCTATTCCAGATTTCTTCCATGGTCCTTCATTTTTTTGGTTCAGTGAGCAAAACTAAGAGTCCTCCAGGAGGACTTGTACTTAAAACAGGCGGGGTGTACTGCCCGATGAGACACTCAGTCTTTTTTTCCCTTGATGAGGGTAGCCAGTCAGAAAAGCCCTTTTGTTTTAGAACTCAGGAAAGACTTTAAAGAAAATTACTACCCAAACAGTAAAAAACAACACAATTTTTCTCAGTGCTAACCAGTGTCACAATCTAATATGTGTTAAGTGTTTTCAGAGACTGTTGCTTTGTGACGACTAAATAGACATCTTTTTTTCCTTCAGTTAACCTCTCCAACTTAAACAGAATAGTGTTAGGGACTCCTGTGTCAGAGGGTATGTCAACAACAATATATTTCATATCATTAAATTCTTAAAGCAACTGAATGAGGTAGGTCTTAGTAAATTTTATCTATGGAAGAGAAACTAGAATCTTAGCACAGTTTGCTAATATCCTCAGATCCAATACATGATATGTGAAATAATTGAGATTTAAACTCAGGTCTTCTGGTCCACAAATTCCAAATAAGCCAAATATACCATAAAATAAGACAAAATTGATAACTCGGTTAATCACCTCCACTTATTAAGTGAGTAGTATTTGAAAGGTATCATCCCTGGCACTGAAATTGATAAGTAAGTATAAATTCATTGCAATGGTGACCTTCACCTCTGGTCACGGTCACTATAGTCCCTTAGCTGGGCTGTTAGCATAAATTCATTAGCCTGTACGTTTTGTTAGCTATTCTCGCACCACTTTTCCTTATAGGAGTATTTATTAACTATATTAGAGAAAGACTTCTGTTATAGACAAAAAGCTGAAATTATATTAACTAATAAATGTATATTATTAAAACATATAATAACTAAACATATAGCAGGCCACCATACAGTTATATTAAAATAGTGTCATATAACAATTATTTTTACATTTTGGTTTTAACTTTTAAGATTTCAAAAATCACACCAGAAAGTACGGAGAATGTACATTTAGGGAGCATTATAGGTGAGATGGGGGTAGCATTTTTGAGGATGAAATCAGGAGCACAGGAGGATAAAGAGGTTGTAGAACAAGAGGATATGATGAGAGGGAAAAATAAATGTTAAATTATCTAAAGATAGAAGTCAAGATCCAGATTGTGGCCATCTGAATAGTTACAGCAATGCAAGGCATTGAGAAACCCCTTGTGCAGAATGAGTTAAGGACTTATAAATCCAGCTGGTGAATAGTTTGTTAATATAGCTATTTTTTGTTACCCACCAGTAGGGCAGGAATGGCTGGGTATCACAGTCATTTGCAAGTGTGTTTACAGTGGAAAGAGGGCTCGTATAGTCTTAAAAGGAAAAGTATTTCCATGGTTCTGTGGTATGGTTTATGGGTGATGGACAATTAAGGGAGTTCTCCTCCCGACTTCTCGTCTCTGTCTGTCTCACCATGGAAAAAATCCAATCTTGTCTTCAGTAGGGACAGGATGAAGGCCACTGCCCAGAGTTTATGCTCCATGTTAAAGTCCAGTCCAGTCTAGCATCTGGCTAGCTGTTTACAGCTGTGTTTAAAGCTACAGTCCATTTCAGGTTCCCTCCTGAGTCTGTATGTGGAATTGCATAGCCATGGCCATGTGTCTCTAGCAGACACATGGCCATGGAGAGAACAGGCCAGTGTACCATATGAGTACAGGTCATGAATAAGAGAGAGAGAGGAGAGAGAGAGAGAGAAAGATTGACTCTTTGTTCCCCTGGGATTATTTTAGCTTGGGTTTGGGATGGACCAGATGCCTTTTCAAAATGACCAACCAATTTCCCAAGCTTGTCGTAGCCTTTGGATGGGTCCATGTGCCCTACTTAGACTGACAGGCCTCGGTGGTCCAGCACCTCCTCCTATGCTCCGCCACCCCCCCTCCCCAGCAATCCGGTACTGGAGGGGGAAGGGAAGACTGTTAATCCCCTTGGCAGAGCAATGCCATAATCCTGGGGTGTGAAGCTGAAGCTTCCTGGTGAAGCAGATAGCCTCCTGCTTCCAGTTCATTAAGCTCAACGTCTAGCTCCCTTTGCTTCCCTTCTCAATATCTAGGTAAACAACAACAGTTGACAAGTGGATTGTCAGTAAATGGTTGAAAAAACGATGATATAAACAACTGGATTTCACAGACCAGAAGAAGGTACATCATTAAAGAAGATTTAGAGAAGAATGAACTGGAAATAGGCAACAGGGATCCAGGAGAATGCTGGGCTTGATACAGGGAATATGTGAAAATGAGGATCTTTCTCTTATAGCAGGCTGTGAAGAAGGTGATATTATCAGAAATATATTTAGAAGTGGACACAGAAATCTAGCAGATGAGGGGAAACAGAATGTCACCCCAAAATATACCATGTTAGCATATTGATTATTTTAAATTAAAGTTACTTAAGAAAAAACCAGTGCAAAAAGAATGTTCTGACCATCCTTTGTTCCCATGAAAGCAGGAAATAAATCTCTTGTGTGAAAATATCCTCACTGTATTAGGAGGGTATGTTACAGGGACCCCAGTGTTTATGTCTGTCTGTCTGTGTGCATTGGCCCAATGAAATATGAGAGCAGGGGTTTGCAGAGTAGAAAGGAAAATAGTTTAATAGTGAATTGCCCAATCTGGAGAATGGGGAGCTAATGCTCAAAAGAACCAACTCTTGATGGTATATAGGTTACAGATTATATGGGGCAAAATGACAATGCACTTGGATTAGGGGTTCAGAGTGGTGCCGGGAGCTGACTGGTCAGATGTGAGGTAAAAATAATAAATCATTTTTTTAGGTCTTGAGGATATTTTTGAGGTCTGCTTCAGCATCCCTAGTCTGGATTCTTGGGAAAGTAACTGGGAGGTCGTTCCACCTTAGAGCTCAGCAGCTGAAACGTAACTTAGGTCAAGGTGTTATCTTTAGCCTGCTAAACGTCCACACCTTGTAATGATCTTTAGTCAGGCCCAGGGTATATTCTATTGCCTTCCACTACCTCTGGGGTTGCTGATTATTGGGAGAAAGGCTGAGTCTATGTATATTTGGATTTACGTATATATTTAAGTAGGTATGTGTGTTAGTAGATCTGGTTGAAAGGAGGCAAGTGAGTCATGGTGCTATTAAGCTGGACAAAGCTAGCTTGGATTAGCAGAAAAGTCGTATTAAGGAAATGAAACTTTTGTATGCTTTTATTACCTTGGTGTACTAACAATTTTAGTTTCTAATTTATATCAAGGATTATGCAGGTGGTGTTTTTATCTCTGTGCACCAGACATCCAAAAATAAGAGAGAGAGTTTTGAAATTTGGTTACTGATTAAAGCCTCTCCCTCATTGCTTGTTTTCTTCCTTTATGTTTTCCTTATCTCTCCTTTTTTCTTTTCTCTTGACATCTTTGCATCCCCCCACTAACTTGTTACCTACCAAAAAACTGTTTCTTGTATATACAGCTCCTTGGAAATCCACACTGGTGTCTTTACTTCCCTTTGATAAAGGTTTTGTTCTTTTCTAACCATCATAGCCTGTTTGGCTTTGTTCACTTTTCTTAGGAGTCTCTTAATATGCATGCCAAACAAATGGCAGGCACTGTCACCACACCCATTAGCTGGTTTAAATGTTATTAGCTCTTCTCCAGAAGCGTAATTTCTGGTCGTCAGAGTGCCCTGGGTTCTGGCATGCCCCGCAGTGATCTTTCACTAGTGGGCACTGTGGAAGTCTGTGGGTTAAACAAACACTTTCAGGTTTCACTGCCCTTCGAACAGTGGCTGAGACGAGCCACTGTTTAATCTTCATTTGTTCCTGCGCTGACAGCACTAAACAAAGCGCCTCTACTTCATTAGGTCGCTTTTAAAAATTGTCTTGATTGACTCCTTTTGATACTACGCAGTAGCTACGTCCCCCGACCCACTGAAGATGAGGTGATTACAATGACCTTAGAAAGGGAATGGAAACGTTTGCCACCAGAACAAGGAACATAATGAATGAGATATGGGAGGGGCCTCAAAGGCTTTTGGTTAGCATTTTGTCTCTCAGAAAGATTTCTTGTTCATTTCAACCTCTGGTTTAAGAAGGCAAAGAAACAATGGCCTTTTAACAGTGTGTGTGAGATGACCTTTTCTGTCTCCAGTGTCTGAATAGAAAACTGTAACTCCCTGGAGCAAGAATCAAGGGAATCCAGTGGAGAAAAGCAGCAAAGCCCCCAAGTGGATCAGGCCTTAGACCATTATTTCCTGAAATTTTATATATTTATGTATATATATATATAAACTGAAGTTCCAGAAATAACATAAAGTCAGACTTCATGAACTATTCATCACATCTGATTTAATGGGATCATTAAACTTGTATTCTCTGTGTGCTAATAGCATCTACTACACAGATACTTTTTTGACTGTTGAATGAATAATGATCCGTGATTTATGTTTTGTTAATGGATCCTTAATAGTAACTCTTTGGGCAAGAGAAATGGGTAAAATACACAGCATTTATTTTATATTAGCAGCAAGGAAAATGTGCATGTTTCTAATCAAGGTAGAATTTTACATCGCAGCTCTAATGATATCTTGCGAAAAGTGGGTGGTTATAAGGAGAGCATCTCCAGCACCAGTCTCGAATGGCAGCGTGTCAGCCAGAGAAAAAGTACAGGGGCTAGAACATCACTGCTGATTTACAAAGGAAGCAAACTTTTGTACTTTTCAGAGAATTCGTCACTTAATCATGAAAGTTTCCACAAGTTACAAATTGGTGGGCTAGTTACAAATAGGGTTTTTCTTCTCTGTGTGAGAAATTACTTCCCTGCAAAAACAGTGGAAGGAAGACATTCTTTTGTCCCGCTCCCATTTATGACTCTCCCTAAATGCACATTCTTTGTACTCTCCAGTGTGGTGTAGGAAGATCTAGCTGTAAGCAAATGTCCAGATGAGTGGTAATGTTGTGTCCTATCCCGTAAAGTTTTTCCAAGCCTTCTAATCTGGGGCCACATTAATTAGAAGACTAGATTTGTTGCTGATCAAATGCAACTTCATATGCAGCACGACTTAGCGTGAGATGACACACCATCAAAATAATCCAAGAGAAGAACTGGCCTTCTTTGCTGACACGGTGTATAGTGTTGATACAGGTTGAACTCAGATTATAACAATGTTTTCTGAATGTTTTATTGAATGCCTTCAATCCCCATATGGCCTCTAGTAAGAATACTTCCTGTTATTATTCCTCTTATGATGATATTGAACCTTCTGCTTTGCTCACCTGCAATGACCATGCTACCATGAGAGTGGGGAGCTGAGCTTCTCTTCAGCATTGCAGTTATGATTATTACCATTATTTGTACTCTCTCTGGGTTTATTTCTATTGTCTCAGAAAAATGTTTATTAATGATCATTTCTTGAGTACTTTATAAATGAGCAAATGGAGGGGAGAAAGGTTGGGATTTACTCAGTGGTGCTCCAAATTACATGAGCATTACAGTCAGCTGTGATCTATTTAAAAAGTCTCTGTTAAAAACAAAAACAAAAACAAAAACAAGTCTCTGTTATCTCTATTAATAGATGGTGCTCAGGAATACGTGTGATTAACGAGTGCTTCAGGCAGTTCCAGTGCGGTGGTTACAAAGCCTACATTTGGGAAGCTCTATCAGACAGCACAACTGGTTGGACCCACAGAGACTGTTATCCATATTTATTTTTTCAGTTCACTTTAGTGATTACTCTGTTATAATTCAAAAGCAGCTTTCAGTCAAGGACAACAGTTCTATTTTCAGAAGTGTTAAAATGAGAAGATATTTTTTCCTCAATGCAATTTTCTTTCATCTCTTAAAAAATGAGTAAATCAGCATCCTTGTTGTTATGTTCTATTTTTGTTTTCTTTTCGAACAGTTTTTTTTCATGTCTGAATTTTATTTTAATATTTTAATTTTTGACATCATAGGCCAGGTGTCATATTAATGCATGATTTTGTCTGTGATTGAATTTAATAGATGCTTTAGCTTGAAAGAAATCCATTAACATTATCTATGAACCTCAGCAGTAGCAGTAATTCTCATCCAAATGGACATACATGCCAATGGTAGGGTGAGTAGGGTTAATTATGTTCACATACTTTTATTAATATTTACTTGATACTTAAAAATGTAAACTAATTGAAACTGCTGTTTTCTCATTGAGGATTATATAAGCCTATTAATAAGAATATTAATTCATTTGAACAATCACATCACCCCACAATCTTCTTTGAATTAGAAGTATACATATCTACTCTATGAAACAAACACAGACAATATTTTAATTAAAGTATGTTAAATACTTCTTAGACTTTGATAACAGGTAAATTATCTGGAGGAGATAACTCTCCTGCTCTTTGTTTTCTTTGGTATCAAGTTGCTTTCCAAGGGGTAACACAAAATGATCCCTGAATTTTCTGAAAAGTTTTATCACCTGGGTAAGCCATCAATAGAAACTGGACAAGCTGTAAGAACATTTCTTTATGAAATTGAATACAGTACTCTGAAGAGATTACATATCCAACATTATGGAGATCATAAAGGGAGCTGCGGACAAAACTTAGCATTTCAAATAGTTGTGTAGAACAACCATATTTCATAAAAGACAATGCTGAATTATATACTTCGGAGTGAACATTAAGTTCAAGCACTATTACAAGATCATTTACTTTGTTGATGTAAAGTTGAATTATATTATCCCTAGGCAAATCAGTGAGTCTGTCTAATGTCATTAGTATGTTCTAGCCAAAATTTAAATAAAAGCCTAGCCCATTAGCAGGGCAGGACTAGCTCTGAGTGAGTAATGCTGACCTTGATGAATGCCTTGAAGACATTAATCAAAGACATAAGGTTATAAAGTGGATTTTGCAAGTTTGCTTTCCTCCTTTCTAAAAGCAAGGATCTTTGTGATAAAACTCTACCATAAGTCATCTAATTAGTCTATCATAAAAGTGAATTTGAATAGAAGTGTGGACTACTACCATGGTCGTCTAATGACAAATGTTATTGGGAAAGTGGGAGCTAAGCTGCAGGGTGTATCTACGTGTGTCTGTGTGTGTCCGTGTGAGCACACGTGCATTTGTGAAGTACTTAACAAAAGTGCTGATGAAAAGTTAAACTACCAGGCAGTAGTGAGAACAGTTGGAATTACTATTCTGTTGCTGCTACCCAAGAAGAAAATGTCCCTAACATTTTGAAGAAGGGAACTGGTGAAAAAGAAGAGAAATGCAACATTAAGACCAGGCATCTCCAGAAACAACTGGTTACCCAGAAAGGGCCTCAGAATGGTCGACATGAATTACTATGCTCATTTAATCGTTTCAAATTAGGAAATGTGACTTATGAGAAGCTGCATGAAATCACAAGCTTATTATATGGATTCATGATAGTCAGCACTATCGACTGAACTCTGATAGCCTACTACACTCATCTCCAGACACTTGCTAAGGAAACCTGGCTGGTTATATCACCCACTCCCCTAGACAGTGCTTATGACCAACCAGAAAAAAAGTGTCACTCTTTTAAATTATATTTTATTGATTATGCTATTACAATTGTCACAATTTTCTTCCTTTGCCCCCTTCCACCCCACCCCCAGCTCCCTCGGGCAATCTCCATACCATTGTTTATTATTGACAAATATAGCCTGCCTTAAATCGAAAATATGTGCCTTTACTGATGGATTTTTGCTCTTCTCTTTGGTTGTAATGATTGTTTTTCTTCTATGTCTTTGTCTTGTCCTAGAGTTTGCTGTCAGCCTCATTACTTAAAATACATGTGTGTTAGTGAGCAGAGCTTCATGAACGATGTGATTGTCACAATGTGAGCCTTACAAAGCTGCATTTCCAACTCAGATTCAACACTCCCGTCTTTGTGCTCTTCTTATATGTTTTGCTTCTGTATATACTGTGACCCCTTCATTTTTATTAAGTCAAACAATTAATAATCTTGATATGCTTTTAACCGTGCAGAAGTGCAGAAGAAAAGTGCTTTACATTTAGTGATGGCCACACTTTAAGGAGTTTTCTATAATTTTCCAAATTCCTGCAGAATCAATCCTGTGTTTGCTACCAGTTTCCCTGTAATCTAAATAACATTTTTGATAGTGAAGTAGCAAAAATAAATTATTACTCTATCCACATTTCTAAAACAGTCTTTATTACACTTTCATTTTTAAAAGCATTTTTCTGAACATAGAATTTTTAAATTAATAGTTTTCTTTCAATACCATAAAGATGCTATATTTTTGTCTTCTAGTCCTCATTGTCTCATGAAAAGTCAGCCATCTGTTTTTATATTATGATTAATACTTTTCTTAATTATATTTTATTATGTTTTTACAGTTGTCCTGATTTTTACTCCTTTGCCCCACTCTACCCAGCATCCTTTTTTCCCTCAGGCAATCCCCACACCTTTGTTCATATCCATGGGTCATGTGTATAAGTTCTTTGACTACTGCATTTCCTATACTGTATTTTACATCTCCATGGCTATTCTGTGACTACCTATTTGTACTTCTGAATCCCCTTACCTCTTCATTCATTCTCCCACAACCCCCTCCCATCAGGCAAATATCAAAATACTCTCTGTATCCATGATTCTGTCTCTGTTTTTTATTTGTTTAGTTTGTTTTTTAGATTCAATTGTTGATAGGTATGTATTTTTGCCATTTTATTTTTCATAGTTTTGATTTTCTTTTTCTTACATAGGCCCCTTAAACATATAATAATAGTTTGGTGATGATGAATTTCTTATTTTTTCTTTCCTGGGAAACTCTTTCTCTGCCCTTTGACTATGAATGGTAGCTTTGCTGAGTAGAGCAATCTTAGCTGCAGGTCCCTGCTTTTCATGACTTTGAATAGTTCTTGGCAATCCCTTCTAGTTTGCAAAGTTTCTTTTGAGAAATCAGCTGAAAGTCTTATGGGAATTCCCCTATAGGTAACTAACTGCTTTTCTCTTACTACTTTTAAGGTTCTCTTTTTATCTTTAACCTTTGGCATTTTGACTATGATGTGTCTTGTACTTGGCTTCTTTTCCTCCATCTTGTTGGGGACACTGTGCTTCCTGGACTTGCATATCTATTTCCTTCAGCAAATTAGGGAATGTTTCTTTTCATTATTTTTTCAAATAGATTTGCAATTTCTTGCTCTTTCTCTTCTCCTTCTGGCACCCCTATAATGCAAATGTTGGTATGCTTGAAGCTGTCCCAGAGGCTGCTTATAGTATCTTCAGTTTTTTAGATTCTTTTTGTTTTTTGGATTGGTTGTTTTTTTTCTTCCTATGTTCCAAATAATTGATTTGATTCTCAGTTTCCTGTACTCTACTGTTGTTTCCTTGTAAATTGTTTTTTGCTTCAAATAGTGTAAGCTTAGTTTCAGACTGGATCTTTTTCATACTGTTGAAGTACTCACTAAATTCCTTGAGCATCATTATAACCAGTGTTTTGAACTCTGCATCTGATAGATTGCTTATCTCTATTTCACTTAGTCTTTTTCTGGAGTTTTGATCTGTTCTCTCATCTGGGTTATGTTTCTTTGTCTCCTCATATTGGCAGCCTTCCTGTGTTTGTTTCTATGCATTAGGTAGAGCTGCTTTGATTCCCTGTCTTGGTATTATGGCCTAATGTAGTAGGTGTCCTGTAGGGTACGGTGGTTCAGCCTCCCCCATCATCCAAGCTGCGTACCGGAGGTGCACCCTTTGTAGGGGGTGAATACACCCTCATCTTGTAGTTGAGCCTTGATTATTGTTGGCAGATCAATGGTAGGGATTTACCAAGCCAGTCAGCTGCAAGTACTGGCTATGACCACTGACCACCAACTTCTGCCCTTTGTGGAGGATCAGCTGTGCAGGGGTGATGTGGACACCGGCCCACAGTGTCCATGTCATTATGGATGAAATGAGACATTCACACAGACTACCAAGTCCTGTAGAGGAAAAGGGTGGGCATGGCTTTTCTCTCAAGGGGAGCAAAAGCCTTGGCCCTTGTTATGCCTGGCCTTTATTGGGTTTCTCTGCACATTAGAAGATGGTCCTCATTTACTATGCACAGATTGCTTTAGGTGGTTACCTTTTAAAGAAAACAAAGGAGCCAATGCTATGCAATAACAACACAGAAGAGGGATATTTGCAAATGAAAAGGGCAAAAGTGGTTGGACCCATTACACTGGTCCTAGGAAGGTTTAGCATGGATTTTAGGAAGTTATTTTGCAGCAAATGTTTGCCACAAATCTGGATTAGGGAGTTTTTTTTAGCAAAAAGCAATACTCAAAGCGGCCTAGGCATATTGCAGATCTGATTACCCGTGGGAGAACCTGTCTGTGGGCTTGAGTCCTGTGCATCTGTGAGTGGGAGCTGAGCCCATGCCATGCAGGATGGTCTCCTACACAGGCGCAGGGTAATTGTGCTCTGACATGGTCTCTAGTTGTCCACTGGGTGTGCAGGCTCTGGGGATTCCTGGGTAGTGCAGGCCAAGGTCAGCCTTCACCTGTGTTTTACACAGACCCACCCTACCTTTGCTATAAATCAGTCTAAGGTAGCTGCCAGTTATGCTGGGCTTGGAGATTCCCAGGGGAAGCCAAACTGTGAATGTAGGATTGTTGCGCTCTTGCTGGGCCTGGGACCCTTTAGAAAGAGGTATGAGGGGCCAGAGGCTCACTGAGGCTGCCTGTTTTTTTTGTTTGAGAGGATTTAGGAACTTGTGAAGCATAAGCCTAAACCAGACATTCATATGTGTTCCGACCCGCGGAACAGTCAACTGGGGTCCCGAGTCTACATGAAACAGATGAATAGGGATGGGAACAAGAGGCGCGAAGAATGACAGCAAGACAATGGATTCTGATCAAGCTGCAAATTTTATTTTGAGCGGGGCTGTTATATAGGGGCAGGGAAAAAAGGGAAGTGGTTCTAATAGGTTGTCCTGTGCATGCTCACTGCATGCTCCTAGCGACGGTTGGTAGGTGGGCGCATGATCAGCATCTTGACTGGTAGTTAGTACTCGTGATCCAGGGATGCCCCCAAGGGTGGGGCCACCTGGCTTGGCTGCAATATCCTATTTGGGCTGTATCAGCCAAGCTCTCCTGGTGCGATCTTCTTGGTAGATTGCATCAGCCGTCTTTAGGCCCCGACATCTCCTCCCTTTTTGTTTTTTAAGGCAAGGAGGTAACGAATTGTTATGGACATTAACCAGCTAGGGGAGGCAGTGGCCAGGCTCCTCCTGAGCTCCTCCTGAGCCCCGTATGTACCTTTTTCGGAGGAGAGGAAATGGGTACGGACCTCTATGCAAGCTGGCTTACCTCTCAGGAGACTCGAGAATGGCCTTCTTAAGGGCCTCTCCTTGCAGTACTTTGTCGTGCACCTAGCGGTATCCATTACAGCAACTAGGCTGTAATGCAAACTCTTGAGGGTTATGCAGCTCCCGTGGGAGAGGGCCTTGATGAATATGAATCACATTCGCGATCTAGCATCTCTAGCTGATGGTAGTGAATCTGGATAGGTTTCCCTAGGATGGCATTGAGCTGGTCTCTAACTAATGTGGTAACACGCCTGAGGATCCAAGGGGCAAAGGTTAAGACTAGGATAATGGTGATTAAGGGCCCGAGAAGGGGGAGGAGGTAGGGAAGCAATCCATTAAGTCCTGTTAAAAAGGGGCTCTCGGCTAATGCTCTTCGCCGTTTTTCAAGGTCTTCTTGGAGGTTTTTTATCTTGTCTCGGACAATGCCAGATTTGTTAGCGTAGAAGCAGCAGCGTTCCTGTAGGGATAAACATATACCTCCCCGCTCGGCGGTGAGGAGGTCTAAGCCTCGCCTATTTTGAAGGACTACTTCTGCTAACGAATCTAATTGGTCTTGGATATCACTGATAGTATTAGTCAGGGTTTGAACATCATCAATGAGTTGCTTGGAAAGCTTGGTATATGAGTGGACCGCAACTCCTAATCCCGCGGTTCCTGTAGCTACTGCTCCAGAGACTCCTAGGCCAACAAGTAGGGGAATAATGGCCAGAGCTCTCTTGTGTCGTCCTGCGAAATGGTGAAAGGCAGGGACAGGGACGGGCTCGTCTCCGGGGATGATATCTATGTCAGGTAATAGGGTAGCTAGTACACATAGCCCTGTCCAGTGGGAGGGCAAGGCAGTGAAGGCGAGATTATTGCCACAGACGAAGGCTCGTCCGGGACCTGGGCAAAGGGACGTGTTATAGTCGATCATGTGGCTGCAATTGACAAAGCTAGCAAAGCCGACAGGGATATCAAAGGTGTTATTTTGTGAGTCCTTGTAAATACAGGTGGAGGAAAGGAAAAGTACGGGCTGGACCCTAAAGGGTTGATTGAGGGTGCAATTTAGAGTGGCACCGTTGAGGATTGATATGTTGGCAGGGAAAGCTAGAGGCACAGGGGTGCCCTGGCTTAGGCATAGCCAGCAAACTTCGGCTAGTGTAGGGTTGGAGGTGTTAAGTGCTTGGTGGGTAGCTGTTAAAATATCCATAGTTTGGGTGTCTAGGTCTACTCCCCGTGATTTGGGGAGGGCCAGGGGATGATGGGTAAGTCTGGGGAACTGGGTTTCGATGAGATGTTCTATCTGCCTGTGGACGGTGAGTTCTCTTATGGTGTCCTGGGGCCCACCCCCATCAGAAATGTGGATGGAGGGGGTCTGTTCCCAGCATACAGGCTGCCCTACGGTACCTGGGCAGCCAGCCTGTAAATATTTATGGGAGTCAGTACCGGCGACTGCTGAACTGGATCCCCAGTCCCCTATGTTGGCAGTGTTTTTAGATTTTTGGAGTATGGCAGTGAAATATGCTTTATTGCCGGAGGTACACTCCTGAATTCTATTATAGCAGGAAGAGTGTATTGATGGATAAAAGGTGGTGCATGGGCATGGCCCTGGTATCCCATTGCTGGCAGGTATGACAGGAGGCTTAGGCACACAGGACCATGCGTGTTTAGATGTACCTCCTGTCACTGTGAGGGAATAGGTTAGGTATGCTGTTTTTGTGTTGCAGTCTACTACCTGAGTATATCGCGAGGGGGTGGCGTAATTGGTAGTGGTTCCTCCACGGCATTCACATGGTGTTCCATAGAGGGCTTGGTGAATGTCGAGGGGCGGTCCTTGAAGGTGTAAGAGTGTTTGCAGTAATGAGAGGAAAAGGCATGGGAAGGCCATGTTTTACCTGTAATTGAAAGAAAAAGGTTCCCTCAGGGTATCTTATTGTCCCCTGGGGTCTGATCAGTTTCATGGGATGGAGTAGGCGGATGGTTGATGTGTTTTATTAGTCCCTTGGGAAGCCATCGCGGGCCATCCTCCTTTTGATCATAAACGCAAGCTGAACCCCTTCCCCAAATGAGGACAGGGTCAGGACCTTTCCAACTATGCGTGAGGGGGTCGCGCCACATGACTGTGGCGTGTTGGTTTAGGGTTTGAGCGGCCTCGCATGTCTAACGTGAGGAAATTAAGTTGGAAGAGGGCATGATTTAGGAGGTTTCGGGGGTTTAATTTGGTGAATCCGAGGGGGGAATATGCTAGGCAGTTAATGGAATTCTATAAGGTCTGATGAGCTCTCTCTACGATACCTTGTCCCTGAGGGTTGTAAGGAATGCCTGTAATGTGCTTAATTTGAAGCTGCTGACAGAAGGTCTGAAAATTTTTTCCGGTGTAACCGGGGCCATTGTCTGTTTTGATAGTGTGGGGTCTGCCTAGGATAGAGAGGCAGTGGATCATGTGAGAGACAACGTTCTTAGACGCCTCGCCTGTCTGGAGGGAGGCAGTTATAAAGCCACTGAAGGTGTCAATAGTGACGTGGATGAATTTTTGCTTCCCAAAGGCAGCGAAGTGGGTAACATCCATTTGCCAGATGGCATTAGGGATGAGTCCCCGGGGATTGACCCCCAGATGGGGTGCAGGTGTTGAGGGGACGCAGTGAGGGCAAGCCTTGACAATTTCCCTGGCCTGGTCTCTAGTAATTTTATAAAGGAGGCGAAGGGTGTGAGCGTTTAAATGGTGCAAGGTGTGGGCTTCGGTGGCTTCGGTGATTGGATCTGTGAGAATAGGGCAGGCGATCTGTGTGGCTACGTCTGCTAAGGTGTTGCCTTCTGTCAAAGGCCCAGGGAGGTCAAGGTGAGCGCGGAGATGTCCAATGTAAAAGGGGTGCTGCCTTTGTAAGATAAGGTTTTGTAGCTTGGTAAATAGGGGGTGGCGTTTGTGGAAGGTTTAATGAAGGGGACAGTTTCTAGTAGGGGAACTGACTGAGCTATGTAAGCGCTGTCAGTATAGAGGTTGAAAGGTTGATTTGCAAGCGAGGTGAAAACTTCAAGTATGGCAAATAATTCTACGAGCTGGGCGGAAGAGTACGGGGATTTGATAGAAAAGGGCTGCTTGTCTATGACATAAGCAGCGGTGCCGTTTGAAGACCCATCAGTAAAGACGAGGGTGGCCTTGGGAATTGGTGTCATTTTGGTTACTTTGGAAAAAATGGACTGGTGGGTTTTAGCAAACTGGACAAGGGGATCACTGGGGTAGTGATTGTCAAGATGTCCTGTGAAGGAGGATAATGCTATGGCCCATCATCTGAGATTTGTAGAAGCCAGTTAGTTTGGTGTTGTGTATAGGGGGTAATTATGGAGTCAGGGTCTCTCCCGAATAACTGACGGCTGGTGGATTGTCGTTTCATAATTAAGGTGGCAAGAAGGGAGGGGTAAGTGAGTAATACTCGTGAGGGGGAAGCTGGCAGGTGGACCCAAAGAAGAGGGTGGCCATTTTTTGTAAAGTCTTCTGTTGCAGGTTGCCAGAATATTCCTGTTGGAGTATGGGTTGTAGGGAGTAATAGGAATACAAGGGGTAAGTCATAACGAATCTGTCTGGTGTGTTGGGTTTGAATGGCTCTGTTAATAGTGGTTAGGGATTCGTCTGCTTCGGGGGTTAAGGTACTCGGGGATAGAGGGTCTGAGTCTCCTTTTAGAATGTTATTGAGGGGAAGGAGGGCTTCAGTGGGAAGCTTTAAATAAGGTCGGAGCCATTGAATATCCCCAAGTAGTTTTTGAAAGTCATTAAGTGTCTTTAGGTTATCAGTCCTGAGGCGGATGTGGGGGGTAATCACTTGTTGGTTATATAGCTCAAATCCTAGATAGGAATATGGATCAGATGTTTGTACTTTATCGGGGGCGATTTGTAGTCCCTGACTTGCAAGGCATGTAAGCATATGAGCATGGCAGGCCTTGGCCGTGTCACTGTCAGGACAGGCTAGGAGGATATCGTCCATATAATGGAGGATATAGGCTTGAGGCCATTGAGCTCTCACTGGGGCAATTGCAGCTGCAGCAAACTTTTGACACAAGGTGGGGCTATTGGCCATGCCCTGTGGTAGCACCTTCCAATGGTAGCGGGGCGTAGGACTTTGGAAATTGGTTTGAGGGACACTGAAGGCGAAGTAGGGCCTGTCTTCTGGGTGGAAAGGGATTGTGAAAAAGCAGTCTTTTAAATCAATAACAATTTTATAATAGTTGGCAGGGATGGCAGTAGGCGAAGGGAGGCCAGGCTGTAAAGCTCCCATAGGACCATTATTTTGTTGACGGCTCTGAGATCTTGTAAGAGGCGCCATTTGCCTGTTTTCTTTTTTATAATGAAAATGGGCGTATTCCATGGGGAGTTGGTGGGCTCAATGTGTCCTGCCGAGAGCTGTACTAACGCTATTGCAGCTAGGGTTTTCTCAAGAGGCCATTGATCAACCCAAACAGGGTCTGTCACTTTCCAGAGGATTTTATCTGCATGGGGTACAGGACTGTCAATGGCCATTAGGGAAAATTCTGGTGGTATCCTAGGCCTGCCTTATCTGCCTTGGGGGTGATGGTAATGGGTTCTGTGATGCCCTGATTTTCTTTGCCTAATCCTTGACCAGGCAGGTAGCCCTGATTAAGCATTTGAGTCATGACAGTGCTGTTGGGGCAGCACATGACTACTTTCATCTGTGCTAGGATATCTCGTCCCCATAGGTTAACGGGCAGGTTGGGGATGATATAGGGGGTGACAGAACTGCTATTCCCTTTGGAATCTTCCCACCATAGAACTTGAGCGCTTTGTTGGGGTTGGTCATTTGCCTGATGCCGCGCAGGTGGGTAGTGGCAGGGGTTAGCAGCCAAGACTTTGGCCAATGGGATTGAGAAATGACGGTGGCATCTGCTCCTGTGTCTAGAATGCCTGTAAAGACTACCATTAAGTTTGAGCTCTAATAAAGGGCAGTGCTGGGATATCTGTTGAATCCAGTAAGCGTCTGAGGAGCCGGGAGTACTATGGCCCCGAAAGGTTTTTTGAAAATTTGAATTGACATGTTGTAAGGGAAGGATGATAACTTGAGCTAGCCTAGTTCCTTTTGGTATGGTAATTAAGTTCAGAGTGGTAGAAAGGATAATGTGGATTTGCCCTTCAAAATCATTATCAAGGATTCCAGGGAGGACCTGGATTCCCTGAAGGGTAGAGCTAGCTCGGCCAAGAATAAGGCCAAAGGTGTCGGGTGGTAGTGGGCCATATACGCCGACTGGGAGCGTTAAGGGGCTATTCTCTGATGTTAATATTGTGTCGGTGGTGGTACAGAGGTCCAACCCTGCGCTGCCTGCTGTTGCTCTCCATAGGTCGGTGATGTGGAGGCGTGGCTGATCACCGGAAGAGCAGGGATAGGCTGGTTGGGTACTTGGGGGTTGAGCTGTGAAGCCCCGGAGTTCAACCCTGGGTTGGGGCCCTGGGGCTGGCCCCTGTTGGAGTTTCCCTGTTTTAGTGGAATGGGTTGTCCGTAAACGTCTGTTCTGGAACGGCATTCTGATGCCCAATGAAATCCCTTTCTGCAGCGGGGACATTTTGTGGCAGGGGGAGGCTTTGCAGGGGTAGGACTGTCTATATCTGGGCTAGCCAGGTTCTGTGGCCTTTGAGGGCAGGATTTTAAAAAGTGTCCAGGCTGGTTGCAGTTGAAGCAAAGACGATTATGGTTATGAGTTTGCTGGCCGGGCGCAAAGTTTTTCAGGGCAGCTCCGATAGCAAGCCCAAGAGCATGGGCGGAGCCAATGCCCGAGAAAGGCGGACATAGTCGCAGAGGTCCCCCTGGCGGTACGGCCAAATAGCATCTTGGCAGGCGGGGTTGGCGTTTTCAAAAGCGAGATGCCTGATGAAGGCGCTTTCGCTTTCGCGGTGCCAAAGAGCCACTCTGCTAGTTCCTGCAAGTGGCTGATAAAGTCGCTGTACGGCTCGTCTGGGCCCTGTCTAACTTTAGCAAGGGAAGTAGTAGCCGCGCCTTTCTCGGGAGGCGCTTCCAGGCTTTAAGGCCAGCAGACTGAATCTGTGTTAATAGTCCGGGGGGAAATTGAGCCTGTTTTTCATTATGTTGGTAGGGGCTAGTGCCGAGAAACTTTTATAGTCCAGTGTTTAGAGGAGGATTTATGCGTGTTGCGCTCAACAAATTGTTTAGAGGTTTCTTCATATTCACTCTTCCAGAGTATAAAATCACCTCCGCTAAGGGTGGCTCTAGCTAGGAGAACCAATCATTAGGCGTGAGCCAGCGTTCACTGAGGTTCTCAATCAAGGCAACAGTGAAAGGGGCAGTGGGGCCATAACTAGCTACTGCTGCTTTGACCTTTTCTAGGGTTTTTAGGCTAAGTTTTTTGTACGTGTGAGAATGTGAGGCAGAGGCTTCCTCATCTCTAGTATTGCCTTCTGTCTCTTCCTCATCAGAGGCTGAGTTGTCTGATTCTTCTTCATTATCACTGTTGGGTAGAGGGACGGCAGAGCTATCTATGGCTCCAGGTCTGCTGGATTGATTTTGGGACCTGGTAACTGGGAAAGCTAAAAGTTCAGTAGGAGGGGAGAATGTCAGGTCAGTAAACTCTTTTGCTACGGCTTTGATTTCACGTATGAGAATTAGGGCCTCCTGAATGGAAGTTTTTCGGAGGGGAAGATTTCAGTGGGTGGCCGGCGGCTCAGGTCTGTTTAAATCAGGGGGTAAAATGGCCGCCGCATCGGGCGCGGTAGGAGGGGGTAGATTAGCGGGGGCATATGGCGGCGGCTGAAATGGCTGCGGCCGAAATGGCGGAAGCACAGCTGCTACGATGGGGGGCCAATCAGGATTGTTATAGCGGCCGCCTCGTCCTCTAGGTCGGCCTGATCTGCTGGGTCTAGTTGATCGTGAAGTCCTGAGTTGGCGGGGCTTTTGAACTCACTAAGGGCAGGGTATATGGGGGCAGGTTTTGGACCTGTGTCAATATCGATGGATACTGAGGGACAGATTGAAGGGGCCCGCGAGGGCGGGCGCGATGGAGGGTCTTTGTTTGTATCTGGGAGATCTGGGACAGAGGGGGCTCTGGAGGTGGGGCAGGAATGGTTGGTAAGAATTTTCTGGCCCTCTTTGCATAAGCGTTGGATGTCTGGGGTGTGACATTGATTAGTGAGGACATCTTTTATGAGGTTATAATAATTGAAGGCGGTAATAGGGACGGTCTGGGGGCCAAAAACACGGTAGTAATCGTTAAGGCAATCCCCAACCCGATCCCATACTCGAGAGTCAATTGTGCCTTCCTGGGGGAACCATGGACACGTTTTAAAAAATGAAAGCAAAAAATGAATGTAAATCTTTCTTACGAACCCGAATTTTTCGAACCTTGAGGGATTCTTTTAATTGGCTAACAAATATATCATTCTGTGAACATGCTTGTCCCATGATTGGGCCTTACCTGGCCGATGCCGCCATGGGGGGGCGGGTCACAATCCAGAAGTCGTCTCGCGGTCGGGCAGTTGCGGCGCTTCGAGCAGGTATCGGTTAACGGGGACGGCGGTCCGCTCAAGCAGTCTCCGGGGGCCCCACGTTGGGCGCCAGTTGTTCCGTCCCGCGGAACAGTCAACTGGGGTCCCGAGTCTACCTGAAACGGATGAATAGGGATGGGAACAAGAGGCGCGAAGAATGACAGCAAGACAATGGATTCTGATCAAGCTGCAAATTTTATTTTGAGCGGGGCTGTTATATAGGGGCAGGGAAAAAAGGGGAAGTGGTTCTAATAGGTTGTCCTGTGCATGCTCACTGCATGCTCCTAGCGACGGTTGGTAGGTGGGCGCGTGATCAGCATCTTGATTGGTAGTTAGTACTCGTGATCCAGGGATGCCCCCAAGGGTGGGGCCACCTGGCTTGGCTGCAATATCCTGTTTGGGCTGTATCAGCCAAGCTTTCCTGGTGCGATCTTCTTGGTAGATTGCATCAGCCGTCTTTAGGCCCGGACACATATGGAAAAGCAGATCAGGTGGTCAGTAAGTTGGGTGGTATAGAGTCTCTGGGGTTTTCTAGGGTGGGGAAAATAGTGTTAGCCAGGTTAATGGATACTTAGATATGGTATCAGCCTGCTGGCTCTGTGGCTCTGTTGGGGAATGGCTCAGAAAAGGAAAAATGGCTTATCTTCCTGTCTGGGAGAAAGCTCTCCCTTGGCTCATTCCTTGATGCCAGACACTTCAATTTCTGCCATATGCCACTGGTGCCTTTCAAGCTGCTGCCTCTGTGCTAGAGGTCAGAGGGAGAGAGTCTGATTAAGAGCATGTGCGGGCCCTTTAAGAGGAACTGCTTGGAACTCCAGAAGTTTTTTCCACTGACTTAACCCCTGCTGGTTTGCAGCCAGAAGTTACAGGGGCTTATCTTCCTGGCACTGTAGCTCTGGTCTGGGAGTCCTGGCACGGGGTTGAGACTCTTTGCTCCTGAGATTTTCCACCCAAACTTTTATCTACTACAGATGGACGTGGGACCAGCCGGTTCCATGCCTCAGCCCCTTGTATCAGTCTGCACGGATGTGATATCTTTAATTCCATCGTTTTCAGACATCCATTCAATGCAATTTCTGATAGTTCTGAGTGATGGTTGTTCTGTATTTTAGTTGTAATTTTGATATGGTTGTGCAGGGAGGTGAGCTGTGTACCTATGCTGCCATCTTGACCACAAGTCAATGATTCTAAAGTGTTACCCTTAAGCCTCCTCTGTTCTAGCTTTCTTACTTGTCATTCTTCTTTATTAAGAGGCTCTTCATCCAGACTGCATATTATGCAGCTGCTAAGCTTGTCAATTAAGTATGTCAATATACTCATGTTAATCATGATAAATATTTTGCATGCATATTTATATGCCTGGATTTATCCTACTAGAGAAGAGGAAACATGTATAATCTACTGCCATGTCCCTGGCACTTACCACAGTATCTGACATGCCATATTAGTTTAATAAGTATTTAATACTTTAAAAAGTATTCTTTTTTTAAAAAGCAACAGACTTTCATTTACAGATTTTGGTGTTAAATATATAACTGTGCAGATTGAAACCAAACTGTGCAGGGTTTGAGTCCATTTACTCCTAGTTGTTTAACCTTGGGAAAGTATTTCCCTAAGCTTTATTTTTTTCTTCTGTACGTAATACTGATAATTGCATCTACTTTATAGGATTATTTAAATATAAATAATCCAGCTTTCTGCAAGATGGCTTACCAAGATATACTCAGTATATCTTAGCTAGAAATAGCATTTAAGTTGAACTATTTTGCATAAGATGGATCTCACTTATTGCATGTTCATTTTACCTCATTTAATCACATTTTCAATGGATAACAGTAACTTCACATTTTCTGGATACCTTTCCTCTCCTCTCTTGCTACCACAAAGAACCACCTATAAGAAGCAAACTGCAAACTCACTAACTTCTTTGGAAATATTGGTTAAAATGAATTGCTTGTAAACGTTCAACAAAAGCTATATGAAATAAAGACAGATTAGTATTAAATGGTAAAATACTGAGATGTAATTCATCTTAACAAATACCTATTAAGAACCAAGCAGATGCTCCCTGGTGTGCTAGAAAAAGAAGGAAATAATAACATTTATCGATTGTCTAGTCTACGCTCCCTGGTGCTGGATACCACATACATCATGCTCCCAATCACGCTGTGGAGTAGGTATTCTTACAGAAGTGACAATTCCAAGTTAATCCTTGCTTTCTCCAAAGCTAAGCCTCATTGTTAAGCACTGTGGGGAAGGGTTAATGAAAGAAGGAAGGGATTTAAACAAAACTATCTAATAGCATAGGATGGTAGCCTAGGCCAGTGGTTTCTAAACATTCAACTCCAGCAGAGGGACTCTTCAGTAAAATAACAGTCCAATGTACAAAAAAGACATGAGTGCTGCTGGGATTGAAGTGGAGGTAGTGGACTTCAAAGCCACCTGATGTTTAATGTCTATACTTCACCCTGGGTAAAGCCTTTATTTCCCTCTGTACAAATTCCTGGGGATTCAGAAACTGGCTTCAAAATAATCCTCGATGAATGACAAATTTAGAGTAAGCTGAGCTCAAGAGATGCTAAATAAGTTGTTGCTGTATTTTCTGATTAATTGTAATTATCTAGATAATTAGGTGTTATGGTCAAGGAATTTTAATTCCATTCTGTGTCTGAGATATGTTTCAAAGAAGGAAGGAGTCGTGTTTGCCAAAGTTTCCTGGATGAGGCATGGCATTTACATACTGGGCACTTTTTATTTAGGTAAAGGAATGCATTTGAGAATTTTACTTTATAAAGCCTATAAACTATTATATTAATATAGCTATTAATATAGTACTTGGAATGAGGGCAGGGCTTACACAGCCTGTACAACCTCAAAGAGGTGACAGAATCTGGCAGGGATTGGTCAGAAGTGATTCTTCTGCACAAATTCAGTAGAGAGCTTGTGACAGAGATGTTGGCCTGCCTGGTAAAGGTATTGGTATATACAGGGTGTTTTTTTTTAATTTAACTTTTGTTCAAGTACAGTTTTCTTTCTTGTATTCCCAGCCCTGCACTCCCCCCGTGCTCCCCACCTCCCTCCCATCCCCCCGTCTTAGTTATTGTCCATGTGTCCTTCATACTTATTCATGTGAGTCCATCCCCTTTTACTCTGTGCTTCTCTGCCCTCTACCCTCTGGACCCTGTCAGCACATTCTGTATTTCAGTGTCTTTGGTTACATTTTGCTTGCTTGTTTGTTTTGTTGTTTACATTCCTGTTAAAGGTGATATCATATGGTATTTGTCTTTCACCACCTGGCTTATTTTGCTCAGCATAATGCTTTCCAGCCCCATCCATGATGTTGCAAAGGGTAGGAGCTCCTTCTTCCTTTCTGGAGCATAGAATTCCATTGTGTAAATGTACCATAGTTTTTTGATCCATTCATTTACTGATGGGCACTGAGGTTGCTTCCAACTCTTGGCTATTGTAAATTGTGCTGCTATGAACATCGGGGTGCATAGGTTCTTTTGGATTGGTGTTTCAGGGTTCTTAGGATATACTCCCAAGAGTGGAATTGCTGGGTCAAAAGGTACGTTCATTTTTAGTTTTCTTAGAAAATTCCATACTGTTTTCCATAGTGGTTGTACCAGTCTGCAATCCCACCAACAGTGAACTAGAGTCCCCTTTTCCCCACAACCTCTCCAGCACTTGTTGTTTGTTTCTTTGTTTATGATAGCCAATCTGACTGGTGTTAAGTGGTATCTCATTGCGGTTTTAATTTGCATCTCTCTGATAGCTAGTGATATCGAGCATCTTTTCATGTGTCTCTGGATTCTCTGTATGTCCTCCTTGGAGAAATGTCTGTTCAAGTCCTCTGCCCATTTTTTGATTGGGTTGCTTGTCTTCTTTGAGTGGAGCCGAATGAGTTCTTTGTATATTTTGGAGATTAAACCCTTATCTGAGGTATCATTGGCAAATATGTTTTCCCAAGCTGTTGCTTCTCTTTGTATCTTGATACTGTTTTCCTTAGCCATGCAGAAGCTTTTAATTTTGATGAGATCCCATTTGTTTATTCTTTCCTTTATGTTCCTTGCTCTAGGGGACGTATCAGTAAAAATATTGCTGCGTGGAATATCTGAGATTTTCTTGCCAAGGCTCTCCTCTAGGGTTTTAATGGTTTCACGGCTTATATTTAAGTCTTTTATCCACCTTGAATTTATTTTGGTGTATGGTGTAAGTTGGTGCTCAAGTTTCATTTTTTTGCATGTAGCTGTCCAGTTCTCCCAACACCATTTGTTGAAAAGGCTGTCTTTACTCCATTTTATGTTATTGCCCCCTTTGTCGAATATTAATTGACTGTAGAGAGTTGGGTTTATTTCTGGGCTCTCTGTTCTATTCCATTGGTCTATGTGCCTGTTTTTGTGCCAGTACCAGGCTGTTTTGATTACAGTGGCCTTGTAATACAGTTTGATATCAGGTATTGTGATCCCTCCTACTTTGTTCTTCTTTCTCAAAATTGCAGCAGCTATTCGGGGTCTTTTCTGGTTCCATATAAATTTTTGAAGTGTTTGTTCTATGTCTGTGAAATACGCCATTGGTACTTTAATAGGTATTGCATTGAATCTGTAAATTGCTTTGGGTAGTATGGACATTTTGATGATGTTAATTCTTCCAATCCATGAACACGGTATATGTTTCCATTTATTTGTGTCTTCCTTGATTTCTTTCTTCAGTGTTGTGTAGTTTTCTGCATACAGGTCTTTTACCTCCTTGGTTAGGTTTATTCCCAGATATTTTATTTTTCTTTTTGCTATATCGAATGGGATTTTTTTCCTGATTTCTGCTTCTGCTGCTTCATTGTTGGTATACAAAAATGCCTTTGATTTCTGGATATTAACTTTGTATCCCGCTGTTATGCCAAATTCATTTATTAGTTCCAGCAGTTTTTTGGTAGAGGCTATAGGGTTTTCCATGTACACTATCATGTCATCTGCAAACAATGCCAGTTTTGTTTCCTCCTTTCCGATTTGGATGCCTTTTATTTCCTTTTCTTGTCTGATCGCTGCAGCTAGAACTTCTAATACTATATTGAATAGAAGTGGTGAAAGTGGGCAACCTTGTCTTGTTCCTGATCTTAGTGGAAAAGCTTTTAGTTTTTGCCCATTGAGTATGATGTTGGCTGTAGGTCTTTCATATATGGCCTTTATTATATTGAGGAATGCTCCCTCTATTCCCACTTTGCTGAGTACCTTTATCATAAATGGGTGTTGTACCTTATCAAAAGCTTTTTCCGCATCTATTGATATGACCATGTGGTTTTTGTCTTTGCTTTTGTTTATGTGGTGTATTACATTTACTGATTTGCGAATATTGAACCATCCTTGCATCCCTGGGATGAATCCCACTTGGTCGTGGTGTATGATCTTTTTGACGTATTGTTGGATGCGATTTGCCAATATGTTATTGATAAAAATAAAATGTTCTTCAGCGTCTATGCTCATCAGCGATATTGGCCTGAAGTTTTCTTTCTTTGTTGTGTCTCTATCTGGCTTTGGAATTAGGATGATGCTGGCTTCATAAAAAGAGTTGGGGAGTTTTCCCTCCTTTTGGATTTTTTGGAATAGTCTGTGAAGAATCGGGGTTAGTTCTTCCTTAAAAGCTTTGTAGAATTCTCCTGTGAAACCATCTGGTCCAGGGCTTTTGTGCAATGGGAGTTTTTTGATTACTTCTTCAATTTCGTCTGCTGTTATTGGCCTGTTCAGGTTTTCTGCTTCTTTTTCAGTGAGTTTTGGAAGATTATATTTTTCTAGAAATTTGTCCATTTCATCTAGGTTTTCAAATTTCTTGGCATACAGCTCTGCATAGTAATTCCTTACAATCTCTTCTATTTCTGTGGTATCAGTTGTAATCTCTCCTCTTTCATTTCTGATTGTGTTTATTTGGGTCCTCTCTCTTTTTTTCTTGATGAGCCTACTTAAAGGTTTATCTATTTTGTTTATCTTTTCAAAAAACCAACTCCTGGATTCATTGATCTTTAGAATTGTGCTTTTAGTCTCTACGTCATTTAATTCTGCTCTGATCTTGGTTATTTCCTTCCTTCTACCTGCTCTGGGCTGTCTTTGTTGTTGTTCCTCGAGTTCTTGGAGGCGTCGGGTTAGGTTGTTTGTTTGAAATGTTTCTGTCTTCTTTAGGTAAGCCTGTATTGCTATGAACTTCCCTCTCAGGACTGCCTTGGCTGTGTCCTATAAATTTTGGGTTGTGGTGAGTTCATTTTAATTTGTTTCCAGAAACTTTTTTATTTCTTCCCTGATTTCTATCTTGACCCATTCGTTGTTTAATAGCATACCATTCAGTCTCCATGCTTTTGGGTGTTTAGGGTTTTTTCCTGTGGGGTTGGTTTCCAATTTCAGTCCCTTGTAATCAGAGAAAATGCTTGGTATGATTTCAATTTTCCTGAAGTTGTTGAGACTCATTTTGTGTCCTATCATGTGATCTATCTTGGAAAATGTTCCGTGTGCATTTGAAAAGAATGTGTATTTAGCTTCTTTAGGGTGAAGGGCTCTATATATATCAATTAGGTCCATTTCATCTAGAGTGTCATTTAATGCTGCAATATCTTTGTTGATATTTTGTTTGGAAAATCTGTCCATTTTTGACAGTGGGGTGTTAAAATCCCCAACTATAATTGTGTTGCAGTCAATATCATTTTTGAGGTCCTCTAGGATTTTCTTTATATATTTGGGTGCTCCTTTGTTGGGTGCATATATATTTATGATGTTAATGTCTTCTTGCTGGATTCTTCCCTTGAGCAATATGAAGTGACCTTCTGGGTCTCTCTTTATGGCCCTTTTTTTGAAGTCTATTTTGTCTGATATTAGAATTGCTACCCCGGCTTTTTTTTTCTTGTCCATTTGCTTGGAGAATTTGTTTCCATCCTTTCACCTTTATTCTGTGATAGTCTTTTGACCTGAGGTGGGTCTCTTGTAGGCAGCATATGTGTGGGTCATGCTTTCTTATCCATTCAGCTATTCTGTGTCTTTTAATTGGTGCATTTAATCCATTTATGTCTAAGGTTATTATTGAAAGGTACCTATTCATTGCCCTTTTTGTACCACAGTTCCTCTCTGTCACTCTCTTTTCCTTCCTTTCCTTAAAGCAGCCCTTTTAGTAATTCTTGTAGAGCTGGTTTTGTGGAAGCATATTCTTTTAGAGTTCTTTTGTCTTGGAAGCTCTTTATTTGGCCTTCTATCTTGATTGAGAGCCTTGCTGGATAAAGTAGCCTTGGTTGTAGGCCTCTGGTTCTCATTACTTGGAATATTTCTTGCCATTCTCTTCTTGCTTGGAATGTTTCCATTGAGAAGTCAGTAGCCAGCCTTATTGGGACTCCCTTGTTTGTCACTTCTTTTTTCTCCCTTGCTGCCTTTAGGATTTTCTCTTTGTCTTGGAGGTTTTCCATTTTAATGATGATGTGTCTTGAAGTAGGCCTCTTTGGGTTCCACCTGCTGGGGACTCACTGTGATTCCTGGATCCATGCGACTTTATCTCTCCTCAACTTGGGAAAATTTTCCGTTATTACTCTTTCAAGTAGGTTTTCTATCCCTTGTTCCTCTTCCTCTCCTTCTGGAATTCCTATTATTTGGATATTATTACGTTTCATGTTGTCTTGCACTTCTCTTAAATTCTCTTTTCCCTTACTTGTTCTGTCTGGGAGATTTTTTCTAACCTGTATTCAATCTCACTTATGCGATCTTCCGCCATATCGATTCTATTCTTCATACCTTCTACTGTGTTCTTCAGTTCAGAAATTGTATTCTTCATTTCCTCTTGGCCTTTACTGATGGTTTCTATTTCCTTTTTCATGTTGGTATAGTTTGCAGAGAGTTCATTGTAACTCCCCTGTAGTTTCTGGTAGCTCGGTGTAAGCTCTTTGAATTTCCTGATAACCAGTGCTTTGAACTCCACATCTGATAGTTGACTTGCCTCTATTTCATCTAATATTCTTTCTGAGGCTTCCTCCTTTTCTTTCATTTGGGGATTGTTTCTTTGTCTTCCCATTGTTTGTGATACTCTTCTTGTTGGCCTCAGCTTCTTAAATTGATCTGTTCTGGTTTGCTGGGTTTATGGTGTGAACTTCTGTGGTAGGATACCTGTGAAAGTCACCGGTGCAGTCTTCTGCAGGTATCTTGTTGTTCTCCGCTTCCACCTACTGCTTTCTTTATTGTGCGTGTGTGATCAGTTGTGAGGGAGGCAAAATGGTTTACGATAGCAGAGGGTTATTTTCTGTTATTTACAGACACAGTGGGCAGAGAAGAAATAGACAATCTCTGGGCTATGTATAGAGTTAACCGTGCTCTTCAACCCATCTTACCACTTTTAGGAAAGGGCGGGCATAAGTTAAGTGTCTTGTTAAGAAGGGGGGCTTGTGAGTTGTATCTAGAAAGCAATGTGGTTGCAAGTGGTCAGATTTGAGGTAAGGTGACAGTACAGGTTAGTAACTGGGTGTAGCACATCAGTAAATAGAGTAATAGAAGTCAGGCACCTGTAAGGTGGTCTAAGGTCCGAGAGATGTGTTATGAAGTATTACTGTTGTACAGAACAGCCCTTATTTACACTAATGTTAGAGGAACACTCAAGTGATAAATTCTATGTGATCTGTCTAAATGGGGGTTATAGAGCTTGGGTAGTATAGCAAAGGAAAGCACGTGAAGTACAGAAAATCAGCAAAACACTGTGGAGGAAGGAGCAGTGGGAACCTGTCAGGTAGTACAGTATACCCAGTCAGGATTAAAAAACCTGTACAGAAAGAGGCGGGATGCAAAGATATTCTTGAAATGAAAAAAGGAGTAAGAATAATACAATAATAATAATAATACACCTCAAAAGAAAACTACGCAACGCACAAACAAACAATCTGACACACACACACACGCAAAAGTCAGGAGAAAAGGGGAATAAGTGGAAAATTTGGGAAGAACAGCAGGACTAAAACTGGACAAAAAGGAAAAGAAATAAGGGACAGAGTATTGAAAGATAGAGCAACAATACAGTTTACAATATATAAGATTAATTACAAAAGAGGTTGAGAGAGAAAAAGAAAAAATAAAAAACAAAACAAAATAAAATAAATATATAAAAAAAATAAAAAAGAAAAAAAAGAAAGAAAAAAGAAAAAAGGGGGGGGAGGGAAAACACACACACACACACACACACACACACACACACACACACTAGAGAAGGAGGAAAAAAGAAAAAAAAAGGAAGCACCCTTCCTTGGTTTCAAACTATCCAAACCGGTTTGCGCCTCTCTGAGGGCAGGTTTGCAGGCGCCAGCTAGCGGGCTGCTGATTGGTCTGTGGTCGCGCACAGCCCAGTGAGGCTGCCTGTGTCCCGCGGTATCCGGCACCGTCCTTCTCCGAGGGACCCAGGCGTTCCCAATAGAGACTTCTCCACAAAGCCTGTCTGTCAGCCCAGCCCAATCCCAAAAGACCAGCAATGACAGTGTCCTTCTTAAATCCCTCGGGCTGGCGGGCTGGCGACCTCAGTGTCGCAGTTGCCACCCTTTACATTAACTTAAGCCCACGGGTCTCTGTCCAGCACCAGTCTGCCTGCCTAGACGGGGAGGGGAGAGTCAGTTCTCTCCCGAGGAGTGCGTTGCCCGTCCACTGGATGCCGGTTCTCCAGCATTCACTCCATCACCGGCGCCCCGGCCCTGAATTCAGACGGGGCTCCTGTTTCCCCCTGATGGTGCCAGCCCCCTTTGTGCGCCAATTCTCCTTGGTACTCATGCTCCACCAGAGTTCACCTGCCCTGGGAGCGCCGGGGTCGGGCGCAGCCCTCGGCCTCCCGCTAGCGCGCAGCCGCTTTTGTCTTCACTGGCCTTCTGGATTACTTGTCGACCTGCCACTGTTTGGTTCCTCCGTTACAGTCTCTGGTCTCCTATTTTCATAAATGTTGGGGAACTGTTGGTTGATTATGCTATTCTTCAGTAGATCTGCCCGGATTTTCCACCAGATGCACGAGAGCTGGGTTCCCTAGGTGCTACTCTGTCGCCATCTTAACCCTCCTCCCCTATACAGGGTGTTGAGCAAATAAGTTGATATACTCAGTTAGTGGGAGACAGGTTTCACAGTATTGTGGGAGGAACCTACAGTGTTGGAAAAGGGAAAAAGATAAAATAAATCCTGTGGGATTGGACTGAAGTTGGGGGTATAGAAATAATCTCAGAATTTATGTGGTATGTATGTTATTTTACACATTTATTTATATATGGCTGGAGGAGGAAAACAATATTGAGTGTATGTCTGCTGAAAGGGCTAGATCCAATGACATGGCAGTACTAATGAGCACACCTAGCACTCAGGTCTTGGATTCTGAGTACTTATTCTCCACTAAAGGAAATCAGAGCTCCTTGAAGAAATGACAGCACTTTAGAATGTGACTGGCTGGGAAAGCTATGAGTCTGAAAAAATCTTGTCAACACAAAAGATTGTGAAGTACTTACTCAGAGAATGATGGGGATGCATCAAAATAACACAGGATTGAGACTTCCCCTGGCCAAATCTAGGAAGATTTGATAGTAATGTACTATATAACGTTGTATAAAATGGGGAAATCTGAGTCTATAGTAACATGAATAGGAGAAAGACAGAGAATGATGTTGGCATAAGGTGAATATGGAACATGTTAAAAATTTTGGAATATAGATGAAAGTTTTATCATATGAATCCTTTATTCACCAAACTCTAAATTATCCCCTAAACTTCTAAATTCAGGTTAAAAGTTTCAATGTTCTACTAAAAAATCTAATTTTAACAACCATTCATAATGGACTTTGAGCAAAACTTAGTCCTATTTACAAATTATACCTTTAAATACTTTAAATTTGTATTTATAACTTTTTATGTTATCTCTTTTTAAAAGACAAGGATCAGCAAAAAGTAGGTTTATATTGATGGTTGTTCATATGGAAAAAGACATTCAGGTTATGATCATTACAGTAGCTTATTAACTAAAAAGAATGTCACTCACCACTGTGAAACTACTTCTGCCCACCCTTGTATATTGATTAGTAAAAAAAATAACCCTTTATAGCCTTAGTAAAATTTATTCATATATTTATTCTTAAATGAACCAATATTACAAATTAACTTAAAATTTCTGCTTAAAATTACAAATCTGTATAGTCAATTATACATTTTAATTAGAACCACAAGGATAACTAACATTAATAAGCCAAAAATCACCTGAATATTCAAAATAGCTAAACTCTATACACAATATAAAAATATAAAAATATGGAAACATTAATATATTTTAAATTTTATTTGTTTATCTTTAGAGGGGGAGGGAAGGAGAGAAAGAGAAATATCAATGTATGGAATGAAATATCAATGTATCTCATGCATTCCCTGCCAGGAACTGGCCTGCAACCCAGGCATGTGCCCTGACTAGGAATTGAACTGCGACCCTTTGGTTCGCAGGCCTGCACTCAATCCACTGAGCCACACCAGCCAGGGTGGAACATTAATATTTTTAATAATTATGCACTTAATTATTTTCTTGGTAAGTTCTCATTTTTGGGCCCAGAAAGATTTGGAATTATGTCACCAGAAACAACTTTTGGGAGTGAACTTCTGTGGTACATGATGTCTGAGATTTATGATCTCCTTCCTTGTTTCACCAGGGTTGGTCTTTGCAATCAATAGGATACAGATGAAATGATGATATGTTACTCCCAAGACTGGGTTATAAAACATACAGCAGGCTGCACTTATTGTCCTCTCCCTTTTTGGATAACTCACTATGAGGAAGTCCCCTGTTTTGTGAATAGGAAACTTAACCCTGTAGAGGGCCTATATTTTAGGACCCTGAAACCTTTAGCCAATAGCCAGTGAGAAACTGTATTCTACTAGCCACTATGTGGGCTTTGTAGCACCAGTGCAGCTTCCATGTGACTGAATCCAAGCTGATAGTTTGACTTCAACCTAGTGAGAGGTCAACCCCCGAGATGGAGGTGGTCACATAATTCAGTTTCAATTCAAGTTTTGAATTATCCAGTTCTCCCTACTAATAACAAAAGACTTCAGATATCACCCAGTCTGCTTCTATTCACTTGACTGGATTGTGTATTTCTTTGACTCTAAAGATGTACAGATTCATTCCTGACAGGGTCTAAAGATCTTTGGGTTTAAAGATTTCACTTTTTCTTTTTCATATACTTCCTGTCTGATGGTATCATGCAACTGTTACATATTTTAAATTATATTCAGTGGGTTTCTGAATATCTCTCATGGGTTTTTTCACTTAGGCACAGAATCTACCATTACGGTGGTTATATTTCCCTATACAGTCTTTCTTGTCCTGTGTCCATGCCTTTATTAACTTCACTCATTCCATCTAAAATGCTTTTCCCCTCTACTTCCATGAAGTGATTGCTTACATATCTTTCAAGGGCCTCTTCTACCAAACATTCTTGACAACCATACTCTCTAAGAGGCTACTTGCACTATGTGTTTCCCTAATCTATTGCTTATAAATAAAAAAATAGCACAATATTCTGCAGTTTACTTTTTTATTGCCTTGCATTCCAACAATGCAAGAGCAGAGTCCCTGTGGATTCACCTCTGCATCCCCATCCTCATAGGATCTAACACTGTTTAGATGGAAGGATATAACCCAATTGATCCACTTCAGTGCGGTTTAGATTTGTAGAATAATGATAGTAACTTGTTTTCTATAAAATCACTATTGTCTATTAAGCTCTAAAGAACCATTTACCACATAATCTTGTACCAGAATATGAGTGCTTGGGGTGTAGACAATGTGAGAACAAAACTGTTTCACATGCTAGTTTTCATGGTGATTCCTCTACATGGAGTGGCCACGAACATTCTTTATCAGACATTCTGTGGGTGGCACTGAGTGCATTTGAACATTCAGAAGTGGATATAACATGTAGTAAATGTTTGGTAAAAATAGAATTTTTTTGGTAAAAAATTGAATAGATGACTTTTAATAGCTCAGAGAAGTGCATAATACTGAGAAATACACTCATACAAAAAATATCTTCAAAGGTTCTAGAATTTCTCTGTGTCTTAACATGCACTTAACATACATAATTTTACATGTATGTGGAAAACACTTTTGCTTTTATAAAGTTTGAAACTTTATCTTATTCAAACATTTCCTAAAATAGCTTAAAGTCAAGTAGCAAATAGAGTTCATTAATATACATTATTCCATAATTTGTATCTTCATTTTCAAAAAGAGAGAATTCAAATTTAACTCCATTTTATCTTCTTTTTTTGCCTACAACTTAATGTTTACCATTTACTCGGATTTTGGTATTGTGTAAATGAAACCTAAGTGTATGGCTTTGAAGCTATGTTAAAAATGTATTTTAGTTGGAATATATTGCTGAACAGGAAAAAAAGAAAAGAAAAATTCATAGATCTTTGTGTGTAACACAATAGTAAAACATTTGATTTACTGCCTCTCTCTGGATTACTTTATAAAATGAAAAATATAGCACAGTGTCTATTTAGCTCTCTTGATTATTTCATGCAATAAAAGGGGTATTTTTCTTTCAATGCTGAACTGAAAAGCTATGGGTAAAATCTCAGCAAACAAAATAAGGTGCTATTTCTATTTACTCTTAAGAGGACAGTATTGAAAAATACTTTGTTTTTGTAGTGAAGGTGATATAATAGACTAGATCTTAGTGACTACTTACAGTATCTTTTGGTGTTCAGTAAGGAGAGATGAAGAAATAAAATTGTCATTCTCTTGGAGTTCTATCAGGACGTTCATTCCCATGACTAATACAAAGCATGTTTGTTGGGAACAGTCTCTGACTGGAATGAGATGCTTGGTCTCGTCTAGAAAGATGGATGGCCTGAAGGGTTCTTGCTTTGCCAGCTCTCAGAAGAGTAACAGTAGCATGTGTGCTTGTTTGTCTTTTGTCAAAACTTCAAAGAGATTTTCTTCTGGCAGTGCATGCTATTTTCTGTGGGTAGTTTTAAACACCATCACAGTGGGGTAAGTATGCACCAGGGTTTATGCCAAGGGCCCTTGAACCTTGTATTCATTTTCCAGTTTTGAAAAACAACAGTCAATGTAAAATACCAGAATGATCTGACAATTATTGTAACAAAAAGAGGAGATGCTGGCTAATTGAAGGTTCAGTGTTAGGTGTAGAATTTTGACAAAACTCAGTTAAGCTTTCAACGGTAGGGAAGGTGAGAATACATTCTCACTGTAAATCTGTTTGATCATCCTATCTGTTATGGCTCTTCCAGCTTTTCAATTCTCCTTTCTCTCCTCACCTTTTACTTTCTCAGACTGACACTGCAAAGCCTCCAGTAGATTCCTATCTCTCATCAGATAAAAGCCAAACAACTATCTTTTCTGTGATATGGCCTTTTGTGTTTCATGGTCCTTTATGATTTAGTTTCTATCTCCTTTTTACACTCACTTTTATCACAGGATATCTAAGGTCAAGCCATAGCAAGCTACTTAGATTGCAAGACAGACCCTACTTCCTGGTGTCCTATAGTCCTTTGTGCGTCCTGGTCTCTCATTCCTTGGGTTGTCTATCTTGAATTTTATATACTTGGGAAACTTTTATTCAGTCTTGAACACAGTTCTGATGCTATTCAGAACTGCTTTCTCGTGCATATATTAATTATTGTCATTGTTGAATGGTTATTCTCTCTGTTTATTTCTCTTCACATGTATCATCCCTAAGAACAAGGATTATGTTTTACCTAATCTTTGATGCCATGACAGACAAATGGACAGAACTATCATTTTATTTATATGGATATTATTTTACACTTTTAAAAACTGTACATATACTTTACCTGTATAATCCCTAAGAACAAGGATTATATTTTGCATAACATGTATACTACCTACATATAGTCCCTGGCACATACTAGATGCTCAATAAATGAGATTGAATTGAAAAGCATTTCACTGCATCTCCTATGGGTCATGTTTCTCCTACTTAGAAAGCCATACTAAGAATCTATTTATAGAATTTAATTTTTTTCACTTACAATTTGTAATGCTCCGTTGTCTTTCATTTTTCCCCTAAATTATAAGACTGGCATAGCAATGTCTTCCTAGTATAAACTCAGATATTTTACAAGGTGCCCTGTTGAAATGACTCTGATCATCAGGAATTAATTTTAAAAGACCCTCAGGTACTACAGTTGCTTCCCCAAAGTCCATTTGCAGCCCACAAAATTATTGGATGCAGAGTTGTTAAGGAGTAATATATCTGAACAGAGGAGGAAGATGGCGGTGGAGTAGGACAAAGGATCTCGCTTCCCTCCATGCACTGGAGAAGAACCTGGCTGATCTGTGGAGGATCACAGCAGATGCCCAACGGGGACCCAGCATATAAGAAGGCAGGACTCCAGAGAGTGTAGCGGACACTGAATGACAAGAGGTTGAGGAGAGGAGACGACCCTGGATCAACAAGGTACGAGGGAGCAGTGCAGAGGTGGCAGCAGGCCCTCCACCAGGCTGCACCAGGGCCCTGGCTGGACGCCCCAGTCTCTGAGAGCCCAGGGTGGGCAACACCAACTCTGGGAGAGAACTGGTCACTGGCACCCACCCCCCCATCTGGCAGGGTGCAGATTGGAAAACAGCATAAGAGATCGGTCTGCCAGTAGTGGCAGAGAGAGGAGTGAGCTTTCGGAAGCAAACCAGAAAGCTCTGATAACCCTTGGAGTCAGGTTGCCAACTTGGGAGAACTGAGAGTTGCCGGAGCATTCCCTTGCCCAAGCATTCCCTGCTTCTCGGGGCCTGTGCCTGATCTCAAACAGTCTCGGGAGCCTCGGGCTGCTGGCAGGGCCTCTGGAAGTGAGTCAGTTGCCAGCTCCATTGCTACTCACCTGACGCAGACGAGCTCCATCCCTACTCAGCCGGCACAGACTGGAAAGCACCGGGACTCAAGCCGTGGCTGTCGGCTTGGGTAACTGCGAGTTACCCGCACCTCTGGGGCCTGGCGGGACCCGCCCTGGCCCCCCGCCTGAGCAACTGCCAGTCACCTTGCCTCCCAGCCCTCGCGTGGCCTGCGCCGGCCCTTGGCTTGAGCAACCGCCAGTCGCCCATGCCTTCCCAGCCGCGCAGAGTCTGCACCGGCTCTCGGCTAGGGGAATTGAGAGTCGCCTGGGCGATCCCTGTGGCCTGGGACCTGCGCTGGCTCTGGATCAATCTCTGGGAGTCTCAGGCTGCTGGCTGGGCCCCTGGAAGAGAGCCAGTCACCAGCTCCACCCCAACTCAGCTGGCACAGGTCAGGGAAACACAGGGAGTCAGGCTGTGGCTGTTGGTTTGGGAGAATTGTGAGTTGCCCTGTGTGTTCAGCCACAGCACAGGGAAAGGTCTACACCCAAGCCTATGAGAACAGGAAAGCCTGGCTAGGAGCCCACACCCTCATGCCAGACCAGGGCTGGAAAGCCTGGGACAAAATCCACTCTCGGTAGGGCACAGGAGAGCAGTGCCAGTCTGGATCGGCGGGGTGGGTGGGGGGGGGGGTGGCACTGGCGGGACCAGTTGAGCTCACCAAGACCCAAGAAAGGCCACACTAACAGCCCCTCAGGCTGCTGCAGTTAGTAAGACCAGAAGAAAAGGTTTGACCAACTGGAAACCAACCAGAGGAGTAGTAGAAGCAGAGAACACCAAGATACGCACAGGAGACTACACCACTGAATTTCAAAGGTATCCTACCACAGAAGTTCACACCATAAACTCAGGGAACCAGAACAGATCAATTTAAGAAGCTGAGGCCAACAAGAAGAGCATCACAAACAATGGGAAGACAAAGAAACAATCCCAAAATGAAAGAAAAGGAGGAAGTCTCAGAAAGAATGTTAGATGAAATAGAGGCAAGTCAACTATCAGATATGGAATTCAAAGCACTGGTTATCAGGAAATTCAAAGAGCTTACAACGAGCTACCAGAAACTACAGGGGAGCTACAATGAACTCTCTGCAAACTATACCAACATGAAAAAGGAAATAGAAACCATCAGCAAAGGCCAAGAGGAAATGAAGAATACAATTTCTGAACTGAAGAACACAGTAGAAGGTATGAATACTAGGATTGATGAGGCGGAAGACCGCATAAGCGAGCTCGAAGACAAGGTGGAAAGAATCTCACAGACAGACCAGGAAATGGAAAAGAGAATCAGAAAAAATGAGGAGAGTCTAAGAGAAATGCAAGACAATATGAAACGTAATAATATCCGAATAATAGGAATACCAGAAGGGGAAGAAGAAGAACAAGGGATAGAAAACCTACTTGAAAGAGTAATAACAGAAAATTTTCCTAAGATGAGGGGAGAGAAAGTCACACGAATCCAGGAATCGCAGAGAGTCCCAGGCAGGTGGAACCCAAAGAGGCCTACTGCAAGACACATCATCATTAAAATGGCAAAACTCCAGGACAAAGAGAGAATCCTAAAGGCAGCAAGGGAGAAAAAGGAAGTAACATACAAGGGGGTCCCAATAAGGTTGGCTAATGACTTCTCAACGGAAACATTCCAAGCAAGAAAAGAATGGCAGGAAATATTCCAAGTAATGAGAAACAGAGGCCTACAACCGAGACTGCTTTATCCAGCAAGGCTCTCAATCAAGATAGAAGGCCAAATAAAGAGCTTCCAAGACAAAAGAAGTCTAAAAGAATACGCCTCCACAAAACCTGCTCTACAAGAATTACTAAAAGGGCTGCTTTAAGGAAAGGAAGGAAAAGAGAGAGACAGAGAGGAACACAGGTACATAAATGGCAATGAATAAGTACCTTTCGATAATAACTTTAAACGTAAATGGATTAAATGCACCAATTAAGAGACATAGAATAGCTGAATGGATAAGAAAGCATGACCCACACATATGCTGCCTACAAGAGACTCACCTGAGGACAAAAGACCACCACAGACTGAAAGTGAAAGGATGGAAACAAATTTTCCAAGCAAATGGACATGAAAAAAAAGCCGGGGTAGCAATCCTCATATCAGACAAAATAGACTTCAAAAAAAAGGCTATAAAGAGAGACCCAGAAGGTCACTTCATAATACTCAAGGGAAGAATCCACCAAGAAGACATTAACATCATAAATATATATGCACCCAACACAGGAGCACCCAAATATATAAAGAAAATCCTAGAGGACCTCAAGAAAGATATTGACAGCAACACAATTATAGTAGGGGATTTTAACACCCCACTGTCAAAAATGGACAGATCTTCCAAACAAAATATCAACAAAGATATAGCAGCATTAAACGACACTCTAGAAGAAATGGACCTAATTGATATATATAGAGCCATCCATCCCAAAGAAACTAAATACA
This sequence comes from Sturnira hondurensis, assembly GCF_014824575.4. Taxonomy (NCBI): domain Eukaryota; kingdom Metazoa; phylum Chordata; class Mammalia; order Chiroptera; family Phyllostomidae; genus Sturnira; species Sturnira hondurensis. The sequence continues at coordinate 7,185,737 of NW_028088227.1, read as the reverse complement.
CTTTCTTTTCAAACGCACATGGAACATTTTCAAAGATAGATCACATGATAGGACACAAAACCAGTCTCAACAACTTCAGGAAAATAGAAATCATACCAAGCATCTTCTCTGATCACAAGGGACTGAAATTGGAAACCAACCCCACAGGAAAAAACCCAAAACACCCAAAATCATGGAGACTGAATGGTAGGCTATTGAACAATGAATGGGTCAAGATTGAAATTAGGGAGGAAATCAAAAAACTCCTTGAAACAAATGAAAATGAACTCACCACAACCCAAAATTTATGGGACACAGTGAAGGCAGTCCTGAGAGGGAAGTTCATAGCGATACAGGCTCACCTAAAGAGGATAGAAACATTTCAAACAAACAACCTAACCCAACGCCTGCAAGAACTCGAGGAACAACAACAAAGACAGCCCAGAGCAAGTAGAAGGAAGGAAATAACCAAGATCAAAGCAGAATTAAATGACATAGAGACTAAAAGCACAATTCTAAAGATCAATGAATCCAGGAGTTGGTTTTTTGAAAAGATAAACAAAATAGACAAACCTTTAAGTAGGCTCATTAAGAAAAGAAGAGAGAGGACACAAATAAACACAATCAGAAATGAAAGAGGAGAGATTACAACTGATACCACAGAAATAGAAAGGATTGTAAGAAATTACTATGCGGAACTGTATGCCAAGAAATTTGAAAACCTGGGTGAAATGGACAAATTTCTAGAAAAATATAATCTTCCAAAACTCAATGAAAAAGAAGCAGAAAACCTGAACAGGCCAATAACAGCAAATGAAATTGAAGAAGTAATCAAAAAACTCCCATCACACAAAAGCCCTGGGCCAGATGGTTTCACAGGAGAATTCTACAAAGCTTTTAAGGAAGAGCTAACCCCTATTCTTCACAGACTATTCCAAAAAATCCAAAAGGAGGGAAAACTCCCCAACTCTTTCTATGAAGCCAGCATCACCCTAATCCCAAAGCCAGATAGAGACACAACAAAGAAAGAAAATTACAGACCAATATCACTGATGAACATAGATGCTAAAATCCTCAACAAAATATTGGCAAATCGCATCCAACAATACATCAAAAAGATCATACACCATGACCAAGTGGGATTCATCCCAGGGATGCAAGGATGGTTCAATATTCGTAAATCAGTAAATGTAATACACCACATACACAAAAGCAAACACAAAAACCACATGATCATATCAATAGATGTGGAAAAAGCTTTTGATAAGGTACAACACCCATTTATGATAAAGGTACTCAGAAAAATGGGAATAGAGGGAACATTCCTGAATATAATAAAGACCATATATGAAAGACCTACAGCCAACATCATACTCAATGGGCAAAAACTAAAATCTTTTCCACTAAGATCAGGAACAAGACAAGTTTGCCCACTATCACCACTTCTATTCAATATTGTATTAGAAGTTCTAGCCACAGCAATCAGACAAGAAAAGGAAATGAAAGGCATCCAAATCAGAAAGGAGGAAACAAAACTGTCATTGTTTGCAGATGACATGATAGTGTACATGGAAAAGCCTATAGCCTCTACCAAAAAACTGTTCAAACTAATAAATGAATTTGGCAAAACAGCAGGATATAAAGTCAATATCCAGAAATCAAAGGCATTTTTGTATACTAACAATGAAACAGAGGAAGCAGAAGTCAGGAGAAAAATCCCATTCGATATAGCAAAAAGAAAAATAAAATATCTGGGAATAAACCTAACCAAGGAGGTAAAAGACTTATATGCAGAAAATTACACAACACTGAAGACAGAAATCAAGGAAGACACAAACAAATGGAAACATATACCGTTTTCATGGATTGGAAGAATTAATATCATCAAAATGTCCGTACTACCCAAAGCAATTTATAGATTCAATGCAATACCTATTAAAGTTCCAATGGCATATTTCACAGACATAGAACAAACACTTCAAAAATTTATATGGAACCATAAAAGGCCCTGAATAGTAGCCGCAATTTTGAGAAAGAAGAACAAAGTAGTAGGGATCACAATACCTGATATCAAACTGTACTACAAGGCCACTGCAATCAAAACAGTTTGGTACTGGCATAAAAACAGGCACATAGACCAATGGAATAGAACAGAGAGCCCAGAAATAAACCCAACTCTCTACAGTCAATGAATATTCGACAAAGGGGGCAGTAACATAAAATGGAGTAAAGATATCCTCTTCAACAAATGGTGTTGGGAAAACTGGACAGCCACATGCAAAAAAATGAAACTCGAGCACCAACTTACACCATACACCAAAATAAATTCAAGGTGGATAAATGACTTAAATATAAGCTGGGAAACCATTAAAGTCCTAGAGGAGAGCATTGGCAGGAAAATCTCAGATATTCCACACAGCAATATTTTTACTGATACGCTCCCTAGAGCAAGGGACATAAAGGAAAGAATAAACAAATGGGATCTCATCAAACTTAAAAGCTTCTACATGGCTAAAAAAAACAGCATTAAAATAAAGAGACAACCAACTGTATGGGAAAATATATTTGCCAATGATACTTCAGACAAAGGTTTAATCTCCAAAATATACAAAGAACTCACATGACTCCTCTCAAAGAAGATGAGCAACCCAATTAAAAAATGGGCAAAGGACTTGAACAGACATTTCTCCAAGGAGGACATACAGAGGTTCCAGAGACACATGAAAAGATGGTCAATATTGCTTGCTATCAGAGAGATGCAAATTAAAACCACAATGAGATACCACTTTATACCGGTGAGAATGGCTATCATAAACAAAGCAATACACAACAAATATTGGAAAGGGTGTGGGGAAAAAGGGACTCTGGTCCACTGTTGTTGGGATTGCAGACTGGTACAACCACTATGGAAAACAGTATGGAACTTTCTAAGAAAACTAAAAATGGACGTGCCTTTTGACCCAGCAGTTCCACTATTAGGAGTATATCCTAAGAACCCCGAAACACCAATCCAAAAGAACCTATGCACCCCGATGTTCATAGCAGCACAATTTACAATAGCCAAGAGTTGGAAGAATCCTAGATGCCCATCGGTAAATGACTGGATCAAAAAGCTATGGTACATTTACACAATGGAATTCTATGCTGCAGAAAGGAAGAAGGAGCTCCTACCTTTTGCAACATCATGGATGGAACTGGAGAACATTATGTTGAGCGAAATAAGCCAGGCGGTGAAAGACAAATACCTTATGATCTCACCTTTAACAGGAATCTAAACAATAAAAGAAACAAGCAAGCAAAATATGACCAATGACACTCAAATACGGAACAGGCTGACAGGGTCCAGAGAGTAGAGGGGATTGAATCATAGGGGAAAAGGGGAGGGACTCACATGAATAGGTATAAAGGACACATGGACAATAATTAAGTTCGGGAGTGGAAATGGGAGAGAGGTGCGGAGCACTGGAGAGGGGGAGGGCAGGGAATATAAAACAGAAAACTGTACTTGAATAAGGATTAAATTTAAAAAAAGGAGTAATATATCTGAGCTATCATGAATAATATGTTGTAGTAGTTATTTTCTACATATTATTTTCAACTTTAATATAATTTCAAAGTTCTTCTATTCCCCCTAAAAAGTACCAAAAAAAATAAACCTTTCATTGGAACAATGTGGTTAAAACCCTGAGTCTACTGTCCAGAAAGCACAGACAATACAGGATGGGATTGCAAAGAAAGTGATCGGCCACCAAACTATAAAGAGAACCAACTTCATTCAGTGGCTAGAAGCCACTGGTATTAGGTAACCAGTGGCTTCTAGCATAGGCAGACTATTAAAACCTTCTCCTGAATGTAATTGATTTGAAAATATAATTATTGTTGTTCCTCCAGTTCTTGTAGATGTAGGGTTAGGTTATTTGAAATGTGTCTATGTTTCTCAGGTAGGCCTGTATTGCTATGAACTTCCCTCTCTGGAAAGTTTTACTGTGTCCCATAAGTTTTGGACTCTTGTATATTCATTTTCATTTGTTTCCAGAAACTTTTTGATTTCTTCCTTGATCTCATTAACTTATTTATTGTTTAATAAGCATGCTATTCAATCTCCATTAACTTGAGTGTTTTTGAGTTTTTTCCTTGAGGTTGGTTCTTCGTTTCAGTCCCTCATGGTCTGCACCCCAATGTTTATAGCAGCACAATTTACAGTAGCCAAGTTCTGGAAGCAATCTAAGTGCCCATCAGTAAATGAGTGGATCAAAACACTGTGATACATTTGCACAATGGAATACTATGCAGCACAAAGGAAGAAGGAGCTTCTACCCTTTCAACAGCATGAATGGATCTGGAGAGCATTATTCTGAGTGAAACAAGCCAGGCAATAGAAAATGAATACCACATGATCTCACCTATAAGTGGAACCTAATCAATAAGACAAGTAAGCAAGCAAAATACAAACAGACACATTGAAATAAAGAACAAACTGACAGTAACCAGAGAGGAGAAGAGAGAGGGATAATAAAGGATAATAGGGGAAGGGCCATCAACGAACATGTATAAAGGACACACGGACAAAGCCAAAAGGGGTAGGTTTGAGGGTGGGAGGTGGGGATGGGTGGGGTGGTGGGGAGTGGTGGGGTGAAAATGGAGACAACAGTACTCAGACAATAATAATAAAATAAAAATGTAATTAGACTTCAAACTCATGAGCCACGATTTAGTATTTCCTCAAATAATAATAAGCACCCAGATTTAAGTAATCTTACACCTGGTTAATATTTTAGCAAAGAAAAAAAGTAGTGTACATAGAAAAAGGTAATAAAGAAAAAACAAAAAAAAGATAAATTAGGATCACAGTCAATGTATTCAGTTGACAGATTTTACTGACCTTCAATTTGGAATTAGAAATTTGTATCAGAATTACCTTAAATAGACTGCATAGCCTGCTGTGCATATTTATGCCCATGTTAACTTTATATTATGAGTTCAAGGCATTCTCAAATTTATAGTTTACTTTTATTGATAGAAAAGTTCCTTGGGTAAGTCTTGATTGTTTATAGACTAACATTTTTTGCACTAGTTTTCTTAGTCACTGTAGATGACATAGAACAAGTCCTAATGTGAAATGCACAAAAAATAAAGAGAAAATCCAAAAATTAATTTAAAAAACCCAACAACAAACATAATTCTTGGTAAGGGCTTACCAGTGCCTTCTAGCATATGGTATATTATAAAAAGGTTCTTCTCTTGAATGTAATTGATTTTAAAAATGTATTTAAACTAGGCATGCAGCTTATAGCCTTTGAGTAAAGGGGCAGGCGTGATAACATGAGGTCTGTCTGGAAAAAGTCCAGCCATTTTTAATATAACAAGAATGGTTTGTGTGACATCAGTGTAACCTGGCAGCCAAGGAGAGTGGACTGGAATGCACATATGTGAACAAGGACAGCTTCACTGTACTAGTCAGTGGGGAGTCACAGGTGCCATTGTGTGAACATGTGTACTGGGTGGCTGTTGCATTCAAAATGACTGAGCAAATAGAGCAACAAATCTGCATCAAATTTTGCATTAAGCCTGAACATTGGGATGATTCAGAAACTAGTGGGATGATTCATAAGTCTGCAGCGATGGGCAACTAGTGATTGGCAGTTTCATCATGACAATGTGCCTGCTCATGCATCACATCTTGTGCAGAGTTTTTTGGTGAAACATCAAATCAGCTAGGTGACTTAGCCCCTGTACAGTCCAAGTTTTGCACCCTGCAACTTGTGGCTTTTCCCCAAACTAAAACCTTTGCAAGGAAACAGATTTCACACCACCCATGAGATTCAGGAAGATACAACAGGACAGCTGATGGTGATTGGGAGAACTGTGTGAAGTCCCAGGTGCCTACTTTCAAGGGGGCTTAGGTGTCATTGTCCTATGCACAAAGTTTCTTATATTTTATATTTCCTTCAGTAAATGTCTCTGTTTTTTACATTACATGGCTAGATAACTCCTGGACAGACCTCTTATACCTCAATGTGTTCTGAAAGTATCATTGCATACAGTACGTGGTTTTTATTGATATATATCTTACTGAATCTAAGTTACCAGCAATGTGTTGGTGTGGTTCAGCAAACATGAGAACAGGAATTTCAAAACCGGAACTTTTGAAACCTTTGTAGATAAAGATGTTAAAAGAAAAGACTATTTGGTGCTCAATGGGCAAACCACAGGTATCTTTTCAAAACAATATTCTGAAAGCCTTTCTCTGTAGAACATTATCCCACTAGAATAGACTGCTCAATAGAGCCCATTTGCCAGATATTTGGTAATTGATGCCAGAATTATTTGCAAATTTTCTACTTTTGTTTGTGGAATCTAAAAAATAAACATAATCCCTCTTTGAAAAAGTCACTAAAATTTAAAAAGCATTTTCTGGAATTTTAATGTTGTCAGTGTATTTCAGAAGTAAATGGAACATCAGGCAAGCTCTAATTAACACCTCTATCTGTGCCCTAGTTCACTTCCACTGTTTTCTCAGCCATGACATTGTGTTGTTTTACAGTCTGAGCACAGAGGTACACCTGGAGAAGCATTTGGAAGAAACAGGGTAAGAAATAGTGAAATACATTGAACAACCCAATCCTAGGACATCCGTGTGAAACTCTGGAGTATAAGCTTTGGAAAACTGGTGGCCATGAGATTGACCAGAACCATCAAAATAGGAGGGTATAGTGTGAACATTCGGAATCCAAAAGATAGATCTGTCTTCTGTTGTGAAACAATGGCCTTTGTGCATCAGTGTCTATGCTATGGTGGATCCTTGAGTTTGATGAGGTGAGACTCTTTAATTTAATTCTGTGTACAGCACATTGGATCCTAATGAGCCAGGTTTTCCCTATCGACCAATTCACTCTGTCTATAGTTAGATGCTTAGGAAGGCCACTAAAAGTCCATTGCATTAGAATGCAAAATAATGGGTCCCCTGCGACCTAAGAGATAATATACTTCACTTGTGCAGTTACATCTAAGTTCCTGGGGCTTACTGAAAGTTAAAATGATAAAGAAGTAGGCAGTATTTATTTACTATTTTTAAAACTTACCTTTAGCTTAAAAAACTAAAATAATATCCATATAAATAAAATGATAGTTCTGTCCATTTGTCTACCATGACATCAAACAAATATGTTTGAGTGGATTTTCAGCAAATTTGGAGGTTAGTTTTAGAGGTGCCCACCTTAAACTACAGGGTGCAGGGCACACTCAGTGTGTCCATGGTAGTGGCAGGACAGCACACCTGGCACAGGGCCCGGCATATAGTCAGCACTTGGTTTCTACTAAGTGCTAGCTGTTTCGCCATTTCCTTCATTGGCATTATGTACATTGTAGTTATTGGTTACAAAATTGATAGATTCTTTACTCTTTGCTGACATCATATTGCCCCCCACCAATATTTTTTGAAGATTTTTTAATGAAGAAAATGTATGAGTCAGATTTTACTTAACTTTTATGGGAAAATTTTCACCTTTGTATTTTCTGGAAAAGGAAGAGCTTTCAGATGAGGGTTAGTTTGAAAGGAAGTGGACAAGCCAATATTCTTTCAAGTCTTACTCCCCACATTTCTAGCATCTTCATAGCCCTATGTGCATGTGTCATGCACCTTATTTGTTAGGAAAAAAAACACCTTTGGTTTATTTTTGTCACAATGAGAAAAACAAAATTGATTGCCCCAATCTGTAGCACCATATTATTGTATACTTTTTACTTATAAGTGTGAACTTTCAAACTCATAGTGAACTTATTATGACTCAGAGGCATGAGGCAACAAAGTGTTGCTAATGAAAACAATAATTCATACCCTTTATTAACATCCTTATTTCTGTTTAACCATACAGTAAAACATTCCACCTAAACCATCAGGCTTTTCCAGGACCTCTCCTTCAGGACATGAGTTACATTTGCTTATCCTATAATGGAACATACAAAACACTATCAGCCTCCTCTAACCTGGTCCTCTCAATCCCCTTTGTATTTCCAGAATACTCTCTGTCATCTTGTATCAATTGCAACTTCCATTCCACCATAATTTTCCCAATACTTACAACATCTGTTTTTTGTTTGTTTCTGGCATAAGAAGTTAATTTAGAAATTCACAGAGATAGAAGTAAATCAGCTGGGCTGCTTGGACTTGGGAAACAAGTTATAGAGGCCAAAGAATAGCCCTTGGAACTTAGGGGAAGGAAAGACAAAGATAATGCGCCTGGGAGGAGACAAGTGGGAGACACACAGGTGTGCTCCGGAGAGAGCGCCCTGAGGAAAGAAGGGGGTGAGGAAAGGCCTGAGAGAGGGAGAGAGCTTAAAATTGATATTTTTCTTGTTGTAGCAATATAATTTTTTAGTTCTCACCTGAGGATATGTTTATTTACTTTTAGGAAGAGAGAAAGAAAAAGAGACACATCCATGTGAGAGAGAAACATGGATTGGTTGACTCCTACAAGCCCCAGTTGGGGATTGAGCCCAAAATCTAAGTATGTGCCCAGACCAAGAATCAAACTCACAGACTTTTGATGTGCAGGGTGACACTCCAATCAACAGAGTCACCTGGCCAGGGCATAATATTTTATAATAATTTCATAACATTTAAAATTTCAATCATTTTTCATAATTCTAGCAACTCATCAACTGGGAAATGTAATACTACCAGTTCTAAAAACATCATGAAGGAATCAGTGTCATAAAAATGATTATAAGTTAATAAAGTCTATAGAACATAAATAAGAAGCAACTGAGAAGAGAGAAACTTATGGGGTGGAAATTACATGCAAGAACCAATTGCAATTAAGAGCTACTCAAAAACAGCCAATTAAGTAAGAGATCTTTCATCTGAGAATAGAAGCCAAAGGATTTCTAAACTTTCTCATCAACTAAAAGTAGAAAGGTCATTAGAGCAATGAGGAAGAAGCATATTTATGGAAATGTTAAGGACCAGTACATAGAAGACAAAAATGGTTAAGGTTAATTTCACTGATAATATCAATCAATAGATCCTAAGATTTTTAACCCTAAAAATACTACCTTTTAGCTATTTGTACTTGCAGTAATCGACAAATGAATTTGATGATGAAGTCATGCTTTATTTAGTGTATATTTTTATGGTTATTCTTGTTTGATAATAAACCCTTTTGTATCCATTTACTATTTGGGCACTCGATATTTTATTTCTGTGATTTGTTTTTTGATGTAGCTTTCAGGCATACTTACAAAAAAAAACACAGTATGCTACATTTGGCATCTCAGAGCTATTCTTATCCATCTGTTTGCTTTAAAGTTGTAACTACTTTTAACTTAAAGTTGTAACTAAAATGAAACTTAAAAGTTCTGTAACTTTTAAGACACTGAAACTACTTTCTAACTTTTTGAAAATGCAACCTTCTAATTATATTGCTAGTTACATTAGTATACTGCATATGTTTCTATGGTGTTTCAGCAAAGATTTCAAATTCATTTTCTCCTATGATGTTTACAAGTCCCTTTGGGTAAGCAGAACAGGTGTTACTGTTTGACAAAAATAAGGTGCAAAGAGGGAAAGTGTCTTGCCTAAGGATTCAGAACGAATTGTTTATTGGGAAGAATTAGAATCTATGTCTTCCCTGTTTTATTCACTATCCTTAACATATCATTGTTATGATATCACTTTTTTTCAGGCTTTCTTTTAGTGCCAACCATTTATTTTATTTCATATAATTTATAGAAAATTGAGCCAGTAGACATATATTCTGCTCAAAGATTTATAATAAAGTTTTGCAAATTACTACTGAAATTTATTTTCTTTTTTATGTAATTCTATTTTTAATTATATTTTATTGATTATGCTATTATAGTCATCCTGATTTTACCCCCCTTTCCTCCCCACTCAGCACTCTTGACTCCCTCGTGCAATCCCCACACCATTGTTCATGTCCATGTGTCATGCATAGGTTCTTTGGCTACTCCATTTCCTATACTTTACATTCCTATAGCTGCTCTGTGACTACGTATTTGTACTTAATCCCCTCACCTCTTTGCCCATTTCCCCATACTCCCCTCCCATCTGGCAACCATCAAAACAATCTCTCAATCCGTGATTCTGTCTCTGTGCTCCTCGTTTGCTCAGTTTGTTTTTAGATTCAATTGTTGATAGATATGTATTTGTTGCCATTTTATTGTTCATAGTTTTGATCTACTTTTTAAGTCCCTTAAACATTTCTTATAATAATGGTTTGGTGATGATGAACTCCTTTAGTTTTTTCTTGCCTGGGATTTTTTTATATGTCCTTGGATTCTAAATAATAGCTTTGCTGGGTAGAGCAATCTTAACTATAGGTCACAGCTTTACATGACTTCAAATAGTTCTTGCCAATCCCTTCTAACCTGCAAAGTTTCTTTTGACAAATCAGCTGATAGTCTTATGGGAATTCTCCTGTAGGAAACTAACTGCTTTTCTCTTGCTGCTTTTAAGATTCTCTTTATTTTTAACCATTGGCATTTTAATTATGATATGTCTTAGAGTGGGCATCTTTGCCTCCAACTTGTTTGGGACTCTGTTCTTCCTGCTTTGCATGTCTATTTCCTTCACCAAATTAGGGAAATTTCACTATTTTTTCAGATACATTTGGAATTTCTTGCTCTTTCTCATCTCCTTCTAGCACCCCTATGATTTGGATATTGGTATGCTTGGAGTTGTTCCAGAGGCTGCTTATACTATCTTCAGGTTTTTGGATTCTTTTTTCTTTTTTTTTTTTTTCTGATTGGTTATTTTTTGCTTCCTTATGTTCCAAATCATTGACTTGATTCTCAAACTCATCCACTCTGTGGTTATTTCCTTGTAAGTTATACTTTATTTCAGTTAGTGTATCCTTCATTTCTGACTGGATCTTCTTTATACTGTTGAGATCCTCACTAAGTACCTTGAGCATTGTTATAACCAGGGTTTTGAACTCTGCACCTGCTAGATTGCTCATCTCCATTTCATTTAGCCTTTTTCTGGAGTTTTTATCTGTTCTTTTATTTAGGCCATGTCTCTTCATTTTCTCATTTTGGTGGTCTCCTTGTGTTTGTTTCTGTGTATTAGGTAGAGCTCTGGGATTTCCTATCTTGGTAGTGGGGCCTAATGTAGTAGGTGTCCTGTAGAGTCCAGTGGCACAACCTCTCCTATCAATCAAGCTGTGTACTGGAGGTGTACCCTTTGTGCATGCTATTTACACCCTCCTCTTGTAGTTGAGGTTTGGTTGCTGTTGGCAGATCAGTGGTAGGGATTTACCAGGTCAGTCAGCTGCAAGGATTGGCTGTGACCACTGACCACCAACCTCTGCCCTCTGCAGAAAATTAGCTGTGCAGAAGCAATGTGGTGATGCTCCAGTATGGTGTGTAGTTGTCCACTGTGTGTGCAGGCTCTGGGATTTGCCAGGTGGTGCAGGCCAAGGTCAGCCTCCACCCATTTTCTGCCTGGGGCCACCCTGTATGCATTATAGAGCCATCCTATATGTCTGCTACTTGTGCTGGGATTGGAGATTCTCAGGTGAAGCCAAGCTGTGAATCTAGGCTGGCTGCTGCCAGTGCCTGGCCTGGGGCTCAGTGAGTCCAGCTGTTGCTTGTGTGAGAGGATTTCGGAAGTTGTGAAGCATGAGGCAACTCATGAAAAAGCAGCTTGGGTTATTCAGTAAGTTGTTTGGGGCAGAGTCTCGGAATCTCCAAGTGTTAGCTAGGTTGATGGAGTCTCAGGTATGGAACCATTTTGCGAGCTCTGTGGGGGGGATGGTTTAGAAAAGGGACACTGGTCTCTGCTTGCCTTGATGCCAGACACTTTCATTTCTCCCTGAATGCCACTGGTGCCTATCAAGCTGTTACTCCAATGCTGGAGCTCAGAGGGACTGAGTCTGAGTAGGTAAGTTCATGTGTGGGTTCTTTAGGAGAAGCTGCTTAGGACTCCTGAAGTTTCTTCCACTAACTCAATGCCCACTGTTTTTTTCCAGCCAGAAGTTGTGGGGACTTAACTTCCTGGCACTGGAACCCTTGGCTGGGTGGCCTGGTGTGGGGCTCAGACTCTTTGCCCCTGAGATGTCCCTCCCAAATTTCTACCACCACCTGTGGGTGAGGGATCTGCCTGTTCCATGTCTCTGCCCCTCCTATTATTCTGGATGGATGTGGTTTCCTTTATTTCATAGTTGTCAGCCTTCCATTCAACTCAATTTCTGATGGTTCTGTGTGATGGTTGTTCTTAACATTAGTTGTAATTTTGATGTGGTTGTGCAAATAGGTGATCCATGTCTGCCTACACTGCCACCTTGACCAGAAGTCTGAAATTTATTTTCTTAAATTATTTCAGAACACCAACAATTATATATTTGTGGTATGGTAATGTTTACTTTTTATAAACTAATCTTCTAATGTATGAACTTCAACGAGCAATTTTATATGCCTTCTTATAGTACCTTATACAGATATTTGTAACTTCTGTCTCATGGAAGATTATTTCTACTATAGTTTATTTTATATTTGTTTTACTTTGAATTTAAAAAAATGCTTGAAGAATCCACATACAGGACACATAAAATATAACAGTAAAACCAGAATCCAAATAAAAAACGCAAGCTGTAGGAGTGAAAAAAATCATAATATCAACTACAACACTCATTTAGGCTAGTTGTCAGGCACTGTTCTAAGTAGTTTATGCAAGAGACAGTATAGTTTCTGTGTTAAGCACATAATTTCCTTATAGCCGAATTAAAAAAGAAGAGACATATGATAAAAAGGTAGGATGGGGCAGGGGTGAAAGAAGAGAAGGAGAGAGAGGGAGAAAGAAAATTAAATGATGCTAGTATCAGTTCATGTACCAGGCTTACCACATACCAGCTTACCACGTACCAGCTTATCATGTTTGAAGATTTACATGCATTAATTCATGTTTCTGTCGTAATAGCCATGTTGCGTAAGTTCTACTGTTGGCATTTTAAATAGAAAGAAAGAGGCACATAGTAATTGCCCTAGGATGCACCACCTTAAGTGTTAAATTCTGACTCCTATATCCAGCTCCAGAAACTTCAGGATTAACTATTTATTTAGACGTGCTGTTTCTGCCTTCCTTAGAAAATTCTCCCTACCAGGAAGTGGAAAACCAACCATTTACTCAAGTGACAGTTTTTCCCAGCACTCAGACATTTGTTAAATCAGACTTTGCATGACAAAATAAGCAAAGTCTCAGTAACTGTTTCAAGTGCAGAAAAAAATATTTCACGATTGTTAAAGTCATTGAAAGTTATCAACATTTGAATAAGTAAAATAAATCTTTAATGGTTTTTCTATGGTTAATCAGAAAAAATAACAGGAATAATATCTTGGTTCCTAATGTCCCTGCTTTGAAACACTGATTTAGGAAAACCAAACAAAACGTATGTTGATGGTGGTGCAAGACCAGAGCCATCACAGTCTCGGTTTCCGGCCTCTGCACACTAAACAGGGTCAGCATGCATTATGGATATTTTGTCCGGACTGAGGTTAAGTTTAACCCCTGACCTTGCTTCTCAGCAAGTGTACACAAGCCTTCAAAAGGAGGTAGAAATCTTGCACCGTGCCAGAACCTATCACATCTAACTCTAGGCTTGCCTATCTTCCACTAGATAATTTTTCTGCTACAATAAGTTGGTGGGCTGAGCATGGGTAGGTCGCATAAAGCAGCTAACCCACACCTTAATGTTCCCCTCAGCTTGACTAAACTTTAGACAGATTTTTCCTGACTTTAAGCCTTTGACCTCTCTTTTCTTAGAGCATTCACTTTAGAAAACTTGCAATTTATAAATTCTTGAAGTGTCAATCTTTTACAGCCCAGGAATCTTTTTCTGAAGAACCTCGTATAATCATTGAAAAAGGTAATGTCTCTGACTTTCCATCTCTGTAGAAGGTTAAGTTCCTAATTCCAACAGCACACATTAACAAGCACAGGTGGCTTAATCACACCTCTTCCTTACTGCAAAGGCCTTGAATAAAATCTTCTTTTCCTGGTGAACTCTATCCAGTGCAATTTTTCTTTGATACAGGTCAATTCCATTTAAAATTGTTTTCATCTTCCAGGAGGAAAGACCGCATAGGAGTTGTAGCTCAGTCAGAGAAGGGTCTTTTATATCCATACTGTGGGGCGGGGCCACAATAGGGTGTTTCAGTTAGTGCCTCATGAAAACCTAAGACTAAGAGAAAACTGGCTCTTGTTTTTCATCGGAAATGTTACAAGTGAAGCTGGACTTTAAGAACATTTTGGAAGCATTTGGAGACTTTTTCACATCTGAGTCTCAGAAGGATATATATTTTTCCTTAACCCCAGTTTTTTTCCTTGTAACATTTTACTCTATCCTTGTTACTCTGTGGCAAGTATTTGTTTTCAAGGGCAATGCATGCCATTATCAGAAAGAGTTTCCTTGCATGTGTGAAAGTTTACTGTATTCTTTATTGTGACTCAAGTGAGGAATAATACAAAAGAATGTTGGGATTCTTTTTTTCAGTCTTCGAAATCTCCTACCCTAAGTAGAAAACTANATATATTTTTCCTTAACCCCAGTTTTTTTCCTTGTAACATTTTACTCTATCCTTGTTACTCTGTGGCAAGTATTTGTTTTCAAGGGCAATGCATGCCATTATCAGAAAGAGTTTCCTTGCATGTGTGAAAGTTTACTGTATTCTTTATTGTGACTCAAGTGAGGAATAATACAAAAGAATGTTGGGATTCTTTTTTTCAGTCTTCAAAATCTCCTACCCTAAGTGGAAAACTATAATAATAAATTGCCAAGACTATCTTATGTCAGATAACCTTCTCCCCTTAAATGATTATAAATTTTGTTTTATCACCACTTCTTATAACCACTATTACTGTTATTATAATTTACCACTGAACAATGTTCCATGTCTATTTTTTAAAATACAAAGAACCAAGTGTTTGAAAAGTACTCAAGTTGATAGGCAAATAAAACCTATGAAGCTACCTTATTTTTTTTAATAAGAAAAAGTTTATTTAGAAAGTCACAGAGGTAGAAAAAGTGAGCCATGGAAGAATTGAGCCAGCTGGGCTGTGTGGGTTCAGGAAAAAATTTACAGAGGCAAAAGAAGGACCACTGGATTTTAGGAGAAAGACAGCAAAGAGATATACCTAACGGAAGAAGGCCTGGGTGGCAAGAGAAAGTGAGACGCAGGGTTGGAGAGGGACTACTGTACCTTCCTGTGGCCTAGCCCATTAGGCACAGAAAGACAATGATGAATCATGTGAAATATTTCTAGATAATGTTCTAAGTAAGATAATATTACAGTGTACCAAACTGTACTCACATGGCCAAGGAACATTTGTATAAACTTCCAGTGACTGCAAGGTGGTTTCAGCCCTGGCTCCTATTCCACAGATTCATCCTTACTGTTTACCCCACCTGGAGCTCATCTTGAGCTCTGGACCCCCATATCTCATCTCAGGGGCAACATCCACTATCCCTGAGCTACCCAGTGGTCCTTCTGACTGCTTCTCAATCCAGGATTGGTGCTCTCACCATACCCACATACCTCGTATCACACACTTTTCCTTTATCTTTAGTTCTGCAGGGATGAAATTGCACTGCTACCTGATTCCTGTGAACCAGTTGGAGTTGACTACCCTGTTTATCAGCTTCTATCTCTTGTTATCTCTGGACAAATATAAGCAATATTAGTAACACTGTCTCCCACGAGGTGGAGCAAGATGGTGTTGGAGCAAGATGGTGTTGCAGCAGGAATAACTGGGAAGGGGGCAAGGGTTGTTGAGGAGTACATAAAGAGGAGACATTTTCTACTGCCTGTTGTGGACCACTCTGCCTGGTTCTAGGAATTGTAACTCTACCCCTTGTGGCTAAGGGCGAGGGACGACCTTCAGAATCTGGGCCGCAGGAGATAACGTTTGTCTCTGGTAGCAAACACTGCCTCAGTTTCCTCTCCCTGCCCCCAAAGCTTGGTCAGAAGTCAATAACAGGTAAGAACCCTCACAGCGGGGGGGCAACCTAAGCCAGACTCCATCACTTGGGAGGCCTTCATGGAAGGGGCTGCAACAAAGAGCAATGGACTCTCACCCCGCCAACTTCAACATAGCCCAAACCCCCATGTTCTCTGGGAGGAGTGCTTCCTGGCTCTAATCCCCTTAAGCCTGAATACGTGATGGGGAGAGGTGCAGCTCCTTGCCTTGCTAGAGCGTGTCCAGGGGAAAAATCTGGCATCACAAAGACTTCCTGATAAACCTGTGAAATCTGCTCTGCTAAGAGTGCTTTCATTCATATGTAAGGGTTTGAGCAGGAAACCCCAAAACTCTGTTTCTGACAGACTCAGACTCAGACTAAGCCCTCAGATTTCTTTGAAATGTTATCTACTGTTTGATCCTTGCCACCCTGTATTCCTGTGTATTACAACCCAATAAAAACCCCTGGAAGGGGGAGCTCAACACCTTTTTCCCCTGAGGAACTGGCCACTGGTCACGGCCTTTTCCCTCTGGGAATATGGCCACTTCTCCTCACCAAACAGATCATGTCATGTCTCAGTCATATTTACTTTCATCCGTGGCGGCTGGGGGGACTTGTGAGGAAAGTCGCCCCCTGCAACTGTCCTCTCGGCAACCCCTGGTAGTCTAATATGATCAATTTCTTTCTCACTGACTTTGTTGGCTACATAGACTTCCACTATAGAGATTGTCTATCATTTATCTAACCATTATATTAATGTTGGGCTTTTAGACTTTTCCAGTATCTTATTTTTAAACATAGTATGGATAGAATCATTGTTAATAAATCTTAAGCTTTTCCTTAATTTTTCTTAAGTTATATGAAACCTGGGAGTAAATGAGACTGAGTGTACATTGTATCTGAAGCTTATATATGCTTAGAAGAATTTTAACCTGCCTCCTACATGAGTTTATTAGAACCATCCATATGAAATTCTTGATCATCAAATATATTTGACCTTTAAAAACTGCAGTTTCATGTGGTTTCATCTCAGGAGTGTCCAACCCACATCCCTCGGATGACAGGCAGCCTGGGATGGCTGTGCACGTAGCCCACCAAAAAATCATAAATTTACTTAATAAGATTTTTTGTGAATATGTGTTGCAGTGTATTTGATGTGTGGCCCAGAGACAACAAAAGGTTGGATGCCCTGAATTCTAATGTATATCTTTGTACACAAACTGGCACTGGGTAAAATCCTTTGCATTGTCCTTTTTTGACTAGATGGTTTATGCTTTCTTACTTATTTGCAAAATCTCTACAGAGAGTATATTCTCACACCAAGTCAGATAAATACATATTCTTTTCAAATGAATTTGATTTATATTTGTGAATGTAATTCTTTTTTTTATTTTTTATTTTATTTTATTTATTTATTTTTAGAGGGGAAGGGAAGGAGAGAGGGAGAGAAATATCAATGTACGGTTGCCTCTGGTGTGTCCCCTGCTGGGAACTGGCCTGCAACCCAGGCATGTGCCCTGACTGGGAATCGAACCGTGATCTTGTGGTTCGCAGACCCGCGCTCAGTCCACTGAGCTACACCAGCCAGGGCTTGAATGTAATTCTTTAGGTTTTTAAAAATGGATTTTGAAGTGTGAAACATTATTGTTATTGTTATTATTATTATAAATAGTTACTCAGTTATTCCAGTAAGGTTTAGGTACTACTTATTTCTTTCTCCACTAATTTTTAAATGCCACCTTTACTTTGTATTTGCCTGTTAACTGTACTAAGATTTCTCTTCTGAATAGAGCACTTGAAATTTAGAAGGACGGTGACACCTCTCAATGTTAATTTCAAGTTTTTGCTGAAAGTAAGAAGCCCCTTGGTTAAAACCAGACACACAGGCAAGTTAAGTCCCTTTTTGAGTTGATTAATTTTCACCCGGAAGTCCCCTTTATGCCCCTAAAGAATCTGAAAAACAAGGAAAAAGTAAAACAGTACGTAACTAGCAGGAATGAGAGACAACTAGGAAGCCTTTTCTTTCAGCTTCTGTCTGTTTAAGCTTGTCTTTCTCAGTGTGCTTTGGACTCACTTTCTGTTTCGTATTCTCCTCTAATACCAGTTAAACTGCTAATTTATTTTCTTGAAGTAGAAAACTAATGAGTATTTTTTGGTAAAATGTAAAATATTTTCAAAGATATTTTTATAAAAAATGTAGAGGTGGAATGAACAAAGTTGGCTGGACTAGGCCATGAGTCGTTTTGTATTTGATTGATGTTTGAGGGAGAAAATCAAAAGCATGACATGGTATTCAGTGAGGAAAATAAAGGTCTAAAACTAATACAGAATTTTTCTCTTTCAACCATGAGATTTGCAGAACTGGACTTTTGCTTGTTTTTACAACCTAGAACAATGCAGTGCACCTAGAAGCCCAGTGAAAATTCTTTAGTTTGTGCTTGGTTTATGAGGATAGTAATTGCATTTGTTGATGATATTTCAGTGGTGGCTTCTTATGATGTATCATTCTACTTGGCAAAAACATTTAAAACAATTATAACATAATATTTTTAAAATACTTGAAAGACTGCTTTAGGAATAACCATTAGGCTAGAAATTAGTCCCATCTTCGGTGGTAAAGAAATTGGCCACTCCCTGACCAGTATGGCTCAGTTGGTTAGACATTGTCCTGCAAAGCAAAAGGTTGCCAGTTTGATTCTCGGTCAGGGCATACACCTAGGTTGCAGGTTCAGTCTCCAGTCAGTGTTTCATCTCTTGCCCACTCTCTAAAGATAAATAAATAAATAAAATTGACCACTTACTGTTCAGAAATATTTTTTAAATGCTAAGATGCCAACACGAGAGCCATTGTAACTGCAGCAGTATAACCTATCTTCTAATCTCGCTAAACACACCCCAAAATACATCATTTTGTGAGAAAAATAAACTAAATCTCTAAAGAGAGCATCAATAATAAATAATGTTGTCAGGGAGAAAGGAGAGATAAATGCTCAGTGCCACCAGTGAGCAAACCTTTTCCATAAGGGCTAAACTATAAATATTTTAGACTTTGTAGGTTGTATGGTCTCTGTCCCAATTACTCAATTCTGTCATTGTAGTGTGGAAGCTGCCGCGGACAATATAGAAACAGACAACTGAAGCTGTATTCCCATAAAACTTTATTTATGGACACTAAAATTTGAATTTCCCATGGTTTTCATTTATCATTGCTGATTTTTTCCAGCAGTTTAAAAATGTAAAAGAACAATATTAGCTGGGGGGCCATATAAGGATAGCTCCAGCTAGACTTGGCCTATGGGCAATAAGTAGTTTGCTGACCCTTACTCTACACAATAAAATTAAATGGAAGTTTCAGGCAAATAGAATGGATTTTCTCTAAGGTAGAATATTTATAGCTGTTTTAGTCCACCATTCAACTCTAGAGAATAATCTCCAGTATTTAAATTTAGAATTTGAAACTTAAAGTATCTGAAATAAAGGAAAATTGCTTTCAAAAGAACCAAAATCAGAGGAAAGCCCCAATCACATGATTCATTTGTTGTAATTAAGAACTGACAAGAAGAATTTTTTCTTAATATGGAACACTTCATGAATTTGCATGTTATCCTGGTGCAGGGGCCATGAATAGGTTTTTCTTCTAGCAAGTGAGGCACATGCCCACAAGTCTACAATTATCTACCTATGTAAAGTCATGTGGTTAAGTAAATAAATTACTATCTGGTTTACTCACACACATCTCCCTTTACTGCATCATCCTGGCAAGTAAAGCTGGGGAGTTTTTACTTTTACTTCTCCATTTCACTTTGCACACATTGAAAATGAATGAGTGCTTCCTTCTATACCTACAAAACAAAGTAGTGCTAGGACTTCATTGTAACTATCCTTTACAAAGAAAAAAAATTACCTGTGATAGATCGATACAACATATATTTATTATTTACTTTGTTCTGTGTGCTTTTCTAAACCATGGGATTAGAATGATAAACAACACTGGCGGCAAGAGACTTTATTTGATCTGTTTCAAGACAGACATTAACAAAAGTGGCAATAACGAAATTGTTTTGAACTTCAGAAAAGACTTACATTAGTTAAAAGAGTCCAGTTGGACATCATTATGTTCTTAGGTTAGCCAACATGAGGCTTTTTCAGATGCACAACATACATTTTACAGTACTTACATGACAATGATAAACTAATGAGTGAAACTGAAAAATGCAAATAATTCTACATACTTGGAGTAGGAACACTTTGCTTACTGAGTTATAAATAGGACAATATTCCCCTAACATCCTTCTGGACAAATAAATGTTGTGTTGAAGGGGCTGAGCCTGGTTCCCATAAATATGCATTAAAATTTCAGTGCCTGTTTGGGACACATTTGAATCTCCCCTACAATATTTCAGGAGATCATAAAAAGAAACCTTTAGAAATATGTTATAGAAGGAAACATATAATCAAAAATATGTTCAGGGCACTGGTCATCAAAACAAAAATGAGTAAGGATGGAGATCAAAATTGAAAATTATCTGTGGCTTTCTCTAGGGGAAATTTGTGTATCACATTTATATTTAAATCCATGTTTAGTGATAGATGGAGAGAAAAGTCTTAGCATCTTAATTTCTAGTAATTGCTCCAGTCCACTTAACCTTTGAAGCAAGTCCTTGGAGAGGCACTAGGAAGGAAAAAAAGCAGATAACATACCATATTTTTGAATAGACATTAACACAGCGATATGCTATGTACCTCTTACATCGATATGGAGTCCTTTTCTCTTAAATGATATTTTTACATTTTCCAAAAGTTATACGATTTTTAAATTAGCCTAAGGACTAAACTCGATGATAGCAAGAGAACTTAAGCAAAAGTAGAAAATATTTGGCTTTACGTTGCACCTTGCAGTGTTATATTTTTGTTTTCTACAAGTGCATTTAGCTTCACTTTCTCAGGATCTATCCATTACCTGAAACGAGCATCTGGGAAAGTACCTAACACATGCACATGGCAAAGAATGCTGCCAACTCCTTTCCCCTTATTTTACCAAATTTAACATCCTTGTGAAATGAAATTATCTAAATTGTGTATATGCAATATTTATTTTGAATTAGTAAGTGCTCTTGTAACTGTATAAACGGGGGCTTGGCCACTTGGTGCCTTAAATCTATGTGACTCAGTAATCTGTGTTGAAGGAAACAGGTTTTTATTAACAGGGTTCCAGCACTGGGGTGGGGATGCTGAGAGCACTCCTGCTCAGATCCCTCTTCTCCCAGAGACCCAGCACGTCCCTTGCTCTCCAAAAGGCTACAAGTCAAAACCATGCCCAGAAGGTCCCCATTTTCTTATCTGTCCATCAGCCAGCCGCAAAAACAGTTCTCCATCCCCTCTGGAACCTCCGTGCATTTGTGGGTTTCAGAGTTGCCCTGCTCTTGAAGCTGCTCACTCCCTCAAGATCGGGGGTGCACATTCTCAGTCTCCATGTAGCTGTTCAAGAAACCATGTGCTGTGTTACACTGTCCAAGAGGCAAAAGAGTGACTTCTCTGTATGTCTTTAAGGAAAGCATAGCCTGCAGATCAGCGTTCCCAATCACAGTTCAGCTCCAGGCATTTCTCATCAGTCTGGGTGGCTGGGCAGGTCCTGCAGCCCCCTCAGCTCGGTTGCCACCTTCTTCAAGCAGACCTCCAGGCAGGTTTCCAGGCAGGCAGACCTCGTGGCAGACTGACCATCCTACCTCCTACTCCAATTTAAATGCTTGGCTCAGAACTTCCTGTCTGATCTAACAATTGGCTCTTCAAAATTTGTTGAATTTTGTAGTACAGGTGAACCTCTAAATAAATATTTCTTAGGAAGGTTATATCAATTTACATTAATTAAAGGTTGTCAATGTGCAGAAACAATGAAAAGTATGGATTTTCCTTTTTAAAGATGAACTGCAGTATCTCTGTTACTTTCATTTGGTAAATCAATGGATTCAGACTTTATAACAATAATATTGTGTGCCTAAAATTCATTCCTCCCAGCTACTCACACACAAAAGTTCCCTCACTGAAATTCTTTTCATATGGGCCTGATCTATTCATTCTTCCTTCTCTGCCCCCAGCCATACAAAATAGTAAATTAGGAACACACAAAAAAGAAATTTAAAATGCCAAAAAATGAATTTTATATGATTTCGAAATGAATAGAATATTAAAGATTCTCTTGTCAGGGCCTTCAAATTTGACTGATTATCAGAAAAGCTCTTTAGAGTTAGAAAAATGTATATTCTTAGATACCAGCTTATATATACTGAATAAAAATATACATGTCTAAGAATTAGAATCCACATTTACAATGCACTCACCGTTATGAGGGTAGCAAAGTTTGGGAATCACTGCCTCAACAAAGCTATGAATCAAGTGCTACTGGGGGGGGGGGCGGGATTGACTGTGGAAGTTGGGGAGGCGGGCTGGACAGAAAAGGGCAAAGGGGGAAAACTGGGGCAACTGTAATAGCATAACAATAAAAAATAATTTTTTAAAAAAGTGCTGCTCTCCTGCACCGTTTGAGTTGACTGGCTCAGATCTAGAGGGGAAAGGTTAGGATAAGAAATAAATCTAAAAGAATTCTATCTTTTGATGAGGCTTAAAACATAAGTTGGACTTCAATAGCGACATGTAAGTCTGTAATGAGTGCAGGGATTGACTAAGCTTCTGCAGTGTGCTGGGCATTGTGTCAAGCAAGTGCAAATTTTAATTATTTTAAACTTACCAAGAAATGTTGAGGCCCATGCTATGTTTACATTATTCTGATGAAGTGACCAGTACCTTGATCTAGACACAGATGGGCTGGTTTGGTTAAGCTGCATACTAGTTTAGTAGTGGCAAACTCCAGACTGTAGGGTCATTTTGAGCTTCCCTGCACTTGTTCTGTCCCTCATTCTCCCAGGGAGAAAGGACAAAGGCAAGCCAGTCCCAGGAACTGGAGGTGGCAGGAGACAATTGTAAAGATCTTATTCTCTGCCCTCTTGACCAGCTTTTTCCCACTCTTGTTTCCTGTGAGTTCCTTCGCGGGGCTGATGTTGCTGCTCTCACATTTGAATCAGCATAGAATGACAGAGCCAAACGTGCCCCACGGTGTGTTCCTGCAACAACCCTCTCCCACCCCTGAGCCATCCTCTCCCACTGTCCCACTCCTGCCCTGGAGAAGCCAGGCAAGACCACTGAGGGTTCCACACAAAAAGGCAGGTCAGAAAGCAGTCATTTATGGCTTCTACTAATAGGATGGTCTTCATGTGGGGTAAAAACACTCTTGGTGACCCATGAGAACTTTCCAGTTGGTGACTGGGCACAGATGAGTTCAGAGATGTCAATTTGCAGCTCAGGGTCCACATGTTCTCTTTTCTGAAAACCAGAGGCCTTCTAGAACACCCAAGGCAGAAGCACCATGCTGCTTCTATTCTTCCATTTTCCCTTCCTTCCATGTTGCAAAAGAATGGTTCACTGGTCTCCCAACCTGAAATTTTCTGAATGGTGAAGAAAGAAAAAGTTTAAGGGCTGGAGCCAGAGAAGACTCCTTTAATAAAAGTGCCACAAAATTGCCTTTATTCATCTCATTAAGAAAATATTCTTTGAAATATTCCCTTAATGAAATTTCTTTGAGAGAAGTAGAATATCAGTGTAGTTTGTAGAAGAAAAAAGAAAGCAACCAAACATTTCTTTTAATGTTGTTCATGTATTGTTTTTAAATGATTACATTATCACATATTCAATTGGGTAGGTGTAAAAGAGTTCTATTGGCAGTTTTATGTAAAATCTTTTATAAATATAAAATGTCAGCATTTAAAGTAGAATGGGGAGGACAACTTTTAGACTTCATGAAACAAAAATTTAGATGTCACCTTAATAATGTGAAAAGAGAGTACAGGCTTTTTGTACTTTGTGACCAGAGTCCTTAAGCAAGAACATTTAGAGACCCTCATTACAGTCCGAGTAAGAAGGAGTCTTCTGAATTACAGAGCAAGCAACATAGAAGAAACTTGTGTGAAGTTTGCTGGAAGCCCAACTGTAACAAAACGCTTGGTTCGAACATCTCCTCTAAGTACATCCCTCAGAGGTCTGTGACTGCAGCAGAACCTAACTCTTAAGACCGTTAAATGGGTTCAGAACAGACTCTCCCCAAGATATGCCACTTTGGCATGAAGACTATTTTGGGTTAAATGCAATCGAGACTCTTCAGGCTTAAGAGACACTTGTACCTTTCCCTTAAGGAATTTAAGTTGGGGCCTTGTCTATAATTAAGCCTTAGTACTAGAAGTAAGACTTTATGGCCTAGCTGTATGTCAGAGCAAACATCTAACATCTGATCTTTTCATCCTGTGACTTACCCTCCTCTCTTCTGAAGCTCCAGGTCACTAACCCATTCCTTAGCTCCGTATGGTATACAGAGTTCATATTACTTTTCTCTTGACCAACCTCTCATGTATGTATGTTCAAAATTAAATTTTTCTCCTGTCATATTGTCTCACAGCAATCTGATTATTAGACCAGCTGAAAGAATCTTTGTAGAGTAGAAGAAAATCTTCCTCCCAACACAATTATGAGGAAAAAAGTGGCATAAATTTTCTGTGGTCTGGAGATTTTCATATTTATAGTTAAAGCTAAAAATAGAATGATAAATAATAAATGAATAGTATCAGATAATAAGTTGCGAATAAATAAAAGAATAAAGCCAATCTATTTAACAATAAGAGGTCAGTCAAATATCAGCTACTTTCTTGAAGGACTGAGAATATAGAGGTGCTTATTAAGACAACTCTTTTTATGATTGGTTTCCTAGAGTTAGATTTTCTTACTTGGAATGAGATTTTCTTTTTTCAGTAGGAAAGCTTGATTAGTGTGTTTTGTGTTGGGAAGGTCAAGGAGATTTTTTTCTTGAGGAAAGAGCACTAATTTAATGTTGTTTTCTGCTCCCTTTGTTCATTTATTTTTGATGTTCAAAACTAATTTCTTCCTCAACAGGCAATCTTCACTTGAAAATATCCCTGTTGACTTCTGTCTTCAGTTCTGTGTTAAAATGTTTGTGTGCCATTTTTTTTAACTTCACAAGTCTAATTTTCTCCCCAGAGGGTGTTCACAATTTCTTCAAAGACTTCAGTGCTTATCTGTTGTTTGAGGTTTCCTTTAACAGAACTCACACATTTTGCCTTCAAGGTCTCCCCTGGTCATTTCAGTAAAGAAAAGGAGACCCTGAATAAGATTGCTCTGAACTGACTGCCTTTAATTGGGGAGGTTAGAACACAGTGCATTTCACTCTCTGTTGTCACTTCTAGTCATTTGCCCAAAGTCTAAATTGCAAGCAGTAGGTGTCTGATTTGAAAATAAATATTTTTCCTCTTTTTGATTCCAACCTTTTTAATGTAGAGATTATAGCACTAAGAGCAGATTCTGGAATGTTGTAGTCTGTGACAGGATTCTGCTGAATGAGATCACAGAAACTAAAAACCTCATTAATACAAGGTTTAATTTTCCAGATTTGTAATGCTGGAACAATTTTGGCTTAATTCTGTATCTCAGACCCAAGTAATATGCTTTATATTGTATAGATAATTAAAGGGGTCAATTAAAAAATAGGGAGGTCAGCACACAGGTGATGCCCACTCCCCAGGGCACACACCCTCACAGGGCAGGCCTACTCTCAGCTTCGTGATGCTCAGGACAACTTTGCCATGTCCATTGTTCTTATTCGTGTGGCCACTGTGTTATCTCTTATCCAATAGACTAGTTCTGGCAGAGCTCTGTGCAGTCTTGAAACACTCACTGTGCCTTTGGAAGTCATGCTCTATATCTTTCTTTTCTCTGAAATTCCCTAACCTTCTTGCTTCTGCTCCTTTGTGCTCCTTTTGTCTCTCTTCTCTGAGAGAGACACAGTTTTCCCGCATCACACTTTGGTGGTGGATGCTTTCCCCTGCCTTGCTTGTGCCTCTCTGCTTTGAGGTGGGGATGTTTTGACCTTGCTCCTCTTTGCAACTCTTCCCATATTCTCCCTCCTTTACCCTTAGTTATTTGCATAACGCTCATGTTGTCAAACTTCATCATTATCTTGCCTTGTTACAAGTTACCTATTTACCTTTATCTCTCTCCTCATTTTTAGTCACTCTTCTTCATGTCTTAAAGATTTTGTGCCATGACTCATTGTTACTCTCATTAACACTGCCTAGGCCATCATGCTCCAAGATTTCAAAATTAACGCAGACAGTCATTCCAGGACCCTAGCCTCGTGTTCTTGACCTTCTCTGCTTCTGTGATTCTGTATTTCCTTCTTCCGCAGCAGCTACTTTCATGCCATGTTCTTGGCATTATCATTGACAATAACTGTACTTCTGCTATATCACATTATAGGAATCGTCACTCTCTGAGCACCCTATTCTTTCTACTTCATTACTTCAAGTAGACCCAAAAGTAGATCTCTTTTTCTTATTTATTCAGCATAAACTCCATGACTTACAGTTATTAGGAATTCCTCATTACTTACATTCTGGATAGCCTTACTTCATGTTCTTCACTAGCCAGCCTTAGTTAAAATAAATTGTCCTACCCTATGTGATGCATATACCCATGCAATGAAACATGGCTGAAGAAAAAAGAACATTACATAGAGCAGATACCTGCTGATTGGTTTCATTTAAGATTCATAATCAGTATGAGGCTTGACCATTAGGCTATATTTTTCTAGTTCAGTTAATCTCCCTTTCTTAAATAAGATGAGTTCTAACTATATTCTCTTGAACAGACCTCTAAATTCATGCCACCATCCCCACTTTTAGATGATGAGCTTCATTTCTGTGTTCTGGAAATAATTAGAGACAGTTAGAAGGCAACTTTCCCCTGCCTTCACCACATTTGCCCACCGAGGTCCAGCTCTGCTGTCGCTGTGGACGAACCCTTCATGTTCCTCCCCATGTTAGCTCTCCATTTGTGCATGCTGTCTCCCGCCCCCCCCACCCCACAACTCCACAAGGATTTTGCTTTAGCATTTTTTCTTTTCTGTCTTACAATTTTATTTTTTCTCTCTATTAGATGTCTCCTATCACTATACAAGTGCTGTTTTATTCTGTTGTCTGCACACCAGCATCAACAATACAAAACACCATTTTTTTTCTTTTCCCCATTTACTGTTTTCCTTTAAGATACTGATATCTATAAAGGGTCTACTAGTAATCTCTTCTAATTCTTCTTGAATGATTTGTTGGATCACTAAAATAGGAATTTTTCTACTATGTTCACTGAAACTATTTTAATCAAGTTCACCAGTACCCTCTAACAATGAAATGACCCTATACCTAATTATGCATTATCAGATATCCTTTTACTTGAAATTTCTGTGTCATTTAACATGATTGATCACTTTACTAACACTTGATTTCTAGGGCTCTTCACTAGGTGCATTTTCTCATTTTCTTTTGCTAGTTCTACTTCCACTTCCTGACCTTTTAACATGTCCTAGGTCCCAGTCATGGGACTCTCTCTTTTTTTATTCCCATTTACTCCCAGATGAGTTCATCCATTGTCAAGATTTACATCCTGGGCATCTACACTGATCACTCCCATGCATATACCTTCAGTCGAGGCCAGACCCTACGTTTAAGAATCATATATTCAACTGCTGTTTTGACATTTCAGTTTAGATCCTCAACACCCTTATTTATAATCTGCAAAACTGAACTCTTGACATCTCCAATATATCCCCACTGTTGGATTTTAGAATGTTTTTATCACCTGCAAAGTAACCTTCCTTTGCCTCTGCAAACTGCTGGTACTTGTCTCTGTGGATCTGCCTGTTGTACACATTTCGTATAAATGTGATTACACGGTATGTGACTTTTTGTCTATACTTCTTTCACTAAACAGGATGTTTTCAAGGTTCCCATGTTGGATCATTACTTTTGTGGCCGAACGATATTCCATTGTATAAAGTCACAGTGAGCTCCAGCTTATTGGTAATACAGCTTTTCTAGTTGCTAGTCCTACTGGCTTGGTCTTAAAAACATACCCCAAGTCTGACTATCTTTATCTACTGTTAGTAGTCAAGTCACTAAAATTTATTTTTATAAGTGGTATTTTTGTATCTGTCCCTGGACCTTTCATGTGTTCTTTTTATCCTTTAAATTTTATTTATTTATTTTTAGATACAGGAGAAGGGTGGGAGAAAGAGAGGGAGAGAAACATCAATATGAGGTTTCTTCTCGCATACCACACACCTGGAAACCTGGCCCACAACCCAGGCATGTGCCCTGACTGGCAGTCGAACCAAGAACCCTTTGCTTCACAGGCTGGTGCTCAATCCACTGAACCACACCAGCCAGGGCTCATGTATTCTTAGTACAAAATGTGGAATAATTTCTTTTTTAATTAAAATTCAAATGAGAGTGCCTTAGTCATTCCTCTTCTAATGACTCTATATTTCATAATACATCAAAAGTAAATAGTGCATTTCCGTAGGGCACTATACTGTCTTGCCCTGAGTATTTGTTCTCCCTTGGTCCTCTACTCCTACTTCTCTCTGCCTCGTTCACTCTATTCTAGGCACATTGGGTTTGACACAGGAAGAACACAATGTATCTGTTATCATTTGGATGGCTTCATAATGCATTTTATCTGCTTTTCAGAAGGACAATCTGCCTAAATTATAGACCCAGCAGTTTACCTGAGAAACAGTTTTAATCAAAGTTGACCTAATTTGGTCACTGCTATAGCTAGTTTTTAATATAAACATTTTATTTTAAAACACTAGATTTACAGAATTATTGCAAAGGTATACATGGATTTCTCATCTATCTAATACATGTTTCCCTGTTATTAATTAGTTAGTGTTATACATATTGATATATTATTAACAATTAAAGAATATACTTTTGCCCTGGCTGGTGTAGCTCAGTGGATTGAGCGCGAGCCTGTGAACCACACGATCGTGGTTCACTTCCCAGTCAGGGCACATGCCTGGGTTGCAGGCTAGGTCCCCGTAGGGGACGCATAAGAGACAACCATACATTGATATTTCTCTCCCTCTCTCCTCTTCCCCTCTAAAGAAAGTTGAAAAAAAAAAAAGAATATACTTTGTTCAGATTTTTTAGTTTTTACCTGTTTTCCAATTCCTTTTCTATGGTTTCATCTAAGATATCACTTACATTTTGTTGTTATTTTAGGCTCCTCTTAGCTGTGAAAATTTCTCAGACTTTCCTTGTTTCAATGGCCGCTTTGGGGCTATACTGGTCAGTTACATTGCAGGCTGCCCTTGTACTGGAATTTGGTGTTATTCTCAGGATTAGACCATTGTTATGGGTGTTGGGGGAGAGATCACAGAGGGAAGGCGCTATTTTCGTTGCTGCATGTCAAGGGCACGTGCTAGCAACCTGATTTATGACTACTCATGTTGACTTCGGTGACTGGGCTGAAGTAGTGTTTCTCTCTACCGTAAAATGACACGTTTGTATCCTTTTCCATAGTATGGTCTTCGGAAGGTAGTCACTCTGCACAGCCCATGTTTGAGAAGGGGAGATGTTTGCCTAATTTAAAGGGCAAGATACTCAGATAAATTTATTTGGAATTCTTCTGTATGGAAGGTTTGTCACTTCTCAGTTTATTTAATAATTCAATGATTGACATCAATATAGACTCATTTATATTTATTTTGTACTCTGAGTTATCCAATACTACTCTATTTTGCCTCAGGTATTGCCACAGCCCTTTTACATGGCTTCTGTGTCATTGAACAGTTACTCATCACCCCTAGCCCACCACTGTGTGTGTGGCTGTTCAACACTTCCTTACTTTCTGGTACCAGTAAATGCTTAAAGCTCACCTTGTGTATTTCCTGCTTTGCAGAAATATGATATACTAACTCCTAACATTGTTTATTTTTCCAAGGAGCTTTGGAAATGTATGTGTGCATACTAACTTGTGTGTACAAGTACTTATATATGTAACCATTCCCAACTATGTTAAGCTAAACAGGAGGTCATATTGATATGGTCAACGCTATTGCAGTACTGCAGGGACTGACCGCTCCCACCCCCTCTCCTTGTTTATACCTGTAAACCCTCATTTTAACGGAAGTTCCCACCATCCAAAGAACGCTTTAATCTTCACTTCTGGTATACATGTATAACAGTATCAGAATTTCTGATCTATGTATTAATAGGAATCAACTTGAATACAGTTCTTATGTACACTTCCTTCAGTGTTATTGGCACTACTCATTTGCAGTCATGTAGGTCAGTAATCTTCCCCCCCTACCATTTACTGAAAGGGTTCGGTGAAGCTCTATCTTATGTTTATAATGCACTCAGATTATTTTGTCACATTCTGCATTTCATCCTGGGATTCCTCTGAACTATTAGACGATTTTTTCAAAATTTGTGTATATTAAGATTTATTCTTTGTGCTCAAAGCCTTTTTGTGGTCAGTGGCTTTTGAAAAATGTAGTGTCATGCATCCATTTTACAGTATCATACATGATGTTTTCACCAGTCTAAAACGATTCTCTGCTTCACATAGTTGACCTTTCCTCCTCTACCCTTAGCCCCCTGGCAACCACTAGTCTTTCCTCAGGTGCACAATGCTGCAATGCATCATCTCTACACTGTATTGTACATTCACCACCCCGAGTCAAGTCTCTATCCATCACCATTTGTCTCTTCTTACTCTCCTCTACCTCCCTTCACACTGCCCTTACCCTGACAGTTGCCGTGGCTCATGTCCATGAGTTTTTTTCTTTTTGGCTCAATCTCTCTGCCCCACCCCACATCCAGCTCCCTCCCTCGGCTGTCACCCTGCTCTCTACCTGAGTCTCTCACCATGTTGTTAGTTCGTTTTGTTCATTAGAGTCCACATACAAGTGAATTTTTCTTTCTCTGACATTGACTTTAGATTGTTCTTCTTTTCTCATATATATACTTAATACCACATTTGCCTTTAAGCATGATTTAAAAGAGAAGCATGCCACAAATTCAGAAATTATATTTTTGTCTTTTTCAAAATATATTTTAATTTCTTGAGATTTTTCTTTGGCCAACACGATATTTAGAAGTGTTGTTTCAGGATTCTTGGGTATAATCCCAGTAGTGGAAACACTGGATCAAAAGGCAGTTCCATCTTTAGTTTTCTGAGGAAATGTCATGCTGTTTTCCACAGTGGATGCACCTGTCTGCATTCCCACAAACAGTGCACTAGGGTTCCCTTTTCTCCATAGCCTCACTAGCACTTGTTATTTGTTGATTTGTTAGGAACCTAGAAACATGAACTCAAAAGAACCTATGCACCCCAATGTTCATAGCATTATTTACAATAGCCAACTGCTGGAAGGAGCTTAAGTGTCCATCAGTAAATGAGTAAATGAAAAAACTGTGGTACATTTACACAATGGAATACTATGCAAGAAAGAAGGAGCTCCTACCCTTTCAACAGTATGAGTGGAGCTGGAGATTATTATGCCAAGTGAAATAAACCAGGCATGAAAGACAAATACCGTAAGATCTCACCTATAAGTGAAATCCAGTGAACAAAGCAAACAAGCAAAATTGAGCCAGAAACACAGAAATAAGAATCAAACTGACAGTGACCAGAGGAGAGAAGAATAATGGAAAAGAGAAGGGGAAGGGTCTAGTCAGGGAACATGTATAAAGGACCCATGGACATGGACAACAGGGTGGGGATTGACTGAGGGAACAGGGGGTTGTGGGGCAGGGGAGAGCAACAGGGGAAAATTGGGACAAATGTAATTGAACAATAAAAAATTGTGCTTTTTTACATTCAGAAATATTTGTAGGTACTGCTCCACTACTTTAATTTAATTTTTCCTAGTTTAATTCTATATGGTCTCAGAACATAGTTTGTGTGATTTATAGTCTTAAATTTGTTAAGATTTATAAATTGGAATGTGAGTTATTGTGGTGAAAGTTCAATTCAAGTTTGGGAGGAATGCATATTCTGCTGTCTTGGATAGAATAATCTAGAAATGTCAATTTGACCAAGTTGATTGATGGTGCTCTTTTGATGAACTGTGTCTTAATTGATTTATTGCCTGCTTGATCTTCAATTACTGATAGAGAGGTGTTGAATTCTTCAATTATAGTGTGTCTGTCTATTTCTCCTTGCTGTTCAATTTTTGCCTCACCTATTTTGACACTCCTTTTAGGTAAATACAAGTTTAAGATTGTTATTTCACATTAGAGAACTGACTTACTCATCGTTATGTTGTGCCTGTCTTTATGTCTGATAATTTTCTTTGGGCTTATTCCTTTTCTAAAATTAATACAGAAATTCTATATTTCTTTTGATTAGTATTATATGGTTTATCATTCTCTACTCATTCACTTTTAACATATCTAGTCTTTATGTTTAACATGAGTTTCTTATAGCTAACATGTAGTTGTCTTACTGTTTTTTTTTTATCCTCTCTGACAGTCTCTGTCTTTTAGTTGTATATTTAGACTATTAACATTTAAAGGAATTGATTGATATATATGAATGAATACCTACCAAGTTTGTAACTGGTTTTTGTTGTTACCAGTGCTCAGTTGTCTGTTTCCTTTTACTTCATTTTATCTCCTCTCGTAGTACAGCAATTATATTTCTTGGTAGGATTGGGGGTGGGAGGTGGGGATAGGTGAGATGGGGAAGTGACGGTGGGAAAGTGGAGACCACTGTACTACTTGAACACCAGTAACAAAAGTTGTTTTGATTGTTTTCTAGATATACTTTTTAATTTAATATACCTTTTAAACTAATCCAAGCATACTGTGAGATGGTGCTGTTCCACTTCATGTGTACAAGTATCTTTTATTCTTTCCTCTGTGCCTTGTGGCACTGTTCTCATTCATTTCCATTATGCATATAATATAGTCACCAAATGCATTGTTACTCTTATTACTATAAACAAATAAATTACTTTTTGGGTCAATTAAAAATAAGAAAAATAACTTTTAAAAAATTTTTTATTGTTTTCTTTTCTGATACTCTTTTTTATGTTGTCACAAGTTTCTGACATGTATCATTTTCCTTCTGTGTAAAAAAAAATCTTAATATTTCTGATAGTGCAGGTATTCTGATGGCGAATTCTCTGGGTTTTGCTTGATAACAAAGTCTCTGTTTTACCTTCACTTTAGGGATAATTTTACTGTCATTCATTTTGAAGAGTTTTGAGCCATTATTACTTCAATATTTCTTCAGCTCTCTTTCTTCTTCTTTTAATATTCCAACTAACCATATATTATAGCTTTGAAATTCTCTCAGAGATATGGGAGTATGTTCTTATGTTTTTCTCTTTGACTTTTAGTTTGGAAAGTTTCTATTAACTCATCTTTAAACTTACTAATTCTTTCTTCACATGTGTTGAGTGTGCTAATAAGCCAATCAACAATGTTTTTTCTGTTAGTGTTTTTTATTTATAGAATTTTATTTTAATTCTTTCTTAGAATTTCCATCTCTGCCTACATAGCCATCTGTCTTTGTGGGTTGTCCGGGGTTTTTTGTTAGAGCTTTTAACATATTAGTCTTAGTTGTTTTAAATCCCCTGTGTGTTAATTCTAACATCTACATCTCTCTGACTCAGTTCTGATGATAACCTTCTTTTTTAAGGTTGTTGTTGTTGCCTTTCATGTGTCTTATAACTTTTCGTTGAAAGCTGGATGTGATAGGATACACTAGGGATAAATAGGCATCTTTTGTGAGAATCTACATTAATCTGGCTAGAAATGTTTGTGTTTTTTTCTAGCTATAGTTGCCACAGGCTTCAAGTGCATCCAATGTTCTTGCTTTGTTTACCATCTTCTCCTTGGGCTTTTTTAGTCATTTTCCACAGAGAGAGCTGAGTTTTGTGCATGTTAGTCTGGTGGAAAGTATGAGGGGGTAGGACAGTTCTATTATCTTCTGATGAAGTCTCAGTCCTTAAGTGGGCCCGTGTCTGTGGACTGTGACCCTCACTGTATAATTTCTCTGATTCTCCTGGCCTTAAGTGAGATGGGAAGGCAATAGGGGAATGGAGTGGGATAAAATCTAGATTGGATAAGGCTCTGGTAAAGTGCTCTTTCCAGGCAAAAGTAGACCTTTCTTATGGAGAAAGTCCTGAAATATTTCCCAAGGATTACTAATTTATTTTTCCTACCAGAGAATGTGGTGGTCTTCCCAGATCTTCACTGTACACACCTGGTGAAGTTTCTGAAGGTGGAGCCTTTCAAAGTGTGGGGCCCCACCTAAGACTGTGGCTCTTAGATGTTTTTCATTTTAACTCTGGTCCAACTCAACCCCAGCAATTTATGAAAGTTACTATTTAAGTTTTTTTATCATTTTATGGCTCATGAAGCCTTGGCTTCAAGTAAGCACATCTCTTCTGTGATTCTGAATCTGACTTTCTCTCCAGACTTTGTCAGGGCAGCCTGTCCTGAACTTAATTTTCTGATGGTCCAAGAAAAGTCATGAATTTTGGGGTTTTCCAGATTTTTCTTACTGTAAAAATGGGAATGACAACTTCCAAGATCTTTATAGAAGTTTACTTTCGCTACATGTTTTTACTATTCCGAGTGGCTTACCATTTTATTTATTATTGCTTATCGTATGACTTTGTAGATTGGAGTTTGTTACAGGTCAAGCACAGAAGATTCAACTCCCATAGAATATGAATTTTAATACCACCGTAGAGTTAAGGTCAATAGGTATTTTATTATGATAAATTAAGTAATAAATTCCAAATAATATTTCACAGTATGGTTTGGGCCCTTTTATTTTACATTAAACCTTAATATTTATAATAAAATGGCCAGCATTTCTTGAATAAATTACTATGTGACTTGTGCTATGCGCACAAGGTTTATTTTGGTTGTCTAATTTGTTTTATATAAAATCCTTATTAAATAAGTATTTCTATCATCCTTACTTTCCCAATAAGGAAGAGATTTGGAAAGATTGTGTAACCTGCTTTAGGTCATAAAGCTAGTGAGAGGTAGTAGGCTTTGAATTTAAACAGACTTATTTCAGTCTTCACTCCTAAGGTCTGCATATTACCACCCAAAACATCCTTTAGGATCAGTCATATGAATTACTGTCTCCAGTGGCAAAACACGATATAAATATTCTTTTATATCATATAGTCACAAGGTAAACAGAACTAAACTACCTCCATCTCCCAAGATGTCAGATGTTTTCTACACTAACCAAAACATTTTAATTAACCCCAAATAGCAGGGTAATCTGATTCATTTAATTTTTTCACATAAGAGAATACTTTATATATAATTACATTAAATGTGTTATCACACTACTCTAATTTATAATTTTTAGGTAGTATATTTAAATTTTCCCATGGGCATTGTAGATAGTATTTAATATTTTAACTTCGAGGTATGCTACAAAAATGGTAAGATATTTGTACTCTTTTCCGTATATCTGTTTCTTTTTTTTTTTAAGATTTTATTTATTTATTTATCTTTAGAGGGGAAGCAGAGGGAAACATCAATGTATGGTTGCCTTTCATGTGTCCCCTGCTGGGAGTTGGCCTGCAGGGAACTGGCGTGCAACCCAGGCGTGTGCCCTGACTGGGAATCGAACCGTTATCCTCTTGTTCGCAGGCCCACACTCAATCCACTGAGCTATACCAGCCAGGGCTGTTTCTTTTGAAAAATAACTTTGAGGAGTTCTGGCCAAGATCTAGGTATAGGTAGAAGCCCTTCATTTCCTCACACAACCAAAAGGAGGATAACAACCAATCTAAAATCAGTAAACAACTTAACCAAGGAGGTAAAAGGCCTGTACTCAGAAAATTGTACAACACTGAAGAAAGAAATTAAGGAAGACACAAACAAATGGAAGAATGGATTGGAAGAATTAACATCATCAAAATGGCTACACTACCAAAGTGATTTGTAGATTCAGTGCAATTCCTATTAAAGTATCCGTGACATATTTCACAGATATAGAACAGACATTTCAGAAATTTATATGGAACCATAAATGACTCCAAATAACTGTGGCGATTTTGAGAAAGAAGAACAAAGCAGGAGGATCACAATACCTCATATCAAACTGTATTACAAGGCCACTGTAATCAAAACAGCCTGGTACTGGCATAAAAACAGGCACATAGACCAGTGGAACAGAACAGAGAACCCAGAAATAAACTCAATTAATAAACAGTCAATATTTGACAAAGGGGGGAAGAAGCATAAAATAGAGTAAAACTAGCCCATTCAACAAATAGTGTTGGGAGATCTGGAGAGCTACATGCTAAAAAAGGAAGCTCAATCACCAACTTACACCATACAAAAAAATAAGTTCAATGTGGATAAAAGACTTAAATATAAATCATGACACCATAAAAGTCCTGGAGGAAAATGCTGGCAGGAATATCTCAGACATTCCACAAATCAACATCTTCATGGATATGTCTTCTAAAGCAAGGGACATAAAGGAAAGAATAAACAAATGGGACCTCATCAAATTAAAAAGGTTCTGCATGGCTAAAGAAAACATTAAAATGAAAAGAGAACCAACTGTATGGGAAAACACATTTGCCAATGATACCTTCGACAAGGGTTTAAGCTCCAAAATATATAAAGAACTCACATGACTCCGCTCCAGGAAGACAAAAATCCAATTAAAAAATGGGCAAAAGACTTGAACAGACACTTCTCCAAGGAGAACAGAGGGCCCAGAGGCATATGAAAAGATGCTTAGCATCACTAGCCATCAGAGAGATGCAAATTAAAACCACAATGAGACACCTCACACCAGTCAGAATGGCCATCATAAAGAAATGAACAAACAAGTGTTGGAGAGGATGCGGAGAAAAGTGCTATTGGTGGGAATGCAGACAGGTGCAGCCACTGTGGAAAACTGTATGGAATTTCCTCAGGAAACTAAAAATGGAACTGCCTTTTGACCCAGCAATTTCACTGCTGTGATTATACCCTAAGAGCTCTGAGACATCAATCCAAAAGAACCTGTGCACCCCAATGTTCGTAGCAGCACAATTTACAATAGCCAAATGCTGGAAGCAACATAAGTGTCCATCAGCAAGTGAGTGTGTTGCAGAAAAAGTCATTCACACTCAGGATGGTGGAGCACTCTCTATTATGTGCGGGCTCAGAGGAGGCAGTCTCCAAATTCTGAGCCCCGTTCTGCGGGTTGGTCTTTTAAAGGGCACGAAGCAGGTTACAGAAGCAGGATGCAGTTAGATATTTGCTTATCTGGGGTGCACACAGTTCGGGGAGGGGTAAGCACACTCTGTCTTACTAAAATGCTGCAAAAACAACTTTAAAATGATATTTCATTGTCCCTATCCTGCTTCATTCCGCCCTTTGATGCTTAGACAGCTTCTTCGCTAGTCTTAGCATCACCTGTCTGTACTCTTTGATATTGGTATTGCTGGAGAGAGAGTATTTTGGTTGTGGCCTTGCGGACTACTGTGGCTTCTAACTGCTGTACTAGGATCCGGAGTAAACATGGTCCTAAAGTTAAGGCTAAGAATAGGATTAAAAGCGGGCTGAGGATCAGGGCTAGTAAGGAGAACAGGGTGGACTGCCACCAGGTGGTACCTTGGGATGGGTATTCAGAGGTCTTTAGTCTTTTCTGTGTTTCTTTTAATTTATTAAGATTTTCCTCAACTATCCCACTCTCATTAACATAATAATGGCATTCTTCCTGTAAAAATAGGCAGGTCCCTCCTTTTCCTTCAGTGAGTAAATCTAGGGCTCATCTGTTCTGCTGTGCTACCCATGCCAGTGATGTAATCTTACGTTGTAATGATACCATAGAATTAGCGGCGGCTCCCATGGCTTCATTTAGTTCATCCCTTAATTGTTACTTCCACTGGAGGCTTACTGCTAGTCCAGTCCCTCCTCTACTGGTCCCAGCTATGGAAGTATCGAAGGTGAGTCCTACTAATAGCAGTAGGAATATTGCTTGCTTTTCTCGTCTAGGAGTAAGGAGGGCACTAAGTTCCCCTGGCTGGTAGAGAGTTAACTGAGGGGCTAGGGCTACTAGGTGGTAGAATTCCCTTTTACTACAGTTGTAGACCTGGGAGAGGGTCCCGTTGCACCAGAAGAAAAGGCTGGGTGGGCTTCTTAGAATAGCGGAGGGTATTTTGGTACACCAGGTCTGGTTGTATTGTGTCTTATTAACTAGATAAAGAGGAACTTGGGAAAGGGCTGGGGATGCCGGGGAGTTGTCGGCGGTATTGGGAGTCCCTGATACTGGGACAGCTGTCAAGGGTGGTCTGGTGAGAGAGGCACATAGGAAACAATCAGTGTAGTTCCCAGGGCTAGATAAATGTAATAACTCTGCCCCTTCCTGTATCAAGCTTATCCATGAAAAGGGCTTTTCTGAATCCCGAAAGTGCTCGGTGATCTTTCTCTTTCTCTGTGATGGCCTGTTGTACCTGTTGGATTACTTTAGGCCTGGGTGGGTTACTTCTTGTGCTCTGTATATGTAAATGTCCCCTACTGGCCCAGAGTGGAGGTTCCTGGCATAGAATTTCCCTACTACTCCTTTTTCCCATATTTTGTCATTTGGGTTTTTTATAGTTAGCAGAACCTCCCTGCCATTTGTACCATGACCTTGGCAGCTTCGGTAGAGGCAACCCCCATAGGTTTCTGGCCACCACCTGTAGTAGTCTTGGGTTTGATCTACTAGTAAGCAAATAAAGGGGCTCCCAAACCAGACCCACCCATCTAAGCCTTTTAATTCCAGTGAAGGAAGAGGGATTATCGTGCTAGGCTTACATCCACCTTTTGGGCAGGGGTATACTTTAACATTGTGTGTGACGATGTTACCTCCTTTCTTATAGGTCTCCCTAACATAAAATTTCCACAAGGTATTTCCCTTGTCAATTCCTAAGGTTAGTTTGACTAAGATGATTAAACCTAGCAGATACATAATGTTATAGTAAGCAATAGATTCCAAGAAAGGCAGAGGCTACAGTAAAATAAAACTACAATCCTGATGTTTTCTCCTAGTGGCCACTCCTCAGGTGTGGTGGATCCTAGGCCCAGACCTTTATCCAGGTTACCAGTATGTTGGGGACTAGGAATTCAGCTGGGCATTTGTCCATCTCAGTCTGTAGGTATTATTTCCCACTTTTGGCAGTGACTGGTCCATGTCGTCGCAGTTTCAGTGGGCAGAGTGGTGGTGTCTCAGCGTTGTCCTCCTGCGGTTGGTCAGGCTTGGCGCCCGCCTTCACCCGGGAATGATGGATCCACGGCGTTATTCCTGCAACCTTTAAGGCAGTGGGAGTGGTTAAAAGAACTGGGTGTGGGCCTGTCCACACAGGCTGGAGGGGTTCCTTTTTCCAGACTTTTACCCAAACATATTGCTCTGGCTGGTGGGGATGCGCTGGCCCCCCTCGAGGCTTGGGTTCAAACCCTAAACTGGCTTCCCTTATCTGATCTAAGGTTTTCCCGAGTTGTTCTAAATATCTCCTCTGTCCTATTTCTCCTTGTACTGGCATATTTGTGCTCTTAGTTATCCTTGTCACTGGAGTAGGCTTTCCATAAACTAATTCATAAGGGGTATACCCTGTCTGGTTCGGGGTGTTCCTTACCCGGAGTAAATCAATGGGCAGTAAATCGGTCCAGGGTAATCCAGTTTCTTGGCATAATTTTGCTAGGGTCTCTTTCAATGTCCCTTTCATCCTTTCTACTTTTCCTGAACTCTGGGGCCCATAGGCAGTGTGTAGTTTCCCCTTCAGGTTCAGTGCCTTAGCCAATTCCTATACTAATTGGGAAACAAAAGCAGGCCTATTATCATTTCCCATGCTAAGAGGCAGTCCATGTCTAGAAATTATTTCCCTGAGTAAGACTCTGGCTACTTCCTTAGCTTTCTCTGTCCTTGTGGGGAAGGCCTTGACCCATCCTGAAAAGGTACATATTAGTACAAGCAAATATTTGTAGCCCCGGCTCAGTTTAATTTCAGTAAAGTCTATCTGTGGGTCTTCCAGGGGTTGGGTCCCCTGGTGTTGTATCCCGGGCGGAACTCGGTGGTTTCCTGAGGCTTTGTTTTTGGCACATGTTATGCGTCTGGCCGCAGCGCTGGCACACAGAGTGGGGAGGTTAGATACGTATAGATACCTTCGAAGCAGGTTTTCTAACGCTGTTTTTCTGAGGTGAGTTAGGGTATGGCAGTTCTGGACCACCTGTCCTGCTTGGCTATGAGGTATGTATATGCGGCCATCGGGGCGTCTCCACAGGCCCTCTG
Source organism: Sturnira hondurensis (assembly GCF_014824575.4). NCBI lineage: Eukaryota > Metazoa > Chordata > Mammalia > Chiroptera > Phyllostomidae > Sturnira > Sturnira hondurensis. The sequence continues at coordinate 7,145,568 of NW_028088227.1, read as the reverse complement.
GGGTTTCGATTGCCCATGCCTCTATGGTCCATTGTTCTTCTGCCAGCTGGTAATCTTGGCTATTAAGAGGGGAACTGATTAAAGGGCCAGCGACTGATGCTTGAGGCCCAGGTTTTCTGGCCGCCTCTCTCGCTGCCCAATCTGCTAGCCGATTTCCTACGGCTTCCTCAGTTTCACCCTTTGTATGCCCTCTGCAGTGTATCACTGCTACTTGGGCTGGTTCCCAGACAGCCTCTAAGAGCTGGAGGATTTCAGTTTTGTTCTTAATCTCTTTTCCCTCGGTGGTTAGCTGTCCTCTCTCCTTGTATATCGCCCCATGTATGTGGAGGGTGGCAAAAGCATATTTGGAGTCAGTATAGGTGTTGACCCTTTCCCATTACTGAGTTCTAAGGCCCGGATAAGGGCGTGAAGTTCTGCCCTCTGTGCCAACCACCCTGTTGGCAGGGGTTCTGCTTCAAGGACTTGGTCTCTGGTGGTCACGGTGTACCCGGCAATTCGCTCCCCCCTTTCAGTCACTGTGCTACTCCTGTTTGTGTATAATTGAAGGTCCCACTGAGACAAGGGGTGGTCCTTCAGGTCTGGTCTGCTGGTATATACCTGGTCTGTGACTTCCTTGCAGTCATGATCCGGCTCTCCAGCCTCCGAGGGTAAGAAAGTGGCCGGGTTGATCTTTCGCACCGTTCTTAGGTGCATTCGGGGATTTTCTTGTAAAATTCCTTTGTATTGGGTGAGCTGGGGGTTGGATAACCATCAGTGCCCTTGGCCGTCCAGGAGGCTGTGCACTGCGTGTGGTACAAAGAGACTTATCTCCTGTCCTAAGGTGAGCTTGTCAGCCTCCTGGAGGAAAAACAGCAGCTGCTATGGCCCTCAGACAAGGGGGCCACCCTGCTGCTACCTTGTCCAGCTGCTTCGAGAGGTAGGCTACGGGGCATTGTCATGGTCCAACCTCCTGAGTTAAGACCCCAAGGGCTACTTTCTTTTTCTCATGAACGTAGAGGGAAAAGGGTTGATCTGGGTTGGGCAGTCCATGCCTTTTTCTGCATTCGTGGAGGACTCTGTGTCCCCCAAGTTCAACTGTCTGTGCCTGGCAAAATCCTTTCGGTTCATTGGGCCGCCCTGTTGCCCCTACAATGGAGACCTCTCGACCCGATGGCGGGGCTACAGGTGCCGTGACTACCGAGTGTTTGGCCCCAGTGTCTACCATAAAGTCTAGTGGTTAGCCTCTTACTTTGGCTCGGACCATGGGCTCATGGGGGCCAAATTTTATCAAGCCCGGTCTGGCTCATTCAGTATCCAAGCCTGCCAGGCTGAGGATACCCGGGGCCGGGAATGCGAGAGGAACTCCATTTTGCTTTTGATTTGGGCAGTCTCGCTTCCAGTGGCCTCTCTCTCTGCAGTAGGCACACTGGTCTTTCTCTACTTTCAAATGTCCTTTCTGCTCCTTCTTCAGTGGGCCTCTCGCTGGAGCTGCCAGGGCAGCGGCCAATAAAGCTGCCTTCTTTCTTTGTTTCTCCAGGGCTGCGGTCTCTGCTGCTTCCTCCCACTTATTGTAGACCTTGTTGGCCACTTCTACTAACTGGCTGATGTTCACTCCAGCAAATCCTTCTAATTTCTGCAATTTCTTATGAATATCAGGGGCCGCCTGGGAGACAAAAGCCATGTTGACCATCCTCTGACTGTCCGGGCTTTCGGTGTCAAAGGGGGTGTAGACCCTATAAGCCTCGGTAAGGTGTTCAAGAAAATCTCCCAGACATTCGTCTGGCTTCTGCACTATACTGGAGACCTTGGTCACATTAGTGGGTCTCCTAGCCCCCGCTCGTATTCCCTGCAGAATGGCGTCCCGATAGCACTCTAGGGCTGTCCTCCCCTGTTCAGTATTATGATCCCAGTCTGGCTATGTCTCTGGTGCGTCCGCATGCGCATATTGTTTGGGATCTAAGGTTCCAGCAGGGGCATGGGCCTCTTATAAGATCTTCGGCCTCTTGTAAGATCTTCTGCCTCTCCTCGGTATTGAAGAGGGTCAACAGGAGTTGACGCCAGTCATACCAGGTGGGCCGGTGGGTCTGCATAGTGGAGTCCATCAAATCCGTTAGGGCCTGGGGATATGAGGGAGTGTGGTGCTTCCAATTCAAGAGATCCATGGTGGTAAAGGGCTGATAGTAAAATATCATGGGGCCTAGTCTCAGGGTCCCATCATCGGCAACCTGTGGGGGCCCCTGGGTTTCCTGCAGCAGCATTTGCAGGGCCTGATGGGCCTGATGGTGTCTGAGTCTAGCGGCAATGGGAGGGGTTCTCCCTGGTCAGGGCTCCCTTATCCCTCGGGGGTGAGATGGCGACACCAAAGGCGGTGGAGTCTCTGGTCTGGGAGGAGCTGATGGGGACCCGCTATACAGGGGTAGATAGACTGGTGGGTCATCGTCTGGATGTCCCTGATGGATGGGGTGTTTGGGCCCCTGAGTTACTAAAACTCGAGTCTCTTTTCATGTCTTCCTCCTACAACAGGACCGCTTCCCACTGTCCCAGTTATGCCTGAGCGCTTCAGGGCCAACTTTTGCACTGTTGGAGCCATTTGGGCACATCCTGGGCTAACTCTTGCCACCAATCTATGTAGGCAAATTGATCAGGGTGTCCTGGCTTTCCTGTCACTACTAGATGAACTGCCTGAATGATACTTAAATTCAGGGTGCCTTCAGGGGGCCAGCCTACCCCGAAAGTGGGCCACTCCGAGGAACAAAAAGTCTTTAACCAGTCTGGATCTAATGAGGGGTCCTGCCCCCAAAACCGACTGAAATTTTGGAGCATACAATCTAAGACTGTTGAGGGCCCCCCTCCCATTGTTCCTCCCTCTCGGCGCAGACAAGCGAAGGCTTGGGTATAGACAAGTGCCCGCCTAGCCTGCCCTCTCCTGAGGCGAGGTCGGTCTTGGCTAAGGCTGCCCCAGCAGAGGTTGGGGTTAACTGCCAGCTGTTACTCCATATGATCTGGCACAGGAACTGAAGATTGGGGCCCACTCAAGTCGGCAGACTCGTGGGGCCACAAACACAACAATCACTTATACTCACTTAAATCACACTCACAGACAGAAGTTAAACATTTCCTCCCCGAATAAGGTCCGATGACTCAAAATGAGTCTCTGGCAGGTTCAAGAGATAGCTAATCTCTCTCTGATTTCGGGTCCGGTGCCCGGGGCACTTACCAATCCTGGCGCCTCTGGTCTCACAATCCGCCAATCCCCTGTGGCCCGGGTCCGGACTTGCCGGGGACTCAGCGTCGGGGTCCCTGCACCAGGAAGCCCGAAATCACCGGGGTACATGCTCCTTCCTCTGGGGCCAGATTCCCCACCAGAGCCTCTGCTCAGCTACCATCACCAGAGGCAAGTTACCCACTTGTGTGACGTTCGATTCCCGGTCAGGGAACCAAAATGTTGTGGAAAAAGTCACTCACACTCAGTTAGGATGGCAGAGCACTCTTTATTACACGCGGGCTCAGAGGAGGCAGTCTCCAAATTCTGAGCCCCATTTTGCAGGTTGATCTTACTCTTAAAGGGCATGAAGCGGGTTACAGAAGCAGAATGCTATTAGATAGTTGCTTATCTAGGGTGCACACAGCTCAGGGTGGGGCAAGCACACTCTGTCTTACTAAAATGTTGCAAAAAACAACTTTAAAATTATATTTCCTTGTCCCTATCCTGCTTCAAGTGGATCAAAAAACTATTTTACATTCACACAACAGAATTCTGTGCAACAGAGAAAAAGAAGGAGCTTGTACTCTTTGCAACAATGTGGGTGGAACTGGAGAGAATTATGCTAAGTGCAATAAGCCAGGCGGTCAGGGACAAATACCATATAATCTCACCTTTAAGTGGAACATAATCAACAAAAGAAAAAAGCAAACAAAATGTAACCAAAGGCATTGAAATTAAGAACAATCTAACAATAGCCAGATGGATGGGGAAGGGGACAGTGAGGAGAGGATTTTCAGGAACTACTATAAAGGACACATGGACAAAACCAAGGGGGAGGGTGGAAGGAAGGGAGGGAGGTGGGTTTGGCTGAGGTGGGGGGGGGATGGGGAGAAAATGCAGACAACTATAATTGAACGACAATAAAGTAATTTAACAAATCAATAAACAACCCAAAGCACCATAAAATCAAACTGCATGGAACTCTGACAACTGAGGAATTAAAGAAACAGACAATTGGACCAACCAGACCAGTAAAACAGGTAGACAGAACCAGAAGCAAGGTGGCAGACTGTGTGGGCAGAGCTGGCTGAACAGGAATCTGAGACTCAGAGCTGACTATGGACTACAGTGGGGGTTGCCACGGTCGGGGAAACTCCCAGTATCACTTGAGGGTTCATTGGAAAGTGAACTAGAGCTGAGCAGACGAGCTGTGTTGTTCCCTCTCTGGCCCTTCCCTCATAGGCAGCCCCACAGTGCCCTGGTGAATGAACACCTAAGACTCTGCTTAACACGTGTGCTGAGACAAAGAAATAGGGCCTAAATGAAAGAACAGAGCAAAACTCCAGAAAGAAAGCTAAGTGATGAGGAGATAGCCAAGCTATCTTATGGAGAGTTTAGAGGCCTAGTAATCAAAATGCTTTTCAGAACTGATTAAGCTTGTTTAAAAAATGAAAGAACAAATGAAAGATACCCAAACTGAAATAAAGCAAAATATTCAGAGAATCAACAGTAACAGGAAGGAAACCAGGACTCAAACCAATGTTTTGGAACAAAAGGAAGAAATAAACATCCAACCAGAACTGAATGAAGGAACAAGAATTTAAAAAAAATGAAGAGAGGCTTAGGAAATTCTGGGACAACTTTAAACATTCCAATATCCAAATTTTAGACATGCCAGATGGAGAAGAACAAGAGCAAGAAATTGCAAACTTATTTAAACAAATAATGAAGGAAAACTTCCCCAATGTGGCAAAGGAAATAGACTTCCAGGAAGTCCAGGAAGCCCAGAGAGTCCCAAAGGAGTTGCACCCAAAGAGGAACACACCAAGGCACATCATCATTAAGTTACCCAAGATTAAAGATAAGGAGAGAATCTTAAAAGCAGCAAGACAAAATGAGAGAGTTAACTACATAGGAGTTCTCATCAGACAATCAGCTGATTTCTCAAAAGAAACCTGGTAGCCGAGAAGAAGCTGGAAAGAATTTGAAGTCATGAAAGGCAAGGATCTACATCCAAGATTACTCTATCCAGCAAAACTATCATTTAGAATGGAAGGGCAGATAAAGTGCTTCCCAGATAAGGTCAAGTTAAAGGAGTTCATCATCATCAAGCCCTTATTATATGAAATGTTAAAGGGACTTATTTAAGAAAATAGAAAGATAAAAAACTATGAACAGTAAAATGACAGCAAACTCACAACTATCAACAATTGAACCTAAAATAAAAAGAAAAACAATGAAACAAAAACTAAGCCAATGCCTAGAAGAGAATCAGGGAAATGGATATCACATGGAGGTTTTTCAGGGGGGAGGGGAGGAATATCGGGGAGAAAGAAGAAGCATAGTTAGGTAGGCATTAAATAAATGGAGAGAGGTCAAAAATGATACAGGAAGCAGAGAATTCAAAGAACTTACATGTACAACCCAGGGACATGAACTAAAGGCAGGGATGCTGGAGGGTTGGGGGGTGCAGAGCAGAGGGAGGGTAAAGGGGGAAAATTTGGGAAAATTGTAATAGCATAGTCAATAAAATAAACAAAAAGAAAAATAACTTTGAAGTTCTTCCCATTAAGAACCGTGGTTTATTTTTTTACTCTTTTCAGGTTTGTGACTTGGTTTGCCCAATTAAACATGGTGTGAGTGGCATTATGCTCATTTCAAGGTTAGACCTCAGGAAGGCTTGCATGTTTCTAGTCTCCCTTCTATAAATTTCCTCATCTAACATATGAAACAGCTAACTCTTTGGGAGATGGACTACATATGACCCAGTCAACAACCAGGCAATCAGTAAATATGTGAGGGAGGTCATCTGAGATAAAGCCAGCCTGACTTACTGCAGACCCCAGACACATGAGCAAGCTCAGCCCAGATCAGGCAAACCTGGCCCAGATTGGAAGGACCACCTCCTCACACTGCAGACTTGGTGGCAATAATAAATGGCTATGGTTTAAGCCACTGTGAGTAGGAGTTATTTGGTGTGAGATAAATCTCCTGATACAAACTGTATGTTAGACCAACTATATAGCAGGTTTTCTATGTGATATAGAATTATTTTATTCATTTGCTGAAAGGTAAATAAAGCTATTTAAAGGGAATGTCTCAGATATGCTATTCAGTTTTTTCATAGATGCAGAAGTCAGTAATTGATCCTAATAATAGTAACAGTAATAATAAACACACTTATAGCACTTTATGTATAATAGGTATTTAATTCTCAAAACAACTCATGAGATTATTTTCCCCATATAACTCTATTCTCAAGTGTTAATAATTTAAGAACTTGAGTCGATGCCAATAGTTTAAGAGTTATTCCTCTTGGTTTTTCTTCACATCTTTCAATCTTCTACTGAGTTTTATTTTTCCAGAAGGAAAGGTCTATAATCATGCATATAATTAGCACAACACCTGTACTTCAGGTTCCTGCCAATATAAATAAAACCAGCCGCTAATTTGCTCCCCCTAATATATCATAACCTGAATTTAAAAATAAGTTTAAAAATAATCCTAATGAAAAACTGCAAGATAAATAATAGTTCAGTTGTTCACTTTTTTCTACATCAGGGGCAATTGACCTTTTGAGGTCAAAGATCTTTGAGAATATAACAAAAGTTATGAATTCTCTCTCCAAAAAATTAGCAAACATCCAAATATATATTCAGTTTTAAAATTCCTGTGCTCATCTCAGAAACTCATTTTGGGGCTTCAAAATAAGAGCCTCTATTCTAGATCAGTGGAAACATTTATTTTTACATGTACCTAAAACACTCACAGAGCTTTAGCACTAGGTATTTAGAGGACATCGTTTACACACCACAATCACTTCCCATCACAGCCTTTCCACTGTGCCACTGCAGGGCTGGTAATAATGTTCTACAGTGAGTTCTGCTATTATGGCCGATAGGAAACTGCTTTTATGGGGCATTATAACAGAAAAAAATGTACTTACTTCTACTTAATTTTTCTGTTTGACTACCATTTTTTAAGTTTATTTATGCTCTTCTCTAATTTCATTTTTTTATTATGTGATTTTCTTTGTGATACCTCGAATCCTTTGTCAAATGAACAGGGATATAAATTCATATGAAAACAAATCAAGAGATAAACATCTCTTTTAAAATATTCAAGTCACCAATGTTTTTGTAATTTTCAAAGAAAGCGTATTTCACAAAGGTATTTGTCAGCCTTTTCCAGGTTTTAAATTTTTCAAAAATCCATGTCTTCACATTGAAATTTTATAGTCAGATTGACATTTGTCAGTGCAGCATTATTTTAGAATAATACAACATCTCTGTTAATAGAATTTGGCTTTGTTTTTTAATTTCCAATTCCGATGCTGGCCTGTTTTCGACAGGTTGCCAAATCCCTTTGCACTTGTCTTGCTCTGTGTCTAAAAGTGGAGTAATAAAATATGCTATGTGGGGGCGACTTCCTCGCAAGTCCCCCCAGGTGCCATGGATGAGAGTAAAAATGACCGAGACATGATGTGATCTGCTTGGGGACAAGTGGCCATTTTCCCAGTGGCCAATTTCTCAGGGGAAAAAGGCATTGAGCTCCCTCCTCCAGGGGCTTATATTGGGTTGTAATACATGGGGATACAGGGCAGCAAGGATCAAACAGTAGATAACATTTCAAAGAAATCCGAGGGCTTACTATAAGTCACAGTCTGTCAGGAACTGAGTTTTAGGGTTTCCTGCTCAAACCCTTAACATATGAATGAAAGCACTCTTAGTAGAGCAGATTTCACAGGTTTATCAGGAAGTCTTTGTGATGCCAGATTTTNCACTTGTCTTGCTCTGTGTCTAAAAGTGGAGTAATAAAATATGCTATGTGGGGGCGACTTCCTCGCAAGTCCCCCCAGGTGCCATGGATGAGAGTAAAAATGACCGAGACATGATGTGATCTGCTTGGGGACAAGTGGCCATTTTCCCAGTGGCCAATTTCTCAGGGGAAAAAGGCATTGAGCTCCCTCCTCCAGGGGCTTATATTGGGTTGTAATACATGGGGATACAGGGCAGCAAGGATCAAACAGTAGATAACATTTCAAAGAAATCTGAGGGCTTACTATGAGTCACAGTCTGTCAGGAACTGAGTTTTAGGGTTTCCTGCTTGAACCCTTAATATATGAATGAAAGCACTCTTAGTAGAGCAGATTTCACAGGTTTATCAGGAAGTCTTTGTGATACCAGATTTTTCCCCTGGACACGCTCTAGCAAGGCAAGGAGCTGCACCTCTCCCCATCAGGTATTCAGGCTTAAGGGGATTAGAGCCAGGAAGCACTCCTCCCATAGGACATGGGGGCTTGGGCTATGTTGAAGTTGGCGGGGTGAGAGTCCATTGCTCTTTGTTGCAGCCCCTTCCATGAAGGCCTCCCAAGTGATGGAGTCTGGCTTAGGTTGCCCCCCCGCTGTGAGGGTTCTTACCTGTTATTGACTTCTGACCAAGCTTTGGGGGCAGGGAGAGGAAACTGAGGCAGTGTTTGCTACCAGAGACAAACGTTGTCTCCTGCGGCCCAGATTCTGAAGGTCGTCCCTCGCCCTTAGCCACAAGGGGTCGAGATACAACTCCTAGAACCAGGCAGAGTGGTCTACAACAATGCTAACCCCCTTCCTCTGAGGAGTGTGTCCTCATATATAAAAGACTTGAATTTTGAAAACAAATCCTTTGTGTCTAGAACAGCAGCGTGGGTCATTTTTGATACTTTGTGGTGTTTGCCTTCTCAGTTTACTAACTTGAGTGTCCCTAGAGTGGCATCCATAAACGTTCTGAGACAGCACTAAAAAAAATTCAAGATGTTCATAATTAAATCAATGGATATGTGACTTTCTGCATCCATAGCTCTTTAAAGTGACCTGAGCATCCATCTGTGTCAGGAACAACTGTGGGCTCTCAGGGTCTGGTCGAGCCAGTGTACCCGGGCGTGGCAGTAGCGAAGACTGGACTCCCACCAGGTTTACTCTGTGCAGTGTTTTTAGATTGCTCTTAAGTCTGGCCAGCTGCCTCTTGGATCTTTATTATTTGTTTTCTGGAGGAGCTGGTTTTAAATACCCTCACTGGCATAAAATCTCAAAGAGCAATTGACTGATAGACACAATTTACTTGTGAAAATACAGGAAGAATGAGAACCCTCGGAATCAATGGAGGGAGTAATGGTACACCATTGTGTGTGATACATATCTATACATAACATAACTTGACGGTGTGAAAGAAGTAGAAGGAAGCTCAGAGATCATTAGCATTTACCTTCCTCTAATAAATGAGAAATATAAGACACAACAAGTTTTCTAAGATCAGAAAGAAGTAGTGGAAAACCAATAAATAGTACTCAGGCTTCCCAATACCCAAATAAGTGCTCTCTCTATGTCTTATAATGTAACTGTCTCTTTTACAAAAGCCCTGTCACATTCCAGACTCCTTGGTTTGACCTTTTCATCCCAACATCCTTCTCAGTTCTTAGATTCTATGAAAGTACAATCTTGCCTACTGAAGATGCCATTGCTCATAGAATCTAGCCAGAGAATAAATATTACCAATTCTTTACCACTGCAGTTTTTATTTTTATTTGTTTATAGGTATTTTAATATGTACTTTCTTTGTACGTACGTCAACCCAATCAACTCTGTGAGAACATTTGAAATACAATATATGTGTCACGCACAATACAAAGCATTGCATATTATAAACAGTCAACAATTATTTTTGAGCGAATGGATGGCTGAATACAGAAAATAGGATTCAAATTACAAATTTGATTATCAGTTTTATTGGCAGTTTGATATGCCACAGTTTAAATCTACACTAAAAATAAATTTTAAAATATTGCAAGGGATAATATTTGGATCATTTGATAGCTTTCGTGCTTCAGAGTGTCCTTATATGATTTTAGACAGTGTTTATTTGCACAGGCTGAAACTATTTAGTTATTCATTACTTCAGAGAGTCAACTTTTTTGATGGAATTTATATGCTGCCAAATTACATATTTGGATATGCTATTCACTTCACTCACTATTTGTGTCTAATGTTTTAAACATGCATCATTTTTCTGTATCTAATCATGACATTTATCACAATACTCAAATTCTGGATTTAGAATGCGTACAATTCTGAAAAGCGACCTTTCTCTTAACTTAATTATGTGTTCTAAGGAGTCAATGTATTTCTGCTATGAAATGAGTTTCTGATCTTTCTGTGAATGATGCTTGGAGATCCAACATTTTGCTGTGGAAAAAATATCTGTTTATTTCTACCTCAGATAATAGGCCAAGCATGATTAGTCCCGGGCTGAGATGATAAATCCAGGGTGCCCAGGACTCAGTTTTCTATAAAAGTGTTGCTCCATGATCTTTGGTGTGATATCCCTATTTAGTCAGTAAGTAGGGTAGAGAAAAAAAGAAAGGTTTTTGGTTTTGTTTCAGCTTATGACCTAAAAATCACACATACAACTGACTCTAATCCCACTGACCCTAATTTGGCTGCTTGGTTACCCCTAGATACAAAACAGACTGGTAATTCACTCTTTATATTAGTATTCATGTGACTCACTGTGGGAATGAAAGCACACTCTGCCCAGCGTTTAGATTCTTTAATATTGTCCCCAAATTCTTGGATACCTGCTATTATTTGTGTTTGTTTTCCATTTGTTGTTTCCTCTGTTTATTTCAATTTAGAGAATTTCTACTGCCTTATTTTTAAATTCACTGATTCTGTGCTCTATTTTCTCCTGTTTACTGAAAAAGAATTATTTGTCTTCAATATCATACTTTATTTTTAAGCTAGGTTTTTGATTTTGCCACCGTTCACAGTTTTCACCTTTCTGCCGAAATTCTGATGACAATTCATGCAGGTTGACCTCCTTTTCCCTGTTAGAAGGTCCTTTAATGTGTTAGTGGTAAAGTCTTTGATAGTTTCAACATCTAATTCATGTCTGTGTCCAGTTCTGTTGTCTGCTTTATCACTTGACAGAGATTTATTTTATTCCTTTACTGTATTTGTGCATGTGTGTACACGGCCATTTTTATTGAATTCTGGAATTATGTATAGAAGAATGGTAGAGACTAAAACAAATAATTCCTATGCCTAGAAAGGTGCATGCCTCTTCTATTGTCAGTCTTTGACTATGGGGAACTGAGACAAGCCAGACAGTGGTTGAGCCAGGTTTGCTGTTGCTTTGGTAGTAGGTAGTTTTAATGGATCGCAAGGTTTGACTTCTTCCATAGTGGACTGTGGCTACCTTTTGTTTAATGTGGAGCCAAGGGCATCAGTGACATTTTCTTTGCATTCTTATTCCACGCTCAGCTTTCACCAGAATCAGCCCAACCGCATGGCAGCGGGGATCTTTTCCATGCTATTTTGCCCTCGTTCAATGGTATACTGCTGTTGCTCATTACTAGGTATGAGGCATGTGGTAGAAGCAAGGGCTGTCTCTAAGACTATGTGATCGGGTTTCAGTTTTAGATCTTCTCTGCCTGGGTCATAATGATGGGTCTTTCTCAGCATCTCTACTCCCCCATGACGTACACATTCTGCCCATTTTTGTGGGATTCCCGATTAGGAGCAAATTTCCTGCCCCTCCAGTAACAGAAGCCAAGCTCTATCCCAAGGCAGACATGTTGACTTCTGTGCTCCCATCAGAAGCAGTGTGCCCCTGCCTGGAACTGGTAGCAGAGGCTTTCTCCCCTTGTTCCAGCAGAGCGATGGTGCTTGTTCTTTGAGGCAAGACTTGTGGCTGGAGAAGGGTCCTGCAGTTTTTGCTCCTACTATTTTTTTTTTTTTTGAGTGGAAGTTAGGTTTTCCTGTCTCTTACCCAGTGGCTTACAGTTTTAGATTCCTATTAGAAAAAGTTCAGGAAGTGAGTGTGGATTTGTGTTTGTGCAATACACAAAAGGGAGAAACTCTATTCGGCCTCCTGGTCTGCCCCGAGTCTTTCTCACAAACACACAATAGAGGCTTATAGTGAAGAACTCTGGGGTGATTGCAGAATCCCAGGTGTTCTGAACTTTCACTCTGGTCGTCACTTGGTCCTTAAGACCAGATTAGTGTTGTAGCTGTATTTTTTACTTTCTTTTCACTCGGGTCATTTACTCTTGTGCTCTGTGAAGGTAAAAGAGTTCACGCTTCCCTTCTTTCTTTAGAAGGCTTTTAATTCTTTGGAATTTATTTTGTACTTCACTGCAGTTCTCAGATGAGCTTGAAATGTTGGAATTTGTAGGGGGTTTTTTTCTGGCTTTTTGTTGTTTTTGTAGTTGTTAGAGTAGAAATGATACTCTCTTGTGCATTCATCCGTGTTAAGTTGAATCAAAACCTTTCCTGGAGTATACCTTATTTTCATGATTACTAAAATCATGTCTTGGCATTCATAGATTTAGAATATATAGCACCAACTATATATGACCCAGTGCAAACACAGTCAGTAATTTTCAGTTGGTACATTAGTATTAAAATTGTTGAATGTGTGTAGTGGACCTAGCCCAGTCTTAGCTAGTATGGGAACCCAGCTGGATCTGTCTGTGTTTGCATCTTGACCAGTTCTCCACTGTCTCTCACATATGTAATTTATTGGATTTACAGGGGTGGAGTAGATTTTTTTGTAACATTGGAAATTGTGTGCTCTAGTGACATGCATATATTTAGCTCTTTGCGAGATCACAGGTAATGTTAACAAATGTCAAACATCTACTCTACATTCTGTTCTCTTTAGAATATGCTGTAGACTCATTATATATGCCTTGGTATCTTCTGGATATTTTGTCTTATCTTCAAATTCATGAAAATAGACACATTATATAGTCAAGCAGCTTCTTTTTAATGCTATTTAGGATGAAAATCTTGTATATCATATAGATTTAAGTTAATGCTTATTTAACCTAAGAAAGTTTTTTCCAGTGAAGTAAAATTACTCTCTAGAGAATGCTAGATGTAAATGTGTGGGGAGGTGAGTGGAGGCCAAGTTGAGTGACTTCCACGAATATTCAGCTTCATAGCACCCTTGATTCAAATTGGCACTTGGAAAAATGATAGATTAGTCCGCGTCATGGATGGGCACCATCCATGGCATATGACATATTCACTATTTCATCGATCATGGTGAATATTAAACCTGTAAAGGACAAAGACCTGCTGTGCTATAAGCAATGCATAATCACTATTGGGTTTTAAGCCAGAACCAAAAAATATTTCAAAAAGTGGGCCTCAGCTTAAGCTACTAACACCTTACAAAATAAATGCCAGTTTTCCCCTTTCCATTTTTTCATTTTGAAAATTACCTAAATGCACACTTTACTTGAAGCTTAATAAATACATTCAGTTGTAGTTTAATAAATATCTTATAGAGAGCTGAAATCAAGTTAATAATGTGTGCCTAGTAGAGCTGTTCTTCTTTTTTAGTTTTAATTTACTGGGGTGATATTTGTTAATAAGATTATATATGTTTCAAGTATATAATTTTATGATACATGATCTATTGAAGGACACTTTGGTTGTTTCCATGTTGTGGCCAATGGGAATAATGTTGCAGAGAACATAGGAGTGCATGTGTCTTCACAGAGAAATGTTTTCAAATTTTCCAGGTAGATTCCCACAAGAGGGATTGCCCAGTCATATGGTAAATCTATTCTTAATGTTTTGAGGCTCCTCCACACTGTTAGATGGTAATACCCATTCAACAGGTGTGAGGTGGTATCTCATTGTAGTTCTGATTTGCATTTCCCTGATAGCTAGTGAAGTCGAATATATTTTCATATACCTGTTGGCCATTTGTATGTCTTCTTGGGAGATGTATCTTCTCATGTCCTCTACTCATTTAAAAAAATTTTATTGCATTTATGGGGGTGACACTGGTTAATACAATTTATAGGGTTCAGGTGTATAAGCAATAATAGTCTTCTTTTCAAACTGTAAGAGCTGTTTTTCTCTACAAGGAACCAATCTTCATGAACCACAAGAACTACACGTTTGGTGCACCCTTTTAATTGTAATTAAAACAATCTACTTGGCTGTGCAGTTAACAGATTTTGATCAGCTTTCATATTTGTTCCCAGAGTGGTGGTTTGTGTATAGTGATTAAGACTCAATTTAAGCCCCAATACTGTATCTTATAATTTGTGAAAATATAAACTATGAGATCAGTCATTTGCACCATTTTTCCTTATGGTAATTAAAAATATGTCAATATAATGACATTTAAATACTGAGATATATTTGGAAATAAATAATCAGCTACTCTAGTCATTTCATATTCAGTCATAATGTCATCGTGATGGTCTTATGTGGTGTGATTTGGGTGTAATTTCACTGTAATATCCTACGGAACCCCCTGTCTCTTGTCTGGATTGCGTTAAGTGTGTCTGCCTTAGCTATCTGGGTTTGGCAGCATTCCAGCTCATGTGGTGTTTCCGGTAGAGGGCTATTCAAAAAGTCTAAGCCACTGTGCAGGGAGGAGCAAACATTACCATCAGGCAGTTTAATTCAGATGCCCTTAATCTGGTTTAGGTTCAGTGGTGTGACTTAGAAAGTAGATTTTTTTTTCTATAATTCTTTAACTTTCTTTATAATTTTTATAAGGTCATTTAGACCTAGAGAGGAAATGTTCACAACTAATGTTAAAATGCAAGTGATTGGCTTGTGGTTCCTGTAAAACTGCCAGAAATTGCATGTGTTAGTATTTCCTACATTGTAGAAAGAGCTAATTTGATTAATTGCAAACTGCTTTCTGCAGCTGTGAATGCCCCCTTTCAAACCAATAGAAAACAACAGGAGGCCCAACTGTGAACATTCTTTTGAAAACTCTATTTACAAAATGTATCCATTAAGAAACCACCCCACAGCTTCCTGGGGATTGAACAGAGTCAGACCTGGTGAAGTATCAGTGCTACTAAACGGGCCTTGCTCACATCTGGTCCCTTGTATTCAACTCCCAGAAAAGTAGAATTGGTAGGTTTTTCTGGAAGTTCAATGACTTTTTGTTTATATAACTAAACAGTCTAGCTAGTGTAATAACCAAAAATGAAACGTAAATGGCTTTATAATAAATGTTTAAATGATACTATGTCTTAAGGCAATGCCTTAATTTGGTTCCAAATTTTTCATGAACTTATTCCAACTCACTTGCAGCTTATTATTTATGGTCTTGTATTTGTTGTTATTTTTAACTGTTTATTTCCCCATAGAGATGATCAGCTTTTTAAGGGCAGAGATATGTCTTCCTTCCTTCCTCTCTTTCTTTCTCTCTCTCTCTTTTTCTCATAGGTCTTACTACTTAGTGGGCTCTTTATAGTGATTAATTGGTTAAATATAGAAATATAATAAGATTAGGAAAATGTGAGATAGATTTGCAGAAACCCAACACTCAAAATAAAATCTTCATTATTTCTTCTTTAGACAGAAATTTCACTCATTCTTATAATTTCTAGAGTTCATGGATGTGACATCCACCAATAAAATAGAGCATGTGTTTATATTGTATTGTTCATAATTTTTCTTAATAAAACATGAAAAATATATTAAACTACCCTATAACATTTAACTAAATTGTATACCCTTTAAAAAGGATGATCTTGTTTGTTCTGAAGTAAAGCTCAGAGTTATTAGGCGTTTAGAACGGCGAGAAGGGTTCTAGTTCATTGTAACGACTCCTGCAAAACTACAAGTAAATAATCTGATAGTTTTTTTAGTGGACTTCTAGTAATAAAGGGTGTATTTTCTCTCTTTGTAGTCTGTTTTGGTGTAATGAAACTGAACTATATTTCAGGGTTTCCGTGGAGTTTATTTTACCAGTTCAGGATATGGACTCTATTTCCTACTCTAAATCTTTCTACAGCTATCCAAAATTGCCCAATTCCTAATAGATTTATCTCAGATCCTGTACAATATAGTAGGTGGATAAAATTGGTAAGCAAAAGAAATAGTATAAGTATACCTAGTCTTTAGGAAGGCAAAAATGTAGTTTTTCCGGTTCAAAGAAACAGAAAAGACTTAAGTTTACATATAATTTGTTAACAACATTTTTAGTTTGCTTCCCAACTCTCCCCAGCAGGAAAAAAAAACAAGATCAAAGCAACAGTGAATTATGGGTCTCTCTGAAAAAAAAAGAAACTAAGTAATTTTTTATCAACATAAAGTATATATGATGGTGTTTTTTTTAATATCAGACAAGTACTAGGTTTCTGGAAATGGTTATTGTAATTAAAAAAAATAACATTTATTAAGTAGAGCTGTGGGGTGTTTGTTGGATGGTGAGCCACATTCCACAAAGATGGAAAGTTAAGGGGATGTGTGCTCACAGGTTTGGAGGAGGAGGTGCTCTGTGTGTCTGAAGGGGCCACACTGCGGGGTCAAGGCAAGGTACAGGCCGAGATCATGGAGGCAGGACCTGGGACACATGCTTTATTAGGATCTGCAGGCAGAGCGCTTTGGGATTCCCAGCCTAGACTGGATTGGACAATTCAAATCAAAAAGAGCAGGGTTCATGGGGGTCTTATCTAAAGGACACGCAGGGGAGGGTCCTGGAAGCCAGGGGAGAATGCTCATCACATGGGTCCTTGGGAGAGTCGGATCAGGAGCTTACAGTTACTCGTGTGTCTGTCGGCTGTGATCCCTCGAGGGCATTGCTCCTGGGACAGGGTATTGCCAATTCATGGCTCTTGCAGGGCCACACAAAATGGATAGCAAGGCAGCAAAATTAAGGAATGTCTTAGCAACCTCTCCACAGTCACTTAACAAAACTAGCCATGTACTGGAATAATCTAAGGAAAAAGTAATCGTTGGTAGAGCCTGTCTGGACTGAGGAAAGATTGCCATGCTGGAAGACATTAATAATTGCTATGATTTCCACATTTCATGCTAGAGGAGAATATTGTAATAACACAAAAATTTTAAATATACAGTTGGTCTAAATATTTATCAAGGAGGAAACCCTTTCTCACAGAAGTTATTCTGCTGGGAGTTAGGGACTAAGGGGATGTACCAGGAAATTTAATTCCTATACACCCAAATGAAAACGAGCCTTATTTTAGTGTATTGTATGATAGTGCTACCCAAACCTGGGCAACAGAGCTGCCTACCTCCTCAAGATGTCTATCCACACTTCTAGGCTTTATGAAGTGAGGAAACCATTAGTTAAAAGTCACTGAACTCACACTCTGAAATAGTAACTATGCTATTTTCAGTTGACTATGATATGTATGACTTGATGGTATACCCTTGCCATGGAGAGGACTCTCCGTTCTTTTTGAATGTAAGGCATGTTGGTTAAAACTTCATTTCATGAGAAACCTTGCTTAGTAGGACTCAAAGGTAAATTGCTCCTTCTGGCCTAGAATTTCTTTTTGTGTTGCATGCATTCTCCACTGTGGGTTCCCTATGGTTCTTGTTTCACACTGAACTACCACCACTGTGGTCTCCTTTGGTGATTAGTTCCCTAAAAGTTTTCCAAGCTTACTCCCAGGATCAAGGGTCTGATGTTATTTTCCTTCACTATGCTCTCCAAATTAGGAATGCTTTCGGGTAAAGCCATCTGTCTCTCAATTTACCATATGTATTCTCTTCTTTTGTTTTAAATTGCCCCTTCCTTTATTATGGTAAAGAAAGACATATTAAAGAAAAAAAAATCCTTAAAGAAAAGAGTGCTTTCTGATTGCATTGCATTATGTAACTTCCTGTGAGACACCATTAAACAGCCCCATGTCTTTGGTAATTGGGAGTCACTATTTGTAAATTGTTTTAGTCTTTGTATTGGTACATGAATATATGGGATCTTTGTATTTCTTTTTTCCTTTTTTTTCATGTATTGCTCTTTCTTATTCCCACTTTACAGACAGAATATAATGGGTAAAAATCATTCATGTATTGCTTTTCTTTTATGTATTCCACAGCTGAGGGCATTGTAAGCTATTGAAATGTAGCTTACTGTTGAGCTGAAATAACCATGGCTCTATTTGAAAAAAGGAGTTCTATTTCACCCAAAGAAATTCCTAAAGAAAAAAGCAATGGTGAATGATGTAGAAAATGTCCTATTAATCTGCATAATCCATTTATAAAATGATGGCAGATTTGTCTCTTGAGGTACCTTCTGCTTCTATCATTCTATAATTATGGATATTCAAATCAGAACACTGAAATAATGATTACTAGAACACTCTTAGATTTTTTTAACAGCAAAACACCTACCTTTCCAACTATATTTCCTGATATTTTTTCCCTCAGTCAGAGATTAGCAAAACTTTCTGTAAATGGCCAATAGCTAATATTCTAGGTTTTGTAGGTCATAACAGTTTCTGGTAACTAGTCAACTAGTGTTTTTAACAGTGTCTGACATTTATGGGAAATAAGATGTTGACTTTTGTCCAGATAGTGCTGAGGAGTTGAGCAGAGTACAAGAGTTCTCTTGTGGACAAGCAGGTGCATAACTGAGAAAATGCTACACATTCAGAAGAAGTCCGGAATCTGGGCAAAACTAACTGATTCCCAGGGGGAAATACTGCGATTCAGTTGCTATGCACCCCCGGGCCCTGGAAATCGTCTAGGTGGAAAAGGTTTCTGGGAGCAGGGGGAGAGAATTAAGTCTGGTCCTTTGGAGGGGAGAGCTATCTGAATCATCTTCTAGGGCATGTGGCACATTCAGATGCCTCTTGGGTGAGTCCAGGTCACTAACGGTGGTGGCCTTTCAATGGGATGTGATGAATGAGGATAGTAGCAACCGCTCAGATCTACAGACAGATGCAGGCCTGGCAGGCTTTCCTACCAGTCTTTTTCTGGCTTTGCAGCACCATGGAAACCTAGACAGTAGTCAACAAATGGGCGTGGCTGTGTTCTAATAAAACTGATGTGGAAAAAGTCACTCACACTCAGTTTGGATGGCGGAGCACTCTTTATTATGTGCTGGCACAGAGGAGGCAGTCTCCAAATTCTGAACCCCGTTCTGCGGGTTGGTCTTTTAAAGGGCGCGAAACAGGTTACAGAAGCAGGATGCAGTTAGATATTTGCTTATCTGGGGTGCACACAGTTCGGGGTGGGGCAAGCACACTCTGTCTTACTAAAATGTTGCAAAAACAACTTTAAAATGATATTTCCTTGTCCCTATCCTGCTTTAAAAAGATTTATAAAGCATAGATGAGATTTGGCCTGAGAACCATATTCAACCTTGCACCGAGTCATTACACACCAGCCACATGGGTCATTTTTAATTTCCCCAGACAGGGAACACTCTTCCCCACTCACGTGCTGCTCTTCTCCTCCTGAGAATATTCTTGTTCTTGCTTCTGTGTTCTTGACTTCTTTTCTTTCTTTCAATCTCAACTGAAATGGAACCAGTGTCAGTAAAGGGTGATATTCTTATTTTCCTGGAACAAACTTGATTTGCATCTGTTGTCCTCGTGCAATTATGGCTCTGTCCCCAGGACTTTCAAATGGGACATGGCTGGGATGCCAAATTACTAGACACTCTGCTCGAACCAACTTCTCTGGCTGTTCCGTGTAAATGTGGGCACGCTTACTAGAGTATTTTAGTGCGTGCTATTTGCAGTCTTCCTCTCCCTAGCAGAGTGTGGACCACGTGGGGGCAGACTCAAGCCTGCTGTGCTGCACTCCCTGTGTGTTATGTGCAGCATGTGCGGGGTGAGGCAAAAGCAGGTTTACGGTTGTTCATATGAAAAACGGTACAATAATTAATATGTACTAGTAAAAGAATAAAGTGTTTCTCATACTTGCACCTATAAATCTACTTTTGCCCCACCCTGTACAGTATATTAAAAAAAGCTGAATGAGTGTGTCTTCCATATTTGCTAAAAGATTGCTCACCTGGGTAACTGTACAATTATTATTATTATTATTATTATACATTATACACAATGACAAAAGACTTTAAAAAACATCTATTGCTAAATATAAGATGGGACCCCCCAAAACCCAGAATTATTTTCTGGAGGGCGGGTCCCTTGTAGTACAGGCTTCCCCCACTAGGTGAGTGTTCTAGGAACCCATCTGTATCTGTACCGACTGGTGGTGTCGTGAGAGGCTGTGTTTGGCTTTAGTGAATTTTTGTGAAAATTCTTTTCAACACATTTGCCTGTTTCGTGGTGGGTGATTTAGAAGTGCACCTGCCCACACCATGCTGAGTGTTCAGCAGTTTTTGACCCAAAATGGCATGACCCCTGTGCCCTGCCCACCCTGTTCACCTGATCTCACCCAGAACAACTTTTTTGTTTCCCCAAATGAAAAAGTCCTCAAAGGGAAATGTTTTGCCAATGTGGAAGATGTTAGACAAAAAACGGCAGAAGCACTAAAGGGCATAAAAAAATCAACGAGTTCAAAAACTGCTTTGAGCAGTGGAAAAACTGTATTGATAGGTGTATTGCATCCAATAGAGAGTACTTTGAAAACAGCTGAAGTTTAAACGTGTAAGAATAAATACACAATTTTTTATGAATACATTCTGAGTTTTGGGGCCCCCACTCCATGGTAGAGATTTTCCTCCCTTTCCAGCAGAGCGATGGATGAGGCTCCTGAACCGACTGGCCAGACAAAAGTGGGGTCTGGGCTTTTGCTTAATGGCTCCTCTACCTCGCTCCACGGATTTCCAGTCAGAGGTGGTCTGGGATCTCTGTGCTAAGACCAACTTGAATAGTCAGGAGGTGACATTTTTCTAATGAGCCCAGTTTAATCTTGGCCATCCTTAATAAAACGCACCTGTCTTCCTACTGAGAATTTTTTAAAAATCCCCGACACCTACAGTACCTTTTTCTTGGTATTTATGACTACTTTTGCAATGACAAGTTTTGTTTGTTTATTTCTTTAAATATAAAAGAAGATGATTTTCCCTGTTTCCTGAAAGGTGGATGGAAATCTCATCTGCTCAATCTTATTAGAGGAATGTAGGGCTGTTCACTGTGATTTAAAAAAAAATTGTAGCTAGCCCTGTCTGGAATGGCTCTCAGTTGGTTGGGCATTCTCTCACAAAGAGAAAGGTTGCTGGTTTGAATCCCAGTCAGAGCACGTGCCTGGGTTGCACATTTGGTCCCTGGTCGAGGTGTGTACAACAAGCAACTGATTAACATTTCTCTCTTACATCCATCTTTTTCTCCCTTTCTCCCTCCCTTTACCAATCTCTCTTTCAAAGAAAAAGAAGTTTTATAAAAATATGCAAAATCTAAATAAGAATATAAAATTTTTACACAACCATGATCTATGGGAATTCATTCGTGTCTGTAGCTGAAAATATGATAAAAATTCATTAGTAAAATAAATTTTTATTACTCTTAGGCCACTGGTACTGCCATAAAGAGTACTCATTTTGGTGAGGACATAAGCAACTTGAAATAAAATTTAATAGCAATTAAAAGCTTTTATTTACTTCCAAGTATGTGAATATGTTAATATTTTATCTGAGCATCCTCACTTTACTCTTTCAATATGTAAATTTCTGTTTAAAAAAATCTTTTCCAAGAAACAAATACTGCCTCCATATTCAAGTTGGAAAGTAATCAAGTTGCTATGCTTGAGTATTTTTTATTAAGAGAAAGCATTAAAGAATAATTTTTGTTAAATAATAATTGATCGTATTGAACATTAATATAATTTGATAAATTATCAATGAGATATGGACTTTTGGTAATATAGAAATAATTTAATTTTGAATCATTGAAAAATATTGAGATATTTGTTGTACACAAAACATTACACAGAAATAAATAGCATGTTTTCCTTAGTATTGTGTGACACATTATAACTAACCAAAAAAATTAGATGTATGCAGGGTGAGTTGTGTTGATAAATTGAAGTCCTTAACTCCCCTACTCCCCGAATTACCATGGGATTTGACTGTATTTGGAAATAAGGTCTTTAGCGGTAATTAAGTTAAGATAAGGCCACGAGGGTTGGTTCTACTCCATTATTACTAGTGTCCTTATGAGAGGAGGTAGAACAGGGGCCCACACGGAGAGAAGATTGTGTGAAGACATGGGGGGAGACAGCCACCTACAAGCCCAGGAAAGAGGCCTCACAAGAAAGCCAACTGTGCCGACACCTTGATGTTGAACTTTCAGGTTCCAGATCTTTAAAAGCATTAAATTTCTGCTGTTTAAGATACACAGTGTGTGGTGCTTTGTGCCATAACAAAGCTGTAGCAGACTAACACAGGTGAGAAAAATACACCACAGCTCCTGAGCACGGCATGGTGGTTGGCTTCTGCTCCAGTTATCTACACAGCCGTGTGTGCATTCCTTAAAGGGACACACTTTCCCTCTTCACTGCTCAGAACATCTTTTTATTATAAAGATAAAGTTGTCAAGTCAAAATTCCTGTAAAAATATGCAGGAGTGTCTATAAATTAGCACAGTGGTCTATTTCTAGTTATTATACTTTCAAATGAATACCAGTTTTTGTTCTGTTACAATTTCCAAAAGGCCACCAAATCCATCCTCACTGTTAATTTTCATAAATGCTGCATTTGGTAAGATAGGCAAAATTTTACTTTGTATTTTATAGATGAAACTCTAAGGCTCTGAGACTGGCTGAGCAGCTGATAAAGTTCAGCACAGAAGAACTTCAACATTAATCGAGATCTTTTGGTTGCACATTTAGTTATCTTTCTTTTATACCACAATTCACAGTCCTTTACCTGAAAATCTGTAGGCCCTTAATCATATGTCTTAGTGACATATTCTTCAAGCTATAGATTATGACCCATTATTGACTTTTATCAATTTAATGTTTGGCAATTGCATCAAAAACTACATCCGACAGAACCAAACAGCAGAGTATATCATTTGAGCTAAGGGTATGTACTGTTCCTTGACACTGTGTTTGTGGATGGATACTTGGTTGGAAAATAAAATGTATTTCTTATTGTAGGTTATACTAAAACATTTGAGAGCCATTACCATAGTATATATTTTTTAAAAAGCTATTTAAAAATTTTTCTCTAATGCTTGTTTTTTTTGTGTGTGTGTGTGTGCGCACTCATTTAGCTCATTCTCCTGAATTAGAAGGCACAGCCCCCTAGTGGGAGAGGCCCATGACTCCTTGCTCAGAGTGCTGACTGAGGGTAGACACGTGGGAAGTGTGGCTGAATGCCTTGAGTATGACTGTCACTCTGAAAGTTAGGAATATTTTTCTGTGTTACTACTCCAGTTTCATTTATTAACACCCCAAAAGTTAAATGAACTTATGTAATGTACTCAGGTGGTACTATGCACGTTATTTTGATTAATAAATCCTTTTCCCATAGGTCATGTTCTCTTAGGTATGTTTTTATATTACCTAAACTTTCTAAGTGCATAAATGAAAAGAGTCTAAAGATTTGCCCTAATTATATCATCAAAGAAGGACATTCTCATAAGCTGGGATATACTTTCCTCTTATCCCTTTGCTTTTTATAGATTTGCAAGAAAATTTTCAAATCCTACTGATGGCCTAGGAAACCCAGGCCCTCTCAGAAAGTGGACATTAAAAATAAAAAATTGCTTCTAATTTTTAACTTGAATTTTTAAAAATGTGTGCATTAATATATTCACAAACACATCAATATGAATATATATGAATAGTTGAGTCATATGGATGTGTTTTAAAGAGTGTGTGTGTGTGTGTGTGTACTTTTATTTTTACACATTGCATTTCTACACACACACACACACACACACACACACACTCCATTCACGACTCTAACTTAATCCTGGAGGCAAGTCCTGTAAAGACAAATTGAGAATTTGTCATTAAGAAAATACCAAACCAGAATGATGAGTTTTAGATTATGATCTAAATTTTAGTAAGCCTAGCTGTATTACAAGACAGAGGAGTTTTACCAATCAATACCTGACATTGGAGGAACTTAACTATTTGATGATTCAAATATTAAAGAAGTTAATAGTCTTTTAAATTAATATTGAAAGCACATTACACAGAGATGGGGTGAACTGTACACACATAGAGCACATACATGTATGTGTATAGATCTCAAATATTTTGAGTTTAGTAAAATCAATATTTTGAATTTATTTTAAAAATAATAGAAAAATTAGAGAAAATTTTAGAACACCAGCTAATAATAAAATTTAAAGTTGTTAAAAGTTTCTGTAACATTTGTTTTTATTTTCTTTGTAAACTGCTTGATTTCAGCAACATGAAATTCAAGGGACAAATGTACAGAACAGGAGTCAGTGATTTTTTTTCTGTAGAGTGGCCACTAGTAAATAGTTTCAGGTTTGTGGGCCATGTGGTCTCCACCACTACTCAGCTCCACTGTGGCTGTGCAAAAGCAGCTATACAGCCAGCAGAGAAATGAAGAGTCTGGCTAAGTTACAAAAATGGGAAGTATGCCATGGGCCACACTTTGCCCATCCCAGGTATAATAGAAATTAAAGTGGTTTTTAAATTATAGTGCTCTAATGTATTTAATTTTATAAGTTTTATCCTCCATAAGTTGGAATATGAAAGCATTACCCTTCTTCATAAATTTTATAACCTGAAATTGTGTTTTCTACTCTTTTTTCTTCAGTTACAGAAAGTGCCTTTGAGAGCAACAATAGGAGCTTCAACAGTAAATGAAATGTAAGATGTATTGCCTGAAGGATAGCATTCTTCTGAAATCTAGAGTCATGTTTCCTAGTCAAAAAAAAAATAGTAAAAAAAAAGTTTTACTTTAAAAGCAACTGGGCTTTAAGAAAAACCTAGTCCCGTGAATCTTAATTATATCACAGTCCATGAAAACATAGTCTTTGAAGTAAGGTCTTCAAAATTCACAGGGACTACCAAGTCCTAGGGAGGAAAAGGGATGGTGCGGCCACTCTCTCAAGGGGAGAGCACCCTGACCCTTGCCTTGACAAACTTTTATTGGGTTCAATTTGCACAGGAATAAAGCTCATCAGTCATTGTTGGGCAGAAATAATTAAACAATAGATAACATTGGAAGACTCTGAGGGCTTGTCAGATAGTTAAAAGGCCATAAAACTTTGGGGAACACTCACTTTCTGCGTGGACCCTTATCATTTAAATTGAGGGTATTAGCAAAGTAGGTTTCATAGAATTTTATACATTCTTTCTTAGGTCTGAACACCCTAGGGAACCCACCCTTTCCAGCACTGTTTCAGGCTTAAGTCAGACAGGGGCAGTAAGGCAGCCAAGAGATTAAGAGACTTCTTGCAGACAGAATGAGGACTCGGGCTATGTCAAAACAGAGGGTCTAGAGTCCATCACCCCTTTTCTGTAGCCCCCAAGTCCTTTCTTGGGGGCTCCCATGAACATTCCTGTCTTAGGTCGTCGCTCCCTTGAGGAATCTTACCTGTCATTGGCTAATTGATCAAGCACTGGGGGCCAGGCAGGGTGAAATTAAAGGAGAAGAGGTGGTGCCCCTGCCATAGAGAGAAGCTTTGCCTCCTTAGCGGCTTGTGGTCCCAAGGTCACTCACTCAGCCTTAGCCATGGGGGTGGGGTTACAGCTCCTGAAACCAGGCAGGGCAGTTCCCAACAAAAGTATATATACCTTTCTCAGTTATTATTTCCTCACTTCTCTTGTCATAACCCATGAATCAGTTGCTGTGTGCATTTATTAATGTGAAAGTTACACACATAGGGTAGGTCAAAAGTAGGTTTATAGTTGTGAGTACACAAGAGTTTATTCTTACTTATTAATTATTATATTATTCTCCATATGAACAACCATTAACCTACTTTTATCCCACCCTGTGTGTTTGATAACCTGTATGCTTTGTTTTTCATTCATCAAGTCTCAGTTTCCCATGTTCTGTTTTCTATCCAAGGCTATTATCTAATAGGAAGAAGGAGGTTAGAGTTGCATTTTTAACCTGGGTAAAAACTCTTTTACTTTGTCCTACATAAAATTCCAAGGGGCATTGTTACTTAATCACCTGAATACCCTTTCCAGTATGCTTGCTAATTTGCAAAGTAAATTATGAGATATCAACTCTATTGTTAAGGAGCAACAGTAGTTTGTCCAGGATAAGTGGTTGTAGTTCATCCTACTAGTCATATTTGAACAATTTGGTAGATAAAAAGTGTTACAGAATTTCCTTATCTTGGCAGATAAGAAATTAATTAGTAAGACATAAGCTACAGAAACATCATTACTGTAGTTAATATGTTTTTCCAATTTTTAACTAGAAATACATGGTATATGGTAAATGGTATATCTACATTAGTAGAAAAAAGAAAGAAAACTGTTTTAAGATTTGTATACACATCCTCTCACATCAAGCACAGACACGCAATCAAGTTCTTTTATATTGCAAACAAATTTTTTCATATTTCTAGTTAAAATGAAAATGTAAGGAGGCCAGGTTATTGAAACACTTTGAACTGACATTCATATGTTCTTTATAATATCATAAATAATACATATGCACATATATATTTATATTTCAATTCGTACAACTTGTAACAATATTAATAATAAAATTTACACATAGAGATTTTACCATTAGTTATTAAAATAAGATTTACAGAAATTAAAATGAATTTAATATGAAACCTTATTTTAGTTACATAATAAATCATTTACGCATTGTGAATTAGTTTACATGCAAAGTCTAAATTAAGGTTTTAGATTAAACCTAATAATTATGTACTGGAAACATTTGATTTTATTGCCATATATCCATACATGCATGTGAATGTGTAAAATTAGTACGAGGATATATTTATTATGTTCAAAATGGAACTATATTTTTCTACCCACCTAAGCTATCATCAGAGAAAAGCAGTTTTTTTTAATTTATAGAAAATGTATAAAACATTTTTTACACTGAATTTCTAAGATGAGAACATTATTTGGATTCCTGCTTCATATTTTTACATGAATTTGTTTGTGAAAATCTCATCTGAATATGTTAAGGAGGTTAGGAGAGCTGTAGGTGCAAACACCGTGCCACCTCGCGAAGTCACTGCACTCTAGGGGATGAGCCCGGAGTCCCTTCTCACTAATTACAAGATTCTCCATGAAACAATGAGTCCAAACAGAAATACTTAACAGGGTGAAATCAAATATCTTGATAATCACTCAGATATATCTGGATCAAAAAGTACATCTGTCGGGGCCTAAAGATGGTGAATGCAATCCATCAAGAAAATCGCACCAGGAGGGCTTGGCTGAGGCAGCCCCAAACAGGATGCTGCAGCCGAGCCAGGTAGCCCCTACCCTTGTGGGCATCCCTTGATCACGAGTACTAACTACCAATCAAGATGCTGATCACGCGCCCACCTACCAATCGTCGCCAGGAGCATGCAGTGAGCATGCACAGGACAACCTATCAGGACTACCTCCCCTTTTCCCCTGCCCCCTATAAATAACAGCCCCGCCCAAAATAAAATTTGCAGCTTGATCAGAATCCTTTGTCTTGCTGCCTTTCTACGCGCCTCTTGCTCCCATCCCTATTCATCCGTTTCAGGTAGACTCGGGACCCCCGTTGACTGTTCCGCGGGACGGAACATACATCTAATGAAATGTATCTGTGAATTACCTTTTTCTACAAAACTTTTCCTTCCTTCCATGTTTCCTTTCCTTCCCTCCCTCCCTCCGTTCCTTCCTTCCCTTTTCTCCTTTCCCTCTTCTTCCTTTTGCTTCTTTCTTTCTCAGCAATGCTCAGTATTAACATAACCAGTTTCATGCAAAATTCTTCACTCTTGTCACTCTAAGTTTACTAGCTGCTTTGGGTTACAATAAATTCTGTTTTACTTTGTGGCTTTTCAAAGTCAATTGCAGATAGCAAGGGTCTTGGATGTTGAGGACACGCTGTAGGAAATAAGGGTGCAGAATTTCAGCTTTGTTTTCCTCTGGCTTTGTTTATGGCAATCTTTTAGCAAGGCAGGGTCAGAATCCTTGGCCTAATGCTACAAGTCTGCTATCATGATCCTGTGGCTGAACAGTGGAAATGGAAAAGTTTAAATATTAGGTAATTGCCCTTGGTTTCTTTCTATGAGGGCGCCAGCAGGAGTTGTGGATAGGGCATGTGAAGGGCACACGTTTGGGGCTCAGCTCCTGACGGGGGTTTATATTAGGTATGGAAATGTTCTGCTTCAGATTCTCTATCTGAAAAATGGCACCCAAAATAGCATCGTTTATATGATTATTGTGGGACCAGTCATTGGAAATTTAAAAATCACTTTGAAATAAATTTTATCTTCCTGAATGATTTCTGGTAGTTACTGTTATACATATATTTTTGAATTTTGATACTTACGTTCAAAGTGAAAATTTAATTAAGAATATAACTGGGGACTTAACATTACTTTTAGTAAGTATATTTGTGACTATGGCATTAAATTTATACAGTGACAATTATGTATGGAAACTTTTACATTTTATAATTGTGTTTTCTGAAAACATTTGATAAATGTAAGGCCTGACTAAAAGTCTGTATTACATGAAATAAAATAAGTGTTTCTTTCACGGTGTAAAATGAGATCTTGCCCGTACATCTAACGGTTGTGTGTGACACTCTTCCCCAATGGCCTATTCACTAGAAATGAGGCACTCCCTGATTAGAAAGCTCCTATCTAATGAAACTGCCTCAGATGTGTTTTTGCTCATACATCTTCTCTCCTCCAGTCATTTTATCTTGCTACAACTCTGCTGTTTTTTTTTGCTGGAGATCTCCATTTCTGCCCGTGGTCACTTGACCTCTGCTGATGACTCATTAGGGCTTCTTGGAGGAGCTGCTATGCCATGGATTAGCCCTGGGTGAAAATGCAGATGTATTCTCAGGGCAGAGAGTCAGGGGCTGCTGGCCCTGCTACCATAGCCTATGACCATAGTCTAAGATGCATGGACCCTGGGGTCAAAAGGCTGGAGTTTAAATCCTAGCTCAGCTATTTCTAGGGCTTGTGATGTTGAGCAAGTTACTTAAATAAAAATGGAGATAATGATTGCATGTTTTCCAAGAGTAGCCTCAAGGATTGGAAGAAATAATTTACGTAAAGTACTTGGCACATAGTAATTGCTCAAACAATGAAGATAGCAATGTGATGAAGGTGATGATAGAAGCCTTTTCTCTGTGTTGTTGATCCTCCTGGCTTTCCACTACACGGCTACCAATACCATGAGTTCAAAGACTATGTAATGTTCTAAGTCTGATGGATATCATCCTTAAATATTCATGACCTTCAGGCCGAAACCCCAGTTTCCATACACTGACCCCTGGAGCCACCACAGGACGATATGACGCTAACTTTCTCAAGGTCTGATTGCTCAGTCTTAATCTTGATCAATTTTTATAGCATAATGGAAGTTATTGAAGTAGTTGACATTAAAATGTACTCTTCTATGATGCTATTAGTCCTTAAAAACAGAGATACACAGCTAAATTATTCTAAATTGTTAAGAATAGATTTGAGGCAATGTTTTCTAAACCCCAGATATGCTTCCATTTTAGAAATAAATAAAAGTATTTGTACCCAAATTATTCAGATCTTCTCTATTTCCTGATGTTTGTACATACCTTAAGGTCATTTTTAAATTAGACATGATTCTTCTGAGATTTTGCTACCGAACTACATATATAGAGTCTTCAGTTTTGTGAAACAGACATTTATTTAGACATATTTTCAGTCTAAATAATCTTTTCACATTTAAGTTACCAGAAACCAGATTATTTTAGAGAGTATGAGAATGTTAGAAGGGGGAGAAAAGGGAGAGAGCATGAAATTAGCCAATGTGGTGGTTTGTCTCTTCCTTCAGTGTGGGATTCCCACTTTTCCCTGTCCTAACAGACCCCGTGCTTTTCCCTCTGAATCCGCCCTACTTTTCCCTAAGCAAGTGCAACCAACAGGACTCCGCCTGCTTTCTGACCGACCCTGTAGAGGGACACCCCTGAGCCTGCACAAAGGTAGACAGGAAACAGGGAGAGCGAGGGAGACGAAGCCACTCAGAGAAATGTGCTTCTTTGAATACTTTTTAATGATGTTGCTCATAAACCTTTAAAATATAGGTTTGTGCTTATAACATTGGTGCATACTTTTGAGGACTTTTTTTTGTTTGCTTATAGGGGAAATTTCTTAGTTTTTCCACTTTTCAAGTTCTCTTTATTTTTCCCAACCTGTCAGTAAGTTTCAACTTACCTCATCACCATCATCATCACTATCCCAATCATATCATCATTAGCAATTATCATTATCACAAGAAGAAAAAGATCATTTATTAAATCCTTATTATATGATAGGTATTATATTAAATGTATTTAAGATCTCATTTATTTCTTACAATGATTCCAATGGGGTGTAAAACCTAGCTCACACTTCTTTTTTTTAAAAAGATTTTATTTATTTATCTTTAGAGGGGAAAGGAAGGAGAGGAATATCAATGTATGGTTGCCTCTCTTGAGTCCCCTGCTGGGAACTGGTCTGCAACCCAGGCATGTGCTCTGACTGGGAATCGAACCGCAATTGTGTGGTTCGCAGGCCCGTGCTCAATCCACTGAGCTACACCAGCCAGGGCCCAGCTCACACTTCTGTGAGAGTATATTATACACATTTTTTCTCAATACCACATTTAATAATAACTCAGTGGAAACTTGGGTCTGGGCATTGAGAGAATATTTATATCATGGATACTGGTGGTGTTACAAAGCAAGGATTTTTCCTAGAATAGTACCTGTCAAACATGTACCAACATAGCACTGCATAAATTGTTTGACTAAGCATCATACCCTGTATTACTATTATTTATACACTCTCACACACCAGTAAGAACTATCACTTAATGAGTTTTTATCCTAACCCAGTCAATATGAACAATATTAGAGCATGCATCAAACAGTTTGCTTAACGTGGGAAAGACTTTAAAGTTGCTTCTAAGATCCTCATGTTCTCATTTGATGTCCTCCTCATGGGTGTGGGTAGGAACTGTGACTTCCTAATACACGAATATGGTGATGATGTTGATGTGATACCACACATTTGATTACATTATGTCATGTAGGACACCACATTGCTAGTAAACTTGACTTGCTCTGAAAACTTTCTCCATTCTGGCTTTGAAGGAATAAACGGCCACTTCAGCAAGCCCAAGTGGTGTGGCCAGAAGTTGTGGGCTGTCTCTAGGAGCTGAGTGTAGCCTCCAGCCAACAGCCAGTGAGAAGCCCTCAGTTTTACAGCCACGGGGAAATGAGTTCTGCCAACAGCCTGAGGGTGTTTGAAGGGGGCCTTTCCCTGGTTGAGCTTCCTTATGAGAATGCAGCCTGGGAACTCAGGCAGGGGAACCCAGGCAGGGGACCCAAGCTGTGCCCTGACACCTGACACACAGAAACTGTGGGGCAATAGATGTGTGTGATGTTTCAATCTAATAAATTTGTGGTAATTTTAATGCAGAATAGTAAACTAATATAATGTACTAGGTAATTTTTAGGTTTAGTTTGTTTTAGTTTGTTCCTGCCATCTAAAGTAGTTGCCAGGGCCCTAGTCAAAACCTCTACTTGAGAGAACTAGGACCAATCAATTATCCTGCTGGAAAAGGAATGATCAGAAATAATTAGAGGAAATGTTTTCTCTTACCTCTTAGAAGAGATTCAAGTGAACCCTTATATCCCTTGCAGACTTCCTTAGTCCTTTTTCTTTTCTTGTCCTTATTCTTTTTTGCTAGGATGAGAAGTTGGACACTCTGAAGAAGGGAAGGTTTCTCTTGACTTTTTCATACCTTTGAAAATGATCTTGTCCAAATTTTTGGCATATAGTTGTTTGTAGTAATTTCCTTACAATCCTTTGTATTTTTGTGGCATTGGTTATAACTCCTCTTTCATTTCTGATTTTATATATTTAGGTCCTCTAACTTTTTTTCTTGATGAGTCTGGTTAAAGGCTTGTCAATTTTGTTTACCTTTCCAAAGATTCAGCTCCTGGATTTATTAATTCTTTGAATTGTTCTTGTAGTCTGTTATTAAATATACATAAGAATACACACTTTGTTTGTGTGTTCAGAAATAGAATGTTCTGCATTTTTGAAGGCTAAAATCCTTCAAAGCTCTTTGTTTGCAGTGGGGTGTGTAGCATAGGGGAGAGTAATGGGAGAAAAAGGGGGACAACTGTAATTGAACAACAGTAAAAAATTTCAAAAGATGAAACAAAAGTCTATTGTAAGTTGAAGTGCTGAAACAGTGACAGCAGCAAAGTAATTAATTGCTCATTCATGAAAAAAAATGTATATATGAGAGGCAAAATTTAACCCCTTTTAAAATCAACCCTTTTATAAGGTTAAAGTGTGTGGCTAACAAAAAAAAAAAAGAAAGAAAGAAAAAAAATGACCTCGACTTAACCTTTGACTCTGTTACTCTCACTGAAAGGTCCTGAGGACAGAAAAGACTGAACAGCTGCCTAATTAAGAAAGCACAAGAATATTTACCTTTTGATTTCATTTGGTTTTCTAGTAAGTTTTTTTCTTTTAAATCCCAATCTCTTCTCAGGTAACTAACAACAAAAAATATTTTCTTATTCTGGTTAAGAAAGGCAGGGGATTTCAGCAGCTATTCTAAATTATACATGGACAACAAGATGAAATAATTCTACCCTGTAAAACTAGGCTGAATTTTAGATATGAGTGGATAAGTAACAGAACATGCCAGAACATTTGGGGGAAATTTTTGATGTTTCATTGTTTTTCTGGCCAGAATATTTTCTCCAATAATGGCAATTGATTTATAACATCTATGGCATTTGATGAACTTTTTTATATTAACTATTTGTTTTTAAAATCAATGTTATTGAATGATGGTTATATAAAATAAAATGTGCCCATTTTAAGAGTACAGTTTTATAATTCTAGCAAATGTATATACCAGTGTCCATCACAATGATCAAAATGTAGAGTATTCATCTCACCCCAAAGTTCCTTCAGGTCTCTTTGCAGTAAGCCCACCTATGATCAGCTAAATGCAAACATATCTCCTTTCTGTGACTATCCTTTACTTTTGCCTGTTTTTTTGTAATTCATATGTAGAAAAGCATTCATTACACTGTCTTTTGTGTCTGGCTTCTTTGGCACAGAAAAATATTCTTGAGATTTATCTATGATGTTGCATAATTTATTGAATCACATTGAGTCATTTAATTGTTGAGGTGTATTGCTATTTCTAGTTTTAAGCTACAATAACAAATCCACTATTAGCATGCTTGTACAAGTCTTTGTATGCTTACATGTTTTCATTTCAATTTGATAAATCTCTAGGAGTGAAAGTCCAAGATTGAGGCAAGTATATGGTTAATTTTATGAGAAACTGCCTGTTCTGTAAATGACAGGATCATTTTACATCCTCACTAGCAGCATATGGAAGTTCTAGTTTATTCTGCAGTTTGTCACCACCAGGAATTTGCAAGTCTTCAAGTTTAGTCATGCTAGTGACTAAGTAGTAGCGTCTTATTAGAGTTTTAATTTGCACTTCATTGATGACTAATGATGCTGAGCAACTTTTTATGTGCTTATTGATCATATATATAGTCATGACATGTCTATTGAAATATATTGTTTTTAAATTATTTGTGTTGTAATTATTTAAAGGTTTTTATATAATTTGCACATGAACCATCTCTAGGGTTGTGGTATTGAGATTATTATCTCTGCTTTTTCTCAACAATGTCTTCTGAAAAGTAAAACTTCTTTTTATTAATGCACTTCAAATGATCAACTTTTACTTAATCTTTTTGTGTCCTAAGACATCTTTGCATTCCTGAGTTATGAACATTTTTTTATGATTTCTTCTAGAAATGTTAAATGCTTCTTTGTCCTGTGTACCTTATTAATAATTAAAGCATTCAAAGTCCTATTATAAGCATTTACCATAGATTATTTCTTCCCAGTTAAATAATGGTGATTTGACTAGATGTCTAACTTTTATTATAGATAAAATTTAATCTTTTTCATTTTACCTTATAATGTGAAACTAGTCTGCACATTTCTAATAATTTATATTTTTTTAAATGATAGTTTCTGTTGTAATTAATATTTCATCTCTAACCAAGTAACTTAGATCACCACAAGACACATAAGAAAACAGACTTCAAATAGAGCTGCACAAATAACCACTTCACCAATTGGTAAATGAAGTAACTTAAGGTACTAGAAAACTCTGTTAATGCTATTTATGACTATAATGTTTCAAATCTATAGTACTTTTATAGATGAAAACACCAATGTAAATAATGATCCAGTGATGTGATAAAATTATTTATTTCATCTTTTAGTATATTTTGGCTGACAGCAATTATCATACACATTTTATTCAGCATGAAGACGTAGGTAGAAAAATAGTTATAGAAGCAGCAAAAGACATAGTTCATTTCCAACTTACCTGAAAATATAGAACATATGTATTTGTTGACAAGGCATCTTGAAACTTTTGCCCATGTACCTACCAGAGGTCTTGGAAGTGATAATCTAATAATTATCTTTCAGAATGCGCATAGTGTTTATATGGTATTTTATAGGTATTTTCTAATTTGATCCTGGTAACCACACAGTGATCAAATCGGTGTTTAAGAAATATTTGTTTAATGAAGTTATTCTAGAGAATAATTTCAAGGTAACATTAAGTAAATATCTAATGTTTTGCTACTTGTGTTTAATGACAAAGAACACAAAGCAAAAGGAAGGTATCTATGGAATGAGACTGGTCAGGTTGATAACTAGTATAACTGGACTTGACAAGAGAGAACTTTTTCGTGCTGGTGTGGAAGAAGGTGGGGTCTGTATAGTAAGTACTGTGAACAGCACGTAGCTAATAAGAACCACCTACCTGTGGCTGCCCACCAGCAAGGACAGGGGACCGCAGTCCCACAGTTGAAAGAAACCGAATTCTGTCAACAAGTTTAGTGAACTTCTAGATGAGAACCCAGTCTGGCCAACACTGTGATTTTGAACTTTGAGTCCCTGAACAGAGTAAGTATCTCCCTCACACCTATCAGGGAACTTTGGTGGGAATGGCTTCGCACCAGCAAATAGCCTTGACATAGCCCAAAACCAAGTGCTAAATTTGATTAAGAATCAAATTAAGGTCTTAATGCCTAAGACCTGAAGGATTGAACTTTCAAAGGTCTCTACTAACAAGCGGCTCTAGCATCAGTGGAGCAAACTGGATTTTCTTAGCAAAGGACATATCTAGTCCACTGTGGGTGATGATTATTTTAACTCCATAGACTTAAAATAACCTGATCTAATCGGGTGTGTGAGATATTTTCCAGCTGGGCCTATTTCACAATCTGTCGCCAGCTGTGAATATGTTGGGCCAATTGACTTCTAGGAAGTAGGTTTCATTTATAAAAGGCTTCAACTGACATCCTTTTGGAACCTTAACCCCCTCCTCATGTGGCTTCCTGAGGGTGGGTGGGGCAGTACGTGCGGTCCTGGTTGAATGGCAGGGAAAGAAGAGCTGTGATACACAGAGTCAGGGGCAGTTCACAGAATGGTGGTATCAGGCCCCAATGGTGGTATCAGCACAGCTGCTGCTGTGCCCACCATCCCAGAGGAAGCCCCATCTGTGAGGATATGGGGAGTCCTACACGGGCAGCAGCAGAGCGCTAGGGTGAGAAACACATGGGCGGGCCAGTGCTGGAACCCTACACCTCAGAGTCATCCATCAAGAGTCTGGCTCACACCACGTCTCAGGCAAACCCCAATCCTTGTTGAGGTCTCCTCCAAACTCTCCCAGAATCACAGGAGAGGACACTCCGAGCTAAACTGGCCCAAAGGCTTGAGGGGTGGGACCAAAGGAGGCCAAAAGGAAGGGAGTGAACTATAGTACACTTGCGTAGCCACAAATCTGTAGGCTTTCAGCGAGCTAAAGGTCCCATGGCAGCTTGGCCATCTGGTGCAGAACCTGGGGATCCCCATCCTGCCTTTGCTGATTCTTCTAGTGTTTCCCCTGAAGAAGCTCCTTAGGGCATTGCTCTCTCTCTCTTAAGAGCCAGGCCAGCTGCCAGCACTGTGATGGGGGCTTGGGCCCTTTAACTCCCTCCTCTAGGAAATGTTCTCTGCTTTTGAATAGCATTCAATCATGGATGGACATCAGTTGCTTCCCTGCCTTGGATATTGTGAAAAATGATGCAGAAATATGGGGGTACAGATATGGCTAGTGATTTGATTCCCTTGGCTAAATACCCAAAGTGGATTGGGGGATCATATGGTAAAGCAGTTCTATTTTGAGCTTTCTTGAGGAACTTCTGCACTGTTTTCCATAGTGGCTACAGAAAGTTGCATTCCTACCAGCAGTACACAGGGTTTGCTTCCTTCCACATCTTCACCAACACATTATCTTTTCTATTTTTGATGATAGCTCTTCTAACAGATGTGAAATCTCACTGTGGTTTTAATTTGCATTTCCCTGATGATTAGTGATGTTGAACACCTTTTTATATACCTAAGGCCATCTGTATGTTTTTGGGAAAATGTCTATTCATACCCAGTGCTCTTTACTGTATTTTTAAAATCTCTGAGAGAGTAAATGTTAAAAGTTCTCATTATAAGAAAAATTGTAGCTTTGTTGTGGTGGGTGTTAACTTATTGCAGTGATCATTTTGCTATATAGATCTTCAGATTAAAATGTCAAATTTTCTCTGCCTTTGTAAATGAACTGAAACTGAAGTGTTATTCATGTTTTCCTTTAATGAAATAATTATAAAAAATTTGGGATATATCTGAAGTATAATTATTGCATAGCAGAAGCAGGTACTAAGATGCCTGGTCAAGTTGGGAAACAAAAGATAATACCACTAGCCATCTTTATAGTGCCTTACCCAAAGCATATGTTTCCATGTACTTTAAAGTCGAATAAAATGAAGTGTGGAAAAAAAGAATGTGAAAAGACAATTCATTCAATGGGGAAAAATATTTGCTAAGTGTATGTCTATAAGGAACTTATTTCCAGACTACATACAGAACTCTCACAACTCAGTAATAAAAAGGACAACCTAACTTAATAATAGGCGAAGGATTTTAATAGCTATTTCTCTAAATATACACAAATGGACAATAAATGTAAGAATAAAAGCTCAACAGCATTAGTCACTAGGGAGATATAATGCAAAATCACTATGAGATAGTTTCTCATTTGAACACACCAGCAATGAAATATAATGGATAAAACTGAAAAAGGAATAATTTTAAGGAATTCTTATTGATTTGTTAGATTTGATAATGGTTTTACGATTATGTAGGAAATGTCCTTATCTGTTGGAAGTGCACTTGGAAATGAATTCTCTCATGATGTTTAGAATTTATTTTAGGATATTTCTGCAAAAAAAATGAATACATGTATAAAATGGAGACACATTGGCAATATTTCTAGCAGTTGTTAAATTCAATTAATGATCACATGCATGTTCATTATATGTGTGTTTCTATTTTATGTATGTTTAATATATTTTCCAATAAAAAGTCCAAAAGGGGGACCAGGGAGGGCTAGAAAAAAGCCCTCTACCCCTAATAATGTTTGTTAAAATCTCCTAGAGTTTATTTTACTTATGATACATTTATTACAAATATACCTTTTAGCAGTCTTTAACTTAGTTATGATAGCAACATTCACACATTTATTTATTCATTCATTTATTCAGTAAATATTGACTGAGGGCTTAATATGTGCTAGAAATTGCGCTGTTGCAATCCATTCTGTTGTCCAAGTTGGAAATCTAGAAGTAAGAAAAGAAAAGAAAACCCAGCTAAGCCATTCCTCGACAACTGACATACAGAACTGTGACTTAACAGAAGGGTATTTTTTCAGGCACTAAATTCATTTCAATTGTTTATGGAGCAATAGAAAATTAAGGTATACAGTAAATCAGTGATTGGTTTTTTGACATAGAACCAATTTTTCATTCTGAGAAAACCTACAATCAGTCATGATTTATTCCCTTTTTTGTATGTTGTTGGAATTGAATTGCTAGACTATGCTAATATTTTTGTGACTATCAGTAGTATATGTAGTAAGATATTTGTAGCTTCATTAATGTCTGAAGTTGTCTTTTCCTGGTAGGCTTTTGTTTGACTTTGATCTAAAAGTAATATTGGCTTCATATAATGAGGTGGGGTGTATTTCCACATTTATATTTTCTCTTTGAATTTTATAGGTTTCATGTTATTTCTCTGAATGTTGAATAAATGCACAAGTGAACACATGTGGGCCTGGAATTCTCTGTTGTGCATATGTATATAAGGAATTTATTATTTTAAGTACAGATGGTGTTATTTAGGTTTTTGTTTCATCTTGAGTCAATTATTGTGATTTGTATGTTTCAATAATTTTCTGCTACATAGATGTTAGATTTCTCAGCATAAAATTGTTCATAATATTCTCTTATTTTGATTTTAGTGTCTCTCAGATTTGTTATTGTGATCCATATTCTGTCTCAGTTTTGATTGTGACTGGTCCAGAGATTAACCAGTTTTATAAATGTTTTTAAGGTAATGGGTCTATTTACTATTTGTTTTCTAGTTCATTGATTTTAGCTCATTTATTATTTCTTTCCCTCTTCCCCTCTCTGACACTCATTCTTGACTTCATCTCATTGTTACTATTTTAAAGTTTTTCCTTTCTACCTTTTTGTTGAGATGAAATCTTAGGTCAGTAATAATATTAGCTACAGATACATAATTTTTGTCTTCAAGCATACTTTTAACTTCATCTCAAAATGTCTAAACTTGTATTTTTGTTATCATTTACTTCTTACAATCACATACTTTTCAGGTATAAATTTATAAATTTACATTAGATTTTTAAAAATATTTAATATTTACAATTTCTTTGCTGAAATATACTTGCTTTACAATCATTAGTAGTATAATTATCTTTGTCTCATTAGCATAATTAATATAGCCAGCCTAAAGTTTTTCTTTGAGACCTTCAATATCTACCATCATCTTGGAATTAAATCTGTTGGTTTTCTTTCTCTTGAGAATGGGTTAATTTTTCTAGTTCTTCATGTGTTTAGTAATATAGGAGTTTTTGTTTTTTACTTTTAAAGCTTTTATTTATTTATTTTTAGAGGAGGGATGGGGAGGGAGAAAGAGAAAGAGAGGAACATCAAGTGTGAGACAAACATGGGTCAGCTGCCTTTTGCGTTTGCCCCAACCAGGGACCGGCTGGCAACCCAGGCATGTGCCCTGGCCAGGAATTGAACCAGTGAACTTTTGCTTTGTGGGGTCACATTCAACAAACTGAGCCATAGTAGTCAGGATGGGATTGTATTTTGTATGTTGAGAATATTTTGGTCTGGGAACTCTTGATTTTGTTATAATACTTTGAGGAATATTAATACTTTTGGTTAAGTGGGCAATTAACTTGGTAAAACTCAAATAATAAACTTTTCCTCAATGTAGGATACATGGGAATGGCATTCTCACTTCAGATTGTGTGGTGAAATCTGACATTTGAACATGTGCGTGAAGAGTCAGCCAAAACCAAGGATCAAAATTTTGGTGTAGAACATGGTGTTTCCTTTCACTAGCTCATTCCTCCCTACCTCCCCTCATTCTCTGGTGGCTGTGGGTGCTGCAGACTTCCTCCACAACACTGTTGGCTCAGAAAGTTGGCTGAGTTTCTGCTGAGGTGTTAGCTGCCCCGCATCGCCCTGTCTGAAGAGCAAAAGTACAGAGTGAAAAACTTACACTCTGCTGGTTGCTTCCTTCAAGTTTTGATCTGTTTCCCAAATCTGCCAGCTTTGTTCAAGTTTGATATCAAAGTCAACAATATTAAAAATCCATGGTAAATCTTCTTCATACATTGCATAAATATTTAATTATGCTGATTTCCCCCATAGTTTAATACTTATAGTATTTCATTTAGTAAAGCAAGGGAATAAAGGAGCAGAATAATATGTACCTTGTAAATTTGTTCTAAAATGTAAATAAAATAATGTGTATAAAATGCTTAGCAGAATGTCAAACAAAAAAAAATAGATAGGTATTCAACAGATGGTAGAGCCTTATCTTTGGTCATAAGTTGATGCCAAGAAAGTCAGTACTTCTGTGTTTCAAAATCCCAGGCAGAAAGTGTTGTTGGGTCCACTGACATTGGGGTGCGAGGAAATGACGGAAATTTCTTCTGGAGGGCTGCCCTCCTGACGAAAATGTGGGACTTGAAACTGTTCTGCTGCAGGGTTTCAGCAGGTCTCTAGTTCTGGCAAAATGTTTGAATTTTACTAGAACCCTCAGTGCAGATAAAGGTAACTTTTCATTTACCTTTCCGTATTTTGAATGTTTAACCTGAAGCTTCCTCTTTGATTAATAAACATCATAAGCTTGGTTGTCTTATTTATCTAAAAGATTGATGCCATTTTTTAGTTTGTTTTGCTTTCAGTTAACAAAATAAGATGGATTTAGCTTCTTTTTAAAAATCTTATTTATTGATTTTAGAGAGAGATGAGGGGAGAGTCAGAGACAGAAATAGATAGAACATTGATTTGTCGTTCCAATTATTTAGGCATTCGTTGGTTGATTCTTATATGTGCCCTGACCTGGGATCTAACCTGCAACCTTGGCGTACCCAATGATGCTCTAACCAGCTGAGCTACACTGTCAGGGCTGATTTGGATATTTAGCAAGAGGGCATACTCTGCTTTAAAGGTCACTATATTTATCTATGTTCCATTTAGAACTTAGCGATATGAAGAACTTGTGGATATATGTGTGCCGGTATACATGTGCATGATTACCAGTTTATATCTTTTTTAAAAAAAAGTATTTATACATCTCAATTTCCTGAGTTTGAGCTCTAAGATCCAAACTGTAAAGGAAATGCCTAGTTACCTTTGGGTAATGAGAAATAAAGTTATATCATTCTATATTATTCTGAGCAATACTTGGTACAAAGTTTTATTTAAGTAATATATTTTTAAGCTAATGCATTGTAATCAAAAGATAACTTTACATGGTTAAGGTTATAGAAATATTCTTCTTTCATAAAGCCCTGAAATGGTCTTGAGCCATGAAGCAGATTTGTTTGAGCAGAAGCTGGCCAGGGAACATAAATTGCTAAGAGATTGTGAAAAGCACATTGGATTTAGGCCAGTTATTAAACCCTGAATTAAAAGACCAATTTAAAAATCAGGACACTACTTTATTTTTTAACCAATAGCAAACATAGGGATTTCTGATGGGGGAAATATATTTTGATTAATTTTGACCTTTTCTGAGGGAACCTGGGAGCTTTGTCCTTCACCAGCTGGAGTTTATGTAAGACCTGTGGAACAAGTCAGCCCACGGGGAGTTACAATAATCTAATCTTCTTGGCCTGAATACAGCCTTGTGTGAGCCACTTGCTTAAGTAAAGTGTTTTTCAATTTCCCACTAGGGGGCTAAGAATACAAAGGTACTGCATGGATTTCCCTTGTGTGACCAGACTTCTCTGGAAAGTCAAGCTCCTCATTTATTTGTATCTGCCTGATTTCTTGAATACTCTGGATAGGGATAAAAGTGATAGAAGCTGTTAAGATGAATGATACTGCTTTACCATGAACTTCGAAATTTAGGAGAGTTGAGGTTTCCAGTTTTCCATTAATTTTGATTTGTCCTGATTGGCACAGTTTTTAATAAAATGTAGATAGCCAGTGTTGTATGCCCAGGTTCACGCTGGGTGCAACACTTGAAATGTTGCTTTAATTGTTTTAGGTTTTGTACACCTGCTTTGCTCAGCTTCCTACTTGGCTAAGAACAATTTAGATTTATGTCCAGTGTTGTTTTTTTCTCTGAAATTAGCATACATATATGTTGGTTATTTCATCTGCAATTACCTGTAGAGTTCTGGTAATGCAAAATTAATTTACCACCATTCACCCTCAGCCATGGCTGGTTTCTAACATAGTACCTATCACAGTGAATATTATTAAAATGTCTGTCGATCATATGAAACATTCTTTCATATATTTTGCTGCATGGTATATACCATGTCACAAGAATATGTGAGTTTTTACATCCAGCACATAGCATAGAGTGCTTGCTTTCCTGAAGACGTAAGATGACTTTCTGACACATACACCGTGTGGGAAATTCTGTGCCATAATACAGTTGCATATCCGGGAACAAGTCATTTTAGCTGTCATGTATAGACTACAGTCATTTTCACTCTTTGCCCCTTTCTAGCAGAAGTTCCAGATCTTCTTTCATATGTAATATTTGCTGATTTATGTCTTATTCTAGTTATTATGTTGAATCTTTATACATGTAGATAACATTGACTTTTATGATCTTCATACCACTTTATTCAGTTTTGTCATTTGTATTTACCATTTGGATCTTTTCTCATGAAAGGAGAAATAATAAGTTAGACTTTTTGCTTTGGACTTTAAATATTGTCTTTCTTCCTACACAGCTATCTAAATCCATCTGGGTTGAGCTAATGAGAAACTGTTGTACTAATTACATTTTGCTACCTGTATAACACATAGAATAAAACACTGAGATGTTAGCATGCCCTCAAATTCTACATCAAGGGAATCTTTCCTTGATCCTAACACCTTCACTCCTTGAGTGCCCTGACAGCTCTGATTATATTGGATAATATGAAAAACACTCGATTAACAAGTGTTGGGAGTTTCTTCTTTATTTAGTGTTAGAGAATTGGAAGCTTTAAAAATAATGGTGTGAAAACAGAGGACCCAGGTATTTTCTGTATTCCCATGCTTAATGTCAAGTGTTTTCTTATCTTGAAGGTTACAGGTGCAATTACCAGTGGGGATACCCGCCCTGGGTGGTCCAGGCATCCCAGAGGACTTGCCCATTTAACTTTCTGCGGGACTGAGAGACTCTGATATACAGCACAGAGTGCTTTATGGTTTAAAAAAGGACTTTCACATTCTTCTTTAATTTAATCCTCAAAACAAAACTTAAAAACATTATTATCTTTGAGTTATAGCTGATGCCCATAGACATTTTTTAAAACCATCTAAAATGCATACTATTCTATCTTCTGTTCTTTTGAATACTAAAGTACAATGCAAAATTTTATGATAGGTTATAACTGTATTAGTTACAAATTAGGTTTTTCTATCATTAAAAAAATACTCCAAGAAGAAGATATTCTATTTACTCATGGAAATAGAATAATTTTTTTGCCTTCTTAGCCCTGTATGAGAAGAAAGATGAAAACGCAACGTCCCCTTTTTGTGTTACTTGACTGTAGTCACCTGACACCATTACTGCTGACCAGCAAAGGTGTGCAGTCTGTCCTTCCACACTCCCAAGGGGCTTACTAAAAGTGCCTGGTACTTTTGAGATAGAAAATATGACTTATTTTGTATTTGTTTTCCGTGTGGAAGTGTTTGCTCCATTAATTTTATTTTATTCTTTTTAAAAATGTTATTGAATCTTTTGGGATGACATTGGTTAATGAAATTACA
Organism: Sturnira hondurensis; assembly: GCF_014824575.4. NCBI lineage: Eukaryota > Metazoa > Chordata > Mammalia > Chiroptera > Phyllostomidae > Sturnira > Sturnira hondurensis. The sequence goes on along the minus strand of NW_028088227.1, from coordinate 7,102,076 downwards.
CAATTTTCAAGGAAGTTACAAGTATGCAACTTCCTAATACATCATCTGTATTACATCATTGTGTGTTCCCCACCCAAAGTCAAGTCTCCTTCCCTGACCATGTACTACCCCTTTACTCTCTTCTACCTCCGCCATCCCCTTTCCCTCTGGTAATTGCCATATTGTGCTCCATTAATTTTAATTAAGGGGAAATCAGCATAAATTTCACAGATTAACAGTGGTCTATAAATTTGCTTTAGTGAAGAGCGTATTTATTGTATGACATTTTTCAAATATTTGTCTACATATTTCCACTTATATTAAATATACTGAAGAAATATAGACCATCTTTTTCATGGAAATTTTAGAAGTAATATTTTAGTAATCACAGCTGACTAGAACAAATCAATATATGCCCATTAAACTGCTCACTAGGGAAGCGACCCTTTCTTCCTCCTATTTTTTAGTATCATTTCTTGAAATCCAGGTATTACAGATAAAGTAAGTTTGACTAGTAAAAGCTTATACTTTTTTTAAATCCCATGATCATTGTTTATTATAAAGGTGGACCCTGACCGGCTTATCGATAGAATTTCTGGTAGCCAGCACTGGCATCAGGACTTCTGAACTTTCTGGACTTGCAGTGACGAGGATCAGCTAGTAGCAGGGTCTGGTCATAGTGAATGAGGGTGGCTTTGCTCTTCTTCTTGGAGGCCCCGTCCACGTGTTTCTGGTGATAGGTCACTAGAGCTTTGGAGATGGACTGACAAATTGCATAAACCCGGGCCGCATGACCCCCACCCTTCACTCGAACTCAGGTGTCCACTCCAGCAGATCGCCCCTTCCACAGAAGCAGAATAGGTTCCAGTAGCTTCTACTGCAGCATGCATGGCTGGGCCATCTCCAGGGGCTGCTCATTCACCGTTATGAGGCTGTTCCCCTTTTGCAGTGCACCACGGTTGTGGCCTGTTGCCCAGAGACTGCAGAGGACTCTCGGGCCACCTGGCTGCACACGTACAAGGGAGATTAACCAAAGAACATTTATGCATAACCTATGGACATGAAAATATGGAGATTGACTTAGGGAGGGGAAAGGGTAAGAAAAGGAATAATTGTAACAACAGAAACAATAAAAAATAAAATAATAAAAATAAAGGCTCGTACTTCCATTAGATTGTTGACATGATATTTCATATATATATATATATATAATTTTTTTACTTTATTTATTACCTTAATTTATAGTTTAGCTTCTAAGCAGGTACATATAAGTGTAGTTGTAGGAGAGAATTGCTTATGCTGAGTGGAAGTTTCTAAGGTTTGGGAAAAATGTTGGTTTCAGAAGTGTTCAGTACTTTATAAGAGGGATTATAATTATATTTATACAAGTAAATATAAAGTTTTCTATCTCTGTATGTTTATCTCCATCCACATCTATACCTATATCCCGTTCATGTTTCCTGCTAAGAATGAAAGATGTGCTAATGTTATACCTTCACACGGGGAATGGGATCTTGTTTGTTCTGATAAAACTGCTGTACATTTTTGAGTCCTTCCCTTTCTCTAGACACCAAGTGTCTTTTGAGTCAGTAAGTCTCATAATTAAATATCAAATTCTATCTCCAAAATATTTCTTGATTCCATCTTCTACCTTTATCCCTCTAAATTTTATCTTCTCTTTCATCAAGATGACTGCAAAAGCATTTTATTTGCTTAAGTAAATCCCCCAATTTGAATAGCACACCTACATAATCACATTTTACATTCCTCTGAGAGTTAGTTTTCTAAAGCATAGGTCTGGTGGTATTTTTCCTCCCTTTAAAAACTGTTGAAGTTTCTTCCTTGTCTGAGGGGTAAAGAACCACTGCCCTAGCAGAGACCTTGACAAGTTGCCGCAGTCCAGCTCTTAGCTTTAAGTACAGCCAGTACTTCTTGACTTGTGACTGTATTTATGCAGTTATCTTTCTTTCAAGCCCCACTTTAAATTTAACTCCCTCTGTGATGCCTTCCTCAAACTCCCAAAGTAAAATTTAGTACCCCCTCTTCTTCTCTCTGGTAGCACCCATTCGAAGTTTATAATATTCATTCTATTGTAACAAGTTCGTTAGTTTGCTTCCCTGCTTCCACTTATCCTCATAGATTGTGGCCTCCTTGAAAGCATGGATTTTATGAGATTTCTCTTTTATTCCTATTTTCTAGCACAGGAATAATTTGGCATATAGTATATGATCATTGAGACTGGATGATTTAAGCAGAATAAACATTGCATATTTTTGTCTAACCTTTGTTTTGCATTATTTGTGATCTTAAAATGAATGACCATGGAAAAATAAAGTCTGCAAAATAAATGTGTTATAGCATTTGTTTCATTTTAAAAAGAAACAATAAAACAAAAATAAAACCATGGACCATGAGCAAGAAAGGGACATTAACTGAGAGAATCATCATAATCACATACTGATATCAGATGGCCAATGTACGTGTGACCCGAGAGCCTTAGGAAACAGAACAAGCCTGGGGGAAACACAAGGTAGCAGATACCTTAGTTGGGGATCCTATTATTTCAAGTAGCAGTAACCTGTTTGTTTAAGGTAAAACCTAGAGGTATCTCATGGAAACCAAGAGTAAGGATCTAACCTGGTCTCAGAAAAAAATTAGAAGGGATCTGGAATGTCGTCTGCTTCTGTCGCCTCTACTCCTCTTTGTGCGTCTATTATTCTCTCTACTGTGGATCAGTTTTCTTTATTGTAACTTGCTGACTAATACTTTTTACTCAATGTAATGGCCAGATTAAGGTTGCCATCATTAATTTTTAATTTCAAATTTTTATGTGGAGCAATCATAGCCTGGCTTGAACAAGGTGTCAACCCCTGGACAACTTATGTCCAGGAGGAAAGAATGGATCAGTTTTGGTTCAGGAAGCACCGCTCTCCCTCTAACATATGGTCTTACTGGATGCTACTACCAACTGAGCTTTTGGGGGATCAGAGATGGTTTCTTTTTTTTTAAATATATTTTATTGATTATACCATTACAGTTGTTCTATTCCCCCCCTTCATTCCCCTCCACCCGCACACTCCCTCCCTCACTATTCTCCCCCCCCTTAGTTTATAACCACGTGTCTCAACTTCTTTAGATTCTATATTTCCCCCACTATTCTCGCCCTCCCCCCATATCTATTTTCTACCTACCATCTATGCTATTTTCTGTGCCTTCTCCCCCCTTCTCCCCCTCCCACCCCCCTGTTTCTAACCCTCCATGTGTTCTTCATTTCTATGGTTCCACTCCTGATCTAGCTGTCCTCTTGGTTTGCTTTTGTTTTAGGTGTGGTTGTTAATAACTGTGTGTTTGCTGTCCTTTCACTGTTCATATTTTTCATCTTCTTTTTCTTATATAAGTCCCTTTAGCATTTCATATAATAAGGGCTTGGTGATGATGAACTCCTTGAACTTGACCTTATCTGAGAAGCACTTTATCTGTCCTTCCATTCTAAATGAAAGTTTTGCTGGATAAAGCAATCTTGGCTGTAGGTCTTTGGATTTCATGACTTGGAATACTTCTTTCCAGCCCCTTCTTGCCTGTAAGGTCTCTTTTGAGAAATCCGCTGACAGTCTGATGGGTACTCCTTTGTAGGTGACTGTCCCCTTATCCCTTGCTGCTTCTAGGATTCTCTCCTTCATTTTGGTCTTGGCTAATGTAATTATGATGTGCCTTGGTGTGTTCCTTCTTGGGTCCAACTTCTTTGGCACTCTCTGAGCTTCCTGGATTTCCTGGAAGTCTATTTCCTTTGCCAGACTGGGGAAGTTCTCCTTTATTATTTGTTCAAATACGTTTTCCACTCGTGGCTGTTTCTTTCCCCCTTCTGGTACCCCTATAATCCGGATGTTGGAACGTTTAAAGATGTCCTGGAGGTTCCTAAGCCTCTCCTCATTTTTTTGAATTCTCATTTCTTCATTCCTTTCTGGTGGGATGTTTTGTTCTTCCTTCTGGTCCATTCCATTGATTTGAGTCCCAGTTTCCTTTCCATCACTATTGGTTTCCTGTGCATCTCCCTTCATTTCAATTAGTTTAGCCTTCATATGTTCCTCTAATTTGTAACTGTAGTCTACCAGTTCTGTGAGCATCCTGATAAATAGTGTCTTAAATTGGGCTTCTGAGAGGCTGGCAATCTCTTGGTCGCTTAGAGTTATTGGCTCTGGGACTTTGAGTTCTCCTTGCACCATCTTTTGGGCTGTTCGTGCCTGTTAAGTAGCAGGATCGGAGCCCTAGGTTTTCACCAGAGCAGGGCTACTCAGTCGCTGGGTTGTGACGTTGTATGTGGGGGCGGGGTCAAAGAGGGACAATGGCTTCCCTCTGCTGCCTGCTGCTGGGACCCCCACCAGCACCGCAGCCACCACCATCACCACGCGCCTCGCTCCAGGGCATGCGAGTGTGCCACCACTGTCAGCCCTCCACCACTGGGTTGGTCCCCTGGGGCCTGCGTGGTCCGTCTCACTGTGCGTAAATGTGCGACCTTGGTCAGTATGCCCCGCACCCCGACTAGTTCTGGGCTTCCTGCGCTCCTAGGTCTGTCCTGCCCGAACCAGCTCCGCTGCTGGCTCCACCTCTCTTACCACCCTGGTTGAATGGTTCGTAGCTGTCAGACTTCCGTATAATTCCGTTTTCTGGTCTCTGGGTGTGTGTTAGTTCTCCAAAACTTTTGTTGTATCCAAACTTGGTTATGGGAGAAGGCACAGTGTTTCCACCTATGCCTCTATCTTGGCGGAAGTCCTCCATAGATGGTTTCTTTAGCTTTATGATGTTAAGTATCATTTTTTAAAAAGAAAGGTAAATAATCATCAGCTTTTCTTCCAGTGTTAAAGTGATAGACAAGATATATGAGTTACTAAAATTGAGTCAACCCCCTGGGAATAATTCTTGCTTTAGTTTAAAAATGCTCAGATTCCTCTACCTCCCTCTTATAGTTTAAAAAGTATTAGGACTCTTCTACCCTCTTCCTTCCAATTATATGAGGATATTTTTACTACACTTTATAGGAGAGGAAGTATTTGGAAGAAAATCTGGCTCTTTCACTTGGTCTTCTCTTTGTCTTCTCCAGGGCAAATGAGTGGCTTGCTAGCTTGACTGATGACATTGGGAGAGAAGACTGCTCCCCTTGTGTCTGAGCGTGCACACCACACTGCCTTCTCCTTTGTGCCTGCCCCTAAGCAGTAGCCCTAGGGCAGTGGTTCGGGATTATGTTTCTGAGGTTCGGGCAAAATGTTGGCTTCATAAGTGTTCAGTACTTTATAACAGGGATTATAATTGTATTTACACTCAAGGGAGGAGTGTAGTCTTTTTGCCCCTGCTCTTGGAGCTCAACAGACGTGAAGCAGATTTGCCCTTGAGTAGATTTGGGAAGAAGTGTGTGTGTGTTAGAACTCCTATTTCCTACCAGTCCAGGTTACGTTTCTATTTCAGCTTTGTCAGTACTAAAACTGTTTTTCCCCTTTGATCTTACAACATTATCTGAATAGCATCAATAAACCCCCATATAAGGTGTATGATCTGGAAAATATTCCGAAATGGACCCAGACATTCATTTTGCAATCAAACTAACAAGTGTAAGTTACCAGATTTATGCCAGCTTTTTCCAGTTACAGAAGTGGAAGACTTTGCTGTTCACTGGTCATGGATTTAATTTTCTTTGTTTTTTAAAAAAAAATTTAGGTTGAGAAAGCAGAAATGTTCATGGTGGTGCCTTCCCTTATAATTAAGAAAAACCATAAATCATCTTAAAAGTATGAGTTTCTTTTCAAACTTTTATTTCTTTATTTGTATTACCATATACTCCTCTTGTGCCCCACACCCCCTGCAATGACCACATTGTTGTCCATTTACTTTTCAGTCAGCACAGACCTGAGTGCCAGAAATAAGGCTCTCTGTTGACTTTGACCTAGGCAGCACAGCTGAGAAAGGAATCAGATCACCGGGGAAATAAAAGCTTTTAGTTCCAGTAAGACTTGGCTCAATAAGGGCAAGGCTTCTGTTTTTTTAAAAAACGGCTCTTAGGTTTTGTCAGGTGAGACATGTTGACTCCCTGAAATGCGGTGTTTCCCAGAATCTAGTTCCCAGACCAAGAGTATCAGCGTCATCTGGGAACTTGTTCAAAGTGCAAATTCATGGCTCTGTTCCCAGAGATTATCATTTAGGGGGTCCAGAGCGGGTTCATGAATGTTGGGGGAAGTGATGTTGGTTTTAACATAACTTCATGATTCTGACTTTAATTTGTGACAGGAAGGTGAGATAATGTTTGGATTTCCATTTCTGCCTAAAAATTAAAGTATAAGAGTATTGCTGTTGAGATTTGAGATATTTTGCTACTAAACATTTTGAAATAAACAATATTTCAAAAATATTGTTACCATAATATCTCTATGATGATAGACTGGATAAATTATCTTGGGTGAGCTTGTGTTTGAAAGTTGCCTGGATATAATTTAAGATGGGAAATGGGTTGGGAAGTGGGTTCTTACCTTCAGGCATAGTTGGGTTGATTTCATTGGTGCATTGTTCTGGTCCATTCCAGAACCATGCTGAGGCACAAACCAATGCTCAACAGTTTGGATTTCATGAAAGAGTGGCTGGCACTGCCGTGGCAGCCGCAGGTGGCAGCAGCCCTGCCTGGCTCACTGTTGGCCTCTTCCCCAAGAGACCAGCCTTCAGGGACTGTTCAGCCCATGGTTTGAGAACAGCTTGTAGATCTTGTTTCTAAGATGCAATGGCTGCTCCACTAGTCAGGGTATCTTCTGTCATCTTCCAAGCTCTGCTGATCTGCTCATCCACAGAGGTGAGTGATTCACCTATTTGATAGGTGCTGTTTGGCCCAGCGTGTGTGGCTGTATGTGGTTCCAGCTGACCTGAGCCTTCCCTGCCCACGGTTTGTCAGAGGTTTTCCAGGCGTCTCATGCCAAGGAGGAAGCACCACTCCTGAAGCCTTGCCACGCAGCATGTGGTTTGTGGGCCAGGAGCACCATCATCACTTGGGAGCTTCTTAGAAATCAGTCTTGGGCCTCACCTTAGTCCCACAGGATCAAAACCTATTTGTTGATGAAACCCTTGGTTTGTTCATGTGTCATTAATATTTCAGAAGCACTGTTTTATGTTTCCAAATTTTCCAAAATAAGAATTAGATGGGGTGACTTTTTATGTGATTCTTTAAAGATCCATCCTGCTGCTTCAGAATCTTCAAAGGAGAGTCTTGGGGAAATATGGGAAACACTGGAAGCCCATCTCTCACAGTTCAGACAGCACTTCTCAGACTTTAATGTGTGTTCATATCCCTTAGGGATCTTGCTTCCATGCAGGCTCTGATTCAGTAGGTCTTGGCTGGGGCTGAAATGCTGCATGTCCAGCAAGCTCCCGGGTGATGCCCATGCTGCTGAACCACAGGCAACACTTGGTAACAAGGCCTGAGAATCAAGGCTAGTGGGTATGAAACAGAAAACAACTTTACAAATGCGTCTGATGTGCCCATCTTTTGAACTGTCTTGGATGTGGTGTCCTAAGGTCTGGACTTATAGGGAGCGTGTGAGTAAATCAATTTTGGAGCCAGTTTGAAACTGTTCTCCAACTAAAACTTATAAATAATGAAGCTTTTATTTTGATCTCCATATGTTTTGACTTTTCTTTTTATTCCTAACAGAGTTGAGAGAGAGAGAGTGTGTGTGTGTGTGTGTGTGTGTGTCCGTGTTGCTTTAAGCCCGAGCAAGATTTGACAGATACACTGACTTTGTCTAAGGCTCATTTCCAAATCCTTTTTCCTCCACACACAGTAGGAATGATATTAAATTTCTACCCTGTTATCTCTCCACAATAAACAATTTTGTTTTATCATAAAGGTACCTCCACATGAGCTAAATTTTTTGCTAGGTGCTTCCAAGACAGGCTTGATTCTGGTCAAGGTCTGTCGTAACCATGTAGAAACTTCGTTTCTTTAATATGGCCTTTTCTCCTTTTGATTCAAATCTGACCTCATCCAGTCCCCTGATTCACCCACCCCCTTCTTCCTTGCGTGTTCACTCTCTTAATCATTAAGCCCTTGGGACAATGAGGTTCTGGTAAATGTCAAATAATCTTAGGAACAAACCGTGAGGTCTGTTTACCACAGAGACAGAGTTTCAGTCAAAGTAGAAATAACATTTAGCCTCAGTTGTGTTTCAGCTCCAGGCCCAGAAAGGCAGAATGATGCCATCAACCACATACTTGCAAAACCAGACTGAGTGAGGTCCTGGCTGACATCAGAACCAGATTCAACACTAACGGCCTCCTACCCTACTGCCGCCAGTCAGCAGAGACCGCTGCTGTAACCGAAGCCCTCACTCCCTTAGTCCCTTGTACAACCCATCTTCTGGAAACCAGGGGAGACTCATGTTTGAGAACACTAGGTCACCTGTGTATTGAGGTTCATAGTCATTTCCTTAAACGGTCTCTTGGCTGAAACTCTGTTCTTATTGGGTTTTAATGTGCACAGAGGAACAAACCCCTTTAGGTTAGTTTACACTGTGCTTGAATCAGAAAGGACAAATTGTTTGATAGTGTTTTGCAATTCCTTCAAGGAATGAGAATTTCCACCAAGAGACCAATTCTCAGAGCAGTTGCAAGAGGAGTCACATGAAGTCATTAAGTCATGAGTCCTTAGGCTTTGCTGGTGGCATAGGTTTGGAGAATCTAAAATAGAAGAAAAAAACCAGGATAGCCGTGATGATATTTTTTATAAGTATTTGCTGGACACTGGCATGGTATGTACTTGAGTGCTCAAGAAAAACCAATGCTTTAGAGAAAAACAGACATGTTGTCTAATAAAGGGAAAGTACATTTCCCATATTTTTTTTTCTAGAGAGAACTTTTTTGGAGTAAGCATTTGGATGAGGGGTGAAGTTTTCTAGGGTAAGCTCTGTGTTTTAAAAAAGCAGTGAGGACAAAGGCTTTAGAGAACATGAGTCATGACCCAGGAGCATTGAAATTGTACAATAGAACCTTCTTTTAAAAAGTAGGATTATGTTTGTTTTGGGAACTTGTCAGAGATACTCTTCAGTTATTTTCCAAAGTAGTTTTAGTTGTTATTGTTGTTTTATTCAGGTACTTTTTTTGTCTTGAGAATTAGGAGCCATGCAGAGACTGAGAACTCAAAATCAATCCATGAATTACGGCCTTTACTGAAAAAAGTTCCAAATGAAATATAGAGAAGAACATTCAAAATGAACAGATTAGTTCTTAACTCCTTCTTAACAGGAAGGGTTAAGAAGTAATAAGAATTATTAACAGAGTAAGGAAGAGGATAACTGACTAACAGAGTAGAAATAAGAGCAGTCAAGAATTGAGAAACATTCTGATCTAGTTCCTTGCATGAAATAGGTCAGTGTTTGCCCGTTAGACTTCAACTGAATTTTATGATAACGGTTTACATTTTATACCTAGGAGTGTTTTTTATCAAACGCGAACTTGCATGTCATATCATTTATGTTGAAATTAATGTTATTAAAATTATTATATGAATTGTTTCTTATGAATTAACAAAAAAGACATAAGGGAAAATATTTATTAAGCACTGCCATGGTAATTTGACATTTTTAGTTGCATGGATTTCATTATCCTTTCCTGATTGTGCATCATTTCCTAGTGGACAAAATAATTCTTTCTTCCTATATGTAGACTTTCTAGGACGGTAATTCCACAGGCAGTCTTCCATGATGGAAGATTAATCAGGAGTGCTCTCCCAGGAATTTAAACCTCAAGCAATTGATGCATGTCTGAAAATGAATATTTGGAAATTACTTCCTGCCCCCTTGACTAGGCTTTCAGACAGGGAGACATTCACTGCAATTCTTACTTCCCAGGTGTTTCTTTGCTTTTTAGGGCATCTATTGTTTCTGTTCAGTTCCAAGCCTGATCCTTATACATTTCTGCCAATTCGGCATCTCTACCCTGTTACCTCTGTGACCAAAATATTCTTCCAGTAAAATTTCTTTTATATAAATTAGCCATTGAAGGGGAGCAGATTTTGTCCTCCCAAAATATGAATCTTTGGCATAAACATAATTTTATGCTGATTATTTTTTTAAGTAGATATGGGATAAGCTCTGAAAACCAAGTAGAAGTTACCCTTTTGTATGAGAAATTTACATTTAAAAGGGGAATCTTTGTTTGTAATGATGTCTCCCTCTCTGTACCAGAAAGAGAAGGACTAAATCTGTAGAAACTCTTATCAATGGGGAAGGCACTGACTTAAATCTGCATAACAACCACACCCTTGTTTACTGTGCTTTGTCTGAAAACATGGCTCTTCCCATGTATATAGGAAGTACATATGTTTTTAAACTGTTTGTGGTTTTTTTTCCTGTTAACGTACTTATTAATAGGAGGTCTCAGCCAAGAACTTAGAAGGGTAGAAGGAAAATTATTTTGGTACCCCACATTATTTTATATGGCTTATAAACAAGAACCGATCTCATACAACACAAGGCAAATAAGCATCTCCATTTATTGAGTCCAATGAAGATTTGGTTTAGAGTTCAAAATATTAAATTATGCTCTATAGACATTGCACACTGAATCATTTTTTGTGACATTAACTCTTGTTACCAAACAGCAAGTAGGGTCCTGCTGCCCACTACCCACAGAAAAATTTTGGAAGCAGAGGTTTAATAAAAAAATTAAAGGAGTCTTTATTCAAAAGCTACACAAATTTGCAAGAATGGCAGGGTTCTTCTTCAGAGCCCATTCCCTTTATAACTCCTAAAGCAAAATAACCCTGCCACCCTCTGACAGGCCAGACCAGTCCCAGCATGTGCTCAGAGTTCCTTCTCCCCACCAATATACCAATATTTAATATACCAATGGATGGTATATTAAAAATGCCATCCATTGGGGAAACAGCTGCAGCATGGTCATCCAGGTAGATTCCCCAAGGAAGAGAAAGATGCTGGGTCTCTGCTTTCTCTTCATGTAATTCTTCCAGCCCATAACTCCATGTGCTCCAGAGCATCCAGCTTCCCAGCCAAACCATCCTGGTCTGACAGGTCTGCACCTCCCCTTGCCAGCATGTTCGGGAAGGGAGTAGGAGGGTTATTTTCCTCCATTAGTCATGCTTGCCAGCCTGCAGAGTCTCTGCCCAGGGGTAGGGAGAGCTGTCACGCACCATGATATCTTGTTTACCATCGCCTCGAGTAACTTACGGCCCCTCTTGTCTCCTCCCAGCACCATGCCAGTATCAATATTGGTATGCATATTCACCATGAGTTTTTCATACTTCACATTGTCTCCCAAAAGAAAAAAATATCCAACCCTGGCTGGTGGCTCAGTGGACTGAGTACCAGCCCACAAGCCAAAGGGTTGCTGGTTCGACTCCCAGTTAGAGCACATGCTTGGGTTGCAGGCCAGGTCCCCAGTAAGGGACACTTGCAAGGCAACCACACATTGATGTTTTCCTCCCTTCCTCTCTCTCTAAAAATAAATAAATAAAAGCTTTAAAAAAAGAAAAGAAAAATATCCAGAGCACATCAATCAATCACAATTTATAAAATATGAGTTAGAGAATAATATTAGTATTTAGTTCAGTGACAATAAAGTATGGTTCAGAGGAACCATACTTTCCCTCTAACATTTACTTTTACTATTTACAATTTTTAAATGTGTATGTATTGAGTTAATAATCAAAATAAATATTGGAAAATGAAATTATTAAAAGCAATCTTATTAACTGACACCCTAAATGTATAGCTATATATCTAACAACATATATTCTACATTCCTTGAATGAAGACTGCAATTCTTACTTCTTTTTTTTTATTCAGCGCATACTATAAGAAACCATCTGGGAGTTAAGGAGACTAAAATTCATAGAAAGCAAGTGCCAGTAAAATTATTAGTTATAGAAAATTGGAAATGTTAAAGTAAATTGAGAGTTGCTAAGATTTTTTTAAATTTTTATTTAACTCTTGTTCAAGTACAGTTTTCTTTCTTGTATTCCCAGCCCTGCACCCCCCCGGTGTTCCCTACCCCCCTCCCATCTCCGCCCCCCGTCTTAGTTATTGTCCATGTGTCCTTCATACTTATTCATGTGAGTCCATCCCCTTTTACTCTGTGCTTCTCTCCCCTCTACCCTCTGGACCCTATCAGCATGTTCTGAGTTCAGTGTCTTTGGTTACATTTTGCTTGCTTGTTTGTTTTGTTGTTTACATTCCTGTTAAAGGTGATATCATATGGTATTTGTCTTTCACCGCCTGGCTTATTTCGCTCAGCATAATGCTTTCCAGCTCCATCCATGATGTTGCAAAGGGTAGGAGCTCCTTCTTCCTTTCTGCAGCATAGAATTCCATTGTGTAAATGTACCATAGTTTTTTGATCCAGTCATCGACCGATGGGCATCTAGGTTGCTTCCAACTCTTGGCTATCGTAAATTGTGCTGCTATGAACATCGGGGTGCATAGGTTCTTTTGGATTGGTGTTTCAGGGTTCTTAGGATATACTCCTAGCAGTGGAATTGCTGGGTCAAAAGGCACGTCCATTTTTAGTTTTCTTAGAAAATTCCATACTGTTTTCCATAGTGGTTGTACCAGTCTGCAATCCCACCAACAGTGAACTAGAGTCCCCTTTTCCCCACAACCTCTCCAGCACTTGTTGTTTGTTTCTTTGTTTATGATAGCCATTCTGACTGGTGTTAAGTGGTATCTCATTGTGGTTTTAATTTGCATCTCTCTGATAGCTAGTGATATCGAGCATCTTTTCATGTGTCTCTGGATCCTCTGTATGTCCTCCTTGGAGAAATGTCTGTTCAAGTCCTCTGCCCATTTTTTAATCGGGTTGCTTGTCTTCTTTGAGTGGAGCCGAATGAGTTCTTTGTATATTTTGGAGATTAAACCCTTATCTGAGGTATCATTGGCAAATATGTTTTCCCAAGCTGTTGCTTCTCTTTGTATCTTGATACTGTTTTCCTTAGCCATGCAGAAGCTTTTAATTTTGATGAGATCCCATTTGTTTATTCTTTCCTTTATGTTCCTTGCTCTAGGGGACGTATCAGTAAAAATATTGCTGCGTGGAATATCTGAGATTTTCTTGCCAAGGCTCTCCTCTAGGGTTTTAATGGTTTCACGGCTTATATTTAAGTCTTTTATCCACCTTGAATTTATTTTGGTGTATGGTGTAAGTTGGTGCTCAAGTTTCATTTTTTTGCATGTAGCTGTCCAGTTCTCCCAACACCATTTGTTGAAAAGGCTGTCTTTACTCCATTTTATGTTATTGCCCCCTTTGTCGAATATTAATTGACTGTAGAGAGTTGGGTTTATTTCTGGGCTCTCTGTTCTATTCCATTGGTCTATGTGCCTGTTTTTATGCCAGTACCAGGTTGTTTTGATTACAGTGGCCTTGTAATGCAGTTTGATATCAGGTATTGTAATCCTTCCTACTTTGTTCTTCTTTCTCAAAATTGCGGCTGCTATTCGGGGTCTTTTGTAGTTCCATATAAATTTTTGAAGTGTTTGTTCTATGTCTGTGAAATATGCCATCGGCACTTTAATAGGTATTGCATTAAATCTGTAAATTGCTCTGGGTAGTATGGACATTTTGATGATGTTAATTCTTCCAATCCATGAACACGGTATATGTGTCCATTTGTTTGTGTCTTCCTTGAGTTTTGTCTTCAGTGTTGTGTAGTTTTCTGCATACAGGTCTTTAACCTCCTTGGTTAGGTTTATTCCCAGATATTTTATTTTTCTTTTTGCTATATCAAATGGGATTTTTCTCCTGACTTCTGCTTCCTCTGTTTCATTGTTAGTATACAAAAATGCCTTTGATTTCTGGATATTGACTTTATATCCCGCTGTTTTGTCAAATTCATTTATTAGTTCGAGCAGTTTTTTGGTAGAGTCTATAGGATTTTCCATGTACACTATCATGTCATCTGCAAACAATGACAGTTTTGTTTCCTCCTTTCTGATTTGGATGCCTTTCATTTCCTTTTCTTGTCTGATTGCTGTGGCTAGAACTTCCAATACTATATTGAATAGAAGTGGTGAAAGTGGACAACCTTGTCTTGTTCCTGATCTTAGTGGAAAAGCTTTTAGTTTTTGTCCATTGAGTGTGATGTTGGCTGTAGGTCTTTCATATATGAGAGTTGCTAAGATTTTAAGGATTTACTACTTTTAGGGTGGAATTGTATAATGTAAGGGCAAAAAAAGAGGTTTTTCCCTGTTGAAAATAAGAGAAGGGTCTGTAGCAGGCCAGGATTTTATCACTCCAGAAATATGTCATTTGGCATGAGGTTCATTATTTAAATAAAACAAAACAAAACAAAACACTCAGGAAGGGGTTTTACCTTCTCCTCAACTGCTAAAATAATTTAGACAGAGGGCTCTTCCAGGAAGAAGAAGAGATAGCCAAAAAAAAAATAGAGTGAGGGGTTGCAGACCTGCGTGGTGGTGGGGGGCACTTAACAAGGCCTACTTATTCAAAGTCCTCTCTCAGTGCCCTTGTCTCTGCATGGCAGGCAAACAGTTGTTTATCAAACATTTCATTTTTTTCATCTCTGTGTGAATTGCCTTCTTCTCCTTTGAAGTCCCAGACTTCTACCCCTTCTCCTTACTTTAGAGTAGCCTATAAATCCCAGCTGCCTATCTGTAGACCTCAAATTCTTATGGACTCCCGATACATACAAAATTAAAGTTGATGTTTTCCTATTAATCTGTTTCATGTCAATTTAATTCTTACACCAGCAGGAAGGACCTAGAAGGATAGAGTAGAATTTTTTCCTCCCTGACAAGACCTTTTGCCTTGTCTTTCCTTGCCTTGCTTTCCAGAGATATTTACTTTAGAATACTCCTAAGTTGTTTCTCTGTCTCTTTGAAATGTATGTACATTTAAAAAAAGTCTAAATAAACCTCTCAGAAGCTTTAGGATCCAGGAGTGTCTGTAAACATTAAGGAAAACAGTGCCCCCTATCTCCCAGTTTCTGTAAGAACAGGAGCCAAACTTGGGTGAGTTCTTTGCTCACCTTATGAAACTACCTCTTGTCACAAAGATGAAAGTGTAATTTCTTTTTGGATAAGACTAATTATTTAATACAGGTGGTCATCCCCAACTACCAAGTAAATGTAGGATGAACTGTGTGTGGCAAATGGTGGTGCCCCATGTTCTCATCCTTGAGGACTCATTACTGTTTGTTTTGAGAATATATGCGTAATGGGTGGTATTTGCTTGGCTATATAAAAAGCTGAGATTGTGTTTGTCTTTGCAAATTTTCTAGCAGATTGCCTGGGATGCACATCACATTCTGTTTTAATAATTATTGAATAATAAAATTGTTTTTCTCTCCTACTTTTGTGGAGAGCTTTCTGCTTTGGCAGGAGATTTTGTATTTAATTATAGTTCCCCAACTTTGTGAAATAATCACATTTCTAAAGTTTTAGTACTTCATTAAATATTGATTTTATGGCTTATGTTTATAAAAGAAAAAGAAAGGCATCTAAAAGATTTTAGGACCAACAGATTTTTGTTAATTTACCAAAATAATTTTGTTAAAAATGCTTTTTAGTAAATCCTTTTAAGAATTAAATAATGTTAATGTAATACATATATTTATTGGTTTGTCCTAATAATTGTGTACTCTCTGAGAAGAGGATCTATGTTTAATAAATTTCCCTAGTACTTACAAGCTTGTTTATTTCTTTGGGCACCTTGAATATTTCATAGGTGTATTGGGTAACTTATTATCTAATAAATGCCAAAATATGTTTTCAGAATAGTCTATTATTTTGGTATTTATTGCCTTATAACTTACCTCATTTGTATTTTCCTGGGATAAATTTCTTATTAAAAAAGGTCTAAGCAGTAAATGCTATAACTTAGATCTGTGAACGGATAATGTTTCTAAATCTGGGGCGGAGAGCCGTGGTCAGGATGTCCCTTCTAGTTTGTGGTTTTTGAGGCTTCAATAGCAGACCTAGTCATCATAGGTCATTTGGTTCTGATGGTTTTTGTGTTTTTAGATAGTCCCAAATATACTTATGACCCATTTGACAGCAGGTCTGTTTTCTCCTTAATGATGTGGGTTTGTAAGGACAATGATACCCCCATCCCCCCAGAAAAACAATGGTAGCTAATTTCCACGTAAGAGAAAACAAGTTAGTGGAAGTTAATCTACTAAAGTTTCCTATTTATTTTTATTCTGAAAGGATGCAATGAATCTCCCCACCTCCAGAAATGAATAATCCAAGCACTTTGACTTGATACTAGTAGTATGTGGAAATTTTCACTAAGGCTGAATGAATTTGAAACAAACTGTTGTGAAATCTATTGGCTTGGACAACAGTCGTCACTTAAGAAAAAAGTAATGTGCAAATATATGTTTATCGAACTGACACTAATGAAGTAAAGTGATATCTGTTCTTTGTAAGATCATTACCTAATGTTTAATGCTTATAATAAACAACAGTGAACACTTACAAGGTGAAAGAAAATAAAAATGAGTTAAGAAATTTAATGAAATAAGTAAACTAACCCATTTTAATGCAGCAGGGAGGTGAGAGTGCATTCTTGGGGTTAATACCTGAAGTTTGAATGGCCTGTGTGTTCTATCAGGATGTAATATTTGCCTTTCTCAGGCAACATTTCATGAAGAAAACAAAGACGTTTCTAAACAGCTGCTTGATTTTGGACTGTGGCTGACCAGTATTAGGAAGGAGCTGTTGTTCCTAATCAGAACAGACATTGGTCTCTTTCTCATGCAAGTAATTACTTCTAACAGCATTTGAGTCATAATTCAGCCAAGGATTGATTCTGATTGTATGAGGTTGCTAGGAGACACCCTTCTCTGAATGTGAGTGAAAAAATATCTCCTTCACGGTGCAGACTTTTTAGAATTATGTATATTAAATTTTAAGATGATATGTGAATTAAACATTTTCATAAAATTAAAGATAAAAGGTTTTGGTTCCTTCAAAATATGTAGCTATATAAAGAATTGCTGGCTTAACTTTTAATCTAAAATTTCTGCATTTCAACATTAAATAAGTAAAATGCCCTCTACATGGTAGGATTTTTGCTGTGCATCTACAAATGTGAGAGGATATTAATTAGCATGTTGTTAGAGTGTAAGGGATTTTAATAGCCTGACTGGAAGGGAGTCCGCATGTCCCTGGAAAATTATAAGCAGCAATTCACAAAGCTATAACTGATAACCAGATGGATAAGTATGGAGTTAATGTTATTTCTTCTGGGACCAAAATGTCAAAATGAATATCTAATTAGGCTGCTGAACAACTTTTAGAAACACAAAGCAGAAATAAATCAAAGAGCAGTTTTAAGAGCAATAAGAAGTGAATAAAGCCATCTTAATATTAAAATAAAATCAAAAGGAGTAAAGCTTTGGAATACAGTATATGGCTACTATACCTATTTAAATAGAATATATGAAGTGTATTTAACTCTCATGAGGTATTTCACACTGATTTATAATTGGTGAAATAAGTACCATGGATACAAATTAAACAAAGACAAAATTATATTGCTAGCAGCTTATAATAATTGGCTAAGTGGTCAGAGTCATTTTTGCATGAGAAAAAAATATACTCCTGATGGTTTGTCGAATCCTATAAAAGAATCATTTACTTAAAATTTGCATCAATAAATATTTGTTACTTGCTCTGGGGATAGAGGTGATGGAAACCCCACTAGGCTCAAAGATCATAAAATTTACCCATGGCGATTGAGGTAACTTGTTAAACTGGGACATAGAGTTCTCCAAACTGTATAATAATTTTTGTAATTTAGGGTATGTATATTTATAAAACAAGCATATTTTTAAAGAATTTTGTTCTCGATTTCCCTATTCTTTAATTCTATTTAAGACTAAAGATTAAACAGACCATATATGTTTCATATTTTAACTCTGCTTTGAAGCATGGTGAGATAATAAACTGTAGGTTTTTATGGTTTCCATACTGTTTGTAGTATCACTCCTTATACCATGGAGAGCTTGAAACACACACACAAAGCCATAAATCTTGATAAGTAGTTATTTTTTAAATGATCAGTAATCTCCAAAAAAAAAGAATTTCCAAGATATGAGGATAATAGCTTTTTTTTGAGACATTCAAAAAAGATGGTCAGAATATTTGGTTCAAAGTCAGCACAGTATTGTGGCTAAAGGCTTCAGCTACAGGGTCATTCAAAACTGTTTAATTCAAAGATCCACCAGTTAATGTTGTTACGCCTCTGGGAAAAATATTGTACTTACCTCTTAAATAATGGTTCTCAGTCTACACATTAGGTAGATTAGGTATCACTGTTATGGAGATTCCATAAGAGTTAAATGGAAAATGAATGTAAATCACTTGGGAAGTTGTTCATTACATTAAGTAAGCATGCAATAACGCTGATTATTATGGTCTGGTTTACATAAGCATCAGGTAAACATGAAAATATCTGGGAAATTGGGTAAGTTTGTCAGTCATCACATGCTTTCTTCAAAGTATCATTTTTTTCCTTAATTTTTTGCCTCAGTACTTTTTATGTCTGTTACTTTTTGAATTGTTGTTCCTTGCTCACATTCTTACACGTTAACTTGTCCTTACTGTAGAGGAGAACTAGCTGCAAAAACTGTGTATTGCTGCTTTTGAACCCATACGTGAGGCAAGCCAAGATCTTTGGCGCATCAACCTCTTATATATGTGAATGGAGTCAGCCCACCCTCTCTCTCATGAGCATGCCCAGTGCATCAGTACTTTCCCTTTAAATAGCAGTACTTGCTTCTTAAATGTCATCAGTGTTACAAACCATTTAACATATGAGTTTCAATACTTGGGTACTCCTCTTGTATGGATTTAGGCTAAATACCGGTCAGTTCACCAGTTTTTACAAAATAAATATTAGCTAAATTAAAATTTTTGAACTTGCTTTCACTTTCGAGAATTGCTTCAGATTTCCAGTGTTTCCATGGGTATTGTAAGGTAGCATGTAAGAGTTAAATGTTGAAATGGACTTTTCCATGGGAAAATGCTTATTTAGACCCAGTAGTGATATATAATAGCTGTGTAGTATTTTTTGTGGTTATGATGGAGTCACATGAATCACCTATATTGATTACTGTTCTTTTCAATGACTAATGGTCATTGAAGTCTAAAAGGAGAGAAAAAGATACAAAAGAGGGAGATACCACTGTTCTTCAGAGCTCGGCAAATGCATTGGTTCAGGCTCTCAGAGAAGACTCCAAAATGGGATAAGATGTGCAGGAGGTTAATTTAGGATAAATCCTCGTTAAGGATAAAGGGAAAAAGAGCAGAAGAAAGCAGGGAACACCTTCAGACCGAGGTATAGGATTTAATCCTAGGAAAAGAAAGCATGAAGGAAGGAGGTTTGGACAGGAAGAGCTTCGGGCAGCAGTACTGTACTCAGAGACACACGCTGAGCAGGAACAGTTTGGCATTGAAAGCTCTTCTGTGCTCAGTCACTGGTTTGGAGCAACCCAGAGGAAGTGTGGCCTCGAAAAGCAAGGTGGTTGGAGGCTGTCAGCCAACAATGCTGCTCTCTGCAGCAGGTACTTGAAGGGTGACCTGAGCACTTGGTAAGGCATCACAGTAAGTCTTCATTCAGATTCTCGACGGACTATTCATCACAGACTCTTAATAATAAACCAGTACTGTGTGCTTCAGTAATCCTGGTTCTATTAGGGAAACATAACCTCAAACTCATAATAATAGGCCATTTTTATATTGATATCCTAGATGATAGGCATTTTCTTTAGTATTTGCAGTTGATCTCTTTCTATAAATAATATTTAAAATACTTATTTTCTTCCATTTCATAGGTTGCCTTTTCATTCTGTTGGTGGTTGCTTTGCTGTGCAGAAGGGTTCTTGTTTCATTCAGTCCCACTTGCTTATTTTTAGTTTTGTTGCTTATGCTTTAGGTGTCATATCTAAAAAATAATCACAAAGACCCAAATCAATGAAGGGTTTAACATCCAAACTATGTAACTGTCGAAAAACAAAATTCAGCCCAGTAAACTTGAAGATCTAATTGGCTGATTAAATGATTCATAAATCAGGCAGCATCTCATTCAACAAGTAGAACGGAGCTCCAAGGGGTTGTACAAAATGGAAGGTTTTTAATAGGAAGTAGAGTCAGGGGAGTTAGTTAGCTAAAGAAAAAAAAGGGTTATTTTTAAACCAGGAACTCTTCATGAGGGTTGGGGGAGGGAACTCTAGGGGTTTTATCAGCGATTGACTCTTTTCCCTTTGGGAAATAGAGACGGACCTTTTCACATATCACATTACAGGTGCTTGACCAGAAAAATTCCAGACAGGTTGATTAAGATTATATTTCTGGGAGAGGTTGACACAGCAGTTAGGTCAGGCATAAAGTCTAGGTTTGGGTTTTAACACAAGTGATACTATTTTGGCCTGTGATGGTCTCTTTAACATGATGAACTCATACAAGTCACTAGCAAAGGACCAAATAATTCAATTAAAGTATGGACAAAAGAACCAAATAGATGTATTTTCCAGACAAGATATTAAAATGGCCAGCAGGTACTTGAAAAGGTGCTCAACATCACTAATCATTAGGGAAGTATAAATCAAAACCACAGTGAGATAATCACCTCACATCTGTTACAATAGCTATCATTGAAAAGGCAAGGGACAGCAAGGGCAGGCGAAGGTGTGGCGGAAACGGAAACCTCTTCCACTGTTGGTAGATGCACAAACTGGTACAGCCACTGTGGGAAACAGTCTAACATTTCTGAGGAGCTTTCATTACTTTAAAATTATCCATAGAATGACTGTGATAAGATGGGGAAAATTATAGTAGTGGAACTGGAGTCCCCTGTAGGAACTCCATGTCCGTGTAACAGAACAGGAGTTGGAGCTAAAAACCTGGATTTGCCTCTGAGCTCTATTGCTTATTGAGTACTAGGTCGCTCACTATCTCTGAGCTTTATCCCCTCTGTGTATTTCACAGTGTAACTGGGAAAATGGCGCCCATCGCAGAGCCTGCAGGGAAAACTTCCCAGGAGGAGGCACAGGCTCTCGACAGCAAGAGCCGAGGTGAGGCGAGGTCTTCTCAGCCAGAGAACCACCAAATGCTCGCCAGGCTGAGGCCCCACTACGGCCACACAGGCAAGGCCAGCAGGGCTGGCAGTGCCCAGGCAGATAAAAGGTATTGTGGTGAACAGGTCATTTTATTATAATTTTATAATATCTTCTACTGTATGCTTTTGTTAAAAATTATTTTGTATATTTTTGGTGATGTGTTCTTTTAAATAAATTATTACTTTGCCAGTTTCCATGAAAAACCACATTGATTATTTTCTTTTATCAGAGTAGCAGAACAATATAGATTCATTTGGGATCTTTATGATACCAAATCTTACCCTCCGTGAGCATTGTTCATATCTCAATGTATTTAAATGTATATGGATTACTGATCAGTTTCTGGTACACAGAAGTATCATTTTTCATTCTTTTTATTAAGGACATTATGGGATACATAATTATTATATATTCCAAGTGAAACAATAATATAGGATGTGGTTATAGAAATCTTGTCTGAATTACCTTACCACCAGTTTGCCCAGAATCCCAGTGAATTCATTCTTGATTTTATTACTGAACTGGTTCTTTAAAATACTTAATTTTATAACCAAGATATTGCCTCTGAGGGTTTTGAAAGGTAATTACTTGGCTATATTATGTGAAGCTTAAAATTTCCAGGAATAAGTGATGCATAAGATTGCATCCTCAGAGACTTAGGCTAATAGTTAACAAAACAACGAAATATCAGTAAGAAAATGCAGAGAATACCTTTAATCAAACTGAGTAAATATTTGAAATGAAAACATATAACATGAAGTTATAATTTTGATGGTGAATGTTTCTGGGATCATGTATTACATATATGACATATTATTTATTCTTATCTCAATAAATGGTGTTTTGAGTTCTGAAAGAGAGAAAATTAAGTAGTACTTAATACATCTTTGTTTCAAGTTCTAATTACTACAAAATTATACTTTGTCATCAAAAGTATAATATTAACTTTATAAAAACAATTTTATTTCTCCATGTTAACTTTCTCTAACATGACCATTTCTTTAAAGAAAGCTAATATTTTTCTCAATAAATGTGTTCTACAACTGCTGGTGGAGAACACAGTGATAGTGTTGTAAACAGAGCATATACATACAGCTCATGTATCATGATTTAAAAATACTCATCGACTTCTACTTCAACCAGTAGTCATAACCAATAAATTCCAACCTCTATGCTATTATCTTTCATTTCATCTCTTTGCCTCTCTTATTTATTGGCATTCAGTTCCACAAGTTTCTTTTTGTTTAGATCAATTTGGTAATTTTTCAAGTTTATATTGTTGTAAACAAAGGAGGTGGCCGGAGTAAATCTCGGTTCTTCTGACAGCCCGTTTTCAGCTAGGTTACTCTCTCTCAGGTTGCTGGCTTGGCCATCACAATCGTGCGTCGCCGACGTACTGCCACGGTATGTGTCTGATCCACTGTATTGTGCTGCACAGTGATCAATTGCCTGTCCAACTTGGCTCTGCACTTCTTATTTTCATGGAAATTTCTTTCTTGGCTATTCTTAGCTACACTCTACTTCCTTCTGTCTCTGCCCATCCATACTCTTTATGCATCTCAAGGGTTTAATAAATTAAACTCCAACATACACATTAGATGCTGGAAGCATTAATGTATTAACAGTCACAATCAAAACCATTCCTGTAAACCTGCATTAGAAAATTTGGATTGCAGGGAACTTAATGGAAGTGTCCTACTTTCCAGAGTCATTTGTTTTGATGAGAGCCTGAGTGTAAATTCTGTGCAAAACACAGACAGCTATTATGCAGTTAATTATGCACAAAGTAAACAAGTACAACTGCAAACAGCAAAATACCACCTAATAATGAATAACTCCAGATTTATGGTATGCATGCCCAATCTGTAAAGGCTTCTACTCATGAATCTAAAATGAATGGAACATTACCTAAATGATCCAAAATGAAGGATTTAATACATTGCTCTACCCTTATTGCTACTTATTTCTTGTCAGCAGATTTTTCACTTTGCCTTAATTTATTGAATATAAACACTATGCAAATGTTTGGGTCATATTTAAAAGCATATGGCTTATGCTATGATTACTGGTTAGGCATTTTATTACAAATTACTTGTTAAGCAAATCACTTTCTTAATTATACAGGTCAACATATAATCACCATGTGCACATGTATTTGTTATACAAAGCTCCACTAAATAAACATACTGTGCATAATTTAGGGAACATGTTTATACATTGTTCACAATGTGTGCGTCAGTGTTTCCTGATATTTTTATCAATGTAAATAATTTCTCTTATAATGAACATTTAAAATTTTGTAACTTCTGCTAGTCTGGGGATTTTTTTGAAATTAGATAAAAAATTTATCGAGTGATACATTTTATTTGGGATCAACCTCCCATAAGAAAGTGATCATTGCAAAGCTACTAAATAAATTGAAATAATATTATATTTTATTAATTTACATAAAATACTGTAACTTGTTTTTATCCCTTTTTGTTTCAAAAAGTTAATATGACTCACAAAGTGCCAAAACTGCAATAATTTAAGGAGTATATAAATATCTCAGGGTTAAGAGACTGTAAAGGTGGAAAAAATAAGATCTAACAGAATTAAGATTAATTCACAAAACACATGTTGATAGACTTGAGCATTGGACAAACTTGGTAATGAAAACAGCCATTACCATCAGCCATCTTGGTAATGAAAACAGACACAGAAAAACAAATGGTTAATGATGTATGTCAAACTGACCCAGAAAATTCTGAGCAGCCCACTTCTTCTTTGTTCTGAAACTGCAGAAACGTATTCTGCTCATCCTTGTAGAGAAAACGCGTGTTAAATGTGTTGAAGCAGGTTCATCTACTGTGAGGAATATACCATTTCAGTGCAGCATGTTGATAGTGGGAGAGGTTGTGTGTGTGGTTGGGGGATGAGGGGCACATGGGCACTCTCTACTTTCCACTCAGCTTTGCTGTGCCCTGAAAACTGCTCTAAAAGTATTCTTTTAACTCAAAAAGGTTGAAAACAATATTCTCATAATTCATTTTTGTGACAGGTTATAGGCTGTTCCTCATTCAAACCTTTCATGTAAAAAGATAGCATAATTATGGTACAGGTGAGTCAAAGCCGCTTCCTAGGGGAATAGGGAAAGTGATGTGTACATAGGTCCAAAATGTACTTTCGCTATGCAATGTTACAGAATGCATTCTTTAAGCTATTTTTGTAAACCAGTGCCTATTCCAGGTTCTAAATTGATATGCATTCCAGACTGTTGTGGCATATTTATGCATGTCCTAACACATTAGGCCACCCATATATAATACATGATTTTACAATAGAAATACTGTAGTGGCTTGAGAATCTCTTTCCTTGAGAGTAACCTACAGGTAAGGCATGCACGAAGGGCAGTGATAAAAAATAAATAGTTTGGAATGGTTTGGGAGGACCCTTTGGTTAATTGAAAACAGATTGCTGCACTTGGCTTGCATGCAGTCTTTGACACCAGGGCATTCGTGAGATCTCACTCAAAGATAAGTGCCTCATTTACTTTGAGAAAATGTTCAGTATTTGGATATTTTAGCTAACCATGTTTTAGAACAAATTCTCTAAGCTGTAGCTATATAACACCATTTAAAAAACCTCACTTGAGGATGTTTATTGATTTTAGAGAGAGAGGAAGGGAGAGAGAGAAATGTGGATGTGAGAGAAAAACATCAATAAGTTATCTCCAGTTTGTGCCCTGACTGTGGATTGAACCCATAACCTTGGTATGTGCCCTGACTAGGAATTGAACCCACAATCTTTTAGTGTATGGGACACACTCCAACCAACTGAGCCACCAGGCCCGGGCTATGTATCACCTTTTTAATAAAAGTAAATAAGGTTGTTTCATTAGGAGGAAAAAACAGGTAATAGCAGGTCATAGTTCTTGTTTAAATTACTACTGTTATTTTGTGTTACAGGACTAAAACAGATGGAATGCCAATGTATGGGGGGTGAAAATATTAAATCAACTGCCATATTTGTGCATTTTCAATTTGTATGCAAAGCTTAGCTTATGGCTTTCTCATTTTCTTGCTTGGATAATTACTCTCTTGCTCTTTTCTATTTTTATTATTATCAGCTTTCTCTTCATATGATTTATTTTGTGGGTTGTAAGGGGATCATGATATTATTATGTATTCTTAAAATATACTTCTGGATTGATTGCTTTGAATATAATTTATTCTGAAATATCAATAATTATTTTCAAAAAGACAGTGAGAGAGTGAAAAACTTCAGAAATGTGCCAAAGCCTTAATGCAAAGATGACTGCACCATTTCAACTGTATTTAATTCTTTAAAGAAAGAATATCATTATTGGTTAGAATTATGGAATTTGGGTATAGAAAAGAAGAAGGGAAAATGGAATTAGTAGCAACTAAAATAAAAATTTCAAACCTTTTAATACCTTCAAAATTCAAATTAAGTGTATACATCAAGATGATCTCTTCAGATTACTCATATTTCAGACAAAAATGAACCATTTTATCACTTTAAATTTTTGAGATGATAAGCATTTTAGAAAGTTTTAAGCTAAATTTTACTATGAATATTACTTGGGAGTTGGAATATTTAGCTAAAGTGCATTTTACTTGTTTTTGTTTGCATGCTTCATCATGTTGCTCATTGGAAGACTAGAAATGCCTCTTTAAAAAAAAGTTATTTTTGACCAATGGAACAGAACAGACAGCCCAGAAACAAACCCAGGTCTCTATAGTCAACTAATATTTGACAAAGGGAGCAGCAACATAAAATGGAGTAAAAATAGCCTCTTCAACAAATGGTGTTGGGAGAGCTGGACAGCTATATGGAAAAAAATGAAATGCAAGCACCAACTTATACTACACACCAAAATAAATTCAAGGTGGATAAAAGACTTATATGTGTTGTGATACCATTAAAGTCCTAGAGGAGAACATAGGCAGAAAAATCTCAGATATTGCACGCAGCAACATTTTTGCTGATATGTCCCCTAGAGCAAGAAACATAAAGAAAAGAATAAACAAATGGGATCTCATCAAAATAAAAAGTGTCTGCAAGGCTAAAGAAAACAATTTTAAGTAAAAAGGGAACCAACTGTATAGGAAAACATATTTGCCAATGATACCTCAGACAAGGGTTTAACCTAAAAAATATACAAAGAACTCACACGACTCCACTCTAAGACAAACAACCCAATTAAAAAATGGGCAAAGGACTTGAATAGACACTTCGAGGAGGACATACAGAGGATCCAGAGAAACATTAAAATATGCTCAATATCGCTAGCTATCAGAGAGATGCAAATTAAAAGCACAATGAGATACCACCACACACTGTTCAGAATGGCCAATATAAACAAATCAACAAAGAAGTCTCAGAGAGGATTAGGAGAAAAGGGGACCCTAGTTCACTGTTGGTAGGGGTTGCAGACTGGTACAACCACTATGGAAAACAGTATGGAATTTTCTAAGAAAACTAAAAGTGGATCTGCCTTTTAACCCAGCAATTCTACTGCTAGGATTATATCCTAAGAACCCCAAAACACCAGTCCAAAAGAACCTATGCACCCCAGTGTTCATAGCAGCACAATTTACAATAGCCAAGAGTTGGAAGCAACCTAGGTGCCCACCAGTAAATAAATGGATCCAAAAACTATGGTACATTCACACAATGGAATTCTATGAAGCAGAAAGAAAGAAGGAGCTCTTACCCTTTGCAACAGCATGAATGAAACTAACTTGAAAGCATTATGCTGAGCGAAATGAGCCAGGTGGTGAAAGACAAAACCATATGATCTCACCTTTGACAGGAACATAATCAACAAAACAAACAAACAAGAAAAATATAACCAAAGACACTGAAACAGAACAGGCTGATAGTGACCAGAGGGGAGAGGGGAGGGAATTTCAGGGGAAAGGGGGAAGGGTTTGCAGGAACACATGTACAAAAACGGGTGGGGGTCGAAATGGGAAGGGTGTGGGGAGGTTGGGGGGGATGGGCTGGGATGGGGGTAAAAGGCAGAAAATTGTACTTGAGCAATAATTAAAATAAAAATAAATAAATGTAGTGAGTTACAAGTACAAAAAGTTGTTTTCCTAATAGTATAAAGCTTATTTTTAGGATTTAGAAAAATGTTTATCCAATAACATTATAACTTAAACACACAAATGAATTTTTCCTTGTGTATTATCTTTTACTTCAGGCCGATTTTTCTGGAACTTTGAAGATTTATGTGACATGCTTCTGTCAGTGCTTTCTTTGGAGTTGCCATAAGTCTGGTAATATTCACCTTGGCATTTACCTTCAGAAGGGCAATCTAAGCGTGATAGTGCTCATTTATGAAAAAACACTCCAGTATGTCTTTGCAGAATAAACTTTACTCTAACCAAGGAATTGTAAAGAAAACTTGTTCAGTTTTGTTTTCATAGGAAATACTACCTTCCATTCAATATGGTTATTTTTTATTTCTAAATGCATCCTAATTGCCTTGCCTCTAACTTTAATAGCAAAAGAAATGACCAGAGTATCAAAGCTACATGTAGGTAACTTTTTAAGGGTTAACAGAGATGTATAATTATGTTACTTATCATATTCACTACCAATTCTAGTAACAAGTAATAAAGGATATAAGCATTTATATTTTGGAATCCTTCCTCCATACCAGAAATCAATGAAAAGCAGCTTCCAGGAAATATTATTGAAATTGTTAAGGACAGAAGAAAACAAAAATAGTAAACTATAATATTAGAGAAACAATCAACTTCCCAAGACTCTAGGAAAAGGAAGAAGAAGCAAATGGATAAGGAGAAAAGAAAGAATTAAAAGATGCTATTGGAAAAGAAACCTAGGGGCTTAATGAAGATTTTTAAATTAAAATAATAATTTATGTAATATAAAAAATCTGGTATGTTTACCCATGCATGTACCATTTTCTGTAATGCCATGTAATTCCATTTCCTATGTAATTCCATTTCCATTCTCTACATTTCTTTTTGTAGATAAATTAACATCTGATGTCATTTTCTCCTCCCTGATGGACTTCTTTTGCCATTTCTGATAGTTTGCACCTGTTGGTGGCAAAACCTCTCACCTCCTGTGTGTCTGAAAAAGTTGCTATTTAGCTTCTGGGTTTGAAAGATATTTTGTTAGGTATATAATTCTACATTGACAGTTTTTCTTTCAACATTTTATAAAAATTGCTGAAAGAAACAATTGAGATGAGTAATGTCTTCTCACATTGTTGCTGATGAGAAATCCATTGTAATTCTTACTGCTCTTCCTCTTGGATGTAATGTCTTTTTCTGTTGTTTTAAAAATATATATATTATTTATTTTTAGAGAGAGGAGAAAGAAGGGAAAAATAGAGGGAGGAAACATCCATGTGAGAGAATTGCTTCAGTTGGTTGCCTCTTGTACCTTCCCTGACCTGGGCTGAATCTGCAGCCCAGGCGTGTGTCCTGACCAGGAATTGACCCAGCACTTCCGGTTTATGAGACGACTCTCCAACCAACTGAACCACACTAGTTAGGGCTTTTTCTGTTCACTTTTAAGATGTTTTCATTATCATTAGTTTTGATACACCTGTGTGTAGGGCTTTTTATTTTTTTCATGTTACTTGTGCTTGGGAAACCTCAAATGTTTTAGATCTGTGTGCTTATGGTCTTCATTAAATGCAGAACTTTTTAAAAAAGATTTTATTTATTTATCTTAGAGGGGAAGGGAAGGAGAGAGAGAAATATCAATGTATGGTTGCCTCTTGTGCATCCCCTGCCAGGAACCGGGAACTAGCCTGCAACCCAGGCATGGGCCCTGACTGGGAATTGAACCGCGATCGTGTGGTTCGCAGGCCCGCGCTCAACCACTGAGCTACACCAGCCAGGGCAAAATGCAGAACTTTTTTCAGGCATTATTTCTTCAAATATATATTCTGTGCCTCTCCTCCGTTATCTAAAATGCCAAATCCAACTAAATACATATTGAACAGTTGAGATTATGTCATAAGTCAGTGATACTGTTTTAATTTATTCAATTTTTCTCTCTCTACATTTCATTTTGTATAGATTATATTGTGATAAATCCAAGTTCACCAATCATTTCTTTTTTAAATATCCAATTTGCCATTAATCCCCATTAAGTATATTTTTTACTGACATTGTAATTTTTATCTCTAGACATTTAATTTGGTCTCTTTTGAATGTATGAATATAGCTATAATTACTACTTCATTATCCTCTTCTGCTAATTCCAATATGTGTCACTTTTTAGTCAATTTTATCAAGTTATTTTTCTCTATTATGGGTCATATTTTATGCTTCTTTCCATGCCTTGTAATTTTTTTACTGAATGACAAAAAGTGACATTTTATCTTGTTGGGTGCTGTGTTGTTTTTTTTTAAATTCTTCCTATAGCTATTCTTGAGCTGTGTTCTAGGATACAGTTGTGTAATTTAAAAATAGTTTGATCTTTTAACACTGAGTAGTGTTCCCCATGCCCCATGAATTTTACATTTGTCCACTCTTGTTTGGCTGCCCAGATACTATTTATTCCATGCCCTCTGTGAGTGTCAAGTACTGTTCCCGCTAACCTTTTGAAGATTCTTTCCCTGGTCTTGGGTAGTTTCTTTCATACTTCTGCTGGTCAAAACTCTGCTACATAATGAAAAGAGATTCTCTGCAGATGCCTGGGATTTTCTCTGCAGCTTTCTCGTCTCCTGTACTCTGTCCTGGAACTCTTGGCCAGGGAGTGTTCCGGCATTTCTTGTAAGAACTAGGGTCATCTTGGCAGTAACCGTGGTAGTAAAACCAGAGCACTGTTTCTGTGTTCTCTCTGTTGTAGCATTTATCTGCTGCTTGAATAAATACAAGCTAGTAAATAAAGTAGACTTTTAATTTCCAAAGGAAGAAGGAAGAAAGAAAGGGAATCAGGGGAGAGAATGACAGAACATAGAGACCTTTAGACCATAATTTATTATTTTTAAAATTCAAAATATACATATATTATATATTTTTTAAGAAACAAGTTATGTTGTTAACTCTCATCAGCAGACCCATCAAATGAGATTAACACATTTTATAAATTTTTGTTTTATCAATCAAATTTTCCAAACCAGCTGGTGAAATTTGAGTTTGCATTTAAATTTATACTAATTTAAATAATTTACTAGTAATGATAAAATAATTTATGAGAGTATATAGCATAAA
Source organism: Sturnira hondurensis (assembly GCF_014824575.4). Lineage (NCBI taxonomy): Eukaryota > Metazoa > Chordata > Mammalia > Chiroptera > Phyllostomidae > Sturnira > Sturnira hondurensis. Next base: position 7,071,764 of record NW_028088227.1, on the reverse strand, counting down.
ATGTGATAAACTCTTAATAGCATTTTCTCAAAGATTTCCTGGATAATATATGAATAGCAGATTAATGTGAAACAAATCTAAGATCATAATGTCTACCTGCAAGTTAGTTCACTTTCAACTAACGATTGCATGAATTATAGAAATGAATCTTATAATCATAGCTTTCTCACATCTCTAATTGAACAGTCATATACTAGTTCATTATAAGAAGAAAGATCTTTTTATTTAAGTGTTAATATCAAAACAGTTTGAAACTTTATATTGTTCATTTTGTTTTATTGTACTTTTGAAGTACTAAATTGTACTCAGTGGTATTCTTTCTTTTTCCATCATAAAGAATCTGGTGAAGACAGTGGACATCCAATTAGCCACTCACTTGACACTACAGCTTTCTGTTCAGAATGATGTCTGGCTTTGAGATGCACTGAAGATTGACTCTCTCGTGGCACTTTGCTATCAAACATTTAGGTGGATTGCATTAAGGATATTAATTTCCCTGCCAATCTCTCAGAGTTTCAGAATGTCCAATAATACAGCAATATGGTAAGAAGACTTGAATCCATTGTCATAACATAGAAATGTTATTATTTTGTCTGAGCCTGCAGCCTTGTATAGTGATGGCATTACTATGTCATGTCTCTTTGTAAAGTAATCACATTGTGCCGTATTAAAAAGAAAGGGAAAAGAAAATATGTAAGTACAATTAGAAGCCACATATAGCAAGTGGTTTTTTTCAGATTTCCCCAAGTGAAATATTTTATTCAGGATAAACATTATAATATTTAGTATTTTGTTTATAAAAATAAGCATAGAATTTCTACAAATTTGCTAATCATTCCATAGAACCCATACATTGTCTATCATTATTAGTCTAGCTTCACTAATAGTCATAACAATTCTGCGAGTTTAATCTTATTTCTTCAAATATGTTATCAGTCCCTCAACAATATATATATTTTTTCTTCAACAATACATAAATATATATTCAATAGCCTCCAGATGACATGAATATTAGTGAAATGAATTAAAACCTACCCTCAAAGAATATATATTCAATAAGGAGGATAGGAGATAAGCATACAACACACATATTTACAGACTGGAGACTGGAAGACATAATACATAAAAAGCTAAAAATCAAATTGTCATGAGGGTTCAGAGGGAGCTTACAACAGACCAAAATAAAGAAAAGCTCCGTGAGGAAGTGTAATTTAACATGGCTTATAGATGAGTCTTACATCTGATTGGAGGAAGAGGTTATTCTACTAAAAAATAAAACTCACACAAAAGTTTTAAGATGTGGGTTTTTTTTTTCTTGAGACAAAGGTAATCCATTTGATAAAACCATAGAAAGTATTCACAGGAAAAGAATAAGGTATAGTGTCTGAGTACCCATTATAAGGATACAACCATTGGTAAGATGAGGAACTTACGCTAAAATTGTTTTTAAGTAGGCAGGTGCAGTGTGACAAAGCAACCACTACAGAAGCACCAAGGGATATATTTTCAGCTAAATTGGAAGACTGAGACAACCCCAAACTCAATCTTCTGAGTACCCCAACCCCAAACCCAGAGTTTCTCCATGGCCAAAAACTCTGGGTAGAGGGGCCATAATATTAGATCTCAGAAATCTCCAGTATCTTAAGGAAGGACTCCAAGGGGAACTCTTAAACTTAGCTTGCTGCAAACAAGCTAAGAATGGAGAGCTTGAATGCCAGTATGAGAGTATCAGAGTGGCTGAAAAATGGAAGCTCAGGAAGTACAAGCAAAATATCTACTATTTATTTAGTAAATCATCATGATGTCCAGACTATGTCCCATACCAGCAAATAACTTGTAAAGAAACTTAAAACTCAGAGATGATGTTAAACCCCCCCCAGAGACAGGTCAGTTTAGGAAAGGCTGAGAAGTCATGGTTATTATTACACCCTAGCAAGACAAAAGGGAATTCTTGGGCAGGAAGGTCTGAAAAGCTGCCTGGCCCACTCATGCCATCTAGCAAAAAGTGCTTATAAACAGTTGCTTTGGGAAAGGTACCCATTCAAAAAGGAACAAAAAAATGAAAATATGCATCATTCATACAAAAATATTATAGAACAAAAAAAATAGCAGTATTCTTTTTTTTCTGGACAGGTTAGAAAATCTTACTAGCAAGATACTGCCCCACAGTAGACATTCCAACATAAATTTTTAAAAAAACCTTTAAAAAAGCAAATACTTCTATGCAGGATGAACAGAAAACATACATATAAAAATTCTGAGATAGTATGATCAAATTGTTGGATGGTAAATATAAACATGCAGAATTCAGGAAATAAATAGAAGAAAATTACTTGAGAAAGGAGACTAAACTGTAAGACACAAAGGAGGATACATCTCATTAAACTATTAACCAGACATAAATGAAACAAGTGAAAAAATTGATAAAGCTATTATTTAAGGAGATTGATAAAAAAATGACATAGAAAATAATCAAAGGGGGTTTATACAAGTGCACAATTGGATTGCCAATGCTGAAAAATAGAATAATAAAATAGAACACTTAGTGTTTACATTTAAATAAAGATATAATAATATATTATTTTAAATGGCATTAAATTTGGTCTTGACTGGTATGGCCCAGTTATTTGGGAGTTGTTTCACAAAGAGAAAGGTCATAGGTTTGATTCCCAAGGAGGGCACATGATTGGATATCAGGTTGGTCCCTGGCCAGAGAGCGTTCGAGAGGCAACCAGTAGATGTCTCTCTCTCACATGGGTGTTTTGCCTGTCTCTTCCACCCTTCCTTCCCCTCTCTCTAAAAATAAATAACATCTTTAAAAATAAATAAATGGCATTAAATTTAGATTGCTCATTTCAGTATTGTGATTCAGTTGAGCGATGTCCAGCTTGACTTTGCATGTGTATCTCTCCACATCTTGACTACTTGAATACCCAATCAAATGCTAAATTTCTCAGTAATGTCCAGTGTCCCTAATAACTATCTGGGACCAATCAGATGTGACCATCTGTTTGTTTCAATTTCAGAAAACAATGAGTATTATGACAGTCAATATAGTTTGAGTTTTTGTCATATTTTTATTTTACTTCACTTTTGCTATTCACATGATTTATTGACATACAGATTTGATATAACTTTCTTCTCTGACATGGTCATAGGTGGTACATATTTTTAATGCTCAATACATGTAATGTTCTGTTGAATATTGTAGATGGTCAGTGAATATTTGCTGATTTAATGAATAATGTATAAGTATTGATGATTAGGTTAAGTGATTTTTAACAGACTCAGTCTAGCTGACTGCATCTGTCACACACACACTGTGTACACTCTATCTCTCACTTGAAAGCTTTGGCAATTTGAGCCATAATAGACAAAAACATACATGTATATATGCAGGATTGTATTTTTTATAAACCACATATATGATTTAAAATCCCATCCTGATTTGGGATTGAAATTTTTAGTGCCTCCAAATCAAATGTAGGGAATCAGGCTGTAAAATATTACATATTTCAGAGTTCTTCAGACACATCTGTGTCATTAATTTTTATCCTCTCCAAAATTTGTTCACTAACAGATTCTAATGAGAATCTTGCTCTTTCTGGCTTGATCCATCTTTTGATTAGTCAGCTTGAATAAAAGAATATAGTGATTATAGTTTTTTACATGAAATGACATGCTCTCATTATTTTCTGTCTTCAGACAGTCAGGTACAGAATGTATTAAAATCTATCTATAATTCTTAAATAGCTTTGCATGTTGTAATCTGCCTAGCAGCATCTTCCACAAGTTCCTTATTTTATAGGGTAAATCTTGAGTGATACTGATATATATCTAATTCTTTGAACAGGCTTTTTCTCTCCCCACTGCCCATCCATATAAAGTTGTCTCTGCTTGCAGTATTTTCCATTGTTATTCACATGCAAAATTTATGCTAAAGCCATTAGCTTTAAATGTTTTTTTGCTTTGTGGGAAAGGCATATTGGGTCATTTCTTCTCTTCTCTCATGCTTTCTGTATTCATCCATCAGAGTAATTGTTATGTTGAGTTGTAAATATTTTCTTAGATGCCTCTTTCCCATTGGATTTTGAACTCTTCAATGATGTGAATGTTGTCATAATCTTTATAAGCACATTATCTTAAAAATTATTTTGAATTAGTTGGTGCTCAATAAATGATGGGTAGTTTATTTAATTTTTAATAACTTCATTTTTTTACCAATGAAGCCCAGTAAGTTTATATTTAAATTTTTTGAAATCTTTTGGACATGTCGCATTATATTGTATATTACTCTGCAAACACTTATATCAAGGGCCTTTCCATTACCACAGATCTGTGGATAATGTGCTTTATCTTCATTTTTAAAAATTTGTACTCCTCTTTCTGGTCAGCCTAAGCAAACTGCCTCATCTCTCTGCACCTCACTTTCAGACTCGGTGAAATAATGGTAATAACAACAACAGCCACAATAGCATCTAGCATATTAATTTGTTGTGAGGATTAAACCAATTCATGCACATAAAATAGAGTTCTTTTTATCTATTTATCTCCTAACATGCTTTTTATCATCATTACTTTTTCCAGTTGCTTTTAAAGCTATTTCCTTTTCTCACCCTTGACTTTGTCAACAGTGTCCAAATGGGAAACGCCTCTCACATCTCTTTGGAAGGCCAACCCATTCTGGAAGTGGCCGCTTCCCAAGTGCTTGTGATAGACATTTTTTTTTAAGGCCTCGCTGCCAATGATTGGGACCATTTCTCAGAAACAAAACTGATCCTGAACAAAATGTATGTTTCAGAAACCATTCAGGGGAAATGACAGTTTGCACCTAATTGTACTTAATAAGAAGTTCCATTTTAAAAAGAAAAATCAATTACAAATTTATTAAATTATCATTACTAATATTAGTACTTGGTTATCCACACCTGTGTTATGTACATGTCTGTAAACTAGGAACCAATTTCATGTGAAATTCCTATTATCATTACAAGTCCTTTTGAGGAAACAGCTTTTTGAATCTACAAAAAAGTACCATATTTTGCCATGTATAATATGCACTTTTTTGCCCAAATTGTTGAGGAAAAAATAAAGATGGATGCACATTATACACAGGTAGTACTAATTTTGTATCTGTGTAAAGATTTTTAATTATTTTATTTGTGCTTATGCATTAAAAGTGCAATTCTAGAAAGCAATAACAATATGCATATGCAAAATTATACCCTGGAATATGGTAATCAGTTTTGTTTCTAACTATAAATAAATAATTGAATTTAAAAAATAAAATATTTTTTCCTGAAAGTTTGACTCAAAAACACAAGTGCGCCTGACACACAGGAGTGTACGGTCAAGCGGTGAGGTTGAGACAAAGAGAGGTGGTTGGGCGCGTCTACAAATACATGTGGTGATGTTGCCCATCAGAATTAAATGCGATTTACTAGAGCCTGGAACAATGTATGATGCCTAGCAAGTTACCATCAAATGTAAAGAAAATTAAAAACTGCTCAAAGTACATATGTATATCATTTTGACATATGTCACATTCTTATTTATAATATATAGGTATATATATAAATATAATTAGAAAATGTATTTTTAACCAGTGCTTTGGTGACTAATTTTTGTGTGTTAGGCCTCACATAGAATTTGTCTAGTGCAATTCTGATCCATTTCTCTCTCTGGTTCATTAGAATCCTGGATAATTATGTTGTGTCGTGTTCTTTTACTCTTCCTCTTTTAAGTCTTCAGTTACAAATGGATCTTAATCATCTTCACTAGTTTCTGCTTCATTTTTTTTTACATATGAGATCTTTTCCTCAAAATGGTGTATTTATGACTCAGAAAGTGAGAGAATCTAGGATGCAATTTTTAAACTTTGACAGTTCTTTGGAAATTCAAAAAAATCACATTTTATCAATAATAATTATTGAAGATTTTGATCCTTCAATTTCTGCTAGGATGCAAAATTTCAGACATTAAAATGTCATTTGAATTAATCACACATGCTTTGATACATAGAATATATTTTCACTATCAATAAATTGCCTCAGCAGTTGAATAGTGTGTATTATGCTAATGAATGCTTTTAAAAGAAATTAGGAAGAATTATATTCATGCTTATTTTTTTTGAAGAACAAATATTTTGTGAACAATTCACTCAGCGTACAATTATTTCTTCATTTATTTAATACATATTTATCAATCATCTATAATGTAATAGTCAGCTTCTGAGATGCTAGAATTCTTGTCAGCAAAACAGGTAACAGAATCTTTGCCCTTACGGAACTTACCTTCTACTGCAAATGTGATTTTGTAAGAGATATATGCCATCACTTGATATTAAAGTTACACACGAAAGACTGTTGTTTTGTGAATTACCTTTGCAAAAATATTTTGGCAGGTAAAAAGAGACAAATATACCCTCTTCTGCAGATACTTAGTTAAAAAGTCTCTCCCGAGCTGTAAAATGTTTAATGAGTTAAATTCTGACAATGGGGCTATCAGCATAAAGGCTTTATACTATGAACCCCTGCCTTTGCTTTCACCTCTGACTGTAGTGCTCTTCCTAAATATTTTGAGGGACTAATCTCTCATTTTACTCGAGTTTTTGTTGAAAATTTTTCTGAGGGGATGTCTGTTGTTTTTTCTAATAGAGTGCCTCTGTATTCTCTGTTCCTCATGCTTTATTTTTTATATACTTATTACCACCTGATTTGTATGTTTCCTTACTTTCTCTTGTAACATGTAGGATGAGTGCTACATGGTAATAGTGAGTTTATCTGATCACTGCCATATGCCTGGTTTCTGATTTTTTGTGGGAGTGGGCGATGGGGATGGGGTTGGGTGAGCAATGGGGAAAAAGGTGGGACAACTGTTATTGAACAACAATAAATTTTTAAAAAGTGATGTATACATGGTAGGCCTTTAATAGATATTTGTTCATAATGTGCTAAGTATATATATATATGTGTGTGTGTGTGTGTATCCTTTTAAGTATCCATATTATATTCTCAAAGTAATAATGTATACAAAGATCTTCTACCAAACAGTTATCTAAAATTGGGAAGAGTCTATTTCTATTCTGTATCGTTCTGGCCTAACAGTGATCCATTCACTGTAAAAGAAGATTATATGATTTTCCACTTACAACTTTTGCTGTAAATACTACTTTAGTTACTTCTCATCATTTTACAGTTTGGCTTTTTTGTTAATATACACAGACAACATCATGAGAACATGCAGTTTTATTGTTATTTATTTATTTATTTTTATTTATTGTTCAAGTACAGTTTTCTTTTACTCCCATCCTAGCCCCCCCATGCTCCCCACCTCCCTCCCCTTTCCACCCCTGTTAGTTTTTGTCCATGTGTCCTTTGTACTTGTTCCTGTGCAGTTTTATTTTTAAGACAACTTTTTGTAAAAATTTGAGTTTTCCTATACTATATGGCATTACCCATTATTTAATCAATTTGAGGACATAACAGTGTATTTTACAAAAGAGTTTTTATCATAAAACTAATTTTAGAGCAACTTTTCAAAATTGCATTCCTTCTAAGGAGCTTGGATATCCCATTTCTTCACATCTCAGCCTTCCCTTAATTTTTCATTAAAAAAAGAAAAAAGAACAACACCAGAGAAAGTATTTGCAGGATGTATATAGCTCAGTCCAAATGCTGCCTCACGGATTCTTTTTCACAATGTGTGTCCACTTCAGCATGGATGACCAAGGGAGAGCAACACCAAGTGTTTGGTGGAAACTGACAGATAAAAACATGGGATGTTTCCTGGGGACACCCAGCTCTGTGTGGTCTTTGTTACTATTTTACCCATTGTTCTGAGTCCAGTACATTTCACATAATGGTCACTCAGTGAATTTTATGATGAATAAAAAGTATTTTCTAAATGATATATTATATAACATTTTAGGTTTAGTTAGGGAATCAAATTTTAACATATAAATTTCTAGAAAAAAAATTGCCTTACTTTCTAGTGTTAATTTTCCAGTGACATGGCCCCGGAGGATATTATGCTAAGTGAAATAAGCCAGTCAAGGGAAAGAAAAATACCATAGGATTTCACTCGCATGTGGAATCTAATGAACAAACTGAAGTAACAAGCAAAATAAAGTGAGACCCAGAGCTAGAGAGCAGGCTGCCAGCTCTGGGAGTGGGGTGGGGTGGGGTGGGGTGGGGTGGGGTTGGGGGGCTGTGGAGGGATTGAGCTGATTTAAAAAGAACTCATAGATGTGTGGTGACTGCAGGGGGGAGGTGGGCGGAGGTGGGAGAGTGTATCAAAGGGATAAATGCTAATGGACAAAATAGAATAAAAAGAATTAGAATATTGAGTTTGAGTGAGAGACATGCTATCACAGTCTGAGACCAGGTAGTGAGCCCTGTGGTTCGTAGTTGAGAAACCACGTGTAGAGTAAGAATCGTTTCATGGGAAAATAAAAACGAAAACATGAAATACGTGCACTTGAGTACTTTCAGATATTTTACAGCCTCTTAGTTGATATTCTGAACCAAATTTAGATTTCATAAGAAAGTACAGTATTATCTGAATACTGGAATACTTTAACCTGACAAATCAAAAACATTAATTTATGTTTCAACATATTTGGAAGAAGCACAAGTATTATACCACAAAAATTAATTTCTATAAAGAGAACCGTCTGACTCAGATAGATTCTACTGCCATCTAAACTTCAAAGCTGTCTTAAAACACAGTGTGCCAAGGTACTTGGTGGGCTTTGCTTATCATCCTCACACATCTCTTTCTGTTTTTATTTTTGGCTTTTTAAATTTCTAAACATAGACCTATTGACACGATAAGATTTTTCATATTAATTGTCAAGCATCATGACACTTTCCCAGTAGTACAGCACTTTTTCTCATATCGAATCCTTAAAAGAAGTGGTCCTACAACTAAGTGAGGTGCTGATTCAGTGGACATGAACTGTCAGTCCCAAAGTGACATATCTGTCACACCAGCACAGTCATTGCCTAATAGAAGGCAGGGAGTGGCTTATAGAAATAATTACTGCTTCCAGGTTTTTAATTATTTTTGTGCTGTCAATTTATTGCTGCTAGAAAACAATTAACAGGGAGTGCTCAGTTAACTAAAACGTTCTAAAGAGATAGCATGGGGAGGGGGATCAAGTTTTAATTGGTTTCTTTGGCCAGACTTTCTTTTAAAATCTAAGACTCTCTAGTTCTCTTTTCTTCCCCAAATTAAAAAAAAATGCCACACTGACAGATTTTATTATAATACATAACTATGCCAATCACATGTAATGGAGAATGACATTCCATATCTGCAAAAATAGGATAGGTAGCAGTTTATAGTCTTCGAAATTTAGTGAAATAGAAATATATTTTCCTGAAGACTATGCTGAAAATGATTATTTTCTTTCAAATTTTACACTGGTAAACCGACAGTAAGTTCCATGACAAGAATGGGTTTGGAACATTCTAAGGGAGTTTTGAAATGTGTAATTTTTATTTGTAGTTTGTAATTACTCAAGGGAAGGGAGATAGATACCTGTTTTGATGGTAGGAGTGTGGGGAGTAGGGATGATCCGTGGGATTGCCCAGATGTTTCTGGGGTCATCAGTGCCTTTAGTTAGAGAATAACCGCTGGGGAGGAGCGAGCTGTTGGAGACCAAGGCAGGTGGGAGTCCGATCAGGGCTCCGATTTATTCTCTGTGTGGCCGAGGGCAGATAGTGTGTGTGTTAAAAGGGAGTGGGACTAGATGAGTTGCTAAAATCCTACACTTCTTTGAAATTCCATGATTCTCAAAAGATTATGAATTGAAAACCTGTATAACCATTTGTTTCTCAAATGAATCTGTACTTATGGTATCAAATTATTCCTTGAGACTATTAGAATTCGCATAAGCAGTAACTTAAAGTTGCACTTGAGTCGCTAACAAATTTCCTCTATTTATGGGTAGGTTCACATTTATACCTCTGCTTCTTGTCAGAAGGGCAGGAAAGTCTTTCCCTCTTCTTGTGACTATTAAAACAAAGTTCCATAATGTGAAGGTTTTTTGTTTTGACTTCCCTGCATTTCTAGCTCCTTCTTTTCTGCAGTCTCCCCCTAAGCTAGCACTGTTCGCTCTCATCCTCTTGTAGTTTGCCTCACCCCTTGTGCCAGTCTCTGCTCTTTCTCCCTCGTTCTCCCCATCTGTCCTTTATTTCTCTTTTCTTCCCCAAATACTCACTGGGTGGGTGATGTACTCGACACTGTACTGGACATTAAAATACACAAAAAAAGAAATGCAGTTATGTCTCCAGGGTGATGCTAGCAGGGAGGAGGCCAAGGAGGCAGAAAGATAGGTGTGACTTTCCTCGCAAGTCCCCCCGACCGCCACGGATGAGAGTAAATATGACCGAGACATGATGTGACCTGCTTGGGGAGGAGAAGTGGCCATTTTCTTAGAGGAAAAAGGCCGTGAGCAGTGGCCAGTTTCTCAGGGGAAAAAGGCATTGAGCTCCCTCCTCCAGGGGCTTTTATTGGTTGTAATACACAGGAATACAGGGCGCAAGGATCAAACAGTAGGTAACATTTCAAAGAAATCTGAGGGCTTCAGAGTCTGTCAGGAACAGAATTTTAGAGTTTCCTGCTCGAACCCTTAATATATGAATGAAAGCACTCTTAGCAGAGCAGATTTCACAGGTTTATCAGGAAGTCTTTGTGATGCCAGATTGTTCCCCAGGACATGCTCTAGCAAGGCAAGGAGCTGCACCACCTCCCCATCAGATATTCAGGCTTAAGGGGATTAGAGCCAGGAAGCGCTTCTCCCAGAGAACATGGCCTCGGGCTTTGTCAAAGTGGGGGTGGGGGTGGGGTGGTTAGGGTTCATCACTCCCTCTTTGTCACAGCGGAGTCCTTCCATCATGGCCTCCCAAATGGCCGTGTCTGGCCTAGGTTGCCCCCCGCTGTGAGGGGTCTTACCCGTCCTAGACTTCCTGACCAAGCTTTGGGGTCAGGGAGAGGAAACTGAGGCAGCAGCGTTTGCTACCAGAGACAAGCTTTGTCTCCTGCGGCTGGCATTCCAGAGATCGTCCCTCGCCCTTAGCCACGAGGGGTCGAGATACAATTCCTAGAACCAGGCAGAGCGGTCTACAACTGACAGGTAGGCACCAGTGCAGCAGGGTAAGTGAGGGTTAAAACTGACTTGGAGGTCAAACATTTGGGTTTCCTCCTGTGTATATAGGAATATTATCCTAACACAACCTCATAGAGTTTCTTAAGGCTAAAATGACATAATGCATGTTAGTGACTTAGAATATTGTCTGACTTACGTGAATGCTTAGTAAATACCATCATAATTTTTGGTGTTATGGTAACAGTAATCATAGAAGTAATAAAGCATGGCTTAATTAAGCAGTCCCCTAATTCTGGTCACGTAGGTTCTTTCCAAACATTTTCCCCGCAGTAAACAATTTGTGATGAAACCCTTAAAGATAAATCTTGGTGCTCATACTTTACTGCATCCTTATTATAATTGTAATTGGTGAATGCAAAATTGCTCATGTAAAAGTTTTACACTTCGAAAGTTGTTAACATTCATTTCACCAACTTTATGGCCCAAAACATATTATATTCACATCACAAAATCTGAAGACTTTTGACACATATCGGTAAATTAGTTTCCATTTCATTGTAACAATTCATACTCTAACCTGCTGGATGGGAGAAATGTGCATTGCTGCAGACTCAGCTAGCAGAACAACTTCTTGATATAAACTCTGAAATTTGGCCATAAAAATGGTATCATGTTGGTGATTTATTTTGGATGCATTTAATTACTTGTGAAATTAAATATTTATCTTGCTTATTGGCATTTTTAATATCTACTTTCACAAAACAATATTCCTCTTCTACACATTTTAGTTGTCTCTTACCTTCTCAATTCTATTTCCCTGATGTTTTTCAGCAATCATATGCATTATTTATTCATTCATGTAAATGTATTTTTTTTGAAATTTTTAGCAAGTTAGGGTTGTGAGAGGAAAATGTTTTCTTGTGTGCTTAATCTTACTACCTGGAGAAATCATGTACTCATTAGTCATTTGTTTTAACGGTTGGAACTCCTAGGAAGAGTTAATACTGGGACAAGGCATGCTCTAGAAATGTACTCCACTTGAATGAGAAGAGCTTTATAGTTTCAGGGTTCAGTAAAGTGTTGGCATTTTAGGGTGTATGTTGACTGTACATCAAAAATACCTTGCTATTCTCAATAAAATAAGGGGAAAAAAGGGAAAATAACGGGAAAGCCCGTTTATAAATAGACATTATTTTGGCCCATCAGTATTTCTTCTTATGAATTTAAATATTTATCTGTCAACTGAATGAACACTTTGGCTTTGTGATTTTTTTCTTTAAAAATAGATGCTTTTTAGCCCTGGCTGGTGTAGCTCAGTGGATTGAGCATGAGCCTGCAAACCAAAGGATTGCATTCAATTCCCAGTCAGGGCACATGCCTGGGTTACAGGCCAGGTCCCAGGAGGGGATGCACGAGAGGCAACCACACATTGATATTTCTCTCCCTCTCCCCACTTCCCCTCTAAAGATAAGTAAATAAAATCTTTAAAAAATAAAAATAAATACTTTTCTACTTTCTCTATTACACTTGCTCTTAGATAAAAGGTCAATAAGTAATGTTTTGATACAAATATTGTCAACCTTGGTGTGATGCTTCTTTGGTAGAGAACTTGCATTATAAATACTCTTCAGCCCTTAAACTATTCATGATAGATAAGTAGGTTAACAAGTACAAAACTGCACCAAGTATGAATTTCTTTGGAAAATCTACACATTTATGAATGTGTACATAGAACATATTGCTATCTTTTAAAATGTTAACTACGTTTATTAAGAAACAGGAGTAAACACTATTAAAGTTTTTATTGTGCACTGTGTTTTTCCCACCATTAATGAACACTGCTCAGTGAGAAGAAGACAGTTTAGCCTCCCCTCTGTTTTCTTCCTGAGTCCATGTTAAAGAGAGCCACTTGCTCTGATGCTGTGCATCTCCCTTCTCTTCTTTTGGACCATAGAATATTTTCATGTCTGGGAAAGCATCTCATTTTTCTAAACACAGATGGAAATCTATACTTTTACATTTTGAGAAGTAGAGACTACCTTAGACCCTAGCTAAATATTTTCAACCCGTATAAAAGAAGGATATAAGAATTTAGTATTACTGGCCTTGGATCTTTTAATTCAGAGACAAACTGAAAGGAAACTGCAGCTAAAGGCATTTTTTTGGGGGGAAAGGTTTTCTGTTGGGAAGTATTCCTTCAACTTTAACAGTTTTCTCAGAGAAGATGTGCTGATTTTACTGGTCAGATTCTAGAGCATGAATTGAACCAAGTTTGTAGATTAAGGCTTCTTTGTACATGAAAAATTTGGAACACGTGAATTGGCTCCCTGTTATTTTTATGTTTTCTGTGGAATAGCCACCCAAGTTCATGAGTAAACATTAAAGGAATGTTTCTCTAGTTGTTTTCTTTCTGGTGAAGGTATATGTTGAAGGTATGTGTTGGTGAAGGTATATGTTGGTTGGATCAGCCTTTTCAGCCTCTAGTACTATGTGTCAAAATTCAGACATAGGGAAAAAAAGACAGAAGGCCACACCGGTTGATTCCTCCAAAATTACTTACTTAGGCTTTGTATCAGTTATCAATTTGTTGTCTCTCAGCTCCAAATTCATCTTCCATTGCCTTCTCTGTGAAAACGGAGCATGTCGCTGAACCTATTTCTCCTTTGCCAGCTGGATCGACTTCAGACTTAGTCACTAGAGGATGCTGCGTGGAGAAAGGAGCATTCTTTCTGTGATCAGAGTGCGCCTCTCTTGGGCTCCTGGATCTCTTACTACTCCAGGGGCTGGTTTCTGCAGTGAGTAGCTCTTGTAACCCCCAAGGCTGAGGGCACCTAGGCATCAAACCTTTAGGGACACGCCCTCTAGTGGCAACACAGAGGCACTTCCCGTGAACAACTTTGGTGCCCACCTCTCCCGTCCTCCTGAACTGTGGTGTCTCCTTCTGGATGCTTTTCTGTGGACCTCCAGAAAGTAATTTCCAACAAGCCTTATTGGCCAAACACCGCAGTGATTCCTTTTTCACACTCCAACATGGCTGCTCTTTCACACTCCACCGCGGCCTGAATTTGAGCTGTGGAAGGTGGGTGCTCTCTTCCTTTCCTGCTTTATCTCAACCCTGCAGGTGACAGCACTCCCTATATTTGCTGCTTCGATATTCTTTAGAGTTCTCTTTACTTTTATCAGCCAACACTTTGTTACAGTTAATAATTCTTTATGTTAAACTCTGCTGTTCAAATCCCCATGTGCTCTCTGTCTCCTGGTGAGACCCTGACTGAACAGGCCTTATTAGCTTAAACATGATTAATGCGGTGCAGATAGATCAACATATTCTGCATTGCTTTATATGGCAAAAGGCATAGATATTTATAATGTGTGTATTTTACTCTCATTTATTGCTGTTCAGTCTCCCCACCCTCACAGGCCTCTTGGAAGGAGTCTGAGAAAGAGACTGCTAGTTGCCTATTATAATAGTCATTCTGATTTCTTTCTTATCAAGTGAAGTGTAGATTTTATTTTTAGGTGGAAACCATTGTATTCTAGAATAAAAAGTTTATATGTCTGACTCTCCTTTTTGTCAGAGAGTGACTATGTAAATGAATTTTGGCAGGTGCGTGTATGACAGGTGTTGCTCAAAGGGAACCAGCCTTACTGAGGGGACCTGTCTGCACCTGCCAGCCTTTCCTTTGCCTTCCCATTTGCACCTGGACGTGATCATCAGCGTGAGAGGAGCCATCTTGAGTCATGGTCCTCCTCCAGGGTCATGCAACAGAAAACTCTGAGCCTCCTCCTTGAAAAAAGGGCAGAGTAGTTAAACGAATTCTTGCATTTCACTTGTAACTTGTTCAAGCCACTTCACATTTATTTATTTATTTATTTATTTATCTGTGGGATGCATTTTAATGCGAACTTAGTTTATGCAGACTGATTATTTTTCTGGCATTTCTTACTCGTTTGGTCTGACGTACTAGTACATCAATATTGTAATAAAATCAACTAGAATAAAACTGGGCCTCCGTGTCAGATCTTAGGTGCCATCCTCATTGTAGTAGTGATTTTCTGAGGGTTGTGAAGCACTCTGTGCAGAGTGCTGCCCGCCCCCCCCCCCCCAGGGAGAGCTGCTGTGGAAGCCTCACTCAGGGCGCCTTGGGAGGCAGAGGCATTGTTACCATTTTTGTTTCCACCATCACTTCTTCCTACATTCTTTTATACTCTTACTTTCAGCCATTTCATCTCCATGTGACAGAGAAATCTTGCATTTATGCTGGTGTTTATTCCACTTATTTTTTCAAGGGAATTATTTCTTATACTTGATGAGATAGGTAAACATATCTGAAACATCAAAATGACATATCAGTGACGCCTTTGAAAGCTTAGGAGGGACTCATTAAGGTTTGGGAGATGGTAATGTCTTCCTTACCTAATATTTACCACCGAGATGTATTCTGCCCTGTTTTGCTGTTGCTAAACGGAACGAGAAATGGAGTGGAAGGTGGCACCTGAAGGCACACAGGTGCCTCTGTGCCTGTTCAGCAGTTTCCTACTGAAGACTGGAGTGCACAGCCCACCACGCAAGACGGGTCCGCAGCCTCTACTGCTCAGGCCACTGACTGGGTGGGAACAGCCACTGAATGGCCTTCAGCTGTTCTTCCTACAAACTCTCAATAGAATAGAAATAAGGTTGACAGAAAATAAACGTTCAAAATGTATATATATGTATATATGTATGTATAAACATATAATATAATATATATTACATTGTATATTATATTAATATATAGTATCCAATTAGGATATAAAAAGAATGTGAAAGGCTTTTTTGCCCCTATGGGAACAATAGCAAGAAACGGGTGAAGTAAAAACCATGCTTTTCTATGAAATTATCAGAGTCCTGAACTTAAGGAATACGCGCTGAACTGAATCCCAGAGGCAGACATGGATTTGCAGGCGATCTGCGGCATCTTCCACAGTGGAGGGAGGCTCTTGCCACGTTGGAGGGTAGGCGGGGAGAGTGGCAGACCTGCCAGGCACAGAGCGACTTGAAAGTCTCTTTCGGGAGGAAACAAGCAGATTATTTAAGAACAATATGGGCTAGCAGGATAAACCGGAGTCTGGAGAAGCCCCAAATGCAAAGATAAATCAGTCAGTTTGACAATTAACATTCTCCCTCCCAGAATTTTGCCAAGAAAACAACAGCGGAGGGAGAGATTAGAAAAGAGAAAATTCCCCTCCCAATCAATAGGGGAAAAGGGGATGGACTCACATGAACAAGTATAAAGGACACATGGATAATAACTAAGGTGGGGGGTGGAAATGGGAGGGAGGTGGGGAGCACGGGGCGGGGCAGGGCTGGGAATATAAGACAGAAAACTGTACTTGAACAAGAATTAAATAAAAATAAAAATTAAAAAAAAAGAAAAAAGAGAAAATAGAAAATTCATGCAATCTTGAGAAATCTTAGTGTTTGGCGCTTAGGGCCACGCCAAACATGAATTCAAAGGGAAACTGAAGCTTTTAGACACTATAACCCAACTCTTGCTCAGCTCAATGCTGACAAATACTTGTTAAGATGCAGTGTTTGGGTTACTGGCACCGGGAGACCGGAGGCGAGTGGGAGGCTAATCAGAGGCAAATTGCACTTGGAGCACGAGCCGGTGTCAGTCCAATATGACTCTTGAAATCTGCGGATTAGATCCTTGCACTAACTGCCAGACACAGAAAACAGCCTCTCGCTCCGTGGAAAATGAAAGCAATGAGTGCCTTCTTAGTTTTTTGCCGTTCTTTAAACATAGTATCAATACTAGAATAAAATCAAATGATTGATGCAATAAAATGGGAAAATTTGACTCATAATCAAGAGAAAAATTAGTCACTGGGAAGAGACTTGCAGGTGATACAGATATTAATTTATTTGCTTAATCCCTTCACCTTTTCCATCCAGTCCCCCAACACCCTCCCCCTCTGACAGCTGTCTGTCCCCTGTTTCTATTAGTCTGTTTCTATTTTGTTTGTTTATTTTGTTCATTAGATTTCACATATCAGTGAGATCATATGGCATTTTCTTTCTCTTACTGGCTTATTTTATGGCATTGTACTCTCCAGGTCTATCCATACTGTTGCAAAAGGTAACATTTCCTTCTGTTTTTAGAGCTGAGTAGTATTCCATTGCATATGTATGTACCACAGCTTTTTTATCCACTCATCTACTGATGGACACTTGGGCTGCTTACAGATCTTGGCTATTGTAAATAACACTGCAATGAACACAGTGGTGAATATATTCTTTTGAATTACTGTTTTGGGCTTCTTCAGATACATTCTTAGAAGCAGAATCACTGAGTCATAAGGCAGTTCCATTTTTAATTTTTCGGGGTAGCTCCGTACTGCTTTCCATAGTGGCTATACCAGTCTGCATTCCCACAGTCTGTTCCATACTTGTGTAGGAGTGTTCCCTTTTCTCCACATTCTCATCCATACTTGTTTGCTTGTTACAGAGAGTCATTCTGACATGTGTGAGGTGATCCTTTCTCTGGTGAATATTGATGTTGAGCTTCTTTTTTTAAAGTATATTTTATTGATTATACTATTATAAGTGTCCCAAGTTTTTTCTCTCCTTACCCTCCCTCTGCCCTGTACCCCCATCTTCCAATCCTCACTCTCCCCTCCGCTCCTACTTAGTTCATGTCCATGGATCATACATATATGTTCTTTGGCTTCTCCATTGCCTATACTATTTCCCAACACCCCTTGTCTGTTTTATACCTATAAGTTATGCTTCTTATTACCTTACCCCCCATTTGTTGAGCATCTTTTAATATGTCTATTGACCATGTATGCTCTCTTGGAGAAGTTCAGGTTCTGTAACCATTTTTAATTGGATTTTTTTTGGTGTTGTGTTTTGTAAGTTCTTTATAAATTTTGTGTATGAACCCCTTACCAGATGTATCATTGGAGAATATGGTCTTTCAGTCAGTGGATTAGTCTTTTCATTTTGTTGATTGTTTCCTTTGCTATGCAAAAACTTTTAAATTGATGTAGTCCATTTATTTGTTTTTTCTTTTGTTCCCCTTGCCCAAGGAGATATATCAGGAAAAAAATGCTATGAGAAATGTCTGAGATTTTACTCCTATGTTTTCTTCTATGATTTTTATGGTTTTGAGTCTAATGTTTAAACCTTTAGGCCATTTTGAATTTATTCTGTGTATGGCATAAGCAGGTGGTCTAGTCTCACTTTTTGCATCTGTGTTTTTGCTCAGTTTGTTTGACAGCTGAGACTTTTTTCTGTGAACAATTTGGATAAGAACAAAGTTGTTTGAGATAGGAGTCATCCAAGAACCAAGGTTTGATCATATATTTTTCAGTTTCTTTCTTCAGTGTCTTATAATTTACAGGGCTTTTACATCTTTGGTTTAATGTATACTGGGGTCCTGGCCAGGTGGCTCTGTTGGTTGGAGCATCGTCCCATATGCCGAAAGTTGTGGGTTCAGTCCCTGGTCAGGGCTCACACCTAGGTTGTGGCTCCAATCCCTCATTGGGATGTGTGTAGGAGGCAACTGACTGATATGTCTCTCTCATACTGATGTTTCTCTCTCTCCTCCCAATCCTCTCTTTTTAAAATCAATAAACATATCCTTGGGTAAAGATTAAAAAAGTATTCCTAGGGTGTGTTTTTGATGAAATTGTAAATGGGATTGTTTCTTTAGTTTCCCTTTCTGGTTATTCATTATTAGTGTATAGAAATGAAAGTGATTTCTGGACATTTCCTTTGTATCCTGCTACATTACTGAATTCATTTATCAGTTTTTGTAGTTTTCAGTGAAATCTTTAGGGTTTTCTGAATACAGTATCATGTCCCCTGCAAATAATGACAGTTTTAATTCTTTCCAGTTTGCATGCCTTTTATTTCTTCTTTGGAAACTTTGTCTGATTGCTGTGGCTAGAACTTCAGGTACTATGTTGAATAAAAATGGTGAAAATGAACAAATGGGATCTCATCAAAATAAAAAGCTTCTGCATGGCTAAAGAAAACAGTATTAAGATAAAAAGAGAAGCAACTGTTTGGGAAAACATATTTGCCAATGATACCTCAGACAAAGGTTTGATCTCCAAAATATACAAAGAACTCACATGACTCCACTGTAAGAAGACAAGCAACCCAATTAAAAAATGGGCAAAGGACTTGAAAAGACACTTCTCCAAGGAGGACATACAGAGGATCCAGAGACACATGAAAATATGCTCAATATCGCTAGCTATCAGAGAGATGAAAATGAAAACCACAATGAAATACCACTTTTTTGCTGGTCAGAATGGCCATCATAAAAAAAAGCAACAAACAACAAATGTTGGAGAGGTTGTGGGGAAAAGGGGGCCCTAGTTCACTGTTGGTGGGATTGCAGACTGGTACAACCACTATGGAAAACAGTATGGAATTTTTCTAAGAAAACTAAAAATGAATATGCTTTTTGACCCAGCAATTTCACTGCTAGGAGTATATCCTAAAGACCCTGAAACACCAATCCAAAAGAAGCTATGCACACCAATGTTCATAGCAGCACAATTTACAATAGCCAAGAGTTGGAAGCAACGTAGGTGCCCATCAGTAAATAAGTGGATCCGAAAACTATGGTACATTTACACAATGGAATTCTATGCAACAGAAAGAAAGAAGCAGCTCCTAGCCTTTGTGACAGCATGGATGGAACTGGAAAGCATGATGCTGAGTGAAATAAGCCAGGCAGTAAAAGACAAATACCATACAATCTCACCTTTAACAGGAGCCTAAACAACAGAATAAACAAGCAAGCAAAATGTAACCAAAGACACTGAAATACAAAATGTGCTGACAGGGACCAGAGGGGGAAGGGGAGAGAATTTCAGGGGAAGAGGGGAAGGATTCACAAGAACAAGTATAAAGGACACATGGACAAAACTAAGGGGGGTGGAAATGGGAGGGAGGTGGGGAGCACTGGGGGGTGGGATGGGATGGGAGTAAAAGACAGAAAACTGTACTTGAACAATAAGTAAATAAAAATGCTTAAAATGGTGAAAATGGACATCCCTGTATTATTCCTGAACTTAAGGGAAATGCTTCTAGTTTTTGCCCATTGGGTATGATGTTGTCTGTGGGTTTGTCACATAAAACCTTTGTTACACTGACTTATGTTGTCTCTATTCCCGCTTTCCTGAGAGTTTTTATCATAAATAGGTATGGGTTTTTATCAACTGCTTTTTCTGCACCTGCTGGTATGGTGATATGATTTTTATTCTTCATTTTGTTAATGTGGTATATCACAATTATTGAAATCAACAGATAAGAGTGTTTAAAAAACTATTATAAATATGTTAAAGATTTTTCTGAAAAAATTAAAGATTCAAAGATGTAAAATTTTAGGAGAGAAACAGAAATGCTAATAGAAATTATTTATTAGATAGTATAATATTTGAAATCAGATGTTCATTGAATAAGTTTAACTACATAAAAAGCGTTAGTTATTTGAAGACATTTTAATAGAAATTAACCAAACTAAGACAAATGAATTTAAAGTATTAAAAATCAGTGACCTGTGCAAAAATATTAAGAGGAAGATATAATTGAGGTCTCAGGAGAAATGATAGAGAAAAAATGGGGCAGAAAAAATTAAAGACATGATGTCTTTTTATGTTTTAAGTTTGATAAAGGACATATCTATAGATTCAAGAAGCTCAGTAAACACAAGTAGAGTAATACAAAGGAAAGCCAACCGAGGCAACACATAGTCATATTGCTGAAAACAAAAGATGAAGAGACAGTCTTGAAGGTAACCAGAAAAAAAGACACATCTTCTACAGGAAAAATTGACAAGTACTATTTCAAATTGCTCATTGGAATAAAAGGAAGACAGAAGACAAATGGATGGTACAATACTAAAAGAAAAAAGAAGAAAAGGAAAAGTCACTCTGGATTTCTACATTTAGTAAACAACTGACATTTTACTATATGACAACATTTTGGTCATTATAGGTCAAGATGTTTAAAGACTAGTAAAATATGATCTTACCTGTAAGAGGAACCTAGTGAACAAAACAACAACAGCAGCAACAACAACAACAAAATAAGCAAAATAGAAGCAAAGGAATGGAAATGAGGAACAGATTGACAGTGACCAGAGTGGAGGGGTTGGGGGATAAGGGTGACAAGAAGAGAAAGGGTCTAGTGAAGGAACAGGTGTGAATGACACATGGACACGGACAATAGGGTAGGGGTTGTCTGTAGGATCAGAGGGGGGACTGGGTAGAGAAGGGCAAAGGGGAAAAATCGAGACAACTGTAATAGAACAACAATAAAATGTTTATTTAAAAAAATGTATTTGCCCCTGGCTGATGTGACTCAGTGGATTGAGCATTGGCCTGTGAACCAAGGGGTCCCTGGTTCAATTCCCAGTCAGGGTGCACGCTTGGATTCTGGGCCAGGTCCCCAGTGGAGGGTGCGTGAGAGGCAACCACACATTGATGTTTCTCTCCCTCTTTTTCTCTCTCCCTTCCTCTCTCTCTAAAAATAAAAAAATAAAATAAAAATAATAAACATATTTACATTCCACATGTACTTTTAACTTTATTTTTGTAACCATGTTAGTGAGAAAAAAATCTTTTCACTCTTTTAGTTCCTTTTCTCTTTGCGTCTGTCTCTTCTAAGAGAGAAAAAAACTAATTAGCTTGAGCCTAACTCTGTGATGTTATTTGGTCTGTATTAACTGTTGGGCAGAGCTGGACATGGCTGATTCTCTTTGTCGAGTCTCTCCATTACTGAGATAAGAATGACACCAGGGCCAGGCCCTGACCATTTTTCTTCTTGTCTCCTTAGCTTCTTTTCTGCTTTTTTTAAAATGTGAGCTAGACTTTGTGTTCACATTGCCTCTCTCTTTTTTCTTTCATATGCTTTCTCATTTGGGGCGGCTGAGGGGCTACATAGGGTGGGAGCAAGAGCGGGCCTCGTGCTTGGAAGGAAGAGTCACTCTGGATTTCTAGGTCAGGTTTTGTGTTCACACTCAGTGCTCCAGGATGCTGTGAATGGGGTTCTAACACAGCCAACAATAAAATAATTAATGCCTTTTTGGGATCTCATGGGAACATGGTGACTTTGTAAATGAGAGTCTTACCATTTCTCAGTGCTTTAACCCAAGAACTAGTATATGTTGCCATACTGGACCATCACTTTAGTAATAGCATTAGAAACCCACAATTACATGTAAAAATCTGTTGAATGATAAATAGTACATACTGAGTATTTGTATCCTAAGTGCTGAGTACTAGTTTAATGAACTTAAATTCACATCACTGTGTACAACATTATGGTCAGTTCTATTTTAAATTGGATTTTAGTTTATCCATGGCCTTTTCCCCACCATTATTCCAGGTAATATAGTTATAATTGGCATTTTCATGTGTCCACAATATGTGTCCACAATAATGATAATGATCTTGATATATTATAAATACTGAAGTATTTTATAAATTTACCTATGAAAGATTAAATTGCATTAGCATAATTGTAGTGGTATTAAAAGGATTTTATCCATCTAATAATATTTATTTAAAAATGCAACTGTTCCTACACACTTGTTATTGGATTGTTTAATAATTACACTTAATTTTCTGGTTATCCTAATAAATGAAATCAACTCTATTACAAATTTAAGATAAAAATATAAATGAAGAATGGTGATGGGTACTACCTAGAATCTTGTAACCCAAACATGAAATTTTTGGTGTAGCAGAATATCTTAAATATAAAAATCAGATAATAATTGGGATTTTAAAAGAAAACAATAAAATTTTAAATAACCTTTTTTACTGATAAACTGAGAGATACCACATAGTATCCATTTGCAGGTCAAGTACCATGAGTCATTTTCTAAACTGAATATCCATAAAAGGCTCAATGAAATTAATGGACCCATTCTTTTCAATGGGAATGTATTACACTGAGAATGACTCTATGAATTCATTATAGATGAATGACTAACATCTCATTCTTTTCACTTCTTCTACTTCTACTAATGCAATAAATATTTGGTGCTCACTGAGTTGCATGTAAGAAAAAGACAATATAAAATATGTCTATTTTAAAATGTTCTCATACAAGTAGATAAAACTTTCTGAAGTTTTGATTTCTATAATTATGTTATAAATACAATGAAACAGATTCTTTTGGTTACTCCTAAGGTAGTCCAATTAGAGAAATATCTTAGAGTAATTTGGAGTGTATATTTATACAGGGTCCTACAGAAGTAACACCTGCTTGAGTATGTTTGATAGGGTAATAATATGGTTATAATAATTTAGAGTTTAAATTTGAACATTTCACCTAAAATGTCATATGGTGGGTTTGAGTGTGATATTGTTATGTTACAGAATTACATACTTATGATTTTGTAATAAAATATTTTCTAATAGTAAAGGGGTGTTTTTTTTGTGCTGGACCCTGTATATTACCATTTTTACTAAATTTCAAAATATTATACAGTACATAGAAACTCATGCCCAGTGTGTTCTCTAAGGAGATAATGCATATTATATATATAGGATAGTGTGAAGCCTGATACATGAATATTAGTGAATGAAAGAGTAGTGTAGCTGAGTCACTTCCATTATACCAGCCTGGATTTGGTCAGCAAAATAAACTTAAAAGCAACCCATACTATATAATTGATTCCAGATGGAGGGAGGTGAGGCTATAAAATTTTGCAAAGTTTCAGAATACCTTTATAGTGAGAAATATTTTGATTATGTCTTTGAATCTCTTTAGTACTTGTAAACTTTTTACAGAACTATGTTAGAAAAGAGGGAAATGTATAAGCTATAAATCCACATGAGGGTAAATAAAATGTTACATCATTTACATACTTTCAGGGCATTCCATCCCATAATGCATATAGTTTAAATGTTTCCTTGCAAATATGTTCAGAAGACAGAAATACCCCCCAAAAGAACCCCCCCCAAAAAAAACTCATAGATGGTGATCATGCTAAGTCCAAATGTGTAAGATTACTCTTTGTATTTTAAAGGCGAATGTGAAGCAATAACAATCATCGTAGACCACAGAAGGTCTTTCCTCCTAAGCATTCGAAGGAGAGAGAGAATTCTTAAGTTTGGGCAGTTATGTTTGCAGAAAGTAGAATAAATGGAGATCAGTAAATGCATGTGTGTATATGAGATGAAATTATTAAGTTTATTTGAAAATACTTTAAAATTTTTGCAATATTAGAGGGCCCATGCTTAAATGAATATGCATTTTTAGGTTAATTTAGCTGCTGCTTCATATTTTCAGCTTCTTCTTTAGACCATTCTTTCCTTCAAGGTCCCCAGTAAAATTACATTATGTCCTGTGTTTTACTTCTCACATCACAGATGGGTTGGATAAGAATTCCTAAACCACCTAAGAAGTGTGTTATGATTCTCCTTTAAAAAGAGGTGGTACTTAACCCTTTGGGAAATACTATTACCCTTTTGTGAATAGAGTGGATGTTAAGAAATATTTTACATCTTAACTTCTTCCGTGTAAATTCTCTCAACACATTTAAATGGGATTTTATTGTTTTTGTCTGTTGCCGTGTAGGTTTGGGGATACTGGTAACTCTGCTGGCAGCTCTCACCGGGCCCCCTAGCTTGCTGTCTCCAGTGCAGGTACAACTGGGTGACATAATCCTGACAGAGCCACAACATGAATCACACAGAGATGCTGGGAACCCATAGTTCTATGACGGACCCCAATCTACACAGGAAATGACCTCCAACCAGCCTCAAGTTTATGTGACTACAGCTCAGATTATCACTGGCCCATTAGCAGCTTTTGGAGACTGTGAGACTTTCTTAATATGGGACAAAGACAGCTGGCAGTCTTTTGTTTTTAAAAAAGCTTCCACATTTCTCCTCCAAGGAAACTCATTCCTAGGGGTCTGTCTGACACAGTGTCACTAGGGTTCCCCATGTGCCAGTAAAACATCTTCATAACGTACTCCATGTTTCATTGTTTATGTTGGGTCCAAAAGAAACAGCTCTATTGGATTGGTGTTTCAGGGTTCTTAGGATATACTTAGAAAGTGAGCTAGGGAACAGGCTGACAGGGACCAGAGGGGAGAGGGGAGGGAATTTCAGGGGAAAAGGGGAAGGATTTGCAGGAACAAGTATAAAGGACACGTGGACAAAAACTAAGGGGGGTGGAAATGGGAGGGAGGTGGGGAGCACTGGGGGGTGGGCTGGGATGGGAGTAAAAGACAGAAAACTGTACTTGAACAATAATTAAATTTAAAAAATGCTTAAAAAAAGAAACAGCTCTGAAGGGCTGAAGTGGGAAAAAAGATAGTTCATTAGAGATTCAAATCTGCAGCTGAAAGTGACCAAGAAAACCATGTGCCTCCTGGGAATTTGCTGATGCTTGTGGGTTTCATTGCCTTTTCTCACAGGCTACAGGGTGAAAGGAGGAGCCCCTGTTCTTTCTCCATGCGAGGCAGTGTGACTTGGGCTGACATCTAGGTTTAAAATGAGCAATCACTTCCAAATTTAGGAAAATGTGTCTTTTTCAGTCTTTAGAGTTTACCTTACTGACATTTAAATTTCACGTCACCTGAAACATAGACTTGACAGAAGAGAAAGAGACGAGTTTCTCCAAGAGAGAAATGCCTAACTGTAAAGCATGTGAGGGACCTCGGGAGAACAGGAGTCCCTCCTGACACTTTGCCCTCCAGTTTACTTAAGGATTTATGGAAATACTGGGTGATAGATAAGTTTACCACATAAGTCAATAACCAGAAGAATGTTAGAAAATAGGGCACTTTATCAAAAAGCCCAGGCTTTTAAAGTTCAAGTTCAGTGATATCATTAACACCATTCCTTTAAGTTATTCTGGGAGAGCTGGAATTCATGATGAATTTATGGCGTGCCGTTCCCTCCCACATGTGTGGCTATTAGGGTCCTGTCAGTGTGACGCAGGGGAACACTTTCCAGAGTTGCTCTGTTGTGCATGTGCTCCAGCGGCTCTCTGCCCTGCACAATTTCTCTTTCTGTGGGGAGGGCCTAGGAAGGAACAACTACAAAGGGAATCTGATCATGGATTTTGAGTTGATTGAGTGGTGATTTCCAAGCAACGCAGCTGCTCTTTCTAAAGCATCTGGGCACAATGTGTAGCTGATAGTCTCCCTTTGGTTTACAGGAGGCAATAAATCCATTTAATATCTCTGAGTTTTATGGGTTTCTCCTGAAGAATTTCTTCTATATAAATGATGCCTTGAATGTGTGCTGTTTTCTTAGCTCAGACTCATTTAAGCTTTAGATTTCAATAGCGACGATCTTTTATTACCCAATAATAGATGAAAGCAGTAGCTGGAAACGTGTTTTGTTGAAATATATATTTTTGTACTGAGAAACATCTAAAACATTTCTCTTTCATAACTGAGTCTAGCAGATAGCAATCTGTATTTTTGCTGAGCTAGCAGGAAGATTCAAAATTCTGTCCGCTTTCTCCTTTAAATTCTCATTTGGAAGAACTGAAGGCAGTTTCCTGGGACCTGCATCCTATAGAAACCCTCAGAGACATATCTGCACACAGATATGAATACAGATATGAATATATGCACACCTTGAATACAAAGCTGTTACCAAAATTCCTCCTTAAATTTACTTAGGATTTTAATGTTCCTTTTCTAGTGCCCGATGACAAAGTTGGATACAACTTGAGTGCCATTCTCTCTTCTATTAAGACAGGATATTCTTTTTAGGAGGATTCTCCAGGTCACTTTGGGGGAAATTAGAAAACATCTGGTGATGCTTGAAATTTCTCCTCTAGGGAAAAATATTTAGTGCTACTAGTTTTCAATAATGTAAGTATGAAATTATTTTCCAAGAAGAGGGGGTTAGTCTTGGGGTTAAATATATATGGAGAGAAGCATACATCTTAAAAGTTAGGCAAACTTGGTAAAGCACCTAACTGGTAGAACCCTGGAATCTCCTTCAAGTGGAGGTTCCAGAGCAGGAGGGAGCTCAGCCTTACCTGTGAGTATTGAGGAGGTCCGGAGAGACATGCCTTGTGTGGCTGAGGGTGGGGCATGACTAGTGCTCAGCCTTTTAAACTGTGAAAGGCGCTTTGTTAACATGACGAACATATGAAAATTTTCACAGATTTAGTACCTGCAGGTAAAGAAGATATTACTATGAATTCAGTAATGCTTTTAAACACACATACATTTGTTTTGTAAATTCACCACAATATTATTTGTACACATTCACAAAGTAGTGTGACATTATAGCCTAAATTCCTCCAAATCTCAGCAGTCTGGTGTTACAAATGAGTTAACAGCATAAAGTTATTCTTCTTGGACTCACTTCCTTTGACTTACGCTGTATACTTCAGGATCTCATTTCCTTCTTCTTACTCCATCAATATACTTATAGTCCAGATATTTCTGAAAATTTTGGTGATTTTCCATGGGTGCGCACAAACAGCCTTCCCATGTACTTGTCCTCCAGGACCTGTTATTAGTAATGTTCATTATTACTAAAGGAGACCCCTGATGGTGACTCTGCCTGGTATAATTCCTGCAATAACGTCCAGACCCAGGGGAATCAATAACTTCAGGGGAACCAAGAGATGAAATATATGAACAACACAGGGTAGTGAGTAGTAGATCAATGTCAGTTGGGAGCTTTGGAGAGAGCACCTCCCAGAGGTCTTCTCAAATTCAAAGTGAAAGCTGGTTATTTGCTAATTTGGCTCCAGTAGCCCTTTCAAGTTAGCAAAATTACTTTTTCATGCCTCAGGCATGGCATCCTCCTAAATTCCTAGTACCGCCTTTTAGAAGGCTAACCAAAGTGTTGACCTCTCTCTCTCTCTCTCAATTACATGGTTTAAACAGACATAACTAATGCTGTTTTAGTTCAATAAATACAGTTTTTTGTTTTTGGGCTTTCTAGGATATAAGTGTGATGATCCAGCCATATAATTTAGGCAAGTTTTAGTTTCAATGTGTCTTAATATTGCATTCTCCTAATTTCCTGTGTTACCAGATTTTTAATCTATATGTAGTCCCTGAAAAAATATGTGAATTATTTGCAAGATAAGATTGATAGGAAGCCAAAAGTGAAAAACAACTAAAAAGTCCATCAACAGATGAATAAACAAAATGTGGTATGTCCATAAAGTGGAATGTTATTCAGTCATAGAAAAGAATGAAGCACTGGTGTGTATTACCAGGTAGATGAGCCTTGAATACATAGTGCTAAGCGAGAGGAGCCAGATTCAAAAGCTGACATATTATATGATTCCATGCATATGAAATATCCAGAATAGGTAAACCCCCAGAAACAGAAATCAGCTTACTGGTGTCCAGGAGCTGGGGAAAAGAAGGGCTTCAGGGTGACTGCTTGGCAGGTACAGGGTTTCCTTTTGGGGTTACAACATATTTTTGAGAATTTATAGAGGTGAGGGTGCCACAGAATTGTGAGTATACTAAGGGCCATACAGTGGCCCTTAGTATACTGAATGGTACACTGTATAATGCTTTATTTTATGTGTATTCCATTTCAAAAATCAAAAAGGATTGATAGGATATTTCCATTTGTTTTTAAAATAATTGGTTAATTTTTTAAAATCCTTTAATAATTGTTAAACTATATTGTCTTGGTTGTAAGAGTCTCGGCTAGATGTGTTATTTATTTAATCCATAGAGCTAGTGTGTAAGATACTCCAATGGACATCAGAAAACTTTATCCTCCACACCCACCCTGTCAACCTGGTTTTGGTCAGGACATCCTCTGCCTGGTCGGAGGAAACAAAGAGGCTTCCATGTCGCAACACTTGTTGCACCAGCCTCGGGTTTTTACTGAGATGTATGACCTACAGAAGTATCTTCCTGCCACAGATCTGTGTGTTAATTAGGGTTCCTGTTGGAGGAGAGCGGGTAGTGCTGCAGTGATACACAAACCCCAGATCTCAGCGGCTTCACGGAGCAAAATGTGTTGCTCACATTACAAGTCTATTGCTGGTCAGCTGCTAAGCTCATCGTAGGCCCTCAGAGCATCCCTCAGTGCTAACAGCTTTGTTGGTCATGCTAGAGGGACAAAGAGTCCTGGTGTCAGTCAGCAGTGTCCATCCATAATGACACACATCATTGTTTTCATAAGTCATTGACAATAACTACGTATATAATTTCATTTAACTGCAAGAGAACCAGGAGGCACATTATTACTTTGTGACCATAAGTTAAAGAACTAGAAATAATAGCAAACAGCACTAATGGCTACTATAATGAGTGAGCAATATCTTCTAAGTTGTCAATTAGACCAACTTTCCAAATAATCTATCACACACTTTAAAACCATTTGTCGTGTTTTGTTGCTCTTATTGTTAAAAGCTCTGCATCCTTTAGATTTCTGTTTGTACTTTCAGATACAATATTTCTCCAACTTCATTTAAATCCTGACTTTGATCAGACATGTGGAAGGATATGTTAACAATACTGGAGGAGGATGACTGAGGCTTGGAACAGTAAACAAGTAGAGGAAAAATTCTCCCATGATGTCAGTATTCTATGCAGTAGGTCACTCTGTTAAACATGGTGTCACTTTTAAGTAGAAGCATCTACTGCCATGACTTCACTGTCATATCTTCCAGAAATAAGTAATTTCTTTTTGGTGCTTGATTGATAAATTATATCACTTATAGTATTTTATGCATCAGTCTCAGCTCAGTATTTTATTTTATAAAAATCACTAAAAAGTATATGTCATTAGCTAAAACAGAAATAAAATTTATACCTTAATCAACATTTGGTGGTCTACCAGAGAAGGGCACAGTCTACCTCTGCAGTTCTCTGTTGCTTTGATGTTGGTCCCACTCTACCATGAATTGAGGGCTCTGGGATTTGGCACGTGGCATTGTCCCACATCAGAGTGTCTGTGCCTTTCCTTGCTTTTTAAAATTACTTTGCCCTTTACCTCCACTCCCCCTCAGCCACCACTTCCATACTTGGCCTGACCTCGCCATCCCCCAAACCTTCCACCATCATCTCTTGCTTGAAGCACTTAAGAGTTTCCTGTCTGATTCTTGTCTCATAGTTTGCCCTTTTTCAAAACATTCCTATCATTGCCATTGAGTAATCGATTTAAAATGAATTTCATCAATTTACTTTTTAAAACTTCTTAAAGACAGTTGAGATGCTATCTAAATTCCTTAGCATGTCGTATAAGACCTTTCCTAATTTTCCTCCCTCTTCACTTTTAAACTGAATTCCTTGTACTCTTGCCCACGTATTTCACTCTAGACCCACTCTGAGTTTCATGAATATGTCCTCAGCATTTCTGCCCCCTGGCCTTACACCCATTGCTCTGTATTCCAGGGAGTCCTTCCTCCCCGCTGTCTGCGGCCACTTTACTTCATCCATCACTTCCCAGTCCCTTCCAAAACCCCTCTGGGATGCACCTTCTTTCTGGCACTCATAAACTTTTTGGTGCTTATCGGAATTGTAAGCAATTACTCCTTGTCCCTTAAAAACTCAGCCAAAAATAGATGTCCACCTATAATTGTTTAATAACAGCAGTGAACTCCAGAGGAGGGGTGACTCGATTGGAGGGCAGCCCAGCTGACTAAGGCAGCAGGCTCGGGAGAGTCCTCAAATGAAAAGGGGCTGAGGCTGATGGGAGGGTTACTCATCATGCGATATTCAGAGGCTGGGCTATTTTTGTAAAACAGATTGTATATCATTTAGCTCTTGTGGGAAAACATTTATTTTTCTATGCGAAATATTTCTGATGATACACTAGGGCTTGAGCATACCAGTATTGGCAGTGGACTTGGTTGTGAGTCTAGCTTAGTACAGCAGAAATATTTCCTTAGATTTTACATCAAGTATAAATATTAGACACTGAGGCAAAATTTAACTTATTTTGTGCAGATGCTTCTGGCGTGGTGGGAATCCTAGAACAAGGTTAATGTAGCATGAACACTGAAAAACATCAAAAGAACACTGAATTTAGCTATCAGCTTTGTATTTTCCAGCCACAGGCCGTGGCTAATTCTTCAGATTTTGAGAATTTTTAGTTTCTTATGTTTCTAAAATGAAAACGATGGACTGTATCGCTGTGCCTCACAAGATGTTATTATGATCCATATAAACAAAATATGTGGAAGTACTTAGGACACTATAAAGGCATATAGAGACATGTAAGAATTAAGTATAAGTCATGAACAGTTACCTGTAATATTATTGTAAAATGAATATAGAACTTTAAAACACCTCCTTTGTAATCCCAGTGAAAGCTGACATTCCACATGGCTTGCTTAGGCTCTCGTACAATATCCCAACAGGAGGTTAAATAAAAAATAAGCCCAGTTTATAGTATAGACCAGCAAAAAATTTTTCTACAGTTGAGATAGAGAAAGTAGATATTAAGAAAAGTAGATATGATTTCTGTCACATTGTCGTCAAGAATGGGAAACAAAAGAAGAGCAAACTAATGAAATTTAAAAAGGCAAAATTAAATATCAAACTGTGAGTTAACCTCACTGAGTCATATTCCATTGCTGGGTGTATGTGTGTTTCTATGTTATAAGTGTGAGTGTGTATAATCACAAGCTTTTATTTGCAGATCTCTATGAATTATTATGATACTCCTAACACATTTCAAAATGGAAATAATTTTATAACCTTCGGAATAAATGTATTAATCTCTTTCATTTACTCCTGAATTTTGCTTGCCTTTCATCTGCTCACAAGCCTTTTACCAAAACCTCAAAGTTTTTCCCCAAACTTAAGCGAACAGCACCTGTGTGTCCCTCAGCTCTGTAATAAGTCAGTTTACTCAACATCTCTGATTATTTAAAATCATATATGGTACAAAGTGGTAATGGTTATGAAGACAATCTAAAAACATATAATGATGATGCTGTATTAATTAGGGTTCTTGGTTAAAAGTATTAGATGTTCAGTTTTATTTTGTCAGAGTGAGGGAATTATGGGATAGATACTAATTTGTTTCAGACAAGTGCCTTGTTTCGTATCGGGAGTGATAAAATCATGTGGAGAGCCAAGATTCCACCATCATCCACTACAAAGTTCATTTCTCCTCTCTTTCCCTCTCCCTCTCCTCATTCTTCCCAGAACTTTATCTATGTGTTTTGGTGTCTATATGTGGGCTATATTTTGTTGATACAGGTAGGGTGTGTTTCTCTACTCGCCAGAGAATATGGGTGTCCGTAGCTGCCGTGTTTCAATTTCTGTAACTCCTAACACGAACGAGGAGGAACTTACTGGTATGTGTTCCTCGTTTCCAAAATTAAGAGGAGAATTCCAGGGAAGAGCTCTCAGGAGCCACAGCCTGGACACGTCGGTGGTGGTACCAGGAGGAGAGAACTGAAACGCCGCGGCACTCTTGTGCAGACTCACGGGCAGTCACAGAGAGAAGCAGCTCCCAGACGACGCGAGAATATTTCTTCCATTAACTTCCCAGCCAAAACAAAATGAAAAAAATCACACAGCTATTAAAGTGCGATTGTTTTAGTTGCACTTTTATAGTTTCAAAAATGTCATTTATATAAGCAGTATGCTTTAGTCTTAGGATGTCATTAGTATTTGGAATTCTTATTCCTCCGAAGGACTGAAAGAAGTCAAATCAGATTAAAGGAATGTATAATGGCTAATTATTTGTTTTCTAATTGTACTTTAGGGCATAAATTATATTAAAGGGCTCAGTATAGTGATTATTGTTTAGAAAATAACAGCAGACTAAGCATTATTCTCTGAAAAAGTAGTTAGGATATTTTATTTTCTACTTTTTTAAACGTCATTTAATGAAGTACTTTTATTTTCAATAAAATAACCATCTTGCATTGGCATATAAAACTATAGATGATTCTGTTTATTTGACTTCAAATTCTAGTTTATTATATCGGTTGCTAAATTGATAATATAGACTACATAGTTAAAGATTCATACAGTATTCATGCTATACAAACATTAAGAAAATATTTCTGATTAACTTTATTCTGATATATTCCAGTAGAGATATATTCCAGTAGTGAATTAGATATATTCCAGTAGGGAAATATTTGCTGAATATTAAAAATATACTTCAAGTTAGGCCAAACCACGTTATGTTAAAAAAAAGTGTTATTGTGGTATTTTTGTAAGTATGTTCTTTAACATCAGTTAAGCACGTGGAGCTCTAGTCCTCCAGTGAACATCCAATGATTATTTTTAGCTCATTATGCATTTTAGAGAGAAAATAGGTCAATATAACACTGAAGAAAACGGAAGCACTAACTAAAAGAATAAATACATAAAAAAATATATGTACCCTCTATGTTTATTGCAACTCTCGAGGAAGAAAAGTCAGTGATTCTTTGTGAACCTTCTGGCCCTTTAAACAAACACAGCACCCTGGCTGGTTTGCTCAGTTGGTTGGAGGGTTTCCCTCTGTGTCAAGGTTGTGGTGTGACCACTGGTCAGGGCACATACCAGTCTCAACCAACAGGGGCAAAAATAAGTGGAACAACAGGAACATCTCTCTCTCTTTCTCTTTTCTTCCTACTCTCAAAAATAGATAAAATAAATTGTAAGAAATAGCCACCTTAAAATATTTCAAAGAGGCATATTCTGGAATGACAAATTCTCTTCTCCTTCACAGCAATATTTATAGTTACAAGAATTTAAAACTTGGAATGTCCAAATAATCTTCTATGAATTTGTTTCTTCTTTTGATAGTGGGTTTTTACATCGTAGGGGAAAACTCTACCTGTACTTAGTGAGCCTTTTTCAAGATAAATATTGAAGTATTTCCACTGATAGTCTAGTGTCATTATTACCAAGATATGTTTTACAATGTCAGATGTTGATTTAAAAAAATAGACTACTATTAATGGAGTAAAATGTGGCCTGATTATAACATTGTGGATGGCATTAATCGACACTGAATACCTACAGTACAATAACTGTGATCAAAATTACAATATGCATAAACTCCAGTAATGTGATGTACAATGTGAGTCATTAACATTTACAGCATATTTAGTGTGGAGGTAAAATAAAATGTTTACTTATTTTCTGGTTTTATTTTTCTTAGTTTTTTTTCCTCCTTCTTCCTGTTCTCTTTCTCTCCCTTCGTATCTCTTTCTACCTCTCTTTCTCTATTTTTCTCTTTCTTCTTTAAAAATCAATCCATGCATGCGTGGGTGGTAGCTTTAGTAATGAGAATATTAAACCAGAAAGTCTTTTCTTTGAATCATAGGTAAACACAAAGTTTACTTTAATAAACTTTCCATTCTTTATTATCTGTAATAGAAAGTTTTATATATTCACCACGGTTTCATGTCACAGTTGCTGTGGAAGTATAAGGGTTTCTTTATTTAAAACAAATAAAATGTCATTTTTAAAAAAATTTATTTATCTTTAGAGGGGAAGGAGAGAGGGAGAGAAACATCAATGTATGGTTGCCTTTCATGCATCCCCTGCTGGGAGTTGACCTGCAGGGAACCGGCCTGCAACCCGGGTATGTGCCCTGACTGGGAATCGAACCGCGATCCTCTGGTTCACAGGCCCATGCTCAATCCACTGAGCTACACCAGCCAGTACTAAAAAGTACTTCATTAAATGATGAAGTGATGAAGTGAGATGCCACTTCGTACTGGTCAGAATGGCCATCATAAACAAAACAAAAAACAACAAGTGTTGGAGAGGTTGTGGAGAAAAGGGGACCCTAATCCATTGTTGGTGGGATTGCAGACTGGTAAAAGCACTATGGAATTTTCTCAGAAAACTAAAAATGGACCTGCCTTTTGACCCAGCAATTCCACTACTAGGATTATATCCTAAAAACCCTAAAACACCAATCCAAAAGAACCTATGCTCCCCAGTGTTCATAGCAGCACAATTTACCATACCCAAGTGCTGGAAGCAACCCCAGTGCCCATCAGTAAATGAATGGATCAAAAAACTATGGTACATTTACACAATAAAATTCTATGGATCAAAATGGATAAAAAAACTATGGTACAGTTTTTTGAATGGATCAAAAAACTATGGTACATTTACACAACTATGGTACATTTCTATGCAGCAGAGAGAAAGAAGGAGCTCCTACCCTTTGCTACAGCATGGATGGAACTGGAAAGCATTATGCTAAGAGAAATAAGCCAGGCAGTGAAAGACAAATACCATATGATCTCACCTTTAACAGGAACCTAATGAACACAACAAACAAACAAGCAAAATATAACCAAAGATACTGCAAAGATACTGAAATAGAGAACAGGCTGACAGGGACCAGAGGGGAGGGGGGAGGGAATTTCAGGGGAAAAGGGGAAGGGTTTGCAGGAATGAGTATAAAGGACACATGGACAATAACAAGGGTGGGATAGAAATGGGAGGGAGGTGAGTAGCGTGGAGGGTGGGCTGGGTTGAGAGTAAAAGACAGAAAACTGTACTTGAACAGCAATTAAATTTTTAAAGAAGTTTTAAAAACACTAAAGAAAAGACCAAAGTGGTATGCTTTCTGAAACCAAGGCTGTAAGTTTGTAAATATTTGAGCGATGAAGACTATGGGTACTAGAAGGGGTGTAATTTATTCAAAGTATTTTAATTCAATATTTTTTCCTAAATACTCTATCAAAGAAAATACCCTAACACAATTTCAATAACAAAAAATGTAGGCCAACTTTGTTGATACTATACTTGTTAAGGAAGGAAACTATGTGAACATAAAAATAGTTCTTTATATAAAAAGAATGTATTTTCAGGGCTTGTTATAATTTTAAACGTTGTTGTTGTTGAAGGTTTGTCCTATATTATTTTAAAATCCCCATTTTACACCCTATGCTCTAATGAAACTATTGCCTCATGAGCGCTTATAAGTAAATTTTAGATCTCAACAGCCTGGTTTCCTTTCCCTCATCTTTAAAAAGTTTATGTTATTATCTGCATTTATGTTCAATTACTTGTCTGTTTTCTCCACATTGCTTAGGCTTTTTACTATGTTTAAACTTATGGTTTAAAGAAAATTTTACTGTCTTCTACCAATACCATAAACCTCGTTAAGAAAAAGCAGTTTTCAGATTCTCTTAAGACAACTCAAATATGTTTTGTGAGTAAATTTCAGAGTGGTGGCAAGAATATAGATTTTGAAATTTGAAGATTCATATAATTTACGGGAAATTATATTTGGCTATTTGACTTGATGATTTATGGTCATGATAAAATGCATGACAAATGTTTATAAATATTAACTGTCATAAATAATATACTAATAAACACTTCAGTAAGAAATGAAAGAATATTGACATACAATGTACCAAGAACTTACATGTGACAATATTTTTATAATTTAATATTAATAGTAACTTTGAGAAGGAATATATTATCATTCCCATTTTCCAATGGGAAAACTTAGCAAGAATCTTAATAAATTGGGAACCTCAGTTTATATATTGAAAGACTGAGTGCCAATCAACTAACATGATTACTTAGAAATGATTTGCTCTAATGTTTTATGTAGAAACAAAAGTTATAAATGTTATATATTTGAATTAAATAATAGCAATAAAAGTAATGGTTAAGACTTTTCATATACAAACTTTTTAGAAGGTATTGAGAGTCATTTAATAACTGAATTATTTTTTTACATAAATGATTCCCTAACGGACATACTTTCTATTTCAACATAGTTGAAGACTCTCTTCCAAAAGGAGAATTTCCTAATTAACTCTCACTGTCTTCTGTTAAAACAAATATCTTTTAAATCAGACAAAACAGACTTTTCTCAATTTGTTAGCTGGAGGGGGATTATTCAGAAGGAAATAAGATGGATATTCTAAATAAAATGTTTTTGGATGCCTTTCATGAGGCATCAGTGGGCCTTTAAAGAGAGTTTATTGATTCTTCAGGCAGCACCCGAGGCGGCCCAAGATCTATTGCTCTGTCACTTTAAAAGCGGCAGCAGACGTGCCACTCTCCCTAGGAGATCCTTCTCTTAAGGCTTAAAAAATTTTTACAAACCAATTGCATCTGTCATCTCCTGCTTGATCCCCTGAGTCCCACAGGCCATGTCTGAATGGATAAAAGCTATATTTTTCTTCAAAATGCTTGTTGGAACAAATGCATTTTTAGGGCAGAGACTCTGTAAATGAAAACTAACCATTCAGACCTGCACACATCAATGAGAAAAGCTGTGCCAGGAAGGAGGCAGGTTTGGAGGGAGTCTGTGCGAGACAACCAGACTCCTGGTCCTGGGTCACCTCTCAGAGTTACAACCCATCTCTTTGTGAAGACTTTTAGGTAAATGTAGTTCATTATTTCTATGAAAATACATTTCATTTTTGCTATAGAAAAATGTTTAGAGAATGATTTTTAGGTTGTACCAGAACCCAGCTCCCTCTAACTTTAATTTATTGCAAATATTACCATAGTCCAAAGGTGGGCATTAGGACGATGTAGGCTAAACATGTTTTCTTTCATCTTTGCATGTACCATGGAGTCATTCACTCCTTGTGCATCTTCTTGGAAAGCACTGGATTTTGCAGTGTTTCTTAAAGTGTTCAATTGAAAAATATGTATAGAGCCCTGGCTGCTGTGGCTCAATGAATTGTTTTGCAGCCCCAGCCTGCAAAACAAAGGGTCACCAGTTCAATTCCCAGTCAAGGCACTTGCTTGGGTTGCAGGCCAGGTCCCTAGTAGGGGGCAAACAAGAGGCAACCACACAGGGATGTTTCTCTCACTCTCTCTCCCTCCTTACCCCTCTCTCTAAAAATAAATAAAACATATTTTTAAAAATATGTATAGAACTATATAAAGAAGTAGTAAGTAAAAATTTTAAGTAGTTCTGGATCAATGTTCAACTTAACCTAAATGTACACTTCCTTTTTACTTCTTGGTTTTGGCTTGAATTTTTGTTGGTCATTTTATTAAGGATTTTTTGAAAGAACAGAACTGTGATTTCCTTTCTAAAGAGGAAAGCATAGTAAATATATAAAGTATAAACACTAAATAGGTTTTAGATTATTATATACTTTTTGAAGTGTATATTAGAAGTAAGCTTGCACTTATTGCCAAGTGGTAATCTCAAATATTATTACATATTAGAGTTACTTTTAGAGTCAGCTTTACTAACTAATGTAGTTTTATCAATTAATTATGAACCTCTGCTTTTAATAGGTAGGTATTCATATCCCTTGTGAATGCACTGATTATGAATTGAATTCCATTTCCAAAGCAGCAGTTTTGGAGAATTATAGTGTAGTGATAAGAGCATGAACTCTAGAGTCAAGTTATTTGATTTGCTTCCTTTTTCATTGCTACTCTTTCAAGAGTCTGATTGTCATGCCTATTTAATTTGATTTGCTCATATGCTTGAATTAATGAGGACAGACAACGAAACTGTCTCCACTACTGAGACCCTTGGACTTCCCTATGTGCCTGGTGCCAGCTATAACATGCAGTGATGTGTTGCTGAGAAGCCAAATGAATAGAGTAGAACCAAGTGACACCCAAGATCCAATTAGTGCACAGATCTTGGTGCCAAAATTGGGACTGTGTCTTAGAAATGTGGCATGTGAAAAGATATCCCGTGTACCTACCATGGTGAGAATTTCCTCGTGGGAAGTACACTACTCAGATTTTAATTCAACTTTATGGATCTCACACTAAGGACTTCTTTCAGTTCTCCAGGAAAAGGATTTTACTTGAAGCAAAAAGACAGTATGGCAGTCCCCCTGTCGTCCTGGTACAAAACTACCTAAGTACTAAAAAATATTTAAAATTAATCTTTCAATAGCAAGATAGTAAGAAAATCCTCAGAAGCTGTAACTAGAAAGCTTAAACCTAGAAAAAGCAGCAAGCTTTTGAAGATGGATGTTGCCTTGGGGATTCTGAGAATTGACTGAGTTGCTCCAGAGCTTCAGGTTTAAGCATCGCATGTGGGACAGATATTAGCACGTAGTGGAGGAGAGTTTCAGGATTAATCCAGACTCCTCAGAGGGCGACAGCGTCTGCAGCTGAAATGAGAAAACAAACCTGGCTTCTGCTATAAAATACTAAGAAGTTTTTGCCTTGGGTAGCTTAAAAAAAATGAAACAAAACAAAATCCTTCCTGAGAATTTATAACTGTCCTTCCAGGGTTAGGGGCTAGCCATAACAATAATTGGGTCTGAAACTCACAACCAGAAAATTTACTTTAAATTGATCATCAAGTGCCTGGTAGAAGAATATGAAAATCTTTTCTGGAGGGAAAAAACACATTCAACATAGGCCTCAAGATAATCTCACAATAAACTTCAGGGAATATGACTTCTCAGACAAAAACCAAATTTATAAGATGCACAAGGAAAGAAGTAAGACAGAGTCAGCAGAAATAAAGTATAGAACTGGATATCGTAGACTGTTAATATTGAAAGTATTATCAGAAAATATTAAATAAATATATTAAGTATATTTAAATGAATAAAATCTATCAAAATTTCACATGTAAGTGAAGTCATATTGTATTCGTCTTCCTCTGATTGGCTTATTTCACTTAGTACGATGTTCTCCAGGTCCATGTGGAATCTAATGAACAAACTGAACTAGCAAGCAAAATAGAGACAGACTCAGATAGAGAGCAGGATGGCAGCTCTGGGGCATGGGAGTTAGTGGGTGGAGGGATCCAGCAAAAAAGGAAAAAAACTCAGGAACATGGACAACGATGTGCTGATGGTGGGTGGAGGTGGAAGAGGGTGCAAGGGGGATAAATGGTAATAAAAAATACAGTAAAAGGCTATGTTACAAAAAATGTATCAAAATTATGACTAAGAGGTAAAACTTTCAAAATGATGAAATGAAACTGAAAAAGAACATTAGAGTATTTCTAGAAAAACATGAAACACAAAGGACAGATTAAACCAAAAGTTAGATTTAATGAAGAGAATATTAATGTAATAAAAATACATCAGAAGAAAGATATCAAGGGAAGAGTACAAAGAAGAGAGGCGATGAAGGACAGTTAGGAGACATGGAGAATGCAGTAGTAGTAAGTTCTAACATTCATTCGCTAATGTATTTAAAGTCTAAAAACAATAGAATAAGAATATGCAATAAAATTCATTATCACAAACATTTCTCTTTTCTCCAAATTGATATTATACTACTTCTAATAGCATCCCAATAGTTTGCTTTAATATGTTAAAGGTAACTTTGAAAATTATGTGGAAGAGCCCTGGCTGGTGTGACCGGATGGATTGAATACCAGCAGGTGAACCAAAGCATATCTGTTTGGTTCCCAGTCAGGGCACGTGCCTGGGTTGTGGGCCAGACCCCCAACTGGGGGTGTGTGAGAGGCAACCACACATTAATGTTTCTCTCTCTCTCTTTCTCTCTCCCTTTCTCTAAAAATAAATAAAAACTTAATGAAAAAAATTATAAGG
The DNA here is from genome assembly GCF_014824575.4 of Sturnira hondurensis. Lineage (NCBI taxonomy): Eukaryota > Metazoa > Chordata > Mammalia > Chiroptera > Phyllostomidae > Sturnira > Sturnira hondurensis. Next base: position 7,031,238 of record NW_028088227.1, on the reverse strand, counting down.
AAGACTAGTCAAAAACCCACATAAATTTGGAGTTAAAGAAATGAGGGGCAAAGAAATGAAACGAGGTGTGGTGATGTAATCAGATAACAAACATTTTAAAATACAAACTTATGACATAGTGAAAAAATAATACTAGGTAAAAAATTTATATCTGTGGGGAAAAATGAAATGCACTAAACAAATTGAAATGACTTAAGAACATAATTATGTGAAGCAATATTTTACAGCTTTTTAGAGAATATATAAGAGGAGATTTTTAACATCAGGGTAGACGTGGATTTTGTCAATGAGACACAAAAATAATAAACTAAAGAAAAAGTTAAAATTCTATTGCATTAAAATTGGGAACATACATTTTTCTAAGTGTAGCACAAAGTTCCAAAACAGACCACAACGAGAGAGAAAGTATTTCCCCATGCATATCACTGACAATGGATATCTAATGTCCATGCTGACAGTAGATTTTGTTGTGGACTGAATGTTGTGTGGTCCCCAAACTCATATTTTGAAATTCTAACCTCCATTGTGTTAGGAGGTGGGGCCTTTGGGAGGTAATTAGGTCATGAGGACAGAGTCTTCATAATGGAATTAGTGTCCTTACCAAAAGAAACCAGACAGAAATGATCTCTCTCTAGGCCGTGTGAGCACCTAAGATGGCTGTCTGTGAACCAGAAAGAGTGTTCACGCCAGACACCGGATCTGCGGGCATCTCAATCACAGACTTCACAGCTCCAGAGCTGTGAGAAATATGTGTTTATTTTATAAGACATGCTGTCTCCGGTATTCTGTTAAGGTAGCTCCTACTGACTGAGATGTATTTTTATCTGCAAATATATATATATGTACACACACACTAAATAATCATAAAACAATAAGTAAAAGAAGACAAACCATCGAATGAGCAGAAAAAACCTTGAATAGTGGCTATATATATTCACAGAATGGGATATACACATCCTGGAAAATGAGTACAAAAATATAGGTCAATTTCAAACATAATGTTTAGTGGTTAAAAAAAAGCAAATCAAAAAAGACTAGACAAGATGGGTTATTTATATAATGATAAAACACAAAGCCAAACAATGTTTTATTTACAGAAACATACATGTAGCATGTATTATTGAGAAAACAAATACCAGAAAATTTAGAATAGTGAATGGTTAACTCCTCAGGGAGTCTCATTGGAAAAAGGCATACAGGGGATCCCAATTGTATTGATTATGTTTGAATTCTTCAGGTGGATTGCAGATACATGCCTGATCAAATAGTTATTATTATTAAGTCCATAAAATATGTTATGCATATGCACTTTTTTGTGTGTGAATGATGTAACTATTTCATGTAATATGAAGATCCCGGGTAATTAGAAGCTATTTGCAATAGTCATCTTTGAAAAAAATTACCTAATAATCACCAATATTTATGCCTCCATAACTGAGTCCCCAAAAATAGAATAAATAAAATGAGATCAGCTCAACATTTTTTTTTATCCAACTGTGTGCAAGGCTCAACATATTACCTGGTCAAATATGTAAAATGCTTCGGGTAATGAAATGCCTTTTGGCATTTCATCAATGGTAGTATAGTGTTGCTTTAATTGATTTTAGCCCAAGCTAATTTTATGCTTGAGAAATAGACAAATTCAGGTTAGAACTTGAATTTCTCAATTAATTTCTGACATTAAATTAAGCAGATGAAGTAGCAGGATGAAAAAAGAAACACTGTTAATGGTTAGACATTGTTTACAGAGTAGAGGGGAAAAGGCCAGAAAATATATGACATCAGTGATGAGAGGGGCTCAAAACTGAAGGATTTGACTTCAGAGATGTTACTGCACTCAGGGTATATAGTACACGAGGTTCCTAGAGAAGCAAAATTAAAGAGATTAAGTGTGGAGTTTAGTGGGGGAAATGAGACAGATAGTGATTAGTATCTAAAGTGTAAAATGGCATGAGCCAGCACTTGGTTTTAGTTATGCCACTTGATATGCATGAGGTTAATATCAACAAATTATAAAATTCTGAAACCAAATCTGAAAATGTTAACTTACTAACTGGTAAATGTCAGAGCTGTGCTGAAATTGTGGTTTGCTACAGAGATTATTATCATTTAATGGTGTTAGTTAATTAAATATATGCACTTACTGTTTTCCACAAATATTTCTGGTCCCTATCACTATGCATAAACTAAAATAAAATTGAAGTATATAAAAATATATAAGGGTCATGTAAAAATACACATAGAATAGCAGGGTAAGATGAAGGAAAATCTTGAAGGGATCAATTTAAGTGAAAAAATATCCTGTAGATTAAGGAGAAAGTAATCCTCAAAAGCAATAGTAGAGGTCCAGTAAATTAAAATACGGTTTGAAGGAATTACTCTTAAGCAGCAGAGGGGCACAAACCCAACACCAAAACCAAAACCCAAAAAATACCTTGGAATCCTGCTAGAGTTGATGAAATGGAGGGAGAAGAGATGATAATGAGGAGGGCATGATAATAAAGAGGGCATACTCATGAATTATAAATGGAAAATTAACTGTTATTGCTTTGGCTGGAGTGGCTCAGGGGATTGAGTATGATCCTGTGAATCCAGGGTTGCTGGTTCAGTTCCCAGTCTGATACAGCACATGCCTGGGTTGCAGGCTAGGTCCCTAGTAGGGGGCGCTCCAGAGGCAACCACACATTAATGTTTCTCTCCCTCTTTAATCCTCCCTTCCTCTTTCTCTAAAAAAAATAAAGTCTTGATAAATGTTATAAATGAGTGAATACCCCACTTCTACAAGAAAATCAAGTTTCCCTGAATAGAGCTCATATTAAGGCAGAATTGAATGGGGAGATCACAGGGGTAAGAAAACGTCTTCCAAATCAAAACTAAGAGAAGTTAAAGATATTTGGGAGACATTACAGGGAAGAGAGCAGCCCCAGTTAACTCCCGGAGAAGAGAAACTGTGGGGATTAGGCCTTGTAGGCACCACTCGCCACTCCACACGGAGGTCTTTCCCACAGGAAATGGATTTTCAACCCCTACGTGCATCTGCAGAACATGGGTTTTTGTCATCATTTATAACTGTACCTCTGTAAAGGCAGAGATTTTTGTCTATTTTGTTGCCTTTTGTGTCAAAAGTAATGCCTGGTATTTAGCAGGTGCTCAATAAATCTCTGTTGAATAAATGATTAAATATAACACTGCTGGTTTTCTTTACCAGTTTCCACTATGGTTCTTTCTTTCTTTCTTTCTTTCTTTCTTTCTTTCTTTCTTTCTTTCTTTCTTTCTTTCTTTCTTTCTTTCTTTTTTAGAAAAGATTCTATTTATTTATCTTTAGAGAAATGGGAAAGAAGGGAGAAAAAAAGAAGAGAAACATCAATGTGTGGTTGCCTTTCGCACACCCCTTGCCAGGGACCTGGCCTGCAACCCAGGCATGTGCCCTGACTGGGAATCAAACCAGCAACCCTTTGTTTTCCAGGTTGGCACTCAATCCACTGAGCCACACCAGCCAGAGCTCCACTATCATTCTTGATAAATCCGAATAATACATTCATTAGATAATGTTTTTTAAAGTAAAACAATTTCTAGTTTCCAAAATTATATTACATGTTTTTCTCAATATTTGAAATCTCTACAGAGATAAATATCAATGAATTTTGTGGGGTAAGGGGAGAGTTGGTATGAGAAGATAGCTAAAAATTGAAATTTTAAGCTATTTTTATTATAATTCACGACACTATCACTTTTTTGAAGGGACAACTTAATTCATGCATGTAACAATTCATTAGAATAAAGAATAATGCCTCTATTTTTATGGTATATTGCCATGAGCACAAAATTAAATTTTCCAAATTAGCTTCAACTGATTTATACAGAAGATGGAAAGAAAGGAGGCCAGAGGAACAATTTCTTGAAATAATTTTAATTATAAGAGATCATTTCTAATTATCTTGTTTTTCATGATGCTCAGGCTGCAGATTTATAAAATACATGAGAGTTGGTATTGATTTTGTGTATCGGAGTCCATAATATTACCATTGAAAGAAAGACCGAAAGAGGAAATGCAAGTTAAAACTAAAATGAAATGCCACTGCGCACACACGTTAGAATGGCCAAAGTCCAGAGGACGGACAACACCAAAGGCCGTGAGCGTGTGGAGCAATAGCCACTCTCACTCGTGGTTGGTGGGACTGCAAAATGGGGCAGCCTCTTCGGGATACAGTCTGGCAGCTTCTTATAAAACTAAACATTCTCTTATCATAGGATTCAGCAATTGTGCTCCTTGATATTGACTCAAAGAAGTTGAAAACTTATTTCCAGACAAAAACCTGCATATGGATGTTTAAAGTAGCTTTATTCGTAATTGTCAAAACTTGGTAGCAACCAAGAAGTTCTTCCAATAGATGAATGAATTAATGAACTGTGGTACCTCCAGATAATGGACTATTATTTAGCATAAAAAAGGAATGAACTATCATAAGGACAACATGGAATGGTCTTAAATATGTATTACTAGAGAAAGAACCCGATCTGCAAAGGCTACATACTGTATGATTCCAACTATAGTAAATTCTGGAAAAGGCCAAACTATGGACACAGTGACAGATCAGTGCTTACCAGAAGTTAGTGGGGAGGGAGGTATGAATAAGCGAGGCACATAGGGTTTTTTAGGACAATGAAAGTACTATCTATGATACTATGATGGTGGGTACATATCTTCAGGCATTTGTCCAAACCCCAAAAATGAACAAAAGTAAGAGAGAACCCTAATGTAATCTCTGGACTCTGGGTGATAATGATGTTTCAGTGCAGGTTCATCCATTGTAACAAGGGGACCACTCTGGTTGGGGTGTTTATAATAGGGGAGGCTCTGTGCACGTCAGGGCAAGGACTATGTGGGAAATCTCTGTACTTAACATTCAATGATTCCGTGAACTAAAAATTGCTTAAAAATAAAGCCTGTTTTTTTAAATGACTCATGAACAATTACTTTAATCTAGTATTTTACTTTTACTTTTTTCTACCAATTGACCAGAAGTTGTTAAAAGAATAAGTGGAGCATGATAAAATTTTTAACAGTTTATCTGAGCCATAATCAATTTAAATTGGGCAGTGCCAGACCAGACCTGGTTAGGAGAGCTCTAGCAACATAGGAACCAGGGGAAAGATGTACATAGAGAAAATACAGAAGCAAGGAAACGAAGTTATTGGATTAGCTACAGTTTAAGCCTAGTCAGCTGTTTGTGATTGGTGGTTGTGATTTCATAAACTGAGACATTTACAGGGTTAAAATTGGCTTGTCATACAGCATTAAAACCACAGCAGTCTATTGATCTCCTCATTTAATTAATTTATGAGGAGATAAATTAATCTCCTCATCTCATTAATTAATGAGATTGTAAGTGTAGACTCTAGTAGGTCTAAGGCTAGATGAGGGGCTTACTTACCTAAAAATATAGGTTAAAATATCAAACAAGAATAAAAGCTTTCTCTCAGGACAGACCTTGGATAGATCACTGTTATCTATTGAAATAGAATGTACTAGAAATGTTCCCATTAAAATTATTCTCACATACAAAGCACAATATATTCACAACCAAACAAATCCTCGGTGTAATTAACATTTGAAATTAAGGTAATCTAAAGGAGCATAACTTCTCAGAAGAGATCTTGGCTGAATCAGCTACCACAGCACAGAGCTCTTGGAGGTGCTTTTGGCAGAGACTGAAAAAGAAAATGCACGGTGGGGCTGAGCATGGAACTCCACGTGCCAGCTGGGCCTTTTCTAGTCAGAGACAACACAGGATTTCACCCATTTGGACTGCCCTGTTTAATGCTTGTTTCTCACTTTCTCTGCCTTTTTCAAGTTGGAAGCATAAAAGTGGAGGGTAAGAGAAGCCGGTAAGATCAATGTTTCAGAGAAAAGAGGATGTTAAGGGGAAATAGAAACACCGAAAGGAAACATATGCATATTATTTTAAAGTAAAACAATGCTAAAAGGAGTCAGTTTCCAAAGCACAGGCTGGCCCTTGGTATTAAAACCTGGGGCAGCTCCTCCTACCCCTCTTCTGGAATCTCCTCCCTTAGTTTTCTAAAGCCAATGGTGTGTTCCGGAGATTTTTCCCACCAATTTTATGCAACTACTACTTTTTAGGCATTTTTGTGAACAGTCTTTCTGGGTAATATTTTATGCTTTTACATATGTTTTATCATTGAAAACCTCAGCAGATACCTGAGCAACCACCTAACCCTTTCATATATGACTGTACTACTGTATTACGGTTCACTGAAGTATAAATTGACTTTGTATTTTAGAGCTTAAATCCAAAGATGTCATTTTAAATCTAAATCACATTTGGCAGGGAATTAAAAGTATTTTTATGGAATTATATTTAGTGATTCAATAGAATTCTATTGCACACATTATCATAATATATTTTAATCATAATTACCTTATATCCTCAACATTATTTCTGCTTGTATACCTAATTTACTAACATTCTGTAATTAAGTTTTAATGTTTCCCCCAGTTTCCTTTGAAAATATTCTAGAAATATTCTACAAAATGTTGCAAAATAGAATCATTTTCAAAAGTTATGAACATTCTTACCCTTTGGATAAGATTCTTACCCTTTACATTTTGGTAAAATTTGTATCATTTTACATTATCCCAACTGTATGTATTCAATTTCCCCTCCACCTACCAGCTTTAGATATTTATTAAATATCTAAAGCAAACAATTGTTCTCCCCCCCCGAAGCATCTTTTTCTGTTTCTAGAATGTTCAGAGAGTAGGGTATTAAAAATTATTGTGAATGGCAAGGGGTTGGTGGCATCCTCACCTTTGTCTGCTCTAGGGTATTATTAGATTACTCAGATCAGAGAGAAAAAAGCAACTAAAGGTATTTCTTGCTAAGGAAAGGAAGTTCTCAGTCTTTCAAAGCAGAAAACAGGGAAACGTGAGGTCAGGAATCAGGGGACTTTTGGAAGCATGAGTGTCAACAGACTGGTATTTTGGGGGTGAAGTGTAAGAACTACATACTCTCAGATGACTTTAGGGGAAATTGCAGAAAAGCTTGCTGCTCTGGTGAGGAGAATGCTACTAAATCTACTCTATGTAATTGTCTCATTTACCTACACTATACCTTTGCCTTTTTTTTAATTCCTCTTTTTGTCAATCACTGTTACACATATGTGTGATATCTATCTATTATGGAAAAGAAAGATCGCAATTAACAATGGACAGTTTTAAGAAGTATATGAAAGTTATAGTGCAGATATAAGTGCATAGTTCAACTCCCACATGTGGAAGAGAAGCTCACCCGGAGTGTTAGATAATATACAGGACTTCTAGAATGGGTTCCACTACCACCCACCTTGAGAACTCTATGGATGTGAAGAAATAATATTTAAGGCCAGTCAATGGTGAGAAAATCCCAGCTGTGCTAGTAAATTTTGAATATTTGTGCATAATGAAACCAATTCAGTTTTTCCTTCTCTGACCTATTGACTTTGCTTCAAATTTTCCCCTCAATAGAATTTAAACTTGTAAGTTTTCAAAGCAATTATTTTCTGACATATTCCAAATAGTTATTGTTTAATACTTATTTTTATTTCTAGTTTGTTTAATAATAATTTTATTATTTTTGTGAATTATGACCTGTACATTTTATACAATAAGAGATTTATTTAGGGGTGTGTATGTGTATTCTTTGTTGAAAAACTTCTAAGTTTTCTATATTTTTACTGAAGCATATTGAACCCATTAGTTTTTCGCAGTCAGAGCCTGCAGGTGGCACACAGCCCTTCTACTTGTCATTCATTGTTGAAAAGCATATGTATATTCCATTAAAACAAAGTAAAATAAATATCAGGAATAAAACAAAATATGACTGGTTATAAAAATGTGAAATGGCAAAATAATGCTGCTAAAATAACATTCAAACATTCTCAGATTGAGTTCAACATGGAAAATTTGGCTGTGTCATTTACAAATGTCATTTACAAATGTCATTTATAAGTAAATCTGAGAAAACAGATGCATAGGACAATGTCTGTGGGTTGCCTCTCAGTGCACCAAACTCGGGGGGACCCAAATGTGACAAGGCGTCCACATTGCATTGGGCATATCGTGGACTATTTTCCAAGGTACGTAACTGTACGCAAGCATAAAATCTAGGCTATTCAGAAACATCTCCACATTATCACCCTTCCTAGTTTCAGGTAACTTGCTAAATATTCAAAACCGTCAACACTGAGTAACAGTAGGAACAAAGGGCAAGGAAGATCAACAACGGAAATCATGGTCGTGTAGAAGAAGGAGCCTTTGATATGGGAACTAGAGTGTCCTTCCAGGGCAGGGTGCTCATTAGAGACCTCATGGAGTTGGATAAACACAAGTACTGAACTCCACTCATAGGCACCCACTCAAATGTATGTGTCTCTGATGGTCAGAGGGGGATCAGGGGAACCTGTCAAATGCCTTGAAGTAAATGCGATTTGGCTACTGTCAACAGGCTTCTTTCTGCCTAGGCTGCTGCATGTTGCATTTACATACTCCCCGAGCCCTTCAGTTCCATGCAGAACTCAGTCTTTCCTCTTTGTCATCTCAAGTACCTGGAAAGCTAAGCTTTCCTGCTCCTTCTTGTCTCAAAAGATTCTCTCCCCTTTACCTCTCCCACCTCTCCAGTATATTCTTTTTGGATTACAGACATTTTAGGGGAAAGTTGATCTTAGCATCACCAAAAGGAACGCCATTCCTCAGGGTGAGGGCCAAAATAGGTCTGGAATCTGGAACTCTAGTACCAGCCAGCCCTTTCTTTTCCAAACTTCATTAGCACTTCCGTTTCTTCTAGGTATTTTGCTTGCTTCTTTTCCTTGCCTTTTCTTTTTGTGAAAATGAGCACAAAGCCGAAACCTCAGCTACTGGTGCTCCGAGACTCAAATCCTCACCATTTTCCAGCCACAACAGAAAGTGGCTTCTCACTTCCTGGTCTAGACTGAAAATCCCGGGGAGCCAGAACTGTGTTTGGTCCCTGGTTCTGGCTGTGTCACTTCAGCGGGATGACTCGACTTCCCTCTAAGTGTTTTCACCATAAGATGATGATAATAGGACCAATTTTAAGATGTTAGTAAGAGTATATAAAGAAATGGATATAAATGGTCGTATACTTGTCAAAAATAAATATTTGAGAAAAGTTACTATGGTGCATATAATATGAATTACTGTATTCATGCAAATATTCTTGCTGTAATGGGTATTCTTGATCATTTATTTTTCCAATGTTTTGACCAGTTCCTTGAATGAGAGCACATCAGTAACATTTATTACAATTTATACACATTAAAAAGTTGGGAAGGGTAGCTAAAGTGTTTTTCCCACTTGTATGCAAACACATAACTAAAATAATGACATTTAGCAGGAATATAAATTGTCTTCAGTGTAGCCTAATATTGAAGGTCAGAATGCATTTGTATAAATTTAGAAGGAAATTTAACTAAGCTAGGCCACAGCTATTTCAGATGAAAAGGAAATATCTGGAACTGTAACATTGTAAATTTGTTATGAATCTATAATGGCTACAATCATTTGGTTGCTTATAAATCTAATGCCAATTCAGTACAGAAAAACAAAGTGTCTCTGTTTTATGTAGATCCTATTTTACTTATAGTCTCTTACTTACTTGTATGGCTGTGGGTTATGTATTGGGAAATTTCTGTGTTTGTAGGTATTCAGCTCTACTATGACTCATTTGGAAACTGTCATCTCAATAGAGTGGTTATAGAGTGAATATGTAACTTAGAATATAAGTTAAACCATTAAATTTGGGTTCAGAAACATTTGATTTAAACTCCAGTTTGGCCAATTTCTATCTGTATGATGTTGCCAAATCTAAGGTTTAGTTAGCTTCCTGATCTGTAATACAGAGATGATAGTAGTAGGCACTCCCTGAATATAAGGCAAAAAGTGATCATGTAGTTACAATTTCAAAGGAACAAAAGCAAAAACACATGGCTCTGCCTCGTGGACTAATGCATTCTTCCCAGCCGGGGGCTGGGGGACCATCTCCATGTCCTCCTATCTCGGTGAAGCTCACATTAGTCTAGGAGACATTTAGAGTCCCTTTATGTTCAAAAATCTGTATTTCAATAAAGTACAAAAAATAGAAATATGTGCAGTGAAAATGCTGTGGTTTTTTTTCAATTATTTCTATTGGCAGGGACACCAAAAAAGCTCTACCGTCCTTTTAGTGAAATGTCTTTTATTTGTAACAAAACTTTTTTTATTTTCATCAAACTTTAGCCTCTTATAGTTCCAGAGCAAAATTTTTATTCAGTTATCCATTGTTTTTAGTATGATAGCATTGCACTTTTATAAACATGCAAATATTCAGTCAGTATTGCCCATAATGCTTATGGAAAGTATTTCTAAATTGCAGGGCTCTTTGGACATAATACCCCAAAGCTGATGGCTCTTTAAATAAAGCGATAACATTGACTGTTATATGCATGACCTTTGTTGCTGTTGTTAGCTTGTTTTTCCAAACGTATATCACAACCAGCCCCCTTATTCATTTAAAAGATGGCTCTATTAAGTGAAGAAAATATACATTTTGATGTAGTAGAAATACAACACATATTTAGTCAAAACACTGAAGTGGTATCAAGAGCAGCTCTAAATAAGGCATATGGTTTTGAAAAAAAAGTTTAATTATTTTTAACTAATGCTGAACTACTATCATTGTTTTTAAAAAATTTTAAAGATTTTTATTTATTTATCTTTAGAGAGGGAGGGAAGGAGAGAGGGAGAGAAATCAATGTATAGTTGCCTCTCATGTGTCCCCTGCTGGGAACTGGCCTGCAACCCAGGCATGTGCCCTGACTGGGAATCGAACCACCATCCTTTGGTTCACAAGCCCGCGCTCAATCCACTGAGCTATGCCAGCCAGGGCTATCATTGTTTTTTTACTTTCCCCTGAAAATACCTAGAATAATTGGTTACTGAAAGTTATTCCTTAGATACTACCACTTGTCATACTTAAACAGCCATCTTGGAGTGCGTACATAAGCTCATAGGATATAGTTACAACTTTCTTTCATGAAACACACATAGAATTAGTAATGCTTCTTAATAATTGAAGAATAATTTATCTTACTCTGCTAACTTAGTAGTATCATGTGTGCTTAAAATTCCATTTTTAGACATGTCTGTTTAAGTATTTTCACAGTTAAAGTCTCGTTGCCATTTAATATGTGCTTAAAGTACATAAAATTCACCCATTACCTATACAGTGGGTGTGACAGACGCATCACTACATGGAACATTGTGCTGAGGTAAAAAGACATGTGATCTGGGGACTTAAGTACAACTTTCAAGTAGTTTCCTGTATCTATTGATTTGGGTAGTTTTTCTTTCCCTTTTCTTTCTTTTTTTCGATGTTTGGCAATTTGTGTTATTTCTTTTTAATAGTACACAGTTTTAGAGCAATGTGTTTTCTTTGGTGACCTGACTTGTTATACTATTTCATGGAGCTATTGTTTTAAGGCAATTTAGCACCCAATCATTTTTTTTCTTATCAGAATTTCTTGAATTAAAATTGGTAACCAAAAATTAGTTTTCAAACTGCAATTTTGACTTAGTTTAAATTGTGCTTTTCATACATTAGTACCTTTTAAAATCATAATTATATGCTAATTTTGTGGGGGAGAATTGAAATTATAAGCACAGAAGATAGTACCTTTTATCATGCTATAAAGTGCATGCTTTTGGTATTTGAAATAGATGAGGTTTGGAACTTTGTATCAATTTTCCCTTTCTTTTTCTTCTCCCAGAAGAGCTGTCTATAGTGGAATTTATAGAGCCTGGAGTAGATTTATGTAATTAGCTTGGTTTCAAGCCATCCTTCCCATAGGTCAAGCCAATTAAAAGATAACTAAGGGAGACATGGCTCCAAACAACGGCATATGGCACCGTGGCACTCATGCTCACTAGAGAGGGGAAGCAAAGTCACAGGGATTATAACTTTGAAACGAAGCAAAATTGAATATTGAACACTTTGAACTCAATTCCCCCTTGTTTTGTCTTCAGTGTGCATACTTCCTTCTGTACTCTCCTCAGGTTGACCACATCTTGTGTAGGGAGGGAGGGAGGGAGGGAGGGGAAGGGGGCGTGAGCTCTGCTCTCACTCACGTGTTCTTTGCCACATTGAGATCTAGAATTTCCTCACTCCCTGGGGTTGTTGTTGGTGCTCACACAGGCTTCAACTTTGATGGCATTCTGTTTGCCCCGTGTACTAAAAAGTCGGCTTCCTACCTGAGAATTCTGGGAGCTTAGCCCCCGGGTATAGGCAGCCATTCAATCAGAAGAGTCTGAAAATTAGACAAAAACTATGAATGAAGTATAAATGTAATACATGAAAAAAGCAGTTTCCATAAATAATGTTAGGCTGTTCAATAGTGATCATAAGCAAAAAGATTATCTTCAAAGATGTTCTTTACAAATTTTGGGTAAAGAGGAAATTTTCACACAAAAAAAATAAATGGAGGTGTGGAGTTACTAATATAACTGAACCATTAGACTGTGTCAATTAATTATTTTCAAATCAGTGTCTGGAGTGTAAATTGACAGACTCACAAATGTATAGATGTTTGTCACTTAATTAAAAGTCCATCAAGTACTACCTCAGGATTAACTTTAGACTGCAAAACAATTTGTCATCAACTGTGATGGAATTCCAATTTATTCTGCAGTTTATTACCTTGGCACTGTTCCTTTGTCTACTTTTAAGAAATAAATTGTTAAAACTTAAGCTAAAACAGGTAGGAAATTGAGCTATTTTAAGGTCTTTTTAAAAGGCTGTGTTTCATCAAAAGTAAACACTTCGTAAAACTATGGATATAATACTGGAAGCTTGCTTTGCGCCAGTCTGTGCTACTAACTTGATGCGTGATTTTAGACACGTCTGATTTTGCCTCTCTGTGCCTCAGTTTGCTCATTTGCCAAGTGATGGGATCTTGGATGAATAAAAGACATGATCTTTGGGATTTTACTGAAAACTCTCTGAGTCTAAGCCATCTATTTTTACTACTCAGTTTTACTCTGTGAAACAGAAAATGAGTCAAGGTTGAGACAAGGTGAAATTATTTAACAAAATGAAAAAAACCCTAAAAAGTATAAGTGACTTTTTAAACCACAAATCATTTCTCTTCTGATTAAGTGAAGTGGACTGCGGTGTACAATGACATGTTGCATCGCCTCTTCTTCAGTCTCCTGCCTGGAGAGGTAAGCTGAAGATCTCCAAATTCCTTCGTCACCCTTCTCAGAGAGCTTTTATTTCTTCATTTGCCAGTGTCTGAATTATTTGCATCAAATGACCATTGTTCTTTAGGGGCCTCGATTCAGAAGACTGTTCTATGTGATTTTCACATTTGATTTCACCCTAGACATTTATTAATGCCTAATAATATCATTTATACACACACACACACATATACATGCATTAAGGACTACTCTTCTATGCTGACAGGATAAGTCCCATTGAGAACTATGGCGTTTTGCTACAAAAGATGCATAGACATGTGAAAATAATTTTTATTTTTCAAATATGCCATGGTTGAATTAATAAATACTTGAAGTAACATGCTTTTTACTATTCTAATTTATTGACATCCTGCAAAATTTCAGTAGAGAGATACTTCATGTACTGGCTATTTTATTCCCTTCAAAAATCCATAAGCAAACATACCCTGCCAGAGCCTGCATCTGGCTATGTATGGACAAAGAGCTTTACCTTGACTATAAGTGCTTCCTATAGAGACTGAGCGCTACCCTTATACTTATTTTCTTTAAGATGCTACCAGCTAAACTAGAACTGGTAATAGAAATATTGTAGAAGAATTATTTTATTTTTAAAAATAAAGGTGACTGTATGAGGCTTTTGTCACATCTCTGCATGGGCAGTAAAAAGTCCATTCCAGACAGTTCGTGTTAAACATGACAGCACTTCTATCGAGCTTTACATCAGCTGCAGCTAGCTAGAGTCAGACTTATCATCCTTCATTGGGCTGTCTTGCTTTATGATATCAATTAGCAAACAATCTGTTTAGTTGGCACATGTTACAATTAGGATGCAAAACACAGTGACTGTGAAGCAAAATATTTTTCAGGGAGAAGGCTCATTTGCCCAACAATGGGGAGGGGAAGTGGTATCATTCTTCTGTCAGTCTTTCTTTCCTTTGTACTGACGTCCGTCTATTGACACTAGTACAATGTAATGATATTATTAGGTTGTTTGTTGTTTTATTTTTTCCTGAAGATGTTAACTTTTGATTTTTAAGAATTTACAGCTATTATTTCAGTTTTTCTTTGAGTTTTCAGTTGTTCTAGAATTTACCTTCAAATCCTTACTTGTACTGTAGGAAAAATAAAAAAATCACAATCTATCTAAAACAAGAGAGAAGGTACACTAGAGGGCACTAGTAAGCTATGCTTTTAATTAATTTATTTATTTTTCACTTGCCATTATAATTTGCATGTCTTTAGGGACACTCTCCCTGCTTAATCTAATCTTGAGACTACTCATTTTTCTTTTTGCTTTTTTTAAAGACCAGTAAGCTCATTTGGTCGTTTTCATTGACATGGAAAGTTCTAGACCTTTAGGTTTGTTATTTTGATAAGTGTTATCCCATATGGATTGTCTGGGTGGCCTTTATATCTTTACTGAAACCCCGCAAGCTTGTCCTGCGACATTCTGATGTTTTTTGAAAGAGCATCTTCACAGCTGCCAGTAATTGCTCCTTAAGCTCAATTGTATGGGCTTTGAGATACACACAAATCACTCCTGGGCATTTCTTTTAAACCACATTTAAACCCCAGTCCCCAGAGGTGAGAGGAGAGATATTTAAGTAATCTGCCACCTGGCTCATTCTAACGTGATTGGTAGAGAAGACAAAGTCATTTCCTGAAGAATATACAAAAATATTTTTCTTAAAAGGTCAAATGAATTTTATGCTTCATGCTCAAAACTTTGGCATTTCAATTAATTTTTAAGTCACAAACAATATAGTGAGCTTCAAAATGTGCTTCAAAATGTGCTTCATTGTATCTATTAAACAAAATAAACCATATTTAATGACTCTTAGAATATGTTGTTCTTGCTTCTTTGTTTAACAAGTTTTATTTTTTCCCCTAGTTCTATGGTAGTAGGAATACTCTTTCATCCAAGGCGTCTTCTTGTGTTTGTGTTACCTTTATTCTTTTAGTTGTCTTCTGTTTCCATATATCATTCTTTAAACTTAGGAGTAAAAAGATGTAACAATTATTTTACAAGCACACATGATGTAAAAAATGTAGGGAATTTATAATGACAGTAATTACAATGTTCATATAAGTGATTATAGTAATATTGATTCAGTAGGATACAATTAAAACCTTGATCATAGTCTAAACACAGTCTGTTGAAATCTAATACTTTACAGTGAAATATTTCTTAGGCTCTTAAAGACAATCTCATTTGTCAACTACAAAGCCACAGATTTCGGTACATACCTCATGTAATGTGTGATGTTTTCATCGTAAGGCATATATGCTATCTTTTGTACAACACAGCACTGATGTGGGCCACCTCAAAATAGGACTAAAGGAAATCATGTTATATTCTGAATTGTTGTACTGTACTGTCGAATATTGAATTGATCATCTTACTCATCCTCCCCTCTGTCTCCACCACACACACGTGCATTGTACCATCATCATAACCATGTTGTCTGTTGGAACTATCTTTCAACTTTGATCGAAAACAGTTTCCCAGTTTGAGGGTGGAAAGGAAGGCAACCCATAGGAGTCAGGACTCAACAGAGTGGCACTTCCCCTCCTCCGCTATGCCAGTAGTTATTTCCCAGTCTGCCGTCATTATGGCTATCAGGTTAAAAATTCATTAAAAACATAGACTCCTCATGTATTAGATCAGCTGGGATCAAAACGAATGACTAATTTGATCAAAGTCATGCTGGCAGGCAAGGGAAGGAGCCTGTCCAAGACAGAAATCTGAATCTGCGGCAGCTGCAAGCCCCGACTCTTGGTGCTTGCTGTGTGCGGAGGGAAATCTCCAGATGTATACATACAGATAGTTACTGATTTCCTCTCCATTTCTTTTGAATGATTATTGTCCTAATTTATTTAAGAGTATTAAAGGAAGTCACCCATTATTCAGTTAAAGATGACTAAAATTGCTTTCAAATAAAATGTATAAAGAAGCTTTTAACATCTACCTATTTAAACATGTCTTCTGGGGGAATATGTCCATTCTTCTCAACTGTGGCTTTTGAAAACTAGTGACAAAATAGAAAAGTTGCGTTACATTCGCGAGTACAACCCTGTTGAGTGCTAGAAGTTCTCAGTGGCCTGAGGTGCCTTGTTGTCCTAGTGGGAAAGATTCCATCTAAAATGTCCCCTGGGGTCGTATGCTTTGCTTTACAATTAATTTATGGCCCTTCGAAATGCAGGGAAGATGCTACACTTAAACGTTAGCAAGCATAACTTTCATAAATCTGTTTTCATAAAATCACAAATTGCTTAGCATTTTGTATACATTGTCAGGATCAGTTCTATTTACATGAAGAACTCATAATTAATATTACACGCATACATTTATTTAAGTCATTTTGATCATTTGTTTTCTGTACTTCAACCATACATCATTCCTTCTCAATTTTCTGTAACGTAATTTAGAGAAATTTTTTTTTTTTTTGCTTGCCCTGGCTGATATAGCTCAGTGGATTGAGCATGGGCCTGTGAAGCAAAGGGTCGCCAGTTCGATTCCCAGTCAGGGCACATGCCTGGGTTGCAGGCCAGGTCCCCAGTGGGGGACACATGAGAGGCAACCACACATTGATGTTTCTCTCCCACTCTTTCTCCTTCCCTTCCCTTCTCTCTAAAAATAAATAAATAAAATATTTTAAAAATGTTTTTAAATCATTGTTACACTATAATAAATGCAATAGAATTACTGCAGAAATAGTCATAGGCTTCATGTTTCTAGGGATCAAAATTATGCTGACACTGCAGGTACACATTTGGGAGCTAAAGTCACATTTAGAAGGCTGTGTTGGTTAATGGAAAGCCTTGTGTTTATGGTGTTTTTAAAGTATGAACTGAAACATATTTTCTTTTTTTTTGTTCTCACAGGTTTTTTCCGTTATCATTAGTCCCCTTATACCTCCTTCCCCCCACCATTACCACACTGTTGTCCATGTCCATGAGTCCTTTTTCCTTTTTGCTCAGTCCCTCCACTCCCTAACCTCTCCCCCACCTTAGCTGTCATCCCGCTCTCTATGAGTCTGTCTCTGTTTTGCTTCTTGGTTCAATTTGTTCATTAGGTTCCACATATGAGTGAAATCATATGGTATTTGTCTTTCTCTGACCAGTTTATTTCACTTAGCATAATGTTTTTCAGGTCCATCCATGCTGTCACAGAGGGTAAAATTTTCTTCTCTTTTTTTATGGCCAGGTAGTATTCTATTGTGTGAATGTTTCATAGTTGTTTTATCTGCTCATCTACTGGTGGACACTTAGGCAGCTTCCATATCTTGGCGATTATAAATAATACTGCAATGAACACAGGGGTGCTGCCAATATATCTGGTAAGGGGTTAATATCCCTAATTTATAAAGAAATTACAAAATTCAACACCAAAAAATCAAATAACCAATTTAAAAAATGGGCAAAGGCCTTGGTTAGACACTTTTCCAAAGAGGACATGCAGAGGACCAATAGGCATGTGAAAAGATGCTCAACACCACTAATCATCAGAGAGATGCAAATTAAAACCACATGACGTACCATCTCACACCTGTCAGATTGGCTATTATCAATAAATGGACAAACAGGAAGTGTCAGATTGGTTGTTATCAATAAATCAACAAACAAGAAGTGCTGATGAGGATGTAGAGAAAGGGGAACCCTTGTGTACTGTTGGTGGGAATGCAGATTGGTGCAGCTACTCTGGAAAGCAGTATGAAGATAACTCAGCAAATGAAAAATAGATCTCTCTTTTGCCCCAGTGAGAATACTAATATATCAGAAGGAAGCCAAAACACTGATTTGAAACATATTTTCAAAGGATACATGTTTCTGGTTTAGTGTTCTTATTTCCTTAGGAAACATCCTGTTTCAAGTAACACATCACTATATTTTTGGAGAAAACACGATCCTGCAAAAGTACAATCGATTTCATATAGATATTAACACATGAAAAAACAAAGACCTTTATTTTGCAATGTAAACAACCTTATGTCCAATTTAGAGATTATATACACCCATCATTCATTTTACTTGGCGTCAGTCCTACAGGATAGTTTAAAACCACTTTATAAAGTAATACTGTAGAAATATGCTGCCATGATTTGTGGCAGGGGCAAGAAAGAGTTAAGTTCTGCATTAACTCTTAATTTCTTCAAGTTCATATCAGTGTGACATTATGCCTCCAGTTTAATAGATTCAAGATTCAGAAACATTTTTATACTGCACATGGTTTTCAGAGACCGTTACTGAGAGCTCTATAGCAGGGTTGCCAAACTCATATTTGCTGGGGGCCACATCAGCCTGGCAGTTGCCTTCAAAGGGCCGAATGTAATTTTAGGCCTGTATAAATGTAATTACTCTTTAATAGTCAAATGAGAGCTCAGCTGCCACTGGGTAGAAACAAGGTGCTGGGCCAGATAAAAAGATGGAGGGCCAGATTCTGCCCGTGGGCCTTGTGTTTGCCACCTGTGCTCAATAGCAAGACATTTCCCCTGGTACCAATGTGTAATGAAGGAAAAGAGGAATTAAAAACAGGAAGAAAGGAACCTTTATCAGGTATTCCTCTGATCATCACTGATAGTAATTTTTACATGTTACCTCATTTTACATTCAATCAGGTATTTGGAAGGAGATAATGCAGTCCTATACTATTCACCCAAAGGAAGTTATAAAAGTGCTTTTCCAGGAAATATTCCAATGTAGTAGGCATCATAATGTGATATGTAGGTTTGTGTGTATGCTCACACACGGGTTGCACATGAGTTTGTGTGTATGTGTATATAGGAAGTGGTAAGTCAGGATTGGTGATGAAATTCCTTAATCATGAAATTCTAAAACTAATTTAACAACTTAATGAAGAGCTAATTTGATTCACCTGTCTGGTCATTTAAGTTTTTGGAAAAGTCTATGACCTTGTTTTGAAGGACCCCAAGACAGCCCTCAAGTCTGATGATTTGCTAGAAGGACTCACAGATTCAGCTCTGCTACTATGCTCGTGATTTTTGTTCACAGCAAAAGGAAGCAGTAGAGTTAGCAAGGAAAATGGTGGAGAAGGCAAATTCCAAGAGAGAACAGATATAAGCCTCTGGTTGTCGTCTCCCAGTGGAGACACATGACAGTGTTTCATTTTTTTCAGCGATAATATGTGACAACCAGGGTAGCTCACCTAAGCCTTGATGTCCTTGGTTTGTATTGGAGGTCAGTCCCATAGGCAGGAAATGCCTGCATGACTGATCATAGCTCCTCCGTCTCTGGTTCCCTCTCCCCAGAGGTCAAACCGATGGTCTTCAAGAACAAAAACAGACATTTATCACAAATCACATTGTTAGCATAAAAGTACCTGGGGTGATTCAAGGCCCAAGGTATACAAAGACGCAGTTATCAGGCAGGTTATTTATAGGGCTTAGACTCAGATGTCTCCCAGGAGTAACTCAAGGGCCAGTCCTGAAACCCTTTGGAATGTGCAGGTATTGGGCAGCCTGCCCCTGCTGAGTTAATCCTGTACTGGACAACATAAAGGCCTCAGCTCTTTCCTGATTTTTGTTACCTACTGCAGGGTAGTCAATACAGAACAGTATTTGTATTTTAGATGATTGAAAACATACATTTAAGATTTTTAATTCACAGGCACTGAGCACGTTGGTAGGTTGGAAGAGAGGAAACAGGATGTCGGGAAGTACAGCCAAGAGCTTGCCACGCCCACTGTCTGGGGTTCCAGGCACCTTGTCTTCCAGGAGGGCTCCCCTCTCCCAGGAAGGGTTGAGGGCTCCCTCCTTGCTGTGCCCACAGAACTGGAACACAAGTGAAGTCTCATCTGTCACATGGCTTTGCTTAAAAAAATTACAATCCAAATCATTGGTCAGCTTATTTAGAAAGAGCTTGTACACAGGGTGGGGCGAAAGTAAGTTTGCAGGTGTTCTGATGGAAAATAATAAAATAATTAATAAGTAATAATACCAGAATAAACTCTGTGTTTCGTGGATGTACAGTTATAAACCTACCTTTGTCCCACCCTGTAGATATAATACACTCTGAAGTCAAAATTTTGTTTGTCAGGCAGATTTTGAGAATGGGGGAGGACTTGGGATACAAGTCATCATTCAGAGGCTCCCTAGCGGTGAACACAGTATGACTACACCTCAAGATTTAAACAGAAAAGTCAGAATTAAGGCATGATAGTTGTAAGTATAGCTGAAGCCAAGAAAGTTCTGATTGGCAGACATCTGGAGGTTGGAGCTAGACTTTGAAAGAACTTGGCCACACTCAGGGGAAAAGACATGCTTCGTAGGCATGATAGGCTATGGCCAGGTGAATTATGAAAGGGCAGAACAGATCATTAGTTTCCTAATGTTGTATAAAAAATTATTACAATCTTAGTAGCTTAAAATTACACCAATGTATTATTTTTAAGAACTTTATTTTAAAGATTGTATTTATTTTTAAAGAGAGGGGAAGCTAGGAAGAGGAGGAGAAAAACATCAATGTGTGGTTGCTTTTTGCACGCCCCCTACAGGGGACCTGGCCCAAAACCCAGGCATGTACCCTGCTGGGAACTGAACAAGTGACCCTTTGGTTCACAGGGCGGCACCCAATCTGACCTACACCATCCAGGACCGATTACACTAATTTATTATCTTAAGGTTCTGGAGGTCAGAAGTCTGAAATGGGGGTTGGGGGGCTAAAATTAAGGTGTGTGGCAACCTTCCTTTCTTCTCGAGGCTATAGGGAAGAATCACTTTTCTTGTCTTTAACTGCTTCTAGAGGCCACCTACATTATATAGCTCACAACTAGACCTTCAAATTGAATCAGTCTAACTTCTGCTCCCACCATCATTACATCGTTCCAAATTCTGACTTAATCTTGTCTCCCTTGTCAGAACCCTTGAGATTCCACTGGGCCCACCTGAGTGAGCCAGGATCACCATCCCCTCCTTTTCAAACTCCGTCACATCATCATATCTGAGAGGTCCCTTTGCAGTGACCAGTAACATATCTACTAAGTGTGGGACATGAACACCTTTGGAGACCATTATTCTATCACGGCAGTAAACAGGGCATTTGCTAGAATAACCAGGTTGAAGGAAATTTGTAGGAGATGCCACTGTTCAGTGTTGGGTAGTCCAGTCAGGTTCTCAAAGCAGGTGGCTGCCATGTCATTCACCAGATATTGCCATCAACCAGTGGATGGAATGATACTCTCGAAGGCCCAACAACATTTAACAAAGGTTTGTCCTTAGTTTTGTGGTTCAAGAAAATCAGTGGTCAGTAATTAAAGAGTTACTTTTTATATTATGGACTGGATCAAACAAATAAGTATGAAAAGGGATTAATTTAATAGCTATCATTTATTTTGAGTTTACTATATGTCTAATTTGCCAAACCAAGTCCTTATGCTATCTCACGGAGTTTTCACAACAGCATTTAAAAATATGTTTCGGTGCTCCTTAATAAGGGAAATGAAAGTGAGTGCTATTAACCTCCCCAAGGTGGCTGAGGAGGCAGCCTAGTAGAGGCAGGATGTGGATGTGAGTGATTTCGAGGCCTGGGCCTTCTTCATGGCAGAATGTCAAGATGTTGCTATGCAAGGTTGGATGTCCTTTCCATTGACAAGATCGTGAGTTCCATAATTCAGGATATCTCCTTTCCCAATTGCCAGAACAAACATCATGTTAAAAACTAAGATTTCCTTATTGAGGATGAAATTAGATCATTGGGTGAAAAACAATGGAGCCCCATGAAAAAGCTAATACGAAAGCTGATGAGACATTTCTTTCCCACAATACACATACACAGACATATGCAGACTCACCTTAAGTGTTAGAAATTTCTTGTCCTGTTTAGAAATGGTAGCACCATCAGTGCAGTAGTGAACGATTTTGATGGCCATAGTTATCTCATGCCCTTCTTTAGTACTCTTAAAAAATGTAAAATTAATTAAATAAAACTAAAAATAAATCAAAGCAGTGACACTTATTTGACACAACTTCCCCACATGTTGGATTTTCTGATGTTAATGTGATTATTAACTATTTGTACAAGGCTTTTCTGTGTGGTGGGAAGATAGAGGACTTGGAATACCAGGGTTGTGCACTTGCTTTTATAGTGGAAGTAGAGGGAGAAAAAGCAAAACCAAAACAAGCAAAAAACTTCACAAATATGTACAAAAAGCAATAGGGACTGAATTGTGGAAAAACAGAGAACTATTTTTCTCCCTACCCCAGCCCAGGGTTTTCCAAAGAGATTTTCTCTGTTACTGTTATTCAGTAACCTGATCAATCTTGACTTTCAAATATTTTTTTGGCTACCTTGGGGTGAAGATGGAATGACTGGAAGAAACTTTTCCTTATTGGTCTCTAAGTGAGATTTGAGCCATCACATCAGGAATCCATCACATGAATTTTTCCTGTGAAACAAACTAGATGTGATTTTAGATATTTTCTTAAAATCATGTCCATGAACTTTTTCCTTGAGTGCATTGCTAAGTCAAAACTTGAAGAGATATTTTTAGTATCAGTTCACTCTACTCATAACTGTATTCTAGCTCTAAGTTCTTGAACTACAGTATAATAAAAAATAATGTTGCTCTGGGTTCTTGAAGTTTTGGATTCATTGCATTCAAAGTTTTAACTGTATCTGCCAAATATGCCAAGATCTCCTGAAATTTATTTTTTAAAAGTCTGAAGCAGTTGGTCTTTTCCCTTGTGTTCCAAAAATAGGGCAAGGGCCTCTTCAGCTCATAAATCTGTGGATACATATTTCTCTGTCAATGAACAAACTGTGATGTTCAATAAAAGGATTTTGTATTCAATATTAAAATATTCACAAAGCAATGAAAGCAATCTGATTCTGGCTCATTTTATGTGTAACTGACTATCCTGTGGTTGAAACCGAAGTGTTTGGTGAGATCACCAGGCAGAGCCTTCAAGTGGAAGCTTAATCAGCGAGGTACAGTCAAAGTAGTCCCATGAAAGTGTAGTTTTGCTTTGTTTAAATACTCAAAATTTGTTATTTTGAACAGAGATTTTTGAAAATATAGTCAATGTATATTCTAATATATATATGCATATATATGTATATATATATGTATATGTGTGTTTGTGTACAATACAGGGTGGGGTAAAAGTAGGTTTATAGTGGTTCATATGGAAAATAATAAAATGACTAGTAAGTAATAATACAAGAGTAAACTCTGTGTTTCGTGCACTCACCAGTGTAAACCTATTTTGCACCACCCTGTATGTGGTAGCTTCAAATCATCATCAGCATTAGTGGTGGTCTCCAAACTGATCAGAAGCATTTCTTTAAGATGCATTTCTATAAGAAGCATTTCTATAAGATGCATTTCTATAAGAAGCATTTCTATAAGATGAATATACAGATTATGCAGTATGATTCCTTTTATCAGTAGTATATTTAGAACAATACTAAGGGAGGAGATGGATATGCTTATTACTTGTGGTGATGGTCTCGTGCATATATGCATATATCCAAACTCATCAAATTGTATATCTTGAATATGTGCATTTAAAAAATATATCAATTATGCCTAAATGATACTACCAATAAGAAAAATAACATATCTAGAGACTAAAGAAAAAATAATACTAAAATGGAGCAATAATTTGATTTATTTTGCATGATGTTTTTTGCTAAGTGATTAACCAGTGCTTAATTGTAGAATCAGAAAAAACAGTTTGGTAATTCTTCATCTTAATGTTTAGATATTGTCTAGGAGAAATGGTTTTATCAGAGTTTCTTTCAATGATACAAAGTTTGGTTTTGTTTGGTAATTAAAAGAGAGTATCACATGAAACTTTAATAGCCTTTAACAGTCCCAATAATATTTTCCAATAATGTCGAGCTGTGTGTGTTATACAGTATTGTCCCAAGCAAAAAAATACTATTTAAAAGTTAAAATAATGATTGTATGGCTGTTGACTGAAATGTTTAGGTTGTGAGAATTCCATTGTTATGACTTTACTCGACGTTTTAAATAAACCCAGATGATTGGATATCTTCAAAGAGAGTGCTAGGTGATAATCAATTCCATTTCTTCTGTCTGGAAATTTCGAGAGACTAAACTTCCCAGCCTCCTTGCAGGCCTTTTTTGGAGATGGATTTCTAGCTCACAGTATGACTCTCTCTGAGGCTTGGCCTATATAAATCTACCTCATACCCTTTCCAGCCTCTTCTTGCTGACTACAATGGAGAAGGCTTCACGGTAAACTTGAAGGCCAAGTGTAGCCATAACACGGACAGATCCCTTCACTAAACCACAGTTTGGAAGAAAGCTACCCAGAAGAGCTGTTCAACCCCAAACCCTGTATTTCTGTTATATTAGTGAGAGAGGAGAGGGAATATTTATGTTAAGGTACTGAAATTTCAATTTATCTAGTATTACCTTAAACAATACAGATCCTATTCTTGTCACTTATTTTACTCCATACCTTAAAAATTGTCCATTACATTGGTTTCAGCTTCACTTGCCCCAAAACCAAATCAAAATATTCATTTTAAAGAATAACAACAACAACAAAGAAATAATGATGAAAAATACATGGTTATTCTTATAGAAAAAAGTGAGCGTTATGGGTATTTATCAGTGGGCAGTAGGACTTCCGTCTTTTTGGTCATGCTTCCGTTCCATGTGAAATCTCTCTTCTTTTCCCATAAACACATCACTGGCCATATAACTGTCTCTATTTAAAGGGGATTAAAACAAATCTAAATGACCATATACTGTTAATCTTCTGATTTCTAGCTTGCAATGGCAGGATGAACTTTCACTCAGTATAGATAAAGAAGAAATGTGTATTAAGCTGGAAATGTATAAAATATATATTAAGATGGTTAAAATATATAAATAAATAGCAGGAATCAGAGTCTCTTTTAATGCATTTTAGTAACAACAATAGCACAATTTTTAAAAGCACAATGTCTTTAAAATTAAAATTAGTTTTCTATCAGGAAGTGAAATATTCAGAACAATATAAATTGTTTTGTGTGTATGAAAACATCATATAACAAATTATGCATCATATATCTAATAATTAGACTTTACTTATTTTTATCCTGTGAATCTGTAACCAGTAATGAAGAAATTTTTTAATAAAATGACTTTCTGAAATGATTGGAAATCTCTACTTGGCAGGTAGTTTTTCTTGTTCGGTAGCAAGGTATGATTCTTTAAGGTTTTTTCTAACTCCACAGACTTCTGGTCTTGATCTCAGTCAGGCATTAGCAAGCAAACCATAGAATTTCCAGGGGTGCTGAATAGCAGAATATATATTCACAATATGTGGTTTGACATACAAAGTTCAAGTTGGCCATAATAAAATGGGCTTTAATAAGTAGAGCACGATAGAGTGGGCCCAGATTTTGGCATGAGAAATAAATCCTGTCAGAGCACAGCTGACCCTAATGCCTTGTGTCTAACGTGGTACTAAGGAGTTTCTTCTTTCTGACAAATGGATAACATGATTTTACCTAGATTGTAAACACTGATTATTATAAATGAGGGCAGGGCCCTAAAAATTTGGAAGTATCAAAAGTAGGTCAAATCAGAATTTTGTCTTTCACACTCTGATAAGGCATCTCAAGACGTGCAATCTGATGTCCTAATTCTCTTTTCTGATGGAAACACTGTAAACCAAACGTATTTTAAACCATTTACAGTGCTGATTCCCAAACTAGTGCATGGATTAGAATCACCAGGGTTTTGTTTAAAACTTCTAAAGCACAGGGCATCCTCAGGACAATTAAATCACAATCTCTAGGGCTTGAATACAACCTTCCCAATTGACTGAATCTCCTGGGTGAACCTAATCTGTAGACAAGTTTGGGAACCATTTACAGTCATTTAAGAATTTTCCAGCTTCTCAGGAGAGTCCGATTTGCACATACAGGGTCCTGAGAAGTAATGCCTGCTTGAGTGTGGTTGGTAGGGTAGTAATATGGGTATGATAATTTATAGTTTTAACTTGAAGATTTCACCTACAGTGTCATATGATGTGCTTGAGTGTGATATTCTCATGTTACAGAGTTACATGCTTATGAGAGGGGTGTTATTTGTGCCAGACCCTGTATATTAGAGGGTGTTCATTAAGACAAATAGTGTTATTTAAATTCAGCAGTGATAAAAGTTATGATATTTAACAAAACAAACATGGTAAACATAAAAAACACCAAATTAAGTTAATTGTCTCACCAACCAAAGATAATCGCTTAGAGTAGTAAGATTTATTTATTTCTATTCATCCAACATAAATACTAATAAGGGTGTGTATATGCATGTGTGCAGGAATGTGTTTGTGTGTATATGTACAGGTATAGCAGAAACCATTATCTTGTCCACTCTGTTTTTCTGTAAGAATACATAAATGGAATCTTGGAGAAGTTTACTTTTAAATGTTGCTGTGTGTTGTCTTATTCCATAGTCTTTTTGAAAAGCTCTTCGGACCATAACACCATTTTTTAAGATAATTACTTCTCTTTTACCTGCCCTCAAAGACCTATGTTTTGGGGGCTAAGAAAGGCTACACTTAATCATTTTAGGTAAGTGTTCACATGTTTGTTTGCATAAGTGAAACTGGATATTTCCCCTCAGGTCAAACCATAAATTTAGCAAACAAGTGTTCCTAAACGGAGTGGCATAGACATAAACCGAAGGGAAAGTTAAAGTAGGCATGCCCCGCCCCCCGCCCTGGAGTCTCTGATTCAATAGGTTGGGGGCGGGGCCTGATACTTTGCATTTTTAACAAGTTGCCAGTTAATGCTTGTGCTGATGGTTACGGAACCACAGTTTTTAAACTATTTTAGGAAAAGACTTTCTCTTTCCTGATTCCTCAGCTTTTCTGACTCATTCCATTATGTACAGGTAAACAGTTTACATTTCCTGCTGGCTTCATAAATACCCACCTTTGATAAAAAACTTCCAAATACTTCCTGAAAATATTTAACTTCAAAATGGACTTAGAACTAGAGCACAACTTCTGAATAATAGTTCAAAGTTGCTGATATTTTATCTTAAAAACTAATACACTGAAGCCTCCTCATATAGCCCATGAAGAAGATGGGTAACTCAACTCTTTTCATCTTTGAAAGAAAAAAAAAAGGTATGTCTACTATCCAAATTCTAAGAAATGCATTTTATCATAATTTTGAGATCTCAAGAAAAAAAAGAAGCTCTTGTAACAGGTATGGCAAAATATTTGTGTTATCACAGTGTTTTTTTGTGCACCAGGCTGGGAAAAGCAACTTCTTGCAAACTTGCAGATTCAGGCTGTGTTGTGTTTGCCTCTGGTGCAGTTTTTTAAACCTTTTTCTTTTCAAGTGTTAATTCCTCCAGTAGAGATAATCTTTTCTCTTTCATGTTTCCTCCTTGGGCAATGCATTTTGAAGATTAATATAATATGGATAATGTGCCTCTGTGTCTTGCCTAATTCAAAATGCTGAGGATATTATTTCTGGTTTAGGGAGCTTGGAGACGTTTATATCTAGGAGGTTAGGGATGCTCTGTTATCAGAGTAGTGTTGCTGCACGCCTGGCAGTTTGCCCACGCTCCTCACCGGTCATTAATAAAGGCTGCAATTGCTCCTACATTTAAATTTTCTTCTCTCCTGACTCAGCAATTGCAGCTGTCACCTTACACTGTCATGGATCAGTAAGAGGCTTCACCTGGCACACTTTTAAAAGATGCCCTATTCTTCTGCACGTTAGAGCTGTTTTTCTGCCCTAAGTTACCTTTCAAAACTAGATTAAAAAAAAACCCCAGATATCTAGGGGGAAATGTTTTAATAAACAGCTCAGAATACAGTAACTAATGGTATCAACCTCAGCTCCTTTGTGACTTAAAAATCAAGTGTTTATTTCAAAAATGCCTTCAGCAGGAGTACAGTTTGGGACTTATTTCATGTCACAGATGAAATTATTGCTTGCTTACTTCCCTCGCTTGAAACGCATAATTAATATTTCACAGCAAGTTTAGATTAGTCCTTACATTTCTTCTTTACTTAATTTTAAAAGTCACTGAAAGCCATCTGAGCCCTAGTATTTTTACATTACAAACCGTAAATCAAGTTAAATGTTGGAGTCAGGGAGCTCTAATGCTACATTTAAATCCGAAGCGCTGGTGAAACCACAGTTTATCTGGCTATGCTACAGGCTGTCATGCAACAATAAATAACCTCAGAAGTTTCCCTGCTTCTTTGCTGGAACAGCCCCAATCCAGGAACAGGAAAATACTGCACAAATTGATGGTGAAATTATAGAGAATATGAAAACTCTACTCTTGCTACTTCCATTATAAGATGTTGTAGTTGGGGCTTTAGAGTAGAATTTTTAGACCATAAATTATTTACAAATCATCTCATAAATATCACCTTGAAGATACATTCATTTTAAAGAGTTAAAAATGCACGATGATGTCTATTAGTGGGGTGGGAAAGTTATAATGCTTCCATCTGAGACTAGGGCAAGCACATGATCTAAAAACCGTAAATCCATCTCCTTATGGGTGATTGGTGTGAGAAAAAGTAAAACCTAACATTGAAACGGCATCCTTTATAATCTCACCTTTAACAGGAAGCTAGCAACAAAACAAACAAGCAAGCGAAATAAAAACAAAGACACTGAAATAGAGAACAGGGGGACAGGAACCAGAGGGGAGAGGGGAGGGAATTTCAGGGGAAAAGGGGAAGGATTTAGAGGAACTAGTATAAAGGACACATGGACAACAACTAAGGGGGGTGGAAATGGGAGGGAGGTGGGGAGAGCTCGGGGGTGGGCTGGGATGGGAGTAAAAGACAGAAAACTGTACTTGAACAATAATTAAATTAAATAACTATTTGAAAAAATATCTTTGCACCATTAGAATAACAAATAAGCAATGAACAATAATTGTATAATTGCTTTCTGAGGAGATTCTGTTTTCTCTTTGGTCTTTTCATTTAAAAGCAGCAAAGCAAAGCAAAAACAAGTAACCCAAATAACATAATAAAAATGAGAAAGTTAATATTCAAACAAAAATTGGGGAGAGTGGTGGGTTTGCATTTCTAGAGGGGGCGCTGTAGGACAGGCTAGCTCTCTAGTCGCCCAGCTGCACTGGCCCTTGACTCAACCACCTAATTGTTGTTGCAATGGCCATAACCTCCCTAAGCCTCAATTTCCTCAGCTTTTGAGTTGCAATAATAGCGAGGATGATAAGACCTAATTCTTATTATCTGTACATATTATATTGAAGTAATGGAGGTAAGTAATACTAGTAGCTCCATGGGTATTAAATGACGTATATATGGCATCTCCCCTGGCTGTTGTAAACAGCAGGTTTTGTATGAATTCAGTATGTGTCATGTGACTGTATGTTCAAGGCAAGACAGTTGTTCATCTTATTCATTTAAGTGACATCCTCACCACTTAGAATATGCATAATATGTAGTACATGCTCCTTCACATTCAAAGGGGGATGTGTGTGTGTGTGTGTTCTGTGCCTAGATGTGTTTACAGGAGGCACTTCTAACATTTGTTGAGCCAGTATATGTCCCAAAATATTTTTGAGCACCAACTAAGAAAAACTTCAGGAAACACTCCCATCTATGGTTGCCAGATTTAGCAATTGAAAATACTGGACAATGTGTTACATTGAACATTTTAATATAACATAAATGGTGAATTACCATAAAGGTAATTCACATAAATGGTGAATTTTTAACTGTATGTTCCAATAATACATGGTACATGCACTAAAAATTACTTAATATTCACCTGAAATTAAAATTTTACTATATATCCTGTATTTTACCAGCCTAAAGACACAGGTAGAAACTCCCAGTTGTTAAGAATAAAGTCAATTGTGTAAAATCAAATAATTATGATAATGGAAATAGCACCTTGCTCAGTGTAACTTTGGCCCTTCCCCCACCCCAGCTCTTGGCAATATAGCCACAGTGGTCTTGTTTCAGTTTCTGGAAAATACCAGGTTGTTTTCTTATGGTATTTGTGATTTCACCCATCTGAAAGGAGCCATTCCTCACCTTCAAACTCATCATTCTTAGGCTGCTAGATTCAGCATCTCAGCCTCGGGGACACTCCCTGGCAGAGAGCTCCTTTTCCGGATCCTTATCTCAGGCTTATTCATACGGTCTCTCAAACAATGGTATTTCTGTCAGCACTTATTTTGCAATTATGAATTAATGAAGGTAGTTGCAAAATCAATATCCATCTCCTCTACTAGATTGTACACTCTGTGACAACTCTTTGTCTCTTAATTATAACCACAGCGTGGAGCATATGGGGTCATGTTTGTAATATGAAACTGTTTGTACTTCATTTCAAATGAGGGGTGCTCAGCTTTGCCATTGAAGGCAGGGGCCTGACTGCCAGACATCCAGGATAGAATCAGCAATCCCTCTCCATCCCCCATCACAGTCCAATTTTCTGTTCCCAGGACATGTGTTTAAATTCTCAAGCCTCTTTTATGTTTTGTTTTTTTCTCATTTTCAATCAAGCTAACGACATTTCATGCTAGTGCTGTTCTAAGGATAAAACAAGCATTTGCAAAGCATTTCGTGTAGTTCTTGAATCTAACAAATGCTCAAGAAAAAGTAGTGAGAACAATAAAATGATAACCAAGAGGCTAAGCCAATCTGTAAGAGTCATAATTTAAAAGAGAATTTATTTCTGACTTGGTTGCCCGTGGACAGCTTTACACAATGGTGAAACTTTAGCCAGGTCTTAAAATGGGTGGGGATGTTAGAAGAGGTAGGGAGGGATTGGTACAGTTATTTTAGGCATTGTTCCTATAGTTCAAAGTTAACACCTGAGCATTCAGAGTCTGTATAACCTAATTACTCAAAATATAGTTTATTAACATCACCTGGGAGCTTGTGTAAACTCTAAAATCTTAGGCCCAACCCTCAAACCACTGGATCAAAATCCTGACTTCAACCAGGTTCCCAGGTGACTTGTAGTAACAGCAGTGTTTGAGGCAGTGACCTTTAGACAATGTGGCAAAATGTGAGTGCCAGACCGGCAGCATCAGCATTTTTTGGGATCTGGTAAAACGTGTAGATTTTCAGGTCTACCTCTGGTAGGTGGCAGCCATCTCTGTGTGTGCTCATATGTCCTCTCCTTTGTGTTGGGCGGATAGATGGTGGAGTGGCTGGAGGGGACAGTTCTCTGCTGTTTCTTTTACTAGGGTGCAAATCAGAACCCCACATCAGACCAGGCAGTGCCTTCAGGACCTCACTGAACCCTACTTATTTCCTAGAGGCCCAGCTCCAAAGACCATCACACTATGGGTTAAGGTTTCAACCCCTTAAAATGAGTATTTTGTGGGGGGGACACAGACACTCAGTTCGTAACACCTACTTCATCCAAAACCCCAGGGTAAGCCTCCAAGTGTAGCCCAGCACCCTGTGTTTTAACAAAGCCCTCCAGGTATTATGATGTGCACTCAGGACTGAGTGCTGTCTGCACATAGAAAGTACCTTGGAGTTTCCTTAGTGCTGATGCCAGGGCCTGGTTGAAGGCTGGTCACACTAAGGCACAGCCATATTTGAGAACCACTGATAAGAGATTTCCTGCTCAAATGTGCAAACTGTATCCCAAATGATTTCACAGATTTGTCTTGGGACAATAATAGAATTTTCTAGATAACAGGAAACAGTAACCAATCATCAAATGTTGACTGAGAGGATTCTGTGTATGTTGTGTAAGTGAAAACGAAACAGCCACGTGACTGTATCACCTCCCAGGAGGAGGCACCACACACATTTAGGACTCTGGATATTTAGCATTCATGTTGCATGATTAATTTTTTATGTCTGAGTGAGAAATTCTATCATCCTTTTGTTTGAGAGGCTTGTTTTGACCTGCGGTGTAACTGATTCCTTTCAAAAGCTATGCATTTTATGAGTGAATCCTGCTGAGTTTAAAGAAGAATGCAGGAGCGATCACAATTGCCTGAGGTAATCTCCACCTTAGATATAGTTTTGCTCAGAGTTTTAAGGATATACAAATAAAAACATCAAAAACGACCTCTTTAACTTTTTAAATTGAAAACGAGTAAGTGTCCAGGGTCAGACTCTCTTATTTGCTTAGGCTGCTTGAAGACGTTCATCTGTGTCAGCACTTAAAAATCACAAAATCACCTGGTGTGCTTGGTTCAGGCACAAAACAGAAATAGAAGTACTAAAAGCTAAGAGGTTTATAATCTGCTTTCATGTTTTTATATATCTCTCCTCCTTTCTGAGTTCTCTGAAAACAATAAGAAATATATATCTTCCTTCCTTCCTGATAAGAAAGCAAAGCAAAGCATGGTTGACATTATAGAATTCTTTTTGTGATAAAGATGACCACTGCTTTAAGAACCAGAGACTTTATAGGGATCTGTTTTAGGACCAACTTTCTCTTCCCTCCTCTCCTAACTCTTCCCTGGACTTAGGCTATTGGCACTTGTGATAGACAGCCAGAGTGTAAAGTGTTTTAAGGAACTTTGCTTGATGTGGGCCAATGTCATATAGCCAGTGTGAATCCCGCTGTGAGTAAATTGTTTGTCTGCGAAGAGCTCTTGCTTTGTGGTTCCTATTTCATTGTGGATTTCCACTTGTGTTTGTTTAGAGCTACTGTCACATCCGTGATTGGGTGTACATCTCACCCAGTCGGCTGCGGTCCAGCAAAATGAAATATGGTGCCATTCCAATACATTCGTGAAGATCTGTGTTCTTACAAGTAGGACCAAGGGATTTCTAGCCACAGAAATAGACATCCTTGGAAGCTATTTGATGATGCAGAAACCATGAGATAAAGCTTAGGTGACACATATTAAATTCAAGCCCAATAACTTTTGACTCTCACTAGATACAAATACTGGTTTGGTTCAGTTTTTCTGCTCCCAGTATCAGATTCAAAGTTAGGTAAGAAGTTGGTCCAGCAGTGAGGCAGCAATTGCTGGGATAAAACAAGAAGGTTAATGTCAAAATCCTGCATGCCCTAGCAGAACAATAAAGTTGAACAAGATACATTCATCCAAGCTGGCAACCAAGTGTGCACAGTACAAGGTTCAGAGGCCAGAGCATAGAGACAGTTGGGCAGAATGAAAGGCTTGGATTCTATGGCAAGAAATAAGCCCCAGTGCTGAAATATTTATGCTGTTCAAGAAATATGAGTTTGTTTGTGATGTCTGCTGGCTGGACTATTTTCTCTTGACTCCTAACATCAGACTTCTGAAGCCATCACCTAGGTTTCTGTTCTCGATCTTTCTTCTGGCGTGCAATTACATAATTTGGAAGCAGTTTTATTCTTTTGGGTTGTACTTTTATGACTCATTAGGAGGGTCCAGAGCAGTGCTCAGTCAAGGGTTAATTACTTTCCTCTATTGAGGCAAGACCTTCCTGAATACTGTGCCCCATGACTAGGTTCTTGCTGGTGGGATCATGCATTATCCCGGCCCCAGGAATAATGTGAGTGCTGGATACTATATGAGATGGCTTCTGGTTGATTCCTCTCACATATGTGATGACCTGTACTTTGATGATATTTCAGAGGACCCCTTTCTAGGAGGTCCTCGACTTCTGGGATGCTCCTTCTGTCCTGACCTTACTTCTCTGCTGCTCGGTTCTGTGAACTCTGATCATCTTGGTTTCCCCAGATTCTCGGCTAGACAGTTGGGCTCCACCTCAGTACCTCCTCTCTGTGCCATGGCCTGGAATCTCTCTCAAGACAACCCGATAGAGCTGTTGTAGTATTCATTTCATTTGCTTTCCATTTATGATAGTTAATTTTATATAACAATTTGATTGGGTCACAGGTTGCCCACATATCTGGTTAAACATTATTTCTGGTGTGTTCGTGAGGGTGTTTTTGGGAGTGATTAGCATTCAAATTGGTGGGCTGAATGGAGCAGTTTGCCCTCCCAATATTAATGGGCACCATCCCATTCACTGAGTAGAACACAAAGGTGGAAGAAGGTTCAGTTCTCTCTCTGCCTGACTGTGGAAGTAGGATGTTATCCTCTGCCCTCTGTGCTCTTAGTTCTCAGGTCTTCAGACTGTGTCTGCAGTTTATATCATTGACTCTCTGGTTCTTAGCCCTTCAAACTACACCACCAACTTTCCTGGATCCCCAGCTTAGAGCCGGCAGATCATAGGACTTCTCTGCATCCATAATCATACAAACCAATACCCTATAATAAATCTCTTTATGTTTCCAGAACTGCTTGTCAGTACCATAACACAGTTTAGTCAGTGTTCTCCAGAGAAACAGAACCAATAGCATATTGATTTCTGTGTGTTAATTTTATAACCTGCAACTGTACTGAATTTGTTGATTAGTTCCAACAGTTTCTTGGTTGAGTATTTATGATTTTCTATGTATGAGATCCTACTATCTGTAAATAATACCAGTTTTACTTCTTTCTTTCTAATGTATATGTCTTTTATTTCTTTGTGTGGCCTAATTGGTAAGCTAGAACTTTCAGTATTGCATTGAATAAGAGTGGTGGAAAGTGGGCACTCTTATCTTGTTCTTGATCTTTGAAGAAAAGCTTTCATTATTTTACCCTTCTGTTTGATGTTAGCTGTGGGTTTGTTATATGTAGCCTTGATTATGTGGAGATTATTGTTAAAGGCCTTTATTATGCTGAGGTGTATTCTTTTTATACCTAATTTGTATACCTAATTTCTTGAGGGTTTTATCATAAAAATATTATGTGAATTTGACTCATTTTTAAGGCATTGATAAATACACAAAGTGAAGTTAAAAATTTGCCTCACTCACCTTGATGTTTCATTTAGTCCTTGTATTTTTTCTGGGGTATAATTACACATTTTAATTGTTGTCAAATTCTGACCTTTTACTGCATACATAGACAGAGCCATTTTCCCCACACATTTTTATACAATGAGGAGCTTGGGTAATCTCCATATAATTTAACAATGACACCGATAACTATGCAAATGCAAACACAATAAAGCACCTTGAATAAAGTGCTAATTCCTTTAGTATTTGAAATGAATGGGCTTTATTGCCTGCTCTTTTACTGCCTTGATGCTCCTGAAAATAATGTACAAACACATTCATAAAACAGTGTTCTCTTGCTGTCGATGACATTTTTGCATTTCTGAACTTGGAATGGGGGTTAAATTCATGTCAAAGAAACTTGGCATTCTCAAGATAGATGAGTAAGTCCTAATGTAGTTGTTGTTACATGTACTTGTGTGAATTAAGCTAAAGCTTCTACTTTGACTTTATACTGTGTGTCTGAAGAATTCTAAGGAGGTCCATTAAGAGCATGGGTTATGACAACAGTGCCATTCTGTTATTATGGGTAACGGCAGAGCACTGAAAGCCAAGTGGGACTCAAAGTGTGGGCAGGTAGCTTATTTGTCTAAGATCATAATTACACTTCCTTAGAGGGCAGATATCCGTGTAGGGATAAATTATGTGCTTTGAGTTGATTTTTTATTTGGTTGTTTTTATTTTAAAAATACCTTATATTAAATGGGATCTTGGATTTGAGGAAATATGCTACATAATTTGCAAAAATATTTACAAAGCGCTTTCTAAATAGTAGGACTGACTCTGCTCTGGTTCTGTCTATACATGTGCTGAGAAGTCAGAATATGACAACATTGAAATGTGTAATTATGCCTAAGGAAAAGAATACATGGATACACTAAAATAGTTAGGAAATGAGGCAAAGTGACTAAAAAATGATTCAATTTGTTTATCAGTGCTTTAAAAACAGGTGCATACAAAACAATAGAGAAAATAATATAATCCTGAAATTATTACAAGTTTGAAGTAGTCTGAAGTGGGACTGGTATTCTTTTCCTGTCAATGTTAGCTCACAGTGGTATGTCAGATTTCCGGCCATGTGGCATGCTGGGGGTTCAGAGGGCCTATTTCTGCGGTGGGTAGGAACTGGAATATAGAGCCCAATCATTGGTGTAAATCAGGACAGAAATGACTGTCCTTGAGAGGGCGCTAACAAACAAATCATGTCCAAATGGGATTCCAGAAAACCAATATATTTCTGTACCAAAATTGCAAACTAAAAGGATGGAAATAGGGCAGGGGTCCAGTGGTGAAAGCCCAAAGTATTAATGACAATGGCAGTATCAGAGGAAGAGCCAGCTATTTCTGAAATTCCTATGATCTTAATTATGATCTAAAATATGATCATAAGACCAGGGCTCAGCCACCAAGAAGAAGAGCCAAAATGGATGTCAAGCCCTCCTCTGTGGTACATGGGAAGTGTCACTGCCCTGAGGGGTGTGGCAAATCTAACAGTTTAGGAAGTCTGAGCAGAATGGGCCAGGTAAGCGGATGTGCTGTATCCCAGGAGTACTTTGGCACCAATCTGCTGGCCATGTCTCAGATGTGCCAGGCACTTCCAGACTCAGTCTTAGAGCAGTGAGACCATTTCAGATCTCTCTTAGTTTATGTAATTCCTGAACGGCTCTCAGTGAAACTGGGATAAAGGAGGGATTCCAAAAGGGACAAATGGCTAACTTTGATGAATGGGAGTGTCATTTGAGCAAATATACCTGGACATAATATACTATTTATCAAGAAGTAGCAATATTTTGCTTTCATTGGTGTGTCTCAGTGGATTGAGTTCCAGCCTATCAACCAAAGGATCGATGGTTCAATTCCCAGTCAGGGCACATGCCAGGGATGCGGGCCAGGTCCCAGTAAGGGGCTCTTGAGAGACAACTACACACTGATGTTTCTCTCCCACTCTTTCTCCCTCCCTTCCGCTCTGTCTAAAAATAAAATAAATAATATCTTTACAAAAAGAAGTAATGATTTAAATTGCAGATCCAAGTCTTTTTAATAATATCTTCATTAGAATTTTTCAAAGCTCTCCAGATAATAATTATAAGGAAAATATGCAAAAAAGTGACCATGATACCATTTGGTATCTTTATTTTGTAGTATTTACATCATAGAAAATGGATCAGTTTTAAGGATATTTAGAGGGCAGGTCTAGTTCTGTAAAAGTACTGATATTGAAAAATACTTTAAGCATATATAACAAATATAATATTCTTAGAATATTTTTACATAGAAACTCACTTCAGAAAGTATTTCCTTTAATCAGGAGATATAGACATCTGTTCCTCATGGACCTGTCTGCTACTGGGTGCAAAAGAAAAATAAATTTTACCTACAGTTCAGATATTATACATTATAAGTCCCCTCTATCTAAAAAAAAGATCTCCTCATCTGTCACTGAACATGTTTCAATTTTGGAGGCAAATTCTCCTTTAGTACATCAGAAGCCTTGTTATAGAAGAAACCTCAGTTTGCTAAGGAATAATTATATATTTTAAAACATAATTATTATTTCTAGTTGATTTTGGAGAACCATCGAATCTCATTTTGCCTTACAATTTTAAGAAATAAATAAGCTTGCTAAACAACAAAACAAACAAACAAACAAGCAAAATATAACCAAAGACACTGAAATAGAGAACAGGCTGACAGTGATGGGGGGAGCGGAGGGGGCATTTCAGGGGCATTTTGAGAGTAAAGGGGTAGGGTTTACAGGAACAAATATAAAGAACACATGGAAAAAACTAGGGGGGTTGGAAATGGGAGGGAGGTGTGGAGGGATGGGTGGGTGGGCTGGGATGGGAGTGTAAGACAGAAAACTGTACTTGAACAGCAATTAAAATAAAAAAAAAGAAATAACATAGGCTTGGTATACTTCGTACCAATTCATTAAAAACAATTTTTACAGGGGAGAAAAATTTCTCTAGTTTTTAAGTATATTAACAATCTAAGGTTTATATAGCTCGGATTTCACCACAAGTGATATAATAAATTTCCTTAATTATTTATAACTGAATCATTTATCAATTATTATGAATATTAATAACAAGATTTTATTTCTTAAGTAACTAGCAATTAATGGAAAAAAACAATTAATGTATTTTACTTAAGAACACAGTAACTATCATCTAATTTTTTTAAATTTCTTCCAGTTACCAGGCAAAATATCTTTAGCCATGACCTTCCTTCACTTAAATAGAATATAATTTTCTGCTCAGTGTTAACTTTTGGTGTAATCCAATGTTTAAAAGTATATTTCGACTAAATGGAAATAAAGGGAAGACTGACCTTATCCAAAACTATCATTCAAGTAAAACAATGTGAAATTTTACTGTGGTTTTAGGTGGTCACCTATAGAACCACTGTTTAAAGTCAGTTGATACTGTATTTCGCCATGTATAATGTGCACTTTTTTTTCCAAAAATTTTAAGGAAAAAATAAGGATGCACATTATACATGGGCATAATGATTACATATAATGGGTATAATAATCCCATGTATAATGCTCACAAAAATGAGGAAGAGCATTATACATGGCAAAATATGGGTAATATGCATGTTTGTATTTGCCTGATTATAATTAATTACCAAAATACCATGAAATTAACCAGATATGTAATTCTTCAAACTCCAATAAAAGCTATAATTTGATGACATATTTTCTTTGATTATAAGAGGATTACATGTTTAAATTATGGAAATACATATACATCATTTTACTAATAGTATTTTTCAATAATTCATTACAAAGCATATATATGTTCAAGTGAATTTCATCTTTTTTTTTCTCACTTTGCATCT
The DNA here is from genome assembly GCF_014824575.4 of Sturnira hondurensis. Classification (NCBI taxonomy): domain Eukaryota; kingdom Metazoa; phylum Chordata; class Mammalia; order Chiroptera; family Phyllostomidae; genus Sturnira; species Sturnira hondurensis. Next base: position 6,992,312 of record NW_028088227.1, on the reverse strand, counting down.
TTCCTTGTTGATATTATACTTCTGGTGACTGTCTCTGAACTTTTTAGTTACAGCAAGAATAGGATTACAACACAGTAAAGGAGAAACCTTTCATACACAGCCATAATATTTATAATCAAAGTGATGCAATTTCTACACATAAAATGTTTTATATATATAATACAATCAGAAATTATACCCATGTCCAGAATGACTGTTACTTAAATTGTTGTTTTTAAAAAATGTTTTCTTTAAAAACATTGAAAAAACACTCAAAATCATATGAAACCTCACTATCTGATGAAAATACATACTGTAAGAAAAGATCATTTTGTTAGGAAGCAGCTATGAATGAGCGACCAGAGGGGAAATAGAGGCAGGGCCCTCACCACGGCAATCTAACCGAGAACTTAATAACAGGAGGCTGGAAGCAAAAGGAAGACATGAACTCAGCAGTCCTGAGCTCGATTTAATAAGATCACCAGTTGTCCCGAGCATCACAAGCAAAAATAGCACAGGAGAAGGGGAGAGTCCTTGAGCCTGTGCTGAGGAAAGGGGCTTCTGTAAAAATCTTACTAAGATTGCCAGGCGTTCTGAACATTACAAGTGGAATTTCACAGGCAGAAGAGGGGGACCTATGCTGGGAAAGGGGGCGAGCCTCTAATAATTTCAGTAAGAAAAAGAGCCTTTATTAACTGAAAAAGAAAGCCTCTGTAGCTGTACATTATTCCCAAGTGGAAGAAGGAGGGAGAACCTAGAAGCCAACTAAAAAGTATATAAACCCTGAACCCTAATGGTTAGTGTTAATTGGATTAGCTAAGTACCTACCCACTTGTAGCCTCGGCTCAAGCGTATAGAACAAAATTATTAACAACTTTATTTCCTCTATGTGTGGGACATTCAGACCAGCTGGGTGCCTGCTCTCAGCTTTGTGCTTGTATGTGTTTCATAAATAAACTTGCTATCTCATTTCCACTATACGTGTTTGTCTCTTGGTAGAATTATTCTCTTTTGAGCAAAACAAGAACCCAGGCAGGGGGAAGAGCCTCTTGACCAGGGTCTCCCTCACCCCATTGGTGACAATCTCAGTCCCCACCCAGATTATCTCCCTGACAACCACTGAAACTGACTAGTAAACACAGTTAAAAGTTGGCATCATGGTACTTCTTGGACTAACACTTTTGTTGGAGTTAATTATTCTCTAGGGGTGGAAATAATAGCTGAGGTCCAAGGAGCCTTGGAAGTAGCAGTTGCCTGAATCACACTTGTGTTTATAGTCTATAAATCATTGGCTAAACAAATTTAAAATCAGGTGTTTTGGAACTTTCTGCATTGAATACATTAAAAAAGCCCATAATCTGTAGATAAGAGAAATAAACAGATGGAGCCTAGTGATGGGAGAGTCAATTAGTCTTCTCTACTTGTAGTGTTTATTTCCAGTTTTTCTCCAGTTGACCCTTGATTTTTTAACTCCTATGTTCTATGTTATGACAGCTTTTTCAGTGTGACATACTTATTTTTTGTTTGCTCTCCTGTCAATCTTTTCTCTCCTTGCTATATTATCTTTCCTAATTGAATTTCTCCCCAATGTGTACCTGGCAGAGTGCCTACCACTCTCTCCACCCTGTTCTTTTGTAACAGTGCCCTCCACAGCCCTCCTTAAGGACTTACTCCACATAAGTGATCACACATTTATGATCCCTGAGTTCTGGTTTAGAGCTTGGCACTTGTCCTCAGATAACCTATCTATTGGGCAGTATCTCATAAGATCGCCTTTCCGGTGGAATGATGGGAGTTCCCTGAACCATCCGACCTACTTTCCCATAAAGCTGAAATGGAGGAACAAGAGGGTAGTGTTATAAATGTACAAGCAGAAAAGAGAAAAGCACACATTCCAAGATAACGGAGGATTATATAAAGACAAAGTTCTAGAGTGACGTTCATCAGGCTGATGCTGCGGAAAGACTGCAATCTGGTTGTCAGACTTCTGAGTTCCACATGCAGTTTCTGTTCTGCCCTTCAGTTTCTGTTTGATTGCTTGACTCCTCCAGGCTTTTTGTGATATGCCTGTCGGTAACCTAACCCCAGACTCTCCTTACTTGATGTAACCTAGCTGAGTCTCTCCATTAAAAACAAAAAAAAAAACCCAGTATAGTACACCTAACTTACCTGGTAATTCTTTGTGGCTTGATTGTTGGGTAACTTGTATGGTCTAGAAAAGCACATAAATTAGCCCTGACTGCCTGCACTCCATGATCTGTACCCTTCCTGCTTGTGCCTGCACATGAAAGGACTGCAAGATGATAACAGATTATATTACATATGCAGTCACAGTATATTTTGTCAGCAGATAGCTGCCATGTGACCTAAACCCATATCTGCTTTCTAGAGTTCTTTGTGTGAAAGTGAGTATTCTCCAGGTGTGCAAGAGAAAGGCTGACAACTGCACCTGTGTACACATGTAGATTTGTGGTTCAGTATTGTTACGCCTGAATTTTAGTTTTATCTTAAAAGTTAGGCTTGGAAATAAGGAAATTAATAATATGTTATAAAGATCTAGGCTTACCAGAAAATGTGAAGTAAATGTGGCTGTTATGTGTGGCCTAAAATCTCAAGCCACAGATGGATATCAGATTCTGAGTAATCTATCTAGACAAGAGTAATTATGGAAAGTGAATGTTACTTTTTCAATGGTAAGTTTGAATTTGATGACTAAAGATGAATGGTATTTATTCAGATACACTGTTTTAAGTACTGTACTCCACCAAGGGCATGGTTCCCCATCCATATATTCTACTGCCTTGTGAATATATAATTTTTTCTGGGGTTTTCTAAAGTTCTTAATGAGGTTTCATTCTTTCCAAGTATTCTAAACTCAAGGAAAAATAAACCAGTGGTTTTTATTTGAGTTTTTTTTAAATTGTGATAAAACATATATAACATAGATTTACCATCTTAGCAAAATTTTAAGTGTGTGGTACACTGTTGTTAATTTTATGTACATGCTTTACAGCAGGTCTCCAGGAATTTTTCATCTTGCATGACTGAAAGTCTATACCATTACACTGCAATAGTCCATTTTTCTCCCTCCCCATAGCTCCTGACAATCACTATTTGTCTTGCCGTTTCTATAGTTTGCCTACTTTAGACATTTCAGATAAGTGGAATCCTACACTATTTGACTTTCTGTAACTGTCTTGTTTCTCTTAGCATGATGTCCTCAAGGTTAATCCATGTTGTAGAATATCACAGTGTCACAGGATTTCATTCTTTAAGTCTCTTTGTTGTCTGCGTGTAGTTCTGCAGGTTCTTTGGAGCTGCTACAAATGTTCCAGTTCTCTTTGCCCTCTGCACCTTCCACCCCAGACTTCTAGAGTATTCCGAGTCCTATTAGTGCTTTAGGTCAGGAGAGAGAGAAGCCAGCCCCTTGGGAACCCCCTGGAAATCTTGGACATTGCATTGATGCTTTACTCTTGTGTTCCCCTAACTCTGTGAGAGGCTGCCAGGCTGCATTGGCCTCTGTCTGTGATCTCTTGTGTCCAAGGTAAGCGGACCAGCTCTCTTCTCTTTTCAGCAGCTCCCAGATAGAAAGCAGTTTCTTGGATAACATCCCCTTCCCCCAAATCCAGAATATTGGATGTGCACTCTTTCTCTCTTCCGGGAGAAGCTGGGTGTTGAGTTTTTCTCTTGTTTGATACACACCGAACCAGAGCAAGGGACTATTGTGGGTAAGTTTGTGCTAGTCTAAAACTTCATCTTTGTTCTCCTTGGCCCATACAGAGTGCCGTTTCCTGTCCTTGCTTAGATTCAGGCAAGACAGATACCAGTCCTTGGGCAGCCTTCCCCAAAGTTTGTACATAGGGTACATGCTTCAGTCTTCTCTGTCCCTCCCCAGGGAGAAGTTGGGACTTCCCCACCCCCATCATGCCACACTGAGCAGGTGGGAGGGACTGTGGAAAATTAATGCCCCAAATTTCCCTACTGGCTTCGGTATGGCAGGTTTCCGCTCTTCTGGAGTGTGGAGGCCTCTCATTTGTCTCCTGGATTTCTCAGAAAGGGAATTAGTTCATGCATTATTGTTGAATCAGTTTCTCCATGGTGGAAGAGAGAGGCTGAGGCCTCTTTTTCTACCACTGCCGGCATTCTAGGTGGATTATTTACTTACATATTCCATAGACGATTTAAACTTAACTCTAAAAGTTTCACATCGGTTTCCTTAAAACTGTTTCTCTTCCTCAAAATGCTAGTCTATTTCCAAATCTCAGTCACCAAGTCTTAGAAATTTTACTTTCCAAATGTTCCTAATTCCTTCTCCTTTCTCTAGCTCAGTTGTTAGTGTAAAACTACAAGGCATATCCTACCTGAATTTCTCTGAAGGTCTTATTTTTCCCACTGCACCAATCCTTATAATTCATTTTACACACGGTAGCCAAAGTGTTTGTTCAAAATTAATACCAGATTTCCAACTTCTTGATTAAAATATTTTAATGGTTATTCATCAATCTTAAAATAATATTCTAAACTTTTAAATTACTTAGCTTAGCATAATTTTGGGTCAACCAATGTAACCCACATTATTTCTGGAAATCTCCCTTTAAATAACTTCTCCTCCAACTCTGCGATCTTTTTTTTTTAATTGAGGTATAATTGACATATACCATTATATTTGTTTCAGGTGTATAACATAATGATTTGATATTCGTATGTATTGCAAAATGATTACCCCAATAAGCCTAGTTAACATCTATCACCATACATAGATACAGAAATTATTTTTTCTTGTGATGTGAACTTTTAAATATATAGTGCTGTATTATTAACTCCAGTCACCATGCTATATTTTATATTTCCAAGACTCATTTATTTTATGAAATTTGAACCTTTTGATTACCCATTTTGCCTGCCCTACACCTGCTTCTGAAACTGTCAATCTAATTTCTGTATCTAAGAGTTTTTTTTATTTTGATTTCACATGTAAAGTAAGATCATACAACATTTGTTTTCCTCTGTCTGACTTCTTTACTTAGCATGATGCCCTCAAATTCCATCTATGCTGTCACAAATGGCAGGATTTCATTTTTGATGACTAAATAATATTTCATTGTATATATGTACCATATTTTCTTTAGTTATTTATTCATCAGTGAATGCTTAGGTTATTTCCATATTTTGGTTGTTATAAATAATGCTGTCATAGACATGGGGTGCATGTATTTTTTGACTTAGTGTTTTAGTTTGCTGTGGATAAATACCCAGAAGTGAAATGACTGCATCATATTTGAATTCTACTTTAATTTTTTGAGGAACTTCCATATTGTATTTCATAGTGGCTGCACCAATTTAGAGTCTCACCAAAGTGCACAATGGTCCCCTTCTTACCACATTGTTTCCAATGCTCTTTATTCCTAGTCTGTTTGATAATAATAGCCTAACAAGAATGAATTGATGTATCACTGTGGTTTTGATTTGCATTTTCCTGATGATTAATGATGTCAAGCACCTTTTCAGGTACCTAAAACATATAGGCCATCTGTATGTTTTCTTTGGAAAAATGCCTATTAAGATTCTTCACCCAAATTTTAATTAGCTTGCTTTTTTTTTGCTATTGAGTTGTAAAAATTATTTATATATCTTGGACATTAGCCACGTATCAGATATATGATTTACAAATTTATTTGTCAGTACATTGCCTTTTCATTTTCTTGATGGTTTGCTTTGCCGTGCAGAAGCTTTTTAGTTTGATGTAGTCCCACTTGTTTATTTTTGCTTTTGTTGCCTTCCTTCTGGTGTCAAAAAAAAAAAAAATCATTGCTAAGACCTATGTCACTTACTGCCTATATTTTCTTCTAGCAGTTTTATAGTTTCAGGTCTTACATTTATGTCTTTAATCCATTTTGAGTTTTTGAGTTAATTTTGGGTATTGTGTAAGATAGTGGTCATTTTGTTCTTCTGCATGTGGCTGCCTCATTTTCCCCAACAGTATTTATTGAAGAGACTGTCTTTTCCCCGTTGTATATACTTGGCTCTTTCACCCTAAGTTAATTGGTCATATATGCATAGGTTTATTTCTGGCTAATTCTAAGATTCTCTGATGATTTCCCATAATACAACCCAACAACATTTGTTGTGTCTAGAGTTGAACCATTGACTGAAGATGTTCAATCTCAGCACTTCTTTTTAAAAAAATATATTTTATTGATTATACCATTACAGTTGTTCTATTCCCCCCCTTCATTCCCCTCCACCCTGCACACCCCTCCCCCACCATTCCGCCCTTTAGTTTATGACCATGTGTCTCAAGTTCTTTAGATTCTATATTTCCCATACTATTCTTGCCCTCCCCCTATCTATTTTCTACCTACCGTCTATGCTACTTATTTCCTGTACCTTCTCCCCCCTTCTCCTCCTCCCACTGCCCTGTTGCTAACCCTCCAGGTTTTCTTCATTTCTATGGTTCCACTCCTGATCTAGCTGTCCTCTTGGTTTGCTTTTGTTTTAGGTGTGGTTGTTAACAACTCTGAGTTTGCTGTCCTTTCACTGTTCATATTTTTTATCTTCTTTTTCTTAGATAAGTCCCTTTAACATTTCTGATAATAAGGGCTTGGTGATGATGAACTCCTTGAATTTGATCTTATCTGAGAAGCACTTTATCTGCCCTTCCATTCTAAATGAGAGCTTTGCTGGATAGAGCAATCTTGGGTGTAGGTCTTTGGATTTCATGACTTGGAATACTTCTTTCCAGCTCCTTCTTGCCTGTAAGGTCTCTTTCGAGAAATCCGCTGACAGTCTGATGGGAACTCCTTTGTAGGTGACTGTCCCCTTATCTCTTGCTGCTTCTAGGATTCTCTCCTTCATTTTAATCTTGGCTAATGTAATGATGATGTGCCTTGGTGTGTTCCTTCTTGGGTCCAACTTCTTTGGCACTCTCTGAGCTTCCTGGATTTCCTGGAAGTCTATTTCCTTTGCCAGACTGGGGAAGTTCTCCTTTATTATTTGTTCAAATACATTTTCCACTCGTGGCTGTTCCTCTTCCCCTTCTGGTACCCCTATAATTCGGATGTTGGAACGTTTGAAGACGTCCTGGAGGTTCCTAAGCCTCTCCTCATTTTTTTTGAATTCTTGTTACTTCACATTTTCTGTTTGGTCATTTTTTTCTTCCTTCTGGTCCACTCCCTTGATTTGAGTTTCAGTTTTCTTCCATCACTATTGGTTTCCTGTGCATTTCCCTTCATTTCAATTAGTTTAGCCTTCATGTTTTCCTCTAATTTGTGACTAAAATCAACCAGTTCTGTGAGCATCCTGATCACCAGTATTTTAAACTGTGCATCTGAGAGGTTTGCTATTTCTTGGTTGCTTAGAGTTATGGGCTCTGAGGCTTTGAGTTGTTCTTGAGCCATATTTTGGACTATTTGTGCCTGTTATGTATGAGGGGTGGAGCCTTAGGTGTTCACCAGGGCTGGGCCACTCAGTTGCTGGGTTGTGACGCTGTATGTGGGGGCAGGGTCAAAGAGGAGCAATGGCGGTCCTCTCTGCTGCTTCCTGCTACTGGGGCCTGCGCGATCTGTCTCACTGTGAGTGAATATGTGACCACAGTCAGCCCACCCCGCTGCACCCCCAGTGGGTCTGCTCATCGCCACCCCATGCCTGGGATCTGTCCACAGCTGCCTGGGCACCTGGGGTCGGAGGATCCTTCCTGCCTGACCCTGCTCCACTGCTGGCTCTGCCCCTCTTCCTGGTCCAGTTGAACGGTTTGTTGTTGTCAGACTTCTGTATAGTTCAATTTTCTGTTCTTTGGCTGCGTCTTTGTTTACTAAATCTTTGTTGTATTCAAACTTGGTTATGGGAGAAGGCACAGTATTTCCACCTATGCCTCCATCTTGACAGAAGTCCTCAGCACTTCTTTAGAAGTCTGGGGAAGAAGTTGGCCTGGCTTGGTAGGGAAAGCTATGGAACATGAGACATAGTATTATAGCAGCCATGGTTCTGGTTCTGGAGAAGTTTGTCAGAAAGATTCTAGCAAACATTCAGAGGAAGTTAGGTGAAACATGTAGAGACTGAATCCTGATGGCATTTGAATTCTTGGTCTCTGTTGTTTCTATGGCTTAGTAATGTCTTCCTGTGGTTTGGCTTCCTGAGTTGTTGTGTTCTCCTTTTTTCTAAGGTAATTTAAATTGGATTTTTGTTACCCTTAACAGACCTGAGTAATATAGATGTCAAAATTAAAGATGTCAACATTAATCTAAAGCAGGCTTTACAACTTTGAAATTATGAAAAAAGACTGAAAATAAATGTCTGGCTCACCCATAAAAATTTAGTGTCTCCCCAAATAGGAGGAAATGTGCTAGATAAAGATGTTTTAAAAAAACAATCACATTTTGTTGAGGTTTCTATTTTAAGGGTGATTAAAATAAATTGGACAAGAAAGAAGTGATCATTTATAAACTGAACCAGGAGAATGAATGAAAAATGTAGACCATCACAGGGAACTTCCCAAGCATGAACAAGTGAGCATTGATAAAATTTCAGGATTATGGTGAGAGTTTGACTGTATTAATAGAGCATTAAATTGAGATGATACAAACATGCTTTGCCTTTCCTCTTTCAAAATTCTGTAGGCTTGCTGAAGATATACTATCACAAATAATTAAGATAAATTATAAAACATAATGCTACTCTGTTATTAACTGTGTTGGTTCTTAGGTGTTGTGACTCTGTTTGGTAAGGAGTCTCCATTTCTTGCATCCAAATGTAAACTGTGGTATGTTTCACCTAACAATGTTACAAGAGTGAGTTACTGGGCTATGGCTTTATAAATATATACAGGTTCTTTATATAACCTTTAAACTGCCCTGCCTCTGGTCCACTGTCTCTACTTCAGCGTGAGGTTTATTTTTTAATATAAATATTATTTTTTTAACACTGTCTTGTCAGTCAATACCATCATTCCTCAAGATAAAGTACAGATCATTAGCAGAAATCACAACTTTTCTGATTTCCACTTGGATATGACTTTCTTTAGGGATGCTTTTCTTAGATCCTGTAACTGGACTGCATACTGTCTCCCTTCACTGTCAGACTGTATATCCCAAACTACTCTGGTTGTCACATGTTCTATATTCAGTTATAATTGCTTAATAGTTACCAAGTAAGAATAGAAAGGACCTAAATAGACACTTATTCAGAGAGGACATACAAGTGACCAATAAACATGTGAAAAAATGCTCAATGTCACTAATTATCAGAGAAAGGCAAATTAAAACCACAGTGAGATATCACTTCACACCTGTCACAATGGGTATCATCTGTAAACTAACCAACAGCAAGTGTTGGTGAAGATGTGGAGAAAAGGGAACCCATGTGCACTATTGGTGGGAATGAAATCTGGTGCAACCACTGTGGAAAGGAGTATGAGGTTACCTCAAAAAATTTAAAAAAGGAACTGCCTGACCCAGCGATTCCATTTCTGGTAAAATATCCAAAGAAGATCAAAACACTGATTGGAAAGAATATATGCATCGTTATGTTCATTGCAGTGTTATTTACAATAGCCAAAATTTGGAAGGTAACACAAGTGCTCCTCAATAGATGAATGGATAAAAAGCTGAAGTTCATTTACATAATGGAATACTACTCAGTCATAAAAAAGGGAAATTTTACCTTTTGTGACAGTGTGGATGGAACTGAAAAGTATGTAAAGTGAAATGAACCAGTCAGAGAAAAACAAATACCATATGTTTTCATATATGTGGAATGTAGTGAACAAAATATACTAAAAAACAAAATAGAAACAGACTCATAGAAACAGAGAACAGACTGACAGCTGTCAGAGGAGAAGGGGATTGAAGGCTGGATAAAAACAGTGAAGGGATTAAGCAAAGGGGAAAAACTCACAGACACAGACAACAGTATATTGATTACAGGAGAGAAGGGGGGATAGAGGAGGTAGAAGAGGCTAAAGGGGAATAGATGGTGATGTAAGGAGACTTGTCTTGGGGTAGTGAACACACAATACAATATACAGATGATGTTTCATAGAATTATATACCCCAAACCTATATAATTTTATTAACCAATGTCGGTCCAATAATTTTTAAATAAGAATGTCATTTGAAAAATAAGAAATCTTTGAAACTAGAGATTTGTATGCATTATTGTAATCATCTTTTGTCCAGAATAGTGCCTGAAACATGTGTGATATGCACGAAAAATATTCCCCTGAGCCCTGGCTGGTGTAGCTCAGTGAATTGAGCGTGGGCCTGCGAACCAAAGGATCGCGGTTTGATTCCTGGTCAGGGCACATGCCTGGGTTGCAGGCCAGTTTCCAGTGAGGGATGCATGAGAGGCAACCATACATTGATATTTCTCTCCTTCCCTTCCCTTCTAAAGACAAATAAATAAAATCTTAAAAAATATTTCCTTGAGAAATGAAAGTTCAGAAATCATATTTCTAACTTAAATATAAAAAGCTTGGTTAGGCTACCAAATGGTATACTGAAGTTTTCCTTGGCTTTCCAAACCTGCAGATGTCTAGTGAATATAACTATACTGCATCATATAAGGAATGGATAATCATCTGGTAAAAACTATTGGAAAAGCAGTCAGGGAAATTAGTATTCTATGTGGATCTTGTCCTGAAATTCTGATCTCTTCCGAAGTGAAATAACTCTTATATTGCCTGTAGCTTAAAGAAAAATTATCATTCTGTAACCTTAAGTTTACAGTGTAGTATATAAAGTTGAATTGTTTACTTCCCTAGGTGAGGGTAAAATAATGTGACTAAATTTCATCTGAAACTTAAAATTAGCTCACACAAGCATATTCTCTTTAAAAGGGTAAAAGGAAAAGTGTACAGTGTTTTGTGTGTCACATTTAATTCTACTAGCAGTCTTCATAGTGACATATCTTGTGGTTTTTGTGTTTGAACTTTCACAAAAGAAAATGGAGCATCAAATAGACTATATCCATCGCTTCTCGGCCTTTTGGCTAAGATCTAGTGTAGGTTCTGTTCTTATCAGTCTAAAGTACACTGTATCCAGTTAATTTTGTTAATCAAATGAGTGAAAAAATTTAAACCTAAGAGAAAATATATGTATACTTCACATTTCACTAAATGTGGAATAAAACTCAAAAACATACTCAAAAACATGATTATTTCTGGTGAGTTGAAATGCTGTATGAAATAACTTCATTTTCTGCTGAGATGTTGCACCTGAAAAAATAAATGCAAACAAATATGAATAACAAAATTATTCAATTGCTCATACCCAGTTTGGGAAATTAATATTTCTTCTTGACACTAATATATCAAATGCAATAAAACTAGGATCTGCTAGTAACAGAATTCTTAAAAAGTAAAACTATAGGATCCAATTTAAATAAGATTAGAATTTTTGTCTTTTCCTTTAATCATTTAACTTGAATTGAAAATAGAAAAATACATTTTAATAGTATTTTCTAATTTAATCTGAGAAGAACCAAATGCCACATTTATAACTTACTTATTTAGCATTTTTTAATGATCAGAAATCATTTTATTGATTAATAAAAATGTATTACTACAATCAGGCAGGGAATATGTAATACAGAGAATGAAATCTCTGAGAAAATTCTGTTCTTAGGTAGCTAATATTTTCTACGTATCTACAGGGAAACTGGGGCTGGTTGATTGATTTTCCTGAGTACTTTCTGTCAGAAAAAGTTTCACCTGTGGCAGGTGAGGCGGCAGAGGAAGAAGGCCTGCAGTGGCCTAGAACACGCCGAAAGCTCAGGGTACTAAATGGCACAGGAGAGCGGCTGCTTAGAGTGCCCGAGTGCCTGAGTGCCCGAGTCTGCTTCAGTCCAAAGCAGCCCTTCAGTTACTATGTTTAATTATATTTTTAAATTAAATTTAAATTGTTTCTTTGAGATAACTTGGGATTCACATGTGGATTTAAGTAATAATAAAATGATATCATTTAAAAATTCTCTTCCAAGTTCCTATGCACACTTTGCCCAATTTCCCCCAGTGGTAACATTATACTACAGAACAGTGTTGTAACCAGGATATTTTCATGTATAAAGATCCTTGAACTTTTTATCTGGCTACCTGTCTTTCTTTTCTCGTAGCTTTTTTTCTGTGAAACCAATGTTGTATAACTAAATGTAAACAGTGCCTACAAAGGTCAGTATAATTAATAACTTGTGATTGTCTTTATTTGGAAAATAATGCTTATGTTACCAACTGTATACCAACCAAAAACCAAAAAATATTCTCTCTCTGTCTCTCCAAACATATACACCATGTAGCATTAGAAACCGACTAACCGACTAAGTTTTGTCAGGTAGTTGGCTGCTTGGTTTCTAATGCTATCTGATCATTTAACAGCCAGAATGGAGGGTGGCCGCAGGACATGCGATTGCTGTTCAAAACGTCATGCAGCAGAGACAGGGCAGAGGTCTGGGGACTGAGAAAGGAACATTTGATGAAGTAAAAATCCATGTCACCTGTTTGCCAGGCTTCAGTCACACCCCTGTGTGGATAGGGCCAAAACGCTCCATTTGATAATTGTGATAATGGGGCCTTTTTTCACACTTACGAAGATCATTTTGGGCTTTGAGAACCCAGCAGCAGAGAGGGGCAGCACCTTTGTATTTATGAAGTTGGAGTCTTTTATTTTTCTCAATAGTTCTTCTTAATAGTGGGATGACAGTCTTCTTTTTATTTAAAATGTTTTTGTTGATTTATTTTGTTTTTTTTTACATTTTTAGTTCAAGGTTTTTGTTTTCTATTGCAATTATTGTGAACCATTTATTCCAGTGATAAGTACATTTTCTCTGTTGTTGTCTTTTGGGGATAGAAAAGGCAACAACAGGGAAATTTTATTCTTGCACAATGAATTCCTCTGTCAGCATATTCTTGAGGAGAGTCAGAGGGCCCCAAAAGTGAGTGCTCCGGATATTTCTTACAACAGCTTTTCCAGTGGATTTGGATAACCTTTCCAGTAGACTTTCCTCACAAATCTAATATTTTATTAATAGTTTACTTTGTCTGCAAAGTACAGCTGCTGCTGGGACCCTCGTGGTGTTCCCCAGCGGGGGAAGTTAGCAACAGTTTGGCACAGGACTTTTGAAAAGTCATCAATCCGCTAGACATTATTCATCTTTTAGCACAGCGTTGTCACATTGTACATAGAACAGCTAGCTATAGGTGCTAGTGTCCTGTCAAACTTTGCTGCATTTTGTTACAAGGAATAGAAAAAAAAATTGAGCTTAATTGTAGGTTGACATGCTCCATGGACAGAGTTAAATTTGCGAAAACTATCGAAATATGTTTTCTGCTTCATTATTTTTTTTGCACAAAATAATGCCAAGTAGCAAACTGTTACACAGATATTTTAGGGATAGCACTAATTTGTAACATGAAATAGTGATGTTTTTAACTCTTATTGTATAGTCCTCAGCGATAAGAGTTGGATGCCTCCAGGACACCCAACTCTTCCCAACACCGCCAATAACGTGGGGCTATGGATGTACCTCAGGAGAATCAGCCAGATGGTTTCCTCCCATACCCACATTCTGGACCAGGCAGAGTCAACTATATTTTCTGTCTCCAGGAGTTAGTAGTAAGTTTGAGAACTGGGGCACAGAGATAGGGCAGAACCCTTGATAATTGGAAATACCTTGGAGCAGGGCTACTCTCAGACCCAGCAGGTACAACCACCATCCAACAAATAACAATAAGTGCAAAGGTAAACATGCAAGAGAGAATCAATAAAATTTGAAGAAATCTAATACCAAAAAAGAAGCATAAGAAACTGAACACAAAATAAAAACAGAGAACTATATAGTTAATGGAGCAAAAAAAGAGAAGAATTTAGAATTAATATTGTCTGTATATATCATCATAAATGTGAGACTTTATTGTACCCACAAAAAATAAAGCAAAACAGATCATATAAATGAAACAACCAGTCAATGAGACTAAACAAACAAGCAAACAAGGGAGCTCAAAATATGAGCTAAAAAAACAGGAATAAAAAGAGGAGTGGATTAGTGAAACTGCATGATCAAACTAAAGGACTTTGTCATCATGCAGATAGCATGTTTCAAAGTACAAAGGGAAGAGGCCTGGAAAGCAGGTACTGAATTTGTGAAATCTGCCTAAGAAGAGAAAAAGAATACAGGGATGAAACATGTATGTGTGCACATTCAGATGGACACATTTCAACATCATGAAATTTCAAGGTTAACAATACAGATAAAATATAAAAACATTTTTTAAAAATATTTTATTTATTTATTTTTAGAGAGAAGGGAAGGGAAGGAGAAAGAGTGGGAGAGAAACATCAGTGTATGGTTGCCTCTTATATGTCCACTGCTGGGAACTGGCCTGCAACCCAGGCATGTGCCCTGACTGGGAATCGAACCGGCGACCCTTTGCTTCACAGGCCTGTGCTCAATCCACTGCTACACCACCCAGGGCCAGATAAAATAGAAAAACATTCTTTAGAAGAAATCTAATATCTTCCACAAAGAAATAAAAATTCCATAATCTCAAACATTTTTGACACTACCACCCTGAAAGAGGTACTAAAAAAATTGTTATATCATATTTGATTATTTGTAACCTAGGAATTTATTCTTCATCAAATTATATCCAAAGTGCAGGAAACATAGAAGTACTCTCACATATGAAAGTTTACATGTAGATGAACTCTGGAAATGTGTTATATATAGAACCTCTGAAATAATTCCTAGAGCCTATGTGTACTAGTAAGGAAGACAACGTGAATCTAAGATAAATAATTGAGGATCAGTAATTATTTGCAAAATCATAATAAACTTTTCATGAGTATAGAATATTTAGAAGTATTTAAGTATAGTGGTGAAGAGCAAGGATATTGAGACAAAATGATTTTGGTAATCCTAACTTTACCACTAATAAGCTGTATGACCTTCAACACAATTTTTTTTTGGAATTGTTTTTCAATCATGATTGACCTCGAATATGATGTTAGTTTCAGCATAGTGGTTAGACATCTATATAACTTCTTTAAGTGATTCTTCCCCCCAACCCTCCTCCCATCCAGCAACCATCAGTTTATTCTTTATACCTATGAGTTTGTTTCTGTTTTGTTTGTTTATTATGCTTTTTCGATTCCACATTTTTTATTTCTTTCTGGCTCATTTTTATTTGTAAAATGAAAAAAAATTATTATATTCTCTTCATAAGGGTATTTTGAATATTAAGGAAATGAGTGCTGTGAAGTGCTGAGAACAATGCCTGACAAATTATAAATACTCAGTAAATGTTAAATATAGTTATTTTTAATGAAAATATTAATCAGAATTTTGAACTGAAATTGCAGGTATTATAAAATAAGATTTATTTGGGACACAGAGTAAGTTTAAGTGATACTTTGCTAATGATTTTGTCTTGGTATAATACATGACATGGGTACTTCTTGACTTTTGTTATTGCTATAAATACTTGTATATTTATTTAGTGTGTTTTAGAAATTTAGTCAGTTAGTTTCTGTTTTTTTGCAACCAGAGTAACTGGTAGCATTTTTTCCTTCTCTGCTTCTAGAATTCTCCTTCCCTTTATGATTCATTTCTCTGTCAGTTGTTTTTAAAACTTGGGACAAATAAGTGATTTCCTGACAAGTATGTCATATTGTTGTGCATTTTGGGGAAGAATTGTGTTCTTTTGGGAAAGTTAACTTAGTATTGATCTCCTTTCTGAGTCACAATATTCAATTTATTAAAATAAGTAAAGTGTTTTTAAGGGAGATGGGATATATTTAATTTTTATAAGAAAACATTTCAAAATACTGAGACTACTAGAATTTTACTTTGTAGTCATTAAAAAGTATGCTCCTATAAGCTAAATGCACAACCTTGAGCATAGCATACAAAATCTTTCATTTAATCATTACCTAATTTCCTAGCATCCTCTGCTATCACTCTCGTAAACTTCAGTAGGAAATTGTAATAACCTGCCATCCCAACTTGCCCTTATGTCTTTGCTAAAAATACTTATTCTGTTTAAATGTCCCATTTCTTTCCAAATAAAAATGAAATATATGAATAGTGTGTGTATATGTACACATGTATACATACATATCTAGAGAGTTCATGAAAGTGAACTTGTACGGATGATGGAGCTCAACAGCCATCTTCTCTAAGAAGACCTACTAGATTTTCTGCTATCAGGAGTCAGAAATAACTCTATGAACTTTTGTGGGGGGAGGAGGAAAGGGCCAGGATTTAATAAATTGGGCCTTCTGCACCCTCTTGAACTAATAAACTTGTTCCCAGACATAGTGCATGAGTTCGGGAGTTCAGTGACCAGATCTGCGTGCAGCTAGTCTCTGAGACGCTGGTCGGCATACCAAAAGACTATTTTTCATTCACATGTTACTGTCATTCTCTTTGTCATTTTGTTTTAGTTTTTATCTCTTTCACTTTCCGTACCTCTTTAGTCTCCACTTCTCTGTCCTACACAAGGGACTTCTCCCCAGAAATTGGCAGTGTCCTGATTTACCCTCCTTGGGACTTGAGAATGTTTATGCACTCAAGTATGGGTTGAGATTATTTTTCAAGTTTCAGTTTCTATTTATTTATTCCTAAAGGTATTAAAATTATATTTCTAACTCTAAAAGAGTCAATCTCCCCCAAAAAGAATTTTTAGCACCACGTAGAATATTAGCATTCCCTCTGTGTGCATAAGACTCAGCGCTTCAAATTTTTTAAAAAGTGCCTCTTTCATTTCCTGATTTTGAATTTCCTTATAAGCTCTCTTGTGATTGGCTTACAGTTAAGAGATGCTGTCTTTAATCATTTCTTCCTTCCCCATTTTCAGGTTTCATGCCGCATAAGATTTTGTTTCAAAACTGGACACCTGGAGTTATTGACTTCTCTTGTTTTCTCTTTTTATTTTTCATTAATTTATACTTACTTTCCATTAAACTTACTTATATTATGTATTAAAGTTCTGGATTTCATTTTAGTGCATTGAAATTTTTCTTAAAAATGTGTCCAATCTCCTATATTGGTTTAGTAGGCTCTTTAGTGTATTTCTAATGTTTCTATAGCAGCTCCTTTTTACTAGCATACTGAGAAGGAAAGGGTGGACCTTAACATCCGCCTATATCATAAGAAGGCCAAATAATCTGCCTTTCTGATACTGTACCCCAATGTTTTCTGTGGCGTTTGGAGGGGAGAAGAGCTTCCTACTACCTGCCTCTTGAGGTTTTCTATTCTCAGAGAATGGTTAGGATGCTGCTACAGCTGTTCCAGTCTAAATGGCTGCTGAGAAACAATGTTTTGTGACTCCAAGATCCAACACAGAAAAATCACTCCCAGGACTGAGGGGTGTAAGGGTTGACTGGGTGTAGCAGCCTACCACCCAGCTTGTCTCTCCGCGGCTCTTTGTGACTGAGCTACATTTCTGAGATGCACACCATGCAGCAATTGCTTCATGCTATAGGCAAAACATGTGCCGTGAGACAGCAAACCTGTCAGAGAAGTTTAGTTTTATTAAAATAAACACTCACATTGCAGAACTGGTTTAGAAAATGCTACCTATTTAATGCAAACATTTTTGTGGATGTTTCTTCTTTAATAAAAATAAAAGGCAAGCTTAAAAGGGAAGCCCATAATTGCAAATCTACTGTGTCAATTAGAGCTGAAAACTCTGACTGACTCATGAGGTGATTGTTTTATGGTGGCAGTGGCTCCGAAGCCATTGTATGCATTGTGAACATTTGTCATGTTCTTCAGTTATTATCCTGTCAATGTACTCAGCACATTATGCACAAATGGGTGGCAGGGAAGCAATTAGAAATTTAGTACATACTGCTCTGTACTGTGCTTTGTTTTCATTTTTCCTTTATTTGTTTATGTGGTAAAATAACTGCAGAGCCTTTCAAATAATAATCTCCATAAATGATGTGAGGAGTAGATTTTTCTTTGAGGTAGTATGACTGTTACTGTTGTTTTTTTACTTTAGCACATATTTTCCAATCATTTTGACTTCCATGCTAATGGATATATCTCTGGTTAAGTAAGCACCCACACTCCCTTATACTCATTGACAGGGCAAATGCAGTTGGAGACTTAATATCAGACTCTTAAGTAGGGAAAAGAATAGCCTTTAATGGGAAGAGTAGACAAAGAGAGGAAATTAAAAAAAATAATGTGGCAAGTCTCAATCTCCCCATTTCCTTATTCCTGGCTTCAAACCAGGATAATTTGGGGAATATATATTTGTTTCAAAATGGACATGTTTGGATATTTTAAAAGTCCATTTTCTGGCCTCCTGACCACAGGTACTGAGATTCAGTTTGGCTTGGAGGTGCGCTGTGTAGACTGGTCTCCAGGCAACATGTAACCAAGAAAGGTGTTTGCTGCAGCAGCCCGTGCCAGCACCCAGGGGGTGGGCTCCTTCTTTTGGACTTCTCGTCCATGTCACAGCGGGTGTTTCCCATAGTTTCATTTCTCCCAGGGCTGACAAATC
The DNA here is from genome assembly GCF_014824575.4 of Sturnira hondurensis. Classification (NCBI taxonomy): domain Eukaryota; kingdom Metazoa; phylum Chordata; class Mammalia; order Chiroptera; family Phyllostomidae; genus Sturnira; species Sturnira hondurensis. The sequence continues at coordinate 6,973,834 of NW_028088227.1, read as the reverse complement.
AAAACCAGAGGCTTATATCTCATTATATGATTTTTCTTCATGAAACTTTCAGAAAAGTTGGGCTTACCTGAGATATTTTGCTTAGGTGGATAAATATATTTTAACATTAAAGCCAAAAATCATTTGATAGGTAGGTCTTTATTGAGGCAGACTCCGGCCAGCAGTGTCTGTGGTATTGTGGATGCAACGAACAAGTTCACAGGGACTGCAGAAGTCCTGTGGAAAAAAGGGATGGCATGGCTGCTCTCTGAGTGAGAGAGAGCCTCGACCCCTGCCTGGACAGGCTTTTATTGCTTTTCTGGAAGCATCACATCAAAGAAAGTCCTCATTCATTATGCACAGGTTTGTTTTAGGTGATTACCTTTTACAGATAACAAAGAAAAGGATGTTGCTGATTACTTCTACAGATAACAAAGGAAAGGATGTTGCAAATGTAAGGGAAAAAGTGGTTGGACTGATTACACTCCTTTTTTTAGGAGGTTTAGCACAGACTTTAGGAAGTTACTTCAAAGATATGCATTAAACATTTCTGCCTTAACTCAGAGTGAGGGAGTTTTAGCAAAAGCAAGTTCAAAGCAGCCTAGATATAATGCAGGCCTGGTTCCCCATGGGAAAGCTGATCTGTGGGCCTGGCTCCTGGGTGCCAGCTGAGCTACATTCGCCTTTGCCATGCAGACTGGTTCCCTATACTTTATGATCAGTTCACTGTGCTTATTTAAACAACATATTTTAAATGAATAGAGATCAGATATTAATCAGTAATGGGGTAGCAGGTAAATTTTTATTCTTTTGACTTTCGTTTATGCTATATGGTCATATTGAATGCATAGAGCAGAATCATAATTTGAGACATTGAACCAGAATTTCTATTCCTTTCCTCACCCTTATCAACCACATATACTTAGCCTTCATGAATTTTAGGGAGACACTATCAGATCAATGTTGGAGAAGAAATAGTACAAAACCTTTACTTCTAAGATGTTGAGCTTAGACCTTAGGTACAAGGCCCGAGGCTTTTAGTGATAGAGAACCAGTTATTTACGACCATTTCCTTTCTCAACCCTTATTTCCCATCATTCCTCCCCATCACCCAACACATAAGAACTGTGTAGTGCTGTGTAATGGGGAAAACAGGAGAATAAACAGAGTAAATAAGGTGCGGTCAACTCGCTGCCCCACTTTCACAGACCCATGAACCGTTGGTCGGGGAACCCATATCCAGCGAGGGATCTCAGAGTAGGTAACTCACTACAAATTATGGATCTGAGGAAGGAGAGGCCTTGTTCTCTCTTGAGGAAACTCATGAGCTCTGAGATAAGTGCATTGAGACATGAATGTGCCAGATGAGCAGTGGCAAAGTGGGTTGTTTCAATGTGAGAATGCCAGAGGATGCCTGTGCAGCTGCCATAGCTCCAAAGTGGCATGAGAGGTCATTCAAACATATTTATGGTTTCTGAGCGTGGTATGCTGGATGACTGAGGAAGCAAGCTGTCGTTGGGTAGGCATAGCCAGAGAGCATCTCACTTGCTATAACCCTCATCGAATTTGTTTTGGTAATCCTCAGAGTTACTCCTATTTGCTCCCATTGCATAGGTTTTTTCCTACATCTTTTCAGGCAACTACCATACTCTGTCTTTTATTATTACAGTTCTATTTGGTTTTGGTACCTGAAATAGGTATACGTGGGTCGTACTAGGGACACAATAAATATACTGAGTATAATGGCTTTGTTGTACAATTGAACCTTTTTTACAGAGCTTATGAATGGTCGGGAAGACAATCACCACATTTTATATATTTTTACATTTAGCAAAGGAATGAAATGCTATGAAGAAACGGAAAGGCAGAAAAGGGGTTGGGAGGTAGGGGGAGGAAGGGGGATTCAGAGGGAAAGGAGAGAGAGAAGCTTGTAAATTATAGAAACTTACTAAGATTTTGACAGAATTAATAACTGCACTGGAATGGTGTTAGGGATTACAAGCACTGACTGTGGTGTCAGCTTTTCTGAGAATGACAGATTATATCATTGTTATGCTACAATTTACTCATTATTTTTTATTGTTAACATGATGATATGAATACCATATATCGCATGTGATTATTTTCAGAATTAAATGAATTACTATTTACTACATCAACTAGCATGATAGTTAACACACATAAGCACATAAGAAATATTTGTTGAGTGAACATATCGGTGGCAATTTGGATAACCTGCTCTAATTAATAAACATAGGAACCTGATGTATAGTTATAAATTGAAGTGTACAGAGAATAAACATAATATTTCATATTTCAGTGCCTAATTCCTCAAAAAAGGGTGAGTTCTGATATGGACAAAATTTTCATTTCTTTATTTTAGAACAACATCATGGAAGAGATGGAATAGCATTAAATTTGTCTTGGTGCTTTGAAGAAAGCCATATATATATATATATATATATATATATATATATATATACATTTTTAGTTCCTAATGTATACTATACAGTATTTGAAAAAGAAAACACATAAGGTTTTAAACTATAATTTTCCCCTGCCTCTCTCCTCTTTCTTTTCCTTTTCCTTTTCCTTTTTTCCCTTTCCTTCTATGACATGTATGCTTATAAGATGCTTAGTCTTCTGATAGGTAATGTCCATAAGGTAAGTGTGGTTCACTCACAATGTAGTGGGGAGACAGAAATGCACCACACAGTGTGTTTGATAAGTATGATTGTGGAAAAAGGATATATACTTTGGAAATCATGAGAGATTTCCCAAGATAAGTAACATTTAAGGTGAGGCCTGCATGAGAATAAAGGGGGCATAGCCAGGGAAAAGAGATATTTAGTTGATATTGTTCTGCTATGAAAACACATGTGAAGCCTAGGAGGTAAGGGAGAACTGTGCATAACAAATAAGTACACTATGGGGAGGCTGATATCTAGAATATGAATTTTTTAAAGAATTATCTAGGATAATCTCATGTGAGCCACTCAAAAATGTTGAAGGGTTTAGACCTCATTGAAAGGAGAAGCTGGATGCTTTAATGGGCTCACACATTCAGGGTAGTTTGGATATTAAGGATATCTTTGGAAAGGATGACGGTAATAATGGAAATGTAGGGCCAAATGGATTGAGAGGGCCCCGTTTTCACTGTGGTTTTAAAAGGTGATTCACCTGGAGGAGTTAGTTTGGAATTCATTGCTATATAGTTTCATATAAGTTGAACACATTTTTAAGGAATTTCAAAAAAGCAATTTACTTGTGGATAGTGAAGGAAAGTCCGCTAATCTGTGCAAAAAAATGAAAATTATAAAACAGAGTTGAGAGGGATACCTCAACAAATCAAACTGAAAATGAGCTGTCACTCATACAATGTGTAACCATACCATCAGGTGAATATTTTAATATTGTGCTTCAACAGTAAACTTTCTGACTAATGCACTGCCTAATTTTAGATAGTATACTGTAGGAAAATCACTATGCTTTATGCCATCCATAACATGTTGATTAAAAGTGCTATTGTCATTAAGAAAGTAAACTTTTATTAATATCTTAGGATCATAAAAAGTTCTTATAAAGACTATTTAAAATTTTTCTTCTCTGAAAACTAGTACATTTTATTTTTATAGTTACTAGTTTACTATCTATTTTTTTGCTTTTAATTACTACTGAAAAGATTAATTTTTCATTTATTCAAATACTGTCATGTCTTGGGAAGTACAATTAGAGAATGGGTTGATTAATTACTTAAATAATAGAAATGACCCATTTCACACAGTGATCTTACCTGGCTCTTTTCTGTTACTGTGTTCTGTCCGGTGGTTTTGTTCCTTTAGTCTCATTTTTGTTTTCTGAACAAGCAACACCTTTGTGTCTCGTGCAAGATGTTTGCTATCTCTTTATCACGAGGCAATAAACCTTATACTGAAACTTGACTAGTGATTTCCTTAGCCTATTTAGCCCTACTTTCCTTATAATTATTGCTAATAACTCACAGGTTTCATCCTTAGTTAAGTCTTACTGTAACTTGCCAGTTACCATTTTTGTATGTTGCATTTTGTCATTAGCTATGTTTTGCTGGGCATTTTCCAGAGAGGTTATGGGCTGCTTGCCAAAAGCCATTTGGATCCTATTCCATTTTTATGTTTACTGAAAAAAATATGCTTTCTAAAATAATGTTTGTATTGATAAATCTTTAACTAAATGTGTTCTTCATCTGCATTGTCAACACATTATCTCCCTATTTTATGAGAATTTTTTCATGGGTCCCATGTTATCTTTCCCCATTAGCGCCTCTTTTAGTTAGAGGGGGTCAATCCAGGCCTGATGCTTCCCCAGGAGCAGTGCTGCTGTGTGCTCCTCCTGCCCCTCACTCTTCACCTGCTTTCCTCTGAGTCCTTTGCTCAGACCTTAGTGCTATGCCCACTGATGTGCACAGAATGCCTCTACAAGGCTGTGGAGGATGGTGTTTCTTTTCTTGCTGCCTCAGTCTCTGATTATGTTGAGGTGACTATTTCTCTGGAAAATTTGATGCACGCCATGCTGGTTCTGTTGACACAAGGTGTGCCAAATCCCTGGGAGTTCACAGCACCTAGTACCCTTCCATTTTCTAGTGATTTGACTCATCTTTCAGTGTGCAATGTGTGTCTCATGGAGCTTCTTAATCTGTGGCACTACTGACACAAAAATCCTGGAGTTGTCATAGATGAAAAAGTAACTGATTAGAAAGAGAGACTTGGCGCAGATCTGATGACCCCAGGGAGTAGCTTGTCAGTGCGATCAGTCTAACAGAAACCCGAGGGACGGTGTTCGGCCATAGAAGGCAGAAATCACTGACAGTTGCCGTCGTGTCTGGGGCCCATGATTCCTCCTCGTACCCCATTGGTATATACCAACATCTACAGAAAAATGTTGCTAGTTCAAGGGATTTTGAACTTTCATATTTCTTTCTATATTTTCAATCAGAAAATAGGGGTGGGGTGAGGGGCAGTCAGGCAGATTAGATATTACCATCTTTATCTCAAAATAGTCTGAAACAGCTTTCAGTGAGTTTCCTTGTTGTTAAGTCACTATAAAAATACATTTTTTGACTCTCAGCTTAAATACTGGTAATCTCAGCAACCCTTATGAATAATGATATTTATTTACTAGGAACTAACTCCTAAAATATCTTTATACCACCAGCCTTTTTATTTGATGTTGTATAGTTGAAGGCTCTTCTCTGTGATGCCCAGCGGTGGTTAAGAGTGATCCTAGACCTACTTGTCCTCTGGGTAGGGCCTCTGTGCCACTGTCAGAGTAGTTGAAATAGTTCTTTCTCCCTCTGTTAGCCCACTCACCTTAAGCAACATATTTAAACTTTGTGTACTTCAGGGTTTGTTAGTTTATTTGTTCTTTTTCCACCTGTACTTTGGGAAAAACAAAAACAAAAACAAAATAAAACTGATAGGCTTGCCTCACAAAAACACTTTATGTGATAACTTGTCACATAAAGTAAGCCTTAAATAAATGTCAGTTTATATTAGTTATTATTCTGCTCAAATAACTAATCTATTTAGTAATATATCAGATTTTTCTCTAAAAATATACTAAGCATATTTCTAGACATATACTAAGACCTGTCCAGAAAGTATCCAGCCATGCAATATGAAAATAGAGACATTTATTGAAAAAGGTACAAGATACAAAGAACATTGTATGTAGGACAATGACTCGTCAGTCCCGTTCAAAGTAGGCACCTTGGGACCTGACACAGTTCTCCCAATCGCCATCAGCTGCCCGGTCATATTTTTCTGAATCTCATGGATGATGGTCTGAAATCTCTTCCCTTTCAAAGGTGATTTTAGTTTTGCAGAAAAGCCAGAAGTTGCAGGTTGCTAAATCTGGGCTGTAGTGGGGCTGAGTCACCTGGGTGATTTGATGTTTTGCCCAAAATTTGTGCACGAGTGGTTTGATTCAAGTCATTAGCAACTGTGGCCCAATGTTCCTTCTGCTCTGGTAGCAGAAGCTACAGAATAACTTTTGCCATGACGTATTTCGTGCCAAAATTTTACATCAGAATCTTGGACACAGTAGTTTTGGGAATCCCCAGGGCAGCTTCTAGTTCTCACAATGCCAATTGCTGATCTTTGTTGGTTGCAGCCCATACGTGTTCAACATTCTCAGGGGGTCTGCTTGTCACAGGCCTTCCGGAACGTGGATCGCTTTCAACAGATTCTCGACCATCTTTGAAGAGATTATGCCACACTTTTATTTGTGTTGCACTCATTGCACTGTCCCTGAAAACCTTCTGAATTATCCAAATAATTGCTGCAGAGGATTGTTCAAGCTTCACGCAAAATTTGATGCACATTTGTTGCTCTACTTGCTCAGTCATTTTGACTGTGACAGCCACACAGTACACATACTCACTCAACAGTGTCTACCATCCCCACTGACTATTTCAGTGAAGTTACCGTTGTTTATGCCTGCTCATTGCAGGCCACTCTTCTTGGCTGCCAGGTTACATCAATGTTGCCATGGTTCTTGTTATATTGACAATGATTGGATTTTTTCCAGACAGACCTTGTACACTTGAATGTAATTTTTATTGGGTAAACATATTTGTTACATGATCTGATCATGAACACAATTGTGTTTATGACCCTAGTAAGAGTTAATCATGAAAACCTATTTGAAAATGTATCTTTTGGTGGGACAAATAAATTTCTCTATGACTACTCTCCCACAGTCATTGTGCATTTTCCATACATTTTAATATCGAAATGCTTGTTTAGTTTACTTGTAAGCTCTCTAAAAGTTAGTACACTTGCATTATAGTAACTATGTTAAATATAGAAAAATGGTTACATGAAGCTCACTTATAATACCATCCAAGCAAACAACCCTTAAATACTGTTGTACTTAGTGGCACAAACAATCTGAGAGTAAAATATTTACTTTGTCCTAGTAACAAAAATGTTAAGTGATAAAGTCAGGATTTGGATGCCCATATACTTGTTTCTAAAGCTAATACCATTTCTCTTATGTTTTCCCCTTGATTTAAAAATACAAGTTGTCCTTCAGTGCTAGGTCGTGCTTGAAAATATTAACAGTGAATAATGTCAGTTCTCTCATGGTTGTTACCTACTTTAAAATGGCATGGAATGAAAAAATACTTCTGGGTTGTTAATTTTGAGATGAGTTTTAAATTATAAATATACACAATACCCAAGCTACGTTAAAAGCATGTCACATTTTCTGTTTTAATCATGGTGGTTAGTGTGTGTATGTGTGTAGAAAAAAGGCACACATGTGCGTGTGAATGATAAATTTACGTAATGAAACTCATGAAAATTGGCTGAGGATCATTTCACTGGTCTGAACACCCAAGGAAGGACCTGTTGTTCTTTGGCAAAACATACCTAACAGTCCTATAGTAGTGCTGTGGAAATAGGGAAGCAGAGTAAATGCACAGGGAACTCAGAATAATGGATTGATGGTGTCTTAGCACTAAATAAAATGTGGAGATAAAAGCTCTATAACATACCCAGAAAATATCTTTTTTAAGAATAATAATACATTTGTAGTATGAATTGCCTGCATCTTTTCTTTTAGTAGTATGTAAGTGATCACCTACGGGTCAGTTTTTCTAAAAGAAGCCCTCCAATGAGCACTTTGATAGTATCAGTGGCACAGCTTCTGAAAGAGCATTGGATAGGCAAGCAAGGAATTTTCAGAGTCTTTTTAGTGGTATTGGTTTGTGAGAAAGTGAGAACTGAAGGACCGTGGAACATGTCGGGGAGGTGAGTGGCGAAGGAGGGCCAACTTGGAGGTGAAATCGTGGACACAGGGCAGTATCTACTCCAGAACTGTAATAAAAGCAATATTTATTGAGCTTGTACTCGGGTGCTTTCACTGTTCTAGGTGCTTGTTATACATTATCTTTAACATTTTATCCTTAAAAACTATCTCATAAGTAGATATTATATTTCTTCCCCCTTTTCTAGTAGGTTAACCAGGTAAGTGAACTTTTGATTTAACTACAGTGAAAACCAGGCCCACCATGATGCAGGGGCCTGTAACAGCTTTGTGAGGCTCTTACAGAACAAGTGGAAATATCTGACTCACACCTCTGTGAATTCCGTTCCTTTTTAAAATTAAGTTTAGATTTAAAACTACCAGTGCAAATGTTTACATCCAACTTTTAAAAAAGATTTTATTTATTCATTTTTTAGAGAGAGAGAAACATTAATGTGTGGTTACCTCTCACACATCCCCTACCAGGGACCTAGCCCACAACCCAGGCATGTGCTCTGGCTGAGAATCGAACCTGTGACCCCTTGATTCACAGCCAACACTCAATCCACTGAGCTACACCAGCCAGGGCTACATCCAACTTTTAATTGCATGTAAAATCAGTATTATTTGCCTTTATACCCTAAATAATTGAATTATACTAAGCACCACTAAATAGCCAAATTTATGGAGAGCATGTTACATGTCAGATATAGTAGTAAATGCCTCACATTCTTTATTTCATTTAATGCTCATAATGGAACTATGACACTGAGTTTAAAGAAATTGAGAAACTCATGTAAAGTCATAGATCTAACAGGTGCTTTATTTGTGTTTCACTTTACTACTGATTACATGTGTACCAAAATAGTTATGTTTTTAATAGACAAAAAATATATACATACTCTGAAACCCTGATTAAGATTTTACTCAGGTTAAATAAGGTTATACTCATTACATTGAATATAAGACATTATTCAGTTTCATCTAATTTTAAAATCTGTTCACATTTATGTTTCTCATTGTTCCAGTGTTTGTGCTACATGCTACGGAGTCAGCTCTGACTCCTGGTGACCCCGTGAATGAGTGATGTTTGCGAATTCCTGTCCCCAATAGCCCTGTTAGCTCCTGCAGCCTCATGCCAATGGCTTCTTTTAGAGTCAGTCCATCTTGCATTTGGTCTTTCTTTTTTCCTGCTGCCTTCTGTTTTTTCATCATTATTGTTCTTTTCCAAACAACCATGGCTTCTCATAATATGCCTGATGTAACACGGCTCCAGTTTTGTCATTTTTACCTCCAGCAATGTTTCAGGCTTAATTTGCTCCAGGACCCATTTGTTTGCCATTCTGGCAGTCCGCAGTATCCACTGAGCTCTCCTTCAGTACCGTATTTCAAATGAATCACCTTCTCCCTCTCAGCCTTCTTCACTGTTCTTTTGCATTCATACATGGTGATTAGGAATATGGGAATTTGGACGATCTTAGCCCTGGTGTGCAATGACACAACTTTGCTTTCAGTGATCTTTCCTAATTTTTCCATTGGTGCCCTTCTGCGTTTCAGCCTTCTCTTGATTTCTTGGCTGTGGTCTCCATTTGAATATTTTTAAACGATTTCATTTATTTACTTTTAGCGAGAAAGGAAGGGAGGGGGAAGGAGAGGGAGAGACACATCACTGTGTGGTTGCCTCTCATGCACTTGCTGCTGGGGACCTGGCTGGCAACCCAGGCATGTGCCCTGACTGGGAGTCAAACCAGCAACCCTTTGGTTCACAGGCTGGTGGTCAATCCACTGAGCCACACCAGCCAGGGCTCCATTGATGGTTGAGTCAAAGTAAGCAAAATCTTTAGCAATTTCAGTGTCTTCATTGTCAGTGTTAAAGCTGTGTATTTTCTTCCGTAGCCATGGCTTTTTCTCCCTGATGTTCTGGTACAGTCCTGCTTTAGTACATTCTTTTTTCGTTTTCATCAGAAGTTGTTTCAAATCATTGCTACTTTCTGTCAGTAAGATGGTGTCGTCCGCATATCTTGAGTTACTGCTATTTCTTCCACCAACTTTCACCCTGCCTTGCACCAAATCAAGCCCAGTTTTGGGGGTATGGTTAGTATATGTTCTGCATACAGATTAAATACATAGAGAAATACCAATCTATTATTTTATTCTCTGACCTCTCATCTTATGACCATTCCTGTATAGATATAATCGCCCTAATTTAGCCATTGTCTTATGTTTCTGTCAGTATAACAGGCTTGAAAAGCTCATGTGTGATTATCTTAATTCGACACAAAGGATTTACTTTCTATCCCAGCTTTTACATCTTGGGTGGAGGTTCTGGACTCTTTATAGTATGTTGACACCCAGGCCTGAATTAATCTGGTGTACCCTAAAAACAGTAACTCCCCCCACAAGGAGCTCTTCTGTTCAACAATCTATTTCTACTGTTTACACTACTCTTTTCTTCATTTTTTAGGCTTGTGTGCTCAAAGTTCTCATTCCTTTCAGTTTAAAATTCAGTAATTAACCTCGTTGTTGTATAGTTAATTCATTCTCTAAATGCCTGGTTCACTGCCATAGACCTCTGTCTAGGTTGCCTGCATTGGTTCTCTTCCTACCAAGAATGATTAATTTTTCCAAATATATGAGGCCTGTCCAGAAAAAGTCCAGCCACTGTTAATATAACAAGAATGGTTTGTGCAACATTGATGTAACGTGGCAGCCGAGGAGAGTGGACTGGAATGCACATGCATGAACTATAACTACTTCTCTGTACCAGTCAGTGGGGGCAGTAGATGCCATTGAGTGAGCATGTATACTGTGTGACTATCACATTCAAAATGACTGAGCAATTAGAACAACGAATCTTCATCAAATTTTTTACTAGGATTGAACATTCCTCCACGGAAACTATTCAAATGATTCAGAGGGCTGCAATAATGGGCAACTGGTAATTGGCAGCTTCATCATAACCACACACCCTCTCATGGGTCATGTCTCGTGCAGAGTTTTTTTGGGAAACATCAAATCACCCAAGTGACTCAGCTCCCCTACAGTCCAGATTTGGTGCCTTGTGACTTGTGAGTTTTCCCAAAACTAAAATCACCTTCAAAAGGTAAGAGATTTCAGACCATCTATGAGACTGAGGAACATATGACGGGGCAGCTGATGACAGTTGGGAGAACTGTGTGAGGTCCCAAGGTGACTACTTGGAAGGGGACCAAGGCATCATTGTCCTGTGTACAATGTTTTTTGTGTCTTGTATCTTCTTCAGTAAATGTCTCTATTTTCCATATTACATGGCTGGATTCCTTCTGGACAGATCTCATATAAATATATATTAATATATATGAAATAACCTTGTTCCCATAGAATAGGTGAATGATAAAAATATTTAATATAATAATGTCATTTGTTTCTTTGAATATTTCTGAGCTATATCACCAAAATTGCATAATAATATTTAAAAATTTAAGAAAAATGTTAACACCTTATAAGTTGAATAGTCTCACACTGATTTTGGTGAAGGCACAGATTTATAAACACATTAATGATAAATTGACTTTATTATAAATGCATTGATATATCATTTTCTACATTTCTAAAAAGTATACCTAAAAATCTTTAGCCTCATGGCTGCTGGGGCTCAGTGGGTTGAGTGCCAGACTGTGATCTGAAAAGTTGCTCTTTCGATTCCCAGTCAGGGCACATGCCTGGACTGTGAGTCAGGTTCCCAGCTGGGGGCCTATGGGATGCAACTGATCAATGTTTTTCTTGCACATAAATGTTTCTCTCCCTGTCTTTCTCTCTGCCTTCCCCTCCCTCTAAAAAATAAAGAAAACCTAATAATAGAATAAAATAAAATAAAAATCTTCAGCCAAAATTTTAAATTTTACTCATTATTTCTTTACAGGCATCTTATTTTACACAGGGTAGGGAAATATTTGTGTTTTGCATTTACATCTTATGTTTTTATCAAAGTTTTTATCAAAACTTCAGATTCACCCATCTAATTTATGAAAAAATATCTTCCATTCAACATAATTTGAAATGCCAGTCTCTGTTGTCAAACTAGTCAATTAAATCAGGCTTATTCACTTTTCTGACAAACATCTCTGCTTATATTTTTATTCAGAAAACTTTTAAATACATATTTCTGTGCTGGTCATCTGAAATTTGAATTGAAAGTCTTAGATAAATAGTTAGATGGGAAAAAGCTTAATATTTCCAATAATGTCATTGATGTATGCTACATATATGAGAATATTTACCAATTTCAATTTAATGACTTAGTGTACAATTTAATGACTATTAGTTACTTTATCAAGTTATGGAACCATCACCATAAATCAGTTTTAGAACCTCTTCATGCCCCTCCTTTGTAAGGTTCCTCCTGCATGTTGACAGACCCTACCTGAGGACCAGCCTCATGGAACCGCTAATCTACCTTTTGTTTCTATATGTATGCCTCTTCTGGAAATTTTATATACATGGATCATATAATGTGTGACTTCTGAGTAGCTTTTTCCTTTCAGCATAATGAATGCTACTTTCATTCAAGATGAAACAGGCATCAGTGGGTTTTTTTGTTGTTGTTACAAAATAGTATTTTATTGTTTGTACATGTTTTGCCTACCTACTAACGACCTCATGATCACTTAGGTTGTTTCCAGATTTTGGCTATTATGGATAGTGCTACTGTGAACCTTACATGTAACCAATATGGTACATTTACACAATGGAATTCTATGCAGCAGAAAGGTGGAAGGAGCTCCTACCCTTTGCAACAACATGTGTGGAACTGGAGAGCATAATGCTAAGTGAAATAAGCCAGGTGGGGAGGGACAAATACCATACTTTTTGTGTGAATCTTTGTATGGTGATATGTTTTCATTTGTTCTGGATACATTTTAGTACCTTGGACTAAAAATGCTAGAATTTATGGTAGTCTTATGTTTTACTTTTTAAGAACTGCCAAACTGTTTCCCAGTGGAACTATACCATTTTACACTCCTATCAACAACTTTGAGTGATTCTATTACTCCACTTGCTTGCCATCATTTGTCTGTCTTATTTATTGTAGCCATTCTATATAGCATAGATGAAAGCTATCTCATTTGGTTTTCATTTGCATTTCCCTGATAACTAATGATAGTAAGCATCTTTTCATGTGCTTGTAAGCCATGTGTATATCTTTTGTAAATGTTAACATCCTTGCTCATTTTCCTTGGGTTGTTTATTTTATATTATTTAATTGTAACAGCTATTTGTAAAATCTAGATATGTCTTTTATAAACTGTGTGCTTTGCAAGTATTTTCTCCTGGTATTCATATTGGGTCTTGAGTTCATTTTCTTTATTGTTAAGTTGTGAGGACTACTATAATATTAATTGTATAAGTGAAGACCTTTTTAAAAAATGAACCTTCTATTGTACATCTTGAACAATTACCATAGTTGTGAGAGGGTCTTACAATGCAATACAGACATTTGTGCATTGGTTTTCTGTCATGTTTATCTATCATGTTTTTCCCTAAATATAATATGAATTAACATATATAATGCAAAGTGAGGGGTGTTTCAATAGTGAAGTGCTTAACATTTAGGACCTGAGCACTTATTATTTCAATGTGAATAGACCTGTTTGCGTTTTTCTTTGTCAGCATGAGGTGGGTAGCTATGGCTAAGAAAACAAAATTTTAAAAGTTGCTTTCTATTTTCCTTTTTTAAAAAATAGGAATATAGTTGAATTTTCCAACAGCTGTTAGCTGCATTGTTCTCTTTTTAAGGATACGCTCAAAGGAGCTGTATGGAAGTATTAGAAAAAACAGTTCAAATTTCCATTACGGATTTACTGTGACTGAATGAAACTGCTTATCTATTTTTAAAAGTTTAAGCTTATAATATATATTTATATTAATCTTCCTCCTAATATGAACTTCATTAGCTTTCTCTTCTTTTGTGCACTGTATTTACAATTTTATAGTATTCAATATACATGCATTTTTATTGTTTTCTTTGTTAAGATAAAAAATACACTATCAAATGTGACTTATTTTAAAATCAGGTTTAATGTGTTAAATATAACCTGATGGAAATGTCCTTATCATTGAATATTAGAGACAGATAATTTGGTATTGAATGCAGTGCCAAAAAATAAATTTAGAGTGATCTAATGTTACCTTTAATTTAATATTGTTTTTATTTCTATAAAAAGTATATGCATACATACTATTAAAGTGAAATACAGTAATATCATAGCCTTTTATAACACCAAGAAAAGAATTTTTCTACAAATTAGAAGCTAATATGCTCTGAACAACATTACAACTACAACAGTAGTTCTATGTGATGAAGCTGTTTACAAAAATGAAGAATTAGTGCTCACCTTTTTATATGGACATTCTCACTCCTTGACCACACTGTGGTCAGGCCTCTTTCTAGTGAACCCTCTTCTGGGCTAGGCCTTAACCTTGGCTTTCAGTAGGAGAACTGCAAACTCTCAGCACAAGCAATTTTGTTCACCCCTCACACTAAAAGACTTGAACAAACACTATCATAGTTTCTAGTAGCATAAGGTCTGTCCCTAGGATGACAACTCTAGCCTTCCTAAATTGTCTGCCTGAGAAAGCTCAAAGTTGCTGAAACAATTTACTGTTTGTTCCAGTCAAACCTGACTCTAAGACCTCAACCTCTATTTCTAGAAGCATTCTTTTAGAAACCTTGCTTCTCTGTCCCTTTGAGATATGTCTATTGAAACCCAGCTAATATTTAAAAGATATTCTTAAAAACATGGGAACCATCCCCTTGAAATATATGCATCAGAAAAAATAGGGCCCCATTCTCCCAATATCTATGGGAGGGTAAGTGTCCAACTTCAATAAACACCAGTTAGCAAACATAGGTGACTTAATCATAGCAAAGAACTCATACCCAATAGTCCTTTAATACTTTTCACTTAGCTCATCCTAGCATTTAAAAAAAAAAAATCTACCACCTTTTGTTTCAACAGAGTTGAGCTCAGTTTATACTGAAATTTCTTTCTTACTGAAAAATAATGAAAGGCATCTGTGTTGCCATTTTTTAAAAAGATTTTATTTATTTATTTATTTAAATTATCTTTAGAGGGGAAGGGAAGAAGCGAAGGAGAGAAATATCAGTGTATGGTTGCCTCTCGTGAGTCTCCTGCTGAGAACTGGCCTGCAACTCAGGCATGTGCCCTGACTGGGAATCGAACCATGATCGTGTGGTTCGCAGGCCCGTACACAATCCACTGAGCTACACCAGCCAGGGCTGCATTGCCATTTTTAACAAGAGTTCAGTGAATAATTTCTCTTTGACAATGGCAACTCCATCCTTTCAGTCACGGGGATTAAAACCCTTAGAATTTTGCCTGATTCCTCTCTATCTCTTCATTTTACATTGACCTGCCTGTAGATCCTGCACTGTGGATCATCTTTCACTATCCTGGACCAATCCACATTTATTTACCCTACCCTGGATTACTGTAATAACCTCTTACTTGTTATTACACAATGAATCCCCACCCTGTCCATTAATTTGCAAACAACAGCCATGGAAATTTTAATAAGACCTAAATCACATATAGCTCCGATTTGCTTAAATTCCCTACCTGATAAGTAAAATTTAAAATTCTCAAAATGGAATACAAAGTCTTATAAAATCTCTCCCCTGCAATTCATAATATTGATAATTAACTCACCGACTTATTCCATACTATGTTAGTTGTTTTGTTTTCTTTCTTTTTTTCTTGTTAAGACTATATTTTAGAGCACTTGAAAGTTCACAGCAAAATTGAGGAAAAGATACAGAGCATTCCATATAATGAACCACTGTGCCCATACATGCATAGCCTCCCCCATTATCTACATTCTCCATTAGAGTGGCACTTTTTAAAAATAATCGATGAACTTACACTGACATATTATTATCGCTCTATGTCCATGTTTTATATTAGAGTTCACTCTTGGTGTTGTATAATAAAATATAACAACATGTTGCATCATTATAGTATCATACAGAATATCGTCGTCCCTCGCTATATTGTGGTTCACTTATTGCAGCTTCACTGTATCGCAGGTTTTCTAAAAAATTACATCTAATTCTGTGTCGTGGAGTTCACTATATTGCGGGATTTTGTGGTACTATACTTCATTGGTGAATACCCATATGGAATTTTAAATGTTGTTAAAATTACATAGGTTTAAGAGTGTAGAAAGTGTTTAAGAGTATATGAAGTGTTTATAAGAGTGTGGGAAAGGTTAATAAGAGAGTGGGAAAGGTTTACAAAAGTGTGGAAAGGGTTTATAAAGCCTTAAAATATATACAAATAATAATATAAATATAATGCTGCTACTTCGTAGATTTTCACCTATCATGGGGTCTCTGGAATACCTCCCTCAATAGATGAGGGATCGTTGTATTTTCACTGGGCCCTCATCAATGTGGATCTGATAGTTGGATATCACAACACATGTCTGGGTTGTGGGTTTCCTCCTGGGTCAACTGGGGTGCATATGAGAGACAAGCAGTCGATAATTCTCTCTCTTATTGGTGTTTCTCTCCCCTTCTTTTTCCTTCCCTTACCCTCTCTCTAAAATAAATAAATAAATATCTTTGGAAATAAAAAAAAATATTTCATTGCCCTAATGATCCTCTGTGCTCTGTCTCTTCCTCCTACCCACCCTCCCCAAATCCCTGGAACCACTGACCTTTTTACTGTCTCCATACTTTTGCTTTTTCCAGAATTTCATATACTTGGAATCCTACAGAATGTAACCTCTTCACACTGGCTCCTTTGACTTAAAAACATGTAAGCTTCCTCCTTAACTTTTCATGATAGCTTTTTTTAAAAGCATTGAATAATAAGCATCCAATTGTCTGGATGTATCACATTTTACTTATCTGTTAATTGATTGAAGGATGTCTTAGTTCCTTCTCATTTTCTACAATTATGAATAAAGCTATTATAAATTTCCATGTGCAGCTTTTTCATGTAGACATACATTTTGAACTTTCGGAAATTAACAAGGAGCACAATGGTGGGATCATATAGTAAGCACATGTCGAGTACTGCCTGTCTTCCAAACTGACTATGCAATTTTTTCATTCCCACAAAGAATGAGTGAGAATTCCTGTTGCCCTTTGTTCTTGCCAGTAATTTGGTGTCCTCTGTGTTATGGATTTTGGACATCTTATAGATGTGTAATGATATCTATTTATTGCTTTAATTTACTACATCTTTCTGATGATATTTGGTGTAGAGCATCTTTACATATGCTTATTTGTCACATGCATATCTTATTTGGTGATATGTCTGTTAAGATTTTTGGCTCATTTTTAAATTGGGTGGTTTTCTTATTGTTGAGTTTGAAGAGTTCTTTGTATATTTTGCATAAGTCCTTTATCAGATTTGTTTATTTCATGTATTTTCTCCTGGTCTGTAGCTTTTCTTCCTATTCTCTCTTTTTTATTTTATTTTTAAAAATTTATTGGCTTTGAGAGACAGAGAGAGAGACATTGATTTGCTGTTTCATTTATTTAAGCATTCATTGTTTGCTTCTTGTATATGCCTGGACCTGGGATCACAACCCTAACTTTGGTGTGTCAGGACGATGCTCTAACCAAACGAGTCTGGGCTCTTCTTATTCTCTTGACATTGTCATTCACAAGAAAAAGTTTTTGATTTTAATGAAGTCTAGCTTATCAACTACTTATTTGATGGATTGCACTTTTGGTGTTGTATCTAAATAGTCATCACTATACCCAAGGTCATCTAGGTTTTCTTCTATGTTAGCATCTAGGAGACTTATAGTTTTGTGTTTTAAATGTAGGTTTGTGGTACATTTGGGCATATCTAGGTTCACTTTTTTGGTATTTAATGTACAGTTTTTCCAGCACTACTTGTTAAAAAAATAAAAACATTTTTTCTCCATTGTGTTGCTTTCACTTTTTTGTCAAAATCATTTTATTTGGGTTTGTTTATGGACTGTTCTGTTCCATTGATCTACATGATTTTTTTCTTTCATCGTTACTACATTGTTTTGATTACCATAGTTTTATAGTCAGGTAGTATCAGTCCTCCAACTTTGTCCTTCTCTTTCAATATGATGTAGGCTATTCTGGGTCTTTTGCCACTACATACAATCTCCCAAACCAGTTTATTGATATCCACAAAATAACTTTCTGGGATTTTAACTGGGATTGCACTGAGTCTATAGATTTACATTGAATTTATAGATTACATTGGGAAGAATTTACACTCTGACAACATTGTCTTTTTATCCATTAACATGTAGTATATTTTAACTATCATTTTATTTATTATAGTTTTGTAGTTTTTTCTTATAAATATTTTACATCTTTTGTTAATTTTATACCTAATTATTTTATTTTATGGGGTGCTAATATAAATGGCATTATATATTTAATTTCATATCTCATTTTTTCATTGTTATTATAGGAAAGTGATTGATTGTTAGCATTTTATCTTGCAACCTAGCTATAATCACTTATAAGATCCAGGGATGTTTGTGTATATTCTTTGTTTTTTTCTCTACCGATTATATAATCTCTAAAAACACAAAGTTTCATTTCTTTGTTACCAATCTGTATATTTCTTTTATTTTCTTGTTTTAGCTTATTGCATTTGTTAGAACTTTCAGTATGATGTTAGAAGGAGTGGTAAAAACCAATATCCTTACCTGATCTTTGAGAAAAAGCTTTCACATTCATCCGTATCATGTATAATCTTAGCTGCAGGGTTTTTGTAGATATTTTTTATCAAGTCACAAAAATTTACCTCTATTCCTAGTTTATTGAGAGATTTTACCATAGGTATTGGATTTTGTCAAATGTTCCTCTACATCTATTGATATGATTATGTATTTTTTTTAGTCTGTTGTTGGAATGGATTACATTAATTTGTTTTCAAATGTTAAATCAGCCTTGCATAAATAGGATAAATCCCACTTGGTCACGGTATATAATACTTTTTATACATTCTTGAATTATGTTTGCTAATATTTAATTGAGAATTTTGGGATCTATGTTCATCAGAAATATTGGTCTACAGTTTCTTTTTTTTTTGTAATGCACTTATTTAATTTTGGTATCAGAGTAATGCTGGTCTCATCTAATGAGTTAGGAGATATTCCCTCTGCTTTTATTCCCTGAAAATAATGATATAGAATTGGTATAATTTCTTACTTAATCTTTGCTAGAATTCACTGTTAGAATCCATTTGGGCCTGGTGCTTCCTACTTTGGAAAGTTATAAATTATTTATTTATTTATTTAAAGATTTTATTTATTTTTAGAGAGAGGGGAAGGGAGGGAGAGAGAAAGGAAGAGAAACATCAGTGTGTGGTTGCCTCTCACGTGGCCCCCACTGGGGACCTAAACCACAACCTAGGCATGTTCCCTGACTAGGAATCTAACCAGTGACCCTCCGGTTCTCAGGCCAGTGCTCAGTCCACTGAGCCACACCAGCCAGTGCTGATTCAATTTATTTAATATATATATATATATATATATATATATACTCAGATTATCTAGATTATCTCAGATTTCCTCTTGTGTGTTTTGGTAGATTGTATCTTTCAAGGAATTAGTCTATTTCATGTAACTTATCAAATTTATGAAGATAGAGATATTTATGATATTCCTTTATTACCATTTAAATGTCATTAGTATCTGTAATGATGTCCCTTCTTTCCTTTTTGATATAGCAATTTGTGTCATCTCTCTTTTTTTCTTGGTTGGACTGGCTAGAGGCTCATCAATTTTAAGATTTTTTCCTATAGCCCCTTTTAGAAATTTTTTTGATTTTTGATTTTGATTTTGATTTTTGATTTTTTGTAGTTTGAAATGATAAGCCTAAGTATAGGCTTAAAACCACCTAAGAGGTGTTTTTTTGTTTATTTGCTTGTTTGTTTGTTTGTTTGTAGGGGGGGTTGGTATTAATCCTGCTTGGTATTCTTTGAGCTTTCAGGATCTGTGGTTTGGTGTCTGACATTAATTTGTAAAAGTTCTCAGGCATTATCATTTCTAATATTTTTTCTGTTTCTTGCTCTATCTTTTCTCCTCGAGGTATTCCCATTATTAATGATATACCTTTTGTAGTTGTCCTACAGTCTATGGATATTCTGTTCCATTTTTATCAATCTTTTTTCCCTTTGCTTTTTAGTTTTCTAGGACTCTGTAAATATATCTTTTAGCTTAGAGGTTCTTTTCTCAGCCATTCCTAGTATACTAGTAAGACTATGAAAGTGTACTGTAATAAAGTACAGTACACTCTTTTATCTCTAGCATTTCTTTCTGATTCTTTGCTAGAATTTTTCTCTCTGCTTACAAGTGATCATCTGTACTTGCATTCTGTCTACTTTATCCATTAAAGTCCTTAGCATACTAATCATAGTCATTTTAAGTTTCCAGTGTAATACTTCCAACATCCTTGTTATGTCTGTTTCTGATGCTTGCTCTGTATAATCGAGTTGTGTGTACATCCTTTGGTGTGCCCTGTACCTGTAAGTTTTATTTGATAACTGAGCATGATACACCAGGTAAAAGGAACTCCGTACTGTAAATGGCCTTTGATGATGTGGTGGTGTGGTGCGGGGAGATGTCAGTGGGTATTCTCGAGTCTTGTGAGTAGTCCTCAGTCTTTTAGTGATCCTATGCCATTGTGAATTTCAGAAATTTTTCTGGTTTTTTTCCCTCCCCATTTTGTTGGGACAGGATAGCTAGAGTGGTCTGGAGTTGGATATTTTCCTTCTTCTAAGTCAGACTCATGTAACCCCGTATTTTAGGCTCCAAATAACCATTTCCCCCTAATTAATGGTCTTGTTAAGAACAGAGTGATCTGGCATACTACAAAATGGTTCTTTTCACCCTTCCCCTTGCCAGAGGCACAAAGTGATTTTTCTCTGGTGTTTACTTTAGAAATCTGATCTTGCTTTTGGGAGTGAAGATCACTTTGTCAACACTGAGCCTCCAGCAGTTCCTCAGTTAGAGTTCTGGTTTTCCGGGCACTGGCACCCAAAGTAGTTTTTGCCTTCCAATCAATCTCCACCCCAATAAGCCGTAACTTTCTGTATCTGTCTGTCTTTGCAGTCTTGGGAACAGTGGTTTGTTCTGTCCTTACCTCATTTACGGAACCAAGAAGAGTTGTTGATTTTTCAGTCTTTTCAGCTTTTGACATCTTAGGAGGGAGGGTCTACTTCCATGTTACATGTGGAACCAGAAGCTGGAAGTTGCCTTGCTGTGTAAACATGAAGCCCAACACGCATATTCCTGCCTGAAGGACTTAGTGCTTCCTCTTTCTCTTTCTGGAATATGCTTCTTCGCAAAGTCTAAATGACATGCTGCAGTTTGTTTTTCAGATCTTTGTGGAAATATCTCCCAGGTGAGGTTTTCTTTGACCATTCATATTTAAAATAAATTCTCTCTTTCTACACTGTCACTTTAAAGTAAGAATCCCTTCTTGCTCTGTATTTCTCCAGATCACATTTGCCACCTAACCTGTTATTTAGTTATCAGAACACTCACTTGTTTCTAAGATAGTCAGCGGTCTTTAGCTTTGGATTGATAATCAAATTCATAATGCAGCAGGCTTCACCAGCACCACGCTCATTTAGCTTTAAGAAAGGACCAAAGGCAGAAAACAATATAGAATGTACGACAAGAGCTTCACAAATATTTCATTCTCAGACACAGTTTCCTGTATTCACATTCAGAGCACGTTCCGTCACAGGAGAAGGCGTTGGGTAGGTATGGGTCAGAGACGCCGTGAGCTCCCGAATCCTCTCATATCTGGTGGTGGCACATGCCCTCAGGAGTCCGTGACTAGTTCCCATCCTCCACGGATGGCATAGTCCTGGCAACTCATTTCTCAGTAAACATCTTCAACAATAAAGCACACGGGCTTGTTCTTAGATAAAGTCTTTTGATGAATTTTCAGTTATCTTGGATTTGATATTGTGTTCAATTATACAATATTAGAGTTAATATTGTAAAGAAACTTCATTAAAGGTCAGATCTTTCAGAATCCCTGTGTCCATAAATACACTGAAAGGCCACAGAAACAGTGGCCTTTAAACCTTTCCTTCCCCTTCATGTATGCTTATTGTTATTTGGTTTATATTTCATCTCCCCTGGTGCTTCTAAAGTAGCAGTGTATGACGTGCTATGGCATTGGCAGTGTATGACATTCATGGAAGCTTTACCAATGCAGTACTTTGAATATGAATTGTCTTTAAACTTTAAGTCAAATCTTGAGTTTAATGGTATAATGGCTAGATATTCATGATCTTAAATATAGATTCTGATGTCTTTTTTGTTTAGTTTTTCAATATCACAGCTATGCCTTTTACTATATTTTCTTCTCTGAGTGTTGTAAAGCTCATAGTAATATTTGTTAACCCTTTTGGAAATCAGATTTTCTGAACTTTTTCCTATGATCTTGATTCTCTATTATAATTAAAAACCATATTTTAATATCTTTTATTTTAAACTCCCTCAGATTACTTGGTAACTATCCAATATATAAATATAAAGATAAAACATAAATTATATTTTTGGATTTCATTTTTGTTTTTAAAGCAAATTTATTGCTAAACAGGTTTCAATTTGCTTAGAAATTTTTAAGTAATCACCACCAATGTAAGCTTTTTTGGTCTATGTATGTGTTTTAAATAAATATATAGATATAAATGTTTAAAATAACATTAAATGTATAAATAGCTGAAAGACTTGGTTCTTTGACAAAATATTAGGATTAAGATGGTCTTAGATAATACTGGCAAGCTATAAAGGTAGAACATTATAGATTACTTTAAATAAAAGGTAAACGGCCCTGGCTGGTATAGCTCAGTGGATTGAGTCCAGGCCTGCAAACCAAACAATGGCAGTTTGATTCCCAGTCAGGGCACATGCCTGGGTTGCAGGCCAGTTCCCTGCAGGGAATGCATGAGAGACAACCATACATTGATATTCCTCTCCTTCTCTCCTTCCATTCCCCTCTAAAAATAAATAAATAAAATCTTTTTTAAAAAGGTAAATGATTTGAGTTATATTTTTTCAAAATTAAATTCTGTTTCATAGTTTTGATAAAATAAATACTTTATTTTTAATTATCATTATAATAATAATGGTAGTAATATTAATATATTTTTCTTTCAAATGTCAATTATAGTGGAGTGATAACTGGGTAGGTTGAGATATGAAGTATAAAAAATACCAAATTGCTTAAAAATAACAGGAGACAGTAGTGGGAAATCCAAAACTCTGGACTACTATAAAGTCAGTTTCTATTTATTTCAAAAGTTTTGGATGATTTAATTTGAGGTGATTTTGGTTTCTTTGAGCTTGCTTTTGGGGGGATAGTATGAGATCATAGAGGAAACCTATGTAAAACAGTATAGAGAACATGGCCTGAGAGTAAATTTACTGTAGGTTCACAAGGCAAATGATTTGTAGATAATCTAGATATGATTGCAATTGGAAGTCTTTATTATAAAATTCATTATATACTGGGTATACATAGCTGAAACAAAATTGTTTGGCACTTCCTGAGAAACCTTGGGGAAATGAGATTATTTCAAGTAAATGTGATTAAGAAAATTCTAAAGCAAAAGACACCAGGCAAGCCAATCTTGCTATTTATGATGTTGAAACTTTATTTCCAATCCACTTACATGCACTAATTAAAATAAATAATTACAGTTCTGTAGGAAATGTTCTCAATTAGTTTCATTTACAATTATCTCGGTAAATTTGTAAAGACTGCCAGAACATTAGCCAAAATTCAAAGTTACTATGTTTGTACTGCAGGCTCTGGGAAAAAGTAAAAGACTGATAGATGAGAGATGTTTTTATCATATTAATTAAATATAAAAACAAAGGGTTAGTTACAGAGCTTGATCAGAGTAAATAAGAAAGTCAGAGTTTCTGTCTAATTTCATGTAATTAATATTTGTCAGGCATTAAAAAGGATTGGAAGAAAAAAGTTCAGATTTAAATTAAACAATTTGGTCTCAACAGCATTGAAATAAGCTCCCACCTGCTTCTAATTTTCTTGTTGATTACAAAGGTCATTGGCTGTTTGAACTGAAGGGAAAAAAAAGGAGCTTTTCCAAGAGCATGCAAATGAAATCTCAAGCAAGGAGTCCTGTATGTTAATGATGAGGGGCATTGATCAGTATGCAGTCACAGACTCTGACTATGATAAACATTCCTGAATATCTTTTAATTCACAAGGGCACTCATTTATGTGTGCAAGTCAGCAGCATAAATCCATTATTTGAAATTGTACTAAGACTTTCAATTACCTTTGTGAAAATAGGTGGATTTTTTTTTGTATTTTATGGGATTTGGTTTAATGGTTTTAAAGTAGAGTTTAAAATTCTACAAAATTACAGATCTCATTAAAATATGCTACTAAATTACATTATCTATGATTTCTTATAAATATGCCATTTCCTCTTTTTTATGTATTTTTTCAAACTTCTACAAGAAAATGGTAATAGACATCTTTCATTGGATGCTAACAATGGACTAGTTATTTTCTGTATTATCTTTATTAGTCATCACAACACTGCTTATAAGAAATCACTATTCTAATTTTATAGAAGAAAAACTGAGTCTCAATTCTCAATTCTCTGTCCAAGGTGATAGGATTACTTTCTTTCAGGTTTAATACTCCTTCAGTATTCCTATCACAGGGGAAGGAGTGATTGCAAATACCACCTAAGACGTTTTGGAATTCACAATTACTTGGGCCTATCTAAAACTTTTGTTCTACAGGTTTTTGGTTATGCCAAGTCTCTGTGTTTTAATTATTTATAATTTATAGAGTTAAATAGTGGTGATGACATCCACGCCTATCTGAAAATCACTATTATTTGCTGTTATAGAATATAGTTACTAAACCTTGCCCCTCTCCCCTGTTGCTAACCCCCCATGTGATCTCTATTTCTGTGGCTCTGCTCTTGTTCTAGCTATCTGCTTAGTTTGCTTTTGTTTCAGGTGTGGTTGTTAATAGGTTGGTGATGATGAACTCCTTTAACTTGACCTTATCTGAGATGTGCTTTGGATGTGAACTAAAGAGGGGGAGTGTGGATGGGAGGGGGTGTACAGGGTGGAGGGGAATGAAGAGGGGGAAGTGGACAACTGTAATGGTATAATCAATAAAATACATTATAAAAAGAATGTAGTTACTAATATACTGCTTTCAGCCATCAAAAAATGTTTAGACAGAAACTGATGGCCCTAGCCTCCGGGTCCTAGAAAAATGGCTTCTATTCTATTATTACTGTTTAATGTCTATTGATCTGTTATGATATGCTTGATACTATTCTAAGCAGTTTATCTTTAATAACTAATCTTCACAGTGGCATTACTGGATATAAACACATTTCGTAGTTAAGAAACCAAGGCATAGTATTAAGGAATTTGCCCAAAACAGCAAAATTTGAATGAATGCTATGTGATAATAGAGCCTACTTTCATAAAATATTCCCGGAATACTCACTAGTATCTGCATGGCACTCAAAGACTCTCTTGTTTAGATAATGAAACATTTCACATATCCAAATTAATATGCATATCATCAGTGATAGATACATGGAATAATAATAAAAATATTTTACTATTAAGATATAGAACATAAGGATAATTAAACCCTTTTAATATGGCTTCATAATGTATTTGGAAGAAATTTATATTCACTTGTGTCTATTTGTATTACATTTCAGGCTTTTTCCATTTTTGTGGATTGGATTTGTTTAATTTGTTTTATGATAAATATATGTGAATATAGATGAGTTCACACACACATATAATTTCTCTTCTTTTTCTTACTCAAAAGTGAGATTTTTTCACTTGGATGTTTTCACTTATAATGTATTTTAGAAATCATTTTATACCTGTTCCAAATACCTTTCTTATTGCTTTTACATTTTTATAGTATTTCATTTTGTTAAATACCATGGTTTATTCAACCAATCTCCTATAAGTGTATATTCAGGTTGTTTCTTTTACTTTGAAGTTAAACTAATGCCATGATTAATAAACTTTTGCACATGTACTTTTAATTATTTGAGGGTAATTTCATAAAAGTGGGATGCTGAATCAAATGGTAAATGAATATGCAGTTTTGTAATATATTGCCAACTTCGCTGTGAGTCTACACTCTTTTATATTTCCATCCACATTATATAAGCATTCCTGTTTCTTCACAGCTTTATCAACAGAAGTGTTGACAACTTCTGAACTTTTGCCAATCTGGGACATGATATATCATATTTCAATATTTCAGCATAATTTTATTTTCTAAGTGTAATGGGTGTGGAATGAGGTCCGTGAACTTGGGGTGTCTGGGAATGTAAGATATCCCCCCCAAGCCTAGCTTGAGGGCTGGGAAGAGAGCAGCACAGTGATTGAGAGTTACTTTGCATGTCAATAACAGCAGGCAAGCTTCATGGTAATGCTGAATAGTTTGCCTGGGCCAGGGAGATGGGCGTGACTTTGACCCATGATGTAGCTGGGAGGCAGCTCCCCTGGTTATAGTGCCTGCATGACAGCTTGGGGGTGGTTCACTCCATGCCACAGGGTAAGGCCTGTCCAGACTAACAATGGCAGCCAGGAAAGGCAGAATATACGGTAGTGCTGGCAAGTATAACTGATTGTGGGAGTTGGAAATGGGGTTACAGAGGAGGATCCAGGCTGAGATTTAAACTAAAAGGTGGGCAGTAAAGTGTGATGGGACCTTGCAGGACCACGTGACCCAAAGGGGGATAGAAGGACCCTCACCAGCCCCCCGCCAGGAGGATGTGTCCCTCGGTTTTGTATTAACTGGAGAACACAGTGACTTGGCGGATGGGGCCTGGAAGGCCTGCCCAGCCAAGTGAAGATTACTGGGAGGAACCTGGAGAAGGGAGCTTCGGACTTCTGTTTTTCTTTCCTGAAAGGCGGTACTTCTGACTGGCATCCTCAGAGACTGGCCTGGCTGGGCAATGGGGGAGGGCAAGAGTGTGTGTGTTTGTGGGCGTTCAAAGGAAGTGGGACTTAATGGCAAAAATCTGCCATTACTCTACACCTGTATAACTTTAATTAATTAAATAACTTCCTTCCTTTTTACTAAACTCTGGCACTGAGAGCTACAGCTGTTATTGGCGGCGAGCAAAAGAACCCAAGAGCATAAGACCCACAGGGAGTTTCTCTAAGTATTTTTAAAGTATATAATTTAATTTAATAGTTTTTAATCCAATATGTATTTTTGATCCACAGTGTTGCTCAGTGAACTTGCTTTTTATTCTTGGCTTTCTTTTTCAGTCTGGGTCATTTTTCAGAGGCTATGGCTTTTATGTGTGTAAGTCCTAATTCAATCTCCCATAACGCAGAATCCAGCACAAATAATGTCCCTTTTATTACAAAATCTTTATTACAAAATTATAAGCATATACTTCTGTAACATAACAATAACACACTCAAGCACACCATATGACATTTTAGGTGAAATGTTCAAATTAAAACTATAAATTATTACATCCATATTATTACCCTACTAACCATACTCAAGTAGGTGTGACTCCCGCCACACCCTGTGTCTAAAACTGAAACACCATACGTACAAATTTTTGGATTGTCAATTTCTTCAAAAGTTAATTACCTATTTGTGTTAATATTCCATTTCTCTCCCTCTCCTTCTCTGTGTTCCTTCCTTCTTCCCTTCTCATTCTCTCTCTTTTCTCCCTCTTCCTCCTCCTCCTTCACTCACTCTGCTTTAAAGGATCTCCCTCAATTCCTTACTATGTTCATCAGTAATTTAAAACAAGTTTTTAGGATATGTAGTTTGCATATTGCCATATTATGGAAAACAGTGCTATCAGACATTGTCTTTTGATACTTTAGAAGGCCCTGTTGGATATCATTGACAAATCTGATGCATTCCTCTAACTTTATTCTGCACTTCTCCTTTACAAGAGAAAATTGTGTGCAGATATTAATTTGTGCATTAAATGTTTGTCCCGAAGCCCCCCAAAGTAGGCATCATGAAAAATCATGAAGAAAAGAAGGTGCGGGTTGGAGACAAAAATCAGAAAACCCCAGTAGAATAATTTTTATAGTTAAACTATGCCCAAAATGCAGATTAAAATAATTTACTTCTCCTGTGTGTTTTTTATTTGGGCTTTTACTTCATGTAATTTTTTAAAAATAAGTTATTTAATATTTAATTTTCTAATCAGTAGATTTACTTTATATAAAAAGCTGATTGAAACAGGATTTTCAACATCTATTTATATACCAGATTCATGGTAGCTGCCTAGAAAATATTAAAAAACCTTATTAAAAATACTAATTCTTAGGACTTATTCATATTTAATACAGATAGAAAGTAATGCATCAAATTTACTGGTAAATAAATGAGGGGTTAAAAATAAATTGCCTGAGGTCCTACAGCTACTACTGGACAAGCAGGTCAGTTGACAATTAGTCTAAAGATGGCAGTATTGGACATATTCCTTATGACATCTGTGTCAGCCTTCTCAGTTTTTCTAATTATCTATTTGTCCATCATGAGGACAATGCAACTGAATAGTGTGTTATTGGGAAATGGTTCAAATTTATTACAAGGTAACATTTGTTTAGCTGTTAGTCAGAATTTTCTAAACTATATAGAAAAGCAAACACTAAGAAGCGTTGGTCAGGATCAATTGTTGAATGTGATCCACATTTATTCCTGAAATTGAAATCATAGTTTATTTAATGGTGGATACAATAAATTGTATGATAAAAATAAACATAAATTGCAAATTTATTTATTTAGAAAGTAAAAGTAAACAAATGTTTTACTTGTGATTGATGTTAGATAAATCTGTTGCTAACATATTTACTGGGGTGTATATGAAAAAAAGTAGAGAACATATTTTCAATCTCTTCTCTGAAGAACATTCTTTAAACCAAGCAAAATGGAAATCCATTCAGCTTAAAGGGTGCACAAGTAGCCTCTAGAGTATGTAAAAGATACAGAAAGGGATTCATCTCATGTATTTCTGATTTTGAAATGGCAATCTGTGTGAATAACTTTCAGTTTCTTAGCTTCTCTTGTCCTAAGAAGCGTCAATCAGTCTTTTGGTTAATCTTCTCAAAAGTTCCTCCAAAGAACCCGGAAGATATTGGGGCATGTACAGGGTTCTGAGGCTGAACTGCAGTTAGTTACAGTTTGGAAGCCTTCAATGAGAAACTGCAGTAAATGAGGTGGAGAGAGATGAGTGAACCATTTTTTTAGTATTTTAGCCAAAAATGGGAGGAAATTTATGTTTGTACATGCATAACTATATTTGGTGGGGGAGACTGAGTTGGAGGCCTTGATGGTTATTGAACTTAGACCTTCAGGGGATCCAGTGAATTGCATGTGAATCGCAATGCTCCACGTGGATATCAGTAATGCCACTGAAGTTCTTTCAGAGTGCAAAGAGCCAATGAGTAGTTACAGTAATTTCAAAGAGTAGTCACAAATATCTATACTTTGTCTTAATAATGCAGAAGTATAGACTCCAGAGAACTGTTTTATGAGCCACAATGGACAGGTTGGGGTTATCTTTTTGCCTTGGGTCGTCATTAAGTATGTAGTCTCTAAAATAAAAGATGATCCACCCATAACCCCCAAATTCCTGAAATTTGATAAGGACTTGAGGTATTCCCAGATAGGACAGATTATTCAGGAAGAATTGGGTTCAGAGGAATAAACATATATATTTTTAAAGCTTCCAACAGTTAAAAGTATACATATTTTCCAAAGTTCTATGAAGACACTGGCTGAACGAGGTCATTTTGGTTGCAGAGCCGGGAGGCTGGGCACTGCCTGTGACAGGGCCATCAGAAAGAAGAACAGGTGTGCCTCTGAGGACAGAAAGCCCTCCTCACAGTGTCTTCCATATTGTGGGGTATTAACTGGTGCTACGGGGCAGGAAGAGGTAGGTACCAGAGTTTGCCCACTGATGGCAGGAAAGCCAGCTGGGTGGAGGGTCCAGACGTGTATAGCCAAAGACACAGAGGCTCCCAGGGGGAACTTCTAGCTGCTGAGGTCAGAGGTCACAGAAAGCAGACATTTTGACTTGTACCTTACATTGTCAATCAGTTTCAATCTGATACGTATGTTTTGTGTAAGAACGTCTGTGCCCAGATTCTCCAACCCATCTCTGATATGTGGTACTCAAGAGAAATTGGCTTTAGGTTTACAAACTAGCCTTTATGCTTTGAGCTGTTGGGTAGTTGCAAACCAGTAAAGACACATAGTATAGAAAAATTAATCTTGGATTAAAAACTTGATATATACCCAACACATTGATCTCCTATCTAAGCATCCATCTCCTGCACCCCAGCAACCGTGAATCATGGTGGCAGTGGATATCATTACCATCTATGTCAGCACCTGAGCAGCAAGATAATATCCTAGAAATGGTGAAAAGGTAAACATTAAAGTCTCCCTTCATCAATAACGAGGTATTTCTATCATGACCATGTCTCTCACTATATTCATAAAATATATTCTTGTCACAATAACTGGATCATGGTTTAAAAATATTTATTTCATTCACTTCAGGTTAATGTATTATCACTAACTTGACCTGTTGATTGATGACTACATAATTTATTGGAGGCAATGATTCTGACATATGATTTACCTCATAAATAATTGAATATTTATTCTATAGCCAAGTGTATTAGAATGGGTTGTTTCATAATAACTATAGACATACATGTGAGCATCTCTAAATTATTAGGTCTGTCCAGGGAAAGTCCAGGCATTGTAAATATGAGAACAGTTTGCACAACATTGTTGTAACCTGGCAGCCAAAGAGAGTGGACTGGAATATGCACGTGTGAACAATGATAACTTCACTGTACTAGTTAGTGGGGGTGATAGATGCCATTGAGTGAGCATGTGTATTGTGTGGCTGTCACATTCAAAATGACTACCGCAATGATCTGCAACAAATTTTGCATTAAGTTTGAACATTCCTCCATGGAAACTGTTTCAATGATTCAGAAGTCCACAGCCATGAGCACCTGGTGATTGGCAGCTTCATCACAACAACATGCCCACTCATGTATCATATCTTCTGCAGTTTTTTGGCAAAACATCAAATCAACCAGGTAACTCAGCCCTCTTACAGCCCAGATTTGAAGCCCTATGACTTCTGGCTTTTCCAAAACTAAAATCACCTCTGAAAGGGAAGAGATTTCAGACCGTCTACGAGATTCAGGAAAATACAGTGAGGCAGCTGATGATGACTGGGAGAACTGTGTGAAGTCCCAAGGTGCCTACTTTGAAGGGGACCGGGGTGTCATTGTCCTGTGTATAATGTTTCTTATATCTGTACCTTCTTCAATAAATGTCTATATTTTTCATATGACATGGCTGGATAGCTTTATATACCTGGTATATTAGGAAATGGAATGGGAGTAGATATGGCTCTACGTCAATTATCTTTGGTTTGTCTGATAGTCTAAGATATTGGGTGACTCTTTCTTTCTTTCTTTCTTTTATTTTTTGCTACCCTCACCCACAGACATCTATTCCTTGCTTTTAGAGAAAAAAGGGAGAGAAACATCCACGTTAGAGAGAAGCACCAACTAGTTGCTTTCCATACAGGCCTGGACCAGGGATTGAACCCACAACTTAGGCATGCACCCAAACTGGGAATCAAACCTGCAACCCTTCAGTTCCAGGATGATGCTCCAACCAATGGAGCCACACTGGCCAGGGCTGGATGACTCTCTTATTATTCTTTTTTTAAAGCATGGTAACTGGGTCACATCTGTTCTTTTTCCTCCTGTCTATCTCATTTTAGGAGTCATCCTGACTTTCTCAATTATTTTCTTCATCTTGATAAACATAACCCAGTATTTCATGAAGTACAACCAGCAGATAAAATTCAGAGAGAAGGAAGATGTGACCTATATAGGCTCCCCTTACTCAATATAATAATACACGTATACTTATTTTGGAAGATTAGATTTGGATTCCTTGAGTTCACCTCATTGTACTCATCAGGTGGTCAGAATGTTCAAGGACATGATAACAAGGGAGATAGGTAAAAGTGTAGGAAAATATGTGATGTGGAAAGCCATTTAAAAACTCTGAGCAGGTTTACCTTTAAAATAGAAGAATCCTGAGAGTTCTATGGCCAAGGAGCATAAGGGGAGTTTTGTCAAAGGGGAAAATAATTAGCTCCTTTTAGTTTAAGCCTGTGTTACCTATGTCAGTTTACCAGACATACACAAATATCATATACTATTCTTGCTAATGATTCTCAGAGTATTTTTAAAGAAGAGTCATAATTTTCAAAAACTTCTCTATCTCTCTCTCCATTTTTATCAACTACATGTAATTCTACTTAGTTTTAAAAAATGCTCCAAACCAAATTTCTCATATTTCAGTTATTTTTTTAATTTAATTATTGTTCAAGTACTGTTTTCTGTCTTTACTCTCATCCCAGCCCAACCCCACCCCCGTGCTCCCCACCACCCTCCCATTTCCACTCCCCTTAGTTGTTGTCCATGTGTCCTTTATACTAGTTCCTGTAAATCCCTCCCCTTTTCCCCTCAAATTCCCTCCCCTCTCCCCTCTGGCCACTGTCTCCTTGTTCTGTATTTCAGTGTCTTTGTTTTTATTTTGCTTGCTTATTTGTTTTGTTGTTTAGCTTCCTGTTAAAGGTGAGATCATATGGTATTTGTCTTTCAACACCTGGCTTATTTCACTCAGCACAATGCTTTCCAGTTATTTTTTTAATTTGCAAATTACCTTGTAGAATGGTAATGCTTTTGTAGTGAAAAACAATTGTAATAAACTCTCCTGAAGTATGTCATGAGTTAGACTCCACTGTTAGAATAATACCCAGGACTAGGTTTCTGTTTGCATTAATGGTACATTCTTGTAAAGCAAATTACTATAATTCCTACCCAACAGTTACTTTTTTATTAGTATCACTCGTTATTACTTTCCCTGAATTGGTGCCCTTTCTCTTTTCTTTCCTCCCTCAATCTTAATGGTTATTCCTGTTCTTAGAGACATGTTGCCCTATGAATTAGCTCATCCTCACTTTATGTGTAATTATTATTTTTATAAATCTCAATAATTCTGTGCTATGGTATATATACCTCCTTGCCATTTTATTAGTACATGTCATTGATCTATAATGCATGTCAAGATGCAGATTCCAAGCTCTGGTTGGTGTGGCTCAGTGGATTGAGCACCAGCCTATGAACCAAAGGGTCTCCAGTTTGATTCCTAGTCAGGGCACATGCCTGGGTTGTGGGCCAGGTCCCCAGTTGGGAGCCATGAGAGGCAACCACACATTGATGCTTCTATCCCTCTCTTTCTCCCTTCCCTTCCCCTGTGTCTAAAAATAAATAAATAAAATCTTTAAAACAAAGATGCAAATCCCTTAAGTATGATTTAAGGCTGAAGAAAAACATTGAGAATATAGCAAAAAAGAAAGTATTATATTTTAGCAACAATTGTTTTCTTTGAACTATGTCATTATTTTTAACTCAAATAGTGCTTTTGTTAAACTCTTAACATAGTCACCAGTTGACATTTTAAGCCTGACCTATTTTCAATAAAAGTAAAAAATAGAATATGCCACTGACCTACGTAATAATGATCAATAATTCACAATGTGGAGTTTTCTGATAGAAACTATAACTTATAAATTCTTAAATATTCTGTGAAGATGCTAGGTCAGTGTGATTTTTACATAGTTACACTTACTAAATTTTAATGAAGATAAATCGCAAAGTTGGCTTTCTTTTTGAAGTGACTCATAATGTTTATGTGTAAAACCACCACCTATCCTAATAAGAAAAAATGTGAAGTGATCACAATATCATTTATTCCACTCTTACATAAAGAGTGAAATAAAGTATTTATTTATAAAGTATTCTGCTATATTTGAAATAAGAATTTTATGGCTCTGACCCCAGTCTCAAGCCAGCTGTGTGACTTTCTGCTGAATCTACAGCTTTCTTTTTGAGTTACCTTCTTTTCTAAACTGAGAAAATGGTATTATAGGTGATGTTTTTAAAATTTTAAGGAATAAAATTTTTTCCTCACTGAGACCTGGTTCTTCATTTGAAAAGGACAGGTAGATATAATACCAGCATATCCAATGTTCTGGTGTTTGGAGTGGGGAATGGTAGCTGTTTGGTATCTTTCTTTTTGAAGTTGATTCCATTTACTTTTAAGGATTTGCTCAACCCTAGAATCTCCCAGGCACTTAAGGTAAGTTTCTTCTGGACACATAGGGGACTTTCTTGGTGCATCTTTGTTTGTTTCTGGGTGTTCTGATTATAATTCGGAACCTTAATGAGGTCTACAGTAAACTTCAAAGTGTTCTGCTTTGGAGTATGGCCTTCTCTAGATCTTAATTCCTGTGGAGACTGAATCCTGGTTTAGCCCTGGGCTATCTATCTGGACCTTATGTTTGACGTAATTAGTAATTTTTTCCTGAACTTTCGGTGATTTGGGGTTCAGAGAGTGGCCCAATTAGATTATCTGTAAGGACTGTAGCTGTAGCTATTTTCAGTTAATAGAAGTAAGAGATTTTAGAATTATTCAATAGGACATGCAAAGAGTACATGAAAATAGGGGATAGTACTAAAGAAATTTGGAGGAAAGTACTGTAAATAAAATGGGCCTCTTAGGAGACAGACAGATTAGCTCTCTTAGTTGTGCTCTTAACAGAGGTTTCCTCCTTTTTTTGTTGATAGAACCCAGTTTAATTAAGTAATTGACATGGTTGTGTTAAGGGAAGGTGGGCTCCACCCCAAGCTCTAGGATTTTCCGTCCTTAAATCAACCATGTAAGTTTCTTTCTCTTTTTTTAGAGAGTACTTTAGAGTTGGACATCTGATCTAATTCAGTTTAATAAGAAATCAGGGAATTGGCCCTGGCTGGTGTAGCTCAGTGGATTGAGCACGGGCCTGTGAACCAGACGATCGTGGTTCGATTCCCAGTCAGGGCACATGCTTGGGTTGCAGGCCAGTTTCCGGCAGGGGCCAGTTCCCTGCAGGGGATGAACGAGAAGCAACCGTACATTGATGTTTCCTTCCTCTCTTCTTCCTTTCCCCTCTAAAGATAAATAAATAAAATATTAAAAAAAAAAGAAATCAGGGAATTATACAAAGAAACCGATAAAAGATTTAAAGGCATCTCCTTTCCTTCTTACCTTGGGACGAAAACCTTGGAGTAGTGACATCCATCTTGCGAATGTATGGGAGACCAAGTGTAGTGCAGAGTGGCTGATTTAAATACTGACATTGGTAAGCCTCTGATTTAACTAATCCTGGATTTACTGCATTCTGGATTTTTGTTATGTTAGAGAATAAATGTTTGTGATTCAGGCCACTTTCAGTTTTAATAGGCTATCTAAACTTTGTGAGTGTGTGTATGTGTTGATTCTGATTGAAGAATTTGAACATGCCCTGGCTGGTGTGGCTCAGTGGAATGAGATCAGGTTACCTTGTAACTTGATCTCTTTTTCTCCCTCCCTTTCCCTCTCTCTAAAAATAAATAAAGTCTTTTTAAAAATAAAATAAAATTTGAGCATACTAGAATAATGTAAGTTTATGTTCCTGCTAAGTAGACATAAATAAATACTACAATTTACTTTCAGACTGTGCTCTGTATATACTATAAGCTGGTGGCCTATGAGCCCCTATTATACTTCTTCGGTGTGTGTGCTATATATACCCTTTTGTTAATTTTTGTCACATCCCTGTTATGTACTAGCCTATCTCACATATTTTCACAATCTGATTGGCTACTGTAGTCATACAATTTGAGGTTTCTGGTTAAAAAGCTATAAAATTAATATTTGAAACATTTATGTAACTACCTTAACATTTTGAAAAGAAACTATGGGATATTCTCAAACATATTCTGCATTGATTTCATCACTATTTTTTAAAAGATTTTATTTATTTATCTTTAGAAGGGAAGGGAAGGAGAGAGGGAGAGAAATATCAGTGTATGGTTGCCTCTAATGCATCCCCTGCTGGGAACTGGCCTGCAACCCAGGCATGTGCCCTGACTGGGAATCGAACTGAGATTTATGGTTTGCAGGCCCACGTTCAATCCACTGAGCTACAACAGCCAGGAGATTTCATCACTAATTTTTATTTTAAGAAAATAGATGTGCCAGTCTGCAGAGATGTAGGTATTTAATCCTTAAGTGGTGCTAATTTTACTGGTAAAATCATTAAAATCTCAACTAATAATATTTTGAAATTTTTAAATTAAAATATGCTACATTTAGTTATAAAAGTGTTTTGTTTTTTTATTTGTCTGTTTGATTTATTATAATACATTAAAGACAAAATAACTGATTTAACAACCCCTCAGAAGAAACACTTATGGATTATGCAAGACAATTTTTTAAAGGTTTCTTTTTCCAGAGAGAGAGGAAAGGAAGGAGAGAGGGAGAGAAACAACCACAGTGTGGTTGCCTCTTGTGCACCCCTACTGGGGACCTGGCCTGCAACCCAGGCATGTGCCCTGACTGGGAATCAAACGGTGGTTCTTTGGTTTGCAGGCCCATATTCAATCTACTGAGCCACACCAGCCAGGGCACATAAGACAATTTTATGTGGCTCTAAAGCAGATGTATTTCACGATTTTTGGTGAATATTCATATGCCTGTCAGAGCCATGCACATACAAAATAAATACTCAATCTCAATGTTGACTGTGCTTGTAGAACTACATTTGTAGAACATTTGTTGTGGAATTTGCATATTTAACTTGCAAGATAAATAAGGAAAGAACTGTACTGACATGACTGAGAATGGCAAAGGAAATTGTGAGCCATAGTTTTGTAAAAGAATCCACTACTAGTTTATCAGCTTCAAGTGACCTCTTATAAAGTCAGCGTAGCAGGAGACTTATAAAGTCTACCACTCTGAGGCACTAAGAAAGTGATGTAAGTTCTTTAAATTAAAATGACCTCTTTGATGATGATGATACCTGTCTCTATTTACCTTCTGGCACATGAAGGTAAATGATAAGAATCTATGTGAATTGTCTTCATAAAAATAGATTTGGTAAATTATGTAAAGGGGTTTGAAAAATGTGCTATTTTGGTCAAAGACTATTGACATGTAGGTTACTTATTGGTAAAGTAGAGTATTTAAAAAATGAAAATCTTTTGAAAGTGAAGCATTAAATAAATTGGTTCCAAATTTGCATTTTTATATTGCTTTTGCTGCTGTTACATTTGTCTTTAACCTCAGCCAAGTGTCACATTCATAATATATTTTGTGAGTGAATTTTAATGAACATCATGAATTTTAAATTAGAATTTTGCTTATGATATTCCAATAAGGGAATAAACCAAGACTTGTAGAATGGAAGGGCAAGAACCCACTAGGTTTCATTTATGCTTTCTCTTAACCTTAAATTATACTTAAATATCTTAGTCTTTGGTAGACAGCATTCCATTTAAGGGAAACAGGAAGTTTCTTCATGTTTATGCTTTTCAAAATAAAATAGTAAAGCAGATAGAATACTAGGTCATGAACCTACCCATCTGTATCAATGTGGTGTGCCACAAAATAAGCTAGATTCTATCATATATGTTTACAACTTTTTATATATGTTTGTTTCATATATGTTTAGAACTATCATGTATGTTTAGCATATATTTGCAGCTTTGTATGGTGGTTTTTTAGACATGAAGATTGTTTAATGGTATTGATGGCTGGGTGACTTGGAGGAGGAACTGAAAAGTTTGTTGTAAAGTTTGTAATAAGGAATGGAAAAAACTGAGAAAGAATAGTTTATATTGGTTAAGAGAAGAGTTTCCTTAACTTATTAGAGGTAAATAAAGTTGTAGTACAAGAAATATGGAATTCTATTTAATAGGCTTTTATTTACGGCAACCTAATCAAAATAACACATGCTTCTTGCTTTCTACTAATTTGGTCTTGGTGACGAAATGATGGTGAGCCCTAAAAATCAGCCACTGTCAAGTCAGTGTAGGTATCGTGTATAGATTATAGAAGAATGTGTAATTCATCAACTCTCCAGATATTAGTTCTTTGATCTCTAAAATGAACAGAAGAATATTTACTAAAGATATTCTGAAGTGCTTAGACAGCCCTGTGTAGAGCCAATGGAAGGCACCAGGTGAGCTGAAGAGGTGATAGAAACAGGAAGGAGTAGAAGAAAGGCTGAGCTAAGGTAGAGGGAAAGGAAAGGAAGGTGCTCAGCGAAGACAGGAGGAAGGAACGGGGAGGTGGGTGGCGGGATGGTTGTTGTGGAGGTCATAAAGTCGTGTCTTTTAAGAAAGGGAAGCCTTTCATGTGCCTAGAACAAAAACATGGGAAAAGAAATTAATGCATGTTATTGATGTAGAAAATGTAATTATTTTGGAAAAAACAGCATGCATATTGGAAGAAAAAGTCATATTGGCTAACAATACCTAGGGGTGAAGATAAGAAAGCTTCGATGTGGCAGGGTGTGAGAGATTCGGCGTGNGCTCAGCGAAGACAGGAGGAAGGAACGGGGAGGTGGGTGGCGGGATGGTTGTTGTGGAGGTCATAAAGTCGTGTCTTTTAAGAAAGGGAAGCCTTTCGTGTGCCTAGAACAAAAACATGGGAAAAGAAATTAATGCATGTTATTGATGTAGAAAATGTAATTATTTTGGAAAAAACAGCATGCATATTGGAAGAAAAAGTCATATTGGCTAGCAATACCTAGGGGTGAAGATAAGAAAGCTTCGATGTGGCAGGGTGTGAGAGATTCGGGGTGACCGTCAGTAGTAATGGGCGCGTGGCAGCAGACCACACAGAGACTAAACATATGGCACTGAGGGCTGCAAAGAAAATATTTGGAGTTTTGTCTGCGGAGGAAGGATACAATGCACTTTGTCCCAGGCACTCCCTCAGTCATCTGCCTGACTTCCCAAGAACCACCATTTCTTCATTTTTTTAAATAGTGTGGTATAAAATCTATGCCAAAGGGATTCTTTCAAAGGATTCCTTTTGAGAAAATATTGATTTCATGTTGGCTGTGGAAAGTACTGAAATGTCCATGATTGAATTAACAAAATTAACAAATGTCAATGTCTACTACTGGAGTTAGGTGCACGATGCTTGAAAATTGAATTTGATAAGGTTACATTTTATTCAAGAAAATTTTAGAGAAATAGAAATGCCTTTGGATTGTCTCACAAGCAAAATTCAGAACTTTGGTTTTTATTCTTAGCTGCAGCTATTAAACAGCAATGTGTGTGTGTGTGTGTGTATGTGCAGTTTTTCATACTTTAGTACATAAAGGCTGAGCTTGAGCTGCTTTGTTTGATGAGGTAAAGGATCCAAAGCTATGTATTTTAAAGATTGACAGTTTATATTATTATTTTTCTATTATGTAAAATAAATCTTAAATATCTAGCCCACTGTATATTTGAAAAATAAGTGTTAACATCTGCTACTTATCCTCTGTAGGCTTATGAAATGTTAATATATAAAGCTTCACTAAATTCTATTGGTAAGTCACTTTCATGTGAGTAAAATGATTAGCCATATTTTCAAATAGCAAAATGTTTATCTGTGCTCTCTATTTGGTTATTATATAACTCTTCTAAAGCATGAGGATGCGTAGACTGTATTTTGAAGTAGATTTTTGAAACAAGCATGACATTTTATGAATCATTAAAATACCTTATAGCCCTGGCTGGAGTAGCTCAGTGAATTGAGCTCGGGCCTGAGAACCACACGATCATGGTTCGATTCCCAGTCAGGGCACATGCCTGGGTTGCAGACCAGTTCCCAGCAGGGGACTCACAAGAGGCAACCATACATTGATATTTCTCTCCTTCTCTCCTTCCCTTCCCCTCTAAAGATAAATAAATAAAATTTTTAAAAAACCTTATAGGAAGAGTTAAAATTCCAAACAATATCTTACTTTGAACAGAGCACAGCTAGTCAAGATTACCCAAAGCATATTTACCTGATCAAAAGTAACAGTTGGAAAACTTGTTCCATATTTTTTTCTAAAAACTTATGAATACCATGACCCAGAGATTCATGCTAAATCATTTTGTTCCAATGAATGAGAGAACATTTCCAGAAATTTCAGGCTTGTCAAAAACTTCAGTCACCTATTTAAAAATCCATTACCATGAAATCTAACTTTTAAGGAAGAAGTAAATGCATTTGTCAGAATCACTTGTATACATGAAATGTTCACCTAAAAAAGCTATTGTCTCATTCTAAAAGCACAGATTAGAAGTATTACTGTTTTAAAAAATGTTTTGAATTCATTATGATAAATTTAATCAGGTTTATTTGCAAAGGTTTTTTTTTAAAGAAGAGAAATATTTGCATTTGAGCCAAAGCTTAAATTGTGAAATAAAAGGTTTTATCTTTAAAAATATTTTTCTGACATTAAAAGTGAGTATGGCAGAACTGAGGAATCAAAGGGGTGACTTTTTTGTCTCTGATTCAAGTAAACTTAGTTACGTACCTTTCCTAAAGGTGAGGGCTTTGGTTTTGAAGGGTGAACCTGATCTGACTGACAACCTGTTAACGAAACAATCATATCGGTAAAGGAGGTGTGATGATCACCTCTATTCTCATTATTGGTAATCATTTGTATTCCAAGTTCTCACGGGTAATTCTGCACTATAAAATAATATGAGTTCTAAAATGTGCTCTCTTAATGGATTTATATTGGTATATTCTATGACTTAAAGAATCTTTTATATACCTCCAACATTATAAAGTTTTGATTAACATAGTAAATAGCATAATGAAAAGATGTAATGAAATAAATCATAATAGCTTTTCACAGAATGCCAAATAGATAAATAATGATCGCATTTTCTATTCTCATCTTAGTTTTAAATCACATGTCTATCTCAATAAATATTGAGTAATAGGTCTCAGACCTGCAATCCAAACCTAATTTCTGTGTGAGATTTGAAAGGCTGTGCATTTTTATGTGTGGAGTTTTTTTTAAAGTTCAGCATTGAGATGACTTTAGTTTAAATAATTGCATGGGCTGCTGATTTTATTTAAAGGGGGTGGTTAAAATACAGTTGGGAAGGGTTGAGAATTCACTTGCAGGAACAAATGTGCTAGTAGGGATCCCATTAACATATTATCAGGAGTTGGTAATTCAATGTTTTTTCTACACGATTAATAACTTTTAGATTTGTATTTTGTTGGCACCATAGAGCTCAAAAATAATTCCCCCTAAATTTTCTTATATGTGATTCTCACAACAGTTTCTAAAAGAGATGGATGGCTGTATCCATCAGTTTTCACAAGAGGAAATTAAAGAGAAAAGCCAAGAGACACCCTAATGCCGGTCAGAGACAGTCTCCCACCCCTGGTTTACTGCTCTCCACATTACATTACCTCTTTCTTGATTCCCAGGGAAAGAGTACTTGCTGATACAATATTTTGGATGCAGTCTGTGCTGATGTTTGAGCTGGCAAAAGAATACATAAGGGAAATATGCTAGACAAAAATTCTGAAGATAAAAATGTGCATTATTTATCTCTCTATCATACAAGGCTATGTTGATGGTTCTTACTTTGAAATAATTCAAACAAGGAAGATGAGCTAACAGAATCTCTGCAGGTTCCCTTGAAGTATTTAGTAGGCACTAGAGGAAAGGTTTCTTGTTTTTGCTTTGTTTTTTAATACTATAAAAATTTTTGTTTGGTCTTGGAATCTACACAGTCCCAGAACTTGTGAATCCTTGCACTCTATCCAGGTCTTTGGAGGGCCAGTGGCATCTCACTCTAGCAAGAATGTGTGCTCTGATAGTAGTTATTTTAAGAAGTTTTGTGTAAAAGACATGCCAGAAGGAAATCAAGTAACAAATAGAACCAATTATTATTTTAATATTCAGTTTGTTTAAATCATATTTCACTTTGAAAAGCGGTGTTCCCCTTTATATTTTTCACTCAGGCTCTCTTCCGGCATTTATCAGTCTATTCAAAGTCATGAGCTGTAAATAAAGTCCAGCATAGGGAATATAGTTGATAATATTGTAATAGCTACATATGGTGTTGGGCAGTTACATGAAATATCCAGGGTGTAACTTTGTGAAACATATGACTGTGTAGCTACTGTGCTGTACACCTGAAACCAATATAAACTAATATTGAGCATAAACTCTTAATTGAAAACTAAAATTTAAAAGTAGTTATATATCATAAAGTGAAGATATTTTGTGTTTTAGTTATTATTTTTACTCTAACAAATTAAGAGAAAAAGTATTCTAGAAGTGCACTGTATTTCTACCAATTATATAACTAACATTCAATTTGGGAGGATTGAACACTTAAGCGAACAGTGAGGACAGGGGATAAGGACCTATACATTCATATTTTATAACATCTCCTCTTAAAAACACTGCAATGCTGAGGAGAGTTTTCATTTCACATCTAGAAAATTCACTACATTTTAAATATTGCTGAAATTGTAAAAAAATAGAAGAAAGTAATGGATCATGTAATTAGCTATGCAATAAAATGTCATAGCAAATTAAAGTTCAAAGTTTTATACTGGATCATCATCCTTAATAAAGACATTTCTGTATGAGTGACTTTGCTGTGTCTGTGTATTCATGGAGAGGCTGAATGTAGGAAAATGTATATGATTTTAAATTAAATAATGGAGGCAAAACTCAGCAAGACATACAAAACAGATTGGTTGGGGGAGGGGTATAGACTAATACCCATTTTTTCTTTCATCTTTTAAAAAAGTTAAAGTAAATTAAAATGTATAGCTTGCATTTTGGTAAAAATCCAAATTGGGAGCTTTTGATTTACATACTTTTATAGTGCATCTTAATATTCCTGAATTCAAATTCTAGAATTGATCATATGATTCTTTGCTTTAGTGCAGATGGCTGATTTTGCTCTAGTGTAAAAATGGGTTACTCTTGTGGATATGAGACATATGGAATAGTTTCCCTGATTTATTTAACTCTTTTTAATTTCCTTGCTTTTTTGAATACTGTTGACTTTCATATTTTTGAAATTATGCACTTAGACTTTTAGATAATCAGATAATTTTTCTTGACTTTCATTTTCCCTTCTACTCACAATGTGTTTTAATTCTCCTGAGATCCACTCTCTCCTCCATCATCGTAAACAGCAGTGATTTTCCTCAAACCATGTTAGGTGTAGTGATCTGCCCTAAAGCTTAGAAGCTTACTTGTAAGACATCTATTTAGCTTTTGTTCTTAGTTTGAATATATTTTATTTAGTATTGTTCTTTACTTTTTGTTTGAAAGTTGCATATATATATTCATGGCTTATTACATAACTAGTTAACAAGCAAGAACAATGTTTTATCCTTTCTCGCATCATCTTTTTAACTTACCTTCACTGGACTCTGTATTTGGATTCTGGAAGTGAGTTTCTATGGAATGCAAGGACTTCGTATGCAACCAGCTCTGTGCATTTACCCAAGTGCTATACAAATATTATCTTTTTTTCCTTTGTGCCATTATGTAAGTGAGGTTAAGGTGTTTAATACACCTCATTGACCAATTCATTTGTTTGAACAGTGATATATATCCATCATTCACTGTGTAGTAAGTTGGGACTGTGTCTTTGGTGAAAGCTCCTGGTTTCTTGTCAGCACAGTTCAAATGTAACCTTCCTAGGGTAATTTTTTCCCAGGTTAGGTCTAATTTTCTGGTGTCTCTGTTTTAGTTCTTAAAATTTTTCTATAGTCTTAGAAGAAAATGCAATTTTTTAAATTTGTATAAAAGTGTAGTTTTGACTATAATTAATTATGTTTTTTAAGTAGTCCACATCCCTTAGGTATGATATTTTGTTCTTTTATTGACTGGCAGTAACCTGATCTGTTGTTTACTCAAATTACGTTTTTCTTTAGAGTTGCAATCACATTTACAACATTTTATCCTGTTCTAGTCATAATATAAGTATTTACAACTGGCATTTAAGTATTCGTTTTCTTTTAACTATTAAAATACATGAAACAAAGAGGCAAAACTCTGGAGACAATAAAATGACTGGTGCACGGTTGCCAGGAGTGGTGTGCAAAGAGGGATGAATAGGCCAAACACAGAGAACTTTTAGAGCAGTGAGAATATTCTGTATGATGTTATAATGATAGATATATGTTATTATATATGTCCAAACCCATACAGCGGACAACACCAAGAGTGAAGTGGGGACTTTGAGGGATTATAATGTGTCAGTGGAGGTTCACCTTTGGTAACAAATATGCTATTCTGGTTGCTGATGCTATTAATGAGAGAGGCAATGCATGTGAACTTTACATTTTTTGCGTGAATCTTAAACTTCTTTGGGAGTCTTGCAATATTGAAGCAACATAAAAACATGTTAGAAAAAAAGACATGTGTATCTTATAGCTGAAGACCAGATGGAGATGTTTGAGCCTCTTAGAAGTGTACATTCAAGTTTAAACCTGGTGGAGCAGCTGCCAGCCGTAACACTTGTGAGGTTAATATGTTCAAGGCAGAATAATTCACACGTTGAAAAGAGCTGGTGGTGCATGAGGAACTGAAAAACAGGTTTAAGGGGTAACTGACTTGATCCGAGTTTGGAGAGAGTAGCAGGAACCATACCATGCGAGACTGTAACGGCACATTGTTAAACTGCTATAACTTGGGTAACATTAAAAAAATCTTATAGGATAATTAT
Organism: Sturnira hondurensis; assembly: GCF_014824575.4. NCBI lineage: Eukaryota > Metazoa > Chordata > Mammalia > Chiroptera > Phyllostomidae > Sturnira > Sturnira hondurensis. The sequence continues at coordinate 6,929,344 of NW_028088227.1, read as the reverse complement.
CAGAATATTACTACACTAATATAATTTTATCCCTTTATTGATTTATTATTCAAGGTGAAATTTAACATTTTAAAATATTTTTAAAGTTAAACATTTTGGTAACTACATAAAGTATGGAATTTAATTTCAATAACATTGATATTTTTATTACTAGATCATCCTATAAAGCTGTTTCTCTATTTAAAGAATCGCTATTTTATATCCTGTATACATCATAAAATTTCATTGAGTCTAGAAAATTATTTCCAATTTTTCTTAGACATGTAGATATTTTGGCATAGTTATGAATAAAACACTTTAAAATACATATTCTATATCTACTACTTTTTAATATAAATGTGTTTTTTGTATTCAGCCAACACATTGCTACTACTTATTAATTTATATATTCAGAATCTCTCATTTTCTCACACACACACATGCACAGAGGCACAATTTTTAGGATGCCAACTCCTATAATTTATATTTTATGACATTTTCCAAATTCTGTTAGAATAAAGTTTTTATTTCTTAGGCTGGATGCCTTTGCCATTACCATTTATGGTTCATTTTACATTTTTCAAATATTTATTACTTTTAATACTACTCAGCTTTCATGCTTCTAAGACTGTTTGTTCTCTTTCTTCTATTGGAATATCCTGTCCTGATCCCTTCTTTCATTGCCTCTTATTTGTCTGTAAAGATTTTTGGTCAGTCATTCACTTCCTAGGGAAATGTTCCTGATTTCTCTCTTCCTCACTATTTACCAGTCGATCTCTGGGCATGTCCCATAGTATTCTTGTATTTCTCTAAGAATGTATTTTGCTGTGTTATAAACACTTTAATTATCTCCATCTTCTACTAATCTGAATGAAGAAACACTACTGCTTATACCCACTTCAAAAGAAGTGTTCAGTGTAAGCATTTATTGAAAGATAAACAATCTCCTTCTGTATCTTTATATTTCATACATCTTGGTATTTCTTAGTACTAAGAAGGCACAAAATCTTGATCTTTCTGTTTATAGTCTACTCTCCAGAAATGAGTTCATGGTGAAATTCTTCTTATGTGACCAGAAATTACTTAAGGAACCAGAAATAAATATCTACATTTTTAAAAATGGTTATAATTCATGAAAGAATTTGTACAATCATCTTTAGAAAGAGGAGTTCACTACTATGTAGACAGCACCCTCACCAACTTTTTTGTGCGTGTCACTAAGTAAATTATCTAAAGACTAAGTTTTCAAGGATTCAGGTCTAAGGTTGGAATGAAGAAAAAATCTATTTTCTCTTATGCCTCCTTCCATCACCTTAGGAAAACTAGCTAAGTATACATAGCAGCTTCCTTTAGACACCTGGCCTTTTCCCTGTACGAGATCCTGCAGGTACAGGTCCTCAGAGCAGACATGATAGAAATCACAGTAAGCAGAAAAAGTAAACTGTCTTTGTAATAATCTATTTGACACTCTTCCCCTGTTCCTTTTGTTCTAGAGATTTCTTGCCCACCTACCTGCCTTGACCTTGCTCCTGTCCTGATGCAAAAGTTAAATTGATGGATGATTAGTCTGAGTCCCCACTCCTCTTACCCAGATTCCTGAAATAGCCCCTAAATGGTCTCCCTGATTTCTGTTCTCATACTGTCCATGCTTATTAAAGTGGCCCAAGTTATTCTTTTAAAATATCTACCAACCACATTATGCTTTGCCTTTGCACAGAGCCTCGCACTGACTCCACATTTCATAATGACCTACAGAGACCTTGTATACCCCAGTATCCCAGTTTTCTTCCTTTAGGGCATTCCTATGTCCTATCAAACACACATTTGCTCAAGCTGTTTCAAACATGCTAGAATATTCCATTTATGCTTCTGCTTTAGGCCTTTGCATGAGCTTTGCCTTTTGCACAGAAAGTTCTTCCCTCAGGTACCTACATTGTTAGTTCCTCACTTCCTTCGAATTCTACCTCTAGTGCCATTTTTCTCCATGGGCCTACTACGCTAATTACACTTTCAGACATGTTACCAATCATTCTGCATCACCCTTATCTTTTCCTATTTTTCTGTGTCACATAGCCCAGCAGATGTTCTATCATATCATATAGTTAATTTATTTATTTTATATATTGGTGGTTATCTCTCTGTCATGCTAGATGGTAAGTTTCATGAAAGCACTGACTATTTATTTTTGCTAATATTATTCACCAATATCCCAAGACCCTAGAACAGGGCCTGGCATAGATCAGGAGCCCCCCCAAATGCATTTATGTGTATTTAGTGAATGGAAAATTATTGACTATTTTGAATAGGACTAGATTATCCCACATTATTTGAAAAATGAAATAGATTAATGTTCTTCTGACCCTAATAGTATACATTATAATATAGAAGAAAATAAGTGTCAGTAAACAAACATTTATGTATTACCTAATGTTTATTTATTACTACTGTGTTAGACTTACCTTATTATACCTCATTTGACTCTAATAACTCTATTAATAATAACAATTTTATAAAATAGGAAGTTGAGAGTAGGAGTTTTAATATAACTTATGGTCCCACCCCGGAAGTACTAGAATGTCTTAACCCTTGTTTTTTCCATTAGACTTAATAGACTAAACAGTTCTTTAAAATGATTGGTATATTTTCCAAAATTGGTGTCCATACACGTGTAATTCCTCTGACAACCAGAAAGAGGCAAAATTGACTTTAAAGACTGTGGCAGGGGAAGAGGGAGAGACTCTAGTCACCCATTGGTTAGGAAGGCTGCTGTTTCTTTCACATCATGGCTAATGTATTCTTCAACAAAGAGAAAAAACATTCCAAAATTTCTGGTAAAAAAAAATCCTGTTGTGACAGATAGTTCAATCAAACAAGCATTAAAATTAATACTGCAGGTTTTCAAGGGTTGTTTTGATTTCTCACTTTATGAGAAAGAAGTAGTGTCATAAGGAGTTAAATTTAGATGTTACATTTTCAAATGAGTGAAGGCTTTTATTTACAAGTACATCTATGGCAATCTTTGCCAAATGTTATGATCTTGAAAATATAATAATAGCTATCAAAAAGTATTGCTATTGCTTCATGTAAACCAGAAATAAAGATTTGTTTTCCTGTTTTGGAAATTCAGATGCAGAGCTCTTTTTGGCTGCTTAAAGATGTCCTAATACCATAGAAATTCTCTATAATCCTATGGCAAACTCAAAATTAATTTTTATGTGGTTTTGAAAAAATAATCTACTTACTTATTCAACCTTATATTTAGGAAAAGGCTAGAATTAATAATCTTTCCTTCTTTAAAATAGGATGTTCCATATCAGAGTAAAATTGTCTTCTTGGTTGACCTAGAATACTTTTTCTTTTTCATAATGATATGACATCCTTAACAATATGTTTGAATTAATATGCCCATTTGAGTGTAAATAATATCTAGAAGACATAAGTAATTTCTTCTAGATTATGAGTTTTATTCAACTGAAGACACTTTCCAAATAATTTTATTTTCAATTTACCTAGTTCTTTGAAGGATTTCAATTCTTTGAAATTGGCTGAGACTTTCTTATGATGCAGCATAGGCTTTTATATTGATAAGTGTTCCATGCATACTTGAAAAAAAGTATGTTATGTTGTGGTCAGGCGTGTTCTATTTCAATTAGGTTAAGTTTTCTTATCATTCAGTTCTTCATCCTTACTCATTTCTTTTTTATTTATGTGCATTCTATCTGGAGAGCTATGTTAATGTCTCCAAGAGACATTATTTGTCCAAGTTTTATTATTGATGAAAACCCATTACATCTGGGACAATGGGATATTTAAAAATAAAATCTACCTTTGGGAGAGGGATAGTTATACATGGTAGACCCAGAACTACAGGTAAAAAAAGGAGAGGGTCACTTATGTCATCATACCCCTGACACCCATCTGCAGAAGTGGAGAGAACACTGAGCCTAATTATGACGTACCTAAACATAAGCTATTGCCAACACAAGTTGAATTAATTTATTATAATGATTAGATCTAGAACTTTATAAAGCACATTCACATTTGTTCATGTGCTTTAGAAAGTTATCAATCATTAACTATATATTTGAACACACTGGCACAGTTAAAGTTGAATTCATTATAACTGTTGGAACTTTTCTTCCTGATTTTTCTATCACGTCATTTTGTCTCATCTTAGAACCCATTCTTTTCTGATGGGTCCTGAAGAATGTATTTTTTTTAAATATTAGAAGGGACTTGAGGCCTAGGATAAAACTATCACATGAATGTACTGATTTGGCTCTGTCGGGGAGATAGAGAAATTAGAATTAATAAATCCAGAGCAGTTTAACCTTCCTTGACTGTGCCCCCTCCCCACAAAGAGAGAGACAAACATCATCTGAGAGAGAAACAGTGACTGTTTGCTTCTGGTATGTGTCCTGACTGGGCACTAAACCCATGACTCAGGCATGTGCCCCAAGCAGGAACCAAATGCATGAACCTTTGGCTTACAGGAGGACATTCCAACAAACTGAGCCACATGGACCAGGGCAGAACCATTTAATCTCATTGGGGATTTAGATCACGCAAAGCAAGAATTTCTCTTCTGTGAGATCAGGCATATTTCTAATCCCCATTTTTCTGAGACAATAACCTTTCATGATTCCTTCTCAAAGCCTGTGCATTTACGAGCTTCCCCCTCTTTGTCAGATTCTGAATCCCTTTTATTCCCCTTCCAGGTTCCACGTGTCTGTAGAAAGCTGCATTCAGCGACTCAGCCTTTCAGCCATCCCTTTCAGCTAATCCATTGAAGGATTAGCAGAGGCCTTTGAGGGAAACGTGGGCCCCAAACCAGGCTTAACTATCTGGATTCTCTTTCCTGAATATTGGCCCCACAGTTTCACATTGCTTTGGTAATAATTTCTACTTAATTGCAGTTTGCTGGTCAGTCCTAATTCCTAGCCTGTCATTGCTGGCCTACATGTAATTTTATATCATGCATCTTCAATGCTCCCAGTGAGGTTAAGCATTTTGCCCTGGGTCAACATTCCATGTTCATTTCCTTCTTCATGAATTGTCTGTCATATATTCTCATGTATGATTAGATTGACAGTACATTTTGGCAACAATGCCACTGAAATTATATGCCCTTTATATAATGGGTATATAATTATATAATGATTATCATGTCTGAAGGCACATGACATAGATGGTCTTTTTATCAGTGATGTTATTCTTGATCACTGGGTTAAGGCAGTGTCTGTCAAGTTTATCCACAGTTGAATTACTGTTTTTCCCTTCAGAATTAATAAATACCTGGGGGGGGGGGCGCTATTTTGAAGCAGCACAAATATCTTGTGTCTCCACAGATATTTGCTCATTGATATTAGGTCCTGTTATAGCCATTGAGGCTACTATAACAAAATACTGAACAGTAGGTGGCTTATAAACAACAGAAATTTATTTCTCAGAGTTGCAGCAGCTTGAATTTGAGAGCAGGGAGCCAGCATGTTTGGGTTCTGGTGAAGGGCCTCTTCTGGGTTTCAGACTGTCTACAACTTCTGGCTGTGTCCTCACATGGTGGGAGGGGCTAGGCTGTGGTGTCTCTTTTATTAGGGCACTAATCCCATTCGTGAGGGTTCTACCCTGATGACCTAAGCCCCTCCCAAAGATCTCACCTCTTAATACCATGACACTGAGTGTTTGGGTTTCCACAGGTGAATTATTTAGGGGACACAATTATTCAGACTATAGCAGCACACATCCTTGGATGTGGCTTCTAGTCATGATTATTGTGGGGCTCGCAAATGGAAATTTTGTATTTTTCTCTTTCTACATTTATTAAATTAAATATTTTGTTTTTCTCCCCATCTATATATTTATTCACTCATTTATATTATTTATTCATGTTACCCACTTATTTATTCATATAATTTATATAAACATAGACTCATTATATTTATTTTATTTTGTGGGTTATCCAAAATTATGGTATTATATATATCACACATTATATATATATGTACAAATTATATATATATATATATATATATATATATATATAACTTGAAAATATACACACACACACACATACATAGATACACACACCTCCCTGGGAAAGGGAAGCAAAAGAAATAAGTAAACAAACAGATTACATCAAACTAAAAGTTTTTGCACAGTAAAGGAAGGCATCAACAAACTAAGACAATCCACTGACTTGGAGATTATATTCCCCACTACATCTGAAAGGAGTTAATATGCAAAATTTATTAATAGCTTATAAAATTCAACACTAAAAAAGTAAACAATCCAATTAAAAACTGGGCAAAGGACCTGAATAGACATTTCTCCAAAGAGGACATACAGATGGCCAACAGACATATGAAAAGATGCTCAATGTCACTAATCATCAGAGAAGTGCCAATTAAAATCATAATAAGATAATACCTCATTCCGGTCAGAATGGCTATTATCAATAAATTAACAAAGAACAAGTGCTGACAAGAATGTAGAGAAAAGGGAACCTTTTTGTACAGTTGGTAGGAATGCAGATTGGTGGAAAACAGTATGAATATACCTCAAAAAATTAAAAATGGATCTACCTTATGACCCAGTGATTCCATTTCTGGAAATTTACTTTAAGAAATCTGAAACACTAATTTGAAAGAACATAAGCAATTCTATGTTTATTGTCACATTATTTACAATCTCCAAAATATGGAAGCAGCTCATGTGTCCATCAGTGGATGAGTGGATAAAACAACCATGGAACATTTTCACAATGGAATACTACTGGGTGCTAAAAATATTTTATCTTTTGTGATGGCATGAATAGACCTGGAGAACATTATATTCAGTGAAATAAGCCAGTCTCAGAAAGGCAACTAACATACGATTTCACTCCTACATGGAATCTAATGAACAAACTGAACTAATGAGTACAATAGAGACAGACTCATGGATAGAGAGCTGGATGACAGCTTTGTGGGTTGTGTTTGGGGGTGGAGGGATCAAGCAAAAAAGAAAAAAAACTTGTGGACATGGACAACAATGTGGTGACTGCGGGGGATAGTAGGGTAAAAGCAAGATAAATAATAGGAAAAATATAATAAATATTATAAAATAATCATTTCCTTGGAAAAATATAACCAATTATCAGGCTCAACTGTATATCAGAATTTTTTTGGCTATAAGTTTTGGAAACATGCCCTGCTTCTCAAAAGTGACAAACAATTTATAGGTTTCTTTTCTTTTCTTGTAAAAGTAAAGCTTACACTTTATGAGTTCAGCACTACTGTGCTGATTTCATAACATCACCATTGCCTCAGGGTCCTATTTTTCTTCTTCCACCATCTCTTTATCCTGATTTATATCCTCAAGTTTGCATCCTGTTTTGAAATAGCCAGTATAGTTATAATCATCATGTATGATTCTCAAATAGGAAGAAGGAAGAGGAGAAAGATGAAGGAATTTATTTGTTGGTGAGTCAAGTGATTTTTTTAAGGAACTTGCCTAACCATTTCTTTCTATTATTTCTATTAGTATTAATAACCAGGACTTATCAATGGCCATTCCTTACATCACTCAGAAATGCAAGGGTTTTAAAAAGATTTTATTTATTTATATTTAGACAGGAGGAGAAGGAGAGAGGGAGAGGAATATGAATGTATGGTTGCCTCTCATGCATCCCCTGCTGGGAACTGGCCTGTAACCCAGGCATGTGCCCTGATTGGGAATCGAACCACGATCCTTTCGTTCGTAGGCCCATGCTCAATCTACTGAGCTACACCAGCCAGGGCAGAAATGCAGTGTTTTTGGGGGGCATTTTGCCACCTTCACCAATTAATGTAGATGAAACTCTGCTCTTGTTTGTTTGTTTTTTGTTGCTTATTAATGTGTATGTAATAATTTGCTGTTTTGCTCAAACCAGATTTTATGTAAAACTGAGTAAGTTTACTTTTTGTTTTCTTTAAAAAACTTATTTTCTTTTAAAAAGTATTGTATTATTTTTAGAGAGAGAGAAAGGGAGGAAGAAAGAGAGGGAGAGAAACATCCATGTGAGAGAGAACATTGATTGGTTGCCTTCACAGGTGCCCGACCTGGGACCAAATCTGAAAACCAGGCGTGTGCCTGACTGGGAATCAATCACTGACCTTTTGTTTTGTGGGATGATGCCCAACCAACTGAGCCACACTGGTCAGTGATAAATTTGTTTTCTGATGGACAAAAAACACTAGAGTAAAACTTGACTCATAGTAAAAGCATAGTAGTCAGAAGAAATTGATGAATACCAATAGACATTATATTTATATATTGTCCTTCAAAATTTTATGCAACAAAACTGGTTTTATAATGTAAAATTTTTCAATTCTTTTAACTCAGTAAATTTTGTCGACTCTAAAAAATTAAAAATGCGGCCCTGGCTGGTGTAGCTCAGTGGATTGAGCGTGGGCCTGCGAACCAGAGGATCGCAGTTCGAATCCCAGTCAGGGCACATGCCTGGGTTGTAGTCCAGTTCCCTGCCGGCCAACTCCCAGCAGGGGACGCACAAAACGCAACCATACATTGATGTTTCTCTCCCTCTCTCCTTCCCCTCTAAAGATAAATAAATAAATAAAATCTTTAAAAAAAATTAAAAATGCAAAAGTTCTGTGAACATTGATGTTTGGTAATGCACTTAATAGCGGGTCATATCTAGTAATTTTAAATGTTGTTTTATGAAATCCTTGTTCAGTAGAAATTATATGTGAATTTCATACTCGGGTTAAAATTAGCTCTCCCAGCTGAAGCGCATCCTGCATCCAGATGTGGCTCTAGCATTGGACTTATGCAACAAACCAAACTTGCCTGAGTTGTTACTGCATATTCACTTTGATCCCCTTCCACAACTCAATGTGGTACTCGTTTAGAACTATAAAGAGAAGGAAACTGACTCTGCGCGATTTCCAAATTTTGTTCTTAGCACAGAGTGCCACCTATCTGGAAACAAAAGCTTTAAATTGTGTAAATGATGATGGGGTAGCGGCTGCGTCCCTGGGTGTGCATAGTGGAAAATGAACGCATCACTTGCCGGCTACTTGTCGTTACCTTGTTCAATTTCCACAAGGGGCTATATTGTCATTTTTTTAAATTCAGTGCTTATACCAGGCCACTATTCACTATAAAAGCAGAAATGTTAGCTTTTCTTTCCTGAACTATTTCATTCTATCCCTCTCTTACTCCCACAAATAAGAATATGAGTTATTCCAGGCCTGAATAGAATGAAAATCAGAACAGAAAACTTTTTTTCTTTGCAGCAAAGATTTTGCTGAATATTTCAGCAAAGTTCACCGAAGATCTGAATTTGCTCATTAGTGATTGGATGGTGTTTGCTAATGGCGATCCAAGGAGACATCTAAGAATGTAATTGTGAGGTCAGATCTTGGGTTAGGGATCTGAGACAGCTGAAACACAAAGGGAAGACTTTATCAGCTGTGCTTCCTTTACTTCTTTCCTTGTAGGAGCTGCTGCTGAATCACAGCATCCTCTTCTATTTTCATTCCCCACTACTCTCACACAGATTTCTTTTGGTTCTCCTGACACTGGAGCTCAGGGCCCACTCAGACCTGCTGGGTCTGGTCTTTGTCTGGGCCCAGCACTCCTGTCTTTCCATTCATTCCTATTGTATATTCGATTCCTGCAGTTATGCCCAAGAGCTTCTATTATAAATTAGAAGGGGTATAGCCTTGACAGAGAGGCTTTTAAAAATATTCTACATGTCCTTATATTACTAGTAATTCTTAGTGGAGTAGAAAAGATTTTAGTGGATACTTTTCAAAAACTTTTATAGCTCACTTCATTTTGGTGGGGGCCTCAGTGGCATGGAGTTTAGCTCTAATCTTATTCTAAACCGATAATACACAAACCACCTCTTGTGATAGACCATTAAAAATACTCAGTCCATTGAGATCAATACATTTGAAGAAACAATAAAAAGTTTGCAATAATATTAAATTGTTATGAAAGTTTGTAAACACTTATCCATTTCTGTATATATGTGTCCCAAACTTGTTATCAATTTGTGAGCTGGCATTGCTCCACACATATTTTGACTAGACTTGTTGGTCAATGAAACCTGAGGCTGATGGGAGACTTAACAGTTGGAAAATTCTAGTTTGAGGTAATAGTTAATGAGCCTAGTAGTTAATGCACGTAGAAAGCAATTGTTTCAGGAACTGCAGGTATGGCCTGCCCTGACTCCAGGAGACCACAGGTGACTGGCCTTTGAGATCCAGGAGAGACCGTAAGCAATCAAGGTGGTATACCAGCCATTGTGTTCCAGGGAGAGACAGTCTGCTGCCCAGGACACAGAGAAAGAAAACGATGGGTCAGCAGATAAAAGAATGTTAGGGAAATTGTCAGACTGCAGCTTTTATCTGATTAACCTCTCTCCTGAATTCCAAATCCCTTACCTACACTTTTCCCCTCTTACAAAAAAAAAAAAAAAAAGGCTGCCTTGAAAGGATATGTAGATGGTGTATTAGGGTACAAATCCACTGTCTTCTCAGATTGTTTGTTGTCTGAATAAAGCACCCATAAAGATTCAATCCCTGTCTCTGATTATTTGGTCTGGTAGGTGACAAGTAGCACAAACACTGTTTTGTTTTGTTTTGTTTTGTTTTTTAGTTTCAAAGCCTTGAATTTAATTCATAGTTATCCTCAGCCATGTATCCTTGTTGGAAACACATATAAATCCTGCATGGATAATTCTACCTTCATCCTAAGCATCAGAAATTATGCTCCAAGTAAAATGAGCCGTCTGTAGCCAGAAATCATGTGATTATCTCCAAAGAGACCTCAAAAGTGCTATCACACATTGATAGCCCTAGAGTAACACCTACTCTATGCTTACATGAACAAAGTCAAAAAATAAGCCTCTGCTGGATCAAGTTGGTCTGCAAACCACTTAAATGACAAGTATACTCTTCAATCTTTAAATGAAGACAACAAAATCCAGAGAGTACGAAATACCATCAAAACAGCTAGGAAAGATGAACTCAAGCAGGATGACAGCTAAGGCATGGTGGGTAGGGGGTGAAGGGATTGAGCAAAAAGAAAAAGGGACACATGGACATTGACAACAGAGTGGCAATTGTGGGGGCAAGGAGTATAAGTGGACTAATGGTGATGGAAAAATATTTTTTAAAAAAGAAAGATAAAAGGAAGGAAGGAAGGAAGGAAGAAAAGAAAGGAAAGAAAGGAAAGAACAGTCATTGCAGGATAATAGAGGTATAGTGTGTGAGAAAGGAAATAGAAAATGTAGAGAATAAAATGGGAAGGATAGAGCTAAGAAAACTAGAATCTGAAATAAGAAATGCATGGTATGGATTTAACAGAAGATGGATGAGAGAAGATGTTGCAATATAAATTCTCCAAACTCAAACATGGAGAAAAAAAAGAGACTGAAAAAATTAATCAATACAGATTCAGAGACTGTTGAATATTCTAAACAATATAGCATAGGAATTACTAAATACCAAGAAAGGAGGAGGTGAAGAAAAATGTTTGAAGGTGTAATAGTTGAAAGATTACTGAATTTGAAGATAGGTCTAAGAAACTGATTCGGGAAATTCAGTGGGATTCAAAAATAAAGATAATGGAAGCCACATTAACATACGTTATGCACATATTAAAATCATGCTGGTGAAAAGCAGTCATGAAGAGAAAGGGGGTGGGATTAAGACAGAGAGAGAGAGCCTGGCTGGTGTAGCTCAGTGGATTGAGCGTGGGCCTGCAAACCAGAGGATCACAGTTCAAATCCCAATCAGGGCACATGCCTGGTTTGCAGGCCAGTTCCCGGCAGGGGACCCATGAAAGACAACCATACATTGATATTTTTCTCCCTCTCTCCTTCCCTTCCCCTCTGAAGATAAATAAATAAAATCTTAAAAAAAAACAGGGAGAGGGAGAGGGTGCTCACATGGTAGCAGGACAGACATTAATCTCTTATTAATCTAACCTCTGATGTGGCATCCTGTTACTTTTATCTATTCCGTTAGACCTGTGTCCTTAGGTACTGTACTCAATCAGGAAGACGAGATTACCTAAGGATATGGATACCAGGGTGCAGGGAGATAATAAAGCTATAAACAGGTATCAGTGAAACACAACATGATACCGAGACAGGATGTAAATGCTATTAAGAAAGTGGAGCCATCCCAACAAATTTGTCTCGCATTAAATGGGTCAGAAGGGAAGTCTCTAATTATATGCCAATAACTATTGTTATAACTTAGATGAAATACACAAATTTTTTGATGGCAGAAATTGCAAAATTGACTAATAAGAAATAGGAAGTTAAACAAGTAGAGATGCTGCAGTGAGTTCTTCATTCTTGATATTGTCATTTTTTTCTTTTTTGATAACTTGTGTTCATGAGGCTTATAATGAACTTGTACTGACCTCTCAAAGAAATTTTGATTCTGCTGATTTTCATTGTTGTTTGTCCATGTAATAGTTTATTGATAATTAACACATCCTTCTTTTTACTTCAGATCTAATGTTTTCTTTTAGCTTCTCAAGGTGGACAGTTAGCAATGGGATCCTACTCCATGCTTAAGGTTGCTATTTCTTTTTCAATAGCCAACCTTAAGGAGCATTCTCACACTGGGGCATCCTAATTCCTTAGGAAGGGGAAAGAGTAAGAGAGATGATAGAAACATCTGCTTCTTTGCTACTCACGTTTCATTGCCTGAAGTAAATCCTGTGGTAAAGCTCTGCGTTGATAGGTTGGGGAAATATATGTCTCTCATTGGAGGTGCTCTAAGTCACATGGCTGTGGATAAATAACCCCTTACAGGAAACAGGAAATACATTCTCTGACAGCACTAAGGCCTCTAATGATTCTACTCTTGTATTAAAGCTGTGTGCAGCATTTAAAGAAGACAGTTTCAGAAATTGATGGAGTCATTGCAGTGCTCTGCTTTGTGAACTTTTATGCACATTATGTCACTGTTGAGTGTTAGCTTCTATTTGAAACTTTCTGTTTTCTTGTCCTCACTGATTTTGTGATTCTTCACAATAACATTTCTGCAATGCATCCATAACTTCCCAATGATTTTAACTGTATTTTCTCTTTTGGTTATGCTTCTCCTTCCACCAAACACAGTGGTTATTCTTAGCTTTATTTTCTGAATATAGAACAAATTTTCAAATAACATTGTCTACTTTACAAATAATACATGCATAAAGCAAAGGTCTTGAGAATTAGAGAAACACACAGACATGCACATCCACAAAACACAAACTAAAATTACTTGTATTCTTTTTCTATACTAATAATCTGTATACACAGTTAGGGTTAGTTTAATTACAAGTTTACCATTTATTTTAATATACATGAGTTGTTTAATATAAAATATCATACGCTGTATATCTTGCTTTTTTATATATAGTGTAATCATTTCTATACACATAAAAATATTTCTCAAGTGTGATCATGAATGTTTTTGTATTATTCCATGTTAATATTTTAAATACTTATTTACCAACTTGTGCAGTTAGGTAGTTTCTTTATTTTGTGTCGTTATAAATGTCACTGTACCACACACATTGTTTTTTATATTTTATATATGTGTATATATGTATGTGTGTACTATCCTTATATACACCACTGTTCTAATAAATTTTAAAACACTATTTTTATATTATTTTATTTCACCCTACCCTCAACTGAGGAAATGCTCATTGATTTCAGAAAGAAAGGCAGGAAGAAGGAGTGAGATGTAGACAAACATCAATGTGGGAAACATCAATCTTGATTGCCTCTTGTACCCACCCAACCATGGACTGAACCCACAATGTAGGCATGTGCCCTGACTGGGAATCAAACTTGTGACCTTTTGACCTACAGCATGATATTCCAACCAACTGAGCCACACTAGCCAGGGCATAAAACACATTTTAAAATATAGGCATATTTTTGAGACATTTAGTAAAGGTAGCCAGTTTCCATAAGAAAAGGATATCAACTATTATATGATAATTTATATATGTGTGTTTGTATTATTGAGTTTATTGGGGTGACATTGGTTAATAAAATTATATAGGTTTTAAGTGTACAATTTTATAATACATCATCTGCATATTTTAGTGTATGTCCACCTCCCTAAGTTAAGTCTCCTACTATCAAAAGGTAAGATTTCCTTTTTTTTTGTGGCTGCAGAGTATTCTATTGTGCAGATACCATAGCTATTTTATCTACTTATCCACTAATGGATACCTGGGCTGCTTCTAAAACTTGGTTATTGTAAATAATACTGCAATAAACATAGAAGGTGCATATATTCTTTTAAAGTGTGTTTTGGGTTTCTTCGGCTAAATTCCCAGCAGGGGAATTGCTGGATCTTAAGGCAGTTCCATTTTTAATTTTTTGAGGTAACTCCTTATTGCTTTCCATGGTGATTGTACCAGTCTGCATTCCCACCAACAGTGTAAAAGGGTTCCCCTTTCTCCACATCCTTTTCAGCCCTTATTTGTTGATTATTCTGATTGGTGTGAGATGATATCTTATTGTGTTTTTAATTTGTACTTCTCTGATTATTAGTGATGTCGAGCATCTGTATATGTTTCTTTACAACATAATGGGTAATAGTTTCTTTGCTTTTAACTATGAAATAAAATATAATATCTCATTTAATATTTCATAACAAATTATGTGAACCTATTAGTATATAATTGTCTATTTATATTTTTAAATAAATTTTCTGTTTATTTGTTTAAAATTCATTGTTCACTGGGTAGTGTTTCTTATCATGCAAAAACTTACACCCATAAAAAGTTTTCCATTTTAGTTCAATTTTTGAACTACAAAAGTGGCATAAGCTTGTTAGAATTATTAAAATAATACTAAAATATTTAAAATAATATTAGTTATCTTGTTTTTTGAAAAATTTGACAGAATAAACCTGAATCTTAAGGTCTTTCTCTCCTTATGACATATAAAGAAAATGGTTAGAAAATATTTCTAATAGCAAAAATAAAGTAAAAGGATTCTAATTTGATGTTATAAGTTGAAAACAGGAAGTCTATTTGAGACCAGAATCAGCACTGGAAGTCCTGGACATTTCTATTGTCTCCAAATTTTCTAGGGAAATGAGCTATGTCAACAGAATCATGAAATTCTCTCTAAAGCACAGAGAAGTCAAGGAAAACATTTCAAAAGTAGAAAAACCAAATATCTTTAGAGAATCTGAAGAATAGAACAGACAATAAAGTTTGTCACATTACAGGAAACCCCAAAATGTGAGGATAGAGCCATCGCTGTGGGCAGTACCCAGTCTGGGTGGAGTCTCTCCCAGTAAAGGGACTCATGGACGTGAATGACAGTGTGGCAATTGTGGGGGGAGGAGAGTAGAAGGGGACTAAGTGGTAATNGAATCTTAAGGACTTTCTCTCCTTATGACATATAAAGAAAATGGTTAGAAAATATTTCTAATAGCAAAAATAAAGTAAAAGGATTCTAATTTGATGTTATAAGTTGAAAACAGGAAGTCTATTTGAGACAAGAATCAGCACTGGAAGTCCTGGACATTTCTATTGTCTCCAAATTTTCTAGGGAAATGAGCTATGTCAACAGAATCATGAAATTCTCTCTAAAGCACAGAGAAGTCAAGGAAAACATTTCAAAAGTAGAAAACCCAGATATCTTTAGAGAATCTGAAGAATAGAATAGACAATAAAGTTTGTCACATTACAGGAAACCCCAAAATGTGAGGATAGAGCCATCGCTGTGGGCAGTACCCAGTCTGGGTGGAGTCTCTCCTAGTAAAGGGACTCATGGACGTGAATGACAGTGTGGCAATTGTGGGGGGAGGAGAGTAGAAGGGGACTAAGTGGTAATGGGAAAAATACAATAATTTTTTTTAAATTTTAGGAGAGAAAACAAAACCTAGATATTCAAGGAGTACATGGATTATCAACAACGGCCTTCCCTTAAGTTATCCTACTCTTGAGCCCATGCAGATATGCTTAGATTCAAGAACACGTTAGCTGCCCTTATTGGCATGGCTCAGTTGGCTGAGCATCATCCTACAAAGCAAAAGGTCTCCCGTTGGTTTGATTCATGGTCAGGACACATTCTCGGATTGCAGGTCTGGTCCCCTATTGATGTTTCTCTCACACATTGATGTTTCCCTCCTTCTCTTTTCCTCCCTTCCCTCCCTCTAAAAATAAATAAATCAAATCTTTTAAAAAATAAGGTCCTAGTTGATATAAAATGGGCAAATACATGTATAGTTGAAATCAAAGAAGGACAAGATATGGTCTTTTTCTCCTTACTGATTTTTCTTTTAACTACTGATAATAAGTTTGCTTTTTCTTCACTTGTCTAGTAATTTGACATCTAGACATTATGGGTTTTACCTTATTCAGTGCTGAATTTCATTTTTCTTCTTCAAAGGATGTTTACATTTTTTTCCCGTTCTTTCAGGCTGTTGTCAATTAGCCTGATCCTTGAGCAGGTCTAGTTATATAATTAGCCAGACTCTTATTGTACGTCCCTTTCAAAGTCTCTGTTTCATGTCCAAGTTGTCCCAAATTACTCTGTTTGGTTGTTGAAAAAAGTTGGAAATTCTCCAGCTCTGGATGAATTTTTCTAGTTGTTCATCTTACAGCTCTTCAACTGTACTTTTCTCATTTTCATGGAGTTTCATACTCTAAGTGTTCAGCTAGCTGTTTATTAGCAAATCAGTGGACACCCCCTGCAAATTTTTGCACTTTTCTTTCTGTGCAGCCTCCTTCTCTCCTGTTCTCTGACATACAAATTGCTTACACTAATCTCCTTGAACTTGTATCTCAAGTTCCTCAATTCAGTGAGATTGCCAGGCTCAGCTAGTGTTCTCCTTCCTTCACCACAGTCCAGGATGTTTCTTCAAGCCTAAACCTGGGGAAATTGTATGGCTAACCTCATTTGCTTCCTTTTTCTCAAAGAACAGTTTGGTGCTGCCTGTTGTCTGTTTTCTGAAAACACCTATTAATTACATATAGTTTTTTATTTTGTATTTTTAAAAAATCTTTACTTAAGGATATGTTTATTGATTTTTAGAGAGAGAGAGAAAGAAGAAAACAGAGGGGAGGGGGAAAGAGATTAGAGATAGAGATAGAGATGATAGAAAGAGAGAGAGAGAGAGAGAGAGAGAGGAGGTGATTGGTTGCCTCCAGAATGTGCCCGGACCAGATATTGAAACTGAAACCTAGTTATGGGTCCTGACTCAGAATCGAACCAGCAACCTGTTGGTGTACAGGATGACTTGCCAATCAACTGAGCCACGTGGCCAGGTCTACTTGCATTTTATCTCTGATAACAGATGTCAGCGTGTTGAATCAGTTACCTTGTCCTCATTCTGTAACAAGAACAAATTTTAAGCCAGTCATTTTATCTCCTGCATCCTAAATTTCAAAGAATCCACATTTCCTGGCCTGGTGCTCTGTGTTTTGAGTAGCTACTGGGAAATAAATTGTATTTTTTTGTGAATGTAGGTTTATTTGTTTGTTTGCACTGAGACAGGAGACATTCACAGTTTTTAACCCTGTGCACACTATATGTTATAGAAATTGCTCAAAGATTTTTCCTTGATGAAGAAACTCTTTGCTTTTTTCCAGCACTCTTACATGTGTAAAAGTTTATTTTTGTTCCTGATTTGCAATCAAGGTTTTGGAGGTAATTGAGATACTTAGGCTCATGCCTCTATCTTGAAATAAAAGTCTTCTACAGATTTATTAACTAATTTATTGATAAAATCAATAAATCCCCATTAAATATAAGCATCAAGGAGTAAAATTAGTATCAAATCCATTTAACAATCTAAGTCTCTATTTACTGCCCAAAGTTTAGGACATCAATTACGTAAACAATAATGGGCAGCATGGCATTTTATGGAGAAATGTATAGTCTCAGTGGCAATTACAGAGATGCACATTAAAACACTTTTAAGGCCCAGTTGCATTCCTCTTAAACTGTCAAAACAAAATAAAATATAAACACCACTTACTGGCTTTTTGAGTTCATGATATTTATATATCTCTTATGATGCTTAAAATTTGTTATGTTCTTTCTAGAGTTAAATTTCACGATTCAAAAAATCAACCAACAAAACTATCTACATACTTTAAAACTATATTTTCCCTTTAGGGATATTCTCTTAGAAAAGTATTCCTCAAGAAGGAATTTTAAAGTAAATTAAGCTTGGGGTTTATGGTCTCAATACCACTATAAAAAAAGTCAGAAATAAACCAAATGTCCATCAAAAATATCTCTTCTACACAAAGTATATAAGGTTAACATAATGGAATGCTTTATATATTTAAAATGTTAAATGTGTACCCCATTTCAACAGATGAAAATCTTTATAGGAAGTGCTAATTAGTGTGAAATGCAAAATAGTATAGACTAGTGATGTCAAATCATGTATATGTCTATATAAATATTGAAATATTTACATATTTTTAAGACAATCTTTGGTCAATATTAACAATATTCACCAGTTTACATAATTTCTTAAGGTTAAAGCTTGATTTTTTAAAACTAATTTTAATATAAAAAATTTTATTTAAAAACTAAACTTCTTTTTAAACATATTTGCTCAAATTGTTACATACATTGTAAGCAAATAATATGATTAGTAATATAATAGTTGGCTTTTACAAATTTGTCATTTTGAAATTTTAAAAATATTTCCAGAAAAAAGCAATTGCAGAAAATGTCATGCAAAGAGGTAGAAGCAGGGTATAAATCTTAAGAAGTCATCAAACTAAGCTGCCGTGTAAGGGAATCACTGTGGTGATGCACAAACAATAGAATTTCTCTTGCGATTACCATCGTTTTCCTCACTTTTTGATTATTTGCAAAACAATAACCATTTAGGCAGTAGTTAATTGTTTCTCTTCAAACATTTGACACATTCTTCATTACTTTTAGTAGATGTGAGTCTTTTACTAAACCACAATTATAATTAAGACTGATGAAATCATTAGGCTTGTTGTAAACATTCAGTTTATCCAAATAGAGTTTGGCAACATTTTAAAGGTCTTCTGTCACGTTCATTCAATGTTTAATTATTTGTTGTTAATGTTGAATGCCAGCATGATTTTTGTCATTTGTCATTATTTTCTATCAGTAAGTCAACTAATTTTATTTATAATATTTCTTACCTATCTACATTTAAAATAACAGCAAATATTTTTCTTTTAAAGTGTTAATTAATCTCTTTCCTTACTGATTTTAGTGGATGCTAGACAGTGTTGTTATTCTATTCACTTTCTGATTAAGTAAATAGGTACTTAGCATTTGTTATGGACCAAGTTCAGGTGAGACAAAAATTAAAATAACTGTCATGACCCCTGACCTCCAGACTCATGAACCTCCAGGTTCATGATAGTGTCATGTGCACAAAATGGTATGAAAAACCCAGTCGGGTAGACCTAAATCCCGATCAAGTTAAAGGTTCTTGAGAAAAGTGTTGCTTC
Source organism: Sturnira hondurensis (assembly GCF_014824575.4). Taxonomy (NCBI): domain Eukaryota; kingdom Metazoa; phylum Chordata; class Mammalia; order Chiroptera; family Phyllostomidae; genus Sturnira; species Sturnira hondurensis. Next base: position 6,909,883 of record NW_028088227.1, on the reverse strand, counting down.
TCTAACTTTTTATATCCTATGATGTGAAAATAGATCAGATATTTTTATACAATTAAATTTTGCATTTGGAAGGTCCACTTGCCCCTTGTCCGATATTTGTTCCTTGTGAATCTGTAGGATTGCACAAAGAATTTGAAAACTTACTAGGTAATGTTCTTTCTTTCATAAACAAATGTGGCACCCAAATTGTGGCAGCTCTAACTTCAAGATTTGGTTTTAAAGTACTTTTAGATAGTCTAACTGACAACCAACCAGTTTTTGAGATTTATATACTAAAAAGCTTTAATTGGAAGTTAATAAAAATTATAATTAACACACAAAAACCATTCTGCTTCACAGAGGCCTAGGATATTTGGTGAATTTGAGTGATTATTGAAGACGGCACTGCTCACTTCTACTCTTAGCCATTAGATCTTTGATTTTCACAGAAGGGATTATAACCCAGGGTAACATTCCTTAGTTTCATTTTAAGTGAGGGTATGATCTGTTTTAAAAGTGAAGTTAAAGACTTATGTAAAATCTCTTTAAAGGGTTAATTCTTCCAAAGTACTTCTGGATTAAAATACTTTTGCCATTTTATAGTTCTTCAAAACATATTTCAGAGGCTTTGTTGAGAGAAACCACATTAGTTTGCTAATCAATTTAGAGGGTCAGCATGGGATGTGTTTTCTATAACTTATTGGCAAATATTTACTTTTATTTATTTATTTATTTAAATTTTATTTATTTATCTTTAGAGAAGAAGGCAAGGAGAGAAGGAGAGAAATATCAACGTATGGTTGCCTCTTGTGAGTCCCCTGTTGGGAACTGGCCTGCAACCCAGGCATGTGCCCTGACTGGGAATCGAACCACGATTGTGTGGTTCCCAGGCCTGCACTCAATCCACTGAGCTACACCAGCCAGGGCAAATATTTATTTTTAAACATAAAGATAATAGTGTCAGCTAAAACTTACTGTGAATTAGGTAAAGTATTGTTGCTTCATCCTAGTTACACCTTAAGATCACCTGAAGAATTTTGGAGAAAATCCCGATGCACACACACAACGATAGAATGATTAATTCAAATTTCTAGGGATTAGGACCTAGCAAAGGTTTTTAAAACTCTTTAAGTGGTTCAATATGCAGGCCAGTGTGGAAACATCCTTGGTAGGGGTTAGCAACCCTAGTCGGGCTGCAGAAGGCCGTACTAAACATTGGGTTTATAGGCTGAATTGGGAGGAAGATAACATCTGTGAGATGAAGTGCTATTTTAAATTTAAAATTAAATAGAAAATGCATATCATTGACTATTGTATCATCCTCGATCCCTCTCCCAAATAAGAAAATCAGTAACTTTTGGTTCTGTTAAAAAAACAAGAAAAGATTGTTTTAACACACCCACATTAAGAAAATTCAGATGCTTGTTCAAATGTAAGAAAATGACCATAGTATACATGTACCAGGCTCCTGAAAATAAGCTCGTTGAAGACCACAGAATGCATGCTTGACCTGTTTGCAGTAATTGCATCTCCAGCAAATTCCTTTTCAGGTACTGGAGATTCACACTCAGGCTCTTTGAAGTGAAAGTTCTATGGCGGGTGGGGGAGGTGAACAGAGGAATAGGTCAGGTACTGTTAGAAACTATTTCATTAATATATAATGCTAAATAAAAATATTTTAGAACTGTTTAGATTGGTGGACTATTAGTAATAAAAATCTTTTATATATGAGTGATTTCTAGCAGTTGAACTATTTATATGGTCTTGGGGGAAATCGGTACACTGCTCCATTTCCCCCAGAATTGTAAATGGTTGCAAGTGAAGGTGAAGGCACAAGCCATCTGGAATATACAAACACTAGGAAAGTTGTGTCTGTTTTCTTGTTCTGTAAAGGACAGGACCCACAAAAACCCTGTGGTTTGTAAAAAGAATGGACTTTGTAGGCAGATTGGCCTGTTTTTCAGTCTTACCAATATTTACTAGTTGTGTGATCTATGACAAAACCCACATCTTGTAGTTGGACTTCAGCAATGGTAGTTGCTTCTTTATAGCTATCATATTTCTTCTTCTTTTCTTTCCCAACCCTATAATGATAAGCAGTGTTCAAAAATTGTTAATTCTTCTCTCCTTCTCCACATTCTGCTTATTGCATTCATCTTATCTCCTGGCTTCAGATGATCACTCCAAACTGCAGATACGGTCATAGCTTGGTTATAACCCTGAATGCCTTTACTAAATAAGCTGTCTGATTATGCCTTAGATACATCTTCTCAAGTCACTTCCAGGTATGATAAAGCTCAACATAATCCAATATTAAATTTATCTCCATTCCCCCAAAAGACTCCTTCTCATGTATCCCTTCCTCAGTGAATAATACATCTAATTTTGATTCAAATTAAAAACCTGAAAAACAAAAATCTGCATATTCAAGCTTGTCTACAATGTTTCATCTATCACCAACTCATGTCAGTCTTTCACCCAACATGTCTTTGAGTCTGATTGTATCCACTTGTACCCCATTCTTATTTCTACTTTCTTATTTTAGGTTAATTATCTGAACTTTAATTTAGGTTAATTATTACAAAAGCCTTTTAAAATGATTTTGCTGTCTCTTGACTTGCAAATCTTCACAATTTTTTGCTCTGTAATCACAATATTCTCCTTTTTCATATTTACTGACTTTAGAGAGAAAGAGGGGGAGAAAAAGAGAGAAAGAGGGATCGGCACTGATTTGTTGTTTCACTTATTTGCACACTCATTGGATGGTGCTTGTATGTGCCCTGATTGGGCATCAAACACACAGCCTTGGCCTATCTGGAAAATGCTCTAAGCAACTGAACTACCCAGCCAGGGCCCTAATCTTCTTAAACAAATCTCTTTGTGTTGTTTTTGTGATCAATACCTTACAATGACTCTTTATGCAACTTCTTTTCATGGCCTTTTCCCCAGTAACCAAGCACTTCCTCTCATTTCTTAACATTTTCCATGTACATGATTCTAGCATATAAATCATGTGCTCTGATATTCTAGTACTTTCCACATGCTGCTCCCTCTGCCCCAAATTCCATATCTATACCCCAAATTCCCTACAACTGAATTTTCAGTTTAAATTCAATAAAAGTTAGTGGAATACCTATTGTAGTTATCCTTCCTTGTATCAAGTTTTTATTTAGATGTATGGGAAGCAGATAATTTTTATTTTAAGTTCATATGTTTCTGAGTAAAAAGGAGACAAAGCTGCACCTGGGTTCAATTTTAGACCATGAGGTCCTAGGTTTCAAACCTGATGCCATCCAGCATTAAGATGCCAGATCTTAATATAAGGGTGAACATATTTTACTTATGGGAGGGTTATAAATATAATACTTGTCATCAGAGGACAGAATGTTAGATTACAAAGTGTTGTCACAACAGTTTGCATCCCATCTCAAGAAAAGGTTGAGTCACTCTGGAATTTGGCATTGCGACTAACATGATTTGAGCAACACAATGTGGTAGAAATGATGTTCTGTGAACTCTGAACCCAGAGACATTGGACCTTCATCTTGTTGTTCTTGGAACCATAGAATGACAAGTGAACAAATACGACAGACTGCTGGAGGATTAGAGAACATGAGCAATACATACAGGCCTTTTAAACTGAGCAATGCCATCACCTCTGCCACTCCAGCTGCCCCTAGAAGCTAACTTCAGACTCATGAGCAGAACCATTCAGGACCACAAGAAGGAAGAATCAAATAGTTTACCTGTCCAAGTTGAGCAGTTAAGATCACATCATTCCTCAGTTCCACTCTTCGTAAACACTCTCTGTATTACTTCACATGGAAGCCGTCTTGCCCAGCATCAAAGAGTGATATGATATGGTCCCCTACTGTATTTTTCTCTCTGCCATATTTTTCTAATATTCTTGCCCTTTACATTTCACATCAGCTTCATTGATTACTCCTCAAACAGTTCAGACCAACAAGCATTTACTATAGTTATTACCTCTACTCATAATACATTTCCTAGTAAACCACTGGACACCCTCATTCGATCAAGGCTTTGCTTTGATATCATCTTTTTGTGGGCTACTGTAATAACTTTTACTGAAATCTGTAGACTTTTTTCAGTGTCTCTTTTCTACTCTACTTTTTCCCCACAGCACTTATCACTTTATAAAATAATGTGTGATTTATAGAGTTCTATTATTTGTGTTTTTTCCACCCACAAGAACCTAAGTTCCACCAAGGCAGAGATCTTTGGTTCATGATGCTATCTCATGCAACTAGGACAACATATTAAGTTCTCAATATATATTTGTAGGATAAAATAATTATATTAGGTATATGTAGACATATTTGTATTTTTTCATTTAATGTTATTTTCTAGACATTTCACCATGTTTTAAAATATTCTCTAAGCATTTTAACAGGTATACCATTAATTTAATTATTCAGTGATTAATGGAGTTAAGCTTTACACTATTAGATATAATGCATGAATGAAAATCTTTTAAATGAGTTTGGGTCTTAGAATAAATCCAATAAGAAAATGTGATGGATCAGAGGATATGAACATTTTAAAGTCACATTTTTAAAAATGTAAATATAATTAATAAGCAATACTAATCTTTTTAAAAAGTAAAAGTTACCAGTGTAGTGAATAAATGACAAATGACTATGATTCTGTTTTATAATTTCTGTATAAAATAATAAATGCAATCATTAAAATATATTTATGACTATATATGATGTTAAAATATATACAATTATCTTTGCATAAATTGTATACACTATAGGGCAGAATTTTGATTAAATTCTGACATCTGAATTACATTGTGGGCAATTATGCATGTAAATAATTAAATATGTTGCATAACTAAGTAGCTGGATTACAGTTGCAATTCTGCATTTCAGTAATATTTTATATGAATATATATAAGATCAAAATATTAGTCCAGAAATTAGAGGTAATAATATTATTATTAAATGACCTTTAAGTTACATACTTATGTAGTGAATACACATTTCTCTACCAATTGCATTCATCACTTTTTTCTCTAGTAATAAATGACATGAGTTGAATAATGATATTTCATTTTAACTAATTAATCAAAATATTAAAATATACACTGCCTAGACTATCTGACAATCTAGAAAATGTAGTCATAACTGATCTCAGCTTTTTTTCATTGCAAGACACAAACTACTAAAGGATAAACATGAAAAATATACATGTTTGCCCTATAGCAGGTTGCATAGGAAAAACATTTTATTGGTCGCATTTGTAGTTTTTCATGATGTACATTTTGTAAAAATATTTCTTTATACAGAAATCAAACAATTTTGTTCATCTTGACCTGTTTCCTAATATTTAAAGCAATGCTAGAAGGTGATTATATAAAGGAGCTAACTTTTCCCTGATGATTTAATTTACATAGATTTCCCCTTCAAAAACCACCTTTTGTAACTTTTGCCTGGAATATAAAATGAGCAACTTGTTACACGTTTTCATGTTCAATGCCGGCTCCAGGAAACAATGAGTTCCCTTAAGGTTGCCTGGATCCTCCTTCCCTCTCCTTTTTATATCTTTACCTATTTTGTAGGAAGCCTTTGCCTCAGATACTTTAAATCTTTCTGGAAAAATGACTCAGCACAAGTGTAAAGTCATGAAGCAATGAAGCAATTATTTTCTTCTTTCAATGTTGACTGGTTTACATTTAGGGGCAAAAGTTTCTGTTACCTAAAAGGAACAAAAAACAAACTCTGCGTTTTAAAGTGGGAAGTATTCAGTGATTCCCAAATCATAAAATAGAGCTTTATCTTGTCATCCCTTCTCCATAAACTGGATTTACAGATTAAGTATTTGCAGATAGTGAAGGTGTAGTTTGTACAAGTTCAGGAAGAAAAACAGTGACTTTCTGTCTGAGTATGCCTCCTAGCCCTTCCCACACCTCCATGGAAGTATGTCAGGAGTGTAAATATACACATACAGGGAGACAAAAAGGATATTGATTTATATATTATTTTAGTGGATCAGGTTAATTAGAGGAAATTTATTTTCTGGCTTGGGTAAATATAATTCTAGACATCTCTTTAGGTACATATGCCAAAAAAAGGGTACAGATATGTATTTGGATAAAATATTTGTATACAATTGTGACAATAGCACACAACAGTTAAAAGAGTTTTAAAATATAAAATATTGGGTTTATTGTATTTGTTTCGAACAGGAAGAATAACATGCTTGAGAAAGATCATTGAACTTCATATAATTTTTCACCAAAACAATATGTTTTGAAGGCTTTCTGACATTATCCTCCTTTATTCAAAACTGGGAGAGTGTGTGAATGCTTCAGCCAGTAAAGTATGCCAAATTTAATGCTACCTTACTTCTGAGGTTAAGTCACAAAAGGTCATACAGCTTCTCCCTTGATTCACTTGGGACTCTCACTCGGGAGGAAGTCAGCTGCCAGGCAAGAAGCCCCTTTATGCTAAGACAGCACGGACTCATCAGAGCAGCTCGGTGCAGCCTTCTCTGTGGGTCCAGACCTGGGGGTGAAGCCCTCTTCCACTGCTCAGCCGGTCTGTTCAACAACGGAGTACCTCCCATAAGACACAGAAAAATCACTAAAAATCATTCTACTCATGCCTGCCCAAATTCATGATCTACTAAGCCTATGAGATAAATTAGAATGGCTCTATTTTATGGTAGTTTCTTTTAACATACTATTGTATACCTGGAATAGCTTCCCCCGCCAAAAAAAAAAAAAAAAAGGAAATCTCAGTGAGTTTCAAAGAGTGGTGATATTAAAACCTCTTTGCCAAACCAAGAAATGTCATATTGTATATTATAAGCATAGGCCAAGTGAACACAGACAAAATGAAGCCCAACACAAAAGACAAGCCAAGGATGCTGAGAATAATTTAAAATAAAAAACAAAATAAATTCTTTGTTACAAATGACATGATGAACATGCTGAATAATTTAAACAAGAATACGAAGGGATATTATAATACTATATATTTATAAATAATTACAAACTGTCCTTTTCCTGACCTTATTCCTTCTATCCTCTCAGGCTTTCTTAGATGTATTTATTATTTTTTAAGAAAAATATCTAATAACTACAGGCTATAATGCTATTTTCATAGGACAAAAATCTATTGATTTGTTATGTTTTTCTGAAGTGTATAAGGATACACACATATATAAAAATACAGTATATGGATTACTTAATAAAATACATGTTAATTATGTTTCTATGTCTTTTTTATTTATAAGCACCTTGTTTATCCAATATCCACAGGAAAGGTTGAAAATTGAAATGTTGTTAATTATAATGCAGCATGACCAATGTAGCATTTTTTAATACATCTATCATGTCACCCACTTTCATATATTTCAGAACTTTAGAGCTATAAATTTGGTTCCTTCAGTTGGCAGAAAATGTCAGTCCTTATTGTCATATCTATCAGCCACATTATTCTGTTAGGGTAAAAGTCTGCCTTGTTTTTCAGTTCAAATGAGCATGTTAATGTGCATCGCAGTCCTGCTCCCCCACTCCCACTTCTCAACGGAAGAAGAAAGACTAGGCCTGGCAGCAACTCACCTTCACTGTTTTTAAGGATGTTTTGTTTGTGTTTGTTTCAAATGACTCACACTTAGATGTCATTTATTCTTTGACAAGAGGGAATAGAAAAGTTAAATTTTTCAAAATAGTCCTCTCCTAAGCACCAGGTGTTTTCACACCTGGAGGCAACAAATCATTTTAAGGCTCAGGATCCTTGTAGGAAGGGCCTTCTTTCTGGGGCTGGGAGAGGGCAACTTACTTGGACAGAGTGAGATGGAAAGGTGAGCTCCCTTGACAGCTGTGTTAATTCTTGGCACATTCTCAAGCAGATCAGTTTTAGAAAAAAATGATGTCAGTAAGTTAAGAATCTATAAGGTGATTTGTTTAAAACTCCCTCCATTTACCTACAACCTACCTTGAAAATCCAGATGTAAATCAAGGTTTAAAAATGTCTTCTTTAAAGAAATCAACAAACACATCAGGTTTTAAATTTATTTATTATATTATTTAATTGCAGGTAACTAATAAGCTTAACTATTGTTATTTTATTTCTATTGATATTTATACTTTATATTATTAGTATTGTATGTAATTTGGACTTTATTCTAAAGCCCTCCAAGTCTATTGCTATTTGTTATTTATTAACTACATCAGTGTGGGAATGAGTGTTGAATAATGAGGAAATGCCTGTTATAAATTCCCAGATGGTAGAGGATTAGCTGTCATTAGTTGGCCCACAATGACACAAACCATCAATAACATCTTTCATGCTTTATCTATATCATTTAATTTGTTGAAAAATTAATAAAATTAAGATTATACAATTTTATTGAAAATAACTCCAGTTTTGAAAGTATATAATATTAGTTCATTCAGAATGCTTTTTTATTTCCTTAAGGTCATATGCCCAGTCTCAACATCATTGTTCAGTAAGAGCTCAGTCATTTATGTATCATATTTCCACTGTTATTGTCTACAATTGCTCATGTACATCTCATCATTTGGACAACCCTCATCGCCATTCCAGTCCAACATTTCATATGTGCCCTACAACCATGTCTGTTTTGTCCATCACTACACCCCAGCAATGAGCCTAAGTGTCTGATTTTTAGATGGGTTAAATAATTTTGAGGAATAAGCTAATTAATTAACAGAAATTTGTTCTTGGTTAATATTACCAGGGTTGTTATTTATTTTTCAGGTTTTTGTTTAATTATTTTCTGGGAGAATATAAATTAGCAGCACCAAAAAAAAAATTGCTTAGCAGCACCTAAATCAAATAACTTTAATCTAGGGAGCCTTGGCTGGCGTAGCTCAGTGGAATGAGCACGGGCCTGCAAAACACACGATCCCAGTTCGATTCCCAGTCAGGGCACATGCTTGGATTGCGGGCCAGTTCCCAACAGGGGACTCATGAGAGGCAACCATACACTGATACTTCTCTCCTTCTCTCCTTCCCTTCCCCTCTAAAGATAAATAAATAAAATCTTAAAAAAAATAACTTTAATCTAGGAAACAAAGTCTATGATGGCACGTTGGCCAGGCTCACGTTACAGAATTGTGGCCATATCAAAATCTCAGAACATTTAAAAAGAATAATAATACCATGTTCTAAATAATAATCATAAAACAACCTCCTAATCTATACAACAGCTGTGGTACTTAATCTTTAAAAAATCTAAATGTTTACTTATTTTTAAATTTATTTGCTCTTTATGACTCTGATGAAATTCATGCAGTTTTTTCCAAGTTTCAGCATTCCTTTGATACGTTATTTTTTATTTTGAGATAATATCTTTCAGTATCTTTGTTTTCTAGAATGTTTTAAAGTAATTTTCATACTAAGTAGACCCATATTTACTTTGAAAAACATCATAAAAATTTTATGTAATGAAGTGTTATTTTAATGCAGTTGAAACCTATTTGTCTTATTGAAAATTTCTTCTCATTCTGTTCTACCGTTATTGTTATTTGACAACTTTTTCATTTACAAATTCTACTTATCCCTTTGAGAATAAATGTCATAAATATTGCTGAATTTCACATGTATGCATACTTTTTTCTCATGTATTCTTTAAAGATTTCATTTGGAATTATTTTAGAATAGCCATTCATTTTTAAATGATTCTATTTTCATTAAACAATTGAATTATATCTATGATCTTCTATCTGTTTATATAAAATGCTGTGTTAGAATAATCATTGAACAACCTTTAATTGGTGAGTTATATTTCATTATTATTATAAAATTGCTGACCTGTACTTAATGTACTTGGGAAGACAATATCCTGTTCAGTTGACATATATTCTATGGTAACTTCTGAAAAGTAATGTCAGGACAAACATTATTACTATCCAACTGTGCTTGGTTAAAAGCCCAGTACACAATTTTTTTATAGTATTCTCTGAATGCTCTTCTTTGTCCAGAATTTTGAAAGCTACTTCATCTTCTCTGACTCGGGTTGGTCCAAACTGACTTTGCTGATAATGACCTGATAATTTACGACTAGCTGTCTCCATGTGAGAGGACTATAATTCTGTTCCACAAGCACTTCTGTGTAGTTCAAGGAGATGACAATGCCAGGAGGCAAGAAGAAAAAGAGCACCTTTTCTGATCCTATGATTATAAAAGCTATCAATTTCATTTCAGTCTGAGGTTTTTATCAGAAAACTGAAAAAAATATTGATGTAACACATCCAATTTATTGCTAGGTTATTGAACTAATAGCTTTTTTGGTCAAACATTCCTGTAAACAAACACCTTAGCAACTGTTTTCTAAATAGATATTCAAGTATACTTCAGGTTATTAAATTAATCTTTTTGATAAAATGAAGACACCTGAAGAAGCCACCTGGAAGGGTTACCGGGTTTACACAATACCCTGCATTTCACAATACAGTTCTTTTATGCAACTCAGACCCTGAAGAGCAATCTTAAAAGAGATCTCATTATAATTCAATAAAAATAAATGATAGTTGCCTAATTTTCAAGATTAGGTTTTATTATTTGCTTTCCCAATCACTGGGCTTTCTAATTTTGGATAAATATCCTAAAGAGCCTATAAAGGGAGGAAAATAGAGTGTTTAGCATGTCCCGATTCCCTGTGTGTGTGTTTTCCTGATAATGTTAGAAAAAGAGCTATAAGATCCTACATATATTATCTTTACAATTTACCTGATCACATTTTGTCTCATGTGAGGTTACATTTATATTGGATAATTTGATCTATGATCTCCATTTTATCCTCCTAAATAGGTGAATGCTTATTTTTGTTCTGTTTGCCCTTCACTTTTTTGAGTAAAATTCAAGCCTCACTATCCTGAACAAGGGCAGAAACTGCTGATGATCTTTCGACATTCTAACTCATATTAATGATGACTTCACACCTTTTCAATTGTTCTTGACCCTTCTTCTTTTCTCCGGGAAAACCTCTGAATGGCACCTGAGTAGAAGCTTTCAGTATGAACTTGAATTGGCAGTGAGCATCTCTGGATTTCAAGTTCATTATTCTTTTTGGAATTATTATCTGTAGTTTTTTTGAATGATATTTGGGCAAACTTTGTATTACTCATGGTTAACTGATATTAGAAAAAAATAATGTCCTTTTGGTTTTTTGGTTTAAGCCTACTATTAGTAGTGGCCTTCATTAAAAAAAACAACAACTCCATTTAATGTTTGCAATTTACTGCAATGCACTGTTTAGTGCATTTAGATTCAACTTTATTTAGATTCTTTATATAAATTATTTTTAAAGTTCTCACTGATGGTATTTTCCTCATAAACAACTATTAATTTACCTTTATTATACTAATTATTATGTAATATCAAAGATTTTTAAACTGTACTTTGTTCTAAAATACTATTTCTCAAAAGTTTTGCTTAGCTAAATTTTACATAGTAGTGCCAACTCAACTGATCTATTCAATGAAATAGCCAACTGAAATCCATTTACAATCTTATTATATTAGTAATACTTTACTACAAATTGATAAGCAGCTTTTCTTCTACCTTTTGGTCCTTTATGAACCACAAAATGTTGCTTATTAAATATAATAATGATATACTAAGTAGCAGTAATTATTTTTCTGAAAATGAAATATTAAATTTTTATAAAACATCACAATGTTAATTTTTCTTCTAAAACAAATATCTATGTCTTTGGAAATACCAGTTAGATTAATTAGAAAGTAACTAGTACTTTTTTGAAATAATTCACTTATTCATAAATATATATTGATCATCTACTATATGCCTGTCCTTAGGGGTAAAACTATAATATAGGGTTAATATGTATTCTCTGAAAATGTACTATTAAAGTGCCAATCACTCCCAGCCCCTTAATTAATAAAATAACTGTCATACATTGGGTAAATTGGTGCTTTAATTTTCTCATCAATAAATGGGCACAATAGAAATAACTTCCTCTTTGTATTGTTGTACTAAATGGCCTATAACAATTCCTGACATATAAGTTTTATTATTGTTATATTTTCTAGAAATAGAGATAGATAAGCTTCTTGTTGTCACAATGTTTACAGTTTTTTTCAGAACACAACTAAAAGATAATTTAAACATTAAATTAGTAAATATAATGAATGTAGAGAATAAAATGAATAGGGAGTTTCAGGGAAAAATAATGTGATGAATAGACACCTGCATAGGATATAGACTTTCCTAAATAAAGTATATTTTTATAAGTGACATTATAATATGCATGACTCAACTGTAAGTTATATGCCATAAAAGAAGACTGAAGAAAGACTTTTAGAATCAGAAAGATCATTTCCAATATTGGAACCAGGGGAGTTTCATAAAAACATTAGCAACTGATTGGATTTTATAGGATTGTCAGAGGTTAATTTAAAGTAGTTTAGAAGGAGTTGAGTGAGTTAAAGGAACTGTAAGCCCAAGAGCATAATACCCTCTAGGTCCATCCATGTTGTCACAATGGTAAGATTTTATTCATTTTTTTACATTTTATTTATTTATTTGTTTGTTTATTTATTTTTAGAGAGAGGGTGAGTGAGGGAGAAAAAAAGGGAGAGAAACATCAATGTATGGTTGCCTGTTATGTGCCCCCTAATGGGGACCTGGCCCACAACCCAGGCATGTGCCCTGACTAGGAATCTAACCGACAGCCCTTTGGTTAACAGCCTGTGCTCAATCCACTGAGCTATACCAGCCAGGGCTAGATGATTTTATTCATTTTCATTGCTGAATAACATTGTGTTATATATATGTCTTCTTTATTATTCATCTATTGATAGACATCAAGATTTCCCTAGCCCTGGACCCCAGCTTAGGGGTCCTGCCCAGCCCTGTGAGCACACAGCCAAGCCCTGACTCTCACTTGCACACATGATCTTCTGCCCCCTCTGGGGAGGTCGCTAGGACACGGGGGTGCAAATGGGGTGGAATCTGCTTTTTCCAGACCCTGAGTGGCAAACAGGAAGTGAACACACTAGATAACTTATATGTACAACCCGTGGACATAAACTAAGGGGTGGAGGATGCTCATGGGAGGGGGGTGCAGGGCTAAGAAGAATAAAGTGGAGAAAAATGGCACAACTGTAATAGCATAATCAATGAAATATATTTTAAAAAAGATATCTGGGTTTTTTCATATCTTACAAATAATTCTGCAATAAACATAGGATGGATGTATCTTTCTGAAATAGCGATTTTGCTTTCTTTGGACAGATACGCATAAGTGGAATTGCTAAATCGTATGGAGGGTCTATTTTTAATTTTTTCAGGAATCTCAAAAGAATTTACTTCTTATGGTAATAATAAATCTTAACAAGATATAAAGATATAAAAATATAGAGATCCTAAACAGCTGAAGATGAGTTCTGGACTCTTGAGGCTGAGAAGAGGACTTTCAAAGGTCCTCCCAGCTATTCCAGATTCAAATTTTTTTTTGGATTGTAGCTAAGGATAAAATCAACCACTTCTCTTCTATTGGGAGTTGATAATTACATTCTAATTTGCCTTTGAGTTTTCAGGAGACACAGAGAAAGCCCTCACATTTCTTGCTGAAAATAATTTAGATTCTGGAAACGTACCTTTGCCAAACTGGCAAGTTGCAACGAGGCTCGATTCTCTGTTGACTTGTGAAAGCAGATCCATTGGAAGATTCCTGACAAAGTCTCAACTGGGGAAAGCAGATAGCAAAACAGTTTTGCGATGTAAATGATTCGTCCCTAAGTTGTTGATCTCCAAATAGAAGCTTCTTCGATATAATAGAGTTGTTCCAGAAAATGCGTACATCTCACATCAGAATTCACAACTAGCTTTCTCAGTGACGAATGTTCAGCTGGCTTAAATGCACCTTGATGTCCTGTTATTTTCAGAAAACACTCACCAGAATAACATTCTTGAGGCCCACACATTAGATCATATTGCACTGGGGTATACTCCTTGTCTTGATTTAAAAAATAATGGTTGTTGCCCTGGCTGGTGTAGCTCAGTGGATTGAGCGCAGGCCTGTGAAACCACACAATCGTGGTTCGATTCCCAGTCAGGGCACATGCCTGGGTTGCAGGCCAGTTCCCAGCAGGGGACTCACAAGAAGCAACAGTACATTGATATTTCTCTCCTTCTCTCTCTCTCTCTGAAGATAAATAAATAAAATCTTTAAAAAAAATAATGGTTGTGTAATTTACAGTGACTATGTGATAATGAAAAGGTGCATTGTAGACAAAACGTGTGAAGAGAATATGTCCTATTTTAGCCTGTATACTCAGGCAGAACAATTTCAGACCCTTTGGCAAAGGGGGGAGGTCTAGGTCAGAGCCTGTGGTTTAGGATTCAGAGTGTGTGTGGGAATGTGTGTGAGAATCCAGAATGACTGCACCAAGGGGGCTGATGCACTTTATCTGGGAGGCACGGCAGGGAAGCTGACCATGAAAACTGTAGAGAGGAAGATGAGAAAAAAGGTATGTTTGTCTCTCTGGAGCCGACAGTTAGTTAGACAGGAGGAGTATTAGGATGTATTTGGCAGAGGAAAAATGATAGCATCCTGAATTATAATCTTAATTTAATTTTCTTTAATTCATAATAATGTTTTTGAATTCTGTTAAATGTTAGTGTATTGATATTTTTCTCAGAAGTGATTGAAATGAGAGAATATTGCTTTAAGTACAAACATTTTCTTATATAATACTAGTTGAGAAACTATGTACAGGAGGCAATGGTATGTTGACTTTAATAAGGCTAATGTTTTTATGTGAACCAATAAATGAATGGTAAATGTTTTATTCAGTTCATCATCCATCGATTGAATACACGAAGAAGAGCTCTTGTCTGAGGAGAAATTATTTGGCTGCACTAGCGTATCGAATGCGAGCTAGGGTAAGCAAACAAGGGGATTCACTGGAGAGCCAGAGTATCTTGTCCCCCAGAGAAGTAGAAGTGAAAGAGAATAGACATTGAGCCAAGTTTCCCCCAGAATTTCACTTTCTCCTGAAAGTTTTTTAATTTGCTGCCCAAATTGTAAACTCGCCAAGAACAAAATTAGCTTCCGTCAAAATGTTTGTCCGTTACTTTGGCAGCATTCAGTGGAGACCTAGCAGACCGCGAGGGGCCACCTTCATGTTTCAGTGCTGTTGCTGCAGCTTCTTGGGCCCCACGCAAAAGGAGAACAGCACCGTTCCCATCCTGTGCAGTTCTTTGGTTTGGATGCATGGAGGCTTTGCTTGTGCGCAGAGTTTTACCAGGCCTCCTGGGAATTATTCTTCTTCAATAATTATGCAGAATTTTAGGTTTCTCCAGAAAATTTTACCTTCTGTAAAATTCTCATCTTGAAATCCAACGAGCTTA
Organism: Sturnira hondurensis; assembly: GCF_014824575.4. NCBI lineage: Eukaryota > Metazoa > Chordata > Mammalia > Chiroptera > Phyllostomidae > Sturnira > Sturnira hondurensis. The sequence continues at coordinate 6,894,527 of NW_028088227.1, read as the reverse complement.
TGGCAACTCCTAGCAAACCAGAAACCGTCCCATCCCTTTAGTCTCCTACTTTTCTTGGCACTTCACCCTCCTCCTATAAACAATCCTGGGGACCCTGGTTGTAAGCAGGTTCTAGGTGAGGAGCCAAGCATACATGCCTGTGCTTTGACTCTAGGAAGTCATTGTTACCGAGAAAAGACTTTTCTTGTTGGGTAAGAGAAGCCTTCAAAATGCAGGTCTTCTTTCCTAGATCGCAGTGCTCTTGCCCTTATTAGTGTCACTTGCTTCTCACACTCAAGTGGGCAAGCCAATCAGTGCTGCGAAGTCCTGACTTCTACACCCTGACACTCAGAATGGGACTGACAGGTGTCAGAATGCCTTCTTTGTGCATTTTTATCAGTGCTTGGTGGCATGCTCCACTGATTAATTCTGATCAATGTTCTGGATAAAGGTATACTTGATTATTGATCATTTCTCTGACCGATAGGTTCTTAAACCATTTGATTTTGATGATGTATGTCTGACCCTTAGGAATTTGGGGATATAATCTACAAGCATGAATTTGGATTTATGAATATTAATCAAGGCCTCTGACTCGCTACCCTAATCATTGTGTGGCTCGCTTGAAATGAAAAAGGGGAAAATGCTTTAAAAAATTAACCATTTTAATGGACTGAGCTATACTTGACAAGAGTTAAAACAATAACAGAAAAAAATTCTATCCTTTTTCCTTCTCTCTTTAAAATCTGCTCTGTGAACTACTCTTTTCTCTCCTTTTGAATAAAATATTAGGCAGGTACAATAGTTTTTCTCAGCACTCTTGGGTAATAACAAGTCCTCCAGACATTTCCCATCCAAGAATACTCTTACTATGCAGGGTAATTATCAAAAATGCAAAACATGTTTGTCACAAACTGTATCTTTTTCCCCCATTTCCCTAATTATAGTAGGAAGGCTGCAGTGGTATAAGAGAACGTGAGGGACTTCTGCATTATTTCTACATGCTTTTGTTTTGTTTTGATTTTTTTTACTCCCCTAGCTTACCAGGGTTTCTGATAGATGTAGAGTTGGTGCAATCAGGGGAGAAGAATGAAGGAAAGGACATGTGGTCACATATATGGTCACCACTGCCATGTTTACATACCAGTGTATTGCAGATATTTAATGTTCAGTATCTTGCAGAACACTTTTCATGTTTTTAGAGACTTTCCCAGGGAGTATTCAAGTGTAATGCTTGTGGTGCGGGCTGGCCAGTTTGTGATGCCATCTCCGATGTTCTGAGAGCTGCAGCTTGCAAGAGAGAGAGTGCCACATGCTACCCTTGTTTGTCCTTCACAGTGTGAGGCTCTCTCTGTCGGAGCCTCATAGCCCTGCAGGCAGGCTTCTTCAGCAAAGCCTTTACGAGCTGACTTTCAGCATTTGTTTTGGCCCTTGTCATTGCAGGAAAAACAGTGTGCTTCAAATGCATCTCTTTTCTTGGATCAACTGTCCCAAGCTTGAGGTGGACTTCAATCACTTGTTGATTCAGACTCTAGGGGACACACACGTAGGAACAAGCTCTCTAAGTGATCATTTAAGGCCCTTTTGACTAAATCCACAGGAGAAGATAGTATTTGTCTCCTATGTTGATAGTGGAGAGGGAAAATATTATAATTCTAGATATTTTGGAGAATAAACATTCATTCTTTAAGCATAGCCACAAATGTTTAGGCTCTTTAGGTGGGTCATGGGCTGAGGATGACTAAGTCAGTGTAGGCAGCTCCTTGTACCAGTCCTGTATCAGTGGTTTTGCAGACCAGGTGCCCCACTAAGGGAATGGGAGGTCAACTTGGCATCCCTTGCATTCTGCTCTACTTGTGAGTTATCGGCTGAAACTTTCGTTTTAATATGCAGTCATGTTTTATCATTATGTAGAAGAAGAAAATCATGGAAAATAATTCAATAATATCAGTGGCAGGAAAATAAAAAATGAGATTGTAAATAATACAATTAAAAGAAAAGTAAGTAAAGAAAGAGATTATAGGGAGAAGGCCTAAATAGCAAGAAACCTGTAGCAGAATGACAAAAGGATGACTGATTCAGTCAAACCCATTTTTATTAATAATTTACAAAGTATAGGAGAGAGTAGGAAAGTATTCAATTTAATAATATTTTCATATTTTAATAATATCTTAATATTTTGAAATCCTAAAGCAAAGGTGTAAAAGCTAAAATATAATTTTAAATGTTTTTAAGTTAAGGGTGATTATGATGTAAATAAAGATTTATAAAAATAGGGTAGCATGCTTTAAAGAGAAATTGATCAAGCGTGTTTGGTGTCTTCTATCATCTAAATGCAGTTAGATGTGATTCAGTACGATCAGCATGAAGCGTAAACAAGGATGACATTGTGGCTTCCTCTACTGCAAGTTATAGTCTTCCTGAAAAATTGTTTTGGTCAGACAGGATATTTTCAGTGATGGTGAAAGTAAATATTGTGAACCATTATTAGCAGCACGTCTATTAGCACCTTAAAAAAAGAATGACCTACTTCACATGGTAGGTAATTTTTATTGTCTGGCCACAAATATCAAATTTTATTTGTATCAGCAATCTGATACAATAAATGCAGAGTGGGGGAGAAATAATTTTTAAGAAATAGGAGTTAGTGCCTTTATGTTGAAGGGTAAAACAGAACTACCCTATTGACATATGGTTGTTTTTCGGCATCAGTAGGTGTATAATCATGTTTTTCAATTGACAGTGCAAACTCATTTTCACTAATTCTTTTAAGTTTTTTTCTATATGCTCAGAACCAATGGTAGTCAATCTCAAAGGATTATCAAAATAGCTAAAACAAGACAGCTGTTCCAAAAGCTCAAATCTACAGAAAAAAATAACCTATTGCATAATGTACAATAGGTAACACTGGTATAACTTTTTTAAAAAATTGTGTTTGAGATCTTGTTAAAAATGTAATTGATGCTAAAATAGGTGTTTTTAAAAAGTGTATAATTGGTTTACTTAAGTAATATGGATAATAAAATATCAAAATGCTAAATACTATGAAATATAATTATTGGAAAATTTCTATGGAAAATTATTTAGGTATAGCCAGAAAAAAACTCTCAAGAAAATGAAACAAAACAAAACAAAAACAGAAGACAATTGACATTGAAATGCCTTTACTATTATAATTGAAGAAGTTGGATGCTGCAGAGTTTGAAGCATAATATGAATTTTTACTTTTTTATCCTTACCCTAAAGCTTTTATTCATTGCTTTTAGAGAGAGAAGGAAGGGGTGTGTATATATAGAGAGGGACATCAATAAGAGAGAGAAACATCAATTGGTTGCCTTCTCATAAGCTCTCTGACTGGGGATTGAACCCACAACCTTTTGATCTGCCAGATGATCTAACCAACAGAGCCACATTGACCAGGGCTAAGCATAATATAAATTTTGAGGAATCCAAAGGAAAAGTTATAAATAATGAAGTCACAAGCATGCAGAAATACAATCTGGAGTTGGGGCTGAATGGTGGGAGTTAATGAGGATTCTCAAGAAAAGGGCTAGTGAGGCTAAATTCGTTTCTTCTTCTGATGTAGTTCCCACTCTTACAGATGTGGAAAGTAGTGCAAGTGATTTGTATCTATGTTATACTAAGCCATTTCACAAAGGCCTGCATAATATTCGTGGAGCCAAGAAGAAGAATGACAATTTAGAGTTTCTAAATATTCAGAAGTAGCTGGTACATTGTGCTTATCAATCACTGATTACTAAAGATAGGTGACTAATGGTGTTATTTGCCAATTGAAGTGTATCTGTACTGTTGTTTTAATTTTAAAACAATGATGTGTACAAACACATGGTTTTGTGAGCAAGCATATGCTCAAAGAATTGAATTTTATGAAAGAATGGGAAATTTAGAGAGTTGAATAATGGGCAGGCACAGCATGAAGAAATGTAATAATTTCCCTTATGTTAGAAAACAATAAACAAAAACAACTAAAATCAGGAGCCTCAACACAGTAGGTATTTTTTTCATTAGTTTTGACTACAATCCCAAAGTCAATAGCATAAATGTTGCTATGCATAAAATGAATAACAAAGCCACAAATCGATTATTTCTTAGTCCATTAAAATGTATTATTTACAAACTTTTTTGAGTACACATATTTTTATGCATTTTGTATAAAGATAAGACATAATGAAATATTTTAAATGAAAGATGAAGTTCTTAAATCATTAAATCCAATGTAAATTACTTTTAAATGAACAAGTAATAAAAATGTCTTATAATTGCATATATTTTTACAACATTTAGAATACTGCATAGAGAATAAATAAAAGTAAGACTATGTGGATCATTCAAATGTTTAAAGGAGACTATGAAAGGAAAAAAATCATTATCCTTGTGGGTTGAAAAGATTATTGTAAATGGTAAGGTGCTGATACAGCAATATTCATTAACTAATATATGTTCACTCTCTCTTTTATCATAATGAAGCTATCTAACCACCTTCAGGGGATGTTATAAAGATTAATTACTTCATTTCTGCAAGACTTCATAAAGTTTAATAATATTAAATAAAAGGACAAATGAAAATTGAGGGAAGATCTATTGAACATTGTTACAAACCCACCCATTATTATTATTACTTATGGGGATGAAGGTCATCATTTCACTTGCAGTCAGAAAACACTATAAAATTTTAGTAAAAATTTAAGGAATGTACTTTATATATTCTGTGAATAAAATGTTTGTGGGAGTTTTAATTAAACCTTGACAAAGTACACCCTTTCTAGTACTTAACCTTCCTTCTCGTTCGTGACAGTGTGCTCTGCCTCTTTTTCTAGCTCTGTGATCCTTTTTTATTCTCTCCTTCATTGGCATCTCTTTAAAAGAAGATAGTTCTCAGTGTTCTAACAGTTTGAACTTATCTAAGGGTGTGTGCATTTTTTAGGGTATATTAGCTTTCAACTCCCATTAACTAACTTCACAATCTATATTAGTAGGCCTTGACTATCTTTTACATTTCAGATACAAAATCTCATATAAGTTAACAGTTATACAAGGGGTTTACTCTAAGGACAGTTCGAAATTAATATGTTCAATATGGAGCTCCTTATATTATTTCTAGAACTTATGATTTCTAAGGACTGAATTGATATATTAAAGAATAATCTCTGGAGTCCAACCTGGGTTGTATTACTCATTTCCCAATGACTGGTTTCAGGATGTTGTGTGAGTCCCTTATCTTTTCTGGGACTTCATCTCCTCATCTGTAACCAGGAGCTATAAAAAGTTGTTATGAGAATTGAATGAACTAATAAGTGTGAAGTGCTACAGTAGGCATTTAAAAATTTTGGATTATATTATTGTTTCTCTTTTCTTGGTAAGAAACCAAGTACTTGTCTCTTGGCCACTAAGCCTCAGCTACATACTAGACAACTTCACTTCTCAGTTCAGTAAGTTACTCAAAATAAAACACAACAAAACCACAACAAAAAAGCCCTTTAATTTCCAGGTTACTTTTTAGCCAATACAATGGCAATCTCTAACTCATCTTATATCNGGAGTCCAACCTGGGTTGTATTACTCATTTCCCAATGACTGGTTTCAGGATGTTGTGTGAGTCCCTTATCTTTTCTGGGACTTCATCTCCTCATCTGTAACCAGGAGCTATAAAAAGTTGTTATGAGAATTGAATGAACTAATAAGTGTGAAGTGCTACAGTAGGCATTTAAAAATTTTGGATTATATTATTGTTTCTCTTTTCTTAGTAAGAAACCAAGTACTTGTCTCTTGGCCACTAAGCCTCAGCTACATACTAGACAACTTCACTTCTCAGTTCAGTAAGTTACTCAAAATAAAACACAACAAAACCACAACAAAAAAAACCCTTTAATTTCCAGGTTACTTTTTAGCCAATACAATGGCAATCTCTAACTCATCTCATATCATTATATTATTACTTTTATTATTTATTTATTTATATTGAATTCTTGTTCAAGTACAGTTTTCTGTCTTATATTCCCAGCCCTGCCCACCCACCCCCAGTGCATTATTACTTTTAAAATTCGCTTCTTACTCTCATTCTTCTGTCAAACTCAAACCAATTGAAGGAGTCAGTTAATTACCTTCTGTCCTTCACTCTTGTCAGACAAAAAATACAATATTACCCCCTTTCCAGTATTACTCATAGATATACACATATCACATGCACACGTGTGTGTATTCAGTTAATGTATATTTACCACTACATTTTTCAACTGAATCACTTAATAGTGTATTCCATTATGTCACTATACCTTATTTAATGAATCCTCTATGGTTGGTATTTAAATTGCTTCTTATTTTTTGCATCCTTGTACATACATTTTTATGTATTTGATTATTCTTTTGGCTAAATTTCTGAAAGTGTAAATGCTTGATCAAAGAGTCCCCAGATGTTTTCAGACTTTTGATTGGGTTGCCAAGTGGAATAGTTGGGGAAGTGTAATGAGCTGCATCTGGAAGAAGTTGAATTGAAGTGACAAAAAATGCTATTGTAGAGAGTGGAAACAGTGACATAATTTGTACTTAAAATTGCAGCTGAAAGGAGGAGGGGAAAATGAGACATGACTTTAACTGAGAATTTATTTCCTTGAAAGGTGGAAGCGTGCTCAAGTGGGAACCAGAAAACCTAATATATTGGACTGCTGTCAGAGATCTTGTAAGTTTGAGCTTTGAGACTACTAAACTCAGCTGCCTCCTGGGCTATAAATGTTATTATTTCTTCTGTTCGGATTGGGAATGTGCAACTGTATTAGCTCCTGCTGCAATTCCACTATGTTTCAGACAACCTCCCATCTCAGTGCCTCAGAATAACAGATGTTATTCTCACTCACGGTTCACAGGTCAGCAGCCGTGGCTCCTTTTCAGGCTGAATATGGGCTTTCAAGATGTAGATCTCTCCTGCACATTTTCTTCTAGGACCAATGCTAAAGGACCATGGGCTTCTAGAGCATGATCTAATTGCAGCACCTCCTAACGCTAGTGCTCACACTGCCCCCTGGACTTCTTTGTTCACACCCCATTGGCCAAGTGAGTCACGTGGTGAAGCCCACTGCCTGGAAAAGAGGGATGTAGACTCTGCCATTCATTATGCAGACTTCCACTGAATCCCTCTGATTTCACTTGCTTGTTTATTTTTACTTTTTATGTCATCAGGTCTGGAGGCCAGAAATCTAAAATGTGTCACCAGGGCTGTATTCCTTTGGTGGATCTAAGATAGAATCCCTTTTCTTTGGTCTCCAGCTTCCAGAAACGGTAGTTTATGGTTTGTGGACCTAGACCACTCCAGCCTCTGCTTTTATCACCTGCTCTTTTTTATTTCTGCACTTGATGACGTGCTCTGGTAGGAATGGACCAAAGCTTATCATTGGTGTACAGAAGAGTGCCCACTATACAGTGTTTACAGAGTATTTGTTAAATTTCAATAATATTTAAAATCTCTGAAATGCTATTTGTAGCTGTGCATAATACCAGTTTAACAAATTATTACAGTTTTATCTTCCATGACCTTTTCTTAACAACAATAACAAAAGAAGGGAAAAATGTAACTGTCTACTGTTTCTGTTCTACATTTTAGTGTACTAACACAAGTTGTTAGATAAGATACATAAATCATTGTTCCTATATTGGAATATTTGTCATAATCTGCCTGAGACAGAGTTGCTCATTTGGAGCAGACAGGTAAAAATCTGTGGGCTTCATAAAGAACAATGATGCCTCATTTTTGTGGCTAAGAGTATTAGTTGAACTAACTTAAACTAGTATAAACTAATAAAAATATATTTTTGTCTTGTCCTCTCTGGGTGCTCAGTTGGTTGGAGCATCACCAGGTAGACCAAAGGCTGAGGGCTCAATTCTCAGTCAAGGCACATACCTAGGTCAGTGGTTCTCTCCCTAGTGGGGGCATGTACGGGGGGTAAATGATCCATGTTTCTCTAAAAAAATTGTCTTTTTGTTTTAAGTTTGTAGGAAATGAGATTTTTTTGTATATTTTATTTCTATAAATAAGCATTCAAAAAAGAACGACAACTCTATGTTAGGAGTATGTGTGGTGAATGTGTCATGTGCAAAGAAAGAGCTTCCCCCGTCAGGAACATAGGAAAGCCAAGAGACTTAGATCTCTTTACTGAATGAGAATTAATATCCTGAATAGAGGACATTTTTTGAGGTATAGATACTTCCCCTTACATTTAAAGGGACCCCTGGTATTTCACTTTGGTGAGATCTGAATTTTGTGTATGCAACTGTAGGGTATCTTTTCCTCAGTATGCTCAATTCAGAGAGGATAGTGATGTTTTCTGCATGGGCTTGTTTGAGTTATTAAAGTGAATTATGCCTGAAATGGCAAAGCTGAATTAAATCTCAGTCCTGAAGAGACAACCAGGTTTATCACCTTAGTTTCTTCCTCTTATTTACTGGGCTCTCAGTATATTTTATTGAAAATTTGCCTTCAGAAATGTTGTGAATTATTCACATTTTAAAGCAAACATAACAGAATGGGTATTTTATTTTAGGTTAAGAGAGATTTTTGAGGATACAGCAGTGAGTAGGAGAGACAAAAATTCCTACACTTGTGGGTGAACAAGTCACCTGGAGGAAATAGGGACTGGGCACAAACACAACAAAGGAGTTGCACTGTGATAAATGTTATAAAAAAACATATAGAGCATTGCAAGACTATAATAAGGGGTTTTGATAGCTAACGAGAAGTGATATTTACAATGATGAATATCATGGAAGAGTTGATATTTAGGCTAAGACCTGAAAAACTTATTAGCAGTTGGCCGTGTAGAGTAGTGAAATATTCCATGCAGAAAGATTAGCATGTTTATGAATTTTTTGCAGTTCCACACAAAATAAAATAGCTACAGAATTTAGTAGATTGCATCTTTATTTTATCACTGTATTTCAATGTACATAACAGGATCAATTTTCTACTATTTATGGAAGTGTAAACATACAAAGTAAATAACTGTCTGGTAAATGAAAACCCTAGGATTTATTTCCAATGTCCATATGATTTTCTAGAGTTCAGATGCGAGAATCTAAGCAACTTATCTGAATAACTAGCATTTAATTGCAAGTTACCAGTAAGGACTTTTTAATGGAACAGAATATTTGGCACATGTTTATTTGAATTCTGTGAATCACTTAACATATGTATATTAACAGTGATTGGCTCATACAAGATATCCTGGACTGGGAATCAATCTTGAAGATTTAGTTACTCATCAAAACTTGCACTTACCCATGAAAGCAATGATTGTGAGATTACAGATTTTGCCCTAACGACATTGTACTATGCCTATTTTTGTACCGCAAGACATTTTAAAATGTAACTCATTAAGGCAAGGAGGGTGTGGAGAGGATATGTAAAACAAGGACTTTTTAATCAGACATTTGTGGTTGAAATCACATCTTCATTTCTATGTATCATGGAAAATTATTTAATTCCTGTGTGTCTCCTTCCCTTTCATTCAAAATGCAACTGATAATATCTCGGGCAACTCCTATAGTTAATACTGTTATGGCCTTTGATAAGTTTGTTGTTTTGGCTGCTAGGGCCCATTCTCTCAGCGATCATGGTGCTTTTGGGGTCCTGAGGTAATAACGAGGACACTGTGAGGACGGAATTATATGTTTTATTTGTTACAGTATGTTCTGCCTGATCTGAGAATATGTTAAGTGCCCATTAGAGCACAACTAAAAAATATTCACACATCTATTATAAGCTCAAATTTTTCATTCTCTTCTTAAATGTTTCTACCTCTAACAGGAAACCATAATTCACAATGTTCTATGGGTAAAAGGAAGCTGAGATGGGAAATACGTTTAATTTTACCTTTTCCATTTATCTGAGATGTGTTCTCTTATATTGTCCTCCTAAAAATGTTGGTATTTTATCCTATTTATCATTAACAGTTAAAAAGCTTAATAATTGAGCATGGGTTTGAATGTGGATGTGGATGTTCACCCAAAGTGGGGTAATGGATGTAAACATATACACTGGAGGTCAATGAAGTTTTTCTCTTTGTAGATTCCAGCTTTTCTTTATTTTTAGAACTGTCCTGGCCAAGAATACTTTCTGGCATATTTTTTCCATTATCATCTTGAAGTTCAACTATCTTCAAGTTCAACTGCCTTTACTTTAGGTCATCCACAGTTGAGTTAACATGCAGGTAATATTATCAAATTGGATAATATGGATCAACTCATGGATCAAAGTTCTCACCAAACACCATGTGTTAATATGACTGGGAAGAATGCGAGAAAACAAAAGGCTCCACGCAGGTAGTTCTGGGTCATCAAGGGTAGCTCATCAGAACGTGTACTCGCACTGGTTGTGTACTTCTGCTCCAGGACAATAGACATGAGCCACAGGTGAGGCTCAGAGTATCGTTTCCTGCGGAGGGAGCATTTCCGTTTTGAACCGTCTCCCATCTTCACCCCAGAGTTGTGCAGCTCCTCAGGGAAATGTGCCTCATAGATTCTGAGTGTTATTCACCAGCAGGAATCCTTAGTCGGGGATATCTTGTTAGGGGCAATTCAACTGTGAGACCGCCTCCTCCTAGCAAATAGCAGTAGTCTGTATTCCCAGAGGTCCAGTTGACAAAAAGATTACACCAGTTTATGTGCTTATTTCCCCTATTTTTTAAAGCATCACTCCTATAAAAGAAGAGACTGAACTCTAGACCAAAAGCCTTAAAACTTCTTCCTGCCAGGAGTTAATATCACTTTTCATTGTTACCCTATTTTATTTTGCTCTGAATTCTGTGCAAGTTTGCGATGACTGTTATGCAGCTCAGTGTGGGTAGTACAATGCTGTGTCTGCTTCTCACAGGAATTAAATATTGCTGCTATTGTTTTCTGTTTAGTTTCTTCTTATAATCTTCCTCTTTATTTCCATGAATGAATCACATCCTTTTATATATTTTTTAAAATAGACATATAGTCTACATTAAATTTGCTAGAACTTATAGCCAATATCACTTCAATTTTTTCAACTTTTTCTTCTTTAAATATATCTTCCTCCTAGCAAATTCTTTGTTCTCTTCCATATCATCTTATTGCCTTTTATATTCCTCAGAATTTTCACATAGCCTCCATGATATTTCAATGTCTCTGGTTATATTTTGCTTGTCTAAATATCCAAAACCCTACCTATTGTATATTCTATGTGTATTCATAAGCTCTTGTATCTCTTTTGAGTTTTAAACTTCCTTCTACTTCTCAAGTTTTAGTACCTCATAGATTACACCTTTATGTTGATGTATAAATGTCTTTGGTTTATAGTAAAAAAAAAAATTGTTTCCTAGGGTGGCAGTTACTGTGATTCTGTGTGCTAGTTCCTTTCTTGGACCCTCACTCCAGGAGAATATTTACTAAGCTGAAATTTACTTACTGCAGGTTCCAACTGTCAGGATGAAGTTTGCAGGTGCAGGTTACGTACCACACTGCCTTTCCAGTCTTAGCGGTCTCTCACGCTGGGAGTAAGTCCTGCTACACTGACATTCTGTATCTTCCGGAAGGTAACTCCATAAGGAAGCTTTTTCACTCTCTCTGTTTCTGGTGAATATATCTCTACCTTCTAGGATCTAAAAAGAGCTTGGCCTGCATTATTTTACTTATTCTTCACAACATGTTCATAAGGTAGATACTTTTCTAGTGGTTACAATGTACAAATAAGAAAATGAGTTCAAGGAGTTAAACTGCCAAATCACCCTGTGAGCAACAGAGGTTGGACTTCAATTCCAAATTGTCTTATTACAGAGCCTTGAAACAATGTGTGTTATATTGTTTTGGTTGCAGAACTGTAGGCACGCGTGTGTGGGAAGTGGTGGTGAGTTTCTATGACTTACATGTTTGTTCGTTAATCATCAACTCTCACGGGAAGCTTTGCCCTGAAGGCTTACTGCTTAGTATAGCCACGTTGTCAATGAAAAAAATCTTCACAACACTTGCTGGTTGCTGTTTCTTAGCTTGCATGTCCCAGAGCTATGTTCACACTTCCAAATGAGGGGTCAGAGTATGATTTTATTAAGGTGCCCTTCACTTCTTTCCAAGACCTTCTTTTACCTAAGTGAAAAATGAGAGTTTATCTTATGTCTCTACAAATCTGGCCTTCTATGCTTTTAACAACCAAATTATCCATGTTCCTGTCATCTATATGAAACTATGTTTACTTTTCTGTGTTGATGAAAATATGTTTCTATTTGTGTGCTTAGCTGATCATTTCATGAATGCCCTTCAATGGTAGCATTAGACACCGGTTTTCATATCACTATTTTAATTCACCTGTTATTTTTTTCATTAGGAATGATCAAAACAAGGCAAGAAGTAAATAGACTCATCTGATTTCGCTGCCTTATTTCCTTTTTTCACAATTTTCAAATACACATACTGGAGTCAAATATGTCTACTTCTTTTCTGCAATGCTAAGCTAAGTATAGTCTGTGCATTTGTCATATGTCACTATTATTTCCTTAACTTTTAACATTCCTTCACATTTCTCTGAATTTATCCAAATCTATTCACAACATTCATCTTAAATCGTATGTTCAAAGCCTCCAGAGGTTCCTAAACTAATCTATCTGTACCCAAGTTTGATGACGCTTGCCCTAGCATTATGTTGGGAATTTGTGTTTAGTACACTTGAGATTAAGCATACACCAAAGAACATCGAAGGGTCTGAAATCATATCGTATTTGTCTTTCTCTGACTCGTTTAATCCACTCAGCATAATGTTCTTCAGGGCCATCCATGTTTTCACAAAGGGTAAAATCGTCTTCTTTCTTGCAACCATGTAGTATTCCACAGTGTGAATATACTACAGACTCATAGATGGAGAGCAGCCTGGCAGCCTTGGAGCGGGAATTGGGGATGGAAGGATAGAGCAAAAAAGAAAAAGCCCTCATGGACACAGACAACAGTGTGGTGATTGTGGGGGTGGGGGGAGGAGGTGGAAGAGGGTACAATGGGATAAATGGTAATGAAAAAATACAATAAAAGAAACATTTTTTTAAAAGGATCAAAGAAATCCAGGGACAAGAAAAGTTTCCAAGCAGGAAAGCTTCAGACTTCAACATGAATAAATGAGCCATAAATTGTGAGGGCAGCTGATTGAAGCAAAAGTAATGATTTAGAGATAATTGATAGAAGAGATGTAATAATGGAGACTTTCAAGTTTTTCAACTAAATTGGATTTTATAAGTATAAAAAATAAGGTAGCATAGATACAAAAGATAATTCAGACTCTGTCAATTTGGCCTCATCTGAATGAGGAAAAATGGAAATGCATCTAGTTGGAGAGTAAAAGATTGAAGTGTCAGAGTATGAAAGAAGGCCTTTGATAGTAACTATATGAAAATAATAAAACAGAGTATAAGCTGTAAAATGAGGAGCTTATTTAGCATAGCTGCAGGCACCTTCCTGCCTTGGATGGTGGGTGGTGTGGAATGTTAGAAGGAGTTAAGTGGAGTTTCAATAATTATAGCTAAAGGAAAAATTCTATGCTGATCTTACTCTTTCTGATGAGTCGACAGGTCCAGCTACTGATAAGCAATAAAATGAAGACTTTTAAAAAGCAAACTGGCCCAAGAAGGTATGGAAATTAAGAAGCAGGGTTACTCTGGTTTCAGGCATTTAGAATACCAGGTTAAGATGAAAGATTAATTTGAGACCACATCAGAAGGAAGCAAGAGGACTTAGTTGAGGTCCGTAATGCATTTTTCAGGACTTGTGCAGGCACTGCTGGAGCTCTGCCTGGCCTGACTGCTCAAGTCCAGAAAAGATAAAGTTCCTATGTGTTTAAATTAGTGTGCTTGTTGGAATCGAGTCAAGGTACAATGTAAACCAAGGTGCTGAGGTACAGCTAAAGGCAAACCTGTATGAGAGAAATATTTGGGAAGCAACCTAGATAAAAGAGTACTACATAATCATTGCTTGAATGCAGCCAATTTTGTTACATGAGCACCTTTCATTTTTAGACTTAATGGATGATCAAGTGTGATTCAATGATTTAGTGATATTCTGAGTGTTCACAGATATTATACACATACATACACACACATACTAATATACCCTCATTTTTTACTTTTACTGGAAAGTAATCCATTTTTGGAAGAATAAAAATATTTTTCCCTGCTGTCATGTAAATCTGCTCTTGACATTCATTTTTATTATATTCTGCAAAGTACGATTGTCTCCACAGTAGAGCCTTAACCAAAGAACACACCTTCAGAGAGGAAAAAGGCACTAAAAATATCTACCCATCTGCTTTCAGCCTCTCCATTATTACCAAGAATGTTCTAAATCACCTCATGTCCGATGACATTAAATCAGAGAGAACAGGCAGAGGAGGCCATGTCAGCAGGCTGATAATGCGTCCACTGCACTGTCTGGTCGGTTTATACTCTGTCACTTCTCATTGAAAGGGCACTAAATGGAGCAATTTCTATCCAGGACAAGTTTGTAAAAGTAATTCTGCATTTTCTTGTCTTGTCTGCAGTAGCAATTAGGTTATAATGACAATTGCAATACCATGTGTCTGAATCTTCATTGATTTCATGTTTTTTACTTCTTTCTCTCTTACGTTAAGCCTTTTAGAAAATACAGTATAAAACTAGGGTGATTAAAAAATTCTCCTAACTTTAGTTTTTTAGTGTTAAGATTGCCAGCATAGTTTAACTATACTGCATACATTTTATCTTCTAGATTTAGGAGAGTTTACTAATGCCTTCTGCAAACTGTTCTATATTTTCAGATTTTTAGAGATAATATATGTTTGTTGTAGAGAATTTAGGCAATAGAAAAAAATATACAGGAAGAAAATAAAGAACGTTCTAAGGGCAAGGATCCAGAAATAGTTGCTGCTACTGTTTCAAACATAACTTTCCAATCCTCTATGTGTGTCTGTGCATGTGTGTGTGTCCAAGTCTACTGGGCAGTGAGGTAGTTGGGTTATCCTGGGATTCAGCTAGTCCCCTGTTGGTGGACCAAGACCAGTGTACTACCGGAAGGTGAGCTCCGCTGAGTGGATTGCTGGAGAAAACTGAGAAAAAACATGTGAGGGTAAGCAAGATACCCCTTTCATCCATCAGTGTCCCTCCAGCACCTCTTCTGAGGATGGAAAGATAACACCCAGCTCCACTGTGACAAGGGCAGTGATGGGTGGATCTGGAGCTAGGAGGAAATGCACTATAACTGACATAGTCTATAGCTTTGTCTTTGTATATATATACTACATATGTTTTCCTAAATTTGATCTTTTATCTATTAAGTTCTGTCAAAATATTTTTATATCTTTCTTTCACAGCAGATTTTTAAAAGCTAAATACCATTTCATAACAACCAGAATATTCCATGGAAATTTTATACATACTCCATCTGGATAGTATAGACCGGGCATGCCTTAGTAATTCACTTAAGTAGCATCTGGGAAGAAACATTGCCTTGTTTCCTCTTTCTCAGTTGCTTTGGCAGTTTCTATTGGTCCTTTTGTCTGATGGGCCTTTAGCCATTGCTAATCAAGATTGTCCTCATATTTGCCCTTGCTGTTCTGGGAAAGAAACTCATTCACTAAAAATTCTAAATTCTGAGGAAAATAAATCCTAAGGATGAATGTTTTCTTGTATTTGAGATCACAAAGCCATAGCCATCTTGACATAAATCCACATTCATCTCTACCAGTAATTATTAACTTCTTATGATAACAGGGTTTTATATCGTGCACATTCTTTTTCAGGTAGGAATTGTTGAGAAACTAAAATTGGAAATATTACCAATATTTTCTTCATTTGCAGTTGAACTCCCTTTATGCACTTCAAAATTAGTCTCTCAGTGTCCTTTGGTCCCTGACTTGTTGCTATCAGGTAAGAAGAAAAATAGTCTGTATGTTTCCATCAAAAAATGAAATATATGTCTCAAATTAGTTTTGTTGCTTTTTCAAAAAACTCCTAAGTAACACATCCTCTAGAGGTGAAAGAACTTAAACAGTAGCCATGATAAAAACAGTTTCTAGTATTATTTCCAAACTATTCCCTTCCTCCTCATTTAAATGCCTCCTGGTTGTTATAAAGTACCTACCTCTAGTTATACACTTTCATTAATTATTCAACAACTTTAGCACTTTGCCTTACTTTTTTATATTTAATTGAGTTGTGTCACCATTATCGGTGACAATTTATTCAACTAATTCAGAAATTTTGTATATGAAAGTGGGCAGCACCTTTATTTGTTATCATCAAAAACTGGGAGCATCCAAGATGTCCTTCAATAAGTGACCAGAAAGATGAATCACAGTACATCCATACTTGGGAATACTAGTGAGAGTTAAAAAAAAATGACTAACAAGATTCACAAAGACATGGGCAAAATGTAAATGCATAAAACTAAGTAAAAGAAATCAACTGGAAAGGTCTATAAGTTGTATTGTTTTCATCATATGAAATATGGAAAAAGCAAATTTATAGAAATGCTAAAAAAGTTTATTTGTCACCAGGGACTTGAGGAAGGGAAAAGTTAAAAATATTATTTTGCATGATGATACAAGGATGGATAAGTGATAAAATTCATTTGAAAATCCATAGAACTTTACTGAAGAAAAATTGAACCTTAATGTATGCAAATTTAAGAAAAATCAATTTGGAAGTCAAGGCATTCCAGGATAGAATGCAAAGTGTGATAAAATAATTTAAGTGTATTAAAATATATGAAGTTACTTTACTGAAAGAGGGGGTAGAATAAAATGATACTGACTTGTGTAACTTTGGAAATGAGTGGCATCTGGAAGAAAAAGGACACTGAAAACTACATAAGTACAGTACTCCAGTTGATAGCTGTTTCCCATGGGGGTGTAAGTTGACATTATTATGAAAACTGCTAGAAATGTGTCCTGCAATTGATGAATTTCATAAATACATGGCAGATGATGGGAGTCAGGTTTTTCATGTCAGAATGGAAATTTACCAATAAACATGGGAGAGAACCTAGAATGATCTACATAATAATGGATTAGAGCTGGGAACATCAAAATGAATTCAGTATTTTATTTTTAGCTTACTGTAAATATAGATGGCTACATATAGAAATATTTATAGCTTTGTATGTATACATGGGTTAGTATACAGGGATATATTTCCTTGCTCTGTTAGCTGAGAGGGCTTAGAAATAAGATTCCAATAACGATCAGCATGCCTAGCACTCAGAACATGATTTCTAATATTATTTCATTGTGAGAGGAATCAGGACCCATAAGAGAGATGGATTGTTCCAGATTGGAGCAGGAAATATATATTATGAGCTTGGTATATCTTTCAATGCTAGAATGTAAGAAATGCTTTAAAAAAAGTGAAGACAAGACAATGATGAAGTGTCAAAGAAAGGGACATAGAAACCAACTGATACAGCTCCCCCATGTCCAAATTTGGAACAAGTTGAACCCCAAAATAAGTAAAATGACACTGATATATAAATGAGTACATAAATAAATAAAGTATTAAGTGATTAAACAAATAAACAAACAAATAAGGGAGAGAGCACATATCTGTGCAGAAGAATTCCAAACATTTTGTGCAGATATTCCACCCTCAGGAACGTGAAACCTAACTCCCCAAACCTTAAGTGTGTGTGGCACGTAGTTATTTCCTTCTAAAGAGTACAAAATGGAAAGGATGAGGGCTTTCATAGTGAAGAGACCTCGCAAATACTAACGCAGTCATGTGGACAGAGTAACATCCACAGTGATTAAATCATGTAGCTAATACATACCTTTGATAAAATGTGACGAAAATGCCATTTTAACTCTGTGTCCTTTCTATAAAAATATATGAACCCAAATTAATAATGAGAAAAAAAACAAGACCAATTCCAATTGACAAAGATCAATTCCAATTGACAAATATTCTATAAAATTCACAATCAGTAGTTCTCCTTCAAACTGTCAAGGTCAACAAAATCAAGGCAAGTCTGAGAATTTGTTACAGCCAAAGGGGGCCCGAAGAGTCATAACAAAAAAGCATAATCTGGCATCCTGAGTATTTGCTGAACAGAACATGGACATTAGATAAAAACTGAGAAAATATGAGTAAATTATAGACTTTAGTTCATAACAATATATTGGTATTGGTTCATAGCAAATGTGCCATACTAATGTGAGATGTCAGTACTAGGGGGAATGCAGTGTGGAATACTTAGGAACTCAATTTTTGTATTCTCAATTTTTCTTCAAATCAGTAACTATTATATAATAAAATGTTTATTTAAAACAATTAGGTGAGAGTAAGTGGTATGGAGGATGTGTGGGGAAGTTGTGATTTTACATAGGATGTGTGTGATTTATCACGTAATTTTACATGATAGAGTTGACCAGTAAATTGACACTTAAAGATTTAGAGAAGGTGAGAGTGTTTGCCATGTGAAAATTGGGAAGGGGACATTCCAAGCAAAGGATCATTTAGGGCAAATGTGCTGAGGCAGAGCATGTACCCCCTCTTTTAGAAGACCCCATATTCCTGCTGTAGAGTTACTAAGGAGAAAATATTGGGAAACTCAACATCACTGGCCTGATTATAACTTGTAGTTGTATACAGAAACAGACCATGGAGACCAGTACAAACAGTTCTTTTCACAATGATTGGAATTAGATGTCAGCGAAGGGATTTGATCAGAGGACTGGCTTGAATTGACTAATATAAAGTATCTCTCTGCTTTTTGTATAAAAACAGAGTATGTGTTTGCAAAGATTGGGGGTAGAATGGAGGACAAGTTTGGGAACACAAAGTTAGGTGGTCGTCAATGTAATAGAGTTAAGAAATACTAGCAGCTGGGACAAAAGTTAGAACACTAGGGTTGATTGAGGAACGATCAGATGCTGGACAGATTTTTAGTATAGAACCAAAAGATTTACTGATAAATTATGAAAAGACCATGGAAAACAGTGGAAGATAATTAAAACGGAGTGGCCAGTGAGGAAACCAAGAGAGTGTAATGTCTTGGAAGCCAAGAAGTGGACCAAAGAGAGCAAATGATCAATTATGTGAAATGTTATTGGTAAAGTAAGTGAGGTTCAGACTGAAAAATTAACCTTATGATTAGCTATGGATCCATCATTGGTGGCGATGATAAGAACAGTGCTGATGAAATACTGTGAACGACAGCCTAATTCACATGATTTTGTTTAGGATGGGAAAAGAAGGATTGCAGAGAGGAGTCTTACTGCAAAAGAGAACAAAGAAATGGCATAGCGTATGGTGAGGAAAGTAAAGTCAGCAACTTTGTAATGAATAGCATATTTATATTTATTGATAGCAATTTAGCAGACAGGTAAAATTCGTGATGTGGAAAGAGGATCATTGCTGAAGTGATGCACGGACAGTTAGTGAAGGGCACATGTGTGGTCACTAACCACGTGGCCAAATTGGCTTTGGATATGAGCATGAAAGGCAGACCGAGGGTGGATGACGATAGCTGAGTTGATGGGTGGAAGTTCTTCTCAGATTACTTGACACTTTTTTTTTCATGAAATAGAAATTAAGGTTTTCATCTAAGAATGAAACTAGAACAGAAAGTATTGAAAGTTTGAGGAGAGATTAGAAGCTATGAAATTGTATCTTGGATGTCAGGAGAATATGTAGGGAAGTATGATGGGATTACCAGGAAACATTTAGGACTATTTTTGGTTTATGATTAACATTTATTTTATTTTATTTTTTAAAGATTTTATTTATTTATTTTTAGAAAGAAGAAGGGAGGGAGAAAGAGAGGGAAAAACATCAATGTATGATAGATACATCAATAGGCTGCCTCTCACACACCCCCACCTGGGGACCTGGCCTACAACACAGGCATGTGCCCTGACCAGGACTCGAACCAGCGGCCTTTCAGTTCTCAGGCCAGCACTCACTCCACTGATTATACATATAGAGTAATGTAGTCAGTGGCACTCAATGTAGTTGTATATTATTCTTTTTAAATATTTATGTTGTACCAACTTCAGGTATAGGGAAGGCAGAGAAATTGAATTAATAAACAAGTTCATTATTTTGCTTGGTGAGTACAACAAAATATGGAAAAGGTCAGAGAGTTGAATATATGTATAAAAAGATTATAATAATTGACCATGGTTTTTGAGCTAGTTTAGGGGCAAGCAGAAAATACCAAAGATCGGAGTGACAGAAGAAAATTGTAGGATAAATACACTGGAGGAGTGAATAACAGAAGAACCAAGAAAACAGACTGATTATCAGAGTGACTTGTATGTGATTGTTATTATGGGGGGTTGTCTTCATTGGTAATAATAAGTCCCAGGATAAGATCATGTGAGTGTGTGGCAACGGCCAAGTGGAGGGCAAGATCACTGGGAGGAACATTAAGGAAATCAGGAGCCTGGTGATTATCAGGACTTATTACATATATACTGAAATCGCCAAGAATTAAGACTGGAGTAGTGCTGAAAGTGTGACAGTGAGCCAGGAACAGACATCATTGGAACACACAGGTTGAATGACTGGGATCTGAGAAGGACAGTAACAAATGATGAGTAGTAGGTGATATAGTTCACTGATGCAAGATTAAAAGCTAGATATTTTAGGGAACAGATTGTAAAATTTTATAAAAATAACAAGGAGGGTCAAAAGGACCCCTACCATACCTCCTAGCCCAATGAGCATAACAATCCCGCCTACCACCCTGGAGGATTGCAGGGGACGCAGGGAGAGGCCAGGTATTTTTTTAGCACAATAAAATAAATTGAACCTTTCAGAGAAGAAGTTGGAAGAATAGAGTGTTTTGCTTCTGATGGCCTTTGAATATACTATTGGGCATAACTGAAGAATTTCTGGAATTGAGGAGGTACGTGATGAGGATATAGAATAGGAGGTGATCACAGCTTTGCAAGATTAGTGCATGTGGAAGAAAAAGGCTCTCTGGGTGTCTTGGGATACTACGGTTGAATGTATAACAAGAAGAAAAGAGCATAGTGAGATTTTTTTTCCTGGTAGTTTCAAGGCTGAGAATGGTACTCTCAGACTGGTGACTGAGGGGTAGGCATTGTGGATGCATGGGCTCTCTCTCCACTCCTGTTAAAAGCAGCTAGTGGGGCCCTGGCTGGCATAGTTCAGTGGGTTGAGCATGGGCCTTCGAACTAAAGGATCAAGGATTCAATTCCCAGTCAGGGCACATGCCTGGGTTGCAGGCCAGTTCCCAGTGAGGGATGCATGAGAGGCAACAATGCATTGATATTTCTCTCCCTCTCTCCTTCCTTTCTCCTCTAAAGGTAAATAAATAATTTTTTTTTAAAGCAGCTAGTTGGTCTGAGGAAAGCTGCATGTGGAATACTCTGCTTGACCTGAAATAATTCACATAAAAGGCTTAGGAAAGATGTAATTTTGTTTTCAGTGTATGAAGGCTAAATTTGACATAGACCTGACTCACAATCTTATTGTGAATCTGCTCACCTTGAATATCTTTGTTTCACACTCAGGACTCTCATTTTGTACTATTTATGCTGATGACTCTCAAGCTTATGAGAAAAAATCCTGACCTTTTTCTAGGATGTCAGGTTTGTTTATCAAACTATATACCTGGTAGCAGCATCTTTGCTTGACTGTCTAATGGGGGCACTTCAAATTTGATTTGTCCAAAACAGAACTTTTGAACTTTAATTTTTTTCAAATGCTTCACTCCCATTCTCCACATTTCAGTCTAGAGCACTACCATTAATGTCACATTTTAAGAGAAAAATTGGGACCATCCTTGTTTCCTCTTTCATTTCAGCCCCAGCCTGATGTATCAGTATATGCTCTCAAATACCTGTCAACCCGAGAGCAATCTCCATGTGTTCATCTAAACTATAGTCTAAACAGTCATAGTTTCCAAACCCCACTGATTTAACAGCCTTATAACTAATGCAATCTAATCATGCCCCTACAGGATTCATTCTATATCCAGAAACCAGGCTGATATTTTAAGATAAAATTAGGTGATCTACTTCTCCATTCCATGTTTCTACCTCCATACCTACCACCAGCACATATTCCAAAGGCTTAACATCACTTTGAGAATACAACTCATTTCCTTACCCCAGGCTACAAAGCCCTGGGATCTAGCTCCCACCTCTTTCTCCAGTGTCACATTGGTCCTCTTCCGTTCTCGCTCATTACTTCAGCCTCATTGTACTCTTTTTGTTCTTTAAGTAAAGCTTGTTACTTTCCTCAGGTCATTCACAAGCCCTTTCTCTGCATGAAATGATCTTCTTATTCTCACAATGAATAGCTTTTTCTTACTTTTTTTTCTCCATGAAATATCACTTCTCCAAGAAAGCTTCTTTTTTCTTGAACTTTCAATTTCACTTGAAAACTTGCAATATCTATCATTTCAGCTTGATTTAATTCTCTGAAGTAATTAATATTACCTCACATTATCTTACTGAGAGTTTTTAGTTGTTTACTGCTCTAGTAAGTCCCAGCACTTAAAAAGCAATCCAATTGCTTTTATATATGCACTAAACAAATGAGCAAATAAGTGAATGATAAGTGCTTCCCAGGTAAGGTCAGGTTGAAGGAGTTCATCATCACCGAGCCCTTATTATATGAAATGTTAAAGGGACTTATCTAAGAAAAAGAAGAAGATAAAAAATATGAACAGTAAAATGACAACAAACTCACAACTATCAACAACTGAACCTAAAGAAAAACAAAAACTAAAATAAACTAAGCAAACAACTAGAAAAGGAACAGAATCACAGAAATGGAGCTCACATGAAGGGTTATCAGTGGGGAAGTGGAGGGGGAGGATAGGGGAAAAGGTACAAGGAATAAGAAGCATAAACGATAGGTACCAAATAGACAGGGGGAGGCTGAGAATAGTATAGGAAATGGAGAAGCCAAAGAACTTATATGCATGATCCATGGATATGAACTAAGGCAGGGGGTGCATGTGGCTGGGTGGGGGCTGCAGGGTAGAAGAAAATAAGGGGGGGGAATAGGACAACTATAACAACATAATCAATAAAATATATTAAAAATAAAATAAAAAATAAATGAATGACTGATGAATGATGGTCTGACCTGATTAGCTCTTTCCTTACATGTTAACCAACCCCCATTCCAGCCACAGTGAACTTCCTTTCAGTACACTTTAAGGTGTTAAGCTTCCTTCTCTGTCTGTAGTGAACTTGTATTTATCCTTTTAGATTCCAGCTCACATACTATCTCCTCCTCAGGGAAATCTTTTCTGTACTCTATAACAATGGAAAATATTTATTATAAAGTTTCATAACATCATGTACACTATTTATATTCAATTTTTTTATTTCCATGTTTCTTCTCAACAAAATGATAAACTCCTGGTAGTTTGGACGATATCTTATTTTACACTTGATTATACCCTCATCAAATAGGCAGATATGTGGTATTGCTCAAAAATATTCATTCATTCTCTTTATCTCATTTAATTGTCTAAACAAAAATGAAAATGTGCAATTCCATGAAATCACCCAGTAAATACATTCTCAGCCAGAGTACTATTTTCCTCCACAACTTGTGACTGAGTTGAGTCAACAATTAGAGCATGCTGAGCTCAAATGGACCATGGATAGCAATTTGCTTGGTCTAGCTCTCAGCTCTCCAAAGGATACATATAAGTCAGACAGAAATGAACGGCAGAGCGACACGACCAGGGCAGTAACCCTTGTGCACCCCCGCATGCCCCCAGTAACAGCCGACAGTAAGGTGCTGGAAGTAATGACCGAGCTACCTTGCGTGTTGTTCATTCTGGCAGCCAGCTGAGAATTGCTAAGGCATGTGAACTTTCCTCCTTATTATGTGCCTTTAGTTGCCAACAAGGTAAGTCAAATATTTCTCTCGTTGTCCCTATTCATTTCTTGTTCAAACTGTACTTAATAATCAATCAGTCTCTTAAGCACATCAATGGGACTAAATAAATGATGCTTGACCTGGTATTTTCTGGCACTTTGATGTTGTTTAAATCATTGGAGTCCAGGAGAGTCAACAGAGGTCATGCTCTGAGGACACTGAGGAGCTCTGGGGCCCTAGTTAGGATGTCTGGGGTCTGTGGGCTCTGGGTAGCAGCAGGAAGTGGGGTTTCAATGTGTCAGTAACTGTTCTGTTTTGGAACAATAAATAAATTTGGCTTTGTCCTACCTCAAAGCAAATGATAGCCATCAAATGAGAACTCTACCAGATGACAACATTTCAGTGTGTTCAGCATATCCTGACCCCTATCCTAGGTGTTTTCCATGTGTTACTTCAGTTAATTTTCATAACAGGTTTATGTATTTTTATTTTTCTTATAACAAATTTGAGGCTCAGAGAAAATTTATCTCCTGCCAAAGTGCCAAAGTGAAATTTGAACTCCACATAGATTTTTCCGCATGAAAAGATATCAAAGGAAAACAAGATAAAAACACTGAGATTAAACAATAACCTTTGCTAAACATAATTAACATCTGTTGAACGAGAGCAAACACTGTGATAAGCAAGTGGGACTTCTGGGGGACGTGGTCTGATATTCTCTGTTGCTACATCTGAGCTACATCTATTCCAGTTACAATAGCCAGAAAAGAGTTACTGTTTTCTTTACTTTGCAATTTAAGAATACTTGGAAAATAAGATATCAGATGTCCTAACTGTGAAGCATATAAATATCTTGCTGTTGTCAATCTAGAACACCTTCACGGATGATTGCTCTAGCTTCCTCCATCTGTCCCTAATGTTTGCCATAGGACTTATAGTCACATATAGCATTACAATTTGCTTGTATTTAGATGTTATAATTTCTGCTGAAGTCAAACTCTCAGGGTAAATGGCAGTGAATAGTAGTAATAGAAATTATCATCCAGCATTCATTTTGATTGGTATTTATGGTGATTTCGGAGACAATTCTCAGCTTCTGTGTTCTACATCCTCCTTATAACTGGCTTTCCTTGTACACGAAATGTAGACTCAAATCCAGAGGAAAGGCTAGAACCAGTACTGACTGACCCGAGGTAAGATAACTTCATGTAGTGCTATGTCATCTTTAAAATTTCTAATATAGAAATGTTAGATGTTACGGGTCTGTAATGCATTCAGTAAACAGTTGAATTATTTTTGAAATTATTGTGCTGAAATATAAATGAAGGTGTTGGTGGAATGATTTAGCCTTAAGTGAAGTATGAAAAAAAGTGAAAGCTTTAATTTGCATATGATTGAATTTCAGAAGCTTTTAAGATAGTAGCATAATTTTGCTCATGCCCTTTGGTTATTATTTGCTTCAAATTTGAATAAAAGACTTTCAATCCAAATATTAAAATATATTATACAATTTTAAGGATTAAAGTAGACACTTACTGGCATCAGAATTGACAAACTGGTGAAACAGAATGAAAAAGTCTGAAACTTGAAAAACAAATAGGAATTTAATGTGTAATAAAGGTTTTAGATATGTGAAGAACTTTTACATATCAATAATAAAAAGATGAACACTGATGTAAAAAACTGCCAATTGACATGAGTAAGAATTTACAAAAGAATAAATATGTAACATGCATAAATATATAGAAAATATTTGATCTCAGGAATAATTTAATATATGCAAATTAAGTCTACGAAAGACTACTTTTACTTGTAGAACTCAGTACATATTTAAAAACCCGTAACAGCCCTGGCTGGTGTGGTGCAGTGGACTGAGTGCTGGCCTTTCAAACTGAAAGGTCACCAGTTGGATACCCAGTCAGGCCACATGCCTGGGTTACAGGCCAGGTCCCCAAGAGGGGGCATGCAAAGGCAACCAATCTATGTTTCTCTCACACACTGATGTGTCTCTCCCTCTCTTTTTTCCTTCCTTCCCATCTCTCCAAAAATAAAAAAATAATATCTTAAAAAATGAAAAATAAAAACCCATCACACTTATTGATAAAGCTATATGGGAGTAGGAACTTTCATGCCTTACCAGTGAGAGTATGATGCAGACTTTAATTTGGAATAACTATGAATATCCTTAAAACATGTTTAATCTATGACCCGCCATTTCAGTTGACCCCCTTTCAACTCTGAAACGTGGACAGGTCCTCAGATAAGCAACAAGGTAAGAATGTCTAGGATGTCTACTTACCCCACTCCTAGTAAACACAGTATTGTAAACTCTAGTCATTATAATAGGCAAAAATATATATATAACTAAAAGAATGTAGTTTAGAAAGAAAGCAATAAAATAGCCCTACTATAGATGGTATGATTACCTATGTAAGAAGTCCCAAGACATTTACAACACTCCTAGAACTAATAAATAGGTTCAGCAAAGTTGCAGAATAAGATCAATAAACAAAAATTTTTCACATTTCTGTGTACTGACAATGAGTATGAAGAAAATGAAAAACAATGCCATTTATAATTTTTTCAAGGAAATGAATTACTTAGGTATTCATGTATCAGAACATATAGGATTTTTTGCTGAAAATTAAAAATTGTTTATGAAAGAAATTTTTAAAACTAAACAAATGGCGGTATGCATTCATGGAACATCATAATAAAGATGTCAATTCTCCCAAGTTGACCTATTGTTTTAATGCATTTTCTATCAAAACATTGGCAATATTCTTTTCTTATTAACATCAATATATTCTAAAATTTATATTGAATGGTACAGCCCATAAAATAGCTAAAATGATCTTTACAAAGAAGAATAAATTGGAAGAAATTACTTTACTCAAAATTTTTAGATTATTCTGTAACTACATTAATCAAGACATTGTAGTGTGGTATTGGTGAGGTATAGTTAGTTGTATAGATGAATGAAACAAAATAAAGAATCCAGAAGTTGACCCACACAAATATCCTCAACCAATGGTTTTACAAAAAAAGCAATTCAAAGGAGGAAGTCTAGCCTTTTGGACAAATGGTTCTGGAGAAAACAGGTATTCATTGTAAAAATAAAAGAAAAAGAAAGAAAATGAAATTGTCCTAAACATTATAGTTATATAAACTTTAACTCAAAATGAATCAAAGATGTAAAATACAAAACTTCTACAAAAAGATATGAGAAAATATTCAGGATTTAGGATTAGGTAGAGTCTTTGACTTGTTACCAAAATACTATCCCCCAAAATAAATGTTGACAATATAAACACAATACAAATGGGCAACTTTTTCTCTATCAAAGCCAATATGAAGAGAATGAAAAGACAAGCTATTTGACATGAAAAGATAGGCTAGAGATTGGGAGATAATATTTACAAACCACATTTTTCACTAAAGGCTAGTGTCTAGAACATATAAAGAACCTTCAAAACTCAAGAATAGAAAAATAAACAATCCAATTAGAAAATGGCCAAAAGAAATGAATGGATATTTAGATGAAGGGGGTACACAGAGAACAAACAAGCACATGGAAAAATGTTCAATTTTTTTAGTCACCAGGCAAGTGCAATTTAGAGTCACAATGAGACAAGGCCACACACTTATCAAAGTAGCTAAAATAAAAAGTAATAATGTCACCACATCATGACAAGGATGCAGAGAAGATGAATCAAGTCATAAGTTGCTAGTGGGAATGTAACATGGTACAACCATTCGGGAAAACTGTTGGCACTTTCTTATGAAACTAAACATGTAATTTCCATACAACATAGCATTTGCAATCTTGGATAAATATCCCAGAGAAATAAAATGTATGCCCACATAAAAATCTCTATATATTAATGTTCATAGCTGTTTTACCTGTAATAGCTAATAATTGAAATCCCTACAGAAATTTTTCAACAAGCAGATGGTTAAATAGTTACATATATATAAAATACCAGTCAGCAATGAAAAGGAATGACAATTTGAATCAATTCCCAAGGAATTATGCTGAGTGAAGAAAACAGTCCCACAAGCTTGCATACTGTATCATTTCATTTACATGAGTTTTGAAAAGACAAAAATTTAACAATGGAAAAGAGATTACTTAGATAGGGATCAGAGCCAAACTGGTGTGAGAGAGGCGAAGGTCTTTGTGAGAGAGCAAGGTGTCTTTGTGGTGATGGGAATTTGCAGTACCTTTATTGTTGTGTTTGTGTTTCCCAAAACACACTTGTGACAAAATCGTGTACACCTACTATACACTCAAATGAGTATAAATAAAAGTGGGAAATCTGTATAAAATGGGTGGATTATATTTAATATCCTGATTGTGCTTATTGTACCATAGTTTTGCAAAAAGTTGCCATTGAGAACAACTGAGATAAGGGTACATGGAATCTTTCTATATTATTTTTTGCAACTGTATGTGAATCTACAATGATCTCATTAAAATACTACTTTAAAATTCACAGTAATTTAAAAGACGCAGGATCCCCACTGGCCAAATCTAGGACAATATAAGCATAAAAATACGATAATGATCCAAACTCCTTAGGTAATATAATTACCCGTGAGCTATATTGATACAAATAAATAAATAAAGAGATGAAAAAGCTTTTTCTTACTGTAGAATACCAACTAATAAAAAGCAAAAATTATGGATTTTAAACAAATGTATGAATTTTTTTAAGGAATGTGGTATTTACATGGTCTCTTCTTAAATTAGTTATTAACTACAAATGAAAAACAGTAACTTTATAGTAGAGAAGCCTGGAGGATAACGATGAAAAAAGGTCATCTAAAATCACCATTATTGGGAAAAATGCATCAAATGCCTTATAAGGTGCACATAGAAATCTATATCACTTACACAGTATTCCTGCCAATAATAATACTAAATCTAAATTTAATCACAAGGAAACAGGAAAATTCAATTAAATGACATTTTGAAAAGTGCTCCTACCACTCAAAATGCCAACAATGGAAAACAAGAAACTGCTGTGAACATGTTCTAGAACAAAGGACACTAAAGAGCCCAGATGACTAGATCCAGGATCTGTCCTGAATTGGGTCCTGATTTAGAAAAAGAGAACCATAAAAGAAATTATCGAAGGTGTTAAATATGGAATATGATTTAGACAAGAATTTCCTATCATTGTAATGTCTTTAATTTTCAAAACTGTACTTTATAAAAGATAACATCTTTATTCTTAGGAAATACACATTAGAATATTTATGGACAGAAGGATATGGCTTTTCTAATTTATTTTTATATAATTCAGTAAAATATAATTTTTATATGTAAATGTTCTACTTTGTATGAGGAGAAAGGGTAAACAGGGACAGAGGAGAGAAGGAGGAGGAGAGAGAGAAATTGGAAAGTTAGAAATTGTATTAAAATAGGAAGTGAGTAAGATATGTGGCATATGAG
Organism: Sturnira hondurensis; assembly: GCF_014824575.4. Lineage (NCBI taxonomy): Eukaryota > Metazoa > Chordata > Mammalia > Chiroptera > Phyllostomidae > Sturnira > Sturnira hondurensis. The sequence goes on along the minus strand of NW_028088227.1, from coordinate 6,865,241 downwards.
ACAATGCGATGTTATGCAACAATTACAAGTTCTGTTGCTGAAATATATCTACTGGCACTGACATGTTTTCAAGGATATTTTCAAAATGAAACTTACAAAAATGCATTAGAGAATAATTTATGTACAAACTCTGTACATTGTTTTAACAATGAGTTGGGGTGAAAATTAGCTATTATTTCTTTTTTCTTTTGCTTATATCTCTGCTTTAATTTCTCTGTAAGAAACATTTTTCTTTTCTAATAAAAATATTAAAAATTATCTTTTAAACAAAATACCTTTCAACATTTATATCCCAGGAACATTTATTATTTTTTAATGTTGTTCTAGTACAGTTGTCCCCATCACCCCAATCCTTTCCCCTGCCTTGCCCCCCCCTGATAATCAAGCCTTCCACTCTCCCCCTATCTTTGTCCATGTGTCCTCAATACACCTTCCATTCCTTGACTTTCCCCTTCCCCTTCTTTCCTCTGTTACCCTCTCCCCTTCTAGTCACTGTCAGTTTGTTCTTTATTTTGCTCACTTGTTTGTTCATTAAGTTCCACTTATAGGTGGGATGATATGGTATTTGCCTTTCATTGCCTGGCTTATTTCACTTAGCATAATGCTCTCCATTTCCATCGATGCTGTCATAAAAAAAAATTTCCTAGTGTATTCCTTTAATCTTTCATTTAACTATGGATGGAGATATCAAACTTCAGAGACCATATTTGGCAACTTACCAGTTTTAACTGGGATGGAATTCATTCTACCAGCTGTATTCAGTCTCCTCCTCTACTAGCATTTCATCTTGATTGACTTAAGCTCTATGGTGTGACTCAAAAATAGCAACAAAAAATTTTCTAATTTTCACATAAATCTCCATAGAAACTTGGCAATAGCTGTCAGGAGTACTAAATACACACAAATACACACATAACATAAAAATAAGCATTTAATCTAAATTATTTATTCCTGACATATACTCACAAACTAATAGAAAGCAATCAAGATTATTTCTTTTATGGAAATAAATTAAGGGTTGCTTAACAATGTGCCAGTATACTGTAAATAATTTCTCGTTGTATAATGTTAAATGATCCCAACCAAATGAGAGTTAAATAATCATTTTGGGGTAAATGAAAAATAATTCATACATTATATCTTATGAATATGTTAAAATTTTTAAGAGATACCAAATATTTGTTTATAATGGCATATTTTAGGTCAGCTGGGTATAGGAGCTTATTATAAAGGGATGCCATCTTCTTACCAAAAGGTCACAGTTGCATCCCCAAATGTACTACTTCTCCCTATTAATGATTTAAAGGTAGTAAGTTACAGAGCTATCAAGCTGTTCAGCAAATAATTTACATATGAAAATTTAAAAGTGGCAGTTCACTAAACAGCAGCAGAGTTTGATAAAGATATCGATTGACTCAAATTCAAGTTTATCTCCATAGAACCTCTCTAAATTGCAGTTTTATAAACTCAACATATTGTAACTCTCATACCTGGTTTATGGGAAATATATATACCCTCATCCTTTACACTGAATTATTATATTTCCACTAGGTAACTCTTAAACTGGAAATCCCTATTACAATAATTGATATAGGACCCTGTACCTTCCTTCTTGCTGTTGTTGAGAAGAGCAAATCATAATTGTTATTTGTTAGCAATAAGCAATGAACAACCTCTGTGAAAGTACCCTGATCATTTACTTTCCTTTGACTTTCTGAACCAATTAGGCAGTAATCTTGCATTTGCTTTTCTTCCAATAATTATGTCAAATTATATAGGACAAGGAAATGTATCTATTTCAGAGTATGCAAAACATACACACAATAACCTCATTTTAGGCAGAGTAATAGGCATATAAATCCTATCACTATTATTCATGCATAAGTAAGTGAAATTTAATGACTCTAATGAAATAAAAAGTTCTTAAAAGAATCATTTATTTTTATGCCAGACAATAGAGGAGACAGAAAAATTGAAAAATGAATCAAGTTAATAAAATATTATAGAAGGGAAATCTATTTTACAAATATGCTATGTAGCAAATGTGAAATATAGAATAGTTGGCATTTAATGTTGTCTATAAGTGGCTTGAAATATTGAATTCATTTTTATCTTCCCATAGAAATAGAAAAAAGTAGGTATAAGAATAAGAAAACCAGTAAAAATTATCATCATCAACTTTATTGAATACTGTGCATCAATTCACAATTATGGTTACTGATCAAAAGCAGGAAAGATAATGTTGACCGTGGAAAATGTCAACATGGTGAAAAAATAGTAAATGAACAACTGTGAGTTATCTTTTATGTTCAAATCCATACTTTAAACAAGGAATTGGGGTGGGGGAAGAAGTTAAGAAATGCTACATAACTCTCTTTAAATGTAGCAAATATTAACAGGTTCTGGGGGTACCAGTTCCTGCTTGGGGTGCAGCTCATGCTGCACATCAATTTCGGATTCTGTTTTTTGTCATATTCTTTGCAACATCTTTGCTTAGAAAGGGTGACTGCAATTCTTTATTCAATTATGAGTCCTCTCCTGTTTTTTTCTTACCATCTATTTCTGTCCTCATTATTCAAAAATATTCGTATACACATATCTTTTCCTCAGCCTGCTTTTCTAATGTGTGAAGCTATTTTATCACATAGCTAAACTTTATTTTCCCAATCAAATTAGCACTAGAAGATAACTTCCAATTCCTTCTATATATAGGATTTTTAAAAATAATCTAATAGTACTGTTTAAAATGTCACTACTCCCGATAATTATGACCACCCTGTAGTAATGACATCTTAGGACTGTAATTCTCAGTGGGTGATGAAAACATGATACCCCTCTATCAAAATCAACATCTCTTAAGTACTCAGAAGCATTGATTTTAGGATAGGAATGCAAAAACTACATTAAAGAGTACAGGTACAAAATCATAGACACTTTTCATTTTTATTTCAAAATTATAAATGTTAATTTTGTAGTTTTCTTATTCTCCTGTATTTCTAGTTTTTCTAAAGCTGTGAATGCCACCAGATTATATGATAAATATGAGAATTATTAGCATATTTGTTCACCCATTCATTTATCCAAACTTGAGAAAATTTTTCTCACATGTGTAACAATTAAAATTTTTTATTTTTCATATAAGTAATATCCTAAATTCTTATGGAAAGTAAATAAATTTGGTTTTGTTCAAGACTACTTGTTTCATATGCTCATAAAGAACTACATGATTAAAATCTTTCTTATATTGTTTGCCATATATGAGCTGTTCTTTATGTAATGCTGTTACTTTATTATTTTTAGCCGTTAAAGCACCATCACCATAGACATCCTAAGGCCTTTCTACTGTGGATGCTTCAGCTGCAAAAGATCATTTTCTGTGATAATGTACTTTTAGCTATTGCAATGCTTAGATAATACTTCACAGGCAAACTTTTGATTTACAGAACAAATTTATCCCCAGAAAAATAAGTAACTTGCCTAATGTCATATTGAAATGTATTTACTCACATTCCATTTTATTCTATTACACTAGCGTTTACAAAACATTTCTTATCAAACTATGGAATAAATTTCCAAAGTCAGTTTGCTTGATGTTACATTTTTTAGGCTTTCAGAGATGCTTGAAAGCAAGCTATTTAGAAATGCTTTGGGGACACAGAAAAAGCATGGATGTGCCTCTCTGTTTCTTTCCAGCGTGGTCCAGCCTGCAAAGGTTTTTAGGTGTTGGAGATAAACATTTTATTTTACATTAAATGGGAAGTCTTGAGAGGTTAAAGCAGGTGATTAATACAATGAGCATTAACCTTTGGGAACACCAGACAGTTTGTTGTGATGGAGAGGAAGAGGTCTCTTAACCGGATTAGACTTCAGGGGCAAATATTTATGTATTTTATGGGTTTTATGTATTTTATGTGATTCACATTGTATTGGAATCTAAGTAACTAAGTTTCAGGAAATTCTAAGTGGATTTCAGTTCTTTTAAAAATAATCACCTAGAGATTGGAGATGGTGTGGAAGTGGGGCTGCAGAGGAGGCCTGGGGGCAATAGCGGTCGGCTCCCTACACCTTGTGTGCCTGGGAGAGATGCCAGGGCCAGCCTTGGGAACTTTCAAGGGAGGTGACTAACCACGTAAGTCACCTAAAATGTCTTCCTGACTCTTGATACACAAGATGTATCTGATAGACTATTTTTCCTCTTAACATATATAAAAACATTGGTAGTTCTTTGTTTCTGCAATGGCAAAGATTACTCCCCCAAAGTAGTGAGTAACCCATTTAAAATATATGTAAAGAAATTATCAGCTTTTGAGTACCTGATCTATCCTAAAAATCTCATGTAAATAAATGTGTTTAAAGTAGAAATAAGTTATGTAAAACTTTGAGGGAGTGGCTCTGAAAATAAGGCTTAGGGAGACTAATACAATAAAAGAAAAGAAAGAGAGAACACAAGGGTTACAGTAATAATGGGAATGATAATAGAGAAAGGAGAGATGCAACTCTCTGTATCAGAAATTGTGTATAAATTACTAAGAGAATGGCATATCAACATTATTCTCTCTACACCGTATACTTTTTTTTTTCATTCAGTTTAGTCATACAACAAACACACCTTGAACTTTGGCTGTGAGCCAGAAACTGCCGTCATGCCAGTTACAGTGATGGAAGGAGAGTTGACACAGGCTTTCAGGGAGCTTTCATGATGTTAGGAGTACATGACAATAAACAGATAAAAATATTAAACAGAAATTTGACGTAAGAGTAGATATTAAAGTTGGGCATGGGAATAGAATGTGTCTTTAGGAACGAGAGCAGGGAATACTTTAGGTAATATTTATAAGGAAGAATTCTTTGAGAAGACAGTTTTTGACCTGAAACCAATTGTTCAAGAAAATATCATGGAAAACAGATTCCCCACAGGAATGGACAGGAAGGACAGATGCCTAAAGTGAGAATGAGGTGGTGTATTTGAGAAACACAATTCATGCCAGCTCTGGAGAGCAGCAATGAGGGAGAGAGTATATGAACAAGGCAAAAAGCAAGATCTGGACGTGAAGGATTCATCACCTCATCATGTAGAATTAGGTTACACTGCATTCTGAACAGAGTTACACATAAAAAAAAGTAGACCCAGACCCAGCTGAGTGGCTCAGTTGATTGGAGTTTTGTCCAGTACACCAGCAAAGTTGTGGGTTTGACTCATTCAGGTCAGGGCACATACCTAGGTTGCGGATTTGATCTTGGTCAGGGTGTATGTGGCAGGCGACTGATCTCTCTCTCTGTCTCTTCCTCTCTTTCTCAAATCAAAAAGCATATCCTCAGGTGAGGATTAAAAAATCAAGAAGTGATTATTATAAAAGGATAGTGGGTGTTTTGGAAGGAGAAGAGCCATTATTAAGACAGGAAAATGGAGGGACTTCTGGGATGCTGCTGAAGTTCCACCCCTTGATCTGGGTGATGGTTGTAAGAATATTCATTGTACAACAATTCACTGATCTACTTTCATTCTTTTGTAGTTGTTTTATTGTGCAACAAAAGGTTAGAAATGCCTTAATGAAAGTAGCTGCCATGTATAAGGTCTATCCAGAAAGTATCCAACCATATATTATGAAAAATAGAGACATTTATTGAAGAAGATACAAGATACAAGAAACATTGTACATCAGACAATGACACCTCTGTCCCCTTCAAAGTAGACACCTTGGGACTTCACACTGTTCTCCCAATTGCTATCACAGCTGCTCTATTGTATTTTCCCAAATCTCCTTGATGGTCTGAAATATCTTCTCTTTCAAATGTGATTTTAGTTTTGGGAAAAGCCACAAGTTACACGGCACTAAATATGGGCTGTAGGTGTGGGGGGCCCTGAATCACCTGGATGATTTGATGTTCACCAAACAACTCTGCCTGAGATGTGATGCATGAGCAGGCACATTATTATGATGAAGCTGCCAATCTCCAGTTGCCCATAGCTGCAACCTTCTGAATCATCTGAATAGTTTCCGCAGAGGAATGTTCAAGTATGATGCAGAATTTGATGCAGATTCATTGCTCTACTCAGTCATTTTGAATGTGATGGCCACACAGTGCACATGCTCACTCAGTGGCTTCAACTACCCGCCACTGACTGGTACAGTGAGTCGTCATTGTTCACACATGTGCATTCTAGTCCACTCTCCTTGGCTGCCAGTTTACATCTATGTCACGCAATCCATTCTTGTTATATTAATAATGGCTGGACTTTTTTCTGGACAAACCTCATATACATATTTCTTTTTGGATAAAATTATGTTTATAACAATGTTTGAAATATTATTTCCTAAATTGGATGTTGTTTGCTGGGGGGACAGTGAAATAAAATATTGATCCTTATGTTTTTCACTTTTACTGATTTATGTTTCAATCTGTTGGAAAATTCAGCTCCTTGTCAAGAAACATGAAAATGCAGACCATTATACCTAAGTCACTTCCAAACAAAGGTATTTGAAATTTTCTCTTCACAATGCAGTTTAAAAAGTCATCTTGACTGACTGTTATTCTTCCAAAAGGGAAAAATATCATAGAGTATACTTTTTAGCTGATAAGGCTTGTCAGATATTAGCCAAGAACATGTAGGGGCTGACCTCTATTTCAGAGTGCCTTTTTTTAAGTGATGAATTTCTATTTTAAAATAATTTTGTTTCCTGATTTCAACAGTGACAAATAGGACAGGAACTCTATGTCATATCAGGTTTTTCCCATATCAGGTAGTGCTATAGACTATATTCCAAGAGAATTAATGTGGCCTCTTTAAAAAAGGAAGTATCACGACTGTATCCACAGTGCAAACAGAATGTGCTCAGAATGAGCCATTTGCAGTAGAGAAGCAGAACAATGTTGTAATATAGATTCAAAAAGTAGGAAAAAATCTCTACATTATAGTTCAATCCTGAGACTGTCATGACAAAAAGAAGCCAATAATTTACAAGCAATTTTCAGAAGCAACTAAACCTGGATTTTATAACATTTGAATTCAAAAATGTTCTTTCTACCATTTCTTAAGTCTAAATGTTTTTTTTCTCCTTCATATCTACCAAGACGACAGCGTATGCAGTGTTCAAACGGAGCTGTACAGTTACGTACACCACTCTGCTATTTTTCTGCTTCTCAAATGGAGATTCAAATCCATACCCTTATAATACATGGAACACGATGGAGTAAATAAAATTTTTAATAATAACGCTATTCATCTTCCCATAATGTGACTTAGGATGTTTACTGGCAAGTAATTAAGGAATTTGCTTACAACGTTTGTCATGCACCTTCCCCATGGAAGGTAGTGTGCTGAGTATAAGGGCTAGTTTATTGCACAAGGACCATTGCATTTAGTAAAGACCTTCCATTCTAATAGATGATACAGATACATAAGCAAATAAATTAATGTAATAGGTGTCCTAATGTTAATGAAAAGCATGCTAATATCAAGATTGGGCATTTGGAGGGAGTGCAATTTATGCACTGCCATTAAGCTGACACCCAAAGAGTAAGAACTAGTCATATGAAGACAGTGGGAACAAGGCTGTAGGGAGAGGAAGTGCCATGTCAAAGACTTTAAAAACAGTGAGATTGGAGCGTGGCGAGCAGGGAAAGAGGCAGAGAATGTTGTGATGATGAAGGAGAGGCTGTCCCAGATCAGATCATGGGTGATCTTTCCTTTTATAAAGGTTTTGTACCAAAAGAGTGTGACATGGCTCTACACTCCCAGAGTGTAGTGCCTCCCTTCTAGTGAACAGTAAATTGTTGTCAGATTCATACTAAGATGCCACATTGTTTATGTAATAATTTACAAGTGATTCTAATAAATAAATTTTGCAGTGGAGATAGAGATTGGGTAAACAACATTCCTTTTCTTATCACCAAAAGGTTCCTGATTACCAGCCATACACACTGACCTTTAGAATATGGACCCAGCCCTCTTCTAAAAGTAATGAGTTGGCAATTCATTCAAAAGCGTGTATTTAGCACTTCTTCATGCACTCAGCAAAATCAGATCAAAATCCTAATTTGTATTCTCTCTCATGAATTGTAAAATATATTTTTCTCATTCAATTTTATATACATATATTCTCATACATGATATACACATATATAAACTCACAGAGAAAAATTTCAAAGCAGGGCCAGAAGGTGGGAAGGAGGGGAACTAGAGTGAGAGGGGGGCAGTTGAGTGTTTAGGAAAAGCTTTACCGATGGCCAGATATAGGAGAAAGGTATGAAGCGGCGCAGGTATAAATCCTAGGGATAACTAAGGATCTTAGGGAAGTGTGTTCTAGGCAGAAAAGAACAAGTGCAAAGAGTATGAGGTGAGATCATTCTTTGAATCGAGGAAAAGAAAGGTATAGGATTAGAATGTGGCAGAGTAGGCGGGAGTTAAGTAGCTTTCGAGGTAAAGGGTATGAAACTCAAGAGTGAATCCATCTATAATGTTCTCATCCAGAACAAACAAAAAATGAATGAAGCAGACATTATTGGTGAAGTCAGGATTTACTTTCATCTATAAACAATGTTAAGCCTTTTAGATACCAAGGTGAACATGTCATGTAACCATTCTCATTTTGCCATCTTTCTCCATGAAAATGAGCACCAGACAGGTTTGGCACCAAGGACTTGTGGTAAGAGAGCAGTGATAGGCTCTCTGGATTGAACTTGACCCTACACATGTTTGTGTTTAGGAAAGTCAGACCTTAGTTAATCATAGATGAGCTCTAGGCCAGCAGTGTCCAAAAGAAATATAATGCCAACTACATATGCAATTGGAAGTTTTCTAGTCACCACACTAAGACATGCAAAAATAAATGGGTGAAATATATGTGAATACAATATTTTATTTCACCCAGCTTATCCAAATATCCACAATGCAGAAATCACACTTCTCTCTTTCTCTATCCCCACCCTCTTTCCCTCCCTGTCCCTCTCTCTGTTACCAGTTCACCCTCTGTGCTGCTCATACGGAATTATTGTTGTGTCCTTCAATTTATCCTTCAATACAACTTTTCAAATGTAACTTCTATTTTGAAAATCAGTTCTTATCTGCTAGTCACCAAATTAGAATGAAACTACTTAGTTTTCAACTTTAAATCTTTTTCCCTATAATTCTCTTCTATTTGTGAAATGCACTTTCTTCATTTTCTTTGGTGCTTATATGTTGTTCAGAGCTATCCCTTAAGTATAGTTCGGCTTTGTCTTTATCCACTTATTTATTTTCTGTAAAGGTGCGTATTAAGCAAGGACTCACATGTGAAAACTTTTAAATACATAAACCCCTAAAATTTCTGGAGATTTTGATTTAATAGTACTGATGTTCAACTTCTTTATCTGTGTATTTGAAAAGACTCAAGACTAACATTAATGCTTATGTTGAACTGAGAAATACTGATCAAATAAAATCAATTGCAGATATATGTGCACCCTCATCCTACTCTTTTATGCCTCAGGGTATTTATTGATGAATCTTCTTTTGCTTGTAATTCCTCAAATCAGACACCTGTGAATATTTAGCTGGACTTTAGTATGAAGATGCTTACCTAGTTCCAGCTGGCTCAGCTTCATTACCTGTACCCAGCCTTTTGACTTAAAAAGCTCTCATTTTTTAGCTGGAAGATAAAAAGCAAAACTTATTCAGGGTAAGAGCCTTATTTATTTATTATTTTAATAAAAAAGTTAGTGGCAGTATACTTTACAATACAATTTTGTTGAATAAAAATCTTTAATGTGTTTACATTGGTATGCACCTGCTGTCTGGATTTTCTATGCTGTTAATACCTGTGCCATTGTATCTAATTTGTACCATCATAGAATTACATAAACATGTTTACATTAGTATTTCAATTTAAAAAAATGAATACCTTCCATTTGCAATAACTCAGTTTAATTTTTTAAATGAAAGCATTGAGTATATCTCATAATTCTAAAATAAATCTTTAGGAGATGTAGCTATTATCACATTATAACTCAAGATGTGTGCCTTGAGACTATTTTTTCATGATTCATTGGTAATTAATTACCTTCCAACATTTCCCATGTAATGATGATTTAACTTCCTAAGATATTGAAACCAGTCAATATAATTTTACCTCATAATACTGAACTGGTTCTATGAAAATGCAAATGAAAGAGCAGAGTATTAGGCAAATCAAATTTGCATGAATATGGTGTATGTGTATAAAATGATTCAGAATATTGGATATCATTATCTAATCATTATATTCATAGACCATAATAAGGAACAAGAGAAATTTGCCTCATAAAAGACATTAACAAAATGGAAAATTTTATAGGCAATTTATATCCTAAGTCCTAACATGGGCCTGAATGCCAATATCTATACAACTAAGAAAATAAAGGTAAAAACAGCATTTCTTTCAATATTCTGGAAATATAGGAAATAAAGAGGTTGAATATTTTTTAGATCTCTTCAAAAGGACTTGAAAATGCACAACTATTTTTCTTTTTTATTTAGGTGTTGGGATAACTCACTAAAGTGAACATGATTGTGTAGTATAGAAATATAGAGTGGTTAAGAATACATTTTTGAAATTAGATACCAGACGTTTGATATGTGGATTTGCTATTTACTAGTTATATCTTGCATGAAGTGTTTATAATGTGTTACCTGTCATTTTGCCATTGAAACAAATAGAAACACACACTTTTAATCTTTTTAAATTACTTTTAAAAATATAGCGTAAGTGTAGGGTAAGTCTGGCTCCCTCACCCAGATGTCTGGGTAACTAAGATAAGCAGTATTCCCATAGTCTTGAGACTGAGTCCAATAAACGGTATTCCCATAACTTCCATTACCTTGAGTGGGCCCATATGTGCAGAATCATGCTCTGTTATGCAGTATTTTGGCAGCCTGCAGGCTTTGTGTGCATTTAGTGTATAAGGGACTTGGGGGCTTCCCACCGTGCAACGTGCAGCTTGTGCTAGCCTGGCTCGCCCACCCTTGAAGAAAGGCATGTCTGGTGTTCCCATGGCTCCACAAATGTTCTTCCACCTGCCTGAATCCTGTGAATCTGCCTGGCCTTGACAGGTTGCAAGACAGTAAGCTTAATTCCTCTCATCTTAAATGATAAATAAGTGCATTTATTGGAAAGTCTTGCATATCAGCCAACACAGCACATTTCATAAATCAGATATTTAGAATGCTTACTAAATGCCACATTTAATATTTTTGAAAGTAGAAGTGCTAGAATACCTAATGCTAGAACACAAAGAAAACACTTAATATTTATTATTCAAAAGTCAAATGTTTAAAAAATTCCTCAGCAAGTTTTAAAAGAAAAAAATTGAATCTGCCTCTTGTCCTGGAGTTTCAAGATGTGAGCCCTTAATTTCAGCTCCTTGCTTTTATTTCTTTGTGCAAATTTGAACAATTTGCTAAACCTCTTCAAAGCTTAATTTCCTTCTGTAATATAGAAATAATAGCAAATTATAGCATAACTTTTTAATTTAACTAGGGTTAATTATAGAAAATAAAGAAAGGACTTTGTAAATGTGAGGAGGGCTCTTTATATAGTGTTCATATATACTTTAAATTTACTCATTAGAAATGTAATAAAATATACATTCTTCACTTTATCTGCAATTTACTTAATTTAAAATAGAAAAAATAAGAAAAAACAAATGTAGTGTTGAAAATTCCTTCTAAAGTTAATCATATTTCATTTCTACCTTAAACTTTTCTAAAAGCTTTGTATCATGTAGGTTTAAGAAATTCAATGGAGTAAAAATAGTTCTTATGTTAAGGTCTAGCTCTAAAATGTACCCATGTTATGGAATATTATATAGTACTAAGAATGATTTATAAAAAAATACCTGCGATTATTAGGAAATGAAAAAAGAGAAAATTCTCAGATTTTTAGAATAATATATTTTTTTAAGATTTTATTTATTTATCCTTAGAGGGGAAGGGAAGGAGAGAAATATTAATGTATGGTTGCCTCTCGTGAGTCCCCTGCTGGGAACTGGCCTGCAACCCAGGAATGTGCCCTGACTAGGAATTGAACCGCGATACTCTGGTTCACAGGCCTGCGCTCAATCCACTGAGCTACACCAGCCAGGGCCATATTTTTATACGAATTAATCAATTAAAATAGTGGTTCCCAACCTTATTGGCACCAGAGACTTTCATGGAAGACAATATTTTTGTGGATTGGGTTGGCGGAGCAGGAAAAGCTCAAGCAGTAATGTGAGGGGTGTCCAACGAAGGGGAGGTGGGAGGTTGGGGACCCCTGAATTAAAATATGCCTGTGTATGTAAATATGTATTTATGTCACTATAGAACAGAAAGGATATACACCAAGTGGTAGACAAACTGCCTCTGAGAGAACATACAAATAAAGGATTTTCACCTTTTGTTTTACATATTTGTGAACTGATTAATATTTTTAGTGAGATTATTTATACGTATTATTTGCATAATTGAAACACCAATAAAGGGAAAAATACATTTAGTATTTATTAAGGAAGAATAGTTACTTGAAGTTAATATCTAAATAATAGCTTATCAAGCCGAGTTCCTAATATTTGTCAGATAAAATCTCTGATATACTTGAAAAATCTAACCTCAAAGCTAAGTGATAAAATTTAAAATATATATTAAAGATTTTAAACATTCTACCATTATTATCAGTTAAATCAATATCAGGTTTTAAAAGCAGAAATATATTATTTTACTCTCTTTTTATGTCCACATGAACACTGTGGGGGCCAGAAGAGAGGTTCAGTTAGAACTATGAACATTAAACTATGTCTCCTTGCAAAATGAAACTTTCTTGTTTATCACCCTTGAGTCTACTGATATGTTTGTTTTAAAAAAACTTAAAGTGCTATACATCTACTATTATATATACATGTGGCATTTGATACATACTGTACATATATAGTATGTGTTCTTAAACAGATTTCTTAAATAGATTTCTACTGTTGCAGAAAACAACTCAGCCACTTTCAGGTGTATGGAGTGGAACTTTATTTACCCGTGCGGACCCAGAGGAGGCAGTCGCCAAATTCTGGGCCCTGAGCTCAGGCAGGGGCTTGTTTATATAATGTGGCATGTGGAAGCGATTTTACTAAGCCTAAGTGGCAGAGACAGGTTTACAGAAGCAAGAAAGAAGGGCTGCTGACAGGGTCATACAATGTTCTTTTGTTCTTAGTTTCTAGTTACTTAGTTGCTCTCCCCTCCTTATCTTAGTGGCTCAGCAAAGGGACCGTGTCCTTCTCACTTGTCCAGTCTTGTCTTGTCTTCTGCTACACTACCACAAAGAATGATAAATGGTTAACTGCCTTACTTGGTAACTGATGCCCTATCAAGTTCTTAAAATTGAATGTAGTTTAGGCTTTCTGCCTTTATAATCTTTCAATTTATATGTAAGTATATAATTTATACATGTGATTAAAACATTTGTGTGAGTTTGAACTTTTATTTTGTTTCTATCTAAACTGACATGGGAGACTGAAAAATCATAGAAGGAAGAGGAATAGCTTATTGGATACAAATACGAAAATGATGCTTTATTAAAGTTCTGGGTAGATACGTAATTTTGCCTTCAGATTAAACAACGAGAATAATTATGTTTCAGTAAAACCCTGCCAGAGGTAGTTTCCTGATTACAAGAAACTGTTGAGCTGACATCATGACATATGGTAAAGAAATTAAAAATTTTTAACCTTCCAGGAATTTCCCCTTATTCCACTGAAATAGACCCAAAGCCTGTTTAAGTGATAACAAAACATTTTTTATGAAATTATTAAAACCGTAATCAAGTTACATGAAATTTGACTTTTCATTCTTCCCAAAGCACTTTTATTAAAGTTTCAGTGCAAGATTTCAGAAGCTAAGCTCAGGTATTGACAGTGCTTCTATTTGTTTTTTTTCTCATATTCATTCACCCGAATATTTATTTTCTTTTCTAATTTCCACATAAAACATATTTTGACTGAGTCTTTGTACCAAGAACTGCTTTACTTGCAGAAATTAAAACGCTTCTTTGAAATTTCTACATTCTCACTGCAGACAACTGTAATTGAACAATAATACAGAAAAAAATCCTGCATTATAATAAGGTTAGGCAGCCACTGAATATAAAAAAAATCTGATTTATAAGGCAAGGAAGTTCAAAGGAAACAAACCCTAAGAAAAACCATAGAGTAAAAAATAAACTAAAGAGCAGGGTGTAGGCAAGGAGAACTACATTGCAATGTTAACTAGAATAATCACAGTATACTTCCAAAAGAAGAGGTGTCAAATGAGCGAGACTTGAAAGAAGGAACAGACATACATATATCTGAAGGAAGATATTTCCAAACAGAACAAGGAGCCAGTGCAAAGATCCTTGAGACTGTTAAGATAACTCAGGGAAGCCTTGTGTGATGAATGTGCTTTGAGAGGAAAGAAGAGTAGCAGGAGATGGAGTTAGTAAGGACACGGGGGGGCTAGTTAGTGTATGCTTTTCAGGCTGTTGTAAATACAGCGAAGTACCACTTAACTACAGGGATGTAGTCTAAGAAATGCATACTTAGGCAATTGCATCCTTGTGCAAACACCGTAGACTACACTTACACTAACCTATGTGGCACAGCCTACTACACACCTAGGCACAAGATGTGTAAAGCTGTTGCCAGTGTAGTGTGGCGTGTTGTTTTACCACAAACTTTTTTTAAGTAGAAGAATATATTCTAAAATTAGTAGAAGTAGGATATAGTAAACACATAATCCAGTAACATAGTTACTTATTATCTAGTATTACATAATGTACATAATGGTAAGCACTATACTATCATATGACTGTCAGCATGGTAGGTTTGTTTATACCAGCATCACCACAAATACATGATAATGCACAGCCCTCTGATGTTGCAACAGCTATGACATTACTAGGTGATAGGAATTTTTCAGCTACATCATATAGGTAGTCTGTTGTTGATGGAAACATCATTGCGTGGGACATGACTTTATGTTGGTTCTTATTTGTGGATCCGTTCTAGGGTTTTGCACAAGACTAATATGACATTTGCCTGTATTTCAAAATAATTACTTTAGGAGATTGGCTGAGTGTAGACTATAGGGGCCCAAGGATGGAAGCAGGGAGATGATGTAAAAGGTTTTGGGGGGGCAACACAACTCCTGCTGTGAAGGTCACGTGTGACACACATGCACCTCCTTTCCCTTGCGGACTCCTGACTTGGTCGGTGCTGGGCCATGTCCTCACTGGGCCACTGAGGCAGTGCTAGTGAGGCTGAGTAAAGAAGCCAAGCAGTAAGTGAAGGGCAACAAGTTTGCCATGGGCTCGGGCTTTATTCCTCCTAATATGGACCTGGCTTACTTTGTAGATCAAAGACTATTTGATCATCTGAATTTGGAAGCAACAGTGAACAGGGGCAACACGGAAGGCATGCGCTTTGCCTGGGATGAGACATTCACTAGTTGAATGGCACCGTGTTCTTACTTTACAGATGCATCTGTGGCAGAATAGAACCTCTGCTGATTTATTTATGCTAGACTGTATGAAATTAAATGTTTTCCACAATGTTAGATGAAAGAGGGGGTGAGTGGCTCAGTGGGAACACAAAGGACCATATGGACATTAGTATGCAGAAGTGAGGCATGACTTGGAATTCTGGGCCTTCCTATGATGACTACCATAAACAGATGGAAGGGCCTATTTATTCTCCCTGGACTCAAGGCTGAGTGTGGTGGTCAGGCTGGAGACGCTCCACACAGAAGAGATAAGCTCTCTCTCCCTATACGTGTGTGAAGAGGCAGAGGAGTCTGGGCAAGTGGTATCTTTAACCTTATGCTTAAATGCTATGATTCTGGACAAAAATGCTCTAGGGTAAGCTTGTCTCATATCCTATATGGGCTTCAGGATATTAAGTTGGTGATAACAGTTTCAACTGCTGTTCCAGAAGAAATCTCTTTACCATAACTAATCAATAGCATGTGTCACCAGATAAATGGCTATTTATCTAAAGCGTTTGCTTCTTTAATACAAAAAAGTAAGTTGGTTAGTTAGCCCTTACGATAGCAATATGCCCACCAGATGTATTCATAGCTATGATGTGAGATTTAAATGTAGGGGACTTCAGAGATGTCTGAAAAACACATCTCAGGCTCTTCCAATGCTTTGTAAAAAGTCATACAAAAGACAAGTCAGTATTCCTTGTCTCTACTACCACTCAGAAAGAGGCATGCGGTTTTGTTGGATTTGGTGGATTTTTCGTGGATTTTGAATGCAGAATATAATATATTTGGTACATGTTATCTTGTACTTCACCGAGTGGTCCCTGTGGTCCCTGATATTTTAAGTACACACATGGCCTCCCATACATAGTTATTACAATATTATCTGTTATATTCCCTATGCTGTACTTTTACATCCCTGTGACTGTTCTGTAACTACCAATTTGTACTTCTCAATACCTTCAGCCTTTTCACCCAGCCCTCCAGGCTCTCTCCCCTCTGGCAACCATGAGTCTGTTCTCTGTATCCATGTGTATCTATTTCTATTTCTGCATGTAAAACGGGACATTTTCAGATCTTAAAATTATCCCTTGATATCATTATGCATCAATTTATTTTCCATCTTTTACACTAGAAAGGAAGCTTCATGAGAGCAAGAACTCTGTCTTGTTCACTGCTTTATCATCCATTAGCTAGAACAATTTTGGCACATTGTAGGAAATTTTACTGTGTATATATACTTATATATATATATATGTATATATATAATTTGTATATATATATATATATATAGTGTGTGTATGTGTGTGTGTGTGTGTGAAACTAAAAAATAATAGAGTTCTGGTTCAAGATGATGGTTCAGGAAGATCCAAAACTCACCTCCTCCCATGGACACATTGATTCTATAAGTACATATGGGACCATTTCCTCTTAGTGAAACATTAAGTCTGACTGAGTGATAACTACACTGTGGGAAAAGAAGAAAATCATATCAAAGCAGATGAGAGAGGCTGAGACACAATCTTGCCATAAATCCCTCCCCCAAAGCAATGACCCACAACCAGGCAGAAACACAAACTGTGGAGCTTCTTTCTGGGGAGTGAATGTTCCCAGACCTACATTGGACACTTCAACTTTTAGTACCTGAGCCTGAGAGATGATCCCCCCAAAACTCTAAAATTTAAAATTAGCAAGTCCCAAAACCCAGGACCCACAAAAATGTCAGGGAGACAGCTCTTCGAGGGCCCACGTCCTCGGACTTACCATCTCATGACCCAGCTCACAGGTACCCAATCATACCCAGACTTAAGGTGAACCAGGCTCACCTGCTTGTATTAAAGTGTTAACCGGAGGGGCAGGCATCTGATTTCATACACAGATCTACAAGCCTGCAGGAACACTCTCTGGGATTGGAGACTGGTGTGTGCCCACCTCCTGCTCTCCTTTTGCTATGCATCAGAGTACTAGTGTATCCCAGAAAAAAGCTTGTACATGAGTCTGATCCCCCCGATCTTTGAGACTGCAACTGAGGGGATGCCTCTTTACTGCCTGACTCTGGAGGCCAGAGAGCTTATG
The DNA here is from genome assembly GCF_014824575.4 of Sturnira hondurensis. Taxonomy (NCBI): domain Eukaryota; kingdom Metazoa; phylum Chordata; class Mammalia; order Chiroptera; family Phyllostomidae; genus Sturnira; species Sturnira hondurensis. Next base: position 6,847,666 of record NW_028088227.1, on the reverse strand, counting down.
GTTCTGGTCCCATAAGACTGCAGTAATCAGTGGTACCCAGAAAGACACTCATAACACTGTCTGGTGCATTGATTTTTGTGGCCGCTGTTAGGGGCTACTTGTACATGGCCTGGCTTTGGTGTCCAGTGAGACTTATGCTCATGGGTCCCAGAGGACTATAACCAATGGACAAAAACTGCATAAACAGCTGCCAGCCCCAGGGCACAGCAAGAGGCAACAGATGAAGGAGCTCAGTCTTGATGTGAAGGCGACACACTAGTTAATCATCATGACTGTGGCCTGAGGGGCAGCCTTCTAATTAAACCCATCTTGGGGCTGACTATCGTCCTTTCCAGTGACTTCAGAGGACAGGTGATATCTTCACATTCTCCCTTTGCTCCTCACATGCCCCTCAGGTTAGCACTCCCAGAGTGCCAGTACCTCTTTCAGGTGACCTTTACATGGCTTTGGTACCCTGCTTTTTATACCTGGTACCCCAGTTTTTACAGCCTCTGCCCAGAGGATGCCCCTTGACTGCTTGGCTCTAATAGCCAAGGACACTTGCATTTTTGTGTTCCAGGGGTCTGGCAATGACAGATGGCTTTTGGCGGGCTGCTACCTACAAGGCACGTATGATAGCAGGTTGAGGCCCACTCCCCTGTTCTTCTACCAAGGAGGTCTGTATGCTTGTCCTGGAGTTTCTGCCTGTAGGGCGGGCTTCAGCTTTGGTGCACAGCTAGTGGACCACAGAGCTACAGGGAACACAGGCTGTGCATGCCGTTGTGGCAGTCTCTTCTGTCTTGCTTCAGCTCACGGGTATCCTCCAGAAAAGAGGTCATATGCTTTTATGGAGGCCCAGTCTTTGTAACTGCCACCCTGGACACACCACCAAATTGCCCCGGGGCCTCACAGACGATATATTTTCATATTTTTAAAGCTTCTGCCTGAGGGTTTTGTTTTCAAATAGCCTGAGTCTAGGTGCTGAGATCTGATCCTCCACCACTGTGGGGCACCGATAGGTCTTGGCACATCCTCAACTACTGAGGGAATTTTAAAATACAGTAGATTGCTTAGACAAGCACGCAGGTTTGAGAGATCACAGAGGGCTGGGCAGAGCTGAATGACAAGTTTCACCTCCTCCATGAGGCCAATCCTTCAAGAATACGAGAGGTGGTTGTTTCATCTACTATATAATCACCAACACAGAGAGTCAACAAAATCAGGAAATAGAGTAATGTGTTTCAAATGAAAGAAAAAGATGAGACCTCAGGGAGAAAAAAAAACTTAAAGAAATAGAAATAAGTAATTTGCCCAACAGAATTAAAAGTGACGGTCATAAAGGTGCTAACTGCACTCAGAAGAAAAGTGGATGAACACAATGAGACCTTGAAAAAAGAGATGAAAATTATAGGAAAGTACCAAATAGAAGTCACAGAGCTGCAGCATATAACAACTGAACTTAAGCATATACTAAGGACATTCATCAGCAGACTACATGAAGCAGAAATAAATTCCAGTCAACTTGAAGCCAAAAGTTATGGGATCATCTCAAGAGATGCAGGAAAATTATCTGACAAGGTTTAAAACCTATTTCTGATATAAATGCTCAAAAAATGGATCTAGAGTGGTTGTGCATCAACATATTAAACGCCACACATGGCAAACTCACAGACAACACTGCACTCAATGGTGCAATGGTAAACACCTTCCCTCTAAGGTCAGGAGCCAGACCAGGATGCTGACACATGCCACTTTTGTTCAATATCGGAATCCTAGGCAGAGAAATTAGGCAAGGAAAAATTTTTTTAAAAATCCACGTTCAAAAGGAAGAAGTAGTATAATGGTTAGAGTTAGCAGATGAGATGAAATTATATGTAGAATTCCCTGAAAGCTCCATCAAGATACTGTTAGAGGGAGCAAGTGAATTCTGTAACACTATAGGATACAAAATATACAACAATCTTTTGCATTTCTGTACACTAATAAAAACTATTAGAAAGAGAAATAAAGAAAACAATAACATTTATAATTGTATCCAAAAGAATGAAAAAATAATAAAATGGAGGAATAAATTGAACCAAGGAGGTAAAAGGCATGTATATTGAAAATTATGCAGTACTAATGAAAAATTGAAGAAAACAAATAGGTGGAAAGACATTTCATGCTCATGATTGGAAATACTGATAGTGTTAAATCGTTCACATTACCCAAAGCAATCTGTAGATTCTGTAAAATGTCTGTCTAAGTTCCCATGGTATTTTTTACACAAATAGAACAATTAATTATAAATATTAGGAACCACAAAATACTGCAACTAGCCAAAGCAATCTTGAAAAAAAGGAGGAGGCCTCATGCTCCTTAATTTCAAATAATATACAAAGCTATACTAATTAAAGCAGTATGGTATTGGCATAAACACAGACAGATCAATGGAACAATATAGAGAGCTCAGAAATAAACCCACAAATTAATAGGCAACTACTTTACCACAAAGAGGCCAAGGATGTACAATGGGTAATGGGCAATCTCTTCAATAAATGGTGTTGGGAAAACTGGACAGCAGCATGCCAAAGAATGAAACTTGACCATTATCTTATAGCATACAAAAACTTAACTCAAGATAAATTAAGGACCTTACACATAACCTGAAACTATAAAATTCCTAGAAGAAAGCATAGGTGGTAAATTCTTTGACATTGGTCTTAGCAATGATTTTTGAAACCTGACACCAAAATCAAGAGCAACCAAAGCAAAAAAAAAAAAACAAACAAGTAGGACCATATCAAAATCAAAAAGCTTCTGCAAAGAAAACCACCAAGAAAATTAAAAGGCAACCTACTGAATGATATATACAACTCATGTATCTGGTAAGGGACTAATAATGTCTAAAATACATATTTAAAAATGCATGTAACTCAATAGCAAAGAAAAAATCTGATTAAAAACTGGGCAGAAGGTCTGAATAGATTTTTCCAAAGAAGTTTTACAGATGGCAGTAGATATAGGGAAAAATACTCATCATCACTTATAACCAAGGAAATGCAAATTAAAACCACAGTGAGGTATCAACTCACACCTGTTAAAATGGCTATGATCAAAAAGACAAAAATAGCTTGTGCTGGCGAGGATATAAGAAAAGGGGACCCTTCTGTATGGTTGATTTGAATGTGAATTGGTGTAGCCACTATGGAAGATAGTATGAAGTTTCCTCTAGAATTAAACAATGAAACTACTATATGATCCAACAATTTCACTTTTGGATATTTATCTGAAGAAAGTAAAACACTAACTCAAAACGATCTATACACTCCATGTTCATTAAGCATTAGTTATAACAGCAACAATATGGAAACAATCTAAATTTTGATGAATAGATACATGGTAAAGAAATTGCTGTATATATTAATTATTCTCAGCCATAATAAAATAAATCTTGTTTTTAACAACCTAGATGGACCTTGAGGGCATTACGCTAAGTGACACAAATCAGAGAGAGAAAGAAAAATACTGTGTGATCCCTTTTACATGTAGAATCTAAAAAATTTTTCTGAGATCAGAAATAAGGGAAGGATGTCCAGGGAAAAAATTTTTCTGAGATCAGAAATAAGGGAAGGATGACCTACAACTGTTTGTTGAAGGTCTCAGTGAAAGGGAGTTACCTGAAATGTATGTTCTAGATCTAATAGCCTGCATTCTCCAAATAGCACTTTCCTTTTTCCGCAAATCTTTTCTTTAAATTCCTGTATTTCTTTTATTACATGTGTATTTAGTAATAGCTTCAATCATCATTCTCCTTTATTCTGCTTAATATAGTAATGAGGGGGAAAACTCCAGTAGAGAAAAGTAAAAGAAACAGTGGGTAGGACTTTCTCCAGATAAATTATTTCTAACATTTTGTAAGAATCAAATAAGGAGAATTAGGCTTGTTATAAAACTCTACATAAATATTTTCACATTCCTCTTAGCATTCTGTTCTGTGAATGGTATTACCTAGAAATTTTAATAAACTAACATTTTAATAGTACAATTAATATTCAGTTAAAAATTTTTACCCTTTCTGAAATTGTTTTAGTTCACAATTACAAGGCTTGCATAGAGTAATTAATCAGCTACTTTTGAATCCATATTATATGACTTCTAACCTCTGATAATGATTGTTCTACTACCTACCATGAACAATGTTTTCTCTAGGCCTAATTTTACCTTTATTGAAATTTACTCTAATTCTGCATTATTCCATGGTAGTATATTGTAACAGCAAACAGTAGATCAATTTTTATTGTATTTTCAGTAATAATGATAGAACCTTTCAATTTTTCAAATAACATAGTCAAAGCACTCTGTAAAGCAATTTTAAAATAGAATAGGGCTTTTATGATAGAATATGATATACTGAAACAGCTCCCAGAATATTATTTCATTCTGTACTGAAATACTAACCTTATTTATTATTTCTAAGCCTTGGTGAGTTCTTTTAACAATATCTAAAGTCAATATCTGAAGTTCACAGGAGTCTTGCCGTGTGGCTTGCACTATTCTTCTGATGTTTCTATAGTCACACTTATGGTAAATTATGATAAGAGCATTAATAATAATAATATCAAATAGCATTTTTGTGAGCCTACTATGTACCAGATGGTGTGCTAAACATTTCACTTTTATCATTTTATCATAATACCTACTGTGGAATTGGTGTTAATATGTCTATACAGCTTAGGGAAGAACAGGAGCCTATGATCATATAGCTGGCAAGTCAAATAAATGGGATTAAAATTCAAGAGTGACTCTGTGCTCTGTAATTACACCCACCCTTTACAGCCAGGATAAGATGTAGGTGCACAAATATTCATTTATCTTATAACCAAATATAGTCCTTGATTGTGGCCCTTGAAGTTGTTAGTGAGATAATAAATCTTGTTTAATGAAAGGAAACATTTAATAAAAGGAAGCCTATGTCTGGATAACTCCGGTGTTAAGCACATGATAGTATTGACACTATTGTTGATTTTTGTCCAACAGATGACTTGTACTTTGTCATTTATACATTACACTGACTAAAAATATGCACATTTATTGGGTTTGGGTGAACCATTAAATTCATCCTCACAATTTTAAGTACAGGTTTGATTGTTACTGTCATGATTAATCAGATTATATGGAATTTTTAAGAGTGCATGGAAAATGTTCTAATGAATGGATTAGTCCATTTCTCCCCATATGTGGTGTCCTTCAAATCTCTATTTATTGCCCTAAGGTGGTGGTTAGTACCTCCCAGGAAATGGTGTCCTGACTCTATCTCCAGCATTCCTACAGTCACGAAGGTTCTTGGAAAAAAGCAGTCACACAGCACTTAATTCTCAGAGCCTTCAGGGATTCCAATATAAAAGAATATTCTACTATTATAAAATAAACATTGGACTGGTTTATTTATTTCAATACTGTCATGGATGGCCACCTTCCCAAAATGAAGATTTTTCTCTATCTTCTTTCACACTTCTACTGGACTAGAAACCCTGTTGGAGAAGAATCACATAAATATGCAAATCAGCATATCTATGTTTGGATGACATTCTCCAGCATTGTGTTTCTAATCAGCTCTATTGCCCATTTTTTAATGCTACCCCCCCTTTGTGTACTGTGAAAACATCACATCTAATCATTAAACACTATTCACATTCTCATTTTTTAGAAGCACATTTTCACTACTTCCTTACCTGTACCAAATTCTGGCTCTTTTATGTGGATGCTGCTTTACTCAGGCTGTTCAGCATGTGGGCACCATTTCATTAAAAAATTCAATGCAAAACTTTGATTCAAGTAACATATACTCACACTACCTCATTGCTTCTTCCATCCTTTTGCTATCTTAATTACCAATCACTACACTGCTTAACTCCTGACCACTGTCCTACATTTTGAGGACTTTATTATGTGATTAATCTTCTTTCTACATATAAATTCCAAAGAACCTAATGATCATATAAATGAACTTTTTTTTTCCACCTAGCACTCATAGTTTCTTGACATCTTCATTGTTAACGTCATTATCTTATTTGATCTGAATAAGAATGCTCCACAGACATTCTTTATAATTAGCATAAATGCACACAATGTTCTCTTCATAAAATTTGTTATAAAGAGAGCAATTAGAAAATTAAACAAATGGGGGAAAAACCTCTCAAATATCTAGTTCGAACTGAGGGAGAATGAAAAGGAGATAGATTTTAAAAAGCAATCTTCTTTCTAGCAGTTACTGGAATTATTTTTTTAAATTTTAGAACTAAAATAGTAATTTTTAAGCCTCTAATGTATTAACACTTTCCATTTTTGCAGACATGTAGCTTTGGGTGTATGTGTGTTTTCTTGTTTGTGGAAAGGTGCTACTTTTGACATCCTAGACTGACTATACACCTGGAAATTAGCATCATGTCTTTTCTGACTCTCGCTCATTGACTCCCAGTGGACATTCAGTCTCTTTAGTTTGTTTTAACCACTTGCAATCTGAGTGCTCTTGGGCTGCTTGCTTAATCTTTGTGCTTCAATGAGTTCATCTGTAAAATGAGTTAATGACGGCACCAACTTTGTTTGGTGTAAGGACGAATTCAGTCAGAACAATAAGAACAGTTCCCGACACATAGTGGTCACTAAATAAAACTTAGCCATTTTATTAATCGTATTATTTATATCCCTATTATCAATCCATTATTATTTTATCTATTATCCAAATTAGCCCTTCCTCATTTCTCTTCATTTTTTAACTAAGATTCTTCATTGTATGCTCTCTTCCTGGTATGTTCTACTGTTCTGTTCATGTTACCATTTTCTATACCCTTAAAACAAAATGCCAATAATAAACCAATCCCATAAATATGTACTGTGTTTCTCTACTCATACTTTTGAGTGCTTCTGAAGAAAAATCATGAACAAAAATGGCTAGAGTCATTAGAAAGTCATGGTTCCTTACATCAGCTCCCAGTTTAACACTTTGTGGTGATTCTGTGATAGGTCACTAGTCAACTCCTTCATTATTCCCTTGGGTGACTAGTATAAATCTGCACTGTCCTCCTCAAGTCTCCTTTACCGTCTCATTCTTCCACATTATCTAGTGAATATATTTTTTTCTTACTGCACAACATAAACTAAAAATAACTGGATGTCAACATGCTGAGTTTCCTAACATCTCTCATTTACAAATTCATCTATACTTGATCTCGTATATGCTTCCTATTTTCCCTGACATGGAGGAAAATTCACCCCTACATCTATTGCAGTCTAAGGCATCCATCTGGTTTTATTTTATCCTGGCTTCTCCTAGCTCTTCTTGGAAGCTATTTATCACTTAGGTCTGATTTTTTTTCTTGCCTCAGAATAAACAGACCCAGTGTATTCCATTAAGACAAGAAAACAAAACAAAAAAAATCTTTCTCCTAGCTTTTAACTCCCCGCTACAGCTAAACTCTCAGCAAGTGAATTCTGTGTTCATTGCTTTCATTTTCTCAGGATTAATCTACCCTTTAACCCAGACCATGTTGTGTTCTACTTACCGATTCATGAAGCTACTTTTGTTAAATGAGTGTATTGAACCATTATTTGTAATGATGAGTAACCTCTAATAAACATAATTGAAAGTTTGTGTTTATATCTGTGTCTGTCTACATTCATCAATCTGTCTTGGGCCTTGTCCTCTAGGGGTTATTCAAATTCATTTTAGGAAACAAAATGAACAGCCTATAGAGCAAACATACAAGGTGCTATATTCTCACATCTGTCTCCTTTGACTGCAGGGAAGCTCAAGGGTAACCAGAAATGATATGTTCTCATCTCAATCTAATGTGGCCCATGGATATTTCTGATGCTGCTTTAATGAACTAGCATTTTTTCATATTACATTGGTAATTTTAAAAATTGTATACATTAGGGCAACTTTCTGTAGTATGGTCCCCTTTGGCTTATTTCATCTATGTCATTATAGAACCTTGTAATAAATATAGTGGCTGTTAGGCTCTTCCACTGGGTTCTTGGGGGTTATGCAGAACCCTGTTAATTGCTACTGCAGTGGGGAAGGGCCACAGGTGGAGAGAGTAGGGCTGTGTGAGCATTTTTCCAATAAACTCCAGAAGCACCACCTTCAACCAGAGTTATTCCATCGTAAAATATATTCCAAACATGTTTCGCTTCTCCATACATTTTGTTCTTAAAGTTTCCATGGTCAAATTGCACAGAGGCTTTGGCATCTGACACACCCAGGATTTATTTTTCTCTCTCCCACTTTCTGGCTAAATTACTTTTGAACTTCTTTCTTTTTTTCTTATCCCTTTCTAGGGGCTTATAATTTCAAATTTCAAGGTTGCAAGACATATGCAGCATGTAAATAAGAGCAATAATCACTTTTATTTACAAATTTATAAGGTCAGTGACATTATCTGCATTCTATAAATAAGTTATAGTTTTAAAGTATTATGTACATGAGATTTCCTCATATTTTTAGCACTATTTATTGAAAGGGCTTTCTTTTCACCATTTTATGTTTTTGGCTTCTTTGTCAATAATTATTTCCCCATATACATGTGGGTTTATTTCTGGGTTCTTAATTCTCCTCCATGGGTTTGGGTGTCTGTTTTTCTGCCAACATCATGCTGTTTTGATTACTGTCATTTTGAAGTGTAATTTAAATTCTGGGAGTGTGATACTTCCAGCTCCATTCCGTGGTTCTCTGGATTACTTTGGCTATTAGAGATTTTTTGTGTTTCCAGATGCGACAACATGGGTGAATCTCGAGAATCTCATACTAAATGGAATATTGGACAGAAAAATTTAAGAGCCATGTGCTTTCATTCATAAGTGGAATGTAAATTTGAAAGCAACAAATGAAAAACACGAACTACAAATGAGAGCTCTTAAATGCCAAAGGGAAGGGGGTGGGGAAGTAAAGGGTAACAGGGGTCAAATGTGTGGTGACAGAAGATCTGGCTTTGGGTGGTGGGCACACAGTGCAGTAGACAGGTGACGTACCATGGAATTTCAAACTTGAAACCTACATAATTTTATTAAATAATGTCACAAAAATTAATTTAAAATGCTGCGATGCTAAAGATGACCCAGCTTGCCATGGATGGAACTGAACCCAGATGCATCTGACACCCAGGTCCATACTCTGAAATAAGGTGTCATACTTGGTCATTTATGTAACACAGTAAGTGTCAGGCCAATGGGGAGTAAGAAGGAGGTCTAACAAAATGTGTTACTTAAAAAGTTCTTATTTAGAATGAGTATATTACTTACATTTATAAAATGGCTTAAATTTTACATTGTTTTTCTATGGTCATATTTATATTTGAAGCTTAAACTACTCCTATAAGGGAGACAGAATAGATACTGACATCCTCATTTTACAGATAAGCATCCAGACATTTGTGTAAGTAAAAAGACTTACTAAAACATAATTAGTAAGTGGCACAATTATATGAGTTTTTGCGTTTTCCCTTCAATGTCAAAATGATATATGAGAAACAAACTTTGTATTCCACAGAAGGACAATATTATAACACAGAAGAACAATATTATAATGTAGTTCAAACCATTCTTATTTAATACCACTTAGTTGTATTAGTTTGAGAAAATCTTACTTTATCTCTTCATTTCCTATTAGCTTTAGACATCCTTCCCTTCCATTTCCACTCCTTCCTTCCTTCCTTTTTTGAGAAACAAGTATCATTAGTTAATGCTTAGATGTGAAAGGAAACACAGGAGACTTAAATTTAAATAAGCATTCTCTGAATGTTAACTAGTTTTACCACAATCTCAGTATTATAATATTTTCCTCAATCATTTATCCTTTATTAAATGTCCCTTGTTACAGACCTTAAACAGTGCTCTGCTGATTCATATGTATTCTGACTCACTGTGATTTAGAGGACAGTAATAATTATTATAATTATGGACCTCAAAAAGGATTCTGTTATAGTAGTTTCAGATATTTACTGAATAGAACAGTAGATGAGGAGAATAGGGAACCTGAGTGCACTGTTACTGGGAATGAAGACTGGTGCAGCCACTGTGGAAAATAGCATGGGATTTCCTCAAAAAACTAAAAATGGAATTGCCTTTTGACCCAGTGATTCTGCTGCTGAGATTATACCCTAAGAATCCCAAAACACCGATTTCAAAGAACCTATATGCACCCCTATGTTCATGACAGCACAATTTACAATAGTCAAGTGCTGGAAACAGCTTAAGTGCCCATCAGTAAATGAGTGGATCAAAAACTGTAGTACATTTAGACAATGGAATACTATGGTACATAAACTGTGGTACATTTAGACAATGGACAATTTCACATCTAAGCAGAAAGAAAGAAAGAATGCCTACCTTTCTTGATAGCATGGATAGAACTGGTGTTCTGTTAAGTGAAATAAGCCAGGTGGCAAAACATAGGTAGAATATAATCTCACCTATAATATGAACCTAGTGAACAAAACAAACAAATGAGCAAAATAGAATCAGAGGGATGGAAATAAGGAACAAACTGACTGGGACTTGAGGGGAGTGGGGGACAGGGGTTAGGGAGGAAAGAAGGGTAAGGGACTAAGGAACTGTATAAATGGACAACATGGTGGGAGTTGATTGTGGGAATATGGTGGGGCGTGGGTGAGGCAGGGGAGAGCAACGGGGGAGAATGGGACAACTAATAGAACAACAACAAAAATGCATGTGTATTTATATATGCATGTTGGAAAACAACTCTGGGATATAAAATAAAATGTTAGCCATAAAAAAAGAAAAAATAGAACAGCAGTCATTCTTTTTCTTTATATGTAAGAAAACTATGCATATAAAGAAATATGTATTTTAAATATATATTTTAAATACATATTAAGAAATATTCCTTTTAAAATAATTTTTAAAAGGAATAAAAATGATGGACATATTTGAATTTTGTCATACACAGGTTTAGTTAATGAATATAATTATAAGAGAATGTAATTTATTTACATTTTTTAAAAAACAGCATGTCTCAGCATTCAAAATTCCTTTTTATTTATTCATTAAAGTAATTTTCTGTTTTCCATCATCTGAATAGCTTTTGAATTGTCACAAATCCCCAAAAGCTAGTATACTAGCATTTCCAAATAACTTAAAAATAGCACTAAAAGTTTTAGACACCTTGCATAAAAGCCAAGCACCTTGCCTCCAATCACATAAACTCATATTAATGGCCATTCTTTTTTAAATTGCATTTTAAAGTCTACAAAGACTTTTGACACTTGTGTTTAAAAAACAAGATAGGACAGCATTTCTTCAAGCATGGTACTGCAGGTGGGATTCTTCAGAAACAGATTCTGAGATGAAGGTGGAGGTACAAGTTGTTCATCTGAAATCAATACTTGAGAAAGGAAGGCAACAAAGCAGGATTGGGCAGAGAAAAAAAACCCAAATATAAAGCAGTCCTGACAAAGCCTGGGGTACTCCTGTGGGGAAGTTTGGAGCAAAAATTGTTGATCAGAGTTGACATACATTGAGTTGAAATGGTCAGACCTTATTACCACTGCCTCTCCTGGAGTCCAGGTTCAGGTTGCTCTGTGGGGATGTGACCCTCCAGTGAGCTGGCATCTGCAGATCTGAGCTAGAAGGAGCTGACAGCTGGAGGCTGTCTCCTGACCATGATCCTGGGAGCGGGGCAACACGTCTTTCCTTGAAGGCAGATCTGCACAGCACAGCTCTGTGTCTGTGAGGTGGCTTTCAGAGAAAGTCAGATGAATAGTAAACATTTTAATGTACAGAGGCAAACATGTATGCCATTTTCAGTAAAAACAATTCTGCAAAGGAAAGAGTAAAACATATAGGATATATTGCTATCATTAAACTGGAAGATTAGTTCTCATTAAAAAAAGTTGAAACAGATTACTGATTTTTCTGTGAGAAATTCGAGAATCTAACTGATGAAATTCCCCTCTAATGTCTATAATTATGAATGCCTCAGACAGCCTGCTTTTTACATGACCCATCATATTGTAATCCAGGTGAACTAACTTTCTGGTGCAGAGATTTGTTTAAAAAATAACAAAACACAAAAACCTAAGAAACAGGCTATCTACATCTACAAGTAGACAAATGTCAACACACAAGAAGCTGGGGCTGTTAGTATCTTAACAAACTCCTGCTCTGAATCTTATTCCCATGGGTTAACATGGTGTGTCTATAATAGCAAAGAAAAACAAGAACCAGAAAGAAAGAAAACACTTTGCTTTATCTTTAGAAAATATAATTGCCTACATACAATATCGAATATTGTAAAAACAAAAAAAATCTTCTAGTAATGTGAACATTATGTTTCTTTAAGAATAATAAGATGAAGATGTAGAGATGGAAGATACAGGATCTCAAACAGGAATGATTAACGTAGCACTACAAAATTGCATTTATTATTAATTGTTGATCAACATATTGTGACATTTTACACTAGCAACTGTCCTATGAGATTGCATATTTTCATGCAAATTCTCCTTGATTAGGGGTGTGTGTATCTCTGTGTGTTTCTTTTACTCTTTCTTAAGATTCTATAATTTTAGGTTGAAATGCTGCATCAAAGTATTGTAGGGTGTGACACCCAGATACGAAACACTGAGTGTTCTGTTTCTGTTTGAGAGTTTAAAGTATTAGAAATTTTAACTTTGAGCCCTGGCTGGCGTGGCTCAGTGGATTGAGTGCTGGCCTGTGAACCAAAGGGTCACTGGTTCAATTCCCAGTCAAACACATGTGGGTTGCAGGCTAGGACCCCAGTCGGGGGCATGTGAGAGGCAAGCACACATTGATGTTTCTCTCCCTCTATTTCTCCATTACTTCACCTCTCTCTAAAAATAAATCAATAAAATCTTTTAAAAAATAAACTTCAAGTTTGGGATGTAAAAATAATCAGTCAGTTACTAAGAACTATCTCTCTTCCTATAAGCTAGACAGTGTGCTGGTGGAAGGAGTGGTCAGTTAGATGACCTAGTGCCAGCCAAGTGCAGATGTTTCCATTTTAACTAAAGTGGAAACTAAAATGGATTCTAAAAACTAAGGATTTTGTTTAATTCCATACACACAAATACACACTTATAGTAATTGTAGCACAGTGGTTCCAAATTTGGAATATATACTTCTATAACCTAAATTTTCAACTCTTAATCTGGGAGAAGAAATTATGTCTCTGCACTTTAGTTTTCTTGCCTGTAAAATGTGAGTACAAATGTGATTGTTGTATAGGTTAGTTAAGGGCAAGTTCTTAAAAGAGACCTTGGGCTTATTCATCAATAATGTTCTATGAGATATTCTATTTTGTTGATTTCTACTACTATTATTTCAATAATGTTCATTTTTATTTCTATTTGCATTCTACCTCTTCACATATAATGCTACATATCTATGCAAAAAGTTAACTTTCCAGTAAACGAAATTTTATTTCTTTTCATTTTTACTTTTATGTGTATTCGATACATTGCAGTATAATGTTTTAGGATTTCTTTCTCTGAGATTCACTATTCACAAAGATGCAAATACTGTCCTTCCTTCTTTCTAGTCTATTTTCAAGGCTACTTTAGTATTGGCTGAATTTTCCCTAAAATACATGCAATATTCTTGGAGCAATCAGTTTTGATCATGCTCTGTCTATAAGTAAAGTTTCATGTTTTTATTTGTTTATTTACAGATGTTTTTTTAAATAATTTTTTTATTTAATTCTTGTTCAAGTACAGCTTTCTGTCTTACATTCCCAACCCTGCCCGTCCCCTGCCCCATGCTCCCCACGTCCCTCCCATTTCCGCCCTACAGATGGTTTTTGAATAAAAAATATACCACATAATTGAGATTTAAAAAATCCCTAAAATATTTAAAGTAAAGTAAAAATGATAATTTAATGTAGTTTAAGAATTATTTAGTTTATATTTACTATTTGGATTCTTCATTAGGCTAAGACACAACTCAATTTGGTTTCTCAGTATAAAATCTTTATTGTTTTTTGTGCATTTGATGACATAACAATAAAAATAGTAATCTGTTCTCAAGGCATTAATTGTTCACAGGTGAAATTTTGGAATATGACAATGGAAATCAAAAGAAAATGCTATGTACTCTCATAATAGCAAATGATGTGACAGATATACTTATTAAAATAAGGAAAATTTTCTAACATTAAATATTAGATAAAGAATCAATTCCCTAGTCTACAAATTTGCAATATATAACACTTTTATACTTAATTTTGCTGTAATGTATTTTACTTAACTCACTGACAAAATATCAAACTGATTGAAAACAGAAGAACTTTGATACATTAAATTCTTCATTCTTTTATAGTATGAATATTTAGACTAGTGGGAATAATGCACATTATATTGCTCTGTGCTACAAACAGGTGGTTTGGTAGTTATCAAATAGATCTGCTTTGTTTTGGCACTCCATTACCTTTGAGAGCTATTTATTGACTCATATATTCAACTACTGTAAATATAATGCCTTATTTAGAAAATGTATTGTGATGGAAAAAAAGCACTAGTCAAAGAATGATTTATAGCTTGCAAGAGCATTATCATATAATTCAGTGTATAAACACATTAACATATCAATATTAAACAAGGAAATGTTGGAAGTTTATGTATTACTTCTATATGCATTACTAAATTCTTTTTAGTGTATGTATTATACTATAAATTATATAAATAGATTTAAGCACGTGTCCGTAAGTTTTCAAGCTACATATAAACTATAGGTCACCTACCGTAAGATTTTTTGCTGATCCTTACCTAAGGATATATTCATTGATTTGGCAGAGAGAGAGAGGGAAACATCACTGTGAGAGGAACATTGGTTGTCACTGTCACATGCTCCTACTGGGGACTGAACCCACAACCTAGTTATGTGCCCTGACTAGGACCAAACCTGCAGCTTATTTTTTAAATGTGTGGGACAATGTTCCAACCACTGGAGCAGCCAAGCCAAGGTATGTGCTGTAAGTTTTTTTGGGGGGAGGGGGGTTTGCCATGCATATCTATATGACATTTCTTGATCTTATGATGATTTATAAGAGAAAATACTTTAAAGGTAATTTAATGTCATGCAGGATCATTCTTATTGTTTTAAAAATTAATTGTGTTATTTTAGTTCTTTATCTGTTTTTATTTCGTTATTAAAAGGGTTACCCATGTTCTCATATACAGGAGTACACAATGAAAAAGAGATTTTTAATTACGACATTTGTCGTCTTTGTATTTGATAGGAACCCTGAGGATACTTTAATGTGTTCCCTTCTAATACTCTATGAGAGTCAGATAGCTAAGGGGCGCTAGGCCTGGGCACCCTGTAATAAACAGAATCAGACACGGGTAATAGCTAACCAGCCCCAGCCAGAGGAGGCTCGTCCAGACGAAGAGGATCTGCACAAACACGATTTTGTCTTTTTCTCTACACAGTGGATTTATTTCTCCTTGCGTACAAGTAATACTATGAGCATATTGTTTCTTCTGACTGAAATATGACACGTATGTCATTTAATGATCACATCCGCTTGTCATTCATCAGGGAAGAAAGTAATTGATAACAGCTGTTGTAAACAGTCTGTATTTGATCTTTGGTTCACCACGATTTTTTGTTCGTTTGTTTGTTTTAAGTTCTGGAAAAGTAGCAAGTGTAGAGTATCTAGTACATTTTTACCCTACATGTGCATCATAGCCTGCTTTGTTTACCAGACTTTTTAGGTAGTATTTTTCAACATTAACATTTGTGAAGAACTGGTGTATACTGGAGGTCTGTTAAGTGTGGAACAGTTTTGAGGTGAAAGGGAGTTAAGCAACAACACATGTATTTGACACATATGATATATGATTAATTATGATTATTGCATATTTGGTATTCACATTTTGCTTTTTATAATTATATTGTCTCACTTGTCAAAATCATGTCTTTAGAACTTAAAACATATTTTAACTGTTTAAATGTAGGCTTTCAGAAGGGTTGCAAAAGTAGTAGGGAAGTCATATACCTTTCATAGTCAGGAAATTAACTGCTCTGTAAATGTACTAAAATATGTTACATAAAATATTATATTAATTTAAGTAATATTTAGTTAAGACTACAGTGTGTTTTGTAATGTATTTTCATGGAATTTTCTTGTGTGTCAGTATTGCTTTGCATAATTCATCTCTAAATCACAGAGGTTGACCAATGCCTCCAACTGAAAAGGTGAAATAGTAAATTAATGATGAAAAAGTAACAGAAACCTATGGGTAAGAACAACTTTGGAAAAATGCTCATATAAATAGTCATGTTGATGTAGAGTGTGAATTCTATTGATGAACAGAAAAGTAGCAGAATCTTTCAGGGCTTTGCCAATGTACTTCGGGTCCACTTACCATTTCAATGTTAGCCTGAATTCTGGGGGTCAACACCTACATCATGGCCATTGTCACCTTTGACTTGCCCTATGAACATGCTTCCTATGAGCATAGCAGTTGGGATTTGCTAAGATTTACTGTCCCTTCAGAATAGCTCTTAACCAATAAGTGACTGATTATATACGTATGTGTGTGTGATAATATAGATAAAATATAGTTTTATATAAATATAAAACTAATTATTCCAGCTCCCTTACGCCATGATCAATTTGAAGCAAGTGCTTTATTCTACTTCCACGATTTTTCTAAGAGTTTAAGCTCAGTCACTCACTGTAGTATCAGCTGGGTCAGTGACTCTCCCCTTATTGGCTGCCTGCACTTTCTTTATCCTTTCCTTTCTGCTTCCAGTGACCCTTCTACCTTTCACATTGAAGACTTGTGCTTGATTCTTCTCTCGGTCTATTTCTTAGGAGTGCAGAGAGGATTAATTAAGACAATACATATAACTAATAATTATTTTAAATCTATAATTTATGAAATTTTTTGCTAAATTAAAATAGTTGGCTTTCTGTGTTTTGATGTGATATACATACTTCTTTTCCCAACAATGGATTTTTCTGAAAATTTTGTTTAACTTATGAATTTATTTTATCCAACAAAACCAACATTTTCTGATATAATTATGAAATGTTGAATCTTGCTGTAAAGCTCTTGATATTTTCTGATTTAGTAGAAATGGTATGAACACAAAGATTCTGATGGATTTGAAATTGTGGTACAATTCAAGCTATTTGGCACCTAACCAAAGACCCGCTAGTGACTTTACAGTCAATGTGATACCCTCCAATCATAGGAAACAACTGTACCTACTAATTTTAGTTATATCATATTCTAATTTCATGGTATAAAAATTGTGATGACTTGTTTTCTTTATAGTTACCTAAAATATTTTTCCACTTGTGAGCTTATGCTCATTAAATGGATATTAAGTGTCAAAATTGTTGAGCAAAGTAGGGTGAGGGTAACATTGCAATGCTTTTTAACCATAATTGTAAAATCATGAAAACAACAGGTATGGCTATTTAAGTATTTATAACTCTTTAAATAGGAGGGAGTCCTTCTAATGAGTTGTAATAGGAATCATAAAAAGAGTCTTTATTCAACCCCTTTCCCAATCCTATAATTTCTTTTCTTTGTTGGAGATCATTCTTGTTTCGAGAAGCAAACATATCTCTTGGGGAAGTTTACCACCAACATTAACATTCAGGACAGCGGGATTTTATTTCTATTGTAACTCAGTAATGTTAGATCTTTACATGTATATTGTCATTCCCTACATAATCTCAATACACATATTTTTAGAGTATAAATGTTACATTTGGTATAAAATGAGTTGTGAACTGTCTACAAGTATCTCTACTTACCTCATTTGTGTCTCTTCTTTATCATTCAATATGTGAGATTTAAACTCTTGTTTTCCATACTAATACACAAAAACGTTCCCTTGACTTCTCACAATAGCCTGAGCTTTTCAAAATTATTTATAAATAGATTAAATTCCTGTAAAGTAAATTTAAATAACCCATATTTCCTGCCCCTTGTATATCCAAACTGTCAATAGTGTGGACTCAACAGCAATGTGATTAGAATGTGTTCTTATGTATTCTCAGAAATGGAAGGGATTTTATAATGTTTATTTTTCACAGTCTTTATTCAACATTCTACCTTTGTAAATAGGATATATTGTTAGTGTTCATAAGTGAGTTACTGGGATTTAAAAAACTCTACTGTCCTACTCTCCTGAATGGGCATTGCCTAATTTATGGTAACCTGCCGCTGCTTATCTAACAGCTTTGCATTCAGTGTTTCACTTAATGGACTCCGTTTGGCTCAGGAAATTTATGTTTCACATTATCGAGGGCTTTGTTTCTCTGGTAAATCAGCATGAACTATCATAAAAGAGAGGGAGAAGAAAGGAAATTCAAATACAAAATATACTCACCGTCCTAAAAGAGATTACTGGTTTTATTTCCCATCCCATAATGAATAAAATGGCTAATATTGTCTTAACTTTGGAGGCACCCTTAGTATACTTTAAATAACGAGAGGGAGATGATTTATGATGATGCATTTTATGCTATTACATTTGGACATGTATAAATGATGTGCAGCATTTCTATAATGCATCAATTTACCCATTTTATCTAAAGGTTCAGTACCTCTCTCTTTTTGGCAGACTATGTACTTCTGCTATATAAAAATTATTTCAAGCCATATGTAGAAAAAATATCCTCAATTTGCATTGAAATGTAAGTATAACATGAACAATATATTTGATGTTATTTAATTAAGTAAAGCTTCTGTTATACAAATATGCTTCGTATAAATATTTGATAAATGTAGAAAAATAAGTTTTGTTTATGTGAGATTCTTTTTATAAATTATTATCCACAGCCTGATTTCATTTTCATATTGTATTATTTCATATTCATTCATGCTTAACAGTTGAATCCAAAAACCGACTTCAAGAATAGCTCTGTAGTAAAGTTTAAGCAAAATGTCTTTAAAGTCCAGATTATCCCTCATGTTACTAGAATAATGATTCCAGCCTATATCACTGCAGTATATATTGCACTGGGGCCTCATGATTTGGATTAGACACAAGTTAGCGTGATATGCAGGCAGCTGGGGATAGTCATATCGATGACAACCAGGCAGTTTTAGTTTGTTATTGCATACAATAAAAAGACTACATTATCTAAGGGCGTTCCAAGGATAGTGAGGATCACCACAACACCTGAAGAAGAAATTTGGTTTAATTATTCTTAATACACAAAAGCAATGGTAACCCTATGACAAGATGGAGGTGTTAGCAAACCATAGAGTGGCTTTGTTTTGCCTTTGTGTATTGTTTTTCTTATGAAATGAACTTTGGGAATACTAATAATTTGTTGATTATAATAATAATACTTTTGCCTGTCTATTAAATGGTTCAAAAAGTTGTTTTCATCCAGAATTCCATTTACTTAATGTACTTTAATTACATTAGTCTTGTCAATCCAGCTTTAAATTACAATTGTAAGCAGACATGGTGAATGAATTTTGACAGTCCTCCGAAGCTACCATTACATTTGGGGAATTTGTTTCTCACTAGAGAGTATTTGGAGAGTATATATAGAAGATATAAAGTTACTTAAACTAAAAAACAAATGGGGGGTAATTAGGTTTACATAAAAATATTATGGGAACCAGATGCAGGGCTATAGTTTGTGCTAATGAGTAGAAAATGCAGAAGTCTGTGCTGGATTCATTCATTTATTTTTTTATTTGTCTTTCAGTTCTGTATTCCATTCTCCTTTCTGTAACAGGATTATAAACACTTTAAATTTATTGCTTGAGGTGTCTACTTACCTACCACTGATTTGTGGATTCCTCTAGTTTATCCTTTTTCATTCTGGGATGGTGTTTTGGATTTAGCATTGAGGATTAACTGGCTAGAATGCCTGTCTTTTCTGGTAACATTGTTCAAAATAATGTAGTCAGATTATGTCATTTTGTGGATTGATTTCTCTTAATTTGGTTCAGTATTCCCAGTCCATTCAGCTATGATTTGGTTAATACAAGTCATGAGTTATAGATAAATCTGGATCTGAAGCATATGTGTTATTTTTCCAGGTAGACATAATGGCCAAAGTTACTTGGTGACTTTTTTAATAGAGTAGATTATCAGTTGATACACAGTAAATCTATAACATTGTGAAGAAACTGTGTCACTTTGAAGTGAAAGAAATAAGAGTATGTAATGAAAAGAAGCTTTTTATAGACAGGAAGTAAGCTTGGGAAGAGAGTTGCAAACTAGGCCACTTTGTATAGAAGTGAAGGTATCACTCAGAAAAGGGAAGCAAGAGCCCAGAAAACAGAGTCAGAAGGCAAAGAGAGCACTCAGAAAGCACTGATAAGTCCTAATCAAGGAAGTAGGAACATAATCCTGGCTGGATTTTTGAATTGATATGAACCAGTGACTATAATGTGCTTTCAATTTCCCCATTTTTGGACTTAATGGACAGAATTCTTCTTATGAGGAGAATTTGTGTTGAACTCCTATCCCCCAATCAGACTACATTTGGAGAAAGGGTCTTTAAGTAGGTAATTAGTGTTAAATGAAATCATGAGGGTGGGTCCCTAATCCAATAGAACTGACATCATTATAAGAGGAAGAGACACCAGCAATGTGAATAAAAAGAGAATAGGCCCTGTGAGGACACAGTGAGAAAGAAGCTGTCTATAAGCTGGGATGAGAGGTGTCCCAAGAAACCAGAAAGAACCAAGGATGATTCCCTAAGGGTCAGAGTAATACCATTACTGGAAGAGACCCAGGAGCCAGGAAGGAAGGAATGAGGACAGCTTCTAAAAGTTGGCGAAAGCAAGTGAACTTCCCCTGGAGTCACCAGAACAACAGGCCTGTTGACGGCGTCGCTGTACCAAGTACAAACTCCTGGGAGAGAGCACTGAGTTGGCTTTGCTCAAGTCATCTGGAGCCTTCTGACTAATCTGGGGCACAGAGCGGAAGATCTGTAGTGGAAAGCAACTATTTCCTTCAGGGCCGTGCAATTTGAATGTTTCCACCAAAGGAAGATGAGTAAACTGAGGCTCTGAGAAGAATAAAATGTTCCAGGAATCACTAAGAACCAATGGCAAAGATACTGTGAAGTTCAAGAAAATCAGCTAGGGAATCTTCCCTCAAGTTGTCTAAAATTCAATTGTACCAAAACTTCTAATTTCACATTTTATTTGCCATTTTGATATCAATTAAAATATCACTTCCCAGTATTAGATCCACACTGTACAATAAAACCAATCTTTGTTTTGTTTGAGGATCATGAAAATAAAATACCTTTCTATAAAAAAAAGAAAGAAAGAAACCAACCTTCCTGGCACCGTGATCTTGGACTCCCAGCTTACAGAATTGTGAAAAAATAAATTTCTGTTGTTTAAGCCACTCAGTTTGTGAGATTCTATTATGGCAGCTCAAGGAGTCTAATACAGAGTCTGTATGGTGGTTATTCTATGCAAGTCACATCATTACATGTTGGCTGTAGGAATGGTAGACACCTTGTCTTTTTACTCTACCAGAGGGACTACCCTTGAGGAGTCTACTCCACACATGGAGCTGAGAGAGATAACGAGTATCTCAGCTTTGGGCACACAGTCTTTGAGCGAACGGTGGGTGTAGTGAACTGAGATTGAAGTATTTAGAAGACAGTATATTTCGCACATAAAATGAGGTGAATTGTGGCAAACAAGCAGACTATGTATGGCAGGTTGTATTTTTCATTGATGGTAGAGACAAATTCTGCCCTGCCACCTACTTTTCTACAAGGTGACCTTTACAGTTCTATTAAGAGAGAGAGCTGTGGATAGATCTTTGTTCAGTCCTCTTCAATATTGAACAGCCTTGTGACTTATTTTTAACCAAGAGAAGGTAGAATAAGTGCAGCTGTATTTCAAGGCAAGGTTGTGAAAAAGAATGTATATTCCACTTTGTTTGCCCACATACTTTCTTTCAGAGTCCCAAGCTGCGATATAGAAAAAAATACAACTATCTTGGTCCCAGACCGTAGAGACAAGGCACTCCTTTTTCAAACTCTTCCACCTTGGATTCTGGGAGAATAACAAATTATTTTAACTCGCTACATAGTAATTTACTACAAAAGTTAGTAGTTTAAAATATAATCATTAGGAAGAGAAAGAGATTTTTATACAATATGGGGAAAAACAACTCCTTATATACAGGTATAAGGGAAAGAGCCATATAATTTTAATTATGGATCACTGAGGTAATTACATCATTACTAGAAATAAAAAAATTGGCATAGGAAAATGTTGTTTTGATAACTGAATTTTAGAGATTGGAAGGAGATTGTCTGATAGGAAGACAATAACTTCCACATTGTCTGTGGAAGTTATTGTCTGATAGGAAGAAAGTATGAAAAAGAAATGGAGACTGAAATTGAAAATAGTAGGTTATTTGTCAGATAAATTTTAGAAGTCACAGGGTGGTTTCTTGAATTTTTGCTGAGAGGACATGGAGAGAGAAGAGGAAAAAGTGTATTTGTAGGATGATAAGAGAAAGGCAAGCTGTTGAAAATTGGAATACAATGGAATTTACATATCTATGAAAATAAAGAGTTACAAGAAGAAGTAATCATCAGTGTCAAATAATATATGAAGGGCACTTTCATTTCTTTTACTGGCTGGTTAAAAATAGAAATACATAATGGTAAACTTTCACATATTTTAAAATGCCAGAAGTCCTATAATGATGCAATTAGAAGTAAATGATGTCTTTTTGTGGTTTATTGCAATCAACATCAATAATATTTATGTGCTGATCACTTTGATAGGTACTGGTGATAAAAAGACAAAGAAGAACTTATTGTACCTTTGAGGGATAAGTATATAATAGGAGAGAGAGAGATTTGAATAGGCAAATCCAATAAATGACATAGGTGAGCTGATACATCATTGTGAGTCCTATAGTAGGATACTTTGGAAATATAATTCAGACTGATGCATGAATCTGTTCAGAGATGTTGTTTCTGGGAAATGGCCAATTAATTCAAAAGTGCTTATGAAACATTCAGGGTTACATGCAGCATGCAACCACTTGAGAGGGTAGGCATGTAGCCAGAGTTTCTCAAACATCTCAAATAAATCAGGAAATGAATCTGAGAGTGGCAAAGGAAGGTTTGTGAAGGTTTAATTATCATCCATGTGGTTCTCATCATAATCCTTGTCCCAAGTGAGACAATTCATACTTTGGCCCTTTGATAGAGAATTGGAGACCTGGGAAGTTTGCACCATCATCAGACACACAGCCGTGCTTTCCACCGTATGTGGGGACCATGGTGAATGAGTAAAAGCCTTGGCCTTCATTAGTGAAACTTTGCCTGTGCCCGTTGGTGTCTGGGCATCATTCCCTCTACTTTAAACTCCTATAAAACTTGAAGCTAACGAGGAAGGGAATTCCTGTTGAGCCAGATATCAGGATAAGTTTTATCAAAAAAATAGCTTGACCTGACTCTTGAAAGGTGAATAGCTGTTTGCCCTGCGAGTGGGGGATGGTAGATCTTTCCAACACAGTGTGAGGTTTGATTAAAATTCAGAAGGATCAATAACTTGACATTTCTGTGGTTGGAAAAGTGTACAGTATAACAATAGCATAAACAAAAGGGATAACAGGAACATATCATTGTTTAAGATAAATGTTATTTGATCCAGGAGACTTTTGCAGTGATGAGATTATGTGGGAATACTGACTTCTGTAGGAAATTCCTTATCAGTCCCTACAGTTAAGTACCCATCTCCATATTAACCATGAACACATATTAGTTAGAGGAATGTTTTAATTACTGAAAGTTCGGGCTAACTAAATAGGATGATTTAAAGATTTTCCCTGGAATTGTTTTCACATAGAACAGAGAACTATAGTAATAAAATTGCTTTAGTTCCTTTTACAGATAGAAAGCCAGACTGAGCATTTTCTATAATTCATCTCACCTTGCAGATTCTATGATTCCCTTTTTTGCATTTAACTGTAAGGTTAACGTTTACATAGCTAAATAAAAATATTTTACTTTTAAAAACAATTCTGGATTTTGATTCTTATGCATGATTAGGCATGTCCTTGATTTTTTTCTCCTGAAAATATATAAAATAAAAATACTTCCAAAACATAAATAAATGCTAGCTGGAAACCATCTGGGTTAAAGCTTATAAACTATTATTGGGAAAACCCAACCTATTAAAAATATAATGAAAGGTGACATATTTTTAAAAATAAGATATCTCCTATCTTAACTGAGTTAAGAAACTATGTCTTATAGTCAAATTACCTTCTGTTATAGAGACTTAAAATTTCTTTGCATGAGGTTTTCTTTTGCTTATGGCCTTGTTTTTAGTTAATTCAGTATTTGATCACTTGACTGTGAAATCACACAATCTGTGCTGAAATGGGTGATCAAGCCTGTTTTATTACTTACCAAATATATTTCTAATGTTCCTAGGTTAATGGTATGGAGTAGTTTGTGTTTATTATTCTACATAAAAGTTTTTTTTAATCTAGCCTAAGTATAGAGATATGTTGATTTAAAATACATTTATTCTGAGGGGGAGGAAAAGCTAAATAGTGAACTAACTAACAAAAAAAATTTGAAAATACCATCCGTTCTAATATTTCTCGTAATGTAGAAACGCCTTTCTGGACGCCAAGAAGACTGTCCTTTCTGGTCCAAGTTCTTCCGGCCACGGCAAAGTCCCTCTGGCCTACCCACTCATTCTTTTTTGGGGCGGTACTGACTGTGCAGGACTTCCTCCAAATAAGCTGAAGGCTGCTACCCTGTAGCTTCCAACCATTTTCTGTTTCGGAGAAATGCAAAGACTAACCTTCTCCTTAATGGATCATGATACAGGGAAAATATTTTGTTTTATGAATTTTTTCCAAGATCAACTGTATTTCCTTTTTTACAAGAAATGGATTAATGCATAATTGTATGATTTATGTTTCCCAAGATACTTTTCTTCTCCCTCCCCCTTTTCTCTTCTACAGTATATGTTTTTGCATGTTGTCATTTACTGTGGTTGATTGTGTTCAGTTACAAGATTGCTTTAATATTTTACATGCATGTGAAGTGAAAACAATTATACATACATACATATACACACATATACATCTATCTTTTTGCCTATTATTTATCTATATATAATTTATATCCACATACACATATCAGAATATCTTTGCTAGTATATAATTTCTTCTCTTTCATTATCCTGCTATTTCAATGATCTTATATTCTGCAAATAGCTCACTATTTTAGTCAACTTTTCAGGAAAAAAAAATTATGGAAGACATATTAAGGAAGGACACAGATGCAGTAAGTAAATAAAGCACTTATTATAACACTTATGGAATTCTTCAGGCTATATTAGCTCTGTGTAATAAGTAATTGTCTCTATACCCACCTTGTCCAAATTCATTTCCTACCTCTACCTCAAATTAGCTATATACTTGTAAATAAGAGGGCTGTGTGCAAACACACTGAAAAAACTGAAAGAACTATTATGAAATGCACTTGTTGCATGCTAATGGGTAAAGGGATCGTCCTTCATTTTCTGTGGATTCCAGTCTCTGGAAACCAAAGTGGGATTTTTGTTTTGTTTTGAAATGAGAATGGTTAAGAAACCCTAATAGAGGGAGCTGAGAGAAATTGTTGATAAACTGAGGGACCTGGGGCCAAGATCAGATAAGTTTTTTAATTTTATTTTTATAGTGTAACAGCTATTCTGATTTTGCTGAAGATATGCTCTTTTATTAAGAAATTCTAGAAAATAAAAATTAAACAGGGTTTAATGTTTCCAAGAAACAGGTTAGGAAATTAATTTAGTGGACCAATATAGTAAGACCTCTAATATGATCTTATCTCATATCCATTTACTTAAAATTAGTGAATTATCCTCATTACAGTTGCAATATTGGCTGATATATATTTCCTTATTTCTGTTATAATATATCTCTTATTATCACAGTAAATGTATAGCTTTTTCACAAGTCCTTCCTGGATTTATTCAGCCACAAATATTTGCCAAGGGCATAATATGAAGGATGCTGCTCTAGAATGCTGGCCATGATATCACTAGTTTTTTACTGAAATTGCCTTGCAATGGAGAAAGTAGGAATGGGAAGCATCTATCATACATGTTTAAAACAAAAGAGACTGAGAAAATAATAGAGATTTTCATTAGTTTCTCAGGGAAGATCTCAAGCAAGTGAATTTAAGCTCAAAATGAAAAAAAAGAAAGAAAGAACTAATCATAAAAATGGTGAAAACATATCTGAGCAATAATTGTGTGTCCAAATTATTTTATTAAGAGAAACATGATTTCTGATAAATATGGGAGGTTGAGAGTGAATAAAACAAGGTTTGTGATAACAGGCAGTGGTAATATCATATAATGAACCATGGTATGAAGTGTGATTTGATTTTAAGTACAGGTACAATGACAAGGCACTGAAAGATTTAGTTAGTCGGGAGTGACGTGACATGATTGAGATATGAGAAGGTTGGTTTCATTATTGTCTAATGTTAGACAAGAGGGGAACAAATGTAGAAGTTGAGAGAAAGGTTATTTTGTGTAATGATCCCTGATAAAAGTCATGGATGAAGCAGACAGCAGTGATGATGAGAAAGGGGAGGTAGAACTTGAATTATACTTTAAAATAGGATAAGGGCAGAAATACTATTTTGACATTGCTGACTTATGTAGAATTTCATTCTAATGAACCAAAATCTACCTCATTAGAACTGTCAACCATTGATTCTTTTATTTGGCAATAAGCAAAATAGGACTTAATCTTTCACCTCACCACACCATGTATCATGAAACTTTATGGTAGATTTACTTAAATTTATGATACAGAAAAATGTTATTTCTGTTTTCCAATGAATATGTGGTTAGATGAAGCAAGGACTCATGGATAATTCAGTTATGGGGTTTCTTGCATCAGTGGATCATGATAATATTTAACTTGACGGGGGAGATATATAGAAGGAAGTAGGTTATTAAAAAATCAAGATTTCTGTTTTATATATGTTAACACATGTATCTTTATTGTGATTTCTGGAAGATGTCTGACTGGAAATGGCAAGTAGTCCTTTGTATATTCAAGGTGTGAGCTCAGAGGAAAGATTGATTAAGGATAAGAATTTAGAAGTCATCTACATAAAGACAGTATTTAAACAACTGGGAAATGATGACATTCCTTGGTGAGAACATATTGTGGGAGAGAAGAATTCCCAGCCTCTGAGAAACCCAACCTTTTCAGGAAGAACCAATTTAAAAAAAACAAAACCTGAAAACATTATTCCTGTTAGAAGGATATTCCTAGGTATGACAGAAATATAAAACTTATAATTCCTGAGCCAGCCTCATCTAGCTATTTCTTCATTGTCTACTTTAATATTGGCTTCTTAATCTAGTCAAAGTGAATGCTAAATATTCTAGTGTACACCCCGGTTTGAAAACCCTCCTGGGATATGGTGACTAGGCATCAAATTAATCTAAAAATCAAATGCATCATATTTTTTTTAATTTAAAAGATTTTATTTATTTATTTTTAGAGAGAGGGGAAGAAAGGGAGAGAAGGAAAGAAACATCAGTGTGTGGTTGCCCCTCACGTGCCCCCACCCTAAGGACCTGGCTTTCAACCCAGGCATGTGCCCTGATTGGGAATTGAACTGATGAATGACCCTTTGGTCAGTCTGGCACTCAGTCCACTGAGCCACACCAGCCAGGGCTCAAATTGATAAAATTTAAATCTGCATTTACTTTGTAATGAATAATAAAATAATAACATATAGCTAAAAATGAAAGCAACACATTCAACAATGTTAACATTAACAATATATAATATAAACAGAAAACTTCAAATGTATTTTTTTTAAGAAAGCAACATGGAATAAGCTCAATGCTGTTTAGATACAATAAAAAGTCAAGAATATTGTTTGTAGAAGTGGCGAAAGTGGATTATATCTTAAGAACCCTGAAACACCAATCCAAAAGAACCTATGCACCCCAATGTTCATAGCAGCACAATTTACAATAGCCAAGAGTTGCAAGCAACCTAGGTGCCCATCAGTAAATGAATGGATCAAAAAACTATGGTACATTTACACAATGGAATTCTATGCAGCAGAAAGAAAGAAGGAGCTACTACCCTTTGTAACGGCATGAATGGAACTGGAGAGCATTATGCTGAGTGAAATAGGCCAGACGGTGAAAGACAAATACCATGTGATATCACCTGTAACAGAAACCTAAACAATAAAACAAGTAAGCAAGCAAAATATAACCAAAGACACTGAAATAGAGAACAGGCTGGCAGGGACCAGAGGGGAAAAGGGAGGGAATTTCAGGGGAACGGGGGAAGGATTTACAGGAACAAGTGTAAAGGACACATGGACAGCAACTAAGGGGGGTAGAAATGGGAGGAACGTGGGGAGCACTGTAGGGGTGTGCTTGGATGAGAGTAAAAGACAGAAAACTACTTGAACAATAATTAAATAAAAAAATTTAAAAAAGAATATTGTTTGTAAACTAGTTTTTCCAAACAAAATTTTGACGTTGTAAAATTTGAGCTATTTTACTTTAACAGCTAACATTGTTTATAATAAAATCTACAATGTGAAAAATATGTTGTTCAATAAATAGTAATTCATTGATACAACACTACAAACTACAGACAAAAAAAGTAAATGTTCTTATTTTAAGATAAGAAAAAGTGTACTCCAAAATTCTCCAGTATTTTTCTTATATTTGAAAACTTTTAAAATTCTGCAACATGAGTAGATTGTGTTATAATAAAAAGAGACTAGAACATAGTTATTGACTATTGCAGATTTACCTCTTATTTTAGCTATTGATGTATGAGAGCATAAAATGTTGAAATTCAAACTCAACCAAATTTATATTTATGTTGTCATTAGTGAGGTAGCAATTGAGAGAGTGAGGGAGAGAAACCACCACAAAGAAAATTTAGAAAGAAGTGAAGGAGATACTGATTATTATTATAGCACTGAGTTTAAATTAAGTTATTATCATTTTCTTGGCTTATTTCTTCACTTAGCGATTTGAAGATCTCCGTTTTTCACTGTCTCCTTCCTTAATTAGTTCTTATAGAAGGTATTCTCCAAAATAGAGAAATATGTTCAGGTAAGCAAAAAACAGAAACTCTATCTTCAGTAAAAATACACTAAACATATTAAAGGAAATGTTTTTAGGCAGAAAGAGAATGGTTCCAAATAAAAGCACATTAAAATAAGAAGAAATAAAGAGCACAGGGAAAGGTGAATATCCAGGTAAGATTAAATGAATATTAATTATTTAAAACAATAATAATATCTTGTGCAAATATATGTAGAATTATAATGGATAAGAAGTTAAAAAAAGGTAGGGGTGGCAAAGGAATTAAAGTGCAATGAGACATAATGTGGTATAGTGACAATGGTAATAACTTAGTATCATTGTATTGTCGTGAATGTATAGTGTAATCTGTAATGAAATCTCATAACGATGAATAAACTATTAATAGTGAAATAAGATAATAAAATTATTTGATTAATCCAAAATATGGGAGAAAAGAAATTGTTTATACACACATTCACACACACAACACAAATATAACATATTAATAAAAAGATTCATCCAGGCAGTATAAACATTGTCTACAAAAAAATATGAGAAAAAATAGGCCCCACTCAACACATCATGCATAACTGGATGATTTGCTCTCAGGTCATGATATTCTTTAAATGAGACAAGCAAAATCTAATTCATTATACATATGTAACTTCTAGAAACATAGAAAAATAGAGACTTTTAGAGATTCCTCCTAAATTTCCTTTACATAATCTTTCAGAAAGTGGTCCAGTAGGAGTTTGTTTTTTTTTTCAAATTAAATATATTGAATTCACAAAATTAGATTTAACTGTATTTTACCAAAACAATTGATTATATTTTATCTAAACTAAATCATGAGTGGCATATAAATTAATATATATTACTATATAGATGCCTAATGCATATAGTCATATCATAAAAAACAGAAGGAAGAAAGGGAAAGTTATAAAGAGAAATCAAATATTTGTGCAGATTTTATGAGCAGAAAGAGTATGTCAAATTTTCAAAATTACAGATTTTCCTGAACTCAAATATACCAAAGGACTAATTAAAGTTAATTTTAATGTTAATTATATCCTCAATTTTAATTGAGGATATAACCTAGGACAATAAAATTATTATTCACCGATTAAAATTAAATCAAAATATAATACATTTATTTTTTAAAGTTAAATATGCTTATATTCAAAATGTTCCTATAATCTCTGGAATTAAAGTGTAAGTTTTAGGAAAAACAAATTTCTGAAACAAAAAGAAATAGGTTGGAGAGTAAAGAACTGCTGAAGATGGCCATGTGTGTATTTGAAGATAGCTATAAATGTGCTTTTCTAAGTAATCTCTTTTCCACCTAGTGGAGCATGCGAGATTATCATGTAGTTATTTTTGTATTTTGTAATGTCCTGATTAAAAGACAGAGGGAATAATTCCAATTATAATTCATTAGCAATAAAATGGGAAAGCCAGATGGTGTATTTATAGAAATAACTGGCTCAGTTATTGTCCTTCAGACTCTTGACTTTTAGAGGTCTACCCTTTAGGCATGTAGCACATGCCCCCTTGCTACCAATAGTAAAACAACTCTTAGATATAAATAAGGAGGAGTTCAAATACCCAGTTAAAGTTGTGCACAGGCAAATCAATGGCGACAATAAAAATATCAGTAGTTTCAGGAGGTTGTTGGTGGTGGGGAGATGAATAGACAGAGTACAGAGGACTTTTAGGGCAGTGAAAAGACTTTGTATGATATTATAATGATGAATATATACCATTAGATATTTGTTCAAACTCATAGAATGGATAGCACTGAGTGGACCCTAGGGAAGTTATGGAATTTTTATCTGAACTATATTTTCTCTAACATGTGCTGCATTATTTTAAAATATGCACTTAGCTTCTTTATTTCAGAAAAATCATCATCATATAAGTCATACATATGAATACCTGGATCTTTTTTCATTCTATGTCTTTTATACTTGGTAAATCCAAAATTTATGTGTTACTTTTCCAGTATTAACAATCTTTATTTAAAATTACTCTAATTCTGTTACCTTTTGTTAGTTTTCACATTAATGCCTATGTCATGTGCCATGGAATCAATTGGATGCTCCCTAATATTTGCAGGGATCTCCTGTGGATAAAGAAGAAGCTGTTTTAGGCTTCCTGATTTGCCACCTCACAGGGAACTTTATTGTTCAATAGAGTCTGTTTGCCATGTGCTACAATGGCTCCTCCCTGCCTTCAACTCTTCTTTTAACTTTCAATTTTTATCTGTCTATGTATCTATCTATCTGTGTATCTATCTATCTATCTATCTATCTATCATCTATTATCTATTTATTTGTTGTTGCTGAAGTACATTTGTTTCCATTTTCACTCCACCATGCCCCATGTCCCACTCATCCCTGACTCCAACCCTGGATCCTACCCCCCCTTTGGCTTTGTCCATGTGTGCTTTATACATGTTCCTTGACAGCCCTTCCCATTTCCCCCCATTGTGCCCTCCCATCATGCTCTTCAGATCCATCTATGCTGTCACCAAGGGTAGGAGCTCCTTCTTCCTTTTTGCTGCATACTATTCCACTGTATAAATGTACCACTGTTCTTTTTACACACTCATTTACTGGTGAGCACTTAGGTTGCTTTCAACACTTGGCTATTGTGAATTGTGCTGCTATGTGCATTGGGTGCCTAAGTTCTTTTGAATTTATGTTTCAGGATCCTCATGGTATAATCCCATCAATGGTATTGCTGGGTCAAAAGGCAGTTCCATTTTTAGTTTTCTGAGGAAACTCCATACTGTTTTTCATGGTGGCTGCACCAGTCTGCATTCCCACCAACAATGCACTAGGTTTCTCTCTTCTCCACACCCTTGCCAGCATTTGTTGTTTGTTGATGTGTTTATGATT
This sequence comes from Sturnira hondurensis, assembly GCF_014824575.4. Classification (NCBI taxonomy): domain Eukaryota; kingdom Metazoa; phylum Chordata; class Mammalia; order Chiroptera; family Phyllostomidae; genus Sturnira; species Sturnira hondurensis. The sequence continues at coordinate 6,815,679 of NW_028088227.1, read as the reverse complement.
GCCATTTCTATTTGTATGAAGTGGTATCTAATTGTGGTTTAAATTTGCATCTCTCTGATGCCTCGTGATGCTGACTATCTTTTCAAATGTATCTGGGCCCTTTGTATGTCCTCCTTGGAGAAGTGTCTATTCATGTCTTTTGCCCATTTTTTAACCGGGTTGTTTGTCTTCCTGGAATGGAGTCATGCGAGTTCTTTATATATTTTGGAGATCAGACACTTGTTCAAGGTATCACCTGCAAATGCGTTTTCCCATATGTTTGGTTCTCTTTTGATTTTAATGCTCTTTTCTTTAGCCATGTAGAAGCTTTTTATTGTGATGAGATCTCATTTGTTTTTCTTTCTTTTATGTCACTTGCTCTAAGGGACATATCAGTAAAAATATTGCTGTGTGAAATATCTGAGATTTTTCCTGCAGGTGTTCTCCTCTAGGACTTTTATGGTGTCACAACTTATATTTAAGTCTTTTGTTCATCTTGAGTTTATTTGTATGTATGGTGTAAGTTAGTGGTTGAATTTAATTTTTTTCATGTAGCTGTCCAGGTCTTTCAACACCATTTGTTGAAGAGGCTATTTTTACTCCATTTTATGCTTCTGCCCTCTTTGTCAAATATTAATTGACCAAAAAGACTTGGGTTTATTTCTGGGCTTTCTATTCTGTTCCATTGGTCTGTGTATCTGTTCTCATTCCAGTACCGTACTGTTTTGATTACAGTGGCCTTGTAATACAGTTTAATATCAGGTATTGTGATCCCTTCTACTTATTTTTTCTGAAAATTGCTGTGGCTTTTGGGGGTGTCTTTAACTCTTTGCTTAACTGAATGTGGAGTCATTTTCAAGAGTGCTCTGCCACCAGACCTGGTTGCCTTTGCATTCTCACCCTGTCCTCTTCTTCAAATAGTTTATATCTTTATATCTTCATGGGTGCTTACTCTTCTCTGAACATTTTCATTACCTCTGCATATCTAAATTTTTGAAAATTAATACTATTTTTAAGAAATGAACATTGTGTTTATATTTTTCCCATTTGGTTCACTTGCTATATCAAATCACTAAGATAACTGTTTTGTAGTGATCAGTCTTAGATATACCTACCTTGACTCTATTAAATATATGAAATATATTTTGAAAAATAACATTATTGAAGAAAATATTATTCATGGATAAAATTACCTGAAAGTATAATTAAAATGTTAAAATCTGAAATGTAAACAATAATTTACAATGAAAACAAGTGACTCTGCAGGGAAAAAAGTTGATAACTATAAGAACAAGATAAATTGATTGAGGGGAAAAAATAACCTAAAAATACTTGAAGTAAGGAAAGTAATTTGAATATCATTACTTCCAAATGAGACCCAAATCATTGGGAATTATGAATAGAAGAATTAAGATGCCATTATTAAATATAAGCAATAAGATAATCCTACATACAGATCACATGATCTTCCTTAGCTGAAGAATCTAATTAAAAATTGCATTACACATTTTATATGATAATGTTAAATTAGACATGAAAATTTTCAAAACTGATAATGGTACTATTTTTGAAATTTGAAATTATGTCTTAAATAATTAGATTGCTAATAAAATTTTATTTTTTGTATAATCAAAAGTGAGGAGATTACTGAATATAGAACAAAAGTGATGGTATGCTATTAACTTGGTTACATTCTCTTTAGTGATTTCAACTGAAAAATTGTTAATGCATCTTAAACATATCAGTGCCCTTCATTCTGGTACATCTCCATTGACCCATTGCTTTTTAATTTATTGGGTAACATTCTCTACTAAATTATAGAAATATGTGTGTGTGTGCTTACAGTGACTTGCACTATGAAAAATATGTCATACTATGTTATTGAAATATGTATTTATTAAATATTCACTTATTAAATAGCAAAAATATTTACTAGCTGATAATTTTGGAGTATTCTAGTTTTCAGTAGTGTATAAAAGCCTTCTTGAATGGGTTTTGTAATATTAATTATTGTTATACAATATTATGATCAATAAACATTTTTATTTGAAAATAGAGTATACATAGGTTTTCTGAACAACATAGAATGCAAGTACATGTCTATCAGTATTTTTACTTGTTTTGTCCTTTGAATGACTAATATTCTGCAAAATCAGGGATTATTTCTCTAATTTAATTTGTTGCATAAATTTTAAAAGATCCAGTGAAAGCAGATCTTTAATTAGTAACAACTACTTTTTCAACCAACTTGAAAATGCATTTTCAATTCAGATTTCTTCAGCATAAATGAAACATTGCTCAACTAATTTTAATAGCATTATTTGAAGTTCATAAGATGCTAAAATATCACTACTGAAAAAATTTAACATGCTTCAGTCAACTCAAAGGAAAAAAAATTTGTCTGGAATTAGCCTAGGGATATGAAAATGATTTACATAATTTAATATATTAACAGATTAAAAGATCACATTAGTATATGTTAGAGATATTTTATTAAAATTTAATATCTATTGATGATTAATACTTTTAACACACTAAAATATAGAAAACTTCCTTGTCTTTATGATATATAGTCTAAAATGTAAATAGAAAATGTTAGGCAATACTAATATTTCATTTTGTGTAAATTAACCTCCTTAGAAAAAGTTTTTAAATTATGAAAATTTAATATCAAAGTTATTTAAATCAAGTAGGTTGAAATTATATATTTTTTGAAATCCAGTTAATAATAAATATTATTTTATGTTTTTTTAATGTATTTGTGTCATGTGTAAAAATGCAAATGAGATTTTAAGAGTTCGTGACTCCTATTCATTTTAGTGTTACATGACCATTTATATTAGTCGTTTTATGTTTACATTATTTTATATAAATACTCCACCTACTTCAGCCTTCTAATGGTGGACTAGGTCATATTAATTTCTTGGTTGCAGAATATTTCTAGAACAAATAAGAACATTTACAAACACAGTGTAATTCAGTTATCTGTAGTCTGTCTTCAGTTTTTGGCTAATTTAAATGTTCTTTTAAAAGTAAGCAATTAAAATGAGGTAAAAATCTTATTGAGCATTATTGACCAAATAAAAAATATTTTTTTTAAATTTAAAAATCTTAAAAAATATTTTATTTATTTATATTTAGAGAGAGGGGAAGGGAGGGAGAAAGACAAAGAGAGAAACATCAATGTGTGGTTGCCTCTTGTGCTCCCCAAACCGGGGAGCCTGGCCTGCAACCCAGGTATGTGCCCTTACTGGAAATCAAACCAGTCATCCTTTGCTTCACAGGCTCATGCTCAACCCACTGAGCTACACCAGACAGGGCTAATAAAGAATAAATTTTGATACATGTTGCCTTTCTTCTTCACTTCTCCATGATTGGCATTCGCTTTAGGTACTTTATTTTGTTTCTTCTCAACCTGACTCTCCAAGGTTAGTACACCACTAAAAGTAATCTTTTATTTCTCTGAATACTGTATGTGTGTCAGTAAAATGGTTACAGTGATACATACCCTGTTCACCTTAAATGTTCTATGAAGATCAAAAAAGTAATTGTGCAGAATTGCTTGGGATATTATCTGTGCTCTACTAATTTAAAGTAATGGTGATAGATCAGCATATTTGCATGAAAGCCTGACACATCAACAGCGTGAAGACATTTCTAGATACATTATAATTGACTCACATAATTTACAGATAATAAATAGGAAACCAGAGGCTTTGGTGCTGGATATATCTTCCCTTAAAATAACATGTCTTAGAAATAGAGGCTAAGCTAAAAGAGATAATACAGTGGCATTATTCTTCGTTATTCTGTTTGGATTTGCCACATCAAAAGGATGTTTCACTTGTTTCTAGCTACCTTTAGTAGTTCTTAGTCTGTTTGGAAGTTCATAATTATGCCACTAAAGTCTGTAGAATATTGGCTACATTGACTATTGAGATGTACATGAGGAATTTCTTTTAGAAATGGCTATTGATATATTTTTTTTCAGTAAAGAATGGTTATGTTAATATTGTCCACAGGGATCAAGATAACCTTAAAGTTCCCTTTGGCTTAACCAATCTTTAGACAGCATTCTTCCTGACTATAGAACCCTGACTTCCCTTTTCTTACAGTATTTACTTTAGAAAACATAATTACAAGTTGCTTCTCTGTCATTTGATATGTAAGGATCCTCCCGTGAGTCTTACAACCTAAGACTTTTTTCCTCAAAAACCAGGGATCCATCCCTTTTAAATTTCAAGTGTTTGAAATAATGAAGAAATACAGTGTTTCTGTCTCTCCATCTCTGTAGGAAGGTAGGAGCCTAACTTCATCAAGTGACAATTAGCAAGCACAGATGATCTCATCACATTGACCAGCCTCCCACTGACATCTTCCTGTTCTTTACCACTATCTCAACCAAATGCTCAAATAATTTCCCAGTTTTTATTTCAACAGAGTTGAGTTCAGTCTCTATCCTTGTTGCAATAGTTCTTCATAAAGTCTTTCTTGTTTCTTTAATTGCACTTGGTGCAGTTTTTCTTGGTCAACAGAAAGTATGATTCATGTAACTGAGTATGCTGCTTGCTAGGAAGTTCAAAGCCAGTTTTGAAGCTGAAATTGAAAAAAATCATATAGTATAATATCTTAGTTCCTATTTCCATGGCAAAATATCATAGGTTGAGTGGCTTAAACAAATTCTGGAGGCTGGGAAGTCCAAGAATAAGGTGCTAACACCTGTGGAGTCCGGTGAGAGCACCTTTCATGGTTTGTAGATGGCTGCTTTCTTGTTTTGTGCTCACAGTGTTTTCCTTTGCTGCATGCTCATAGAGGTGGGGTTGGGGGAGAGGGTGGGAGAAGAGAGAGAGAGAGAGAGTGAGAGAGGGAGAGAGAGAGAGAGAGACAGTTATCCTGTATCCTTCTGTTTTTATAAGGACAATAATCTCACCATGAGGATCCTACCCTTATGATCACAATTAACCCTAATTAGCTCCCAAATATCTCACTTTTAAATAGCATCACACGGGGGATTAGGAGTTTAACATACAAATTTGTAGAGACACTAATTTTCATTCTATGGCAGGTACTGCTATAGACCTGTGACTATGATCTAACATTCCTTTTATTAATTAATGTTTTAATTACTTAATGCTGAATTTTAACGTATTTATTGTATTTTGTTAGTAGTTACAATATTCTTTGCAAGTAAATAGAATATTACATTAGAATAAACAAGATCGATCTTAGCTAAATTTATAAATTTTACAGAGAAAGGGGAATCAGTTAGAGCTTGATGGGATTTAATATATTATCTTGTATACTGTACCAAGGAATGAAATGTATTATCTAGAAACATACTCTTTAGGGTTGTCTAGTACCTACTTTTTAAATTCTAACCTGTAATTTCAAGGTAAGCAGGGTTGGTAGGGGCAGACCTGCCCTATTTAATCACTGCTATCCCTCCCCTGTTTCTACTTCACCCCATCGAAAAGGCTTCCAACTCTAAGATCTCATTGCCAAAAACAGTCAGCTTGTCTTTCTTATTTGCTTAACAGATGCATGTTTTAAATGCCAAAGGAGAATAAGTAAAGTTAATCTAATGTAATAGATCAAATTAGATAAGGAAACAAACTAAAAATCGAGTCTGTGTAGGACATTTCTTATATTCAGAAAATGAAATACGGAAAATATAATGGTTGGTCTCCTGATATTTCAAGGAAACAGTAGGACAGAATTGTCTCATAACCTTGAGTGACTTTTCTGTTCTATGCATCACTGTCAGACAATAAAAGATGTATCTGTTTTTTAGTTTTTTGAAATAGCATTGATTTTAAATACAGTTCCCAATAGCTCTAAGTAGATTATCTTATTGAGATTGCCTATAAATTTTAAATGTAATATTTAATGCTGATCACCATATACAGCAAATATTAAATAAATTTACCATCTCCTGTCCATGACTTGCATAGGTTTTCCTTGTTTGCAATGATAATTTGGGTCCATTTACAAATGTTATCTTAAAGCTTTTCATAAGTTCTAGCGAAGACAATATAAGGTATTTAAAAGTGCAGGAAAACTCCAGTGCTGTCTATGGCTGGACTACATGCATCTACCTTTGAGTCTTTGTTGTAGAAGTCAGAATTTCCAAGCAGGGTTTAGAATAGTGTAGATACCTGTTCAGTCCATCATATAATTTTAATAGCCTTGTGTTGTAGACTGCTCTGCCTGGTTTTAGGAATTGTATCTCCACCCCTTGTGGCTAAGGGCGAGGGACTATCTCTGTAATGTGAGCCTGAAGGAGACAAAGCTTGTCTCTGGTAGCAAATGCTGCCTCAGCTTCTTCTCCCTGCCCCCAAAGCTTGGTCGTCGGAAGTCAATGACTTGATTGGTAAGACCCCTCATGGCAGGGGGCAACCTAAGCCAGACTCAATCACTTCCTTCATGGAAAGACTCTGGCGGGTGGTGGAGGGGCTGCAACAAAGAAAGAGCAATGGACTCTCACCCCCTGGCTTTGATATAGCCCGAATCCCCATGTTTTCTGGGAGAAGCACTTCCTGGCTCTAATCCCCTTAAGCCTGAATACCTGATGGAGAGGGGTGCAGTTCTTTGCCTTGCTAGAGCATATCCTTGGGAAAAATCTGGCATCACAAAGACTTCCTGATAAACCTGTGAAATCTGCTCTGCTAAGAGTGCTTCCATTCATATGTTAAAGGTTCGAGCAGGAAACCCTAAAACTCTGTTCCTGACAGACTCTGACTCATACTAAGCCCTCTGATTTCTTTGAAATGTTATCTGCTGTTTGATCCTTGCTGCCCTGTATTCCTTTGTATTACAACCCAATAAAAGGGCCTGGAAGAGGGAGCTCAAGGCCTTTTTCTCCTGGGAGAAACTGGCAGCTGCTGGCCTTTGTCTCCCCTGAGAAACTGGCCACCAGCCCACAGCCTGTTCCCTCTGGGATAAAAGGGAATATTCGCTCTCATCTGTGGCACCCGGGGGAACTTGGGAGGAAAGTCGCTCCCACAGCCTTGCAGAGAACACACAAACTCTCTTCCTCTTTTCCTTTTGAAATTCCAATTATTTACTAGATGATCTTTGTCTAATGAACCAGAGACTCACTAGTGAGTTAGACTTCCCTTCCATCAGATGCTTAGAGAGGTACATTAGCTTTTTCAGGCCTCCAGGGGCCACTTAGTGTGCTGCAGCTCAAAACCCATGATTAAGAGGTCACACTCATACTATTAGATGACATCATAAATTTAATTTTTATTATCATCCAGGTGATATTTGCACATATTTTCAAAACTAAATAGTGCTACAAGATGTTAACAACTACAGGAGTGCCCTGCTCCATCCTTTCCCAGTTTTGCAATGGGTTCTCAGGACCCTTCCAAATCTTTCACATTTCTTTTCAGAATGTCAAAGATTTTGCTATTCTGAATAATGTCCTTATTTTGAATGGCTCTTCATTCATTGAGTTTTACAATAAACCGTGTTACAGTAAATGAGTGTCTATTCCTCTTATACCTTTATTCTGTTCAAAGCCTTTAAATACGTTCTTTTAAAGCAATTTTTTAAATTAAACCAGTACTCATTACACTATTACATTATTATGCTCCACTATTATAGTAGTATAGATACGACTCAAGCTGAGTCAATCAGTATACCAAAATTACCTTCCTCTCACCTTGGAATATAACTGTAGTCCATTTGTTTAGCTAACTAGTATACCGAAGTTATGTTATTTTCATCTGGAATTTGCTTTCCAATTGTTGGGAACAAGAAAAATAGTCTCAGCCCCAAGGTGCCTGCGTCCCTAGCAAACATTCTGTAAGCTTATTGCAATCTGTTTAGTTTCAAAATTTTCCTTTCAGTTGAGACAGACCCCACCCTGTTCCCGCGCACGGGCTCTGTAAGCCAATAGCTAACTGCCACGTCATCTGTGTAATGCTTGCTTGCTTGCCTCCATATAAGGACTTAGCTGTAAGCGCTGGGTGTGACTCTTGTTTGCAGCCCTTGCGGGCACCGTGTCGCTGGACACTTTGAGAGTTCACCCCTGCACAGGTTAAACTTGGCCAATAAAGTAACATCTTTGGAACCCTGAAAGTCTCCGACATTTGTTCTCACGGTTGGTGGCTGTAACACCAATATCCTTAATTTTTTATTTTTTCAAACTATTGTTAATTTTCCCAAACACCTTTCTATCTTCCAATTCAATATGTAGCAAGTTAAAGAGGTTTCATTTCTTCTTGAAGCTTAGTTTGTGACTTTGAATCCTCTTGATCTAATGTAGATGATTATTTTCAATGCCTATCCTCTTATATACCGGGATAAAGCACTGGAGACATGATTCAGTGCTCTGTGCACATAGCCAGGATGGCAACTATTGGGCATGAGTCAATTGTGCTGTAAAGCAGCTGTTTTCTGTGGAATTTGAAAACTTAAATTGCCTTAGCTTTTCTGGGGCCCTTTCCTTCATCCAGAGAATGATTCTTTGGGTCCTCACACAAGAGATTTGTTTTTCTGCATTAAAAAAAGTTGCCACAAATAAAACATATTACTATCTCACAGTTTCTGTGGATAAGAAGTCTGGGCCTAGCCAAGCTAGGTCCTCTCCTTGTACCTTCTCGAGGGCTACAATCAAGATATCAGACAGGCTGAGCTTGAGGTTCTCTTCCAACTTCATTCGGATGGCTGGCAGAATTCAGTTCCTTACAGTTGTAGAACTGAGCACCTCAGCTCCTACAGGCTGCCCTTTTCCATTGGCTGTTGAAGCATGGCAAGATAACTTCAAGGCCAGGGAAGGGCATCTCAGAGCTCAGGAGAGAACGAAGCCCTCTTTGAATGATTCTTCTAAATAGATCAGGCCTATCAATGGACGGTTTTCTTTTGAAAAGTAAGGTTGTTAGGGACCTTATTTATATCTGCAAAATTCTTTCACTTTTGTAGTGTCATCATGGGAGTAATAAATATCTCACTATGTTCACAGGTCCACTCACACTCAAGGGAAGAAGATTAAATGGCTGTGGGTCACTAGGAATCATCAAAATGTTGTGCCTACGAGAGTTCTAACAGCTCTGTTGGTTTTCAGGGTGAGGAAGGTGTAACTCCAACTAAGTTTTCCAGGTGAATTTGACCTTTTTCTCATATCAGAGCCTCATCCTGTTCTCCACTGTGACTGGTGTCACTGGGTTAAACAATCATTCTCCCAAGATGGGGTTCTGAGATTTTAAAAGCTTTCTTGTTTTAGAATTGTGCCTCCTGCTTACAGTACCCAGCTATTCAGTTCCTCAACAGAGACAAGTTCCTGCAGAATGAAACGGCTGGCCTTGCAGAAGTACCTCCATCTGCAGCCAGTTATGTTCATACTGCTGCTGAAATGCCTTCCCTGTCTGGTGCTCATCTTTAAGTATTATTGTAAAATGCAAAATATTCCTACTTTTATACTTTTATTATATCAAAGTCATTTTTATTATCATTTTTGTGTGATTTCTGAGAGGAAAATAGGACAGAAAACTCTGTATAACACATTTAAAAACATATTTTTGATTATAAATAATATGAAGTGACATAATTATCACTCAGCACAAGAAAAGTAGGAAATTACTAACACTGCAGAGCCCTATGCTCATGTATTCTTTCAATCAACCCCTTTCCTAATCCTCAGAAATGAGTGTTTACCTGACTGCTGATACTTGTGGGTATATCTGTTTTGAGTGGAATCATAGGGTAAGATCTCTTCCTTTGTGTTGGAAATATTTCAGTCAACAATATGTTTGGACATTTGTGTTGTTTTATGTAGTTGTAGTTTTGTCCATTTAAATTACTTTATAATATTTTATTAAGTGACAACACCAAAAGTAATGTATTCATGCATGTAGATGGATATTCAGGTTATTTCCATTTTGGGTTGTTATGAACAGTACACACTAGGACATTCTTGTTCATACCTTTAATGCACATAAAATGTGTTTCTAACAGATATCTACCTTGTGATGGAATTGCTGGGCCATTATCTATGAATACTCTGAAGTCAGTAGATATTACCAAACTATTTTTCAAAGCAGTGGATAAAATTTTTCATTTTTATATATCCCTGCTGATTCTTGCTATTTTTATTTTTTCTAAAAAATAATTTTAGACATTCTTATGGAAAATTAGTATTACCCATCTTTATTTCAATTTTTATAATCATGATGACTACAAGTTGACATTCTGTTGCATGTTTATTGACAATTTGGATTACCTCTTTTGTGTAGTGGTAGTTTTCCATGTTGCCCATTGTTCTCTTTCCTTTTCTCTGGTGGGTGTTTCTTACTTTTTAAAAATTTGTCTGTACTTTTAAAAAATGTAACCTCTTTAAAAAAAGAATTTATTTCTTAGAGAGGGTAAGGGAGAGAGAAAGAAAGAGAGAAATATCAATGTGGGGTTGCCCATTGCATATCCCCTACTGGGGACCTGATCTGCATCCCAGGCATGTGTCCTAGACTGGGAATCAGACTGGTGACCCTTTGGTTCCCGGGCCAGTGCTCAACCACTGAGCCACACTAGCCAGGGCAAATTTTATCTTTATTGTATTTTTTTCCATTACCATTTAGTCCCTTAAACACCTGCCTCCACCTAGCAATTACCACACTGTTGTCCATAGGCATGAATGCTTTCCCTCTTTGCCCAATCCCTCCACCACCTGACCTCCCCTACCCCTAGCTGTCATCTTGCTCTCTATGAGTTTGATCCCATTTTCCTTGTTAGTTCATTCAGGGTGTTAATTAAATTTCACATATGAGTGAAATCATATGGTATTTGTCTTTCTCTGACTGGCTTATTTTACTTTGCATAATGTTCTCCAGCTCCATCCATACTATCACAAAGGCTAATTTTTTTCATAGCCAAGTAGTATTCCAATGTGTAAGTGCCCCATAGTTGTTTTATTTACTGATCTATTGATGGATACTTTGGCTGCGTTTTGGCAATTATAAATAACACTGCAATGAACATAGGGGTACTTATGCTCTTTCAAATTAGTGTTTTGGGTTCCTCTGGATATATTCTCAGAAGTGAGATTGCTGGTTCAAAATGCAGATCCACTGTTAATGTTTTGAGATAATCCTATACATCTTTCCACAGTGGCTGTACCAGTCTGCATTCTCCCCAGCAGTGCAAGAGGGTTCCTCTTTCTCCATATCCTTGTCAGCACTTGTTGTTTGTTGATTTATGGATAATAGGAATTCTGATAGATGTGAGATGGTATCTCATAGTGGTTTTAATTTGAATCTCTCTGATAGTTAGTGATGCTGGGCATTATTTCATATGTCTCTGGGCCCTCTGTATGCCCTCCTTGGAGAAGTGTGTATTCAAGTCGTTTGCCCATTTTTAATTGGGTTGTGGGGGGTTTTTTTGTTGTAGTTGTGTTTTTTTGTTGTTGAGTTTTGTAAGTATTTTATAAATTGTGTGTATTAACTTCTCATCAGATGTATCAGCGAATATGTTCTCCCATTTTGTGGGTAGTCTTTTTATTTTGCTGATGATTTCCTTTGCTGTGCAAAAACTTTTTAGTTTGATATAGTCCCATTTATTTTGTATTTTGTTTCCCTTGCCTGGAGAGATATAGCTGATTAAAAAAAGTGCTATGAGCAATGTCCAAGATTTGTACCAATGTTTTCTTTTGGGGTTATCAGGAAAAAGATAAGGATGTCTGCTTTTACCTCACTTATTCAACATAGTACTGGAAGTCCTAGCCACAGCAATAAGACTGGAAGTAGAGATAACAGGCATTCAAACTGGAAAGGAAGAAGTAAAATTCTTTATTTGTAGATGACATGTTACTTTACATGGAGAGCCCCAAAGATCCCACCAAAAATCTATTAGAACTGATAAATGAACTCAGCAAAGTAGCAGGATACAAAATTAATATCCACAAATCAGTTGAATTTTTATATGCTAATAATGAACTAACATAAAGGGAATTTAAGAAAACAGCCCCACTCACAGTTGCTTCAAAAAGGATAAATTATTTAGGAATAAACCTAACTAACAATGTAAAAGACCTGTACATGGAAAATTATAAGGCACTCAAGAAAGAAACTGAAGAAATACAAATAAGTGGAAGCACATACCATGTTCTTGAATAAGAAGAATTAACATCATTAAAATGTCCACACTACCCAAAGCAACCTATAGATTCAGTAAAATTCCTATCAAGATTCCAATGACATATTTTGTCTAGAACATATTTTGACTAGAACAAATTTTTAAAAAATTTGTAAGAACTGCAGAAGTCCCCACATAGTAACAGCAATGCTGAGAAAGAAGAACAAAGCTGGACTCATGCTACCTAACATTAAACTATACCAAAAGACCATAGTAATCAAAACAGCATGGTATTGGCATAAAAACAGATACATAGATCAATGAAACAGAATAGAGAGCCCAGAAATAAGCCCACAACATTATAGTCAATTAAATTCAATAGAGGAGGCAGGACATACAATTGGTTAAAGACAGTTTATTCAATAATTGGTGTTGGGGAAGTTGGACAGATACATACAGAAAAATGAAACTAGACCACTTTCTTACATCACACAGAAATAAATTCAGAATGAATGAATGTAATATTTTTAACCTTAATTTTTATATTCTGAACAAAAATCCTTTCGTAGTTTTATGTGTTGTAACATCTTCTTCTAATCTGTGACTTTCCTTTTCACTGTTTTACTAGTATGTTTTTATGAGTGCCATTTCCTACTACTAATGCAGTTTCACTTATCAGTCACTTTGTGATTAATGCTTTTTGTGTCCTGTAAAAGGAATCTTTGCCTATACTCAGATAATGAAGTTATAGTTCCATGTTGTTTGTGAAAACAGTTAATTTTTATAACTCGCATATTTAAAAATGCAGTGCAGATAAATTGTAAGGTGTGGTATAAATTACCAGTTAATTTAATTTTCTTCTGTAAAGAGAGACAGTTAGAACAGAATTATCATTAAAAACAATGACATTTCCTACTGAACTGAATATTATTGTGATCTATGCATAGTTCTAGTTTCTGAACTCAATTTTATTCCCACATTCTATGAATATCTTTGTGCTAAGACTAGATTTAGTATATAATATAGTAAATTTGTTCTGCTTTTTTCCCCAAATTTGTCTTATATATTCTTGGCTCCTTGAATTTACAGATATATTTTAGAATTAATTCATACATTTCCATGATATTCCTATTGGGGTTTTAATTGGATCTGCCTTGAATGCATAGATGCATTTGGGGTTAGGTAGCATCATTATAACACTAAATTTTCCAATTATTGATGACCGTATATCCCTTCATTTCTTTAAGTTGTCTTTATTTTTACTTAATCTAGTTTTACTCTTTTTTATGGAAAGTTCTTAAGCATTTTATACCTTGGGGTTAAACACTTTTGGCATTGAAAATGTAATTTACTTAATAGTTGGTTTCCTAATTGTTCTCTTCCAGTATATAAAACCACAATTGACTTCGAATATTGGTTTTGTGTCCAGGAAAGTTACAAATTTTCTTTAATTATTTCTAATTTTTTTCAATAAAAAATTACTACATATGTTATCATGTGATTTGTTAATACTAGTAGTACTTTAATTTAGCCCTCTCCAGTACTTATAGTTTTTATTACTTAAATTAAATTAATGCTCAGGCTAGTTCCTCTAGTATGTGCTAAATAATATACATGATAATGGGCATCTGTGTTCCTTTTTTATTTTAGAAGGAAGGATTTTAACGTTTCACCATTTTCACCATTTCACCATTTCAACTTTCACCAAAGTATAGTTTTCTTGTAGTATTTTTCAAATATCTTTTATCACATTAGTTGAGTTCAATAACTGACTACAGTTTTTGTCATGTATAGCTATTGAGATGTATCAATTTTTCTTAATTTATTGAGGGTATCATATAATTTTTATTTCTTTAAAAAAATCCTGTGTTTATAGTAATGAGTTTTCTCCAGTCAAATGTGTATGAGTAGAACCTTTTAATGACAGCACTGGATTCTTCTTCTTCTTCTAGTAGGCACACAGTGGTTCTTTAAGGTTCCAATGTACTACCAGTCATTTCAAGTCTCTAGAATATTAAAGCATAAAGCATCTTATAATGTTTTCAAAACACCTAGATGGAGGCATAGGGAGGTACACTTTGCTTCCTTTTACAACCAAAAGAGTATAACAACAAATTCAAAAACAAAAAAAACAACCAGAACTGCCAGAAAGCAAACTGTATGGAAGTCCTACAGCCAAGGATTTGAAGAAGAAAGATTCATTCAGACTGGTAGGATGGTGGAAATGGGCAGTCAGGTGGACATGACATGTAGAAAGGTGGTGACTTGAGGACCAGCTGTGGCTGGCAGACTAGGCAGACTTTATCTGCCCACATTTGCAAGCAGATAAACCAGGAGGAGCAAGTGTGGAGTGAGACAGGCCACACAACCCAGGGTACCAGCACAGGGAAAGAAAGCCTCAAAAACTCTGACTGTAAAAACCTGTGGGGGTTGCAGCAGTGGGAGAAATCCCCACCCTCACAGGAGAGTTGTTGGAGAGATGCACAGGGTCCTAGAACATACACAAACCCACCTACCCAGGAATCAGCACCAGAAGGAATGTATTTGCTTGTGGATAGTGGGGGAAGTGCCTGCAGAGAGCCAAGCAAGCAGCATCATTCTCTCTCTGACCCCTTCCTTACACATAGCACCACAATGCAGCTACTTGAATTGCCCTGCCCTGGAAAATACCTAAGCCTCTGTCCCTTACTACAAAACAGTCATGCCAGGACAAAAAAAATATGGCCCAAATGGAAGAACAGATCAAAGCTCCAAAAATAGAACTAAGTGATGAAGAGATAGCCAAATTATCAGATGCAGAGTTCAAAACACCGGTAATCAGGATGCTCACAGAAACAGTTGAGTATGGTTGCAAAATGGAGGAAAAAGTGAAGGCTATGTAAAGTGAAATAAAGAAAAATACACAGGGAACCAACAGTGAAGGATGGAAACCAGGACTCAAGTCTATGGACCAGAAGTTAGAACTAAACATTCAACCAGAACAGAACGAAGAAACAAGAATTCAAAAAAAATGAAGAGATGCTTAGGAACCTCTGGGACAACTTTAAACATTCCAACAACTGAATGTTAGGTGCCAGAAGAAGAGGAAGAGCTCTCCCATACTTTTTTAATGATGTTTTTTCATTTTGCTAATTCTTTCAAGTATAGTTGTCTCCATTCCCCCTACCCCACCACTCTTTTCCACCCCAGCCATCCTCACTTCCCACCCTCTCTTCCTACCCACCTTTGGCTTTTCCATGTGTCCTTTAACATGTTCCTTGACAAGTAAATTCTGCCTTTTCAGAGCTTATCCAGTCTTTAATGTGATCCTAAGAAAACATAAAGGTTTTATTGGTAACACAAAGATAAATATAACACAAGGCCTACCTGACATTAAACTTCTCTAGTGATTAGAAAAGCCTTGGAGAGTGAAGTAGTATCCACATATTCAACGCTCACCTCCACCTCTGGAAGGCCCCACATCTATCAGATGCGGCCACCTAAATCTGCTTTTCCTCACCAGGACGTGTTTGGGGTTCAGAGTGATGAGAAAAAAGGTAGTCTACCTAGTTTCTTAGTTTGGGGGGTCTATTGCACTTGCAATAGCTAAAAAGTTTACATCCTTCAGCATATTTGAGGTTCAAAAATATACAATTACAGGTGTATTTACAAAAAATATGGCATAGGCATATCCTGTTAAAAGCATTTCTTAAATAAATCAATATATCTACTAGAATATTATCTTTTCTAATCTTCCATCCAGTAAATCCTAGTAATATGTTTACATGAATCTCTAGTCAAGGTCAATGTAGTTTCACCTGCCACCTAAGAGAAAGAAAACAAATTACTATTCTACTGCAAAAAAGCTTTGTCCTTTTGATTCTCTGCCTGCCTAATCTATTCTAGCCCGTTGTTTTAGACCTTACTGTGTTTGCATAACCTACTGTAGGTTATGCCCATTATTCTTATGACCCTTGAAGACTTTGGTACTCTACCCAAACAAAGACTTCACTTACTCTATTTTATCATATTCTAAGGAAAACTTATTCATGTCATCGTAATTTAGGCTATTCTTTCAAAAACTAGAATCATAATCTTGCTCTACTATGATATAACACTTATGTAAAGCTTTAATTCCAACAATAATGGGAATTACCCCAATTTTAGAAAAAAACTTTCCTAAAAGCTTGTGATATTGAAAGTGTGTTTTTTACTTTGCTTGCATTTTCACTTACTTGCTTTTTACTCACTATACTTAAAAATATGAGAAAATATCTTTCTCAAGCCACAACAATATGATGTTCTTATAATAATCTATATGCTTCTTCTTTTGGAGTGGATTTTTAACAATTAATTTCATGCGATACTATTTTTACTAAAACATTAATATATTTATTCATTTATTTCAGTCTTAGGTATAGAAAGCTCTAAACTGGGTTTGCCAAATTATCTCCTTATGGCATAGCCTAAGAATTTATAGTTACATCTTCAACAATATTATTAACAGAATTCTAGAACTCAGACAACACTTAACATGAAATAATCCTAAACGATTACGGATGTTTGCCTTCAGTGTAAAAGAGAAAAGGAGCAGTAAGTATAACTCAAGTGTGCTTTAAATGTTCTTTTAAAAAATGTATAAATGGCTTTTTTTAAAAGCCAGAAAAGTGGAAACAACTGTAACAGCATGAACAATAAAAATAAATATTTTTAACAGGCCAAACTGAGAATATTTTTATCTTTTAAGAGCTCCTTCAGGGGGAGTAGTGGGGAGTAAATGCAGACAACTGTAGTTAAACAACAATAAATTAATTTAAAAAAAGACCTCCTTGAGTTTTGAGCTTCATTATAGCAAATTATTAAAATAATCTCTTTAATTGAATTTGAGATAAAATAATCAAGGCAGTTTTTCCTATAGAACTATTCGTATGTTAATTTTCATACTTTGCACTGTAATGGTTTACTCTCACAGTTTATTTGTTCCATTGACTATGGTCTCAGTTCTACTACGCTGGACCTGAATTTAGTGAGTCATTGTGTTAAATCATCTATAGATTCTTCTGAAATGGAATATATTTGAGAAAGAAAGCAAAGATTAGGAATTCAAATGATCTAATTGCTGCTTTGGGTATTGTTATATTAACTTTTTCTTTTTTTAATTTACTTTGTATGAGAAAATCAGATGATTTTAAATTATTCACCACATTTACTTCCAATGTGAATCTCTTTTTATTGTGATTAGACTTTTACATTTAGTGTTAATGCTTTTTACTAAGAAGCAGGTTAATTGTGCCATCTATTTTCAATTAGCCCTAATAGAGTTCGTGTATAGCTGTGGAGTCTATTGTGCATGTCCTTATAGAAGTGAGGAGATGGAGTAAAAGCTATTATTGTGATGTCCTGATAAATTATACTCCATATTATATTAGATTAACAAAATGAATGACTAACATTCCATGTACACATGAGCTGTGACAGCATTTTGACTCTTAATAAATCTGAATACTGGCTGATATCCAATTCTTTCATATATTAAATGCAAATTGAATCAAAATTGTTTCATTACCTTTAGTCACTCATTTCTAAAAGCAGATATATATACATATATATAACTATATGTATATATATATATATAGTTAATATGACTCTTTAACACTAAACAGGCAAATTCTAAAATACTTACATTTTTTATTATCTTATGAGAAAAATGTATGCCAAACCTTAAGGGACGCTACAGAATTAAATTCACTCTTCTTAGCTTACTATGAAATGAAATGTAAACTTTTACTTTTGAATTGTGAAATACTCATATTGGTAATTGTTATATATATATATGTATGCATATATATATATATAATTTTTATTACATATATTCATGAAAACTTCTTGAACAACAGTAAAATGCTAATTTTGAAGTATTGATAGCAATGAGAAAATTTAATAACTGGGATTGCTTACATTAATTACGCTTTTAAAAGTCAGATTTTTTTGTTTGTAAGTGGAAACTAATGAACAAAACAAACAAAAAGCAAAATAGAACAAGGAATGCAAACAAGGAATGGACTGATAGTGACCAGTGGGGAGGGTGAAGGAGATAATGGGAAAGAAGGGGAAGGGTATAATCAATGAACAGGTATAAATGACCCATAGGCATGTACAGCTGGGTGGGGACTGATTGTGGGAGAGGATGGTGAGGAAGGACAGGGCAGAGGAGAGCACTGAGGGAAAACTGGGAAAACTGTAATAGAACAAAAATAAAAAAAAATAAAGTCAAGTTTTTCACTTGCCATATTTTATAGATATTTTAAATTCAGGAGCACCACTAAATCTAGAATATACCAAATAATATTGAGTTGGCCAAAAAGTTCATTTTTTTTTCCCTGTGAGATGGCTCTAGTAGTGCGTAGTTATTTTTAACTTCATTCAAAACAATTCTGTTAGATTGCATTATGACAACTATTATATCAGCATGCTTGGAACAGCGTGGATGGAACTGGAAAGCATTATGCTAAGTGAAATAAGCCAGGTGGTGAAAGACAAATACCATATGATCTCATCTTTACAGGAACCTAAACAACAAAAAAACAAGCAACTGAATTATAAACAAAGACACTGAAATAGAGAACGGGCTCACAGTGACCAGAGGTGAAAGGGGAAGAAATTTCAAGGGAAAAGGGGAAGGGTTTACAGGAACAAGTATAAAGGACACATGGACAAATACTAAGGGGGGTGGGAAGGAGAGGGATGTAGGGAGCACTGGGTGGGGGGTAGGCTGGGCTGGGAGTAAAAGGCAGAAAACTGTACTTGAACAACAATTAAAATAAATTAAAAAGACATCAAAATTGGTGAATTTTTGTGTATCCATTTTAATACTGAAGATGGAAGAAAAATATGCAACATTATTGGCATAGTATACTTTATTATTTCAAGAAAAGTAAAAATGCCACTGAAATGCAAAAAATAGATTTGTGTACTGTACGGAGAACGTGCTGAAGTTGATCGGACGTGTCAAAATAGTTTGTGATGCTTCATGCTGGAGATTTCTTGCTAGACAATGCTCCAAGTTCGGGGAGACCAGTTGAAGTTGATAGCGATCAAATCAAGACATTGAATGAGAATAATCAGTGTTATACCACACAGGAGATAGATAATATACTCAAAATATCCAAATCAATAAAGTTACTAGTGAAAAGAAAAAATGTGTCTTTTATTTTACAGAAAAAGCTAAACGGATTTTTGGCTAACCCAGTAGTATTGGGAGAGGTGATTTCAGTTAAATGACAATTTTTTTAATACTGTGGTTGTTCTATTTTCTATATATTTGCCAGAATTTTAGTTCATAATCTAATTCTCAGATAATTTCAGCCCTAGTGTTTGCCTCTTTTTCCTTGTCAAAACCAAATTAAATGACCTCAGAAATGCTAAAATTTGAAAAAGTCCAAGAACTCTATAGATTGAAGGTAATTACATTGTTCTATATGTACAAAATAAATTTTAGAAACACAGCCTAAAATAACCCTTTAAACATTTTCAATCCAAATAAATGAATTAAATCTGAAAATTTCAGAAGCAAATAGAATTTTAAAAATTTATATAATGTAGAATTTTCAAAATATATTTAATCACACATTTTATTTTTCTAGAGAACACCTATTAAATTTCATCAAACTAGTGCTCCTCCAAAAATATTAAGAATAATTTCATAAACTTAAGAGAACCAAGAGGAAAGATAGATTAAGTAATCATAAATCACATCAAATTGTACATTAACATTTGAACACTAAAATCAGTTTGGAGCAATTTTACATCATCGAGGGCATTCAAAACCTAAGAAAATTATTAATGCATGCATTTTATTAAGGCAGCAAAAACTATTAATGCAACTAAGAAGGAAAATCACATTGACATTTGAAAAATCCAAATATAGTTTCTGTATAAAATTTTATATAGAAAGAGAAGAAAAGAAAGCTTAAAAGAAAGCTTTCTTAACATGAAGAGTATTAGAATACTAAAGAAAACATCAATCCTAGTGATTAAACATGATGGAAATGCTTGAATGACATTTGAGGCATTGCAAGTGAAAACAAATTTTAAAATGTTACATTCGAAGAGCGAGTAACCAAATGTCCAGGCACTTAGAGCATTTAGATATTATTTATTGGCCAAACTCTTAACCTGCGCAGGGGCGAACTTCCCAATGTGACGGAGGTCACGTAGCTCCGGGGAGCCCAAAGTGGAAGTCGTGCCTGGCTTACAGACTAAAGGGTATTTATAGAATACTGCGAGCAAGCAAGCAATATACAGAAGCAGATGGGGCTGTTAGCGATTGGTGCCATTGAACAATAGCCTCCTTACTCATTGGTGGGACCCCTTGTTGGAAGGCAGAATATATATTTTTCCTTTTTTTTCCCTCCTACTGGCCTTCCACATTCTCCTTATCTGGCTTCATGCCTGACTGGCCTTGTACACTGAATACATTCCTAACTATATCCTGTTGAAATTTCTACTTGCAGCTGGCTCTTACATAAAACATGATGAATACCAGAATTCCTACTTGATTTTTAAGGAGTAAAAATGGTATGCCATGAACCAGGTATTTGGATCAAGGAAGTTTGCGTGCATCTTTATTTTTAAGTGTTTACTTAAGTATTAATAATAACAATAATGATTACAATAATTAACATTTATTGAGTGATTTCTCTATGTCCAAACTGTTCTACATTTTTAGATATAAATTCATTAAACTTCACAAAATCTTATAGGAGCTCTTATTATTTCCTTTAGAGAAGAGAAAACTTCCAGAAGAGAAAACTACAGTGCACAGAAGATAACTAAATTACCTATGCCCTGTATGAAACAAACATTGGGGCTCACTTCATTAGCCGAGGGTCAATCTTGGTTTTGAAAATGGAACAAAATCTCAGGCACAAGTTTCATTAGGACTATAATTGATATTGACATTTCTCTAATTGATATTGAAATAGCACATATAATTAGTACATATCTCTATTCTGAGTCAATTTTCCCAGGTCTCCTTATAGTCTTTGAATATGCAGAGTAGACTCTTACTTTATTTCAGGAAAGATTCCTTGAATTAGAGTGTTATTTATTTATTTTTTAAAGATTGTATTGATTTATTTTTAGAGAGGCGAAGAGGGAGAGAAAGAAGGAGAGAAATATCAATGTGTGGTTGGCTCTCATGTATCCCTTACTGGGGACCTGGCCCGCAACCCAGGCACACACACTATGCTGGGAATCAAACCAGCAACCCTCTGGTTCACAGGCTGGCACTCAATCCACTGAGCCACAGCAGCCAGGGCTGAATTAAAGTTTAAATGGATGTTCTGTTTAATCAATTTGTTTGCCTTCTTCATTATCTCCAATTACACGCATGTTGAATTTTGCCAGTCTCAGAACCCATTTATATTCTTAACATGTATTGAAAAGCACAGAGGTTCTCTTTCTGTGTATTTTATCTATCAAAACTTACCAATCTAGGAATTAAAACTGAGAATTTTTTAAAAACACAGAAAATGTACACATTTCATTAACCACCAGAGCAGTGGTGTTACCCTGGGTCACATAGACTCTGGAAGTTATCTGACACATCCAAGAATAAAACTTTAAAAGGTAAATGATGTCCTAATATTAATACATACATCGTTTGGTACTTGTGGACCCTCCAGGGTGTTTCTGGTGACCTGAAGTGTCTCAGACCACATTTTGAGAAGTGCTTTATTATTTAAATTTTGTTGTGATCTTTCATATCTTGTTTTTATATCTGTCTCCATTTCTTGCTTTTATGAGTTTTATTTTGTATGTCTCTTTCCATAATTCGAAATATCTCTATTTTATTTATTGTATCTGAGAGTCTGGTGATTTAGTCATCATTTCTGAGACTATTGTACATTTTTATTTAATTTCATTATTCCGTCAACTCCCTATTTACCTATTCTTGTTACTTCATTACTTTTCTGAGATTTCTTTTTTTTAATTAAATTTATTGGGGTAATATCGGTTAATAAAATTATGACATAAGTTTCAAGTATACAATTCTGTGATACATGGTCTGTATATTGCATTCTTTGCCCACTACCCAAAGTCAAATCTTTTATCAACATATATTCAACCCTCTTTACCTTTCGGTGACCTTGTAACTGTTATCCATGTCTGTGAGTTTTTGTTTGTTTTTCTTGTGTGTTCATTTGCTGCTTTCAGCTTTATATTCCACTAATTGGTGGCATTCTTTGAAATGTACAATATTTTTTATGCTGCATAATTAAATACAAGTTGCAAAATTGTATTAAAATTTCCTTGTCTTTCTAACATAGATGTTTCTCGGGTACCTATCTGTACTGAAAATATTGTTTCTCTTTTTTGTTATTTCTCTCATAAATATTTTGTAGTTTTATTGTGTTTATATTTCTTGTTGATTTTAAATGTTTAGCTTTTTCTTAAATAAATACATGTGTTATCTATAGAATAAACCAGGGTTTTGAATGACTTTTCTATTTTCTCAGTGTAATGATATGGATTTTGGTCTGGTTTCCTCTGATTTTCGGTTGTTCTCATATTTCAGTAATGTTCTTATCATTAGTTATATTTTCCTTTTCACAACTATTTACTGGCTACACGGGACCTATCTTCTTTACAGAGTAATCTCGCAGGAGGGCTTCCTTCTTTATGCTGGCACCTCCTATTCTGTATACTTTCTGCTCTTTTCTTTTTTAAACATTTTTTATTGCTGTTCACTTAGAGTTCTCCCCATTTTTCCCCCATTGCTCTCCCTTGCTCTGTCCACCCCCTCCCACATTCAATTCTCCCCCCCCCCCCCCCCCCCGCAGTGTCCTTGTCCATGGGTCCTTTATACATGTTTCTTGACTTGACCTTTTCCCCTTTTTTGGTTATCTCCCTCTTCCTCCCCCTCCCCTCTGGTCACTGTCAGATTGTTCTTTATTTCCAAGTCTCTGGTTCTGTTTTGCTTGCTTGTTTGTTTTGTTGATTAAGTTCCATTTATAGATGAGATCATAAGAAATTTGTCTTTTAATATCCTGATCGATGGTGCTTTGACACATTCAGGTCTCAAATACACTCTGAATTGTTAACACTCAAGAGTTGAGAGTCCTCTCCTTCTGGGTAAATGCTGGTTGATGTTTTCTGGGGTCTCTCACCAATCAATGAATTCCTTCAGACTGACAGGGGTTTTTTGTTGTTTGCTTTGCTTTGTTTTTATTTTTATTTTTTTTGTAGCTTCAACTGAGCTCCTCACTACAGAATGGGCTTGAACACTGCTTCCACATTTTCAGTGTTATTTCCCAAGATATGTACAGTGCATAGTTAGTTTATGCTACCTTTTTTTAGTTTTACTATAGGTATAAATAGTAGACTTTTTCTTTTTTCAGAAAAAGTGTGGATTCATACCTACGCATCTGCTCTTACCTTAAAATACTCTGGAAGCCTCCTACAGAATTTATAATTATGACTTCTATTTACAGATATTCTACTTGGCTATTGTCAAATGTGCTTGTTGATTTTTATGGTATCTTATTTCTGACTTAAATTTCAAGCTTCTATTTTATTAATTGAATCAGAATATTAAGCCTATACTCTATGTATTATAAATTCAATATCCTTAACATTTGTGAGCCTTTTTCAGTTTTGTATTGATTTGTTGTTGCATACTCCTGGTTTCCAGTTTTATTTTTTCTTTTGCTATCTTTTAATGTTTTTGCAATTTTTAATTTCAGGCTCATACTTCTAACACTTTCATGTAGTAATTATTAGAGATCCATATTGAAATTATTCTCCTTCAATTGCACCGCAAATAAAGAATCACTTCAAAATCCTTTCTCTACTTGAATTTTTGAGACCACAGTGGGAATCTGATATGAATCAATCTCAAAACTGTATGTTGAGTAGTTTGTGATTATAAATTTCAGGGAAGAATGTTGCTGTTGTTTTCTTTCTATTACTTGATGTTAAAGCCAGATAGATAAGATTTTAAAAATTAAATTAATTGGGGTGACATTGGTTAATAAAATTATATAGGAATTAAGTGTACAGTTCTATGACACACCATCTGTATATTGCACTGTGTGCCCACCACCCAAAGTCAAGTCTTCTTTCATCATGTATTTGATGCCCTTTACCCTTTACTACCCCATCAACTCTCTTCCCTTTGGTAACCACCATATTGTTGTCCCTAAGAGTTTTTGTTTGTTTGTTTTTTATTTGTTTACTTATTGCTTTCAGTTTTATATCTCACATATTAGTAAAATCGTATAGTTCTTGCCCTGGCTGGTGTGGCTCAGTTGGTTGGAGCATTGTTCTGTCATTCCACAGACTAAAATGTATCAAGTTCAAGTCCTGGCCAAGGTCTCAGGTTCAATCCCCAGTTGGGGTGCTTATGAAAAGCCAACCAATTGATGTTTCCCTCTCACATTGATATATATCTCTCTCTCTGTGTCTCTTTTCCTCTCTGTAAAAGCAATGAAAAATGTCAAGTGACGATAAAAGAAAAATATCATATGGTTCTAGACTTTTTCTGCCTGACTTATTTTGCTTAGCATATTTCCAATATTCACCATGTTGTCACCCATGGCAGTATTTTATCTTTTATATGACTCAATAGTATTAGACTATACGTACCACATCTTCTTTATCCAGTGATCTATCAAGGGACACTTTGGTTGTTTCCATGTCTTGGCCACTGTGAATAATGATGCAATTAACATACTGGTCCATAAGTCTTTGCAAATAAATGTTTCAGATTTTTCAGATAGATGCCCAGAAGAGGAGTTGCTGGGCCATATGGTAACTCTATTCTTAATTTTTTGAGGAGCCTCCATACTGGTTTCCATAGAAGTTGTACCAACTTACATTCCCATCAACAGCCGATGAGGGTTTCTTTTTTCTCACAACCCCTCTGACACTTTGTTATGACCTGTCTTATTGGTAATAGCCTTTCTAATAGATGTGAGGTTGTATCTAATTACAAATTTGATTTGCATTTCCATAAGAACTAGTAATATTAAATATCTTTTCATGTCTCTATTGGCCATTGTATGTTTTTTTAGAGAGGTGTCAGTTCAGGTCCTGTGCCAATATTTTAATTGGATTATGTGTTTGGTTAAAGATTTCCTGTTGCTCCTTTCAGAACGGAACAGTTACTTCTCATACGTGCGGTAGTGTCCCTGTATTTGTGGCTTTACTTTCAGTGTTTTCAGTTACCTACATCAAATTCTAAAAATATTAAATGGAAATTTTCTGAAATAAACAATTGATAAATTTTAAGTTTTGCTCCATTCTGAGTAGCTTGACAAGATCCCACATCACCCTTCTCCTTCCCAACTGGGATGTGAAAGGTCCCCTTGTCCAGTACTCACTCTGTAATTGCTACCTGCTAGTTAGTCTCTTAGCAACAATCTCAATGATCAAATCTACTGTTGTGGCAGCACAGTGTTCAAGTAACCCTTATTTTACTTAAAAAATAGCCCCAAAGTACAAGAGAAATAATACTGGCAATTCAGATACGGCACAGAGAGACCACATTGTGCTTCCTTTAAGTGAAAAGATGAATACAATACAATAAGATATTTAGGGAGAGATAGATCACATTCATATACTTTTTAATACAGTATGTTGTAATTGTTCTATTTATCATTGTTAATTTCTTCCAGTGCCTAATTTATAAATTAAACTTTGTCATAGTCTATATGTATAGAAAAAATAGTTTATAGAGTGTTTGGTACTATATGTGGTTTAGACATCTGCTGGAGGTTTTGGAAGGTATGAAGTCTATCCAGAAAAAATCCAGCGATTGTTTATATAACGAGAACAGTTTGAGCAACATTGGTGTAACCTGGCAGCCAAGGAGAGTAGACTGGAATGTGCATGTGCGCCCAGTGAGGACTTCATAGTACTAGTCAGTGAGGCGGGAGATGCTGTTGAGTGAGCATGTGTACTGTGTGTCTGTCACATTCAAAATGACTGAGCGAGTAGAGCAACGAATCTGCACTAAACTTTGCATTAGCTTGAACATTCCTCTGCAGAAACTATTCTAGTGATTCAGAAGGCTGGCACTATGAACAAGGGATGTTTGGCAGCTTCATGATGACAAAGCACACACTCATGCATCACATCTTGTGCAGAGATTTTTGGTGAAACATCAAACCACCCAGGTGACTCAGTACCCCTACAGCACAGATTTGGCACCCTGTGACTTCTGGCATTTCCAAAACAAAAATCATCTTTGAAAAGGAAGAGCTTTCAGGCCATTAATGAGATTCAGGAAAATACAATGGGACAGCTGTTGGCAGTTGGGAGATCTATGTGAGGTCCTACCGTGCCTGCTTTGAATGGAACTGAGGTGTCATTGTCTTATGCACCGTGTTTCTTGTATTTTGTATCTTCTTCAATAAGTGTCTTTATTTTTCAATTACATGGCTAGATACCTTCTGAACAGCCCTTGTATTCCTCTCAGATAAACAGGGACTACTTACTTACAAGGAGTGTGATGGCATTTGAAGTTCCATCTTTAAGGAGTTTGAAAATCAGGTAGATCTTTGGCCTTATCTCTTTTCCCCTCTGCCCAGCACAAATCCAAATACAGTAGCTAAGGGTAAGTTTCCACAGGTACTATGCATTTCATTCTTGCTTCACCTTTAGGTTTCCTGTTATTATTTTTATTTTGCCCCATTATTCCTTCCAGCCAACTAAGCATGTGAGAAGAGATTTTACTATTTTTCTGTATATTTATCCTGCCTTTTTTGGTATTTATTATGGGGAACAGAATTTCTTTAGCTTTCCTTGATTATGATAATACCATGCTGTGTATGTCATGCCTAGAACTTTGAAAGCAACCAATCCAGCATGGCTGCTTCATTAATGAAATAGAACAAAAATATCTACCTTTAGTCATGAATAATACTTAAAATACATATTCTACTTTATGTTATACCAATTCCTTGAAATATTTGGTTCTACATGTAAATCACCTGCAAGATGCCTATATAGGAAATTTAAATTCCATGGATATAATGTGCATATGACAGGACCTGAGAAAAAAATAATGCTAAATGAAGAAATTATTTATTAGTCATTTGTTCTTCCCACCAAACTTATTTCTAATGAGCTAAGAATATATCTCAAATTAGGCTTATATTTATTTCTGAAATTCTCAAGTTTATTTTAGCAATACTTCTCTTAAAATGTATTTGACATAAACGTATGAAAAAGTAGAAGCAACTATAATTCTTAACTTGTAATTTATACAAATTGGATTATTGCAAAACCGAACTAGAAACTAACAAACTTTTCCATTAGTCTTAGTTGTTCCATGAACCCTACTATTCCTTGAGTAATATAGACCAGTAGTCCTTTCTTTACCTATAAAATGGAGAAAATATAGTTACACTTTAAGAAAATTCTTCTGCATATTTTAAATCTTATATTTTTACCTTCATCTAGCTGAACTCCCAAACAGTTGGCTCTATTTTTTTAATTGAAAATTTTAGGATGGATATTTTAAAACTCCCAGAGAATTAGTCAATCAAAATAAATTTTTACTTCTTTATTTATCAATAGAGTATTTAAATTTTAGTTGTGACCATCCAGAATGAAGATTGTATTTTCCAGCTTTTCTAATAACTGATAAGATCATATGACTAATTTCCAACTCGCATTATAAAAGCATGCCCTGTTTGGTGTGACTCAGTAGATTGAGTGCCAGCCTGTGAACCAAAGCATCACCAGTTCAGTTCCCAGTCAGGACACATACCTTGGTGGTGGGCCAGGTCCCCAGTGTGGGGCCGTGTGAGAGGCAACACATGTTAATGTTTCTCTCCCTCTCTTTCTCCCTCTCTTTCCCTCTCTCTGAAAACAAATAAATACAACCTTTAAAAATAATAAATAAAAGCAAATTGATATAAGCCCTTTTGAGTACTGCCTTTAAAGAGAATAATTTTGTTTTCCATTTTGTTCCACTTCGTGTTGGGTGAAATATTGAACAGAAAACAGAAGGTGGTTATCTTAGATTAAGAGTTGAAATCTATACGTAAAAAAATAGAGCAAAAATAATGAAAGTGTCAGTCTCCAGTCACATAACCACTGTATTACCTATGGCCTGTGATACAATAATAAACTTCCAGTTTTCTTAAGTCATTGATAATTTGCTCTTGTTTATAATAAATCCCATTGTATCAATTATTATAGTTATGTATATTATAAAGTAAACAGAGACAATAACTACCTGACATGTATTTTCCTTTTTACTTATAACTCTCAGAAACTAATGTACTGAGTTTTGTAACTGAATAGTTCATTTCAAAATCCTGCAAACTGTATGAATCAAGTATGAAAAGTAATAACAAAATCATGGGGTTATCTATTTACATATCATTTTTAAATTTGCAAATTTACTTTTGTGTCAATTATTTTTAATTTTAAATAAATATGTTGTTGTTGTTATTGATTCTTTGTACAACTCTAGATGGTGAAAAGACTGAGTCAAACTCAACAGTAGTTGGATACCATCATTATATACTTTTGTAAATGTAATTAGCAGAAAGAAAAATCCAGCATAATCTTACAATTTTAGGAAATGGTAGGTTTTCAATCCCTCATTACCTTTCATCTTAGCAAAATTACCTACTAAACTATATGTTCACTTCTAAATCTTTTCTCTCTCTTCCAGTAAATTATAGAAACAAGATTAAATAGGAATGAATTTGTCTTTTCTGGTCATAGTTTTTAAATCTTCTCCTGGGCAACTTAATCATTTCCTCTTGTTCTTTCCTAATGTTCTGTATTATAGCCATTTTTTATATATCCTTTTGTACTTTTTATTGTGGAAAAAATCAACCATATCCAAAAGAAATGAAGAAAGAGAGAGAAAAAAAGAAAGAAAAAAAAGAGAAAGAAAGAAAGAGGAATAGTCGAGTGAACTCAAAGTGCTCATCACTCTGCTGCAACAATTATTACCACAGGCTGAATCTTATTTAACCCATACTCTCATAGTTTCACCCATATTTTGTAATATTTAAAGCAAATTTCAGACACCATAGTATTTTGTTTTAAATATTTTAGTTAATAACTCTTAAGTATAAGTCTCTTCTTAATGTATCCATGATATTATTATTAAATCTGTAACGAGTAGAATTGATTTTTACACCTTCGTTTCCCAACAAAGTCATGTTAAGAATAGTGTTTCTCAAATACTAATGTGTATAAAATTACTTGATTTTATTAAAAATACACATTCTGATTCAGGTTTTCTGCAGTGGGATACTAAAAATCTTCATGTGATTTCATTATTCCTTATTATACTTTGTCTTTGGAAATTAGGGTATATTTACAGAAAATTTGCAATAAATTGCATCATTAGTACAGACTTCCTAATGGACAATATTTTACTTTCATTGTGCTCTCTTTCAATAGTTCTCTCATTTTCTATGTAATGTCTATTTAACTTTATATTTAATGAAATATTGAAAAAATCAGACACAGGTCATGATTACCTTAAAATACCTAATTGTTTAGTTTCTAAAAAATGGGGGCTCCTTACATAACCAATGTAGACCTATCAAAATCAGGAATTAACATTGATAAAATACTAACTTCAGAGACATCAGTCACTTCTGGTGCAAACTTAATCCAACATTACATGTTGCACTTAAGTGTCATACTTCTTTAGTCTCCTTCAATCTGGAAATATTTCTCAAACTTTTCTTGTTTTTTCTTTCATTTGACTTGGATACTTTGGAGATTATAGGCTAGTTACTTTGTAGAATAATCCTCATATTTCTATGATTAGACTAAGATTATGCATTTGGGGCAATGATACCACAGAAATACATTCTCCTCTGTCGTGGGAGGTCAATGACATGTGCTGCATTATTCAGTATATTTATTTTAAATTTTTTAAATTTATTTCTTATTATTGTTCAGTTAAAGTTGTCCCCATTTTCCCTCCTGTTGCTCTCCCCTGCTGCATCCAGTCCCTGTTCCCAAAGACAATTCCCACCCCATTGTCCTTGTCCATGGGTCCTTTGTACATGTTTCCCTTCTTTCCCCAGTTATCTTCCTCTCCCTCGCCTCTGGTCACTCTCATTTTGTTCCTTGTCTCTGGTTCTATTTTGCTTGTTTGTTTGTTTTGTTGATTAGGTTTCACTTATAGCTGAGATCATATGGTATTTGTCTTCCATTGCTTGGCTTACTTCACTTAACATAATGGTCTTCAGTTCCACCCATGCTATTGCAAAGGATAGGAGCTCCTTCTTTTATTCTGCTGTGTAGTATTCAATTGTATAAATGTACCACAGTTTTTTGATCCACTCATTTATTGATGGGCACTTAGGTTGTTTCCAGCACTTGGCTATTGTAAATAACAGTGTTATGTACATAGGGGTGCAAGGTTTCTTTTGAAATGGTGTTTCAGGATTCTTAGGGTATAATCCCAGTAGAAATCCTAGATCAAAAGGCAGACGGGTATGACACTGTGGAAAACAGAATGGAATTCTTCAAAAAACTAAAAATGGAACTGCTTTTTGATCCAATGATTATATTAGTTTTGATTATTTTCTAATGTATGGTTTACAAGGTACCCATACCTTAAAGTTAATTATAAATATTGTGTGGAGTATATTTTGAGTTTATATAAATATCCTATTTCTCACACAATATATTCCAAATAATTTAAATATTTGATTCCTGCCTGAATAAGTTATTATTATGATGGTTGTCTGATGGTGGTTAATTATCAATTTAATTACTTTATAATTTCTCTGTTTTATTAATTGACATTCTACCAACACTTAGGTCTTTGTTTCTTTCTGACTCTTTTTGGTCAGTATAGACTCCTAAATTCCTTCTTTTATTCAACGATGTACAATTCTTCACTTTTACTTTTCTTTTGATGCTCAGTTTTTCCAAGTTTTAGTCAGTTGCACATTTTCCATATACTTACAGCAGAGAGATTTATGTGTGATCAATGAATGGTTAAAGAATTTCATCTGATAATATTGGGTTAAATATTTTATAAGAAAAAACTATAAAATTAATCCAAATAGCCGACATAAGAGTTTAAAGGAAACATGTGCTTTAATTTGTTAAGCTCTAACCTTTTCTGTATTAGAAAAATACTTTGACACAAACACTTTACAAATGTCAGCAGAAAATCTATACTCTATTTCTTCACGTTGGTTTTGTGACATTGTGTTTGCTGATATTCGACAAGGGATAAGCTAGGATTGATTTCTCCAGCCACTGCTCTTTCTTCTTATATTAAGGGAAATTAAAAGGCTGGAGTGAACTGAGTCTCTCACAACTCCATCATCGCTCAAGTGTGCAAACCTACAGAAGTCACACCTATGTGCCTCTGGGTCTCAAAGGTCACTAGAAATGTTAGGAATAACACACCACTTTAAGTTAAAGAAATTATAAAGATTTTAAAGCCTGTTAAAAGGAGACTTTGTACTGCATAGCTTATAAAACTGAAAATAGATCTTTTCCCGGGGGGGGGAAATATTGTGAGCCTATTTCTACACTCTTCCTAAATAAGATGCATCTAAAATTGAATACTGACATCTATCCTTCATCATTGTAGTAGACTATGGAAAATTTAAGCAGCCCAAAAGAGATTCAAATGTTATTTAAGATGCATCTTAAAAGAAGTAATGTATTTAATTAATGTAAGGAAATTTAACTTGAATCAGATGGAGAATAATGAATTTCTGTTACTTCAAAAGCCTTTTACATTCAATTAATTTTTGGTGAATTTCTCATTTGGTACAGCTATTTTAAGAAGATAATTTAGTAATATTCCTCAGTCAAATTTAATATGTTACACATATGTGAAAGACTAATTTACAACTAAAACAAAGGAGCCAAGAATACACAATGGGGAAAGTGAATAAATGGGACTACATCAATCTAATACACTTCTACACAGGGAAGACAGCCACTGTCAAAATGAAAAGGCAGGCGCTGGCTGGTGTAGCTCAGTGGATTGAGTGTGGGCCTGCGAACCACACAATCGTGGTTTGATTCCCAGTCAGGGCACATTTCTGGGTTGCAGGCCAGTTCCCAGCAGGGTACTCACGAGAGGCAACCATACATTGATATTTCTCTCCTTCTATCCTTCCCTTCCTCTCTAAAGATAAATAAATAAAATCTTAAAAAAATGAAAAGGCAACCTACTGAATGGGAGATCTTCACAAACCATATATTTGATAGGGGATTAATACCCCAAATATATAAAAACTCATACAACTCAACAACAACAATGGCAAAAAATAGCAACAACCAGAAACACAAACCACTTAATTAAAAATGGGCAGATGATCTAATTAGACTTTTATAAAAAAGACATATTGATGGCCAAAATTCACAAAAAAAGATGTTCAACATCACTAATTATTAGAAAAATGCAAATCAGAACCAAAATGAGATAGATATCACATCACACCTGTTAGAATAGCTCTTATAATAAAAAAAGAGAAGAAAACCAAGAAATAAGTGTTGGAGAAGCTGTAGGGTAAAGATAACCCTCATGTTAGTAAGATGGCAAGTGGTGCAGTCACCATGGAAAACAATATAGAAATTCTTCAGGAAATTTAGAATAGAACTATAATGTAATTAGCTATTACACTTCTGAGTATTTATCCAAAAACATGAAAACACTAATTCAAAAAGATTTATACACCTTTATATTCATTGCAGCATTACTTACAATAGCCAAGGTGTGGAAACAATCAAAGTGTCTATTCATGGATGAATGAATAAAGAAAAAATATATATACACATATACACACACACATATACCACAAAGGAACAAAAAGAATGAAATCTTGCCATTTGCAACTACATGGAAGGACCTAAGGGTATAACACTAAGTGAAATAAATCAGGAGAAAAAATATCATATAATTTTACTCATATATGGAATCTTAAAAAAAAAACAAAGTAAAACCAAACAAATTCACAAATACAGAGGACAGATCAGTGGTTACCAGAGAGGAATGCAGTTTTGGGTGTAGGGTAAGTGAAATGGATAATAATGATCAGTTTAGGGTCTGATCTCTTTTTAATATATATTATAATGGGATGCGGACCCCAGCTCATGGGGTCTGTGACATTGTGGATGGGGGAGAGAGATTCACACAGACTACCAAGTCTTGTAGAGGAAAAGGGCGAGTGGCCTAGCTCTCAAGGGGAGCAAAAGCCTTACAGTGACCAGCCTTTATTGGGTTTCTCCACACATTACATGATGGTCCTCATTTACTATGCACAGGTTGCTTTAGGTGGTTACCTTTTACAGAAAACAAAGGAGCCAATGCCACTAATCACATCACAGAAGAGGGATATTTGCAAATGAAAAGGCAAAAGTGCTTGAACAGGTTACACTCATCCTTGGAAGGTTTAGCATGGATTTTTGGAAGTTATTTTGCAGTAAATGTTTGCCACAAATTCAGATGAGGGAGTTTTTAGCAAAAAGCAAGACTCAAAGTGGCCTAGGCACATTGCAGGCCTCATTTCCCATGGGAGAACCTATCCGTGGATGTGGGTCCTATGCATCTCCAATTGGGAGCTGGGCCCACACCATGCAGAATGGTCTCCTACAATAATGTTTTACACTATTTACATATTATAATGTTTTATACCTGAAGCCTATAATTTAAAAAAATAATGAATATACAAATCTGTCTGGAAAAAGTCCAGACATTGTTAATATAACAAGAACAGTTTGAACAACATCAATGTAACCTGGGAGCCAAGGAGAGTGGACTGGAATGTGTGTGTATGAACAATGGTGACTTTACTGTACTAGTCACTGTTGAGTGAGCATGTGTACTGTGTGGCCTTTACATTCAAAATAACTGAGTGAGTAGAGCAAAGAATCTGCATCAGATTTTGCATTAAGCTCGAATATTCCTTTGTGGAAACTATTTGGATGATTCAGAAGACTTTCAGGGATGATGCAATGAGAGCACTGCAAATAAAAGTGTGGTACAAGTGCTTCAAAGATGGCCAAGAATCTGTTGAAAGCAATAAACATTCTGGAAGGCCTGCAACAAGTAGAACCTCTGAGAATGTTGACCATGTACGGGCTGCAATCAACAAAGATCAGTGACTTGTGGTGAAATAACTAGAAACTGATCTGGTGATTCTAAAAACTACTGTGTCTAAAAATTTGACTCAGAATATTGGCCTGAGATGTGTCATGACAAAATTTGTTCTGCAGCTTCTGCTACCAGAGCAGAAGGAATGTTGCTAATGACTTAATTCAAACTGCTACCAATGAACCTGATTTCCTCAAGAAGTTCATAGCCAGAGATGAATGTGGGTCTGAGGCTATGAACCAGAAATGAAGGCCCAGTCATCCCAGTGGAAGTTACTTGGTTCTCAAAGCCCAAAGAAGGCACTTCAAAGCTGCGACAAGGTCAAGACCATGTTAACTGTGTTTTTTTGATTGGGAAGGTGTTGTCTATCAAAAGTATGTCCTTCGCAGGCCAAACAATTAACAAGGAGTACTACTTCAATGTTCCTTGTTGCTTGAAAGATGCAACATGACAAGGGTGGCTGCAGCAATGGGCAACTGGTGATTGGCAGCTTCATCGTGACAGTGCTCCCGCTCATGCAGCGTGTCTTATGCAGAGTTTTTGGCGAAACATCAAATCACCCAGGTGACACAGCATCCCTACGGCCCCTACAGCCCTTGGCAACTTGCGACTTCTGGCTATTCCCAAAACTAAAATGACTTTTGAAAGGGAAGAGATTTCATACCATTGATGAGATTCAGGAAAGTATGATGGGAAAGCTGATTGATTGGGAGAACTGTGTCAGGTCCCAAGGAGCCTACTTTGAAGGGGACTGAGGCATCATTGTCTTACATACAATGCTTCTTGTCTCTTGTATCTTCTCCAAGAAATGTATTTATTTCTCATACTACATGGCTGGATACTTTTTAGATAGATCATATATATGTGTGTGTGTGTGTATAACATCTTTAGTACAGAATTTTAATTAGTAGGAATATAGCATGTGTATATACTTTCAAAATTAGCCTGTTATATGTCTTCACATAATCTTTGCAATTTTTTGAGCAGCAGAATAAATATTCAAATTCATTTTATAAAGATTACAACTCACTTTATTGTAAAACTCTGTTCCAATGGTCTAGAACTGATTCCACAATGCCTCTGAAGTCTGTCTATACACTATTTTTTCTTTTTAACGATTTTTATTTTTCAGTTACAGTTAACACACAATATTATATGTTTCAAGGGTACAACATAGTGATTAGACATTTATATACTTATGAAGTGATCACCCTGATAAGTCTAGTACCCATCTGACACCATACATAGTTAACACACTAGTAGTCACTATATTCCCTATGCTGTGCTTTACATCCCCATGACTATTTTGCAACTACCGAATTTTACTTTTTAATTCCTAAAAAAATCCCTTTTTTACCCATCCCCTCTAACCTCCCTCCCATCTGGCAACCATTAAAATGTTCTCTGTATCTATGAGTTGGGCGCTGTTTTGTATTTTTCTTTATATTGTGTTTTAGATTCTACATATTAGTGAAATCACATAACATATATCTTTTTCTATCTGAGTTATTTCACTGAGCACACTACCCTTTGGTTCAGACAAGGCTGCTGAAGATAAAAATATTTCATTCTTTTTTATGGTTGAGTCATAATTCTTTGTATATATTCAGCACTTCTTTATCCATTGATTTATTGATGGACACTCAAATTGCTTCCCTATCTTGGCTATTGTAAATAATGCTGTAATGAACATATGGATGCATATGTCTTACCCAAAAAGAATTGTTGGGTCAATATTTTTCTCTTGTTATAGCCTTTGTTTTAAGGAGTATTTTGTCTGGTGTAAGTATTGCTATACTAGCTTTTTTTTCCACTTTCATTTTCATTAAATAGCTTTTTCATTGCTCTACTTTCAGTCTGTGTGTGTCTTTCTCTCTGAAGTCTCTTATAGACAGATAGCATATATAAGTGTCTTGTTTTCTTATCCATTTAGTCCCCTTATGTGTTTTTATTGGAACATTTAATCCATTGACATTTAGAGTATGTGTTGAAAGATGTAACGATTGCCATTTTATTATTATTTATATTTTTATTTTATTTTAGTGTTCTTAAAAAAGTTCTTTTTATTATTTCTTGTAATACTGGTTTGGTGGTTATTAACACCATTACTTTTTTCTTGTCTGTCAAGCTCTGTATCTGCCATTTGATTTTAAATGATAACTTTGCTGGGTAGAGTATTCTCGGTTGAAAGCCCTTACTTTTTATCACTTTGAATAATTTGTGGTAATCCCGTCTAGCCTGTGAAGTTTCTGTTGAAAAATAAACTGACAGTTTTATGGGAGCTCCCTTGAAGTTAACTGTCTTTCTCATGTGGCTTTTAAGATTCTCTCTTTGTCTTTAACATTTGGAATGTTTAATATGATGTATTTTGGTGTGGGCCTTTGGGGGTTCATCATGTTTGAGACTCTTCTGCCCTTCTGGCATGTATGTCTTTTTCTTTTAACGGGCTAGGGAAGTTTCCTTCATTATTTCTTCAAATAGTTCTTCAATTTCTTGCTCTTTCTTTTCTCCTTCAGGTACCCCTATAATGTGAATGTTGATATGCTTTATGTTGTCCCAGAAGCCCTGTAAACTATCCTCGCTTTTTTAGATTCTTTTCTTTTTGCTGTTCTGATTGAGTGTTTTCTACTACCTTATCTTCTAAATCAGTGATTGACTTTCCTTCTTCATCTAACCTACTGTTGCCACCCTCTTCAATTATCATTTCAGTTATTGGACTTCTTTCTGACTGGTTCTTATTTTGTTTTCTTTTTCCATTTTTGTGTTTCCGATCTTTTCATTGAAGTTTTCACTGAAATCATTGAGCACTCTTATACCCAGTGTTTTGAGTTCTGCACCTGATAGATAGCTTGACTCCACTGTGTTTAATTCTACTTGTAGTTTTGTTCTGTTCTTTCATTTGGGACTTTTTTTTTGTCTCTTCATTTTGGCTGCCCTCTTGTATTTGTTTTTATATATTAAGTAGAGATGTTACATCTCCCAGTTTTGTTAGAGTTTCCTTATGTAGTAGGTATCCTGTGAGGTACAGTGGCACCATCTTTCCTTTTCTCCTGAGCCAGGTGCTGCAGGTGTGTCCTTGTGTCGGTCAGGTGTGCTCTTCTGTTGTGGATGAGCCTTGATTGTTGTTGGCAGGTCATTGACTCTCAGACTGACTGTAAGGACTGGCTACAGTGGAGGAACTGTTGTTTAGAAGCTTACCCTATAGAACAGGATTTACTTTAGTGGGTCTCTGGGGCCTGCCAACCTATCCTTTGAGTGTATCATTTGTAGAGATGTTTGGGGGGTGTTCTGGTTTGGGTGGTTGTCTGAAGCTGGCCACCAGGTATTTTGATTCTCAGGCTTCTTAGGAGGTGCAGGCCAAAATCCGCTGCTGCCTGTGCCATACCCTGGGACATCTGGTGTGAGCTAAAAAGTGGTCCACAGATATTTGCTACTTGTTCTGGACTTGGAGGTCCTTAGGAGAAGCTACATTGCAAACTGAGGCAGGCTGACATTAATGTCAGACTGGAGGCTGTTTACATGGCTGGTATGAGGCATCCTGAGTCCAGATGCTGCTCGTTTGAGGTTTGTGAACTATTGAGAGATTTTAGGAAAGTCTAA
This sequence comes from Sturnira hondurensis, assembly GCF_014824575.4. Classification (NCBI taxonomy): domain Eukaryota; kingdom Metazoa; phylum Chordata; class Mammalia; order Chiroptera; family Phyllostomidae; genus Sturnira; species Sturnira hondurensis. Next base: position 6,777,935 of record NW_028088227.1, on the reverse strand, counting down.
AACACAAGCCAGGATAGGCCATTTGCATGTAAAATTCACTGGAAACAGCTTGGCTGACCCTGAAAGTTGGGTGTGATAGTGGCTCAGGAAATCACCAGGGTGTGGCACATAGTGTTAGCCAACTTGATGAAAACTCAGATGCGGCATCCACCTGCCTCTTCAGGGGTGAGGCTCAGCAAAGGAGCAATGGCCTCTGCCAGCACTTCTATCTGGGAGAAGGCTACCTTGAAACCAGAAAATTCAGTTTCTCCCTGTATGTCCTTGTTGCCTTTTGAGCTTCTGCCCCAGCACTGGCGATCAGAGCAAGTAAATCAGTGAGCAGGCTCTTTCAGAGGAGCTCCTGGGATTTCAACAGCATTCTTTCTCACTCAGCCATAAACTCTGCTGGTTGTCATAGCCAGAAGTTGTGGGGCTTCTCTTCTTAGCACTGGAGCCCTGGGCTAGGGATACTGGTATGGGCCTGGGACTCCCTGATTCTCATGAGAAACCTTGTAGCCATAATATCCTTCCCAATTTTTAACTGCCACAGATGGTGTGGGGCCAACCCATTCTGTATCTCCACCCCTCCTACCAGACTCCATGTGTCTTCTGTAAATGTTCTAGCTCTGACTTCTGTTCATCTAGACTTCAGGTGCTTCTCAGTGATGGTTGTTTTGTAAGCTAGCTGCAATTGTAATGTGGTCATTGGTGGACATGAGTACAGTTTTGACCTACTCTACCATCTTGATGTGTTTAGTGTGTTTACTTCTATATAAAAAATAGATACATGATATGAAGTATTTGAGTTGTAGGCAAAATTTTATGAGGGTATAGATAGTGATTACTTTTGGGAAGGGACTCTGTGTCTGTAAGAATTTATTTTCTATTATTCAAAAATTTCATGTTACACTTTTATAACTAATTAGATATATAATTGATGATAGAGGATAGATAGCTAGATGTTTCAAATAAATTGTAATGATAGATAATTTTTGCACAAAGGTACAAATGTGTTACTAAATGTTTGAATGGTACTTGAAGTAAATAATGAATAGTGTAAGACTTCTGAGAATTGAATTAGATTAGTAGATTTTTATGCTTTGTTTTTTATGAAAAGAAAATAGTGTGTGAGCCCTGCCTGATGTGGCTCAGTGGGTTGAATGCCTGCCCTTGAGGTGAAAGATTGACAGTTCTATTCCTAGCCAGGGCACATGCCTGGGTTGTGGGCCAGGTCCCCACTTGGGGCCTGGGGGAGGCAGCCATTTGGTGTTTCTCTCACACATTGATGTTTCTCGTTTCTCTCCCTTCCCCTCTCTTTAAAATTAAATAAATAAAATATTTAAAAAGTACTGTGTTACAAACAAACATTTTAGAGAACACAGAGTTTCATTTAAAAAATAATGTTTCTTATACTTGGAAGATAATAGCCAAAATAAAGAATAACAAAAGTACCATACTTTGCTGGGTATAATGCTCACCCATATTTTTGGCTCAAACTTTCAGGAAAAAAAATCTTTTGTTTTAATTTTTAAACTCAATTATTTATTTATATTTAAATACTAGGTTTTTGTACTATAAAGGGTATTATTTTGCACAGACATATTGTTAATGCTTTCTAGAGCTACACTTTTAATGCATAAGAATAAGTAAAATAATTAAAAAACATTTGTATAGAAACAGAATTAGTATTACCCATGTACAATATGCATCCTTATTTTTTCCTTAAATATTTGGGCAGAAAAGTATGCATTATATATAGCAAAATATAGTAAGTATAATATATAAATTAGATATAAACCTACAGTAAAAAAGATGTGTGCATTATTTTCAGATGGTGGCTTCCAATGTTATTATTGCACTCAAATGCAAGTGAAAATAGAAATGTCAGATTATTTACAATTCAGTATTGCCTTGTATCACGGACTGAAATGTGTCACCATTTTGTCTGCCTCCTATTAAGGTCAAGATGTACAGATCTGCTCAAGTTAATAAATACATGCTATTCATATAAGAATTATATCATTGATTAGCTGTTTCTTCTTCTTGTAGCTATAACCATTTATTTGTTCCATTGCTTTAATATTGCTAATGCATACTCCCCTCAGCCTCTCCTACATACCTACCACTCAGTGTACAATTATATGTTGCCAGGCATATGAAATAAGGACATATATGTTTTGTTAATTGTGTAAAGTTTATTAATCTAATCCACAAGCTTCTTGATTCAAACAGATAGTGGTCGTTTATATCATAAGACACAATTTAATTAATTTCACCATACAGAGTAGGCAATTTTAGTTAATATTCAAAATTTATATTTACAGAAACTTAAAATTGATCTAATTATCTACTCTCAATGTTTACTTGATACAGTTTTTCATATCTATTGAACAATATTGTACTCATGCAGTAGCTCAAACAAATGATGGGCCAGAAGTATGGATTGAGTAAATAAAAAATGACACGTATTGATCAAATATTACTGTACATTTATTTCATTAAATTTCTTGTTCTCACTCTATACATAAATGTCCATGATTTCCACTGGCAGTGGAAATCCACAAATCATGACAGCTTCAGAACTTAGCTGTCTTGTTTCATTTTCATAAGGCAAGAGATGTGGAAAAGCAATTCTCTAAAGACTGCAAGTGGCCCTGGCTCAGTGGAGTGAGCACGGGCCTGCGAACCACACGATCGTGGTTCGATTCACCTGGGTTGCAGACCAGTTCCCAGCAGGGGACTCACAAGAGGTAACCATACATTGATATTTCTCTCCTTCTCTCCTTCCCTTCCCCTTTAAAGATAAGTAAATAAAATTTTTTAAAAAAATTAAAAAAAAAGACTGCACGTGTATGAGTGAAAAGAACTGATGTTTTGGGCTAGGATCGTGCCAGCTCCCAATATTGCAAGGGACAGAGATGTGTTCTCATTTTGTAGTGAGTTGTGTATGTGTGAGAAAGAGAGAGAGAATTTGGGGCTCATGGAACAGCCCCAAGGTCCAAGGACGGTCATAATAAAATATACATATTTGGGAAATCTGAACTTAATATTATGTCATTTTCTTTGTATCTATTAATAATAAGGACATAATTAAATAATAGGTTTAATATGTTTTTATTTAATTTTCACTTGATTTTATTTTGCACATCAACTATGTGCAAAAGTCCTCAAAACTGGATCATTGGGATGTTGTATGAGTTCAGTTCAAAAATATTATCTCTTGTTAGCCTATGACTTTCTAAGAAAAAAATCTGGTTTATATTCTGATGTTAATTTTAAAGTGACATGGATCGATGAACAAAGAGTTTAAGTATTTATTTCTCTGAATTTACAATATGTCATCCTATTGCTTAGTTGATGTCAATGATAAGATACTTACACCTTTCTGATTAAGCACCTGTTGAACTTTAGATTGCAATAATCACACTTGTTCAATTTAAATTTTAGATTATTTAGGAAGTCTTCAGCAAAAAAGACATTATAATATGTTGTGATTACTGTAGATGTTATGAGGAGGCTGTTAAATCTAGTGGGAATGTTCATCAGCATACTGTAATCAGCAACTAGAGCAAATGCTTAATTACAGTTATTTAGATGCCAAGTTGATGTAGTAATGGCATTGGAAGCAGAAGAGATGTCTGCATTAATACTCGCAATATGTAAGAGGATATGAAAATGCATCAGTATCACTGAGGATCACAGTGTACGGCTGTTTACATTAATTTTTTTCTTATTCTACTAATTCCAAATGCAATTTCACTTTACTTGCTGAAATATTTCTGAAAAAGAAACACAGTATTTTATATTAGATATAAAATCCTAGATGTTAAAAGAGGCTTGTTTTATTTAATTTTATTTTAATGATTTATCCAGTGTTTACTCATTACAAATAACATTGTTTTAACTACCACCTTACTGCAACTCCTTGGTAGCATAGAACACATGCAATTATTTCTGATTTATTAAACCAACTTTATTGTAACCTATACATTTAAAAGGAGATCTTTTTAAGATTTTTAGTTATTATTCATGTTGTTTATAAATAACTAAACTTGGAGAAATCACTTCTTAAATATTGTTGTGTTAGTTTCCTATAGGTGCTGTAACTAATTACTTTAAACTGTGTAGCTGAAAACAATAGACATTTATTTTCTCATACTTCTGGAAGCCAAAAACCAAAATCAGGTTGTTGTCAGGGCTATGGTCTCCCCAGACTCTCTAGGAGGGATTCCATTCCTTGCCTTTAGGAGGGTTGGTCAGCATTCCTTGGATTGTAGTTACATCACCTGAATCTTTTTGTGGTCACATTGTCACCTCTCCTTCTGTATCTCTCCTCTGTATCTCTAATAGGACAATTACTGTTGGGAACTGCCCTCACTGGCTTCAGAAGCTATAACCCCCCATGGCTAAAGCTGGATAAAAAGACCTTGGGTCCATAAGCCACTAAGGAGACAAAACTTATCTTCTTGGCAGGGGGGGTGGCTCTGGCCCTTTACTTCACCCGGCTTGGCCCCTGGAGGATGGCTGGATAGTCAATGACAGGTAAGATTCCTTAAGGGAGGAATAACCTAAGACAGGCACAGTCACAAAGGGGCCATCAGGGAGGACTTAGGGGACTACAGAAAAGGAGTGATATACCCTCACCCCTCGGCTTTGTCATAGGCTAAGTCCTCATTCTATCTGTAAAAAGTCTCCTAATCTCTTGACTGTTGGCATCCCCCGCCTGATTCAGGTCTGAAATAATGTTGGAAGGTGGTGCAGCCCTGGGCAGGAATGGGAGGTTCCCAGGAAAGATTGGACCTAAGGAAGAATGCATAAAATCTTGTGAAACCTGCTTTGCTAAGAATACCCTCAATTTAAATGATACGGGTCTAAGCATAAAATCAGTTTGTTTCCAAAAGTGTTATGGCCCTCTGGAGTCACTCTATCAATCTGACCCTGACTCAGGAAAAGCCTTTATAGTTCCTTGAATGTTATCTATTCCTTGATCATTACTGCCTGACAATGATTGATGAACATTACATATACTCCCTATATTCCTATATAAACTAAACCCAATAAAAGCCCATTGAGAAAGAGGTTCAAGGCCGTTCTCCTCTGAGAGACTGGGCAGCCTTTCCTCCCCCAGCAGACCATGGCTTGGTAGACTTATTCTCATCCATGGCAGCTGAGGGGAGCTCTGTGGGATGGAGCCCCCCATGACTTACTATTAAATTTAGGGCCCACCAATTAACCTGAAGGATAGCCCTGTCTTAAGATCCTTAACTGAATTGTATCTGTCCATAGTTTTTTTTTCTGATTCAATAAAGTAAAATTCACAGTTTGTAGAATATGGATGTATCTTTTAGGATCCATCCTTCTATTAGAAACAAAACAGTTTTTAATAAATCCTAATAAGATATGACAGATTAATAAAATGAACATGATATATATTTAAAGACATATTAGTAATGTCACATTTTAATATTGAGAAGGAATGCTACTATTAAGTATATTTTTGGTTATAATCAAGCCTCAGATGGTTTTGTTTTGACAGAATATTGCTTGATTAAATGAAATTATCACTTTTAATTTTTACAGATTGCATTGAAATGCTTCATTCTTACTGATATAAAAATGCATGTGTGTTTTTGCTTTGTTAAATGTGCATGTAGTTACTTTGCCTTCTGTGAGCAAGTTCAGTGTTGGGCAAGTGAATAAAAGCACTACATGTGTTTAGAACTCTAGTAAATTAAACATAATAGAACACAGCCATGTAATTATAATACTCTGTTGCAAAGTTTGAACATATATGCATGTGTGTCATATAATATTATGTATATTATAATTTTCTGTCTTCTACACACACACATAACATAGCATAACAAAATAGGAGGGACAAAATTGTGATTAGCCTTGATTTAGTGGGCATGTTAGGCAGTTTTGAGGAGTATGTGGTTTCTGAAAAGGGTTTTTTAAAATGAATAAAACACGTGCATGTTAAAAAAATAAAATAAAAAAGTTTTGAGAAAGTTCTGAAAAAATTATGGGCAGAAAAATATTGAAAGAAATAGAATTATAATGATCTTGAATTACTTATAATAAATAGAGTCACTATACAATAACCAGAGTGAGATTTTTGATTCCTTCGGTTTATAAATTATCTTGAAATGGAGACCAAAATATCTCTTATACTCCACAAATGGACCTAGTCCACAAAGTACCTTGCCGGTATTATCATTTATCAAATTCCAGCTTGCCACCTCAGACTGAGGATTTTGTTAACTAGAAGAAAATCTTTTACTCCACCCTAACCATTGCCTTCAATCATCTTTGGACAATTTCCACTTTTACACTAATTTTTTCAGTTTTAAATCCTCCCTATACTTATTCCAGAGATTTTATCCTCAGTGTATCAAAACTCATAATGCTAAACTTAGTATTTTGTCAGATATTATTATTTATAATAACTGCATATACTATTATTCATATTATACTGATTTATAATTTTAATTTACTGCCATAAGTGAAGTATTAAATTTGAATACCTTACTACTGAGAGCTCCCCTCGCAGTTCCCAGTCTAGCACTGATTCACAACTTAGGAGCCAAGCACTGCTGTAAATTTCTGCCCAACTATGGGATTGACACTTCTCTGCGACCTTTTACATAATTGTTCTTCATGCTCAAAACATCTTTTTCTTTTGAATTTATGTGAGAGAAGTCTTTCTCTCTCAAGCTCACCTAATGTGCTTCAGGGGTATAGTTCATGGACTCACTCCCTGTATCTTTCCCTAGAGATTTAATTTCCCTCAGTCCGGATGCTTTCCTTTTCTGTTCTCCTTGACTCACCATGTTTTCAATATATCCAATAATCAGATCATCTCAACTAGACCCATTGCCTGCAAATTTCAGGGCTGGGTTATTTGGTACACATGTATTAAACACCATGCAGTACAGATTTATTGAACATATCTACAGTCTGCCAGCTACTGTTCTAGAAACCAGCATTATAGTGGTTAAACGTCAGGAAATCTCTGCCTTCTAGGAGATTGTCCTAATAATTATCTGATAATTATCATATATATGTAAAAGATATCACAGGTATTTAATAAATATATTTATAATGGATATACTATATTATGTCCATATCATATATATATTATATATTATTTTGTGCTTATTTATAATTGTAAATTCACATACACTTTATACATGAAAATATGCACTTAATTACCTATATTTATAATTTAACATGTTTATGAGTAAAAGAAATGTTTTAAACATGGCCCTGACCCAGAGAATAAGAAGTAGCATAAATGCCAGTAAATTAATCTACCCTTTCCCCCAATCCCTTGATCTCACCTTCTGCTGCACTACAGAACCCCCAGCTGGGAGTTTGGAAGCAAGACTTCTGACACACTTCCAAGACCACAATTTTGTGGAAAAGGTTTTCCATTAGACAGGATTAAAGTTAATTATTACTTGGGACTAGAAATTTTAATTACTGAATTGAAATTTGTAATTAAAAGTTACTTTAGGACTTTGAGTGACCACTGATTACAGTCACAGGACTTGTTGAGTTTACCTTTGTTGCCTTAGAATAAATTTCTTTCTGTGAATGTATTTTAAATAATGAAGAAGGTGACATAAGCAGCTTTATTTTAGACTCAAGCTAAGTTAGGCATGATATGAGGTAGAAAGAGAAACATGAGACTAATTCTATAGCATGCATTTTGTCTGTTCCTTATATTTTATTTATAATTTTATTTATTGGTTATTTATATAATATGAAATTATATTTTGATTGAAGTAAAGTCTGATAATTTTACAGAGAGTGTCAGAGCAAAGGTTGGGTACATTAGTTAGATAAGGTACTCATAGAAATACTTTTCAGGTGTATTTTACATTATTTGCCATACACTAATTATTAAAAAATTAGGTGATTTTTTACTCAAGCTCAACACATTCAAAACTGGATTTCTCATAATTTCCCGTAATACACCCTTATTTCTTGTTTATGTCTCTTTCTCAGCTTACATGACTCAGGCTTTGGGGCTTGGACATTCTGTGCTGTATGGGAGAGTAGAATGAGCTGGTACACTGAGCACTGCTAAACAATGGTATTAAAAAGCGCAATTTTGAAGAGGGTGAACACAGAGTTGGCAATCAAATGGACAGTCAGAATTATGAGTACGTAAGGAGAGAGAATATATCATTGTTAAGGGCATCGATTCCAACCAGAGAAAAAACAGAACAAAGAGATGCCTCCGAAACTACTGAAAGTGAGATTCGTGTCATATTACATTTTCTTCTTCTACCAGGTGTGTAGGAAAAGTAATACCACAATTATCCAAACCACATAGATTGTAATGCTGGATGTTTCGAAAACTCCCTTATTATTTGCCTCCCTCCCAGACTGGTATTACCGTTCAATCAGTCATAAAATCCTATAGGTGTTAATTTATATGTATATCTTGATTCAGCTCTCCCTTTCTAACCATACTGACCTGATGTATGTGCTTACTATATCTCAGTGGGCATCACTTTTTATGTATTGTTTCCAATTTCAGTCTTGTTTCCAAACCAGATTATACTAATATTTCTTCCGATTTGAGCTATCTCAGAAAAATATGACCACAGAACTCACCTGGTTAAAACCAATCATTGTCTGCCTGCACAGCTCTGTTTAAATGAACGGCATCCCCACCCCCAATTTTCTAGTGTGACTAAAGTCTCATTCACCTCCTCAACCATAAGTGCCTGTAGTTATACTTTTAATTTCCTTGGCATGCCTTCTCCATTTTCTTTACATGTTCTAGGTTCCTTGAATCCTTTTTTTTTGCCTAGGGTCAAGTCACCTTAGATTAGACAACCTTCCTCAGTATTTGTGGAACATATCTCGAAAAGGACACTTTGTTGCATTACATTTAAAAAATCCTTTTAGATCATATGCCACCAACTCACCAGACTATAAGTAGATGGCAAAGGCATCTCATTTACTTTGCATTCCTAATTTTTATCATTGGCATTCAGTAAGGCCCCATTTTTAAATAAGTGATTTTTTTTGTTCTACTTAGACATTATTTTGAAAATGGAAAGACAAGTCTCAGAGTTAGTCAGTATTTACAAAACACTTGTGAACAAAATGTGTGTCCAGAGTGTATATGTAAGAAACTTCTTTAAACTATGTATATAAAGGACATATGGACAAAGCCAAGGGGAGGTAGATTTGAGGGTAGGAAGTGGGGATTGGTGGACAGGGCATATGGTGGGGTGAAAATGGAGACAACTGTATTTGAACAACAATTTTGCTTTTCAAGTATGGTAGTACTAAAAAAAGGAAAAAAGGAAAAACAATGGGAAGAAAACTTGAATGGCAACTTTACCAAACAGTTAATGTTACTGAGCAAGCTGGGATTCAGCCACCTGACACCTTGACACATAACCCCACAATTAGTGTTGAGGAAAACTGTTTTTCAACAGGGTTCTAACCTCAGGATTGGGGGGCCTGAGAACACTCCAGCTCAGAGCCTTCCTCTCTCACAAGACCGAGAGCCTCCCTTGCTCTCCACAAGGCTACAAGCTAAAACCATGCCTAGAAGTTCCCCATCTCCTTACCTGTCCTTAAGCCAGTCACACAAACTGATCTCCATCCCTCTGGAATGTGCATCTGTGGGTTTCAGAGTCACCGTCCTCTCATAGCAGCTCTCTTCTTCAGGATCTGGGGTGCACTCTCCTCGGCCTCCGAGTAGTGGTTCAGGAAAATATGTGTCTTGTTCTACTGAATCATGGTGAAGTCCAGGGAGGCATACATCCTAAGAAAGTGACTTCTCTGTACAGAAAAGCAGAAGTCTGCAGCTCAGTGTTCCCAGTCATAGTTCAGCTTCAAGCATCTCTCACGAGTCTGGGTGGCTGGGCAGGTCTCTGCAGCTCCATCACTTTCTTTTGGCCGCCACTGCCTTTTCCAGTCAGATCTCCTCTCTCACTGCCCACTTCACAGCTCTTTTTCTCTCAGACTTCCTGGTGGACCTCCTCTCTCACTCCAGACCTCGTGGCTCTCTCTTCTCGTTCAGCCTGCCTTCATTTAAGTGCTTGGTCTGGAACTTCCTGTGTGACCTCAAATCTGGCTCTTCGTATGGTGTGTTATTGTCTGCCATTTTTGCCAGTTCCCCAGTGTCTTTTGCCCTCTTTTGGCTGCCATCTTTAGTCATGGCAACAATTTCCAGAGATGCATGGGCTGCTGGGATGGGCATCCACCCTCTGCCTCTTGCACAGGTGCTGTAGGAACTCCCTGCTGGCTATGTCACTAGTCACTGAACATTGCCACAGTCGTGTACCCAATTTGCCCTGGGTGTCAACCTTCTTTCTTCAGGAAGGCAAGACTATTAACTTGCCTTTTGTTATGCAGTATATCTTAAACACTGTACCATCTAATCTTCTCTTCCCCTAATCGAGGTTATTCTCTTATTTTCAGGGGCCCCACATTCTGCAACCCTGTTACATTCATACAAGTGGCAAATAAGCACATGCAAAAAATGTTCAAAATGATGAGTCATCAGAAAAATGCAAATTGAAGTCAAAATGAAAACTCTGGAATTCATTCAATAGTATGACTAATATTTAAAAGAGGACAATGCTTAGTATTGATGATGATATAGAAACTTTACATACTGCTGACAGAAGTTAAAAACAGTATAGTAATTTCAAATATCAGTTATTCAGTTTTGATGATGTCAACAAGATAATTAATGACATGAACTAAAAATTCATAGGTGTTTATCTAAGTGAGATGGAACTTTGTTTACATAAAAACTTATACATGAATGTCCGTGGCAGCTTTATTTAAACAACTGCTTATATCCAAGTATTATTGGATAAACAAATGTGTGGCATATGCATTAATTAGAATATGATTTAGCAATACAGAGAAATAATAAATCCAACATTGTACATGAATCTCAAAGCAATATGTTAAAAGGAAAAACCCAGATGCTGATGGCTACAAACTGTGTGATTTCTCTCACAAGAAATGTTAGAAAACACAAAATTATAGTGACAATAAGCAAATCATTTGTTAATTTTAAGAGGAAATCAAAAGACATAGTATGAATAGCAATAGTTTAAAACTATTAATATGTTGAAAATAATTTCATAAATCAGTTATAAAGAGGCCAATGATTTCTTTCAAACTTTATCCAGAACTGTGGAAGTCTTATGAGCTGAAATTCCTGCTGGGGTTAAGTTTGACAATTCACTATTCACTGTACTCTGACTTTCATAATCAAAGGCCTAACCATGGGAGCATGTGAATAGTGTTGTTCCCCATTGCTTATTTTTATCAAAGAAGAATGCATAGTGAGAAGTGTCAAATATTTGTATGCCTTGGGCAGATATTGATAGCTTGGATTTAAGAAACATCAATACTTTGTTCCCTACGAATAATAAAATAGACCTACGATCTAGCCGTTCATTGATTTTGGTTATCAAATGGTCACATTTTCCAGTAAAACTATTTCATTCATATCATCAAGATAGTTTCTTGATAATCACTGTATTTTCTCTATTCTCTTTTTCATTAATCCTGAACACATTTCAGAGTGATTTGTGTTTCAGATGGACTCTTGGAATATTTGGGGAGCTAGCTGCTTAAAGGTATGGCACTAGATTAGTTAATTGCATTATATTGAGTTATTTCATTCCATAATTAAGTTATATACTTTATCTATGTAGTATTAACATTTAAAATGTCATTCACAAGGATGTGTTTAAATTTGTAGCATAGATTGCTTTGGGAGAATAATGGAAATGAAACTTATTTATTGCCTTACATATCATGTTCAAGCACTTCAGAAACACCAATGTCAGCTGTCACTTATACTGCCTGAGAAACTAAAATTCTGCTTTGATAAAATCTTTCTGGTACAACAGTAAAAATTCCAAATCTAATCATCCATGAGATTTTTGGCTGGAAGAATAGAGAATAGAAGTAACTTTTATAATAAAGCAATTGTTCCCAAAATGTTGTCCAAGAAACTTGTAGAGATTCAAATTTTTTAATCTCAACATGCATATACCAAACTCATATATTTGAGGGTAGGGCACAACAATCTTGGTCTTAACAAGCTTTTAACAGGATTCTGAGAATCTGCCATCAAATATATTATTCAAAGAAGGGCACACACAGACATGGGTCAGGCTACAGTACATGCAATAATAATTTAAGTTAGGTGGACATCACTTGGCAAAAATTTTTAAGTGAGAGCTGGTAATCAAAATTAAATTAGAAAGACAAACATTTACTTAAGTAAACAAGCTGATATTTTGATTCAAAATCTCTTTGCATATGTTTGAATATTTTTCCTAACCAAAAATTGACAGTCTTTGTTGTAATGGTTGTTGCTTTTCTTGGTAGTTTTTCCTCCTGCCAGAATCATGAAAGAAGTTACTGTCAAGTTAACAATGGTCTTTTCTCCACTATTAATATTTAAATCACACTCAAGTGGTCTAAATTTTTAATTTTTCAACCCAAACTGTAGGGTAGATTATTAATTCCACTTGAGTAGTAGTAGTAATGGCAGTCTATGGGATTGGTTTTGTAATTGTGACATAGTTTAAAGTTGATATTGTTTCAAATCTTTTCTATTTCAAAAATTTCTCTGTATGAGTTTCAGAATGAGTACTTTGTTCATTAGTACTCAAAGTACTAATGAGTACTTTAGTACTCATTAAAGTACTCATTTAGTACAATGAGAAACTTTGTTCTAGTAGAAACACCTTTATTGTCCATTCACTTGATTTGCTTCATTATTTATTTAGTTAATGCAGAAAAATTTATTTTCTAAAATACACTTTTAATACACTGTATCTGCAAATGCCATTTTCAAGAGTCTCTCTGGTGTATAAGAACATCTTCCTGTTTTATCTGGAAAGCCATAAGATTTTTTCTGGATTTTTTTTTGCTTTTGTTCTAATTATCTTTCACATTGTCACTTAGGAGTAGCCAAATGGAAATAGAACTATTTTTTGTTTCAGTTTTTGCTTCTGTATTAAATTCCTTATTTCCGATTTAAGCCCATTCATCAAAAATGAGGAGAGAACTGATGTTTCCCCTGTTTCAGGATTGACTTCTGCATGTTTTCTGAAGACTTTATAAATATTATTTCTGATACCTGGGTGAGAGAGAACTGCAAATATTATGAGATTCTATTTTATAATAATTGACATATGTTCCTTTCCAGCCTTGAGTTAATTTAACAAAGATCTGTTTTTTTTATTTATCCTTGGAATGTCAGGCTTCAAAAAGATAACTGGGAACACATATAATGGATCACCTTTCTCACTGTTTGGGATTTCTATTTTTATCAATTTCATCGTTAGAAGTAGGAGGTATGATTTGTTAATATAAGCCTGGTTCCATAATCTGTGGGCTCAGTGCAAAATAAACATTTGAGGCTCCTCTTTCAGAAATTAAGAATGTCAATATATCAACAGTCCCACTAAGACTTAAATATATATGATAAATTTACGCAGGTTTTGAAAAGCCTAGCAGGCAACCATTTATTGTAAACTGCTAGACTGACTTTATATATATATATATATTTTTTCTAGATATCAAATCTTCTAGCTGACTGTAGAAGCAAATCAAGATAGCTGTTTTTTTCAGCAGTGTACTATATTGAGATAATCAATCCTGTGCAGCCTCAGATATTGAACAACAATTAAAAATGTAATAAAAAAGATAATTAAAGGAACATATACTCCAGTATCTATTCCCCATCATTGTGGAGTCTGTAGAAAGGTCACCTCATCATCAGTAAATGCACTTTTCTAGTCTGTAGACCGCTGTGTTTAGAGAGTTTTATCCTGTATTTTTCTGTCTTCTTTTCTTCGTAGAAGAGACATCTGAAGAGTTTATTCCCACGATTACCTTGAAAACCCTAACAACATGTAACAATTTCATGTATTTCCCCTGTAAAGCTGGTCTCTCTCTCTCCCTTTTTAAGGCCCATTTGAGTGTTGTGTCCATTTGAAGAGATTGAATCACCAGACTAGACTAACTGTAACATATCCTTCATATGAATTAAAGACCAGAACATAAATTAATAGTTATGACGAAAGATGTTATTTTGTTTTTAAATTTATTTCTCATTTATTCTATGTAATGTAATTGTAGAGATATTTTCCCTCCTTACCTTAACTTTATGCCATCTCCATTTTGGGTCACAATAAATAATTCTCTTTAGTTACCATCCATTCACCCACAAAAAAATTTTTGATGAGTCCTAAAATACTCTTAAAGCCTTCCTTTCTCACTATATAACTTCTCCTTTAGGGATGGCTTCCCATTATTGCTTAGCTTCAATTACAAAGCTATAATTATTGTTTCATGAATATATTACAATATACTTTTTTCTTTTTAATTCAAATATGAATCTTTCATTTAAGACTCACTTTTTAGGCCCTGGCTGGTATAGCTCAGTGGATTGAGCGCGGGCCTGTGAACCAGACAATCACAGTTTGATTCCCAGTCAGGGCACATGCCTGGGTTGCAGGCCAGTTCCCGGCAGGGGCCAGTTCCCAGCAGGGGATGCACAAGAAGCAGCCATACATTGATGTTTTTCTTCCTCTCTCCTTCCCTTCCCCTCTAAAAATAAATAAATAAAATATTTAAAAAAACTCATTTTTTAAAAAATATATCAAACCTATTATTTTTCTATACAATGTGGTACTCTAGCTGCATTGTCTAATTATGTGACAAAGTTCTTAAAAATGTATATAAATATAATGGGTGCAATTAGAGTCACACATAAAACATGCAATTCATATTAGGTTATTTTCACCAAAATTTAAAATATTTAACATAAGAATAGTCTAAGACAAAACATTTCTGTTTATTAAGTTTTCTGTAAAGTTTAATTTTAATACATTTATTTACAGTGAAAGGATAACTTGATATTGCATTAATTTGATTTGAACTGAGTTTGGTTGCTTTTATCTTTTGAAGTGTGTGCATTCATGCACATATGTGTTTACCCTTAGGTAGCTTTGAAATGGAAATAGTCTGTGAATTGACACGTAAGTGTTTTTTGAAGCAGGTTATAAAAACAACTTGTATGAATTTGCATTACAGTCTTCACTGAGCAAAGTAAAAGTATTGCTTGAAACAATATTGAAATCAGTCTCTGAATAACATTTAAAAATATGGATTTATGGGCTTCCGCCAAGATGGGGGCATAGGTAGAAACACTGTGCCTTCTCTCACAACCAAGTTTGAATACAACAAAGGTTTGGAGAACAAAGACACAGCCAAAGAACAGAAAATTGAATTATATGGAAGTTCGACAACAACGAACTGTTCAACAGGGATGGTAAGAGGGGCAGAGCCGGCAGTGGAGCAGGGTCGGGCAGGAAGGATCCCCCGACCTAGGCGCGCAGGCAGCCCAGAACCAGTCAGGGTGTGGGGCAGACTGACCACGGTCGCACCTGTGTGCACAGTGAGACGGACTACGACGCAGGCTCCAGCAGCGAACCCAGTGTTGGAGGGCTGACAGCGGTGGCACATTTGCAGGAGGGGAGGCGAAGCGCTCGGGACCCAGTGGCAGTGGCAGCTGCGGCACCTGTGGCAGCAGATGTGGGAGGCGGCAGACGGGACTGGCATTGCTCCTCTTTGACCCTGCCCCCACATACAGCCTCACAACCCAGTGACTGAGTTGCCCTGCTCTGGTGAACAACTAGGGTTCCTATCCTGATACGTAACAAGCACGAAAAGTTCAAAAGATGGCTCAAGAAGAACTCAAAGCCCCAGAGCCCATAACTATAAGCGACCAAGAGATTGCCAGCCTCTCAGATGCACAGTGCAAAACACTGGTCATCAGGATGCTCACAGAACTGGTTGATTATAGTCACAAATTAGAGGAACATATGAAGGCTAAACTAATTGAAATGAAGGGAGATGCACAGGAAACCAATAGTGATGGAAAGGAAACTGGGACTCAAATCAATGGAATGGACCAGAAGGAAAAATGAAACATCCAACCAGAAAAGAATGAAGAAATGAGAATTCAAAAAAATGAGGAGAGGCTTAGGAACCTCCAGGACATCTTCAAACGTTCCAACATCTGGATTATAGGGGTACCAGAAGGGGGAAAGAAACAGCCATGAATGGAAAACTTACTTGAACAAGTAATAAAGGAGAACTTCTCCAGTCTGGCAAAGGAAATAGACTTCCAGGAAATCCAGGAAGCTCAGAGAGTGCCAAAGAAGTTGGACCCAAGAAGGAACACACCAAGGCACATCATAATTACATTAGCCAAGACTAAAATGAAGGAGAGAATCCTAGAAGCAGCAAGAGATAAGGGGACAGTCACCTACAAAGGAGTACCCATCAGACTGTCAGCTGATTTCTCAAAAGAGACCTCACAGGCAAGAAGGGGCTGGAAAGAAGTATTCCAAGTCATGAAATCCAAAGACCTACAGCCAAGATTGTTTTATCCAGCAAAGCTTTCATTTAGAATGGAAGGACAGATAAAGTGCTTCTCAGATAAGGTCAAGTTCAAGGAGTTCATCATCACCAAGCCCTTATTATATGAAATGCTATAAGAAAAAGAAGATGAAAAATATGAACAGTGAAAGGACAGTAAACTCACAGTTATTAACAACCACACCTAAAACAAAAGCAAACCAAGAGGACAGCTATATCAGGAGTGGAACCATAGAAATGAAGAACACATGGAGGGTTAGTAACAGGGGAGTGGGAGGAGGAGAAGGGGAGAGAAGGTACAGAAAATAGCATAGACAGTAGGTAGAAAATAGATAGGGGGGAGGGCAAGAATAGTAGGGGAAATATAGAATCTAAAGAAGTTGAGACACGTGGTTATAAACTAAGGGGGGCAGAATGGTGGGGGAGGGAGTGTGCGGGTGGAGGGGAATGAAGGGGGGGGATAGAACATCTGTAATGGTATAATCAATAAAATATATTTAAAAATAAAAATATGGATTTACAATTGATCAAATTTACAGTTCTCTTAAAAATATGTATGAATCTTAAAATTGCTTCATATATTTAGACATCCATCTATAAAAACATCTAGGTTTAGCTTTTTATTTTATTTATTTATATTTGCTTATTTTTATTGTTTACACTATTACAGATGTTCCCATTTTCCACTTTGAGCCCCCTTGACTGAGTCCTCCCTCCCTGACCAGGGCCCACACCACATTGTGGTCTATGTTCCTGGTCTATGCATCTATGCATACATGTTCTTTGTCTAATCTCTTCCAGTTCCCCAAAGCCCTCCCTTCTGAGATTTGTTGTTCTGTTCCATGTATCAATGTTTCTGGTGTTACTTTTTTTGTTGTTTTGTTTTGTTCATTAGATACCATATATGAGTGAGATCATATGGTATTTGTTTTTCTCTGACTGTCTTATTTCACTTAGCATGATGTTCTCCAGGACCATCCATGCTGTTGTAAAGGGTTGAGAGTTCCTTCTTTTTCTAGCCACATTGTATTCCATTTGTAAATGTGCTACAATTTTTTTATCCACTTGTTGGGCAATTGTAAATAACACTGCTAGGAATATAGACATGCATATATTCTTCTGACTGGTGTTTCATGATTCTTGGGATATATTCCCAGAATGGGATTGCTGGGTCAAATGATTGTTCCATTTTTAGTTTTTTAGGAAAGTCCATATTGTTTTCCACCCTGGCTGCAGCAGTCTTCATTCCCGCCAGCAGTGCACTAGGGTTTCCTTTCTCTACATCTTTATCAGCACTTGTCGTTTATTGATTTGTTGATGGTGACCATTCTGGCAGGTGTGAGGTGGCACCTCATTGTAGTTTTAATTTGCGTCTCTCTGATGATAAGTGATATTGAACATGCTGAAGCTCTTATTCCTTTATTTTTAAATATATGAAAATATAATAACGGAGTGAAAATTATAGGGTAACTATGTAATATGAAATATGGGAAATTATGTTGACATTTATTTAGAGTATTGTTTTCTCCTTTAAAAATATCTCAATTGCTTCATAACATTCTGCAAGTACAAATCTCATTTTCTAAAAAATAGCTAAACCACCTGTAAATACCCACGATTTGATATGAATCTGGAAATTGATTCCATTATAGAAGATATAAATATATATTTATAATTAACCCCATTTATAGAGGTTAAGAAGAGTTCCCCCTGAGAACTCCCACCCACTAAGTGAAATAAGAGTTAATATTTTTACTAAAAATTACTAAAAAATTAGTTCATTGTTTTCTGATAAGACAGATATTTTGGTAATAATATTTTTAAAGCTAGATTTAGTTATCTTTATTTTTTAGTATGTTTAGTATTTTGAATATGACAAAATTTAGGAAAATGTTTTTAAAGTGGTAATATGAGTATTTGTGTAGTGAGTGAACATTCAAAATAGTCTGTTTAGACATAAAGTCAATGGAATAGATACTATCACATTGTAATGGATTTCTCATACATAAATATGATTCTATTTATTTCCAAAATAGCATGTAATTATTGTGAGGTCACTCTACTATAACTTTTATGCCATGAAAATAAGTGATCTATGTTCACATAATTTATTAACTTTTCTCACTATATTACTATTACTATTGTTTTTATTTATTTATTTTAATTAAATTTATTGGGGTGACATCAGTTAATGAAATTATATAGGTTTCAGGTGTACAATTCTATAATACTTTATCTGCATATTGTATTGTGTGTTCATCACCCAAGTCATTATATTTTTTTAAAGATTTGAATTATTTGAAATTTCAGTGTAGTTTTTTAAATAGAATTCTTTATTTACTGAAAATATTGTTTTATTTATAAATAAGATTTATAGTATATAAGTATGCATAATTATCCACATTGTTGCTATTTTTATTTTCAACAAAGGTTAATAAATTATGTCAACATAAGTCATTTATTTTCACAGCATAAAAATTATGATAGAGTGACCTCACAATAATTGCATGCTATTTTATAAATAAATAGAATCATAATTATGTACGAGAAATCCATTATGATGTGATAGTATTTATTCCATTGATTTTATATCTAGACAAATGGCTTTGAATGTTCACTTACTATACAAATACTCGTATTACCACTTTAAAAACATTTTCCTAAATTTGCCTGTTAGGTCAATTAAGAGTAAGAAGGATAAATATTTTTATTTTACCTACACATTTTCCTTCTTGGATGCTATTTCTTTCTCTGATGCACTTCTGTTTTCTGTGTAATTTTGCTTCTCTCCAAAGAACTTTTCATATTTCTTATAGCAGGTCTACTGGCAAAAATTTTCCTCATTTTTTTTTTTTAGTGTGAGAAATTCTTTATTTCTCATTCACTTTTGAAGGAGAATGTTGCGGGGTACAGTATGCAGTTTTGGGGGTCTTTTTTCAACTTTTTGCTTTACTTCTTGCCCTCATGGTTTCTGAGTAGAAGTCAGTTGTAATGTCTATCTTTGTTACTCTCTATAGAATATTTTTCCCTGTTTTAGAAATTTTCTTTACCTTTAATCTTCTATAATTTGTAAATGATATGCAAAGGTATAGTTTCGAGGGACACTCACTACAGTTGATTTTGTCTGAGGTTTCTGGACCTGTGGTTCTGTGTTTGACATTAATTTGGATAATTCTCAGTCGTGATTGTTTCCAATATGTCTTGTTCTTTTCTCTCTTTTGTATCCTTCTGCTATTTTTCATTACACATATGTTGCACCAAGTCCTTGGATATCCTGGTCTTTACTTTTTTTAGTCTTTTTTCTTCTTACATTTTGTTATTTGACGAATATATCGATATGTCTCCTAGTTTATAAATTATTTTCTCATACATGCCGAGGTTCCTAACAAGCCCATCAAAAGCATTCTTTATAGCTTTTGATATCAAGCATTTCTTTTTGTTCTTTCCTAGGATTCCAGTCTTCCTGCTTACATTGCCTACCTGTTCGTACAGGTTTGCTACTTTGTATATTACAGTACTCTTTAGCATATTAATTATAGTTATTTTAAATTTTATAACTGGTCATATGCCTGCCTTTTATTTTTTCAATTGTGATCCTTATTTTTTTATTCCTTGTAATTTTTTTCTTGATAGCTGGACATATGATACCAGATAAAAAGAACGGCTGCAAATAGGCCTTCAGTAATGTGGTGGTGAACTGTGAGGAAAGGGAAGCCTTCTGAAATGGTTCTGTGATCAGGTCTCGGTCTTTTAGTGAATCTATGAGTCTGGACTGTGAACTTTACCTACGTCTCTCTCCCACTTAGGTGGGATGACATGGCTAGAGTGCACTGAATTTGAATGTTTTCCTTCTCTGTGTGGAAGGCTCCAGTTTGTCGGAGTTGAGTATTTCCCTCCCTTGGGTCAGTGAGGTTCTAATAATACCCCAGTAGATTAGGTTCTGGTGAACTAGGTTCCCCTAAGAGCAGGTCCATATGATCTCACCTATAAGTGGAACCTTATTAACAAAACAAACAAGCAAGCAAAATATAACCAGAGACATGGAAATTAAGAACAAATGGACAGTAACCAGAAGGGAGAGAGGAAGGAAATAATGAGGGAAAGAAGAGAAAGGGTTGTCAATGAACACATATAAAGGACTCATGGACAAAGCCAAAGGGGAATAGGATTGAGGGTGGGAGGTGGGGCGAGGCAGAGTGGTGGTGTGGTGAGAAAACTGAGACAATTGTATTAGAACATTAATTAAAAATTTAAAAAATACAAAGTTGGTCTGCCATATTTCAAATAGTTCCTTTCTTTTCCAACTGCTGAAAGCCCAAAGGAAGTTTTCTCTGATATTCACTATTAGAACCTGGTTGAACCCCTGGAGGGGGTTACATCTCACAATAGTGTGAGATCCTGCAAATCCCTGGGTCCCCCTAAGGTTTTCAACTCTCAGTGTTGTCTGCAGTACACATCTGGTAAGTGTGGCAGGGGCCACTTCCAAGTTCTTCACAGTCAAAGCTGAAGTGGAAGTCTCAGGTCTAAATCTAATTCTGCTAAATTTTTGCCTTTTGGCTGTGTATTGTTAGCTGATATTTACATAGGGTTTATAATTTTAGGACAGTAGAGACATAGATTTTTATACCTACAAATAAGTGTCTCTTCTTCAGCTCAGCCTTTCATGTGATAGTTTAAATTCATCCACACTGAGTGTTTCTGAGTTGCGTGTTGGTGGTGGTGGGGTACTGTAATTAACCTCAATGTCCAGCAGCCTACACATTCCTCAAGACAGAATTTGTGGTTAAGGTAGGGGCTGATTTGGGTGTAGCAGTTTTCTCAATACATATTCCACCCTCAGCTTCAGGTCTCCCTTTTGTGTTATACTTTTCTAAGGAGTGTCTATAGAGACAAGGGACATGCCTAGAAATAAATACAGTTGACCTTTGAACAATGCAGGAGACACCCCCCCACACAAAGTTAAAAATCCACATATAGCTTGGGCTTCCCAAAAATCTAACTACTAGTAGCCTAGTGTTAATGAGGAGCCTTACCAATGACATAAATTGATTAACATATATTTGTATGTTATTTGTATTACATACTGTGTTTTTACAATCGAGTAAGCTAGAGAAAAGAAAATCATAAAGGAAAGGGAATACATTGACAGTTTTTTAAAATAAATTGTGCCCATTTAAAAAAATATNGTGGTTAAGGTAGGGGCTGATTTGGGTGTAGCAGTTTTCTCAATACATATTCCACCCTCAGCTTCAGGTCTCCCTTTTGTGTTATACTTTTCTAAGGAGTGTCTATAGAGACAAGGGACATGCCTAGAAATAAATACAGTTGACCTTTGAACAATGCAGGAGACACCCCCCCACACAAAGTTAAAAATCCACATATAGCTTGGGCTTCCCAAAAATCTAACTACTAGTAGCCTAGTGTTAATGAGGAGCCTTACCAATGACATAAATTGATTAACATATATTTGTATGTTATTTGTATTACATACTGTGTTTTTACAATTGAGTAAGCTAGAGAAAAGAAAATCATAAAGGAAAGGAAATACATTGACAGTTTTTTAAAAGAAATTGTGCCCATTTAAAAAATATTTTATTTATTTATCTTTAGAAGAAAAGGGAAGGAGAAAGGGAGAGAGATTATCAATGTATGGTTGCCTCTCACGTGTCCCCTGCTGGGAACTGGCCTGCAACCCAGGCATGTGCCTTGACTGGGAATCGAACCGTGATCCTTTGGTTCGTGCTTAATCCACTGAGCTATACCAGCCAGGGCAACAGTATTTTTTTTTAAATCCACGTATAAGTGGGTCTGCAGATTTCAAACTTGTGTGTTCAAGGGCCCACTATACTGTTACTTTCTACCGATGCTTGTTACCTGAGGGTTGATGACATTCTGATTAAGCCAAGTTCTTATACAAGCACTGTGTCACTGCCTCTCAGAGGATTAGACTTCCAAGGGATCTTGTCTTTCCTCATCTCTAGTTCTGGTCTTAGCATGTATTGCTACTGCACACATTTGGTGAGGGATATTTTTTCTGTTATCTTTCTCCAGCAACAGTGAGTATATAGCTGTGCTTTCAGAATACAGTTTTTGCTATGTCCCCCCCCCCCCCCAGATAAAGGCTTTTGTTCCCTAGGGGAACTAAAACAAAGGGTCCTGACGAATATTGTGCCTCTCTCACAGCTTATTTTGTTTTCTACTCCAAGACATGTACTATGATGGAGGCTTATTAGGACTCTGGTCAATACTCTTGTGAGCACCTAGTGAATAATACTGTGAAAAAGTCTTCAAAACTGGGAAGTTTTTTCTATATTTGTAACATCATAGGGCTCCACTTTTGTTTTCACAAAACTCATATGACGAGAGCACTGTAGAAAGCCATTGCAGCTGGAGATATAAGATCAAAAATCTTCTTCTAATAAGGAAGGAGTAGGAATGAGTTCTGAGCCCAGAACTATATATGGGATGTGAAAGGAGGGCCAGAAACAACCAACCCTGTGAGACCAGAGACACAACGACTGCAGGAGTACCCAATTGTGGGTACTTTAAATTTTGGGGTGAAAACACAAAAGAAGACCCACTCCAGGCCTCCACCAGGTAATCCTATGTGAAATCTTCATTCCTGAGCCTGACTCTGTCTGTTACAGGTAACCAAATGTCCATATCCTGCATTGCATCAGATACCTACTTCTCCATAGATTGATAGATCAGTAGTCCTGATACCTCAGCTTTACGATGGGTTCAAGTGAAGTTGTAAACATGCTGTTTGCCTAGCTCTTTGTTGTTGCAGGACTATGACACTCTTTCCAGTTCTTTGCATTAGACATAAAACACAATTGGTCTTTTAAAAATTTTATCTAGCTGTTAAGACATTTTTGGTAGATAGATTACTGGAAGTTGCTCCTTGATAGCCTGAACAAGAATTCATATCATTTTTCCCTCATTTATTTTATTTGGTTTGCTATAGACTCTTTTAACAGGTACTTTAATTGGTTTATTTAACTTTCAGATGATGTCAATTTTAAACATTTCTTCTTCTCTACCTTGTTTGCAGGTTTATTCTATGATTTCTAATAAAAGCTTTGAGGGACATTTCTCTCTCTCTATGGTTGTATATATCTCCCATTTTGTTTTGCAGATAAGTTTTACCTGCTGCTCCTAAATGCTGGGTTCATTATCCAGGCAAGTCAATGTGTAAATATTGTAATATTATTTGAATTATGAATCCAATTCAGTAGTGCTTGAAGCTTCTCTCTGTAGGTCAGATAGGCATGTGTCCTTAGAAGATAATATCATGGAAAGTACAAAATTGAATGTATACCATTTTGTGAATTTATTGGTGCTATGGACCAAATATTTGTGATCTCCCAAAATTTCTATGTTAGAACCATAGTCTCCTATGTGATATTGTTTGAAGATGGGACCTTTGGGAGATAATTAGCTCATGAGGATGGAACATTTATGTTGGAATTAGTGCCATAATAAGGAGAGACAGGAGGGAAGTTGCTCTTGTCTCTCTCTCTCCCTGCCTCTTTCTCCCTCCTTCAGTCTCTCTTTCTCTCTCATTCCTACGTGAGGATACAGTGGGAAGATAAAAACCATGAAGAGTGCCCTCATCAGACACCAAATTACTGGCATATTGATCTTGGACTTTCCAATCTCCAGAACTAAGAGAAATAATATTCTATTGTTTAAGACATCCAATTTCTATTACTTTTGTTATAGCAACCTGAACTAAGACAACTGGTTTTTCATTTTGTATTGTACCTTGCTATATATCAACTTTGGGCTTGTAGTAATAATGGTGTTGAAAAAGCGAGCAGAAAAAATGTATTTATGAAGACATTTTTGGAAGATGATTAAGTAAGAAGATTGTTCTCTGTGACTTTGGGTTATTTCATACACTTCTTTTACAACTTGTAAATTTAGAGTATGTTGAATTATTCCTTAATCAAATACCTATTCTACCTGCATTTCTGTTGCTTCCAGATGCATCACATTTTTACTTCCCTTAAAAGATCACAAGGATGAGCCAAGAAAATATTCAGAAAGCCAGATCCTGCTTCTGTAAAGTTAAAGCAAGTAAAGTTAATATTAGTATTATATTCTATATTCTTGTGAAGTATTCTGATGTTTGGGTATATTCCTCAAATTTCAGGCAATCTGGGTCAGTGTTCTATAGCAGTTTCTGAGATTTTTCTGCCTGTATTAATAATCTTAATTTCCTAAATTCACCTGCAGGCTCCCTCTATTAAAGTCAAGAAAAATCTTCAGTTTTGCATATTGATAGATTTTAATTTAACCTCTCTGCGAGGTTGTCATACTTTCTGTAAGATCTCCTTTGATTCTTCCTGCCAGTGTGTCAGCTGGTGATTCCAAGCTGCTGCACTTGGCTTGCAATCCTTAAAATATTACTTCAGTGTAGAGTTCTATTTTAACTTTTCACCGTCATTCTTCATGAAAGGTTTAAATGAAATATTGACACTTTCCATATTTATTTAAAATATTATATGCATCCTCTGCAGTTCTTCACATTTTTGCATGAAATAATTTTAAACATGGGGATATATAATTTTACAGAAAATTCTTAGCAGTTTGGGCTTTCCCTGACAAGCTATTAATCTTTGAAATATTTTGCCCAATGCTATGATGTACTGTCAGAGAAGAAGTTGGACTCATTGCTCCCAAATTCATTTGGGCAGAAATAGAACATCATTACAGACATTTATCACTTTTCACACACTCAAATTTTTGGTAAATGAAGTGCATCTGGATTTTCTGTTGGGTCATCACAATTAGCACTCAAACAATGTAAGTGTGAAATATCATTTATCAGACTTGATAATGACTTAATGTTCTTGTTTTATCTCTATAATACTTGTACCCTTCAAAATCTTTACCCAGTTTAGCACTTAAATTCTTCTATGAAAATCCAAGAGAACTCTTAAGACGTTAAGTATGTGACTGCTTTATATTTAATAGTAAGTTTCAATATGCAAATATGTATATTTATCTAACTTATTGTTTTTACTTAAACAGTCATCATTCGAATGAGAAAAGTATATAAGTTATAAAGAGTAAATTATGTGTTTATAGGGACATTTCATTTTCTTAACTTCCACATTGCCAGCACCTGGTAGAGTGTTTTATACAGAGAATTAGCTTGATAAAAATTTATCGAGGAAGTAAAAATGTGAATAAGTAATTGAATTTAGTTCATATTATATGAAAGATTATTTAAGTCATTGTCCAAGTTTCAGTGAGATTTGATTTTTGATAAATGACTTAATTTGGGGTGACTTAATTTGATAAATGACTTACCTGGTGACTCAATTTACTCCTTAGTAATATTATAGGGTTGGGTTCATTGGTTTTCAATATATCTCTTGAGATAAATGTCAATTCTACTTGATTTATTTTAGAAGCTAGCAGAAAGTTATGTAATACTCTTTCAACCTTTATTGTTTTTTCTTTGAATTTATGAAATTATGTAATTTTTGTTTTTACTTTAGTATATTACTAATTAAAACAAAAGCTTAGAAAATGCAGTGTAGTGCCACATTAACATAAAAACGAGTATAGTTTTGCAAAATAATTCATTGATTCTTATTCTATATTGATCCTTATTTTCTTGTTTAGAAGGATATCTTTCAAATAGTGAGTTTAGATACACACTTATTTGTTCTATTGATATAGGGTGCAGCCAAGGGGGGGCCCAGAAAAGATTTGGAATGGTGTCCAGAACTCAAAGTGTATAGGAATATTGGAGGAAATATTATTAAAATGTCCTCACCCCACCCAGGTGTCAGTTGGGGGAAGGGACAAATGGAGCAGGGCCATTGAGAGCTGTTTTGCATAGCAACAGTTTTGCAGCTAACCTCTGGAGTGGTCATTTAACATATCTATAACCTTTAACTGGTTTTCATAGATATGTTAAATAGCTGTGGCCACGTTTTGGGCAAGGGAGAAGTGAGTGGCTGCTACCCAGGATGGAATTGGGGGCTGCTTCTCTGAGATAGTGCCTGCGAGAAAGGCATGTGGCTTTAGCAGAGTGAGGACCCCCTCTTGGCCAGGTGAGGGGGAAAGGCACGCAGTTTTGGAAAGATGTAGACCCCTGTAGCCATTTGGAGAGAGAGCCACATGGTTTCAGCAGAGTGCAGACCCCCTCTTGGCCAGGTGAAAGGGAAGACCACGCAGCTTTGCCAGAATGGAGATCCCTGCAGCCAGGTGAAGAAGAAATTCGTGCCTTTGGTGGAGTGCGGCTTTGGTAGAGGAGGCCCACGTGGCTTTGGGGTGCTCCCTTTGGCTGAGTGGCCTGGAAAGCAGGAGAGACTTTGACTGGAACTTGGTACAAAGAACTCTTGCCAGTGGAAGGTGCCACATGACTTTGGATTACTTGGAGATCCTGCCTGGACTGGCCACACAGCTCATGTGCCAGCGACCTGAAAAACGGACGTGTGTTCTTTTCCTGATCTATGGTACCTGGAGTTGGGACAGTAGGAGAAGGGAGTGCTGTGTGTGTGTGTGTGTGTGTGTGTGTGTGTGTGAGTGTGTGTATACCCTTAAAGACTTTGATATTTTAATGAAGGCATTAGGCCTGAATAGCATTAAATAAACATTTTGTTTCCTTTTCACAAATCTCTGGCATTGAGAGACGTGTTTCCAATTGGCGGCGGACAGAAGAGCCCTATAGATATTAGTATATNCCAGGCCGCTGGCACGTGAGCTGTGTCGCCTGCCTGTCCAGGCAGGATCTCCAATTAATCCAAAGTCATGTGGCACCTTTCACCGGCAAGAGTTCTTTGTACCAAGTCCTAGTCAAAGTCTCTCCTGCTTTCCAGGCCACTCGGCCAAAGGGAGCACGCCAAAGCTGCGTGGGCCTCTTCTACCAAAGCCGCACTCCACCAAAAGTGCGCGTCTTTCTTCTTCACCCGGCCGCAGGGATCTCCATTCTGGCAAAGCTGCGTGGTCTTCCCTTTCACCTGGCCAAGAGGGGGTCTGCACCCTGCTGAGACCCGTGTGGCTCTCTCTCTCCCCTAATGGCTACAGGGGTCTACATCTTTCCAAAACAGCGTGGCTCTCAAGCAGGCACTCTCTCCGAGAAGCAGCCCCAGTTTCCAGCCTGGGTAGCCACTCACTTCTCCCTCACCCAAAACTTGGCCACAGCTATTTAACATATCTATGAAACCAGTTAAAGGTTATAGATATGTTAAATACCATTCTAGAGGTTAGCTGCAAAACTGTTGCTATGCAAAACAGCTCTCAATGGCCCTGCTCCATTCGTCCCTTCCCCCAACTGACACCTTGGTGGGGGGGTGGTGAGGACATCTTAATATTTCCTCCAATATTTCTGTACACTTTGAGTTCTGGACACCATTCCAAATCTTTTCTGGCCCCCCCCTTGGCTGCACCCTGTATCACTATGACTCAGAATTTAATAATATCATCTACAAATAAATAGCTGTGGCTACTTAATAGGTAATATATAACTTGCTTGATTGAAGTAAAGTAGAAACTCTTAAAAGTAGAATATATTTATGAATTATTAAGATATAGCCTTATAAACACTGATTAAAATCTATAAATAAAATTTAGAAGTTAATTTTAAAATGATAGCTCTATATTGTGTTACTGCTGGATATAAAATATTTAAATGCTATTTTATACTTGAACAAGAATTAAATTAAAAAAAGAAAAAAAAAGAAATGCTATTTTAATATGGATTTTATCTCTATTCTCATTTACGTATACCTTTAATAAAATAACGTGAAATAGTACATTGAAAATGTAACTAATTTTATCATAAATTATGAACATAGTTTTTAAAATATGAACTTGTAGGAAAATAAATTATTTTAGGTTTTCTCATATGTATCATTAAAATAAACTATAAATTCAGATTTTAATACATGGAATGTAGGCCTTGTATAATTCACAGGTATTTTATTTTATTAATTATTTTAAGGTCTTATTTATTTTTTAGAGAGAGGGGAAGGAGAGGGAAAGAGGAAAACATCAATGTGTGGGTGCGTCTCACACACCCTATATTGGGGAACCTGGCCCGCAACGCAGGCGTATACCCTGCCTGACTGGGAATCTGACTGGTGACTTTGGTTTACAGGCCAGCATTCAATCCACTCAGCCTCACCAGCCAGGGCACAAGTTATTTTATTTTTAAATTAGCTGATAAGTCTAGTGATATACCTAATTTTTAGAGAAGTTATGACAAAGCTAACAATTACATTCTAATAACCTATTAACCTAACATGAAAGAGCTGGCTTACCTTCAATTTTTTTTTTAATTTAGAAAATGATCTTATGAAACTATTAAATTATTTTATCATTTGTTGTGGGATAAAAGATATGAAATGTAATCGAGACATTTTTGTCTAATAAACAAATTTAGGAATTTAAACTACTTGCTAGTGCCTTTCAAAGTATTTAAAATATGAAGAAATTAACATGGAAATAATGTTGACTTTATGCAATTTCCATTCTTTTTTTAGACCTGATTAGCACTCTTTGAAAATCATGTACTGGGACAAAATATTGACTTTTCATATTTTGACATTGATTATAGGCTCTGATTGTATCTCTGGGCATGTGCAATTTCTTTAAAAATTAGTCACCTAGATTATAGCTAATATAAAATAAATTATTTAAAAGGCATATTGTACTATCTTCAATTTTAATTGAAGTAAACAGTTCATTGAATTGTTAATTGGTAATTGAGTTTTGAAAGTTCAAATGACTAAGCACAAATATGTAACATGAACACTTTCAGATCTATAACTAGAAAGTAGAAATAAAAGTAGAAAATAGATCCATTTCTAATAAAAAATATATATTTTTCTACCAAATTTATTTCAATCAAAAATGCTGTTTTACTCTCAAGATCTATATAAATCATTGTAGATATAGTTGAGATTGTTTAAAATGTCTAAATTCATACAGTTCAAATTGTTTTAAAAAAGTGTCTACATCATTTTATACGTGAGCATTTTACTGACTCCCAAATAATTTCCCTAATGATTTGAAAAAAAGTCATAAGGAAAACAATTCCTAATAAGCAAGAATAAGCATATTCTGTAGAGAAAGAAACCTATGATGTGTAACAAAAATATAATTATAAATATTTTGAAAAAATGGTGATAAAACATACCAGTCATATCAATAAATGTAAGTGGACTAATGCACATAAAATAAAATAATTTTCTTTTATTATAATTCATCTTCCTGGACAGGTATCTCTTTTCTAATTATCACAATGACTATGTTACATTAAATTTAAAGAACAAATTAAAACTATTACATGCACTTGGAATGATTTAAATTTGTCCCCAGCAATAAACTTGCTTTATTAAACTAATAGTTTTTTTTCTGATTTGAATTACATTTTAGAACTTCACTGAAACCCCTTCACTGTAATTAGCAGATATTGAAATGACAAAATAAAAAATCTTAACTACTAATTAGATTTTTGTTTGATTACTTATATAAAATAAGATTTAAAACTAATAATTTTTACCATTTCCTTTTTGCTGAAATTTCTTGAATATCTAGTTATTTAGCTATAATTCATCAACTTATATACATATTCAAATATATATTGAAACAGAGCTCACCAAGGAAATAACTAGACAACTTTTCTGTTATGTAGCTGAGTAGATCTGCCTCAGAATGCTGTTATTTTGATATGTTTGACACCTAAATATTCACCCCTGCCACTTTCAGAAAACACACAGGTTCTTGGGTTACTGTATTATAACTCTGTGCCCCAAAAGGAAAAAAAAAAGGTATCCAAAAGGAGTCAGAGAAGAAGAAAATTTATTTATGAAATTTTTCAAGGAACAATTTGTTTCTTTGAAAAACAACTGTGTTGTAGGCATTTCCTTTTCTTATTCTAACAGTACTGTTATCAAATATGTGCCATCCACCTTTATTTAAACAGAAAATACCCAAGAAGTTACTTTATTTATCAGAAAATACATAGAAAAAATAAATTTTCTTGCCTCTACTTGATGTTCGAATCTCTGGTGAACAGCTTGCTCATTTCCAGTGAGCATGTTGCAAGAGTATGAATATCAGTGAAGTGACTCTTGGTTGATAAGATTTGCCTTAAAATATATTTAGAGAAATTCTGTTTAGGTAATATACAGCTCTTCATAACCTTTATCAATTTCAAACACACTTGGTGTTCTCATACATAAAGCTTACTGAAATGTTTCCCAAGGAAAGCAATTCTAAATGGGAGGGAAAATAGGTAAATAATACTTACTCTACCTGATATGATTTGTGTGGAGCTGAGATGAAGCAGAGAATCAAAGACAACAAAGTAAGTCTTATTTTAGTCCAAGTGAATTTATTCTACAGTAAATGTCTAATGCAAATGTACACAATTAGCATCAGCATATTTGACACAGTGTTTATATACTTTTTGTTGGTGTTTCCTCCTTGATCTTCTCAAATTCTATTCCCTGTGCTTCCAGGAAGTTACTATGAAAAGTACTTCTCTTCTCTGTAGTGTATTTTCTCTTTAGTTGTAAAAGTGTTTGAGTGCATGAACACCTTTTTCTCTCCTAAAGTATTTTTCTGCCAATTTATACTCATCAAACACAGTAATTGCATTTAAACAGACAATTACATTCTAGTACATGTACAAAGTTTAAAATATTTTATAGTTCAAGTTATATATATTGAGTTGTCATGTATTAAATCTTATATAGGTTTTACCTCAATTTTAAATGTAAAATAGCTTTTAGGTTTTAAAAAAGCAATACATTGTTTCCTAATATAGAGTTCATTTATTATATTAGTGTATTTGAATTACAATATCAAAATAGACCAGTCTTTGTTCTGAAATACTCTGAAACTGTAAAACTTCTAGCAGAGAACATAGAGGAAAACCTTCACGATATTGGCCTTATTAATTATTTTTGGATATGACATCAAATGCAAGTAATAGAAACAAAAATAGACAATTGAACCACATTAATCTAAAACACTTCGGCCCAGTAAAGGAAATAATCCGTGGAGTGAAAGGTGACCTACGAACTGGGAGAAAATATTTACAAATCATATATCTAATAAAAGGTTAATATTCAAAATATATCAGGAACTCATACAACTCGATAGCAAAACCCAACCTACTGGCAATTCAAAATTGGGCAAAGGGCAGGAATGCTGTATGTATGTGTAGATATATTGAATAGAATGTAAATTGAAACCCTTGTGCACTGTTGGTGGGAATGCTAAGTGGTGCAGCCGCTGTGGAAAACACTACAGAGGTTCCACAAAAATTAAAAAGAGAACTACCATATGATAAAGCACCCCACTTCTGGATATTTACCTCCCAAAATTGAAATCAGGATCTCAAAGACAGGTATGTGCTCCCATGTTCATGGAGGCAGTATTTTCAATGGCCAAGAGATAGAAGTAACCCAATGCATATCAATATATGAATAGATAAAAAAATACATATGTAACTTGTAATGGAATATTATATAAACCTATGCAATTGAATATTGTGCAGCTCCCTAAAAGAAATACGGCCATATATGACAACATGGAGAACCTGGAGGACATTATGCTAGTTGATACCAGCCAGGTCAGAAAGACAAATCCTGCATGATCTCGTGTATTCACGGTATTTAAAATAGCCAGGTTTATGGAGAGTAGAATGGTGGTGGTCAAGGACTTGGAGAAATGGGGATGGGGATGTTTTAATGGGTATAAAGTTGCAGTTGTACAAGATAAATAAATTCTGGGGATTTTCTGTTGTGTCTACAGTTAACAATACTGTATCGGGGACTTAAAGTTTTTTACAGGGTAGACCTCATTTTAACTGTTCTTACTTCAATATAAAAAATAAACATGTTCCTTAGAAAAAATATTTATATAATGTTAGCATTAATTTTGCTACATATGCATGTACATATGTATAGGTAAACTAGAATATCTGTCAAAATTGCCTAATGAATATTTAAAATTTAAAGGAAAAATGGTACTATTTTGGTGGGTTATGTACCTTGATGAAAAATAGTTTTAAAGTGGTAAAAAATATATTTTTCCTCAAACACTAAAACCAAAAATTCAATATTATATGAAGTTTAAAGGTAAAAAATATGAAAGCTTCTGCAAAATGTTTTTTTTCTTAATATAGAGTTGAATTTTGAATTTTTCTTAACTGACAGTTCTACTCATCATATTATCATTCCAATCTTTAAAACTAATATCTTTTTCCATAAAACTTAGCTATAATAATCATGGAATTATTATTGCATTATTGCAGCTGTGGAATTATATTATTTTCCTTCCTTTTATAAATCTATATTACACTACATGTTTCTATTTTTGCTGAACTAATCTTACATAATTTTCCTTATTCTCTTAATATTCCAGTGATATAATACTGTATTTTTAAGTTGGAATATACACTAACCATGAATCTGTTTGCTCACTCCCTGAAGAATTAGACTTACTGGGTATCAGAATGATATCAAGAATGGTGAATATCAGAGAGGGTATTCTTAAAATATTGTTGGCTAAGATAATAACCGTCTAATTATTAATTGTGAATTTTGGAGCAGTTGGGGTGAGGATTTGAACAAGAAGGTCTAGCTGTCATAAGAGCTATGCATCAATGAGGACATTTTAGATTATGTTTTAATGTACCATTTGAAGATATGTCCCAGAGCAACTTTTACAGTTTTTTAATGACCTCCTTGATGTTTCTTTTCTAATAGGGCAATATGAGACTTTTTGCACAAGTTAATTGTAACCCATGACCTGAGCAATTTCAGCTGAACTTTTTCTGTGAATTTTCTTTGTATTTGTAAGTTAAGAAAAAGACAGAGGGTGCTTTGATCATCCAGATCATTACACAGAACAATGCGTGCTGTGTGACACTCCAATTTTTTTCTTTCTCTCTTTTGGAATCTTAATGACTTTTTATACCAGATTTTTAGTAATGATGTGTTTGCTTTGGAATCATTTACAAAGGTATAAAAAGTAATTTAGCATAAAAGACAAATTTAAATAACATTTAAGTTTATTCTTAATTTTTAATTTTAATTAGCATTTAATAGAGGCAGAGCCTGGTGATTTATTTCAAAGGATACACCTAGTTGTCTATATTGTTTAGTGTCAAAACCAAAACATATAACCAAGTAAATACCTTACAAAGAAAGATAAAAGTCACTATAGAATGTACGAGGAGAGGGAGAAGGAAAATGACTATTTACTATATAATCATGGAATGTCTGATTTGATTGTGTCAACTTCTATCAGTGACATATTTTGAATTTTTATAGATATGAGAAATAGTTTTTTATATTTTTTCAGGTATTCAGCTAATTATTCTAAAGTGTTATTCTTATTCTCTCTCTTTTTCTCTAATGTATTGCCTTAGTTTTATAAATATAGTAAAGTATCAATAAATGCAGCAAAGAATAACAATAGAAATGTCTTACTTGAACTGGCATTCATTGAAATATGAATAAATTTAACTTTCCATTTTTTCCCCTTAAAACACAGGACAAATTACTTAATTTCTGTTTTACCTTCAAAGTGAGGTTGAATGTGATAGTAATAACAAACAACAATATTATAGGAAAATGCAACAATTTATTTAAATCAGATAGTGTATCTTCTAACAGAAATTTATTAATGTTAGGTATTAATAATATTTTATTTTCATAATCTATTATTGTCATTATAATTATTATTAGTATTAATGCTTGAAAATTGCACGAAAATTATAGAATATACCTATAATGTAGTTTCAGAGCTTTGAATCACTTTCAGCTTCATTTATTATTTCATGCATTTATAAGCTTCTTCACTATTCAATTAGCAAGTTTTTACTAAAAAACAATTTTGTGTCAAGCAGTGTACTATGCATTGGAGGAACATGAAGAAAATTAGGATTTCCTTCCCTCAAAATTTGTATTCTTCACTGAAAGATAAATAAAAATAATAGTACCTTCATGAGACATGTAATAGTAGTTATTAAATGCAGGTATATAATAACAGAGTTATTAAATACTAAATTCAGGGTGGGGCAAAGTAGGTTTACAGTTGTTTGTATGGAAAGTAATACAATAATTAATGTGTAATAGTACAAGAATAAGTTCTGTGTTTCATGTACTCACAGGGTCTATACACCATTTTCATTTCTTGCTTCTATGACCACAGTTGCCTCTGAACCATTTCTCTTCCTTCCACTCTTGACCCTCTACAATCCCCTCCCCACCCGGTAGCCAGTTTAGACCTCTCATACTATAAATGTTATAATGCTTCATCTCTTGCTTAAATCTCCCCAATTGGCTTCCTGATCTACTAAGAATAAAATTCAAAGTCACATTCCTACTACTTTGCCGCAGTCCAGCCGCAGCAGGGTCCAGGGATTCCTGAGAGGTGGGTAAGGCATTGGCGGTGGGTAACAGATGACAACACGCCTCAAAGGACAGTGAAGCTCTGTTCCATTTATTGCAAGTACAAGCAGATTTTTGTATTTTCATTTTTGGTAGTGATTAACATTTACAGGTGCATAGCATGATCAGTTAAGCAGAAAAAAATCAATACAAAGGTAACCAAGTACTTCTCCAAGTACAAAAGTTCCCATAGTTTCAGTTATGTTAAACAAAAGTTGTTTTGACCAGAAGAACCGTTAATCAGACAATTTGAAATAGCTCTATGTACAAAGTTTGAATGTCTTATTGTTTATTAAAATTCTTAGAGTTTGACATGGGGCAAAAGGTATGCTAGACCGAGCAGAGGTTAGGAAATTCATTATAAGCCTTTGTGATGTCTAACTTAGCTATCCATCTTTCTGTCTAAAATGTTTCTCTGTGTACTATGGACTCTAACTCCTTGGTAATCGTTTCTACATGCTTAGTTTGTAGTAGCTAACCAGCTTCTCTTGTTTCTATGCCTGTCTAATTCTAATTGATATATATTCTTATTCAAGGTAAAGGAGGGGCTGTTACTCCAACTTTAGACATTCAGGGGCTATTTCATTAGAGGGGATTTTTCCATCCTTTCAGGCCGTTTCATGGGGAATACTAATGTTTTCCCCTGAACTGTCCCTTCCTCTTGGGTTTTCCTGATTTTCACAGGAATAAGTAAGTACTGTACAATGCCTATATTCAGTAGCAAGAGTAAAATAATTAAAATAAAATAGCCAATTCTAGATGCCACGTTCTCTTCCGGGGAGACGAATTCCTTCAACTCGAGTTCTCCATGCCTGGACCTTCAGCTGCCCCATCAGCTGCCCCATTGTATTTTCTTGAATTTCGTAGATGGTCTGAAATCTCTTCCCTTTCAAAGGTGATTTCAGTTTTGAGAAAAGCCAGAAGTCACGGGGTACCAAATTTGGGATGTAGGGGGGCTGAGTCACCTGGGTAATTTGATATTTCACCAAAACACTCTGCCTGAGATATGATACATGAATAGGCACATTGTTGTGATGAAGTTGCCAATCACCAGTTGCCCATAGTTGCATCCTTCTGAGTCATGTGAATAGTTTCTACAGAGGAATGTTCAAGTGTAATGCAAAATTTGATGCAGCTTAATTTCTCTACTCTCTCATTTTGAATGTGATGGCCACACAGTACACATGCTCACTCAACTGTATTCACTGCCCCCACTGACTAGTACAGTGAAGTCATCATTGTTCACGCCATGAGCATTCCAGTCCATCCTCCTTGGCTGACAGGTTACATCTGTGTTGCACAAACCATTTTTGTTATATTAAAAATAGTTGGACTTTTTCTGGACACACCACGCATATTTTCAAAAATAGATGTGTGAATTTAACACAATATTCAGAAATGTCCTAAAAGTATATGGAATAATTTGTGTTTGATGAGGAAAATATACTTGAGTAGATGACTCTATCTATCCAAATGATTTTTAGGATTGGCTTATGGAACCTTTAAAAAGCTGTACTAAAAAATGTCCTGATATTCACCATTTAGTGATATATTTGTTCATTTTATATAAAAAAGAACATTTACCATCAATACTTACATTAAACTTTGTTGATTTTTCCAGTCATATAATAATATAAAACAAACTCATATTTACATAGAATGCCACAATTTACAATTTAGAACAATATTTTCTTTAATATAAATTGTATTTAGAATGCTTCATAAGTGACCTAAAATTTTTATACATTATTAGTACTTAATATCTTTCTGAAACTTTGCTAAAGGCTCCTTATGTGTAAATGCACACCTAAGAGGTAAATACTAAATTTATTCAAAATTCAGGTCTCCTAGTTAACAAGTGACAAAGAGGATTGAAATTGTATATGTCACTGCCAAACTTACACACTTTCTCTTTATTGAAGTAATTAAACATTACAGCTCACACTTCAAAGTGCTAAGAGTTTCTCATTGTTCTGAACTCTTTTTGAACACTATTCTTATTTCAGTTTCTGCTTCAAACACAAAAATTTTAGCTGTTCTCCCTAAAGCTTTTATATTCTATTTGTATACAACTTTAGATCTTTTTATAATTTAAAATAAAGCTTACGGAATTATTAAAACAGGAACAAAATACTCAGTTTACAATATTAAAGTCTTAGTTACTGCTTCAGGTATTTGTATGGAGGATATGGGCTTGACTGTAAGAGTGATAAGAGAATATGGAATTTTGTCATTATTTATGAGTGTATTCAAGTACTTCTATTAAAATGACTTTCATTAAAGTTAACATTGTCAGGGTAGTATTGATTTGGGTCAACTAATATTTGATTTTTAGAAATATTTTTGTATATAATTAAATTTAAAATTAGTCATATTCAAGTGTATCATCTTGTCCGTCTTCCTGGAGTGGAGTTGTATGAGTTTCTTTATATATTTTGGAGATCAAAACCTTGTTCAAGGTATTATCTGCAGATATATTTTTTCCATGTAATTGGTTTCTTTTTCATTTTTCTAATGTTTTTTTTTAGCCATGGGGAAGCTTTTTATGTTGATATAGTGCCATTCTTTTATTCTAGGGGACATATCAGTGAAAATATTGCTGTGTGGAATATCTGAGATTTTTCCTGCCTAGTTCTCTAGGACTTTTATGGTGTCACAACTTATATTTAAGTCTTTTGTCCATCTTGAGTTTATTTGTATGTGTGGTGTAATTGAATTTTATTTTTTTCACATAGCCGTCCAGATCTCCCAATGCCACTTGTTGAAGAGGCTATTTTTACTGCATTTTATGCTCCTGCCCACTTTGTCAAATATTAATTGACCATAGAGGCATGGGTATATTTCTGGGCTCTCTATTCTGTTCCATTGATCTGTATGTCTGTTCTTATGCCAGTACCAGACTGTTTTAATTACTGTGACCTTGTAATATAGTTTGATATCAGGTATTGTGATCCCAAATACTTTGTTCTTCTTATTCAAAATTACTGCAGCTATTTGGTTCCATATAAGTTTTTGAAATGTTTGTTCCATATTTGTGAAGTATGTTATTGATCTTTTACTAGGGATTGTATTGAATCTGTAAATTGTTTTGGGTAGTATGGACATTTTGATGATGTCAGTCCTTCCAATCCCTGAACACAGTATGTGCTTCCATTTGTTTGTGTCTTCCTTAATTTCTTTCTTCAGTATTTTGTAGTTTTTTGAGTATAGGTCTTTTACCTCCTTGGTTAGATTTATTCCTAGGTACTTTATTTTTGTTGCTGCTGTGTCAAATGGGATTTTTTCCTGATTTCTGTTTCTGATATTTTATTTTTGGTGTACAAAAATGCCTTAGATTTCTTAATATTGATTTTGTATCCCATTTTTTTGCCAAATTCACTTGTTACATTGAGTAGTTTCTTGGTGGAATCTATAGGATTTTCTATGTACACGATCATGTCACCTGCAAACAATGACAGTTTTGCTTCCTTTCCGATTTGGATGCCTTTTATTTCCTTTTCTAGTCTGATCATTGTGGTTGGACTTCCAATATTATATTGAATGGACATGGTGAAAGTGGACAACCTTGTCTTGTCCCTGATCTTTGTGGAAAGACTGTTGTTTTTCCCCATTGAGTATAATGTTGGCTGTAGGTCTCTCATATATGGTCTTTATTATGTTGAGGAATGCTCCCTCTGTTCCCACTTTGCTGAGTGTTTTTATTATAAATAGGTGTTGAATCCTATTAAATGCTTTTTCTGCATCTATTATTATGATTATGTGATTTTTGTTTTGTTTATGTGATTTATTACATTTATTGATTTGTGAATATTGTGCCATCCTTGAATCCCTTGGTTGAATTCACTTGATTATGGTGTATGATCTTTTTAATGAATTGCTGAGTGCAGTTTGCCAATATTTTGTAGAGAATTTTAGTATCTATGTTCACCAGCAATATTAGCCTTTAGTTTTCTCTCTTTGTTGTGTCTTGATCTGGTTTTGGGATTAGTATGATGCTGGCTTCATAAAAAGAGTTTAGGAGTCTTCCCTCTTGGAATAGTCTGTGAAGGATAGGGGTTAGCTCTTCCTTAAATGTTTTGTAAAATTCTCCAGTGAAACCATCCTATCCAGGGCTTTTGTATCCCAGGAGCTTTTTGATTACTGCTTCATTTTTATCAGATGTTATTGCTCTGTTCAGGATTTTTGCTTCTTCCTCATTGAGTTTTGGCAGATTATATTTTTCTAGAAATTTGTCCATTTCACCTATGTTTTCAAATTTCTTTGCCTATAGTTGTTCATAGCAATTTTTGATAATCCTTTGTATTTCTGTGGTATCAGTTGTAATCTCTCCTCTTTCATTTCTGATTTTGTTATTTGAGTACTCTTTTTCTTTTTTTCTCGATGAGTCTGCTTAAAGGCTTGTTGATTTTGTTCATTTTTTCAAAGAACCAACTCCTGGATTTATTGATCCTCAGAGGTGTTCTTTTAGTCTCTATGTCATTTAATTCTACTTTGATCTTGGTTATTTCCTTCCTTTTACTTGCTCTTGGCTTTGTTGTTGTTCACTCAAGGAGGATGTACAGGGGGCCCATAGACATTTAAAAGGATGCTCAGCATCATTAGCTATCAGAGAGATGCAAATTAAAACCACAGTGAGATACCATTCCACACTGGTGAGAATGATCATCATAACAAAATCAACAAACAAGTGCTAACAAAGTTGTGGAGAACAGGGAACCCTAGTACACTGCTGGTACAAATTCAGACTGGTGCAGTCACTATGGGAAACAGTATGGAATTCCCTCAGAAAACTAAAAATGGAACTGCCTTTTGACCCGGCAATTCCATTGCTGGGACTATACTCTAAGAATCCTGAAACACCAATTCAAAAGAACCTGTACACTCCAATGTTCACTTCAGTGGCACAATTCACAATAGCCAAGTGCTGGAAGCAACCTAAATGCCCATTGGTAAATGAATTGATCAAAAACTGTGGTACATTTACAGGATGGAATACTATCCAACAGAAAGAAAGAAGGAGCTTCTACCCATTTCAACAGCTTGGATAAAAGTGGAGAGCATTTTGCTAAGTGAAATAAGCCAGGTGGTAAAAGGCAAATCCTATATGATCTCACTTTTAAGTGGAACCTAATCAACAAAACAAACAAGCAAGCAAGCAAAATATAACCAGAGACCCTGAAATTAAGAACAAACTGATCATAATCAGAGGGCATATGAAAGGGATAATGGAGGGGGAAGAGGAAGGATTGTCAAGGAACATGTATGAAGGACACATGGACAAAGCCAAAGACTAGCATAATTTAGGGTGGGAGGTAGGGATGGAAGGACTGGGGGGCAGTGGCAGGTGGAAGATGGACACAACTGTATTCAGACAACAATAAAAAAGTATATCATCTTGTATTTTGTAGTTGAATAGTAAATAGCATTTATTTCAGTTCAAACTTATGGTATAGTATTTTTATGAAGATTCCCTTTAAATAATACAACTAGTAGTACATACTTACAATATTATTGTTTTAAAGAAACTGATAAAATCTGAGTATTACTTCTATTTAAAATTACCTTGATTACAAGGGGAAAGATGAGATATTTAATTAACACCTTGACATATAAAATATATTCTCTTTCTTATGTTCTTTTTAATTAACCCAACAACTGAACCAGGCTTACAAGAAATGGCTTACCACCCTCTGTACATAAAGAAATTCAAATTTAAAAGTATTAAGAAATTTAATCTTAGAAATCAGAGGGATTAAAGAAGTTAACGAAAATTTAATCAGCTTAATCTAAACAATTTAATAAATCTGAAGTTCACAGATTGATTCATTTTTAAAGAGTCAGCCTTTAAAATTAGCTAAATGTATGTTTGAGTCCTGCTTCTGCCATTTATTAGCTTTGTCACCTTGGATGACTTATTTAAACTTCTTGAACAATGACTGTCTATAAACGAAGATGACATTTATATTGACAATTCTTAGGAGGAACAAAGATGACGTGTCTTTCTTAAAATAATACTTGACATGTGGATGGTCATGTTGATAGCAGAGTCACATAACTCCTAAGGCGATAAAAGGGGGCTGGAGCTCCGGGATTTACAATTTAAGCCCAACCATCTTGCTAAGAACCATTTTTGAAGATACTTACATCTGAAACTAATATCTTCCCTTAGAATAACCACTGGTTTAGATTTAGGTAGATATACTTGAGTTAACCAAAATACAGGACTAATCAGAGAAAATACATACATGCAATACCTAGTAATACAGTAAAAACACTCTTCTGAGGCTATCATGTGAATTTCAACATCTTTGGATAAGTTCTACTTTTTATCTCAAGTATGTAATACTCTCAATGAGAATTCTTCAATACGAGTTAGTTGAGGTTTTGGTATGTATACATATATATCAGTTACACATGTTTGTGGAGTGGTAACAAAACATGCATAACAATATTTATTTCGTGCTTCTACAGGAAGGGACACTAATATTGAATGTACTCCAGCTTCTCAGGGTCAATCGTTCTTCACCAACTCTCCCTTTAACATAGGGTGTCCTATCTTCCTGTCATTGACATGCACTAATGAGATGTAGTGACAGTGGAAAAGTTAAAACAAAACAAAACCTGCTTTCAGCATAAAGGAAAGTAGACCTGAATTAAAATTTAAACAAATTCCTTGCTTTCTCTCAACTGTAGGCCTGATTTTTCTACTTCTGGTTTTTCCTATATTGAGATTACAATTCAGCAGCACTTTTCCTGTCATATTCACTGTCATATGGAAAATTAAAATTGCCCCTATATTCTTAAGACATTCACATCCGTAATGACAGATTATCATGAAAATTGCCAGGAAAGTCACTTTCTTAACACTCTTATTTTTTGGTTGGTTCAGGATCTTTAGTGCTGCTGGAAGTAAAAACATTTTCTCTTAATTATGAAAATGTGTTCTAGTAATCATTTCCTAGGTACAGTGTCCCAAAAGGTATTCATACTGTTGACTTTGTATGTCTTAATTGGTTATATATTTATAAAGGATAAATTATGAAGTTGGATTCTAGAAATGCAGTGTTTTTAAATCCTTAAATGGTTTCCCCTGAAGCCTGCAATACCATTTTTAGAATTGGTGTTCCTTTCAAATCTGTTAGCTGTTAGAGTATAAGCCTTCTTAGTTTATTAGTAATACAAATGTTATGACTGAATTAGAAAAGCTTCCCTAATCACTAAAAGGTCTTTGAAAGCTCCAAAGTAATTATATCTTGTAATTATCAGAAAGGAAAGTCCCCCAATCATTCCAACAGTCAAGCATTTACTGGTTCTGCGCCTGCAGCTATGTGTGGGTAAGATTAGCTTCTAATTATAGGAGGGAAAAATAATTAAGGTGAAATAAATTTCCATTTTAACTTGCATATTATATATTTAATAAGGATGTTTTTCTGCCCTTGTGAGAGAATTTCTAGAAATCCAAAAAGATGGAATGTGATTGTACTATAAGACAAGGAAGATAAAAAACTATATTTCAATATTTTATAAAATAAACAAAAATATTTTATAAAATAAACAAAAATATGCTAATAGTTATGCTTTAATTAGTAGTTTAGTTTGACTATGCCAACTCATTTACTGGGTGGATTAAATTAAAATGATGTATAGACGATGAGTAAGTAAATGCTACTATTTAATGAAATAATAATCATTGCCATATTGTCTGTGAGACTGATTTGTATAATATTTGCATGAAATTCCATTATTAGGAAATCATTGGTCTTGTCCATTTTTCTTAATGTATCTTACACTAAACACCAATTCTGCTAATAAAAAGAAATATTATACATAATAAAGAGAATATGCATTTTGAAT
Organism: Sturnira hondurensis; assembly: GCF_014824575.4. Lineage (NCBI taxonomy): Eukaryota > Metazoa > Chordata > Mammalia > Chiroptera > Phyllostomidae > Sturnira > Sturnira hondurensis. The sequence continues at coordinate 6,735,207 of NW_028088227.1, read as the reverse complement.
ATCCCTGCTTAAATGATATTACATTGTTTACTAACTGAAGAATTTATCATGTCTTTTTCAATGCACTTTGTTCCTTCATTTGGGCATTAGATGATGCAGAATTTCCCACACATATAAACAGATGTCTAGAGTTCTCTGTGAGGCATTTTGAAACATGCTACTGTAGATTTTTATCCACTTACATGATTTATGGATCAAGTAATCAAAATAATTCAAGTTATAGTAGTTTCCTCAAATTTCCACCTAAAATATTCTTATTTATGTTCTTTATAGTAATATTTTTCAAATATGTTATTCTTTAACTACCTTCATCAGTAAGTAAATTTTAATAATATTAAATTAATATTTTTGTTTATAATAATTACATGGCACTTAAATGAAATAATTGATATTTGTAAACTTTAATGAAGTTATGTCTTCAGGATGATTTATAAAGACCATGAAGCATTTTCAGATTCCATTGTCAGTTTCTTCTCCTAATGTGTGTCTCCATTAAATGTCATCGCAAGTATAGGTCATAGAAAATGGCATCCAATACTGGAATAAATGTGTCAGATATTTAGATACATTCAATAACACTTAGAAACAAAAATTGTGTCTTCAAAGACTACTTTTTGCTTCCAACAGACACAAAAGTGATGGATTTTATTCAAATACTCTAATTTAAAAACTTTAACCTGGGTGACAGAATTGTTTCCAATCCACTCCTTTTGCCTTGAGTTCTGAGAAGGATTTCTTCGTGATCCGCTGCAGCATTAGGACTGATTTTCAAATATTCTTAATACTTCATCAGTTTCTTTCACCAATAAGAGGAGGCATGTTGAGAAAGAATAAAACTGTTGGCTATCAATCTGTTTAGACTCCACTTCAATCTTTTGAAGAAATTATCTTCCTGTCTTACCAACATTAAGAAATCATGTATTTTAGTCCTGAGGGTTCCAGCAAATGTGGATAATGAAAGTATCATTGAGGTTTGCCACTAGAGCAGCACTTGAACTCACAGGAATGATTTTCAATGGCTATGAAGAGATCTCTTCACGTTATGAAGAGATCGTTTGATCTCATTCCCCAATTTAAAATCTACCATTGAATTTCTAAGAAAATTTAGTGGAATGGTAGCAGAAAAGTACACACACAGAGTACATTTTTCACTCAGAATGCTGGAAAAGTGTATCCTCAATGACTAAGAATTGAATCCATTTACAACATTTACTGTTTTTTCAAAGACTAAGGTGTAAAGAATAAGCACATCAGTGATGACCATTTATTTCTCTTTCAGAACAGAGCTAGGCATTTTTAGAATTTAGATAAAACTTCTTTTTGTCACATGCAATGACTTCCCTTATGGCACACGCAAGGCCAGAGCGTCATCAGGACTGACACCAGTGCATTCCGAAGTCCGTATTAGGACCTATAACATAATTATGAGCTAAACAAAAAATGTCTACTTTTTTGTTACATGAATTTTTGTACAAGATAAAAATTAGCCTTGCTGTTCTCCCACATATGTGTATACGGTATATGCAATGGGCTCTGATTCAACTTAGCACATTAACTACTTTCTTGAAATGTGCAGAAAAACATGTCAATACATGTGTTCATAAGTGCTATAATGCTGTATGGACCAGTGGTATGCCATATTTTCCCTATGAAAATGTGGATACAACACATTTCTTCTATCTCAGCATAGTGATTGACAGTAAATTCACAGTGGTTTGACAATTACATGTCAAATTGTGATTTCTTTCTGTTTTTGATATGAGGAACTGTTGATTTTCAAAGAAACATTTGTATTTTCTTCTAAACAGTTACAAAACTTATTACATACTTTAAAAATACATTGATGTTGTTTTATTAAGGACCCTATTCGTATCCTAGAGAAAGCAGTATTGCTTTTGGAAATAAAGTGAAAGCTTGCAGGGTTTCATGGTAATAAGTGCCAATACCATGTAAGATTGGCATTCTCTCATTTTTAAATGCTGTGGCATCTTTCTGAATTTGTTCATGTTTTCATTTAGTTTCTAAGTCCTTTTTTTGGTTTATGGATCCTTTTAGACACTCAGCTACTTCTGTGAATTGAATGTCTTCAACAGCAGAATTATGTTCTGATCATCCCCTGGTCTGAACCCCCATCCCAGACCCATGACCAACCTGTTCCTGCCCTGCTTTATACCCCTCTGGGATTTATCACCAGAGCAACTTTGTTATGATGAGGATGTTGGTTGGGTTTCACCAATGGAAGGCAGCAGACAGGGATTAAAGAATAGGAAGAGTAAAAAAAATCAGTGTGTTTCTTCCTGTTTTCTTTACAGAATCTGGCTTCCTTTAGAATCTAGGTGGGAGGAGGCTTTTCTGCTCTCCCATGTTCCCACGAATACAGCATCCATGATCTCGAGCTTCCTCCATCGGGTTGTACCTCTTGATGACATTCTGGTACTTGAATGTCTTACCTTCCTTTGTTCTTTTAAGATGCCTACACTTTCATATTTCTCTATTTAAGCTACTTTAAGTAAATGATCTGAATAAAATTTCTTCTTGCCAGGACTAAGGTTAATGCAGTAGTTTAAAGAGTTAAAATTCTAAACAATATATAAATGACAACGAGGACAATACACACATTGTGTAAAAGTAAAATAAAATAAATGAGAGACTGAAAAGATCTTGTAGTGCACATGTAGTCTACAACACACACATTTTTAGAAAAAAACATTGATCATTAATGCTTTATTTGTGGTTCAATTGCAATTATATATTTTTTTGCTTAATTTTTCATGAAGAACCAAGCTGCAAAAACACAAATAAAATCTACAAAATATATAATAAGAAAAATTATTTGAAGTTTTAAAATCTTTCATGAAAAAATGTTAAAAAAACAAAAGCTTATCAGTAGCTTTGAATATAAATAAAGGGACAATTTTAGTTGCATAGAATATATAAGCAATTATAACATTCAAGGAAGTAACAAAATAAATGAGAAAAAGATAATGCAACAAAAGTCAATGTAAAACTACTGGTTTGAAGTCCAACATGTAAGGAGCTTACAAGTGGACACTCTGCATGAACAATGAGTGTAAGGCTGATCATCTGTAAAATCCATGACTTTTCTTAGATACACAAAAGAGGTGGTATCACTACAAACTGCTTATCCCAAACCTAGGTAGAGAGATGCAGAATATCAGAACTTACTCTAGCTGTGATCCCCACACAGAAATCTCCCTAGGAACCAGTGCCAGTATGGGGAAACCTGAATGTAGATGATGGACGGCTGGAGGCTCAGTGTGGACAAATCTAAAAGTTAAAAATACCACAGAACCCAGTCATTGGAAGACCCATGCTTTGGGGAGTTCTATCTCTGGTAACTGTAAAAAGTTCTCACAGTAAATATGGCAGAGGAATCTTCTGGGGCTTCTGGCAGAAGAAGGGGGAAATAAAACTTTGAAATAGATGAGAACTTCGGTCTTGGCAAGGCTTACTCTCAAGAGAAACTGTGTACCAGAGCCTAACCTATTGGAGTTTTATCAGTATCTACTGATTTTGGAGAGAAAGAAATACCCTATTCCAGCCTAGTTTACACTTCCACATGAACAAAGAAAAATAACCAGGTATAGCCCACCCCAGCCATCCTGTCCTACCTAAGGGAGGAAAAGTGCTGAGAGGCACTGGCATAGTTCACAACCCAGGGACTTAGGCTCACTGAAAGTCCAAGACCTAATTATATGGGACCATAGGACTCTTCCCCTTACTCTATACCTCACCACCATGTTATTAAAGGCCTATTTACAGAAATGCCTGTTAGTCAGTACATCATATCCAACTGTCAAGAAAATAATTACAAGACCTAACTGAATATGAAGAACACAGTTTGATGAGACAGAACTAACATCTGAAGTAGACTCAGCTTAAGAAAGTGATGTTAAAATTTTAACACTCAGAACTTAAAACAACTAATACACCAAGAGCTCTAATGGGAACAATATACAGCATGCAAGAACAAATAGGTAATGTAGTAGAGAGATGAAATTCTCAGAAATAAAAAATTATTGCAGATCAAAACCACTATAAGAGGAAATTAATAGAGTGAACCAATAAAACCAAACCTGTTTCTTGGAAAATATTAATAAATCAATGAGCCCATTCCCAGGCTAAGAAAAAAGAGAGGTTACACAAAATACTAATATCAAACATGAAAGAGGGGACATCTCCACAGAGGGGATAATGGATGTTATAAGGATGATTAAGAAATACTATGAACAACTCTATGCCACCAGATTTGGTGACCTACATGAAACGGGCCAAGTTCTTGAAAGAGACATCTGCTAAAACTCACACAAGAATAAGTAAATCATCTCAATTGACCTATATTTATTTAAAACATTGAATCAATATTTAATAATCTCTGAAAACAGAACATACCAGGCCCCGATGAATTTAGTGGTGAAGTCTGCATTTATGGAAGATTTTATACCAGTTCTCTGTAGCCTCAGAAGTAGAAGCAGAGGACATACCCATTCTACCTAAACCAAAGACTACAAAAATACTATAGCCCAGTATCTCATATGGACATAGGTCCAAAGTCTTGAACAATATATTAGGAAATAAAATTCAGCAGTATCAGTAAAGAATAATACACTAGAAACAGCAGATGTCTCAGATATGCAAGGCTGGTTCAATCTGCAAAAATTAGTTGATATAATCCATCACAGCAATGGAATAAATGTTGGGAATCATTCTGCCTGGCCACCCCATAGCTATGGCTGAGTGAATGACCTGCAAACCAAAAGCCACTAAGGAGACAAAGCTTATCTCCCTGGCAGGAGCACGGCTTCTGCTCCTTTTACTTCATCCGTAAATGACCCCCAATGCTTGATCGGTTAGCCAGTGATGGGTAAGATTCCCCAAGGAGGGAATGACCTGAGACAGGCATGATCATGGGGAGGCCCCAGAGAAAGACTTGGTGGGATACAGCAAAAGGGGGTGATGGGCCCTCGCCCCTTGGCTTTGACACAGCCTGAGTCCTCATTCTGTCTGTAAGAAGTCTGCTAATTTCTTGGCTGCCTTACTTCCCCTGCCTGACTTAAGCCTGAAACAATGCCTTAAACCTGAGTCCTCAATAAAACTAGTCTCTATTTTCCTCTTGAACTAGTTAGTGATAACAGGAAATTTGCAGGATACAGGTTAATAAGCAAAAATCAACTACTTCTTTATATACCAACAACAAACAAGTAGAATATGAAGTTAAAATCACAATACCATTTATGTTAGCACCCAAATAAATAAAATAGTTAGGCATAACTTAACAAAATGTATGTATAAACCAACAAAACAAATAAGCAAAATATAACCAGAGACATTGAAATTAAGAACAAACTGACTAACCAGAGGGGAGGTGGGAGGTAGTAAAGGGGCAAAAATATTTGATGTAATCTATAAACCTTTGATGAGCAATATCTAAGGATTCCATAAATGGAGAGTATTTCATGTTTATAGAGAGAAGGAGTCCACACTGTCAAGATGTGAATTTTTTTTCAACATGACTTATGGAACCAGTGCAAGGTAAATACAAATCCCAGCTATATAGCTTGCTGACGTGAGAAACCGACATTTAAGTTTATATGGTTAGAAGAAAGATCCAGAATAGTTAACAAAATGTTGAAGGAAAACAAAGTTGGGAAAGCTGACACTTCCTAATTTCCAGACTTTAAAGCTGAAGTAATCAAGATATTGTGGTATTAGTGAAAAAATAGACAAATTAATAAATGAGCATAATAGAGAGTCCAAGGAGCCAATGGGTAATGGGAAGTCTGTACTTACAGCTCATTTTGCTATTAACCTAAAACTGCTCTAAAAAGTAGTCTTTAAAAAAAAATCCAATGTATTGAAAGATATAGAATTATTCTCTGGATAGTAGTATGTTTGTTTTTTAACCAGCATTCCTTAGCCATGAAACCATTTACTCACAAATAAGCAAAAATTTATTGTTTATAAAGGTAATTTTTAGATTTTGCTTAATACTCTATTTTTTTCTGGTTCATAATTACTTTTATTCTGATGAGTTGTCTCCACTGGAATGACAATATACTAATGTATGTTCTTTTTTATTTTTATTTATTTTATTTATTGTTAATTTTTTAAATTTAATTCTTATTCAAGTACAGTTTTCTGTTCTATATTCCCAGCCCTGCCCTCCCCAGTGCTCCCCACCTCCCTACCATTTCCGCCCCCACCCTTAGTTATTGTCCATGTGTCCTTTATACTTGTTCATGTGAGTCCATCCCCTTTTCCCCTATGATTCTCTCCCCTCTCCCCTCTGGACCCTATCAGCCTGTTCCATATTTGAGTGTCATTGGTCATATTTTGCTTGCTTGTTTGTTTTGTTGTTTAGATTCCTGTTAAAGGTAAGATCATATGGTATTTGTCTTTCACTGCCTGGCTTATTTCGCTCAGCATAATGCTCTCCAGTTCCATCCATGATGTTGCAAAAAGGTAGGGACTCCTTTTTCCTTTCTGCAGCATAGAATTCTCTCTTTAAAAAAAATAAACCAATGTGTAGTCACATGTAAAAGGCATGCCTGGTGTTTTCCATTACTTTGCAATGAGAATGCAGAACATTTATGTGTTATATTGGATTGAATTATGTATTCCAAAAAATATATCTGAATCCTAAACTTTATTTAAGTGTAATTTGGGCAGGCAAATTCATGTTCCTGAGGCCTAATTAATCTTAGAAAGCTAAGAGTGAATCTTAGAAACTAGATTTTAAATTCCTCAGGTTCTAGAAAGTTATCATTTGAGTTTGTTCACCATTTTCTTGTATAGTCTTAGCTGAAGGTTCCTTAAAGCACACTTCCCCATGTCAGAACTTTATATCCCAAATTCCTGGAGAAGAAATTTGTGTGCATTTTGTTTCTTTTTTTCCGAAAATATTTATTTAATTATTTTTCAAGTACAGTTTTCTGTCTATTACTCCCATCCCATCCCACCCCCATGCTCCTCCTCTCCCTCCCATTTCCACCCTTCTCAGTTGTTGTCCATGTATCCTTTATATATGTTCCTCTAAATCCCTCCCCTATTTCCCCTGAAATTCCCTCCTCTCTCCCATCTGGTCGCTGTCAGCCTGTTCTCTATTTCAGTGTCTTTGGTTATATTTTGCTTGCTTGTTTGTTTTGTTGTTTAGCTTCCTGTTAAAGGCGAGACTATATGGTATTTGTCCTTCAACACCTGGCTTATTTCACTCAGCATAATGCTTTCCAGTTCCATCCATGATGTTGCAAAAGGTAGGAGTTCCTTCTTTCTGTCTGCAGCATAAAATCCCATTGTGTATATGTACCATAGTTTTTTGATCCATTCATTTACTGACGGGCACCTAGGTTGCTTCCAACTCTTGGCTATCGTAAATTGTGCTGCTATGAACATTGGGTTGCATAGGTTCTCTGGGATTGGTGTTTTAGGGTCCTTAGGATAAAATCCTAGCAGTGGAATTGCTGGGTCAAAAGGCAAGTCCAATTTTAGTTTTCTGAGAAAATTCCATACTGTTTTCCATAATGGTTGTACCAGTCTGCAATCCCACCAACAGTGGACCAGAGTCCCCTTTTCCCCACACCCTCTCCAACATTTGTTGTTTATTGCTTTTTTTATGATAGCCATTCTCATGTAAAATTGTATCTCATTGTGGTTTTAATTTGCATCTCTCTGATAGCAAGCAACATCATACTCAATGGGCAAAAAATAAAAGCTTTTCCACTAAGATCAGGAACAAGACAAGGTTGTCTACTTTCACCACTTCTATTTAATATAATATTGGAAGTTTTAGCCTCAGTGATCAGGCAAGAAAAGGAAATAAAAGGCATTCAAATTGGAAAGGAAGAAACAAAACTGTCATTATTTGCAGATGACATGATAGTGTACACGGAAAGTCCTATAGACTCTACCAAAAAACTACTCGAACTAATAAATGAATTTGGCAAAACAACGGGATACAAAGTCAATATCCAGAAATCAAAGGCATTTTTGTATACCAACAATGAATCAACAGAAGCAGAAATCAAGAAAAAAAATCCCATTCGATATAGCAAAAACAAAAATAAAATATCTGGGAATAAATCTAACCAAGGAGGTAAAAAACCTGTATGCAGAAAACTACACAACACTGAAGAAAGAAATCAAGGAAGACACAAACAAATGGAAACATATACCGTGTTCATGGATTGGAAGAATTAACATCATCAAAATGTCCATACTACCCAAAGCAATTTACAGATTCAATGCAATACCAATTAAAGTACCAATGGCATATTTAACAGACATAGAACAAACACTTCAAAAATTTATATGGAACCATAAAAGACCCTGAATAGCAGCTGCATTTTGTTTCTTTCAACTAAAAATCTTCAGGGTTGTGACAGTGATAGATCAACATGAAGAGGATTTATCCCTGAAGTTAGTAATTTTTCAGTCTCTTCATTCAAATGCATTATGAAATATATAAAAAATAATGCAGCAGATTTTTGCCTCAAGAAGTCTTTTAGTCTTCTTCTGTTGATAAAATATGAATCCTTCTGTATGGCTGATCTTATATTTTATTAAAATTTCTGAGAACTTTTGAAATAAAAGATAAAATTGATATAAAAAAACAAGGAGATCTAATTATATCCTTTACATACATGTACTGAAAGAATGAGAAATGCTTTCCAGAACACTTCATCTGAAAAATAAACTAGTGTCTTTTTAGGTGGAATTATTCAGTTAATGTGAACTACAAGAAATAATCTTTTAAATTCCTTTACATATCACTATATTTTCTTGGATAATACCTCAAATTTATTTTTCATCGTATTAGACCTGAAAGATAATTAGTTATTAATTGCTAATTTTATTTCAAGCATCAAATAAAGTTTTGTTGTTTCCTATGAAAATCAGTTCTCTGTAAGTATTTTATTGTTTTCCTCTGTTATCTTTTGGGTTCCTTTCATTTTTCATAGGGTAGATAATGGTTTATTATTTCTTTAACTGGCTATTTGTGTTTTTTTTAAATTTTTTGTTGCTTCAGGTTGTAAAGAAGATATACTACTTTCTCTTATTAGAGTTCCCTTGACTCCTTACAAAACCAACATTAAAAATTAAAAACAGGCCATGGCTGGTGTAGCTCAGCGGATTGAGCATGGGCCTGTGAAGCAAAGGGTTCCTGGTTCGATGGCTAAGTCAGGGCACACACCTGGGTTGCAGGCCAGGTCCCCAGTAGGGGATCCGTGAGAGGTAACCACACATTGATGTTTCTCTCCCACTCTTTCGCCTTCCCTTCCCCTCTCTAAAAAATAGGTAAATGAATAAAATATTTTTAAAAATTAAAAACAGGTGAATAAAAGCACGCCAGATACAGTGGGTGCATGCACATGTGTGCCTTCCTTTCAAATTTAGCATTGGAATTGTTTCTAGTATGTTTTCCTTTTACATTCATTTGAAATAATACTAATGTATGATATTAAAAACAAAATGATTAAAATACAAAAAGAAAAAAACAAACTAACAAAATTTTGTATCTTTCAAGTATTATTTCTTGATTAAATCTATTTCCTGGAAAATTTAGAATTTGGAATGCAGCTTATATTCTGGAGAAAGATAGGTTTTCTACTCTTTGTGACTATGATAAATTAGTCTCAGGAAAAGAACCAAGACAATTGCAGACCTTCTCATATGGAAAGTTATCTCTTGTGCTTACTACGTGGAAAATAAAAAGAGAAAATAAAACCATTCCCTGTGAGCAAGTCGGTATCAGAGAGAAAATATAAGGATGTGCACAGACATGTGTGTGCTTTTTTGTGCAAATGTGTTTGTGTATACTCTTATGGATTATTTCTATAGGGCAAAATTAGAGGTAGTGAGTACATTTTTATTAAAGTTGGTTTAGGTACAGTGAATTAGTTTTTAAAAATTAACTTGCAATTCTATACATATTTTGGGATGCCATATATCCTGTCTTCTCACTAATTTTTTTCGTTATCTCTTAGGGAACTTTTAGATGTCATAGAGATATAAAATAAATTAGAAAGTGGCTCCTATATTGAAGGAGCTTGTGATATAGATTTGAAATTGCACCATATACAAATAGTTGTGCTTTAGACCTTATAGAATAGGTATGAGGTAAAAGAGAATTATTAAGAGAAGTCTAATGATGACACTCTTTTTTATCAGACACAAAAGAAAATGTGTTAATCAGTAGTCAAACACACATATCTGAAATAGTGCAGAATTCTTAACACTAGGTTCTTGGAAATGATGAAATGCAACTGAAATAAACACGTTTAAAATGTAGATAATTTGAATCTATCTATCTATCTATCTATCTATCTAGACTAATTTATAAGGCAGGGATGAAAGAGGAAGTATGTGGTTCCAGCAAATACAAAAATTTTCTCAAAATGGAATTGGGCATCATTCCAATTATATACTTTTATGCAGATGCTGAATTATCATCTCTCTGAGATTAAATGCATGGGACATTTAACTAGATTTTTTCAGTTCTTCTTTGTTCTAAGCACCTAAAAGTACAATTAATGGACCTAGTAATTAGATATTAGCAAGAATTACAGATAAATTCCATTTGTCACAATACCTGCTTGAGTTTATCTATTTTTAACTCTAAAACATTTATTAAGTAACTAAAGTGTGAAAGACACTAAACCTAGGACTGGAAACACACAATTCATCAGTGGAATGAAAGAATATAGGTGACCACAGTATGTTATGACAAGTGCTTATTGCAGAGAATATTAGTTGTTATCCACAGCATTTATCCTTTTCATTCTTTTTAATATTATTGATACTTATGCTGTTGTTATAGAAAAGATTAATTAGATCTGGGCATCTCAGATGGACTTTTCCTCCAGCTCTATGGATGAATCATAAGGACACTGTCCCCACTATCTTTTACTAGTTATCTCCCTTGAAGTTCAAGATGAGCTTATAAGAACTACACAAATTAAGGGCTCTTACTGTCACTCCCTCAATCCCCTACCTTGGTTTTTGTCTTTGAATATAACTGTGATGTCTAGAGCTTCCACAGGTATCTTATACCTATGATGCAACAGGTATATGAGTTGCTCATAAATCTGGGAAATCCTGGGGCTTTACTGATATACTTGAGTTGCTGGGGGGAAAAACCCTCTAAGATCACCCACATCTGCTCTTTCCTCATGAAGTTAATAAATGTTCTTAGTCTTAGCTACTATTTGTCAGGTTTTCTCTTAACTGCATCTGGAGTTATTCCCAAATTATACAATACTATTTGTGTGTGTTTGTATGCCTGCACATAAACACACAGACACACACACCCCTCCAGCGGAGAGTAAGTTCTATGATTAGTATCACTGCTGACCTCTGATTTTGTATTACTAGCTGTGATCGCATCTGTTGTTGGTTGAATCAAAAGTCCAGGAGGTTGCAAGAAAAACTGTATGATATATTGTTCATACAAGTCCCTCATTTTGATCTTTCATGTCATGTTTTTTCTTTCTGTTTTGGTCATATTTCTCTGTATGTTGACCATTTAAGCAAACTGTCAATTGCTTCTTGATGGGTGTCTGCTATTATTCTTACATGTGCTTCTATGTCCTAATAGAAAACACATTGCATACTTAAACTGGATAATTTGAGAAAATGTAATGTAGAACTATCTATAAAGGTGTGACAGGGTTTAGAGGAACTAAAAGAAATAGAGATGTACTCCTGGGGTGAGCAATGGCAAGAATCATCACTACCACGAGTCCTAAAGGTAAAGGAAAGAGGGAGTACTACAATCCTGAGATACAGCTACCAGAAGATGCCAGGTCATTGCTGCATGTTTCATGGGAACATTAGTCTCTTGCCCTGGGAGCCTCTCCATAGGGCAGTGTGCAACCTGACAGCTGATTTCCCTCAAAGGAAGCAGTTGAGAGAGTGAAGCCTCAGTCTCTGATTTTAAAGTGATATCACATTTTTCCATATTCTATTCATAGAAATGAGGCACTAGGTCTAACCCACATTCAAGAGGGAATTAAACAAGGGCTTGAATACCAAGAAGTAAAGGTCATTGGGAGCTATCTTAGAGAGTGCATGCAACAGGTGTTAACAATCTAAGAACTGATTTTTATAAAATGAAGCAATGTGAATTACAGAGTTGATCCCAAGATAAGGTTGAAGCATAAGTAGGAAATATGAGAGAAAGTGGTTAGAATAGTATTCAAGACCCAGTAATGCACTGACTTGTAGGTCATGAAAATCATTTGGATATTATGATTATACCTAAGTGGTATTCATTAAAGCATTTTAATTAAAGCATTGAATGATCTAATTTATATGTCAAAAATTAACTTGTATTTGGAAAGAGAATGGGTTGCAAAAAGCAAAAGTGGAAGAAGGAAATTAGGAAGATGATAGCAGTAACTTAGGTTAGAAGTAATTTTTATTTGGTCAAGAATGATAAATAAATATGGAAAGAAGTGGGTGGATTTCAGACATATTTTGTAGATTGAATTGTCCTACTGAGTGTTTAATATAGGGTGGTAAAGAAAGGTAAAAGGGAAAACCAAGGGTCCTTCCTAGGGTTATGGTCCTAATTATCTAGGAGTTTTACAGTTCTTTCTACCGAGCTGTGGGAGACTGAGAGTACAACTGTTCTGTTGTAAAGTCAGTTAGTTACACTCCAGCCATTTGGCCTGTTACTAAACAAAAAATAGGTGATACCAAGTGGGAAGCAGGATATAAAAGTTTGGAGTTGATGGCATTTGTCAGAGCAAAAGTAACTATGTGGAAACCATCACATATGTGTGACTTAATCATAACAGTACAGAGATATTTTGTGTGGAACTCCTGTACCAAAGAAGTTTAGAGCCTGTAGTGGTGCGTCCGCACTCCAGTGGCCCCACCCTTTATATGACCAAACCAGAAAGCACATTTTCCTGAACATCTTCCTTCAGGCTTAAGTGACTTCACAATTTTCTTCAAGTTGGTACTTGTTTTTAATTTGTGCAAATAAATGATTTGTTCAAATTAATGTGTAACCCAAAGGAACTATCTAAGCTAGTGCTAAACTCAGTTTTCCATTCTTGCATGACAGAAAGCAGTTTGCCACCTTGAAATTGAAATCCATGTAGTTTCTAGAATTCAAGTTTACAAAAATATATAGATATAATCATAAGAAACCACATTGAACTTACAATTCTATAATATTTATTTTTGGCATTCCTAATTTTTCACATTGCAATAATTAAATATGCCATTGTAGAGTTTCATTAAGTATAGTTTTATTCATTGTTATAATTCAAAATGTAGATGTATGAAGTTTTATGTAATAAAAATAGAAAAAGCACACCTTATATAGTGGGCCATTACTTCCAGACCTGAATAATCAGTAATGACAATGAATTTGCTATATAATTTTTGATTGATGAGTAATTATTTAAATAAATATTTATTCAGAATATAATAAGAATCATGTTAAGTTGGAACCAGAGGACACAATGGTAAAGAAGATACAGTTGCTTTCCTTTAAAGAACTTATATAAAAATGGAGGGTCCAGGGTAGCAAGCATATAACTATAAAACAGAAATGTAATTCTGATTCTAATCAGGCATAGAAAATCTGCCTTTTATGATATAAGGAATTTAGATATTTTATAAACCCCGAATTTTAAACACATGGTATAATACCTATGGTAATAATATATGAAAGCAAAATTAGTACACTCATATTAAGTGTATTAAGACTTTAGCATATTAAGAAAATTATTATTGAAAACAGATCTTCTATAATTTTTTATTATCACACAATAAAAATAAATAAGATTATAGTCCTACCTTTCTAGGTAAGTTTGTAGACCATCACCAATCTGCAGAACACACTTTGAGTAACGCTATTATTGATTATGTAAATAAAAACTAAATAAGTCCTCTGTTGCCAACCCTTCAAGGCCAGACAGGTTCATGATGCAGACGGAAAAATATTCATGGAGCCGTTGGGATGTCTGGCATTCCTTTATTCAGAGGTGGGCAAGCCACGCACACTGCAAGCTGCATGTCTATCTGCATGTCTCATGACACGGCCCTTGCTCCCAAGCATGGCACCCAGTGTGTCTCTCATCATCATTGCCCCCGGCAGGGATTCCCTACCTGTTTAAGTACCAGAGGGGAACAAAGCCGACAAGAGGCCAGAACATTACATAATACAACACAATTCTGTGCATGTGAGCCCACTTCATGTTATGGGAACAGTTTATCAGACCTGGTCCCAAGGCTATGAGAACACTCATTATCAGGCTCTGCCAAGGCAATGGGAACACTGATTCCCTTAGCTACCCAAAATCCTGGGTGAGGAAGCCAGACTGCCTCCAATACCCTATAGTCCTGTATAGAAGTAATTGCTAAAATAGTTGGTGGGTAGGAGAGCTTCACATTCATCTGCCACAGTGAAGATAACTGGGCATTTTAGTATCGATACAATGGGGAAATGCATGAATACCTGTACATGTGTGGATACATGTGTAAAGAGGGATAGTCTATTTGGGTGGAAATAGAAACAACAGCAAAAGTGTTATATCAACACAAGTTAGAAATGAGATGTTGTGGCCTCTGATATTATCCTTATATTGTTAAAAATACAGTGTTATTTTGCTGCAACATAAACGTCACTATTTACCTATTTTAAAAATATATAAAAACTCTTTAATTCATTAGCTGTCACATTTTTATTTTTATTCCCAAAGTAGGCATGTCAGAAACTATCATATGCCAATACCGGACCACTAAATACAGGTCTTTTTTTTTAAGATTTTTTATTTGTCTTTAGAGAGGGAGGGAAGGGGAGAAGGAGAGAAACATCAATGTATGGTTGCCTCCTGTGAGTCCCCCGCTGGGAACTGGCCTGCAACCCAAGCATGTGGCCCGACTGGGAATCCAACCGCGATCGTGTGGTTCGTAGGCCCGCGCTCAATCCACTGAGCCACACCAGCCAGGCTCAGGTCTTCTTTTTATATTTCTCATAGGAATGCAGGGAGAGATTGTAAGAACTGGATCAGAAAGGAGTTAGTCTTAATTGCTGCCATCAGTGAACATTCAGAAATATGAACTACCCTTAACGCTTATGAATGGCTATTTGATATAGCTTTAGAGACTCCTACTATAAGACTGTCTATTTTTCTCATTTACTTCCTCAATATCAATTAGGTTTTATAAAGTAGAAAAAGCTGAATGTCACATTTGGTGTGTTTCTGGATGACTGCATTGATTTTTGACTTGTGGATAAATTCAATTACATGCAGCATTCAGAGGTCTCTGTAATTGTAATTTTGTTGGATCTCCTCACTCAATAACTTCTAATTTCCTAATCTCCTCAAAGGTCAAAGGTGGTAGAGTATAAAGTAATTTTTCTGAAGCAGTACATGAGTAAAATTTAATATCTAATAATGGGCAGAGTAAATACTATTATACAATCTGCATTCTGCTTTCTAAACTTATATTAATTGCAAAGTACCATCTGCTTAAGTTTTGTACCTCTTCATTACCTGAAGTCCTAGACACTGGATTTAGAAAATAAAAGCTATTATTTCCTGAATGCTGTAGACTTAACAATATTAACATTTAAAAGAGTCAGTTATGGAATCTTGAAGTTTAAGTTTACATTATAAAAGTTGATCATAATGAAAAATATATATATAATGTGCTATGAATATATCAAAAACATTCACATCATCAAAAGACAGAGCCAGGAAGGTGTTACATTCCAAAATAAGAATTAGTAGGGAGAGAAGAAGAGAAAGAGGTTGATTACAAGGAGATAATTATATTTGCATGAAGAGGTTGATGAGTGAAGTTGTTTCTTTGTCAGAAATCCTTCCTGTTTTTTTTTTCTTATATAGTTACTTGACCAATCACTGTGAATTTCTGATTATTGGCTCCCTGCTAGACTGGCTGGCAGCTGGCTATTGCCATATGATACAATGCACACACACACACTCATGCACACAAATCCTATAAGGTACAAAATATAATTTATTTCTCTCCACTAGCTGTGGTACATAAATTTGTTGTTGATCTACTCTGTTTTCAGTGTCATACACTGTGTCATTGATATTACACATTGATTTTCGAGCTCGGCTATGACCATTCACTTCCCAGTGATCTCCTGGCTTATGGTTCTCTTGTTTCTTTCTTTACTTCCCCCCCTGGCTTTTTGTTGTGTATGATATTGGGAAGAATATTAACTAGTAGTGAGATCCAGAATTTGAATGCTAGCTCGGCTATTTTGTAATTCTGTTGTCATGGACAAATCACTTCCCTCTCTGAGCCTCAAGACACTCATCTGTAGTAGTTATCCTACAGGGTTTTGTGAAGATTAAATGATGCAATTAATAAATGAATATATGCTTGGAGCAAGTCTGGGCAAAATTAATGGTCTCTAGAGCATAAGACAATTTAAATGACAGTACAGTAGACAAAGCATATATAACATTTATAATTAAATTCAGTATTAAAACAAGTATTTTAGTAAACCCTGAGGAAAAAAACAGATACAAATTATTTTTTTAACTTTTTTTTCAGATACAAATTTAAATACCAGTTATTTCTAATTTGGTAGAGATGCACATTCATTTTATTTTTTTATATTTCTCTGTTTTTATAAGCTTCTAATAAGTATGTTTTGGTAGTTATATCTATATATCTACATCTATCTATATAATCTATATCTATATATATACAAACATATAAAATCACAAGGGCAAATAAGAAAGCTGTCCTCATATTTTGGGAAGAGAATGAAAGGAAAGTAAGGAAAAATGTTGAAGGGAAAAGTTTGAAAATAAAGCAAAATTTCAATTACTTGCTGTAACCTATCTCCTTTTTCTCTCTGAAGTAGAAGGTAAAATGTCCCAGTGAGATCCAAGAAAGAAACAGTGAATAAGGGAGTTTAAAAAATACTGAGATGAGAAAAAAACAAAAACTTTAAGCAGCTATTGGTAGGTCAAAATTGAGATAGAAAATTCAGACTCACTATATTGAAGAAAAAACATAGAAGATAGATAGGTATGAATATAGATATAGGTGATATAGATGTAGTATAGAGGTACATAGAAAGACAGATGTATATAGAGAGGGAGATTTTTCTGTTATTAAAGGCACAAAAAATAAGAAAAAACAATGAAGGAAACAGAGGAAGGTCAAGCAAGGTTGTACCCGTTGAGTGCTAAGCCAATGGACACAGCAAGGTGAGAAAATAGGAATACATGGATACTAATCAAGATTAAATAGAGCCCTGAAACATAAGGGCAAAAAGAGATGCAAGAAATGAAGAATGTTCATGGTCATTGAAAGTAACCCATTCTAAAAAAAAGGCCATTTATTTAGTCGTGTCCTCAGTTTGTCTGAGCTGTCCCCCAAAACTGTTTCTTTGTGTCTCTAATCAGAGACACATTTTGGCCTGGATGAATTAGAGGCATGAAGCTGGTAGCACATTCCCCCTGAAGCTGCAGTCCTATTTCATCCCGCCATGAGTTCAAGTTGTACTGTGGTGATGTTGCCACTAAATTGGATATACTTTGAATACAGGGATTCAAGGATTTCAAGCATCTTTTTTCTTCCCTCCCTATTATCATCCTCTTACTGTCACTACACTATAGCACAAGTCTCCTGAATTACAGTCAAGTTCACTGTACAAACTTGCTTGATGATATTGAACCCAATGTATCGATCCAGTAGTTATTTTATCAGAATCGGGATATTTATGATGTGTCCTGACGTGAGCATCAGGCTCCTTGTGTGTTTCCCCCCATGACACAGCAAGGAGCCTCATCCCAGGATTTCCTATAGACTGCGACAGCCTCAGATTGCTGTCTGCCATGGTGAATGAAGGAGAGAATCCCTCCTGTTTTTCTTATTTGACCAAAGGAAAAAGCAAAAG
Organism: Sturnira hondurensis; assembly: GCF_014824575.4. Classification (NCBI taxonomy): domain Eukaryota; kingdom Metazoa; phylum Chordata; class Mammalia; order Chiroptera; family Phyllostomidae; genus Sturnira; species Sturnira hondurensis. The sequence goes on along the minus strand of NW_028088227.1, from coordinate 6,717,281 downwards.
TTCAGAGTGATTCTGCACCTTATTTTTGTCGTGCAAGTTTGCTGACATTTCTGAGGCCTTGCATTGACCTCTGTTGATTCCAAGTCTGGAATCCTGGCCTCTGTCTAACCGCAAATGATATCCATCTTTGAATCTCTGTAAACTGTGAATATGTTATCGTACAAAGTATAAGGGTCCTTAGAATGTGGTTAAGATTAAAAAACCCTAAAAATTAAAAAAAGGAAAAGAAACAAAGATTCGTAATGGTAGTGAGATGAGTACACACGAGGAAGACAACATTTGCATAGGAACGTGCTCAGATCATGAGGAACAAAAATAATTGAAATGTAAGGGCGAAAACAGATGCAAGAAATGAAGAATGTTGGTGGTCATTGAAAGTAGCACATTCTAAAAATAAGACTGTTGAAAAAGAAAAAAAGAAAGATTTATAATTGTAGTGAGATGGGTAAACATAAAATATATCATTTGCATAGATGCTTGCTCAGATCTGTGAGGAACAAAAGCAAAGGAGTGGATGAAAAGGGACTGAAGGTGGGAAAGTGTGCTCTTCAGCTGTTAAGGAATCTGGAGTTTCTTTGTGAGGCAGGGAAGAGACAGAGAAAAGGCCACATTCCTTAGAGACAGAGACAGATTTTAAGAATTTATGATGCTCCACTGAGTACTGGCCTGGGACAAGGTTCAGGGACCAGGAGTATGAACAGATGATATAACTTTTTAAAATGACTTGGTACATAAACAGACTGATTGAACATGTTCTTAGAAGATATTATGTCAACATGTCTTAGAGGGTGCTGAAAATAGTCAGGAGATTTAGGATAATTATTCAGCTATTCTTGTAATGAGTCTCCTAATTTAAAATGTACTCTCTTATTAGGATAGTTGAACTTATGTTTTAGAAGTGGTGTGGCAAAAGTAATGACACAAGCTCAGTGAATGTGGGTAAGGATGCTTGCTTGAAGTAAAAGACATCTGAACCCAGGAAGGCCAAGGACCTGAGAGAGCAAGGTGTTGAATTGACATTCTTAAAATAGGTTTTATTTATTTACTTTCAGAGAAAGGAAAAGAGAGAGAAAGAGAAAAAGAGAAATGTGTAGTTGCCTCTCATGCACTCCTTACTGGGGACCTGGCCCAAAACCCAGGCATGTGCCCTGACTGGGAATTGAACATGCAACCCTTTGGTTCACAGGCTAGCACTCAATCCACGGAGGCACACCAGCCAGGGCTGAATTGACATTTTATGTGGACTTTGAAAATACCAAAAATAATTAAACGAGTCAATGTATAAAGGGGATTTTTAAATATAATTTGGATATTTTTTATGAAAAAATACATTCACTTCTGATGTATGACTTTTACATTATCTTGATATCTTTATCTTGAGTGTTTGCTTCCTTTTTGTTCTTCACCATATGAATCTTTACAATTGGGGATGCACAAACTGAGTGTGAAATGCCTGATTGCCCTTGGCTGGTGATATAAAGTGACATTTAAGGATTTCTCAATTAAAAGTCCAGCTACATGGTGCTCTGTAAATGATGAGAATTACATACAGGCTCACTTTTCTGCCTCACCATTTCTATGATGCTTTCTGATGTGATTAGTATTGATATCCTGCAGGAAAGATATGTTGCATGGTTAATACAATAGCAGTTGACAGGGGAAACTTCGGGCTGTCATGTTTTACAATAGTTTATGCCTGTGATGTCCCATTATGTACTTTGTAGAAACAGGTGTCTCTAACAAGAATGGTAAATCCTTCTTAGAGTTCTAAGTGTCTTCCACTATAGAGTTCTCAAAATTTAGGATAAAGAGCCCTTTTATACTATTAGAAAATTAGTGAGGAAACTAGAGGTAGTTTGATTATCTTACATTTATTAATATTTACTGTATTAGAAATTAAAACTAAGGATAGTAAAAAATTGTTACAAACATCCCCTATAAGTTTTCAGAAATATTTTATGAACAATATTTTCAAAAATGTAGGAGAAAAGGCACATTGCTCTATGGGATTGAAACTCTCTATAGTGTTTCACTTAATGAAAGAAAGCTGAATTTTCATGTTTGCCTCTGTAAGCAATCTGATGTGATATAATTCCTGGTGGAAATAGAGAAAAATCTGGCCTTACACAGATAATTTTGAATATGCCATTTGTCTGTGGAAAACTGCAGTATATGGAAAAAAACATAATAAGGTTAACTCACACAGAAAAGAAAACTCCAGTATACATTCATGAGAGAATAAAAATGAGTAAAGCAAGTGAATAATATGTTAATATTATTGTAAAAATGTTCTTGACCTCCTGGTCTTTGACTGCAGCTCTCTATAACCTTCTGTCTAAACCACACACACACAAAAGTCATAATACTCAGGACACTCGTGGAATAAAGGAGGCGGTTCAGCTGAGAATAGTATGAATAGAAAAAAAGAGAAAATTTAGAAAGAATAAAGGTAGGAGGGTCAGTAGGAAGTATGAAGCATTAGTAAAGAATTGCATGCATAGGCTGCAGCTGAGTTAAGAGGTAAGTGTTACTGACCTGGGTGTGCATGAATCAGAAAGAACCAGTACCAGCAGCAGTTATTTACAATGAAGATGATGGGGTGAGCCAGCCAGCACACATGATCAAAAAGATAGCCTTGACCACCCAAAGTTGAAACTGGAAACTAAGATTTGAATTGCTCCACAAAGGAATTGTTGTATAAGTACACTCTATAGTAAAGGATAAAGTTTGTAATGGTTCACCACATCCTAGATGTGATATCAAAAAGCATCAAAAGGCTGTATTTCCCAGGGTTAGGAATACTGGGACACAGGAAGCTGCTTCTTGAATAGTGTTCAGTATGTACAATGAGTATTGCTCCTTCCTCGTTATGATAAGAAACTGAATCAAACTTGAAGAGAAAAAAAAATTGCTCTCAACTTTATGTTCTTCTCCTTGTTCTTACAATCTCCTAAGTGTTATTCTAAAACTTTTTATTTAATAACATCACCATAGCCTACATACTTCCCATTCTCCTTATCAATCAGTTGTCCTTTCTGATACCAGAATTAACATGATAAGACTTTAATCTAATCAAGACAGTACTTCTTAAAGGGTTTCTCTGACTTATCTCTGATTCCATGATAAATATCAAACTTCTTAGTTCATCATTCTTACCCCACTCACTAATACGAACTAACCTTCCACACTTCCCAAAGATATTTTTTCTAATTGATTTGTTTACAATTTGCTCAGAAACTCTCTCTCTCTCTCCCCCTCATACATGCACATACATGCATATACACAAAACACACATATCTGAGGCCTCTGGATATTCATATGCATCTCAGAGACTAGCTACCCTGCCCACATGCTGATCACCTATTGTTCTGCCTTGCAAAAACAAAGACTAACCAAAGAAATCCTTCCAGAGTAGATTAGAAAATAGAAACAGTGATGACAAAGTCCTTTTATAAATATAATGGGAACAACCCTTTTTCCACATCAACGATGTTGCTTCTAGATAACAAGACCAGAAAATGAAATGCATGCAAGACTACGTCACATGTTACCTGGAAAATTAAGTCTTCATTTCTTGGAGGAATGAGCATTGTTGATGAAGTGTTCCTTAACGGACTACCTGAGGGGAGCACCACATGACCATCCTTTAGTATAAAATAGGCACTTCCATATCTTCACTGCAAAATCAGATAATTAGAATAATCAAGAAATGAGTGTATCTACTTTTGGTCCTGGTGATGTGAAATGTATTGAAAAAGGAAAGATCTGTTTACTTGTTTGTATCAATTATGTTTTAACAGCCTAGTAATTAAGAGTGTTTAAATCTTTTGGCCCAATATGTGAATGGAGCACGTTGTTGAGACAGGTAGGGCATCGTGATTTCTAGGCACATTTGTGTAACACACCTGTGAGGGTCAGAGCTACAAAAACTATGATTTCCAAAGAAAAATAAGTAAGTACAACCTAAGTCTACAGAGAAGATGATATTAGCATACCTATATTTACATCTCTACTCAAAATCTATATTATATTCACATATATAACTGTGTTTATATATATTGACACATATATTATATATATCATATATGTATATATAAATATAAAATTTAAGTAAAGAATTTTTATAGGATTGAGACAACTCTCAAGACAGGCAAAATTATTATCTCATAACTTTCAAATATTTTTCTACCGATATATTAAGTGACAGTAAAATTGCTGAAAATATCAAAAAATAACAACATTTTTAAAGCTATGTGGAAAACATGTTCATTCCTTCAGTGAAACACTTAAATGGGAAGCCAAATTACAACCATGAAGTAAAATGAGTGAGCAGGAACACAGAGGCAGGCCACATGTCTATGGGTATAGGATACATCTACCTAGACTTCCAAAATTATTTGTCAGTACATCCAAAAGACATTGGCTGGGAAGATTCTGCCGATCTATGAGGCTTCACTCTCCTCTTGGAGGCAGCTTAGATGGGCATTGCTGATGCTTGCTTATTTCACTTACGTATCTATTCCTGTCTTTGCTTCATAATTCTTCTCTTGACTAAGGTAACACATTCAGTTTCATGGAGGTGCTTTGCTTTTTCTTTATGGTGACTTTGCTATCCCTGTGTTTCACCAAAGCAGATACTGATTTTGTGATTCAACACTCACAGGACCATATTATTTTGCTCATGTTAATAGAGGATTCTTAACTGTAAACCTTAGTAATCTCTTTCTCTTTTTCTTAAAAATAAAGAAAAACTGTTGCCTATTTATTGACTCTCTGAATGGCACTTTACATCAGTAATTCCTTTAAAATTTCTCAATAACACAGGAAAAAAATATATTCCTTTTGTATTGATGAGGACAAACTAGTGTATGGGTGTCATACAGTGACTTGCTTAAGGTCATACATAACAACGTGGCAGAAACAACGCGAAATTTAGATCTGTTTGGGCCTAGTTACTTCCTCTGTAACCTTCTAATCTTCTTTGTGAAAGTCCACAGTTGCTGCTCCAACATATTCAGTATATAATCTACACATGATTATATATAAAAGTAACCGAATAATGCACTTATCAGTTTGTTTGCCATAAGTATTATGCATTTAATATGGACAATAAAATGATATATAAGAAACATATATACATTTGGATGAAAATATGGAAATATCTGATATAGAGACTAAGGTTTCTAGTTATATAATACATACAAGTAATTCTTATGTGCTCTCTATGGAGAGTATTGTCCCTGAAAATGGCTTTGTAAGTTTTCACACCAGCAATTTTAATTCTGAAAGTGAAAATTGGCCTTGGCATCAATGCTGTATGATTAATGACAGAAAGAGTCTTGACTATTAATTCTGTGTGTAACAAAAGTTAAACTTAGTTCTGTTGATGACCTATTTTGGCTAATCAACACGTTAATAACAGGGGAATAGATTAAGAGCAATAAGTAGTTTCACTTTCTTATTGCTGATTGCTATGATATTTTAAAGATTGTAATCAATAATTAAGATAATTAAGTCATTCAATGTCAACCCTCTATGCAGACATTTAAAACTATTTAAATAAGTAGCTGGCATGCACCCATATGACATTTGGGTTTTTCTGAAATGCTTTGCTGTATATGTAATTAGATGCAAAAGAGGCATATAAATACACTACATATAAGAATTTGCAGTCAGACTTCCTAAATTTAACTTTAAAGATATAGAATAAGGCATTGTTTGATTTGGATGTGAAAAGCTCCAACATTGTCATTTTCATGAAACTTGTTTGTTTACTCAAATCACTTTATCATCCAGTGGTTATTCAGAGAATTGCAGACAGCTGAAAGGACACCCAACGGAGAACTCAATCCATCTGCTCACCCATCAACCTTATGGTGAATATGCAAAATGAAAGGGTTGCTGTAGGTCATGAAAGGCAAAATTTCATAATGGCAGTTAAGATAAAAAGTATGCTTTTCTTTTGACTAAATTTGTACTGAAATTACCTTATTGCCTTTATAAAGTAATCCAACTAAAATCTGAATGACAGATTTTAAACAGCCATGTTGAATCCTGTTTTACATTTGACAGTAGTTTAGTTGACATTAAAATAATTCAATCAGTGGAATCTATATAAAAATTGTAAGGGCAATATTTGTATTTTTATGGATAATTTATACAGCATAAGAAACTTAGATTATATGCTTTTTTCAGATGGGTAAGGAAGTGCACAGTATATCTGATAATTGTACCTGAAAACATAGTGGTCCACCTGGCCTCTCCTTATAACAAAGAACACCTCAGGCCTAGCTGGTGCGGCTCAGTGGATAGAGTGCCAGCCTGTGAATCACAGGGTCACTGGTTTGATGCCCAGCCAGGGCACATGCCTGGGTTGCAGGCCAGATCCCCAGTAGGGAGCATGGGAGAGGCAGCCACAGATTAATATTTCTCTCCCTCTCTTTCTCCTTTCCTTCCCCTCTCTAAAAATAAATAAAATATTTAAAAAATAAAATAAATTTAAAAAAGAATACCTCAATATTGCTTATAATAATCAGTCTTTAGAGAAAAATTTGGAAATTAAAACATGCATTAATGCATGTTACATTTACAAAAAAACCTCTGTACTGTACCTACCTGATCAGATAAAGTTATAAATATATACAATCAAGCAAATAATGTGTATTACAATATAATGAGAAAAGGTACAATTTCATGCTTTATCTTATAATCTTATATTCAAACTTTTATTAGAATGCCTATAATTGTGGTTTTCTTATTCATTAATTGCTTCAACCAATATTATTAAACAGGAATTATTAAGGTTATTTTTAAATACTGGTAATACTAAAATTAATGAGATACTATCTGCCCTCAAATTCTTGGTGGGAGAGACAAAAAACATGCCATTAATATACAATAAATTGCACACAACCTGATTGGTGTGGGTTGGTGGATTGGGTGTCATCCTGCAAACCAGAGTGTCCGTGTTTTGATTCCTGGTCAGGAACCAGGCCTGGGTTGCGGTCAAGGTTGGTTGGGGGCATGTGAGAGGCTACCGATGGGTTTCTCTCACACATAGATGTGTCTCTCCTTTTCTTCCCCCTCCCTTTTCCTTTCTAAAAATAAGTAAACACAAGTTTAAAAAAATCATAAAATATAATAAGAGCTGTTCCTTAGTTTAAGGACCAGGCAGACTGCAGGAAAAGCATATAATCTCTTCTTGAGTCTCTTTGAAAGCTTCACAGTGAAAATGGCGTCTAAGACAAGACTCAAAGAATGTATGGGAGGTAATCAATGAGAAAACAAATAAGCATTCTAAGTAGGAGGAACTGAATGTGTAAAGCTCCAGAGGGATGCAGTGCATGACACCTTTAGAGAACCAGAAGTTTGGGCTCTGAAATAGGCTGATTACAAATGATTATCATGTGACAACAACGCTGTGGTGTTGTGAATCAGAGAGAAGTCTGGTAGGTCTTGATTCACGTAAGAGGCAACACGGCCTCACCAAAATGGTGATGATACGGACGATGAGAGATGGGTACATGTGATGCATGCTTGTTTACTGATTTTCTAGGAGGTTAGCAAATGGGAGGTTTCCACACAGTAATTTGAAATTAATTAATTAATCGTAAATAATAGCTCCATCAATAACAGTGAAAAATTAATGTGCAGATCTGGTAAGCAATACGTAAGTTTTTAGGAATGAATTCTAGAATGCAGGAAAGATTTTGGAAATTAATAATATATGGCTTAGGGAGAAGAGTAAGATTTTAACTTTTTTTTTGAGCAGCCAGTGCTCAGTATTTCATGGAGCCAGATGACAGCTAAACCAAAGGTAGAACTGAGTCACTTGCTGACATTTTTAGATATAATCTGTAATTCTTAGGAAATGGAATAGCAGACAGAAAAGTTTCAGGAAAATATAATAAATAAGAGGTAATTTCCAACTCCGTGTCACAGCAGTAGAAATTATTGTATCTTTGCAAGTGAAAGAAAGCCATTGCTATAGATTGTATAATTGTGTTCCATTAAAATGCATATATTAATATTTAATCAACATCCCTAATCTGATGGTATTTAGAAGCAGAGTCTTTCAGAAGTGGTAAGGTCAGGAGGGTTGAGCTTTCATAAATGGGATTAGTGCTCATTTTATAAAAGACTCCAGAGAGCTCACTTGCCCCTTCAACCATATGAGGGTCCAGTGAAAAGGCTTCTTTGAACCAGGAAGTGGGTCCTCATCAAACGTCAAATTTGCCAGTGCATTGATCCTGGGCTCCTCATCCTCCAGAAACATGCGGAAAACTTCTCCGTTGTTTTTAAGCCACCAGTCCATGGGATTTTGTTACAGCAGCCCAAATGGACTAAAGTAGGAGAACATAGATAGGTTTGTTTGTGTTTGTGTGTGTATGGGTGGTGGGTGTTAGGGGTAACGGATGGCTCAAAAGGACAGGAAATATGAAGCCAGCTTCATGTTCATGTTGCAAGGAGGTGACAGGGTGAACATATTTGTTAGCCTGTGGCCAGAATCAATCTATGTCCAAGAAGAACCTGTAAGGCCTAGCAGGCCCAGAGGGAAGAAATACTGTGTGGCATATCTAGAAAAGGGGTCTTAACTTCACAGAGGTTTCTAATACCTAGTACAGAACAGGAGAATAATTGTAGTACTGCTACAGTGACAAAGAAGGACTGGAAGGGTCTTTGAAATTGGTACTTTTAAACATTTTAAGGTTCAGAATATAGATGAATCAAAGAGAAAGGAAAGACACCCAAAATAGATGGATTGATATGCCATCTACGATGCAAAAATTTCTGCTCAAAATAAAAATTAAGAGAAATTAATATATAATTTTATATCTAGTTAAATTTATATGGTTAACTTTTTATAGCATATACAGTATGCATGATTATATTTTCATATTGAGGTATAATTTTCATACAATAAAATAGAGTGACTTTAAGTGGTTAATTTATTAAATTTTGAAAATTGAAGAAATTCTTGTAACCTGCACATCAAATAGGTTAAAGAACATATCCATCATCCCAGAAAATATATTATTGTCCCTTCTCATTCAAGTTTCCAACCAATTCCAAACCAACATATGCATTAATTTTGCTTTTATTAAGTTTTATATAATGTCCTGACTTCTTTCACTTCGCATACTGTTTTTTTGTGATTCATTATATTTTTGTGTTTATCTGTTTGTTTTTAATTGTTAAGTAGTAATCTATTATATGAATATACCTCAATTTTATTACTTTCTTGTTGATGATTATTTGTGTTATTTTCAGTAAATTGCCAACTATGAATAAGGCCAACTCTTTTAGGAATGAAAACATATTATAGTTCTATTGGGAAAATACCTGAGTTTTAAAAATTGGCTTATACCCTAGTAGAATGAATAATTTTGAAAGCAATTTCCAATAATTATCCATAATCATACCATTTAAAATTATAAATGTGTGTTCTAAGTACTCCATATCTTTACAGACACTTGATATTGTTAGTGATTTGTTTTGATTTTTTATTGTTTTATTCTATGTTTTTTAAAAACTGTCTCCACACGTACCTTATCCCTTCTCTTTAAGTTTTTTTTTTCCCTTAACAGAGTGTTTATGGTATGTTTTGTTGTTTTCTAACCAACTATATTGAAGCATAATTAGCATACAAGTGTAAAACTGAATGAAATAAGCAACTTAAATAGAAGGACCTAGATAATTTTGCAATAGATGGAACTACAGAATTCACCAGTCTCACTAAAGAGGCTGAGTTCTCATTATATTCAGGTACAGATCAGGGTATTATTGATCAAAATTATTTAATTTTTATGTTAACATTTTATATAAAGTGCACAGTAATGTTTACATAATCAAATTAATGACACCACAGCTAATCTAAATCAGTGATCACTGTGAAAATTAAGTGATTTCACCAAACTTTATACATATGGGAATGAATTCCATAGTGAAAGAAGTAGGTAATTCTAAAGTGTTTTTAAAAAATCATTTGCTTCTGTTAAAATTATATTTGAGTTTCGTTTTTTCAAAGAGCTCTGTGACACATGTGGGAAAGTATCAGAAAGGAGAAGAATATAAAAAAGTAGGAATTTTACTCAGTGGCTAAAATACCTTTAAATTTTTTTTACCAAGTATATAGCATGAATTGTATCTCAAAATTAAGGATTTTTCCTACATATCAAGAATGCTATATAAATTCATACTAATATAGTAGTTTAGAAAGGGAATTGCTCTCTTTTCTTTCTTTAGAGATAGGAAATTAGATTTGTAAACTGAGAATTACCAACACTGAACTCATGCTATCTTTAGTATTTGTTAGTTTTAATGTGTTCTTCCCCCACGAAAACATGTTCTGTAACCCTAACTTTTGTTACTTGTGAAGTTGATCTTATTTGAAAATAAAGTTTGAAAATCTAATGAAGGTGCACTGAAGTCATTAAAGTGGGTCCAAATCCGGTATGACTGGTATCATTATAAGACTGACACTTGAATATAGAAATACATATGACAAGTGTCAAGTGCAGACTGAGACAGAGACTGGAGTGAGGCATCGACAAACCAACGCATGCCAGAGACTGCCAGTTTTCACCAGAAGCTTCACATGCAAGTCAGGCAATGCTAAGGTTTGCTGGCTATTACCTGAAGCTGGGAGACAGGCTTAAAACAGATTGTCTCCCAGAGTTTTCAGAATAAATTCACCAGTGCCTGGATTGGGGGCTTACAGACTCTAGAATTGTGAGGTAATAACTTTCTGTTGTATGAAGCAGAAGTAGGCAATTCATATACATACCATTGACGGATTTTACTTATTTTAGGTACATCATTTTCTAAGAAACTTGAATGTATCATTTAACATTACTAAATATATAACTCATGTTTTGGGTTGATTTGAACTGCTGGAAAAATACCATAGTAATTATACAAGACAATTGGGGCTCAGTTAATAAACAGGTATTTTTTTCAAATATATACCTATATATTAAGTTGTTACTCTGCATATTACATGTAGCTAAGTATATCTGAGTAGTTAGGTTTGATTAACCAGCATTTGAAACCAGAATTTCTCTCTGCAAGCTACAGAGTAGTACACATTTGCTGCTCCATTTTCTTATTTTTATTAAAAATGGGATTCTTCCTTTTCTATTGAATTTTAATGGGCTGCTGTCTTAGGAGATGCCACCTACCTTTGTGACATTAGTTTTCTTAGACATGGAGAGTGAGATGTAAGTGTTCCTCTTTAGGATGAATACAGGAAGCTATCACAAGTTCTCCTGTTACTTTCAACCTTTATGCAGACTGTGCTTTGAAGTGCCAAAGAAAGAAGAGGTCATTGAAAGCTGTGTTTCATCACAAGATTTTTTTTTTTACTACATAAAGATAATTGCAAGCCTTCATTAAGCAATACACATAAATTTATGGTATCTCCCTGTTTAACCTCTCCTATAAATCACTTTAAAAAGAATGGGTCAATAGACTATGTTAGAACTATCAAAAGCCCAGATACATTTTTTACAGTTATTTAACATAAAGTTGCTTGCCTAAAGATAAGAAGGCATTATAGGCCTAATTAAGAATTGGATGTTTTATATGTTTTCTCAGATTTAATATTTAAGGAAAAAATTAATTTTTTTGTTTTTTGGTTTTTTGCCTCATAGGCATTAAAGGGAATGCTCATAATGGAAAGAATATCTGAGAGAAGAAAACACATCGACATTAAAAATAGAGACAACACTTGGGAGAGTCCTGTCTCTGACCGGTTGATACAGATTTAACAGTTGTGCTCAACATATAACTGATTTTCCCAGGATGCTGCTAATGGGAACAAATAAGAAGTGCTTAGAATTCTCAAAAGGGAACATATGGCAATAGAGGCCTTCTCCCATTATATACTAAGTCAATTTTGTTGACCCTACTGAGAAATAGAATAGGTAATACTGACTTATTACATTGGAGTTTACCACCTACAGAGCAAAGATTATAATGAAGACAGATTTAAACTTGATGTTTATTTTAAAAATAGAAAATTTATAGTAAGTCCATTTACAATTAGGATTGTGATGATTTTATTTCAAATAGCTTATTATTTCTTAAATATTTAATTAGTGCCAGTGCATATCAGATATTAGATCGGGTACGTTTTACATTGTTGGTGTCTGCTCTTGAAGAATACACATTTTGTTTGGTATTAGAGATTTCACTAAGCCAAGTCATAATAAGGATACAGTGTAGAAAACATTAGGACACAGGTACCACCGCCAAATGCTTTGGGCAATACATATATGAGAGTTGCTTTTGTAATTAATAATTAAATTATTTTCTGTGGAAAAGATTAATTAGTATCTGATGTTTGAAAATATTCTATTCATCAGAAAATGAATACAACCCAGGTTGCATCATGAAATTTATGAAAAATATATGTTTTTCTATGGTCTGAATTAAAACAACTAAGAAGCTATATTCCCTATTGTGCAGAAGATTTCAACAGGACAGCGTGTTAGTTCTCTATCAGTGTTCTCCAAACTGGGCTTTCGAGAGTTTGCTATTAGAGTAATTTTATTTATTTAATAGTCTAAACATATAGAAGTCCATTATGGGCCATTCAGAAGAAAACTTGTAATTACATATAATCATACATAATCAGGCTACTTCAGGGCCTGAATTTACGTTTTTTTAGAGCCTGGTAAGTCACCCAGTGTGAATTGTGCAGATGGATGGGAAAGGTCGGAGGTAGACCTATAAAGAAGATTCTTGCTGATTGTTGGATCTGGAGGCATAAAAGAATTTACAGTAGTTCAAATAAAGAGAAAAATAATTTAATTACATATGACACAGCATGACCTAGGTGTGCTAAAACAGGTCAGTGGGATAGTACTTTTTATCACATTAAAATGTTGCAACTTTGAATGTCATTGACTTTATGATTTATTTGTTTTACGTGTATAAATATGTTTTGATATATAACAATAAAGATGTATGTATTCATATTTTATTATTCTTAATATTTAAATAAGTTTTAAACAAGTTTTTAAATAAAATTATTCACATGATTCAAAGGCTTCTCGTATAATTCTGAGTCCTGGGCACCAGTTGCTGAAAAGCCTACAGAAAAGTAAATCCACTCTCCACTATGAAGTTCAGTGTTTTGACTTCCCCAGAAATGTGTCACAGAAGGCATCTCACTTGGGTTAGTTCCTAGCTTTCTCAGATTTGAATTTATCACAGGGCATTTAGTAGGAGTTTTCATATTTTTTCATAATCCTAGGTATAGAAAGACAAGTATACATTACCATCCCCAAAGTAGACAGTTACATGGTCATATATAAAAGTCTAGGACTTATTTCTTAAACTTGACTGATAGAAACCATGCTAAAAACACACACACACACAAACATGAGTGCTGAGTGTTTATATACCTGTTTCTCCTGGGTCACTTCATAAAGAAAAAAATAGTGGAAATCATCTTTCTTTTTTGACATTATAATTCCCTTCTGAAATTATTCTGAGTTTTCAATAAAGAAATATTTACAGTGAACAAAGTCTCCTATGGTATTCTTGGGGGAGATTAAATGACATGACAGGCTTGCAAGAGTATGGAAGGTGTCCTGTTGCCCGTCTTCTCACCTTCTCCAGCAGAGAACTGGCATGATCTATCAAGAGAATTCAGAGGCCAAGATGATGTCTGGAAGCCCAGGAGTGTGAATTTGTTTAAATATAAAATTTGACCTGGCTGATGTAGCTCCGTGGATTGAGCGCGGGCCTGCGAACCAGAGGATCGCGGTTCGATTCCCAGTCAGGGCACATGTCTGGGTTGTAGTCCAGTTCCCTGCAGGCCAACTCCCAGCAGGGGACGCACAAAAGGCAACCATACATTGATGTTTCTCTCCCTCTCTCCTTCCCCTCTAAAGATAAATAAATAAATAAAATCTTTAAAAAAAAAATTTGATGTACTACATATGTGACTTAACCTTTAAGGTTAAACCTTTAACCTTTAACCTTAGCTGAAAAAACATCTCTGATTGGACAGTGTCTCCTAAGAGCAATGGCATGGAAAAATCCTGGGCTCAAGTCTTAATTCACTGCCTCATATTATGCGGCCTAGTCAAGGTACTTTTCTCCATATGCCTGTATTTTTCTATTGGTGAGATGTTAATTATGTATTTCTCATTGGTGTGGTATATTCATATATTAAATTAAGGACTACGAAAAATAATAAATAGCATAATGAGTTGTCTTGCATATATTAAGAAGCATTTAGTAAATTATAGATATTATTGTTAATATATATTTTATTTAATCTTGAAAGAAGTTGTTAATTTCTCTATGCACACAATGACACATTTAAATAGATTTTCTTTGCCTAAGGGTCTAAAGACAGCTCACTTAGCAGATAAATTTGCCAGTGAAAAAGAGATTAGAATACATTTTATATGTTGGAATACATTTTGGCAAGAATATACGTGATATCATTTTTAAAATGGAATTTCAGGGATTTTGATTTTTTTAATCTTTACCTGGGGACATTTTTTCATTGCCTTTTTTTTTTTAAGAAAAAGAGGAAAGCAGAGAGATGCAAAGAAGAAGCATTGATTGATTCCTCCCACACATGCCCAGAGTGGGGAACATGCAAGTCTGGACCAGGGATAATAAGCATCCTGATGGGGAATGGAACCTACAACCTAGGGATGTGCCTGATTGGGGATTGAACCAGCATGCAACCTTGTGGTTATGGGACAACATTCCAAGTAACTGAGCCATACTGGCCAGGGCAGCAGTTTGATTTTTAAACACTGAAAATGTGCATGTTGTTTATTACAGACTTTTTTATTAGAATTTTTCTATTTCATCAACTGTGTTGACCTTGTAGTAGCCCTAAGCTGAATAGAAGTCATTATATAGGTACTTATTCCTATTTTCTAAACTTCTATCTGTAGTATCTAGAAGTGCTATATAAAAAATGCATCTTAGGCCCTGGCTGGCATAGCTCAGTAGATTGAGCGCAGGCCTGCGAACCAGAGGATCACGGTTTGATTCCCAGTCAGGGCACATGCCTGGGTTGCAGACCGGTTCCTTGCAGGCTAACTACCAGCAGCGGACGCACAAAAGGCAACCATACATTGATGTTTCTCTCCCTCTCTCCTTCCCATCTAAAGATAAATAAATAAATAAAATCTTTAAAAAAAAAAAAGCAAATGACCGCAGCCTGGTGTGGGAATCCCGGCCTCAGTAACTCCCCACTCTCAGGTTCAAAGGAACGATCAGCTTCCTGACTGTTTATTAAAAAAATAAAATAAAAATAAATAAATAAAAAATGCATCTTAGAATACAGCACATATATATATTTTGTGTACATATATGCACACACATATGTGTATGTGTATATATATACATACACACATATGTGTGTGTATATATGTGTGTATGTGTATGTATATACATATATACATATATACTTATTTATAAATTTAAAGTTTTGCATTTAATCATATATATATATATATTTGTGTGTGTGTTTAGCCATCACAAATTTTATTTATATATGCAACACACAAACACAAAATTTTTACATTTAATATTATTTTGTATTAGTTTCAGGTGTACAGCATAATTGTTAGACAATCATATACTTACAAAATATTCTCATGATATTTTCAGTACTTACCTGGCATCATATGCTGCTATTACAATATTACTGACTATGTTTCCTATGCTCTACTTTGCATCTCCATGAATAATTTGTAACTACCAATCTGTACTTCTCTATCCCTTCATCTTTTTCACCTGCTCCCCCAACACCCCTCTCCTTGACAACCATCAGCCCGTTCTCTGTATCTGTGATGCTATTTCCATTTTGTTTGTTTATATTGTTCCTGGATATCACATATAATATAGTTTATTTAAAGTTCCTGTGGCACACCTTATTTTTGATCTAAATATGCATTACCTTTTGTTTTATATTCTTCTAAAGGACAAAAATACTTGTAGAAAAGTTGACTAGCAGCCTGATGTGTGAAACAGAATTGAGAACCATAAATGCATTAGATTATTTAATTGCCACTCAGTGGAAGGGCTATGTGTGTACATGGAATTGTTATGGATGGAAGTGGGGTTCTGGTGGTATTGTGAAGAATTTTCTGAGACCCATACAGGAGGGTGAGGCTCCGTGGTGAAGTGCACTGATGATACAAAATTAAAGGGATTCCCTTTCGAGCTTCTCAGTGTCCCGTCTCCAGGTCTCTGCCATGATGAAGTCCAGTCTTGTTTTCAGTAGGGTCTCACATTCTGAGCCATTACTGATTTCAAATATCATATAATTTTGAAATAAAACACTATCAAAATTGAACTCTGCCCCCTGTCCCCCCATAAAAATTAGGTATCATGACTCTTGGACACCTTACAAACAGCAAGTTAGATAACACAGACTGAACTCGCAAACACACTTTGAATTTTAAAGATCTGTGTTCTAGTCAAATACTATATTTCAGAACACTTACTTTTAATATCAATTCTATTTAAAATGACCTTTTCTACTATATCATTGTCATGTAAAAGAGTTTCTTCCTTCCCTTTAAATGTAAAATAGTTTAGCCTTTGTTTTTGGGGAGTAGAGAACATTGATTTTAAATGGAAAATAGCTAAATTATTTACTTTTAAAACACTGAAAAATAGAATATTATGATTTTTCTATTCATAAATAATTGCTATGATGTTTACATAATTTTCTCTTATGATACACAAAGTAAAGACTGAATTTTTTAAAAAGCCAGATTAGTTTTAAATATATAGTTAGTTGCACAATGTCATATTTAAAAGACTGGGTGGTGTTTATAGATATAGGCATCAACTTGAAATAATAAGAAAACTATTTAAAATAAACCTTTTATGAAAAATATAAATGCATAACATTGTGTACTTTGAACCTAACATTTTTAAAAATGAAATAGTATAGGTTATTGGTTTTGAACACTTTGACTCCTATTTTTTTTCATCTTCTGCACCAGGCCCTCTGCAGTGATATGAAGCTCATCATGTATTTCCTTGTCTGTCTGTACATGTATCTCTTCCTCCCACAGAATTCTGTTTATCTTTTACTACACACGGTCTCCATGAAACTCTTTCCTCTATCCATACTCAAAATGCAACCTGTTTTACTGTGTAACCTTGCACTCATCATATAATCTTTTGATAATTATAACGGCAATTTAAAAACACTTTAAAGTGTACAAAGAAATATCTCATTATTTATTTTATTACATTTCTTTAAGTTCCACACCAGATGCCCTTATAAACCTTTTCCACTGTGACCCTTATGTGTACTAAACTCTCAAATCATCCTCACCAGGACCCTTGTTAAATAAAAATTATTCAACTAATGACTGCTAAACTCCAACAAAAATTCTTTTTTCTTTTGAGAACTGGTTTTACCCAAGTATTCATGAAAGCAGCTGGACATTTGTTGTGCATGTCCTGTAAAATCTTGTCTTTCTTTCTCCATGGAAGAAAATCCCTGGACAAAGACGCTTTCTTTGAATCAAAGAAAAAGAGCCTGACCACTTTGGTCAGGCTCTTCTAAGTCCTCTTTTCAAGCAGGCCTTGACCTTGGGCTTCATTGTTCATTTGCTGGGACTGCATTTTACAATTTTAGCAAGAATCTTGCTAAGTCGTTTTAGAGAGAATCCCTCACTACTGCTACCTGATCACCTTCCACACTCATGTTTCTCCTCCCCATCAGTAAATTTGAGGAAGTGTTAAGCAAATAACACTTTAAATTAAATTAATGATAAAAGCTTATTCTGACTTATTCTGTTTTGGGGAATATTAGCCTTTTCATATGGTATCCTTAATTTTATACACCACAGATTACTTTGAATTACTGAAAGAATAAAATTAGTGGCTACATACTTGGTCATGAAAAAGAATAAATAAAAAGGGTTAGAAAGATCATGTGTCGTATATGAGTGCATGCTAATCCATCATCTTTCTTCTATCTACTGGAGATCTGAGTAATTTTTTTTCTTTTTTAAAGAAGCCTTCTTTTTTTTAAGATTTATTTTATTTATTTATTTATCTTTAGAGGGGAAGGGAAGGAGAGAGAGGGAGAGAAATATCAATGTATGGTTGCCTCTCATGTGTCCCCTTCTGGGAACCAGCCTGCAACCCAGGCATGTGCCCTGACTGGGAATCGAACCAGGATCGTGTGGTTCACAGGCCCACACTCAATCCACTGAGCTACACCAGCCAGGGCCTTGAGTAATTTTTATTAATAAGAAAAATATAAATATCTGTTCATTCTAGCAACACATTGATGAATGCCATCAGTCTGGACCACTGTAGACCACTTACCCTTGCAAATAAGTTATAGTGCAAGTTAAGTATAAAATCAATTTCTCAAACTATTGTTGCTTTGCTCATGTAAATATAAAAGGGTTAATTTATCATAAAGAACTAAGAATGAAGAAAACCTAAAATGTAGGGTTTTCAGGTCAAAAGACAGTTAAACAACCATATACTTCCTACAGTGTACACAAATGTAGTGCCATATAAAAACTGAAGGATTTAGATAAAAATATATTTAAGTGAGTACTTTTATTATTGTGTGTTTTGGACTTGTTTAGTTTACTATATATTTCCATAGTTCACCGAGTTCTCTTGTTTCAGTATTTTCCCTAAACCAGGTTACTTTTACTTCATCTTTACCTCCAAGCACCAAGGTTGGCTTCTAAAGTAATAGCTATTTAGTAAATGTTAGATGAACAACTGATAAAAATGAAGACTCCACCATAAATTAATAAATTTACATATTTGATTTATCAATAAACATCTGTACTTACCAATCAATGCTGTCCTAGGCAATGGAGATTCAATGTAAATATAATTTTTACAAAAACAATACAAATGTAATGGGAAAGGCAGGTATAATAATAAATGAATGTACTCCAATTTCATGACTCTGGGGATAATGAGAGTTATTGCTGGTGTGACATGTAACAGCTTGGCTGGCTCATACCTAGACAGAGCACCTTTAGTGGTGAAACAAAAACCAAGTCTCAGAGAATGATATTTGGGACTCCTTTTACAAGCAAATTTTTAAAAACTTTTTTTCCTGTTTTGTAATTCTTGACACCCTTATGCACCATCTGTCTGCTTAATTTCATGGACAAGAAAGAATACTAGAGGCTGTCTTTACCCCATTTTATGTTACTGCCCCCTTTGTTGAACATTAATTGATTATAGAGAGTTGGGTTTATTTCTGGGTTCTCTGTTCTATTCCATTGGTCTATGTGCCTGTTTTTATGCCAGTACCAGGCTGTTTTGATTACAGTGGTCTTGTAATACAGTTTGATATCAGGTATTATGATCTCTCCTACTTTTTTCTTTTTTCTCAACATTGCAGCTGCTATTCGGGGTCGTTTATGGTTCAAAATATAAATTTTTGAAGTGTTTGACCCAGCAATTCCACTGCTAGGATTGTATACTAAGAATCCTAAAACACCAATCCCAAAGAACATATGCACCCCAATGTTCATAGCAGCACAATTTACAATAGCCAAGAGTTGGAAGCAACCTGGGTGCCCGTCAGTAAATGAATGGATCAATAAACTATGGTACATATACACAATGGAATTCTATGCTGCAGAAAGAAAGAAGGAACTCCTACCTTTTGCAACAGCATGGATGGAACTGGAAAGCATTATGCTGAGTGAAATAAGCCAGGTGTTGAGGACAAATACCATATGATCTCATCTTTAACAGGAAGCTAAACAACAAAACAAACAAGCAAGCAAAATATAACCAAAGACACTAAAATAGAGAACAGGTTGACAGTGACCAGAAGGAAGAGGGAAGGGCATTTCAGGGGAAATAGGGGAGGGATTTAGAGGAACATATATAAAGGATACATGGACAACAACTGAGAAGGGTGGAAATGGGAGGGAGGGGGGGAGTATGGGAGATGGGATGGGATGGGAGTAATAGAAAAGTGTACTTGAAAAATAATTAAATTAAAAAATATTTAAAAAAGAATACTAGATACTGTTATTACCTACTGTATATGATATTTATGCTTTAAATTGCATCTTACCCATAAAGAATTCTCATTTATGAAACAGTGGTGAATGTGGAGTAGGATTTTCTTCCTGGAGATTTTGAATTGTGACCGGCCTTATTCCAGATGATGGATGGTGATAAAGTATGTGGGGAAGAAAAAGGCAGAGTCTCTGGGTGCTCACACCATTAGGGTTTTCTTGTTTAATATTTTCTTGAAGCATGTTTAGTTTTTATTGAATTTAGAGTCTTTTGGACACAGACTGAAATCACTTTACCTTTGAACTAATGTGTGTGGATTATTATCTTTGCATTCATTCATTTATTATTCACCTTTTATCCTTACAGCCTTAATACTATAGGAAAAGAAACTCTTAAGAACATTAACAGCAAGAACCAAAACAGTTTTGTCCTGACAGTCAGTCTGGTTTGATTGCTTTAATGCTGAATGCATATATTTTAGTGACTAACTACTACCTGCCTAGCAATCTTCTGTTTTAGGTCATAACAATACATACATTGAATTTAGCTTGTTCAAGACCATAAATCATTCTTTGATTATTATGGCTTTCAACTATTCTCCAAGTTTATTTTTAATTGATATTATTAACATTATTTCAAATCATAATGATTTGAACATGTTGAAATTTGAACATGTTTCATAACAAAAATTTTGTGTTAAATCAGCTACTCTTTATTTCTTTTCTGAGGGTTATTTTCCATAAAAATTTACATACTCTGAGTAATCACTAAATAAATTGTGAAGTGTAACATTAAATTTGCATTTATCTTTTATTTTTAAGTGTTCCATTAATTAATAATGAATATTTTGTGACATTACTCATATACTTCTTTAGAAAATCACATATAAAATACATTAAAGACTGAATTTATGAAGTATATAAATGTGGCATGTGATTTACACTTTGCTAAAATTTTACTCAGGAGATATATTGTGGAGTAGTTTCTAGAGTATGCTACTTACAGTAAAACATTCAGCAATATTCACTAAATTTGTATAAAGAATTTCAAAAGTAGCAATATATTATCATTTAAAATATATCACCTAAAGATAACTATAATCTATACCACATGTCTATAATTTTATATCCTTGCTTTTACAATTCTGGTGACTTTATGAGTCATTTTCTTACATGAATGACAAATGGATGTTTTGCTAATCATATTGCTAATGAATGTGAAGCATTCTGCTAGGCTCTGGAAAAACACGCCGAGTAGACTGACAAGAACAGGATACTTACATTTGGAAAGAACAGTCAGAAAATAACTCCATGGTGAGGTGTCACTGAAGTTAGGACCTAAAAGGCTAAAAAAGAGTGAACTATGTATAGCATGAGTAGTCATTTCTCAGAATTATTTCTGTTTTTTGACCTTAAAAGATTTTAGTGCTACCACCAGTATATTACTTTTATATTTTCCATATATGTTTATAAAATTTTAGTATGTATTTTATCATATTATTCCATGCTATTAATGTATATTTTAGAAATCAATTTTAGTATATAAACACACTTAATATTTGCTTTCATTCCCTTACCATCCTCAATAAGATAACTATAAATGTTGAACAAATTTACAGGGTAATATTTTAAGAAAAAAACTTATCAGTGAATTGAAGAATATGGAATTACTGACACTGGAATATTTTCTTTGCTTCTTTGAAATAAAGTGTCGGAATTTCCATACCACCTTCAGTGATAAACTCATATTTGCTTCTTCTTCTCTCAGATTCTCAGATTTATCTGTGATATCAAAGGGGATATTATTTGAAGTTGTAGGTTAACAATCTGAAATATAAATTGGATAAACTCATTGGAATACTTTTTTCTTGAAAGATCATAGTAATTAGCCTTGCCTTCTATCTATATTGCATACAAAATCACAGACAATAAAAATAGTTTGATATAAATATTTTAATCTTGAAAATATAATTCTGTCATTTTAAGACTTCTAGCATTCCATAGCTATTAAAACCTCCATTCTTATAATAACCTATGCAGGTAGCCACAATGATGAATCAATATCTTTGATAATAATACACTAAAAACGCCTTTTGAAGATCTCATATAGAATAACATTATAAATTAAATCAAATACATTTATTTTCTGTATGATATATAAATGTCAAAATATAAGTTATTGATACTGATCTAATTCAAAGAAAACCAGTACAAATGTAAAAATATAGAAATTAACTGATATTTATTAAATGATCTTGTGTGTGAGGTAAATATACTTGAAGATATAAATTATACATTTGCTGAACATTTAATACAAAAAAATCTTGAAATACACTAAATCGTGGTTTAGTGTAGCAAATCAAATATGGTAATAAAGACATCTCATTTTTGATTAGTCAAGGACAAAGTAAGATGTTAAAATGTTTTTGTAAAAAATAACATTATTAGGACAATAATTACATAAATTGTTATTCAATTAATATTAGGATTGCATTTTTTAAATGAGTGTGTATTTATTTCTCTACTACTCCAGAGTATCATCACATTATTATTTACGAGCGGTAAAAAAGACAATACCATTCACATTGTAAACATCTTTTTTACTTTAACATTATTTCACATTCTAATTAGGACTATTGACTCATGAAATAATGATTTGTATATCAATTAGGAAAGCTTTTTAGCACAAGACAGTATGAGTATTTTGATAAATTATTAGTTACAAAATTTTCCAATATATGAGTTTTTCTAATATATGGCATATTTTATTCTAATTATGTTTAGAAAGGTATTGCTAGCTTAATTTAAAAAAAACTTAAATCATTCCAATTCAAAAAAGATCAAATTAACAGGGGCTGGAAATCATTCTCCTACTTGAAACAAACCAAAAAAGGTAAAATATATTAAACAACAGTTTCCAATACATTGGACATCAAGAAATAAATGATATGTCTTTCTGAGATGTGAGACACAAATGATGCAAGACTTAAATTTGCTCCAGACCAATGCTGCAGAGTGTGGAAAACCAGCAGAACCCAGCATGTACCTTGAACCTCTAGACAAGGTGGTTAGAGTTCACAGGATAGACAGAGAACCAGAAAGGAAAAACCTGGACAGGAAGAACTCTGGCAGCCACCAAAGGGTCATGGTTAAGTCATCCAGCTTGGTGTTGATCAGCAAACATAGATAAACTAGTGGGGAAGAAGGATATGGTGACTGAAAGTATTAGAGGTCAAGCTACTCAGTGGGCACACAAGGCAAGGCATTTTTATTCATAATATGTGGAAGTACAAAGGGTGTAAAATTGATTATTAATATTAATAAATATTACATGCTATAAAATAGTATTTTATCATAAAATAGTAACATTTGCTATAAAATGGCAGAAATAAAAATTTAAAAGTGATATAATTAAAGCAGCACAAAATAGTAAAAAATCTAAGTTTAAGTCAAGTATTGGATATTGTTTTCGAGATTCCTTATTTCTAATAATTTATTTTATATCTAAGTCTTATCAAGATGGCTCTAGTCCATATGTTTCCTGGACTATGCATCCATTAAAATAGCTCCTTTTGGTGTGATGCAAAGAGAGAGATGGTACTATGACAAGTTCTCATTTTTTATGGTCAGTGTGCTTCTAATGTAGGCAGGCAAATACATCTGCAAACTTCATGAAATCTCACCCACAAGACATTTTTAAATGATAAGTCTGGAAAGGTGATAAACAAAAATTTTTTTCATTTATTTTATATGAATTAGACATAAAGGCATCTATAAGGAGAACAATGGAATCATAGATGTGTTATCAATCATCTAAATAAACAAATGTATTTATATGCATTTATATATTGAAAGACTCAATACTATAAAATGTCATTTGTCTCCCAATTTATATACAGACTAAATGCTGTCACAGTAAAAATGATAGCAGGTTTTAACAGAAACAGAAAAGCTGACATTGAAACATATGTGGCAATTCAATTGTCAAGACTAGCTAATAATTTAATGAAGAAGTGCAAAGTGCAGAAACCTAAGACCACAAAACTTAATATGAAACACAGGTATTAGGACTTATCAAAGAGTGTGTGTTGAAAATATATTTTAACTTAAATTGAAAGCTTCAGTCATTTTGAAAGTTTACTTTCATACTGCTTTACTGTACTTGACACATGAGGTGTTACACCTCTTCTTTCCTAATCATCTTTAATATTGGAAACAATCTTGTGACTTTTTTTGGTGTTATTAATCATCACTTTTCCTGGAGCACAGAATTTCCATAAGTAGAGCAGTCTTTGAGGTATGTGAAAAACCTAGGCATAAAAGCACTATGATAATATATAAAATGGACAAAATAAACATTTAAAGAATGATATTTTATGTCTCTCCAGATACTTAAATAAAATAGCAAAGTATTGGCTCTATTTAAGGTAAGCATTGATATTTTAAAACCCTTAATAATTACTGTAAGTCAGTTTGATGAACTCTACTTCCCCTTCTCTAATATAAGAAATGGTATTGTTCACTTAAAGCTTATTAAACTCTGGCTCATGTTATTTCTTCCTATCCTGGAATGTCAGCCCACATACATTATTCACATGAAGCAGAGTGAACTTTTAAGAGTGAGATTATACTGGAGGGAAATGAGAAAGCCATCATTCTCAATTTTACCCCACACTGTTATTAAAGGTTACATAGGAAGTGATCTTTCTTTTCCCCACATTTTTAAGCCTTATCTCTTTTCTTTTTTCTGACTGTCTATCTTATTCCTTTTCATCTCCCTTAAAATCCACATATTCTGCTTGTTTTCTGTATTATGAAGGAACTGGTTGAGCTAGTTTGAATGATTCACCATCCTCAAGTTATGAGCTAGACATTTAAATAAGTTGTGATGAATAAAATATTGTATGCCATATTACTTCCTTACATTTTCTGTGTAAAATGTGGTCGTTATGATTTAAAGTCATTAAGTAGACAAGTATGGAAATACTTGTCTAAAAAACTTTAACACTGCATTTAAGACTAGTAAGAATTAAATTATTAAACAATTACAGCTGCAATAAAAATACTAACAAACAATATACAGATAGTTTTTCCTGACAAGCATATGCTTATTTATCAGCAAAATGTTTCTATAACAGCCCTTCAATATCAGATGACTTTTATATGTTTAAACACCACAGTGAATAAACAAAAGCTTTGCTTATTATTTAATTATTTTATGATTTCTGAAGAAATATTTAACTGAAAGTTACAACATAAAATATTCAACCTTATTGCAACTTAAAATTTTGGTTATAAAATAATAGGTAGCAGAACAGTCTATATATATTCTTTATATATTATTAAGTATAATAACTGATGCTACTATTAATTACTACATCGATTTTTATTTAGTGTTTTTAACATGTTTTATGGTTTTTAACATTTCATGGTATATGAGAAAATTCTATGGAAAAAAACTGAGAAATTTCAAAAGTCAACCATTAATGTTCTTGAAAGTCTATGCATACTGTAAGGAAGTGAGTTTTAGTGGAAATAACAACGGCATTGTGGTATAACATGTATTTTCTTCATTAGTTCCAATTGTCTGAGTAAGGTCAAGTTACTTAACAACCCTAAATTCAGCTTCATTATTGGCATAAAAAATAAATAAAAACAAACCTATATATTATTTCTCTTATTACTTATAAAATAATAAATGCAGCCATGAGGAGTACAAGGAAATGTGGTAACTAAAGATAACTTGGCATCTTGGACTGGGCACTGGGACAGAAAAATAGTATCAAGTAAAAATTAAAATAAGAAATCTGGCAAAAAGTGATCTTCATTATTAATAATGTGAAAAATTCAGTTCTTCAAATGGTAAGATCAAAGAAAATACTAATAACTCAAAAACTTTAAAGAACATATTCAATTAGAATGCTGAAAAGATAATATTCATGGAAAATACAGTCCAAAAATTTCATTATATACCTAACAATTTTAGAAAACAAAATAAAACAAAAAGTGAAAAATAAGAAAAATATCAACAAAGAAATAATAAATGATAATCACATTAGAAAATGTCAAGTCTTCATATGTAACAGTGACCACAAGTGTCCAAAAATGAATGCAAAGAAAGATCTGCACATAGCTGCAATTTAATCAAGTTTCTGAAAACTACATATAAAGCAAAAT
Organism: Sturnira hondurensis; assembly: GCF_014824575.4. Classification (NCBI taxonomy): domain Eukaryota; kingdom Metazoa; phylum Chordata; class Mammalia; order Chiroptera; family Phyllostomidae; genus Sturnira; species Sturnira hondurensis. The sequence goes on along the minus strand of NW_028088227.1, from coordinate 6,691,086 downwards.
CACATAATTCTCACAGAGAAAAAAAAGACCATCCTGAGTATAATCAGAGTCATATTGGCATCAAATATTTCATCCCAACACTGAAAGCTAGAGGATCTTCAAAAATCATCTTCAAAATGCTGGTGATGAATAAAAAGAACAAAATACAAAAAGAAGTGGATTTTAGAATTACTAATTTAATATATAAATAGTGTCCATGTAAGCAATAAAATATAACTTTGAGGAAACAAAATTTAAATTATGAAAAAAATTAATGTTTAACATTTTTTATTAACACAGGTAGTGCTATAAATTGATAAGAAAGCTGCTACGTGGTTAAAACTTCTCAGTTTTTTTTCCACCTTGTTTGATTCAGGATGTAGACAAATATAGTTGTATTTTTCTGGGCATTGAGAGGGATGTGGATTGTGCAATTCCTAATTATCATTATTCTGAGAATAGAGCTTTTTTGCTGCTCTCTCTTTCTACTACTTGCCTCCACTCTCTGGATCTTGGACCTTGTCTTCAAATGATTCCACCCCATGCAGCCCTCAAATTTAAAACACAAATTTACCTGTATCAACACAGACCTTCAGATAAAAGTGGCATCAGTAATTATACACCTTACTGCTCTAGGGTCCTGCATTTTGTTAACTGGACTTGGTAGACCTTATTTGTACAGTTATTTGATAAACTTTGTAATTTAAGAATAAAAATATTTTACTCAATCAACATTTTTACTTGCTTTTTGTGGATGGATGGGTTTAAATAACCTAGTCAGTCATGTCTCCAGAAAATAATCTACAAATATAAAACAGTTATTTCCAACTATTTTATTTGCAACACTATTGGGGAAGTTAGAGATGAATGTGGCTGGCACATTGACACCTAACTTCACCTCCTTCACTCTATCTTCATTATTATATTTATATCGTCTTGTGGAGAGCAGGACCAATAAAATGGCATTGTTCTGGTCAAGATAGGGTAAAGTATATAAAATAAAATGGAGTTGTTCATGTCAACCAAGATGGCTGCCAGTCAGCCATGACACTTTGGCCAAGAGGGAAACTACCTAAGTCACTCTAGGCACATCTAGCAAGGAGACACACCTAAGATATCTGCATGAGTGACCAGAAGAGCTACATCTGCAGGGTAGGACTACCCACGGATGGGCCCCTGAAGAAATTTCCCACCCACCATAGTGGGTACCAAGACACATCGGAGACCCAGACAGGTGGAGTACAACACCCTTAAGGGTATAACTGAGGCAGATGCCAGAGCACTGCTGAGACAGCTGAGCTCCACACACCAGAGTGCTGCTCCAGGCCATGCTGAAATCCCTTGACGTCTGCCACTGAAGGCTCTGCTCCACTGGATCAAGACTGTGCCCTCTCTGCCCATGAGACTGGCTCTTTGTGAGATGCTGATGGCTCCTATGCCCATTGTGCTGTTTCCCAGACCCATTGGCTGAAACTCTGGAACTCATGTTCATTATCCCCCATTGATTGCTCTGTATGTATTATATTCCTCCTATTGTTAGAATGTGTGTAGGATATTTATGTGTGTTGATGTTCTATTTTGAGTGAACCTGCATTCAATAAGCTGAGTGAAGAACATAGTTGCCTTTGTGACTCTTGTCTATTCTTTTGTGCGAGGTTGCTCCGTGGGCAGCTAGCCAAGCAGCTACCTGGCTGTCTTATAAGAAAGACAATATCACGGTACATGGGCTTGTGGAACTTATGAACTTATGGGAACTGGGAAACGAAGTAAAACTATAACCACATGGTTGAAATAGTGTTTTTGGAATTATAGTTTCTACATTGAATGCTTAAAAGATAAAAGATTCTATTTTTAGACATTTTGTTTCATATTTGAATGCTCTATAAAGACAGTCCGTCAGTTGATTTTGAAATAGAGCTTCAAAATTTACCCTTTGTCTGCATAAACCAACACCAAACATGGAGGCAGGATAACAGGTGTTATTCTGATTTTGAGAAAATACAGGAAAAGGACATATAAATTTAACGGTAGTGATATAAAAATTTAGAGATATTGCAGAAGGAAGTTGAGAGTATTCTTATAAAATGGGACTTACTTATTTCAATAATGTCCAAGACACACTTCTCTCTATGGAATAAAGAGAATGTAGGCAGTTTGAAGAGAGGGATGAATTTAGAGTAAAAACTGACAAAAATGAGGGAGTTAGTAAGAAGGCAGAAAAAAAAACAACTATAGGCAGCATTTAAGGTCAAGTTAGAGTATAGACCAGGAAATTATAGTGAACCCAATACATACATTTCTAATTTTTTACAGCAGTTTGGAAGGTTGGAGATTTATACTGGTTAGATGATTTATGGTGGTGGTGGCTTTGCAGAGCTTGTGTGATGAAAAGAAAAGATGGAAACACTTCAAGTAAGGGAGAGAGAGTAAATAATGTGATGGCTTATGTATTATGCCTCAGTTGTGAAGAAAATTAGGCCAGAATAAAGCTTATAAGTATAAACAGATCACAGTGGTTTTGGACTGGAGAGTTGGTGAAGTTTTTGCTCCTTATATCATTTAAAACCATGGCAGGTAGAGATTATTCCTGTTTGTCCTGAGTGGCTTCTTCAAGCCACTTAAAAAATTTAAATCTGTCAGTTTTGGGTTCATCACAGGTATAAAGAAGATAACCCTAAGGAAAAAAGATAATAAAATTTAGTGGGGAAAAAAGATAATAAAATTATTGGGGAAAAAAGCATTTCTTCTTTCTACTATTTTTGTATTGTATTTGTTAATACTTGTACAAAGTTTGCTTGCCATTAATGTGCTCCAATAAATTAGTCATTATACAACTTAATCTTTTCATTAATTTACATAAAATGTAGAATCAAAAAGGACGTGAAAGAGCACGTTATATACAAATATCTGTTGATTAACTCATGAGGCAAAGATGCATGCCATTCAACTGAATTAGTGATTCCTAAATATCAATGTTTTAATTCTTATTTTTTCAGTTTTTCTATAATTAGTTGCATGTAGTTTATTGCCACTGTTAATTTTAAAGCAAAGTATTTCCACCAGGTGCTCCACTTGATTTTTATGAGCACTTTGGAATTGGTTGGTTAAATAGGAAGAGAAATAATCTCATTGATCACATTACTAAATCTTTTTCATGTTGTGAAATATATACTTACATGTGACCTGAGTTAGTATTCAGTTATGGAAAACGTGATTTTGCTCAGAGATTTCACTTGTATTTGCTTCTGAAGTATATGCAAGAGTGAATTGGTATATTTAAGTGTGAACCTCCTTCTAGCATAATTTATTTCTAAAAATTTGAACATCCTTTAGACTAATTGTGTCATTATATTACATTAGTATTAAGTAAAGAGAGTCAGATTTAGAGTCTTGTTTCAGGATGAAACATAATTTAAATTTCAAGAATTGCATATTGCCATTGTTTCTTATATTAAATTAAATCATGCTGATACTGGAACTTTAGAACTGAAAACTTTCTCTGAAATTTTAAAGAAGTAATTAGGATCATAAAGCAACAATTAAGAGCTTGGTTGTATTATAGATTAGACTACAACACACAGAGAAAATGGTATAAATTTTGGCCTTTGCTCTCCAAAACCCTTAAAATGAAGTCCTATTTTAGATCTATATGTTAGAAATATAGAGCAGAGAAAAATATTATTAATGCAAAATATAATTACACCAACTCATTTAAAAACACACATAATAATTCACTCCAGCCTTCTTTTACAAAGGCACTTCTATTCACTTCCTTCCCTAATTCTTCTGCTTCTGTGAAAGGTGAAACAACACCCTTATCAGAAATGTTTACTTCTTCCCAAAGAAACTGTTAGAGAACTGAATCAATGCTGCACTTACAAATCAGATTGCCTAGGGGGTATCTAGGGATTTGGCCATTTTTACATTTCACTTATTACCTTATAGCAGTTCATTTCAGGACTAATTAGGTAGGGCCATCAGCCAGAAATAACACAAAAAGTCATGGACAAATGACAATTGGAGATACCTTTGAAGTCAACTCATGAAGATAACAATAATAATAAATCTTCTAAAACAAAGAAGATAGCCTTCTAGATCTTTTTCTCGTTGTTACTCCAGTTGGGATTGATATTAAAAGGTCAGTTTCCTGCTATATCAAGGAATTGTTTAATAAAACAGACTTTTAGCTATAATTAAATATGATATATTGTACACTTTTCTGGAAATATTATCCACATTAAGAGCAAAATTTTATAACCTTTTTGACCATCATCTTCAAAAATCACTGAGACATGTTTATATGGGGTATATGATAGGGAAGGTTAAAAGTAACATTCTATTTAAATTCTGTGTAATGTGTAATTACTTTCCAAAATCACACATGAATGACCCTATTAATCTAGATTAAAAGACATTTACATAATAAAGTTTCTCCATAGGAAATAAAATAGCATGAAAACACTGCTTATAAACTATGCAAATATTAATATAAAATTATAATTAATCTGAAGAAATCATAATTTTGTCATGCTATAATAGCACTATTGTTAAAAATAAACTATAAAATTAGCATAATTTGACTGAAGTTTATTTAAAATTTTTATTCCACAAGAGCTCTGTAGATCCATGATATTTTATGTTCTACTTAAGTTTTTATAAATTTCAACATTAATAATTTTCCTTGTTAAAAAAACTGCAACAGTCTTTACTTATTTTGAGAATTGAAAATAGGTTGTTACAAAGTGTCAAATGTTTTAGGGTTGAATTTTAAAAACAAAACCACATCTTTCTTTCCATTATTCTCCCTATGAACCTAACAGAAAATAAAATTTCTGAGATATCCTTTAGCTAAAGCTATAAAGAAATAAACATTTTTAAATGGTTATAATCTTAACACTTACTGAATGGAGAACAGGGTGTAGGTTGGTGAGCCCCAGTCCCGTAACTGACCTGAGATGAATTAGATAGAGAAGTGTATTATTCACAAGTCCTGGAGAAAGTATTAAAAATCCTGGAAGGGCGCCGCAGGAAGGTTGAGGCAGAGTGCATGCACAGAGAGGCAAAACCTGGAGCACATGCCTTTATTTGGGTCTGTGAGGCAAGTACTTTAAAGTCTCCAGGCCAAGTGTAGTTTGTCCAATTCAAACCCAAAGAGTAAAGCTTTGGGGAGCTACACCGGCTTTTATTTGCAGGATGCGTAAGAGAAGGCTGAGGAGGTTGTTCAGAAGGGCTATTAGGGAAGGCATACCAGTTGCTTACCTTTGCTTGTGACTCCCTGGCTGCTGTGTAGCACATGCACTTGCATGAGGGTGTTACTGTCAGTTTAGAGTCACTGTGGGCCACTTTGACAAATAAAATGAAAGCCAAGGCAGCAATACCACACAGTAGCTTAGCTAAATAGAGAGCTGTTGAACTTTTTTTCATATACCGACTGGACATTTGTGTGTCTTTGAAGAAAAACATGGATTCTAGTCCTTAGCCCATTTTAAATATCACATTATTGTTTGTTTGTTTTGCTTCTGAATTATATAAATTACTCACAAATTATGGATATTAACCCCTATGGGATATATAGTTCGCAGATATTTTCTCCCATTCAATAAGTTTCCTTTTCATGGTTGGTTTGTTTTCTCCTTTTTGTGCAGACTTTTTACGTTGATGTGGCCTCAGTTTTGAATTTTTTGCCTCTGATGCTTGTTCCTTCTGGGTAATATTTAAAAAAAAGCATTGCTTAGACTATATTGTCAGTGTTTTCCTCTGCTTTCTCCTGATACTTCTAGTGTTTCAAGTCTTGTTTTTAATCCATTGGAGTTGATTATTGTACATGATGTGAGAAAAGGGTCCAGTGTTGTTCTCTGGCATGTGTATACTTAGTGTCCCAGCACCATTTGTTGGAGAAACTATCCTCCCTCTATTGTGTGCTCCTTGTGTCCCTTGTAGATTAATTGACTATGGATCTATGTGCGTGTTTCTGAATTTTCTGTTGCATTGGACTATGTGTTTATTTCTATGTCAGTACCATACTCTTTTGATTACTGTAGGTTTATAATACATTCAAATCAGGAAGTGTGTTGCTTTCAGCTCCTTTCTCTATATGTCTGTTAGTTCCTATTGTTCTGAAATGTTCAAGGCTGCTCTTTATAGGTTTTCTATGTGGATTTTGTTTTCCATGACCAGTAGTGGGATATCGAAGGATCCTACTATTATTGTAATGCTATTTTTCCTTTCATATCTGTCAACATTTGCTATACTTATCTGAGTGCACAGAAGTTGGCTGCATATAGGTGTATAATTGTTACATCTTACCATCTAATTGAACCTTTTATCATTATATGATCACCTTATTTGTTTCTAAAGACAGTTTTTTACTTAATGCACTTAGTATGATATGTAAGTATAGCTACCTCTGCTTTCTTCTGGTGACCATTTGCATGAAATATCTGTTTTTACCCTTCAGTTTGTACATTTTTGTTTTTTAAATCTAAAATGAGTCTCTTGTGTATTCTTTGGTCTCATATTTTATCCACTTAGTCACACTATTCCTTTTGTTTAGGGATTTTTAACTCACCTATATTTAGAATAAGTTTTATAAGGAGGAGACTTACTATTGCCATTTTATTGTTTTCTATCTGTTTTGTAGGTTTTTGATTCTCTCTTTCTTCCTCTCAGCTATTTAATTAATTTCTGGTAGAGATTTGCTTTGATCCTTTGTCTTTACCTTTTGTGTATCTGTTACATGTTTTTACTTTGGCATTACCTTGAGACTTGCTTAAAATATCTCGAAGTTGTAACTATTTTAAGCTGTTAAGTACAATCACATGCACAAACTTACACTGCGCTCCAACGCACACTTTGCAGTCTTGTAGTCAGTTTGATTCTTTTATATGCATTGTGTATCCACTAACAAGTTTTTATCTTTTAACTTTTACATTAGGACTGAAATAAGTTAGGCACCATTGTTATAGTGACACATTATTCTGTATTTTCTCTATATTTAACTTTGTCGGGAGTTTGTCAGGATACTTTTATATCCTTTTGCATTATTGTTTAGCATGTTTCCATTTTCATCTGAAGAATTCCCTTAAAATTTCTTATAAGTCAAGTCTTTTAATATGATGTTACATTTTTTACAACTAGAATACCAGTTTAGCCAAATTCCCTATTATTACTAGTTTGCTGAGAGTTATTTGTGTTAATTTTCTTATGACTCTATTAAATGATCATTTATATTTTCTTGTTGAGGTTGTTAATATGGTCAGTTAAATTGGTAAAATTTCTACAAATAAAATGAACTTATTTCTGGCACAAATTCCACTTTGTTATGGTGATTATACTTTTATGTGCTTTTAATTCAATGTTAACATTATGTTAAATAATATTGTTTCTCTGTTTTCAATATATTGATCTGCAGATATATTTTTGTCAGAGTTTAATATTAATTTTAAGATGCCTTCTAAAATAAACACTAACACTGAATCCATTTTCTGAAGACATTTGCACATTTTTATATTTTTATTGTATATTCATTTAATGTTCAATGTAATTCATCAGTAAAACCGTCAGGCCCAATTTTATTATGTATGATTTTTTTATAATAAATTCAAAATTTCCCCATCTTATTAGCTTATTAAGACTTTATGTATCTCCTTGACTCGCTCTAAATATGTTCATTTGTTAATTAAAATATATCATCACTGTTGTTGAATTTTTGATAAAAAAATTCATATTATCTTTGTACCCTTTAATGTTTGTAGACTCTGTGATGAAAATCTCTTTTTCTTTGCTGATATTTTTGCTTTGTATACTCTAAACATTTACATGCCATGAATTTAACAAATAATTTTAATGACTTTTTAAAAAAAATTTAGATTAACAAATTAAGCAAAAAGTACCAAATCCCCCATATTCCTCTTGTTCTCACATGTACATAGCTTCCCCAGTATCAATATCTCCCACATGGGTGGTATATTTTGTATGATTGATGAAACTATATTGGCATATTATAAGCAACCAAAGTACAAACTGTGCATTTGATTTCACTCTTGGTATATTCCATGGGTTGGGGGAAATGTATAATGATAATACTCACAATTATAATATCATACAGAGTGTTTTTATTACTATGCAGATCTTTTCTGTTCTACACTCCTTACTCGAAGTAACCACTAATTTTTCACTGTCTCCATAGCTTTGTCTTTTCAACACTGTCATATAGTTGGAATCATAAAGTATGTAGCCTTTTAAGATTAGCTTTTCTGCTTAGTAATATGCAGTTTGGATTTCTTTATGTCTTTCTATTGCTCAATAGCTCATTTCTTTTCAGTGCTAAATAATATTTCCATGGCTGGATATGCCACTGTTTATTCATTTATCTAATGAAGGATATGTTAGCTTCTTCCAAGTTTTGTCAGTTAAAAATAACACTGCTATAAACATTCATATGCAGGTATTTCTGGGGACACAGTTTTTTTTTACCTTCTTTGGGTAAATACTGAGAAGTGTAATTGCTGTGTTGTATGATAAGGATATATTGAGTTTTGTAAAGACTGTCAAAATATCTTCCAAGCTCTCTGTTTCAATTTTCAGTCCTACCAGTAATGAATGAGAATTCTTGTTGGTCCACATTCTTACTGTTATCATTTCTCTTGATTTTGACCTTTCTGATTAATGTACAGTAGTACCTCGTTGTTTAATTTGAAATTAGCTATGAAGCGTCTGTTCATAAACATTAGATGAAGTGTTTCTTTCTGCATCTATGATTAGTTCTTTGTCTTCGATTTTCTGCAATGTGAATATGAATTGCCTAAATGAGTATTTTTTTAAATATTTTTTCTGTTTAGTGTTGTCTGAGGTTCTTGGATCTATGGTTTTGTGTTTGTAAATAATTTTGGAAAATTCTTAGTCATTATGGCAAACAGTCTTTCCTTCTAATTTCTTTATTCTCTCCATTACATGTGTTATACTTTTTGTAATTGACCTATTGTACTTACATATCATTTCATTTTTATTATGTTTTCTCTCCATATTTTAATTTATAGATTTTCTAATGACATATTTTTAAAATCACTCTTTATTTTCTTTGACCAAGGCCAGTCTACTAATAAGACCATTAAAGGTACTATTCTTTCTATTAAGGGTGATTTCTTTTTCTAGCATTTCTTTTTTATTCTTTCTTAGAGCTTCATTTTATTATTACATTATTTATGTACTCTTGTATATATATTTTATTTTTACATTACAGTCCTTAGCATATTAATTATACTTATATTGAATTCCCTGTCTGATACTTCTATAATATCATACTTGAGTCTGATATTTGCTTCATGTCTTCAAACAATTTTATTTTTTCCTGTCTTTGAGTATTATAACTTTTTTTGTTGAAAGTTGCATATGATGAATTGGGTTATAGGAATTGAGGTAACTATGCATTTAGTGTGAGATATAAGCATGAATTCAAATCTTTTTTCTGTCCTCTGAAACTTTGCTCCATTGAATTAGGAAATGGCTTTCTTCAGCTCCCACGTTACATCCACATTCTACAGCCTGCAGTGCCCCATTTCCCCAGTCTCTTTAGTAGGCAGTGTCTTAATTTTTGAGGTCTGGATCTACTATTAAGTTGAAGATGGTAGAAAAATAAAATGACAAACTCAATCATAGATGATTACTTCTCTACATTCACTCCAACCTACACTTACTTTAATTTTTTCTTTCTTTCTTTTTATTTTTTACTGTAGATGGTTGTTTTTGTCCATATATTTATTTTATTTGTAATGGAAGAATGATGAATTTTATAGATTTATGCCATCTTTATGGACCTCAAGCCAAGATATTTTGTATTGAAATTTGATAAGCAAGGCTAATTGCCGTTCCTCTTATATATAAACGATTTAAACATGAGGGCGAGATATAGGGGTGTTACATTTTCAACAAGTTCTGTAGAGTTTAAAATTAAGATTTCATTGTAAACAAATAAGTTTGGAGTTCACATCTTGTGTAAGATTATATTTTGCTTGACAATGCATTTAATCAGACTAAGGGGCTTGTGCCATAATTTAAGTAATACACTACATTCTCCAACAAAAATATCTCTATATGTGTATGTATGTTTGTATGTTTATATATAATAAGCATATATATGAATTATCATTTAAGCTTATTTCCATCAATTTAAATCTATTATTAAGCCCCTGAAGTGAATTTTTCAGGAGAGCTGTTTTCCTTTTCAATTATGTAACTTCCATTTGATTTTTAAAAATTATTTCTATTTTTATTGATATTTTATATTTGGTATGATACATTCATCATGCCTTTCTTTACTTGTTTAAACTTGGTTTCATTTGGTTCTTTGAACATTTTTAACAGGTATTTTAACATTTTTATCTGTTCAATCAGAACTCTATTGCTCTTCCAGGCAGTGTCTGCTGTCTGATGCTTCTGGCGTGTGGGTCGTACTGTTGTGTTGAACAATTCAGCAATTCCCTGAGGTTCAGCCCTACCAGAGTTGAATTCCTTTGAAGGGTTAGTTCCAGAGCTCAGGATGAGGGGTTTGTTCTCACTCCAGGAGGGATTTTCATAGCCTTCTCTCTATTTAGTCCATATCTCTAATGAATCTGTCAATCCCTTTTCAACTGGCTTTCACCACAGCTTCTCCTGTTTTGGGGGAGGGACCTTAGTTCTTCTGAGAGATATTTGAAGTTCTGTGTCTTACTGTCTACCCACATACACCCTTGAGCAAAATCTCAGAGCCACAGGTCTACTGCTGTGGGAGGGGGCAATACAACCAAATACTTCTGAGTGGAACTTCTGCTTTAGGGGCTAGGCAATTAGTAGAGAAGGGGAAGTCAGATCTTTTTGGCTCACCATGAAACCCTTTTTTCATGATCTAAGGCGAGGACGTTTGGAGCACCAGTATTGTCAATAGTGCTGAACCCAAGTTAGAGCCTCTGTTCAATGAGAAGAAAGGTGTCAGCATCTCTCAAACACACTTACCCAAAATTAAACTTCAGCAAATGGGTTGATGGGAAAAGGAAGAGAGCCCTCTGATACTGTATAGCTTTGGGAAGAGGGAGCCCTATGTTCTTGACTGTACTAGTCTAAAGTGAATATTTTTCATTTTTGAAATCTCACTTTGCTGAAAGAAGAAAGGGAACTCATGCTTCTTGGTTCAAATATCACAGTCTCAGAGTTCTTACGAAATTTTAGAAGATTATTTTGAATTAATGTTTCTCTATTATATGTTCTTAAAGACACTTCCAGAGACTTTAAATGTTTTATTTCTGTAATTGTCATCAGGTTCACCAGGAGTCGGTTTATGAAGCTCTTCCACAGAGGAATGAAGAATTCCACAGAGGAAGTGGAATTCTTAGAAATTCATTTTTATTTTATTTTGCCGGATAATTGGCCCATGACATTAAAAAAGTTAACGCTAGCATTAACCACAAATATCCTGTGAAGCATTGAATAAGACAGCTGTTTGATTCGTATTTTGTCTGAAGACAAAATGATCTTGAGATGGGAGACTAAATCAAGTACATCAATCAAAGTAAAGGTCAATTGAATGAAATAACCTTCTTTCTTCAACTTTTTAAAAATGTTCTTGGTAAGAATTCCTGAAAATGTCTGCTTATAAAACAATGTTATTATAATAAGTAATTTTTAAGTATTAAAAGATGGGAAGGAAAAATGGCTGGACATGGCAGATCTGGGTTTTAGTCTTGGGTTTGTCCCCACCTAGATATATGACCTTGGGGACAAAAACCAGTGACATTTGTTCTTCTTATTCATTTGTAAAATGAGAGGATAGAACACTCTTAGAGGGCACACTAGGTATTCCATATGTAAATACTAATATTTATGATAATGCTTTGCTAAATGCAGACACCATCTCCTCCTGGTTGGTTGTTATCCCTTGTATGAGAATGCAGTCTGTGCTGTGCGTAATTCTAGAATACTTCTACAATAGTACTTCCACCATTATATCAAAATTATTTGTTCACTTGGCTCTTTCTTTCATAAACTCTAAATTGTGAAAGGAGGTTATGTTTTGTGAAAATCTAAAAGAATATTTTATATGAGACTTTTAACTCAAAGATTTTAAAATTAAAAATTAACCAAATTGAGATTTTGTCAACTATATGTACATGTTTGGAAGTCTACTCCTTGTCATAATTTGTAGAAATACTTCTACTGTGATTTGTATTTTTAACTTTTAAAAAATCATATTACTTTAAACTTTGCTCTTTTAGTTACCGCATCTTTCAATATTTTCTAAGACATTGTATATAAGGCTGTCTTTATCAAACTTTCAGATAAATAGTTAGAAAGGACAAATACACAGAGTTGCAAGAAATATTCCAGAGATTACTCTGCTGAGGTCCCACACAAAAGTATTTTGTTGGTAAATCACTAAGCTGTAGGATTTAACAATGAAGCAGCATTTAAACTTTGCAGCTCGAGAAACTAAATTGAGATAATTAATTCTGTTGATCAGGTAGTCTTCTATCACTTTTTTACCAGCCATACCTGAAAAAGAATGAAATATACAAAAATCAATCTTATTAAACTGTGTTCAATAATTGAACTGACAAAAAGTAGTGGCACAGATAGTAATTTGTAGTATTTTTAAATATCTAGGCAGAACTTAATTATATTTCTGCTTTTACAAAAAAAGTGTATCCATTCTTATATGTGTCAGATCCGATGAACAACAGTTTCCTAGGCATATAATTCCCACATTATTTCATCTCATAGATTAAATAAGGTTGGGGCAGTAGCCATGTACTGAGATAAGAGGCCTTCATCCGTGTCATTAATTGCATAAAAGGTCACGCCAGTCCCCCTATATTAACTGTCAAAGCATTTTTATTTTCTGCTAGTTAACAATGAAAATTGTCTCCTCTGCAAATTCTGCAAAGAAATTTTAAACCTCTAACACTCCAGTGACAAATTCTCGTTAAAAGTTTAACTATTATATTAGGGAAGTATTATTTGAAAGGTAGCTTAAATTTTATCTTATACCCAAATAATTATAGAATTGAAAATGGAAAGTTACTGTAATTAATTTTGTGCCAATTAGTTGAATAAAGCATATGGATTTTACAGTAAATGCGCTAAAACAAACATGACTCTTTGCTATATTTATGAGATATTGAAAGAAATTGTTCCATTCCAGTAAAAATCAACTTTCTGAGTACTTACTATTTTTGTTAATCCTTTCAGTGAAAATCATATCTGATTATGTTTGGTTCTGTCTTTAGAATGCCAGCCAAATGTGTGGTCCACTTTTAACTATTAACTATATTCTATATGTATCTTTGAGCTTAAGTATTTCATATTATCTTCTTCTGAAGTTTGCCACATAATTATTATTTAATGTATTCATTTAAAAATAATAATCACATTGAGATGGTTACCAGAATTTTATTGAAACTGTAATATTGCTTCAAATATCAGGGACTTTTCATTACTGAAAAAATTTAAAATTATGCTCAGAAGGTTGTTCGCAAGAACAAAGGGAGGTTGCTGAGGGCAGTCTAAATTTGACTCCCACACATTCTCATTGCTCCAGAAATTACCAGGGGAATGGGAAAAAATCCACTCTTCAGGTAGGTTCATAAGAAGGCGCATTGTCTTTCTTAGGTGCCAACTGGGTTTGGAGTGTAGCCCTACCACTCAGGAGCTGTGAAATGATTGATGGGTTACCCAACCTTTTGGTATCTGTTTTTAATTCTGTACATTTAGAATAATAGCAAGGCCAGGGCTTACCTCATAAAGTTTTTATGAGAATTAAATGTGATGAATAGATACACAGACACACACTCAAATGTGGACTAGTGCTTGATGTGAGGTAAGTGCTAAATACATGTTAGCTTTTAATTTTTTGGTAAAAAAGTATATGAAGTAATTAGGGAACCATGTAATTTGGCAGCATATAAGTTTCTGCCAAATTGATTATACATAATACATACATAATTAATACATATCTTAAGACATATTGGATGCCTTAAGATAAATAAGAATATTCTTAATATGTAAAATAATAATTTAAACTTGCCCAAAATATAGAGTTGGATGAAACCAGTTCTTTTACATTAACAAATCTGTAACAGGCATACTATATACTAGTAATTCACTTGGTAATTAGTAAAAGGAATGGGAAAGAATTTATAATATTGAATTTGGAATCTTATCCTTGAGGTATATTCTGCTTGCTGTGCTTTATAAATTATATTGGTGAAACTTTAAGTGAATAGAACAAGCCTGGTTATTAATTTTATTTCAGTTATCTTTAAGCAAAAGGCAACACACTAGGGCATCTTATAAAGAATGCCTTACAAAATAATGTTTTTGTTATATTTCATGTTAAAGTAGTTATTAAATCAGCTTGTTTGGAGTTTATAATAAGGTCTTTTTCTTCCAAGTGTTGATTGGAAAAATTTATAATGTTTGCAGCATTAGCAACTAGTAAAAGATACATTGACTGTTTACGACCACACAATTTGGATCTCAGCATGTTAATGATTCCTGAAAGAAATGCAAACCAATTGAAATATAATATGTAAATTGCTTATCCTAAAAACCAGTCCTGGAACTCCATGAAGTTTAATTCTCTTCTAATTTTATGTGTTTTTTGCTGTAATTTTTAAAAAAATTCATTAGGTTCAGGGGAAAGAAGTCTTCCTGAAGTAAAGATAATGACTCACTTTGAATAATTGCCTTTCCTCCAAATAATCCATGGTAATTGAAGATTGTGACTTTAGGGGTTACGTTCAACCATCTTTAAAATAATCCTTTTATTGTTGACTAACAATTCGAATGAGCTCTGATTTGAAACAGCCATCTTTTCATAAGCCTTTGACAAACATTGCTGGGCACCTTGCGTCCACGTTCCCCGTTCAATCATTTGTGCCCGACATTTGTCATAACAAACGCAGGCTCAGACTGGTCTTTCTGGAGCCATTCTGAGTGGATGAAAGATATTAGCGGATCTTTTCATGTATGATGCACACATGTAACATCTGTAGATGCTCTAGGAAGGCATTACTATTCCGAATATATAAAAATTAAGCCAATGTTGTCAATCTTTTTTTCCAGATCAAAATGCCTTTATTAGATGATAAAAATCGGATAGGAAATTGAGGAGATGCCATTTCATGGAATGGTCAAGGCCACATATTCTCTCTGAGGCAGTGTGACTTTTGCCGAGGGGTCTCCGCTCTACTCCGGAGGTTCCGCCTCATGAGCAAGCTGACAGCTGGCTCAGTTCCGCTTGGTTACATGGCTGCCCAGGAGCTCAGCTGCCTGTTTCTGGGGATGTGGTCAGCAAGAGGGCTGATGAGATTTCAGTTAATAAAATTTCACACAGGCCAGTAAGTTTGATTTTTCAGCTCCTATGCAAAATCCTGCCAAGTCCATTTTACATAAATACTGAGCGGTGGTTTAAAAAAAAAAAAAAGACTGCTACAGCTGCTTTCTTGGGCAAATGTTTTCTAGTGGTGAAGCCTTACAGATGGGGCACCCTTTGCTATTTATTTTTTGAAACACTAGAGAAGGTATGAGAAGTGGAGTATGACAAGAGGCAGGTTTAATGTATATTTACACTAACTCAAGATACAGCATCGCAAGCAAAAGTTATCAAGAAAACTCAATACAGATCAAGTTTCAACTTGAAATGAGATGGTCTCCTTATCTTACCTTTATATCAGGTGAAAGCCAACTGCTATCCTGCATATAAGAATCCTTTTCACAGTGACATTTACAAGTGAAGGCCAAGTGGTAGGGATTTGAAAGACTACTCCAGGATGTTGCAATGTACTGATAACTATAGGGAACTGCCCTGCCTGGTTTCTGAAGCTGTGAGACCCCCATGACTAAGGCTGAGTGAGTGACCTTCGGACCATAAGCCACTAAGGAGACAAAGCTTATCTCCCTGGCAGGTGCACCGCTTCTGCTCCTTTTACTTCATCCGTAGCTGGCCCCCAATGTTTGATTAGTTAGCCAATGATGGGTAAGATTCCTCAAGGGAGGATTGACCTAAGATGAGCACGATCACGTGGAGGCCCCAACGAAGGGCTTGGAGAGCTATAGCAAAAGAGGGTGATGGACCCTCACCCCTCAGTTTTGACATAGCCTGATTCCTCATTCTGTCTTCCAGAAGTCTCCTAAGCTCTTGGCTGCCTTACTTCCCCCGTCTGACTTAAGCCTGAAACAATGACAGAGGGCGGTACAGACCTGTGCTGGAAAGGGCAGGTTCCCCTGGTGATCAGGCCTAAGAAAGAATATATAAAATCCTGTGAAACGTGCTTTGCTAAGAATGCTCTCAATTAAATGATAAGGGTCGGAGCAGAAAATGAGTTTGTTTCCCAAAGTTTTGTAGCCCTTTAGCTAACAGACCCTGACTCAGAATAGGCCCTCGTAGTTCTTTGTATGCTATCTATTGTTTGACCCTTACTGCCTGACAATAATTAATGAACTTTACCTGTATTTCTGTGTATTTCATTGAACCCAATGAAAACCTGTCCCGGCAAGGGTCAGTGTGCTGCTCCCTTGAGAGAGTGGCAGTGCCATCCCTTTTCCTCCACAGGACTCAGTAGTCTGTGTGAATGTATTTTACCTCATGCATAATGCCTCAGACACTGCAGGCCGGTGTCCACGTCAGATAACTACTGAAGAGCTCATGGGAAAAAAAACCACATTTTTTCCTTGGAAGTACATTATGTCTATGTCAAAACACATATCTCCCCTATGGCAATTTCTATATGATTAATATTTTTAGGCTCTATGCACAAACAGCTTAATTAAAACACAATTGAAAATGTTCTCTTTTCCATTTCCAATACCATGTCCTTGGTTTTCCCTTTGATCAATTTTCACTATATTAGCAAAATATAGCCCTCTTTGACCCAATATGTTGTCCTTTTAATCCATCTTCCATATTCTTGCTGGAGTAATCTTTCTAAAGCATTCACTTGAAAAGAATTCCTTTCTTCTCCCTCTGCCCAGTCTGTGGTACTGTATCTCAGGAAAGAAGCAGAAATTCATGATTCAGGCTCCCAGCACTATCCACGTGGCAAAAAGGGAGTACTTCCAAAGCCATGTGGTCCTGACTCTTGCTGTGTGGTCCCAAAAGAAAAGACTCCAAATGCTGCTGCACCTGGGTTTAAATCCCAGCGTCAATCTTCCTCTGCAGCCCCATTCCCACACCCTCACAGCTGGCACAGCTGCCAGCATCCCAGCAGCTGTGGCCCTGTGGTGTGGAGCCAATCATCTCCAAGCTTTTACACTGCCTCTGTCATCCCTGGGAGGTGCCTCTCAGTTACATCCTGGGTGGAAGTCATTCCCATCTTCCTGGCTCAAAGTATGGCCACAGCTGTTTAACACATCTCTGAAGCCAGTTAAAGGCTATAGTTATATTCAATGACCATTCTAGAGGTTATTTGCAAAACTGCTGCTATTCTAAACAACTCTCAATGGCCCTGCTCCGTGTGTCCCATCCCCCAGCTCAGACTGGTGGGGGTGAGGACATCCTATATTTTTCTAATATTTTCTGGACACTGAGTTCTGGACCCCATTACAAATTCCTATTTGGGCTCCCCCTTGGCTGCACCCCGTGACAGTTTCATCCTCTTTTCCCAGTTTAATTTTTGTAACTTATGCCTAATATCCAAAAATATCCTCTAGTCAGTTGAAAACAATTAAAAATACACAAAGCAAAGCTCATCAGTTCTCCATACTTTTCTGTCATTCATGTTGTTCAGTCTTATTCATGATGCTTTCTTGAGTGAAATTTCCTTCTCATCTTTTCTGCCATTTAAATTTCTAATCAGGGTCTAAGGTTTAATTTCCTAAGAACTCAAATAAGTTTCTTTATTATTTATCTCATTTACAGTAATTGTTATATTTAATAGCTATTGATTGTATTTTTATATTCAGTCTGAGAGTTTCCTGATTTTACAATAGTATGATAAGTTACTTCCAATTCAGAACTGTTCATTGTTTATATCCTGTTGTGAGATTTCAGATGTTATGTAAAACTTTTACTTCCATGACTTTTCCTGACACTGCTGGGCAGGAGAAAAGTGGGTCTACTTCATTACTACCAGATGGAAATGGAGGTCCCAAGTCTTCACTTGGTTTCCAGTGACACCAGAGAGGGAAGCTCCTCATTATATTTGGTGGTGGCAATTCTGATGAGCCACAAGGTCTCTCCACTGACACCAAGATGGGGCTGGCCTTCTTACCCCTGAGTTATGGTAAAAGTCCTAAATTTCCTTCTCTGACACTATTGCAGCAGGGATGAGAAAGGGGACTTCATGGGTGTGGGTGAAGTCCAGGGTCACTGCCTAGCCTTTACTGAAACCATCCTGTAACAGTGGGAAATCATGAAGATGGGAAATTGTAACCCAGCCCACCATTTTTTTTTTACATTGTTTCTGTAAGTGCTGCCTCCAACTAATACGTGGCTTGTAGATGAACAGTATGTTTATCTTTTGAAGATAACTTTAAGAACCATCTGCAAAAGATACAGACTCCAAACTTTAGGCATCCCAGCTCTGAGAGATTCGCTGACCTTCACGCATGGAGCCAGAATGATGTCAAGCTAGGATGACTAAACCAGGACGATGCACGTCAGACTAACACTTGCCTATTGGAATGGACTGTGCTAGTCTACATGTGGAGATATTTCACCCTTCTCCATTGATCTCTTTGTTCTGTTCCCCTCTCCTTCCTTATAAAAACCCTCTGCCTTCACTGAGAGGAGGAGATGGGCCCCCCATTTCCCAGGTTGTTGGCACTTGAAAATAAATCACTTTCCTTTACATCAGCACTTGCCTCTTGAGTATGGGGTTTCTTAACAGCAGGCAGCCAGACCTGCATTTGGTTACGGTGCAAAAATATAGTCTCATTTAATGGCCAGTGGGGGCGGAAGTCCCTGCTCACTACTTGGCCTTTTCTGATACTACCCCCCAAAATGTGTTAAGTCACATTTATACAGCATCGCAATTTTGCAAGACTAGGCTCCTTGCATAGCTTTATCTCACATGACAGGGGATAGGACCACAGTATTTTTTCTGTATGTTTGGCTGAAATAAAGCTAGTGTGCAAATGATTTCTGTCTAGTTTCCCTGGCCAGAAAGATTGTTTTTTACTACCATCATCACCATCCGGTCACCTGTGCTCTATGAATGACACGTAGGCAAGGCTAAAAGCTGTAAAAATGGGAACTTGCTTCATATAGCTGTTCACCTGATGGTATTTTCCAGCTGGAGGATCCATTACCATTAAAGAATTTTTTCCAGATGCAGTTGGCTTGCCTAAGATCACAACAACAGAAGCAATGGAGTTTATGGATTAGTCGGACATGGTTTCCTGGAAAATGTATAAAAGTATGAAATAGAACTTTTTACCACGAAAACAGCTCTCATCAGTGTAATGATATAATTGCATGTATCACTTCGTGAAATCTTCTATTAAATCTGGACCAGAGTGCAACCTGATGTGGTGAGAAAGTACCCTGGAATATTTTGCCAGTCCTGACTTACTGCCTGCTTCACCTGTGCCTTGAGATGCATTTCGTCCTTAAAAGGATGAATTCATAGAGCGTTATATTGTGTAAGAAAGAATTCTTGCAAGTCTGATTTAATGAAAGGACCCTTTGCATTACCTTAAAAAACCACTACAACTTATGAAGCAGACTTCTGTGTGATAATGTGAAATATCAAGACAAAGGCAATTATGAAGATTTGATACATCAGGGATTACATGTCCCCTTTCCCTGTGAAATAAATTGAATGTAAATTACATGTAACTGGGTGTCATGAGGTTTCATAATTATCTATCTATCTCAATTTGAAAGTTATATATAGATCCATCATGTATAATATCTAGCTATCAACATAACAGGTGGTCTGTGGTGGGAGGGCAAACTAATTTTATAGTACTTGTTTTGGCAGGATCTTTAAATTATGGGATAGTCTTATAGGTAGTTAATTTATAATAAAGTTTTTATATTTAGTAATGCCTAGCCACTATGTGAAACAAAGAAAATACTTCATATTCTCTTTGTTCACTAATGCTTAACTATGAGAACCAACCTGAATATAATAAAAATTTCTGGGTAGCCAGCCGTACATGTTTTGCTTACTTATCACAGTATGACTGCATTCTCTGCCATTCTCCTCCTAGAGATTAAGAGTCCTAAATGTCCCAATGCCTTCAGTCCACACAGTATCCTAGGTTATAGTAAATAAGAAATAATAAATTATACATGTTGCATCAGAGAAATAGTAGATACATCCTTATTGTTTCCTTTGAATACCTTCATTATTCTGCTGAAATTTAGTATTTGATGCTTGTTAAACTACTATTCTCAGGTTTTTTATTATATAATATATACCATATTTTTAGGACTATAAGATGCACTGGACCATAAGGTGCGCCTAAGTTTTAGAGGAGGAAAATAGGAAAAAAAATTTTGAAGCAAAAAATGTGGTAAAATATTTAATAACCTGTGACCCTACTCCACTGCCACCCCCCCTTCACAGGAAGCCAGGTAAGCTACATTCAGACTATAAGATGCATGTCCCCCCTTTCCTCCCAAATTTAGGGGTTGCATCTTATAGTCTGAAAAATATGGTATGTGATTTAGGAACAAAGGCCCTATATAATGACATACTTTTCTGCTATATTTTGTGCATTATAATTACTACATAATTTTCTCTGTTAATATGGTAAATGTTGAAAATAGCTCTTCTTCATATCTCTAAAACACTCTTACATATATATGCAACAAAAAAAAACAAAGAAAAAAGAGAGAAAGAAATCATGGATACGGACAACATTGTGGTAATTGTGGGGGGAGGTAGAAGATGATGGTATGGGGTGATAAATGGTGATGAAAGTAAAATAAAAAAAAATAAAAGTCTATGACAGACTGTATCTCTTAGATATGTAAAGATTGAAAAACTAAATATTTGAAACTGTAATATCCAATTAAAAGTCTAAATGGAGAAGTAAGATTTTGATACTTTCCTCACATTACTCAGAACTGTTCAGGGAAAAGCACGGTCCTATTGTACCTAGATGTGCTGTGGAAGTCACTCCTACCGCATCGTCACAGAAGGCTTACTGAAGGGGGAACTCCAGCTGCTGGGTATGTGAAACTTACTTATTAATCATTTATATCACTTAAAAGTAGGTTGGCTAAAAAAATACACATTAATTTCATCAGCCAGTTTACTAGTGCTTGGCTTTACTATAAAAATGCATCTAAGGGAGAAGGCAAAAGTATTTTGTCTTCTACAATTAAATAAACAAACAAACAAACAAACAAACGCACCTGGTGTCTTTGTGCCAACCTGAAAAATCAGTACTAGTGTAAAACAATAATCTTCCTAGCATTCTCCCTAAATATCTCTAGGCATGCAAATGTTAAAATGATGTTGATGAATGAAATGCTATTGCAATAAGAAAATAAATACAGATGAGAGAAGACTGGGTATTTTAAAACCCTAATATGTTATGGAATTGTCTTTTTATATTTCCATATAAGTGATATAGTTACTAACTAAGCAGAACATTCATAGCATTTATTGTTTAGATGACTGAGCCAGGTTTCAATGTAATTTAGGAATGCTTACAATATATGGCACTGAGTGATGAGAAAGAAAATTGCCATTCAAGTTAACCTCTTTTTCTAAACCAAGCTATCTTAAGTGAATTTAGGTAACTGCCTAAATTAGTCATCATTAAAGAATCACAAGTTCTAAAACTTTTGACTTTATGTTGTCTTGTATTTAGAAACTGTTTTGTAAGAAAGGGCTAAGCTCGCTAAAATATAGAAAACTGAGTTTATATATCATTTATAGTTTTTCCTTTCTTTTTTTAAAATTTTTTTATTTTAAAGATTTTATTTATTTATCTTTAGAGGGGAAGGGAAAGAGAGAGGGAGAGAAATATCAATGTATGGTTGCCTCTCATGGGTCCCCTGCTGGGAAGTGGCCTGCAACCCAGGCAGCCTCCCTGTGTTTGTTTCTGTGTATTAGGTAGAGCTGCTTTGACTCTGTGTCTTAGTAGTGTGGCCTAATGTACTAGGTGTCCTATAGTGTCCAGTGGCACAGCCTCCCCTATCTCCCAAGCTGGGTACTGAAGGTATGCCTTTTCTATGGGCTGAGCATACCATCCTCTTGTAGTTGAGCCTTGATTGATGTTGGCAGGTCAATGGGAGGGATTTATCCAGGTCAGTCAGCCTCAAGGACTGGCTGTGACCACTGACTACCACCTTCTGCCCTCTGTGAAGGATCAGCTGTGCAGGGGCAGGGTGGTGATGCTCTGACTTGGTTTGTAGCTGCACACTATGTGTACAGGCTCTGGCATTTCCCAGGTGGTATGAGGCAATAATAGCCCCCAACTTTGTTTTGCCCTGGGCCACCATACCTGAGCTAGAAAGCAATTTGTGTTGTTGCTACTTGTTCTGGGCTTGGAGATTTCCACGTGGATCCAATCTAATGAATTCAATCTAGCCTCTGCTAGTGCTGGGTCTGGGCCTCACTGAGGCCTGCTACTGCTCGTTTGAGAGGATTTAGGAAGTTGTGATGCACAAGGGACACCAGCCTTTCATATGGAAAAACGGCTTGAATGGGTCAGTTAGTTGGGTGGAGTGGAAGCTCAGGGGATCTCCTGCATAAGGCAAACTGTGTTAGGCCAGGGTGATGGAGTCTCAGATATGGCCAAGCTTGCTGGCTCTGTGGGGGAAGGGTTTAGAAAAGGGATAATGACCTCTGCTCACCTTGATGCCAGACAGTTCAGTTCTCTCGGTGTGCCTCTGGTGTCTTTCAAGCTGCTGCCCCACTGCTGAGCTCAGAGGGAGTGACTTTGAGTAGGTAAGTCCATGTGTATATTCTTTAAGAACTTCTTGGGACTCCAGAAGTTTCTTCCACTGACTCAACCCCTGCTGGTTTTTGCAGCCAGAAGTTGTGGCAGGCCCCTGGCCCTGGAACCCTAGGCTAGGGGGCCTGGTGTGGGGCTGGGACTTCTCACTCCCAAGATATCCCTTCTGGATTTTTATCTATCTCACATGAATGTGGGACCAGCCCGTTTCGCATCTGTACGCCTCCTACCAGTCTGGATAGATGTGGATCCTTTAGTTCAGGTCCAGTCTGGATGTAGTTGTCAGACTTCCATTCTTGATTTCTGATGGTTCTTAATGATGGTTGTCTTATGTTTTAGTTCTAATTTTGATGTGGTTGTGGGAGGAGGTGAGCCATGGCTACCTATACCTCCAACTTGACAAGAAATCTATTATAATATTTATATCTGTGCACTGTGGCTGCTCTTTATGTAACGGCTTTCAAGATGCTTTTCTTTTTAATTTTGGATTTGTTTTGTGTGCACTACTAGTGGTTAGAAATTATATAGTTTATAAAGTGGTTCCTCTGATAATTATATCCACCTAGCACCATAGATAAAATATGTTTTTATTTCTTATTTTTCAGTGGTTTTAACATTCCCCAAATTTGTCTTTATTTGGAATATTCTGAGATTCTTGATTTGTGGGTTGGTATTTTTAATTAACATATGGAAAGCTTGGTAATTATCTCTTCAAATTTTTTCCTGCACTATTATACCTTTCTTTTCCTCCTTAAACTTTTGTCTCACATATATTATACCACTTGAGATTATCCCATTGATTCCAGAATAATTTGGGTTGATTTTTTTCTTTATATTGTATTTTTAGTTTCTGCTTTGTAATTTCTCCTGTTCTGGTTTCAAGGTAAACGAATTTCTCGTGTTGTATAGGCTCTCTTGTTCAGTGTCTAAGAATTTTTTGTCTCTAGCATCACAGTTTTCATTTCTATAATTCATGTTAGCTTCCATAGCTTTGCTGAAATTTGCACTCATTCATATATCTTGTTCACCTTTTCCAGTAGATCCTTTAAAGCATTTATTATAGCCAAAGATAATTCAGATAACCCATTTATCACATTTATTTTACAGTCCCTTCCTGAAAATTATAGCATCTGGGTAATTTATTGGTCTGGTTGTATTACTTTTTTTTCTCATCAATAAATCATGTATTCTTGTCTTTTTCACATGTCTGGTAATTTTTGATTCAATATTAACCACAGAGTATGACATTCTAATGTAGATATTTAAGTCTGGAAAAAGGCATCCCTCTTCAGTGAGGGGCAATTGAGTCGAGCGAGTCTGTATTGGACTGGTTTTGGGATTGTTGCTTACCACTGGATTCAAACTGGTGGCAAGGTTACACTTTTGTTTTTTTAAACAGTGATTAAGATCTGAATGACTGGAATTTTTCACTTATTTCTCTACAATTCATCAATTATCAGCAGACCTCAGCATACTTTTCAGGTGTGTTTCTCTTCTCCAGCAGCAGACAGGTTTGATGCCAGGTACGTTTTGCAAGGTCTTACTGCCTTTGGAGTTTCCCTTAGTAGTCTGCCTTGACCATTGCACCCGAGTCTCACAACAATTCTCTCTCACCTCTCCTGTGTCTTCACCAATGGCAAAGACTCGCTGCCTGATTTTAGTGTGTGAACCAGACTTGCTGTGAATTTACTCAAAGTTCTCCTCTGTGCCCTCAGACTAGTAGGTCACATATACTTATGACTCAGGATGTGTTGCTCCGCTCTCCTGACCTTCTCTGAATACTAACAATAGAAGTTTGAATTTCATCTATTGCTAGCCCCTGATATATACACTACATCGAATTCTTCTGTATGTTTGTTTCTTCTTAAGATTTTACTCATTTATCTTTAGAGGGAAAGGGAAGAAGAGAAGGAGAGAAATATCAATGTGTGGTTGCCTCTTGTGGGTCCCCTGCTGGGAACTAGCCTGCAACCCGGGCATGTGCTCTGACTGGGAATCGATCCGCAATCGTGTGGTTCACAGGCCCGTGCTCAATCCACTGAGCTACACTAGCCAGGGCTCTTCTGTATGTTTAGTGTAAGCAAACCTGTAACTCTGTCATTTTGCTTCATAAGTATAAATTTCATATTGATATTTGTTAGTACAGTGATCTTACAGTAAACAGAAATATAATCAATGACGATTTCTTTTGGAATTGTAATCTTTCATGAAAGATTACTCAACTTCTCCCTACCTTCATTCTAATTAATAAAACATTTATAATAACAGGTAATTTATTTTATTATTATTTTAAAATAAATTTTGTTTCTTTATCGTGGCTATTAGAATTTTTAAAAATTTATTTGTCTTAATTGTTGTTCAAGTACAGTTTTCTGTCTTTTACTCCCATCCCAGCCCACCCCTCACCCCCCAGTGCTCCCTACCTACCTCCCCTTTCCACCCACCTTAGTTTTTGTCCGTGTGTCCTTTATACTTGTTCCTGTGAACCCTTCCCCTTTTCAGCTGAAATTCCCTCCCCTCTCCCCTCTGGTCACTGTCAGCCTGTTCTCTATTTCAGTGTCTTTGGTTATATTTTGCTTGCTTGCTTGTTTGTTTTGTTGTCTAGCTTCCTGTTAAAGGTGAGATCATATGGTATTTGTCTTTCACCACCTGGCTTATTTTGCTTAGCATAATGCTTTCCAGTTCCATCCATGCTGTTGCAAAGGTAGGAGCTCCTTCTTCTTTTTGCTGCATAGAATTCTATTGTGTAAATGTACCATAGTGTTTGGATCCATTCATTTACTGACGGGCACCTAGGTTGCTTCCAACCCTTGGCTATTGTAAATCGTGCTGCTACAAATACTGGGGTGTACAGATTCTTTTGGACTGGTGTTTCAAGGTTCTTAGGATACAATCCTAGCAGTAGAATTGCTGATCAAAAGGCAGATCCATTTTCAGTTTTCTTAGAAAATTCTATACTGTTTTCCACAGTGGTTGTACCACTCTGCAATCCCACCAACAGTGAACTAGGGTCCCCTTTTCTCCACAACCTCTCCAACACTTGTTGTTTGTTGCTTTGTTTATGATAGCCATTTTGACCTGCATAAGTGGTATCTCACTGTGGGTTTTATTTACATCTCTCTTGATAGCTACCAATACTGACCATCTTTTCATGTGTCTTTGGATCCTTTGTGTGTCCTCCTTGGAGAAGTGTCTGTTCAAGTCCTTTCCCCACTTTTCAACTGGGTTGCTTGTCTTCTTAGATTGGAATTGTTTAAGTTCCTTGTATATTTTGGAGATTAAACCCTCATCTGAGGTATCATTGGCAAATAATATTTTCTCCTACAGTTGGTTCTCTTTTTATTTTAATATTTAATACTGTTTTCTTTAGCCATACAGAAGCTTTTAATTTTGATGAGACCCCATTCGTTTATTCTTTCCTTTATGTCCCTTGCTCTAGGGGACACGTCAGTAAAAATGTTGCTGCTTAAAATAGCTGAGATTTTCCTGCCTATGATCTCCTCTAGGACTTTAATGGTGTCATGGCTTATATTTAAGGCTTTTATCCACCATACATTTATTTTGGTGTATGGTGTAAGTTTGTGCTTGGGTTTCATTTTTTTGCACATAGCTGTCCAGTTCTCCCAACACCATTTGTTGAAGAGGCTATTTTTACTTCATTTTATGTTGCTGCCCCCTTTGTCAACTATTAATTGACTATAAAGACTTGGGTTTATTTCTGGTTCCTCTGTTCTGTTCCACTGGTCTATGTGTCCGTTTTTATGCCAGTACCAGGCTGTTCGATTACAGTGGCCTTGTAATAGAGTTTGGTATCAGGTATTGTGATCCCTCATACTTTGTTCTTCTTTCTCAAAATTGCAGCTGCTTTTTGGGGTTGTTTATGGTTCTATATGAATTTTTAAAGTGCTTGTTCTATGTCTGTGAACACATGTCATTGGTACTTTAATAGGTATTGCATTGAATCTGTAAATTGCTTTGGGTAGTGTGGACATTTTGATGATGTTAATTCTTCCAATCCGTGAACACGGTATATATTTCCATTTGTTTGTGTCTTCTTTGATTTCTTTCTTCAGTGTTGTGTAGTTTTCTGCATACAGGTCTTTCATGTCCTTGGTTAGATTCATTCCTAGGTATTTTATTTTTCTTTTTGCTATATCAAATGGGATTTTTTAAAATTTCTGCTCCTGCTGTTTCATTGTCAGTATATAAAAACGGCTTTGATTTCTGGATATTGACTTTGTATCCCGTTGTTTTGCCAAATTCATTTATTAGATTGAGCAGTTTTTGGGTGATGTCTATAGGATTTTCTATGTACACTATCATGTCATCTGAAAACAGTGACAGTTTTGTTTCCTCCTTTCTGATTTGGATGCCTTTCATTTTCTTTTCTTGTCTGATCACCGTGGCTAAAACTTCCAATACTATATTAAAGAGAAGTGGTGTAAGTGGGCAACTTTGTCTTGTTCCTGATCTTAGTGGAAAAGATTTTAGTTTTTGCCCACTGAGTATGATGTTGGCTGTAGGTCTCTCATATATGGCCTTTATTATGTTGAGGAATGCTCCTTCTACTCCCACTTTGCTGAGTGTTCATAAATGGGTACTATAACTTATTAAATGTTTTTGTGCATTTATTGATATGATTATGTGATTTTTGTGTTTGCTTTTGCTTATGTGATGTATTACATTTACTGATTTGTGAATATTGAACCATCCTTGCATCCCTGGGATGAATCCCACTTGGTCATGGTGTATAATCTTTTTAATGCATTGTTGGATGCAGTTTGCCAATATTTTGTTGAGGATTTTGGTGTCTATGTTTATCAGTGATATTGTCCTGAAGTTTTCTTTCTTTGTTGTGTCTTTATCTGGTTTTGGGATTAGGATGATGCTTGCTTCATAAAAAGAGTTTGGGAGTCTTCCATCATTTTGGATTTTTGGAATAGTCCGTGAAGGATTAGGGTTACCTCTTCCTTAAATGTTTTGTAGACTCTTCCTGTGAAACCATCTGGTCTGGGGCTTTTGTGTGTTGAGAATTTTTTGATTACTGCTTCAATTTCATCCACTGTTATTGGTCTGTTCAGGCTTTCTGCTTCTTCTTCATTCAGTTTTGGAAGATTATATTTTTCTAGAAATGCGTCCATTTCACCTAGGCTTTCAAATTTCTTGGCATACAATTTTTCATAGTAATTTCTTACAATCTTTTGTATTTCTGTGGTGTCAGTTGCAATCTCTCCTCTTTTATTTCTGATTGTGTTTATTTGGGTCTTCTCTTTTTTTTTCTTTTTCTTTTTTTAAAATATTTTATTTATTTATCTTTAGAGGGGAAGGGAAGGAGAGAGGAAGGAAACAGCAATGTATGGTTGCTTCTCGTGCATCCCCTGGCCCCTGCCGGAAACTAGCCTGCAACCCAGGCATGTTCCCTGACTGGGAATCGAACTGTGATTGTCTGGTTCGCAGGCCCATGCTCTATCCACTGAGCTACACCAGCCAGGTCTCTTTTTCTTTTTTTTTTTTCTTGATGAGCCTGCTTAAAGGCTTGTCGATTTTGTTTGTCTTTTCAAAAAAACAGCTAGTGGATTCATTGAGCCTTAGAATTGTGCTTTTAGTGTCTATGTCATTTAATTCTGCTCTGATCTTGGTTATTTCCTTCCTTCTACATGCTCTGGGCTGTCTTTGTTGTTATTCCTCGAGTTTTTGTAGGCATAGGGTTAGATTGTTTGTTTGAAATGTTTCTATCTTTTTTAGGTAGGCCTGTGTCACTATTAACATCTGTCTCAAGACTACCTCAGCTGTCTGAGATATATTGTCCCATATATTTTGGGTTTTTATGAATTCATTTTCTTTTGTTTCCAGAAACTTTTTGATTTCTTCCCTAATTCCATTCTTGACCCATTCATTGTTTAATAACATGCTATTCAATCTCCATGATTTTGATTATTTTGTTTGTTTTTTTTTCTTTTGGGGTTGGTTTCTAGTTTAAGGCCCCTGTGGTCAGAGAAAATCCTTGGTATAATTTCAATTTTCTTGAATTTGTTGAGGCTTGTTTTGTGTCCTATAATGTGGTCTATTTTTGAAAATGTTCTGTGTACATTTGAAAAGAATGTGTATTTAGCTTCTTTGGGATGAAGGGCTCTAAATATATCAGTTAAATCCATTTCATCTTGGGCTTTGTTCAATGACACAATATCTTTGTTGATATTTTGTTTGGAAGATATGTCCATTTTTGACAATGGGGTGTTAAAATTCCCTACTATAATTGGGTTGCTGTCCATATTCTTCTTAAAGTCCTCTAAGGTTTTCTTTATATATTTGAGTGCTCCTATGTTGGGTTCATATATATTAACAATGTTTATGTCTTCTTGGTGCATTCTTCCCCTGAGTATTATGAAGTGACCTTCTGGGTCTCTCTTTATGGCCCTTTTTTTGAGGTCTATTTTGTCTGATATGAGTATTGCTACCCCGGCTTTTTATTCCTGTGAGTTTACTTGGAAATTTTATTTCCAGCCCTTCACTTTTAGTCTGTGTAGGTCTTTTGTCCTGAGGTTGGTCCTTTATAGGCAGCATATGTGTGGTTCATGCTTTCTTATCCATTCAGCTATTCTATGTCTTTTGATTGCATTTAATTCATTTATATTTAAGGGTATTATTGATAGGTACTTATTCATTGCCATTTTTGTACCTGTGTTCCTTTCTGTCTCTGTCTCTTTATTCCTTTCCTTAAAGCAGTCCCTTTAGTATGTCCTGCAGAGCTGCTTTTGTGGAAGTGCATTTTTTTATACTTCCTTTGTCTGGGAAGCTCTGTGTTTGGCCCTCTATCCTGATTGAGCGCCTTGCTGGATAAAGTAGCCTTGGTTGCAGGCCTCTGGTTCTCATTACTTGGAATATTTCTTGTCATTCTCTTCTTGCTTGGAGCATTTCCATTGAGAAATCAGCAGCTAACCTTATTGGATCTCCCTTGTATGTTACTTCCTGTTTTTCCCTTGTTGCCTTTAACATGCTCTCTTTGTCTTGGAATTTTGCCATTTTTATTATGATGTGACTTGAAGTGGGCCTTCTTGGGTTCCTCTTGTTTGGGACTCTGTGTTTTCTGGATTTGTGTGATTTTTTTCTATCATTAAATAAAAAAGTTTTCCATCATTACTTTTTCAAATAGGTTTTCTATTCCTTGCTCTTCTTCTTTTCCTTCTGGTATCCCTTTTATTTAGATATTATTATGTTTCATATTGTTTTGCATTTCTTCTAATTCCTCTTCATTCTTTCTGAGCCTCTTTTCTTTTTCTTTTTCTTGCTCTTTCTGGGTGCTTTTTTTTTCTACTTTGTCCTCCATCTTGCTGATTCAATCTTCTTGTTCATCTATCCTCTTTTTGATTCCTTCCACTGTGTTCTTCAGTTTAGAAATTGTATTCTTCGTTTTCTCTTGGCCCTTGCTGATAGTTTCTATTTTCTTTTCATGTTGATATAGTTTGTAGTGAGTTCATTGTAGTTCCCTTGTAGTTTCTGGTAGCTCATTGTGAGCTCTTTGAAATTCCTAATAACTATTGCTTTGAACTCAATATCTGATAGTTGAGTTGCCTCTATTTCATCTAACATTCTTTCTGAGGCTTTCTTTTTTCCTTTGAGTTTTGGATTGGTTCTTTGTCTTCCCATTGTTTTGGGGACTCTTCTTGTTAGCTTCAGCTTCTTAAATTGATTTGTCCTGGCTTCCATAACAATACACTTGTTATGGTGTGAACTTCTGTGGTAGAATTCCTGTGAGATTTAGTGGTGCGGTCTCCTTGATCTGCCAAGCTTACTGCTTGGGCTGTCCTTTATGTTGGCTCTGAGTTTGTCTTTGGGGTTTGATTGTTTTG
Source organism: Sturnira hondurensis (assembly GCF_014824575.4). Taxonomy (NCBI): domain Eukaryota; kingdom Metazoa; phylum Chordata; class Mammalia; order Chiroptera; family Phyllostomidae; genus Sturnira; species Sturnira hondurensis. The sequence goes on along the minus strand of NW_028088227.1, from coordinate 6,660,370 downwards.
GGGTCTTTCTTTTGTGGGTCCCTCCCACCACTTGGTTAACTGATGGTCACTTCATCCATGATCTCTTGTAATTTGTTGTGCTGGTGAGGGCAGGTTGTATTGAAGCTAGTTCTTTCATGTGTACAAGGTTTTAAGGATTCTCTTTTGCTCTTGTTCAGTTGCTTGTTCTGGGTAGTTTCTCCACTATTTAGTTGTATTTCCAGATAGGTCCGGGCTTGAGGTTTGTGTGGCTTTTACTCTATCCTTCACCTTCTTCTGTTGTTATCTGTGGGTGTTTTCTTTGTTATTGGGTTTCCTCTTCCACTGGGTATCCTGGTGTTCACTGCTTCCGCTTACTCTTTTTNTTTGTGGGTCCCTCCCACCACTTGGTTAACTGATGGTCACTTCATCCATGATCTCTTGTAATTTGTTGTGCTGGTGAGGGCAGGTTGTATTGAAGCTAGTTCTTTCATGTGTACAAGGTTTTAAGGATTCTCTTTTGCTCTTGTTCAGTTGCTTGTTCTGGGTAGTTTCTCCACTATTTAGTTGTATTTCCAGATAGGTCCAGGCTTGAGGTTTGTGTGGCTTTTACTCTATCCTTCACCTTCTTCTGTTGTTATCTGTGGGTATTTCCATTTTTATTGGGTTTCCTCTTCCACTGGGTATCCTGGTGTTCACTGCTTCCATTTACTCTTTTTTTGTGATCAGTTGGAGGGGAAGACAAAATGGTTTATGACAGCAGGAGAGTATTCTATGATATTTACAGTAGCTGCTGGTAGAGAAGAGATAGGAGATCCTTTGGCTATGTATAGTGTTAACTGTGATCTTCAACCCAACTAGCCGCTTTTAAGAAAAGATGGAAAGAAGATAACACTCTTGTTGGGGAGGGAAAGATTGTGAGTTGGATCTAGAAAGCAGTGAGGTTGTGGGAGATCAGATTCTGAGGTAAGGTGAGAGTAAAGGATAGTACATAAGTGTAGCGTGGGAGAGAATAGAGTTAACCCCTATAGTAGTAGAGTTAAGGAAACTATGAAGTTGGCTAAGATCCGGGAGGAGTGTTGTGAAGTATTTACAATTGTATGAAACAGCTATTATTGACAATAATATCAGAGTAACAATCATATTACACAATCTATGTGATCTGGATAACATGAATGGGGGTACAGAACTTTGAGTAGTGTGCTGAAGGAATACAAGTGACATGAAAGATAATAAATTATCAATACACTGTGGAAGAGAGAACAGGGGAAACCTGTCAAATGATGCAATGTAAACAGCCAAGCAAAGAAGACAATATGGAAAGAAGAGGAATATAAAAGTACTATTAAAATAAAAGATGTAAGAATAGTGATAAAAGAATAATACAAATATGCCGTAACTTATAGTTTCTCTGTAATAGCAAAGTGAAATTCCTCTCATTGTCTCAACTGTTGGGATGCTCCCTCTTTGGGTCCAACTCTGGTCCTTTCACAGTTCTAGGATTTTTCCTCACTTGTGGGTATTTAAAAAAAAAAGGCAGGAGAAGGGAGGAAGAAGAGATAAAATTGGAAAAAAAGGAAGGATGAATAAAACAAGAAATAAGGAAAGAGCGGACAAAGGTATTAAAAGATAAAACAATAATAAAAATTAAAAAATACAAGATTACTTAAAAAACAAACAAACAGACAAAACACCTCTTGTTTGTTTCAAACTAGCCAAACCGGTGTTTCTGGTCTGGCTGGCTGCAGGCAGGCTGCAGCAGACTGAGGGGTGATTGATGTGGCCTTTCCCCCTTTCTGATGTGTGCTCAGCCAGTCTTGTAAGCACTCTCCCAAGAGTTAGTCTGGCGCCTCTCCACCTCACCTTAGGTGGGGAATCCAGGTCTTCTTCAGAGTGCTCTTTCCCAGGGTGTTATCACTGTGGGGTGGGGTGCAGGGGTGCGTGTGCGCCTGGCCAGGCTGCCTGGGTGCCCCCAAGCTTGGGCACAAACCCTTCCCAGTGCTATGGGGGGAATGCAGGGACTTCCACTCAACCTCACGATTGCTGCCTGACTGTGTGGGGAGTAAGCTAAGGGGCTGTTGCAGGAGAAGCCCCCAAACAGTTTTACTTTTTGAGAAATTCCTCCTACTCAAGCCTGCTGCTCAGTACATCCCAATTCTCCAGCTAGACCGGTGTCTATTAGGGTCAGTGCACATCACTGTGGGGCTCACAACTCTCCCAAGCCAGGGACCACAGACTCTGGGTGTGATCACGGCCCTTCTGTGTTTGCCTCTTTGTCCTTATTCCCCAGCAACTTTAAGCAACCAGGTCTCTCCAGGTGCTGCTCAAACCCTGCTTGGCCAGGGAGGGAGGGAGCAGTTGACCCGGCTCTCTCCCAGGGACTCTGTGGCAGGCCTGTGGCTCTCAAAGAGTCTGTGGTAGACCCAATGCCAGTGCTAGGCACCGGGCCTGGGGCTACAGCTGCAGTCCAGCACTGGTCCCTGGAACCTTATTTTCCTGATGCAGTCCCCGTACCTTCTGGTTTATCAGTGTCCGCTACAATTTTTGGTCTCTTATTTTCATATACACTGGGGTACTGTTGGCTGTTTGCAGTGTTCCTCCATAGATCAGCCAGGTTTTTCTCCCGTGTGTATGGGGAAGTGGAATCTGCTCCTTCCTATTCCATGGTCATCTTTCAAGTCCTGTATAATAGCAGGCAATTTAAAAATCCTATTTATAGTGTGCCATATATAATAAAAATTAAACATTAAAAATGTCAAACTGATTAAAGCACATTGTCTTTGAATATTTAAATAAAATATAATACAATTGAATTTTGGTTTAAAAGTGTTATTTTAAATTATATAGCAATTTAATGTTAAATCACCATGTTACAAAGTACAGTCTGCTAATTTGGTAAGACACGCAGCCATTCTTATATTTTCTTTCTGTTGGAGAATACTATAAAAATTTTATTTGAATAGATACATTGTAATAAAATATATAGTAATAACTGTTTAAAATTATTCATATGTTCATGAAATAAGCAATTCCAAATATCATTAATTATTTCATCTTAGGTGTGCCTCTTCTTTAATTTGTAGAAACTCAAAACTATGCTTTGTACCTTCACTTTGAAGATTTGTAATTTGTTTGACTGAGATAGATAATTCAAGAACATATCATTTAAAACGATTTTCCTGATGCATAAGGGATTAGCTTATGCAATCAATAAAAGCTTAAATATTGCTATCACACATATTTAGTTTTGATCACATGTGTAATTTGGATCTATGTATTATATATGTGTGTGTATCTTATTTGGACAATTGAAAATTATAGTACTACTATCTTAGGGTTGCTATGATAATTAAATGAAATAAATTACATAATTTATTACATAAATTAGCCCACATTACATAAATTATGTAGCATAATGCCTGGAGAGTGTAACTATACATCACATGTTAAGTAAAATTAGTATTAGTATTATAACTATATCACATATGATAAATATTTTGGATCGTACCAATATATGCCATAGTTATTACCTAATAAAAATAACATACAATAGTCCTCATCATTAGACTTTGTGCAAAAAAGTAGAAGTTTTCACTGCATGATGAGTACAACTCACAAGCAGGGGGGAGCATGATCTTATTCTGTACCGTACACCGTGTGATCTTTAATGAAACTTCCTGGCATTTGAGAATCTATGTTCCATTTTCTAAAAACAGATTACTCCTGACATATATAACATAGAATGCCGTTTTATATTAAATACACTTTTAGAAATGATGGTACAAAAGGAGTAAGATGCTCTTTGAATGAAATATGAGTTTGAATTTCCCCATTTTCTTGAGAACTAAAAAAGATAACAAATAAAATGATTAAGTAATTCTTATACTGAAATGTGTAGTAGGTGATGAATAAGTGATTTAGTTTTTGCCTCTTTGTATAAGTATTGCATTATCCATTTTTAGATTTTACTCTCTGAAAACATATAAGCCCTTTCTTCTAGGCCATAGGACTTATCCTAATGCATAGCATATAGTAAGTGAATGGCTAACATTGTTTTGAAAGTGAGGATATTAATAAATCTTCTCATTTAATTATGTGGGAGCTAAGAAGAGGGATCTAATGAAATTAAATCATTTTAGGTAGGGATGTTTGTATGGGTGGGCTGACACGTCCCCTAAGCAGATTTTGGTTTCAGTAGTCCATTTCTGTATTGCATTGGAATTGTGTTCATAAGTAGATTTCTCATGAAACAGAATCTCTGCATTGGCTTGATTACTTTAAAAAGTTGATACATTAATTATGTGAGCTATGACTGCTTCCTAACCATATATTACTCAAGTGTTCTCTCTCTATTATTCTCTTATTTGAGTTTTCTTCTTTATTTTTCAGATCTGTTCTTCTCATTTGAGATAATCTCTAGAAAGACCTACCCTGAGTATCAGCTAATCACTTGAGTCACAGATACAAACTTTCTCTCTGGTTCCATTCTCATTTTGAATATAGTTGGAAAAAATATAATTATTATGTAACCTAGCTTACCCCTGGTGAATATATAAAATCTTGAGGAAAAATCATATCAAAAAGAGTGTTAATTTACATTACTTTTTATTCTGGGCACTTATTTTCCAGACAGATCTCGTGAGAAGAGTGGTTTGTCCAGAATAAGAATTTATGAATTGGGTCTAAAACTACTTATTCTAACACAAAAAGAGAGTAAATTAAGAGAGGAACATGTGTTACCTAGTAATCATAGACATTATTAGGTCCTTCCAGTCACTGGCACTGTGGTGTTGCCAGGATGGAACCCCTGGGAAGCACCTGGGAATGTGGTGCGTGCAGTCAAGTGAGAGCCTACCTACTTTATGAGAAAACTCACAAATTTCACAAACTAAATTATATTGATCAAGAAACACATAAGATGTCCAGGTAAACAGTCATCAATAGTAATATTTTAAACCATCACTGCCTTGTTTTCTGTTTTACTTTAATATTCTCTCTATATAGATGTTATTAAAAGTCATCATTATAACCAGCGATTATGAAACAGCCCTACATAATTACCAATTGGAACTTCCCAGTCTTCCACAAAAAAGACATATTTATTTTAATGCTTAGTATTATTGGTATTCTTTCCTAAACATTACTAGTATTTCTAAATATTTCCTAAAAAATAAATAACATATAAAATTTATTCCTTTTTTTCTTCACAAAACACTTATAATTTAGAGTTATGTGTTTTGGTTTTAAGACAAACTAATCTGTTATAATAAAATTAAATAACTTCTTCACATAATATTTCTATAAATAAAATGCATTTCAGGGCAGATTCCATATATAAATATTTTTACTATTGCCATATTCTTGGGAGTTAATTTGTTTAAACACTGGGGCTATCATTATCTGAAACAGTACTAAGAAGGGTGTCTTCAATATATGTAGGTGAGACAACAATCCATTTAAACTCAAGACACAAATTTTGTTACGTAAAAATAGAATAATGGATGACTAGGAATATGATGTAGAATTTAACACCTGTATATTTCTGAGTTTCAGTTATAATGTGGTGACATTTTTCTTTTTTCCTTGTTGTTTTCCATTAGCCTACATTATACTTAAGGCACAGCATGCAATTCAGCTAGAAAATTATGAAATCATTGTAAACACAGGATTGCTGTTCTAAAAAAATTGTGAAAATGTGAAAATTGGAGTTATTTCACTGTTGTTGTCAACAGGACAGAAGATGGCTCTTTCTATTTTAGAAATACATAATCAGGTGTTGCCATTCATCTTTAGTATTCCTGTTGACTCAGAAGCAAGCTATTGTATTTTTTATAGGATTCAAAGTTTGTTTTGATCTCACTGTTTCAACCAACAATTTAGAGGTCAAATACATGATTTGAATTATTTTATTGCTGACTTATATAGTAAGTATCTCATTTCTACTTACCAGATAACAATTTAATTTACGTTCTTTTTTTTATTTAACAACTGTTCACATTAAACCAGTAAAACAACAACAGGAATCACTTAAGTAGTCATTAACTAAAAATAGTTGTGTTTTGTGAATGATAGCAATCTCTAAATGTGATTTATAGAGGCCATTTTAGATATTTACATCATTTAAATGTAGTGCTAGTAATAATTTTTCAGTGTGTAAATAAAATGTAGTAGACGATTATCTCATTCTTATCATAAACAAACAAAACACCGAAAACATTTTGAGTATTTTTATGTGCTGTAGCAATTATTTTATTTGTTATACCCTTGGTTATAACAATTACGGAATTGTGTTAATCTATCATTTAGTTACTGTCAGTAAACCACAGATAGTCATCATTCATGCCTCTGGGTAGGATCTTCCCCTTTCCCTCAGAATGTGTGATGAGACAGTGCTTTGCTTTACTGGATGCGACAGATTGCACAATGTGCCAGGACTGGGCATAAACCTAAGGAAGGCTAGCAGCTCCTCTGATTCTCCATGTACAAAGGTTAGCTGTTCTGCTGGAGATTTCGAGTGGAAAGACTAGACAGAGAGACCATATTGAGACAAGGATGCTTCAAAACTAATTGGAGAGAGAAACCCTGTTGTCTTAGTGTCCCAGGTAAACCACCATTGTGGCAACTTGCTGGCTAAGTGTAGCTGCTTGCATAACCACTACCCAAGCATGCAAAAAAAACTACCAGCTGAGCACAGCACTACACACTGAAGATTCAGAGAAATAGATCCTTGTTTTGTTAATCCAATCATTCTGAGGCTGATTTGTTACAGAGAAAACATTAACTGAAATAGAAATTGCTAACAAAATGAAGTGTTGTTGCAACGAACGTGTGCCCTTAAGTTTGGGATCAGGCCATCAGCAAGTGTGAACTGTTGGTGAAGGTTGGAAAGCAGTGACAAATGCTATGAGAGAAGCTGGGAAAATTATTCGAATGTTGGAAATCAGTGATTAATATTATCCTTTTCAATAACATGGACAACAAAATATTTCATAATCTTATGGACCTGGCTAATTAGATTTCCAGGCAGATTGTAAAAATGCCAAATGCTTTCTTTTAGCAGCCTGTGGTTAGATATAGAAGGAAAGAAAGGAGATTAAAAAGCAAATGTTGAGTTTTCAAACAGAGTAAAAACAAAAGTAGAAAGCAGACAGGATTCTTTCTGTTGCGAAATAAAACTCATTGCTCACTTACAGTGTTTCCCAGAAAAAAAATTCTCAAAGAAAATGGCCTCAGGACTAAGATCAAAGTGAGGACACTGTCAGTAAAATATGGTCTCATGGTCAAGGTATAAAACTCTGTTGTTATGACCTCAGAAATGCATCAGTGATGGTTTATAAATCCTCTCCATGAAATAAAACAGATCAAAGTATCTTCCAAGTATCTTAAGAATATGGCCAGTAACCTACTACCAACACTACCGTGTAATTGGACTTCAGGAACCCCAGTTGTTGGCTCACAGCACCCTGACAGACTACAGTAGAGGGGCCTGTTCCTGGGTCTGTGTGAAAATGTTCTTTTGCTCATAAAGGAGTCAATTGCAATTAAGTACATAGGAAGTCCACAGGGTTTTAAAGAAAATTGTACCATCTTTCCTAAAAAGGATTGATCCATTGCAGAATTAAAAGAATCCAGTCGACTTGAAAACATCTCGGCATATCATATTCAAACTGCTGAAAACCAAATACAAAGAGAATCTTGGAAGAGGAAGTGGGGGGCGGAGCAAGTGAAGGAGGACAGACCTTACTTACCTACAGAAGGAAAATACAAATTAGAGCCAACCTCTTGGCAGAAGCCAAGCAAATTGTATGAGTAAGGTGAAATATGAAAGAACAAAATATAAGAAAATTACCCTTCAAAGTGATGTGGGAAAAAAACTTTCTCAGAAAAATAATCATAGACAATTTAACAGCATACCTTCTCCTCAATACATGTTTTTAAAAAGGCTTTTCACATTAAGCAAAACCACATAGATTAGAACTCAAATTCAATTTAAGAAAAATGAAGGTATAATAAACTCTATTATTTTTCTTATTCTTATTTGATATAATAGACAAATATTTGTTCCTACTAAATATAGGGACAGTGTATTATATGGATAAGTGCAATGAAATGTCACAGATTTTACAAAGTTCAGGGGGGGAAATGGGGAAAACTGTTATACGGTACCCGAACTATCCTGGAAGTAGTATGTTCAGTGTTACTTGAATGTACACATAGACTAGTTGCACATGTATATTGCTAGCACCAAGGGAACTACAAAAAGGTTTTTAAGGACTTATAAATGACATGCAGAATTAAAACCAGGAAGAGCAGAATAAGAGGGAAAGGAAAAATGAAGAAGCAATGCAGAAGTACACTGAACAGAAGCTGTTACAGAGTCAATTTTAATTTAATTATATGAATAATCTCTTGAAATGGGAATGGTCTAAATACACTGATTATAGACAGAAATTGTCATAGTATATGTAAAAAACAAGTAACATTCAACTACACACTATCTACCAAAACAAACAAAATAAACAAGTTCTTTACACGAAGACACATTCCATTTTGAGCAAAGCTTGATGTTTATTCCTCTGACTCTAGAGTATTTTTTTAAAGATATTTTAAATTTTATTTATCTTTAGAGAGGAAGGGAAGGAGAGAAGGAGAGAAATATCAATGTATGGTTGCCTCTCATGCGTCCCCTGCTGGGAACTGGCCTGCAACCCAGGCAGGGCCCATGCTCAATCCACTGAGCATGGGCTGATTCTAGGGTATTTTCATAATTTTATGTAACTATAGTTATTACTGTTTTCTCACTTTTACAACAGAGAACTATGCAGTGGCTCACTCATGAAATTCAGGTGTGTGATGGCCCTCGAGCTGTAGACCAATAAGTTATATGCGTTTAAAATCCTCATTCTCATGGTGTGACTTCACAAAACTGTCTGTACACAGCTCTTATCACAGGTCTGGGTGTCCAGCATAAGTTAATCAAATAATTAATTTCTCCAGAACATTTGACTCAATTCTGCTTACTCTGGCCATGAAGTTTAACTATTTGGTTTTTAAAGGTTTTTTTTCAATTTTTTTTCCTTATAAAGAATACTGTAATGAGCATCTTTGTATCTAAATATTTGAATATAACAACGATTTATTTCATTTGTTCTCCAAACCTTATTTTTTTTCTTTTCAAATTCTGCATCATTGTCATGCATTCCTCCAATTCTGTAGACACAGTTTTGTGTAGACACATATTTAAAATCTCTACTTCGATTTCTTTTTCTGGGAAGTCCAACATCTATCAGAGATAGTTTCTATTAACTTTGTTTTTCCCTCATATATGCATAGAGTTCTCTGTATATCTCAAACTTCTTGCCAAAACTGTTTGTTTGGGGGAATGTAATGTGTAGCTCTGGAAATCAGATTTCCCCCATTTAGGCTTTGTTGCTGCGGCTGCTATTTGTTTGGTTTTTTGTTTTGTTTTTTTTTACTTTCCTGGACTGAATCTGTACAGCCTGAAGTGTGCAGACACTGAATTCCATGTTCAGTTAACTTACTGCTCAGAGAATTGGTCAGAGTTTTCTTTAAATACCTTAAACAATACGTCTTCAGCCTTTGCCAANTTGGGGAATGTAATGTGTAGCTCTGGAAATCAGATTTCCCCCATTTAGGCTTTGTTGCTGCTGCTATTTGTTTGGTTTTTTGTTTTGTTTTGTTTTTTACTTTCCTGGACTGAATCTGTACAGCCTGAAGTGTGCAGACACTGAATTCCATGTTCAGTTAACTTACTGCTCAGAGAATTGGTCAGAGTTTTCTTTAAATACCTTAAACAATACATCTTCGGCCTTTGCCAAAGGCCTGCAGTGCTCAGGCAGTTTACAAATCAGCTTGAAACCTTCACTTCCTCCTTGTTCAGAACCTCACGTCAGCCAGTGGTTAGAGGCTGGTGCTCTCAGGTCTTTCTTGAGCAGGTGCACACTTCTGATATATGTTCAGCTTTCTGAATTCCCAGAAATATGTTGGAGATTTTCAAAATTGCCTAACCTCATCTCCATCTCATTCTTCAGGCGTTTTCTGCCAGGTTCTTGTTTTAACTAACTGGTTCTTGGTCTCAGGCAGCAATGATGAAAATCAATTGCCACTGATTATGCTGGAGAAGTATCTAAAGATATGGCTTCTCTAATGGAGCTGAATTCTAGGTAAATCAAATGATAAAAATATCTGGGGCATATGTTTTTTTTCCAGAGAATTTAGAGATAAGATTCAAATAGCGATAATACTTTGGGGGTTCAATTTTTTAAAGCTCCCATCCCAGTCTGCCTCCTTCAGCATTTGCAAGGCTCTGTGGTTTTGAGGCTACCACAGATTTATAGATATGGGGATGGGAGTGGATCTATTTGCATGTCACAAATTCTGATCCTCCAAATTCGGCATTTTTCTAAAGTAAACAATCCTCAGATTGTTGAAAGCCTTTGGTTAATTTTTAGAGCCCTGAAGTACTGATTTGTACACTTTCGCCGGTGTGTCCGTTCTTTCTCTAGAGGAGTAGATGTGTGGTACCCTCACTCTGCTACTCCAACTGCCAGGACTACTTTCAGTAGTTTTTCTAGAAAGGCTCTTCCTCGGTATAATACGTATCTCTATTAGGTATAGTTTGCTTACATTACTTCCAAAAAGGCTGTAACAATATCACTGCCAGAAAGAGGATTGCTGTGGTGGGAAATCAAGCCCTTCCATGGGATCAGGAGGACAGCATTCCAGGGACCCATGCATGGGAGATAGTGATGTGACGAGGTGTTTGGGGAGGAAATAGAAACTAGCCAGTGGGTTTCTAATTTCTCCCTTATTCCGCCATGGAAAAAGTTTGACCTTGTCCTCAGCAAGGATAAAACAAAGCACAGTGTCCAGAGTTTCTGGTTCATATTAAAGCTCAGTTCTTTGGAGCCCACGCCTTCTGCTGAGGGCCCTGCTAGCTGCTACACCCACATGACTGCATGCTCCCTGGTGAGAGTGTGGGTCACCAAGCATCAGGGAGAGAGATGGAGAAAGACAGAAAGAGACAGACAGGAAGAGACAGAGAGCAGGGAGACAGAGAGAGAGACAGAGAATCTTTGTTTTCCTGGGATTTTATTAGCTTGGGTTTGGAGTGGACCAGGTACTTTTTCAAAATAACCAATCACCTTTCCAACTGTTTGTGGGCTTTTGATAGGCCCACACTCTAGTAAGACTGGCAGACCTCTGCAGTCAAGCACCTCCCACTGTGCCTTCAACAAACAGGGCAAGTGGTGCCCCAGGGAGATTTTCTGTGCTCTGAGGGTTGAGTCTCCTCAGGCAGTCCCATGCAGTGTATAAATGACTCTGTAAATGCTATAGATTCCTGACTAAGCAAACACAATTATGCCCCCCAGTTTATTGAGCTCAATGTCCAATTGCCTTTGCTCTCTTTCTTTTCTTTTTTAAGTATATTTTATGTATTTATTTTTTAATATATTTGATTGATTATGCCATTACAGTTGTCTCATTTCCCCCTTCATTCCCCTCTACTTGGCAAACCCCTTCCCCCAACATTCCCCCCCTTTAAGTTCATGTCCATGTGTCATAAGTTCTTTAGCTTCCACATTTCCCACACCACTCTTGCCCTCCCCCTGTTTTCTCCCCACCATCTATGCTACTTATTCTCTGTACCTTCTCCCCGCTTCTCCTCCTCCCACTCCCCTGTTGCTAACCCTCCATGTGTTCTTCAATTCTATGGTTCCACTCCTGATCTAGCTGTCCTCTTAGTTTGCTTTTGTTTTAGGTGTGGTTGATAACAACTGTGAGTTTGCTGTCCTTTCACTGTTCATATTTTTCATCTTCTTTTTCTTAGATAAGTCCCTTTAACATTTCATATAATAAGGGTTTGGTGATGATAAACTTCTTGAATTTGACCTTATCTGAGAAGCCCTTTATCTGCCCTTCCATTCTACACGAAAGCTTTGCTGGTTAAAGCAATCTTGGCTGTAGGTCTTTGGATTTCATGACTTGGAATACTTCTTTCCAGCCCCTTCTTGCCTGTAAGGTCTCTTTTGAGAAATCAGCTGACAGTCTGATGGGAACTCCTTTGTAGGTGACTGTCCTCTTATCTCTTGCTGCTTCTAGGATTCTCTCCTTCATTTTAATCTTGGCTAATGTAATTACGATGTGCCTTGGTGTGCTCCTTTTTGGGTCTACCTTCTTTGGGACTCTCTGAGTTTCCTGGACTTCTTAGAAATCTATTTTCTTTGCCAGATTGGGGAAGTTCTCCTTTATTATTTGTTCAAATAAGTTTTCCACTCATTGCTCTTTCTCTTCCCCTTCTGGTATCCCTATAATTCAGATGTTGGAACATTTAAAGATGTCCTGGACATTCCTAAACCTCTCCTCATTTTTTAAAATTCTTGTTTCTTCATTCTTTGGTTGTTTCTTTCTTCCTTCTAGTCCACTCCCTTGATTTGAGTCCCAGTTTTCTTTCCATCACTACTGGTTCCCTGTGCATTTTCCTTCATTTCACTTAGTGTAACCTTCATTTTTTTTCATCTAATTTGTGAGTAAAATCAACCAGCTCTGTAAGCATCCTGATCATCAGTATTTTGAACTGTGCATCTGATAGGTTGGCTATTTCTTGGTCACTTCAAAGTGCTGTCTCTGGGGCTTTGATTTGTTCTTCCATTTGAGCCATAGTTTTTTGGTCTGGTCGTGCCTGTTATGTATGAGGGGTGGAGCCTTAGGTGTTCACCAGGGTGGGGCAACCCAGTGGCTGGGTTGTGACTCTGTATGTGGGGGCGGGGTCAGAGAGGGAACAATGGTGCTTGCTCAGCTCTCTCTTGGGTTTCAGTGCTTTCTGCCACTTCCCACAAGCAAATTGGGCCCTTCTGGTGCTGGTTCCTCAGGTAGGTGGGTTTATGTATATTCTAGGACCCTGTGGGTCTCTCCAACGAACTCTCCTGTGAGGCTGGGAGTCTCTCCCAGCACCTCAACCCCTGCAAGTTTTTTCAATTGGTGCTTTTAGGCTTTATTTTCTGTCACTGGGGCTCTGGGTTGCATGGTTTGTCTCACTGCCTTTTTTTGCCTGGTTAATCTACGCGCGAATGTGTGTTCGAGGTCAGCCAACTGCCTTGCGCACCTCACTGGGTCTGCTTGTTTCCTGACTAACCAAACATGATTATGCCCCCCAGTTTATTGAGCTCAATGTCCAATTGCCTTTGCTCTCTTTCTGATTAATAACTAGGTAACTGCCTATGGTAACACTGTCTGCCTTACGCTAGACATGTTGAAATAATATTTTAAAAATTTTGCCAATATGACAGACCATAAATGCAACTAATTATTATTTGTTTTCACACTTTTTAAACTGATACACACATGCATACACATACAGCTTGCTTAGTTAACATATTCATTCAGATTACTCATGTCAATGAGTTTTAAGAACATTATCAGAAAAACTTGGCCAGACAGAATGTATGCTATACCTCCAAGAATGCTGTGAAACCCAGAAGAACCCATTCTTTCAAGCCCATCTTTGTGAGTCATGAAAAATCAGCCTGACCAAATAATTTAGTCCCATGTAATTTTGTGGTGTTTATGCACATCCATACTTAAAGGGATCTTTTGGGTGACCTTTTGCATGTTTCTGTCCTATATTCTTTTAAGTTATCCATTAGTTTTAATGGTTTTTATGAGAAAATATATACTTGACAAGATCTAATAAGAGAATTTATAACAAGGATGTGGGGGGGAATTTGGATAGAGGTAGGCTGTTGGATAAATTTTAAAAAATAATAAGTATGGCAATAAAAATTGTAATAACTTGTTTTCAAAATATAGTACAATTTTCAGTTAATTTAAGCTACCTAATGTTTTCTGGAAACCACACATTTAATTTTTTCCATACATCTACTTATAAATGGATACATAGCATTTTCAATTATATTTCTGTACCTATTATTAATGTCTTACATGTACTTTTAAGATAACCTATTAGCTTCTGTATATTAGTTGTTTCAATTGTAAAATTAGAACTGAATAGCTTGACTCATGATTTATTATATGAATAAATAAAAATGATTAGACATTTTGGAAATATTGGTTATATAAAAATTAAAGTTTCTGCTCCAATGGGCTCTTTATAATCACTAACCAATATGTAATTTGGGTTGGGAAAAATACTAACTTTTAAGATGTACATAGCTATAACTCCTGGGTATGACTTTGAGTTCACTTTTTCAAAAGATGCAGCTTTTATCTCTCAAGTTTTTTGAAGCATAATTTTTTGAGTCTATGGTTTTCTTTTTGTTATTTTTACCCTTTGAAGAGGTTTGGTAGCAATAAACAAAGTAACTTGCTTTTGTCAACATATTGGAATTAGTCACATACTTTTAAAGCTGAATGTCAATGAGTCATTTCATGTTCTTAATTAAAAAGGTTTCAGAATGGCACTGAGATATAGAACAAATAGACAAATTAAGTCCATTTTGTATGACAGTTAATTTACCACTTTCATTGCATAAAATAATTTTAAATGGTGAAATTAAGCAATAAGGATAATGCTGCAATATAGAGAAATAAATTTACTCATTTTTATGACAAAAATATCCCTCACGATTCTCCTTTTACTTTTTATCTTTTTAATCTAATATCCTTTGGAAGCATTCTATATAAAAAATATTGTGTTCATTTTGAGCAAAAAGTTGTTACACTTTGTCATGGAATTTAATTTGTTGGGGGGTTTTTTTGGTACATTAATTTTTTATTTTTTATTTTATTTTATTTTATTTTTTAAAAAGATTTTATTTATTTATCTTTAGAGTGGAAGGAGAGAGGGAGAGCAACATCAATGTATGGTTGCCTTTCGTGAGTCCCCTGCTGGGAATTGGCCTTCAGGGAACTGGCCTGCAACCCAGGCATGTGCCCTGACTGGGAATCGAACCGTGATCCTCTGGTTCGCAGTCCTGTGCTCAATCCGCTGAGCTACACCAGCCAGGACTGGTACATTAATTTTTTAGAGATTGTTATTTAAAACATAATAAAGTACTAATATTTTTTTTAATTCTGGAAAAATTAATCTGAATTATTTTCTTCTTATCTTTTATCTTCTGTTTTTATACCTAGCTACTCCATGTTTCCAACTCTCATTGTACTGGATGTGTGTCACTAACTGAATGTATGTCAGCAACTCGTTTAGTTATGACCACTCATTGTTTATTCAGTATAACCAATCAAGTATTTCATATAAATTCTAACTCATTCACCAATACAGTTTAGTTTTCTTCTGAATTTTTTTTTTTTGTTACCAAGAAGCTGGGGTATTACTTCTAAAGTTGAGGATAATATTCTGTTCATTCTAAGGTTTTCCTCAAAATTTCAAAAAGCAGATTCATTTTATTTTTCTTTGATATGTTAGTTGTCGATTTGCTAAAAACTAAGGTATAATTATAAAACCAGTATTTTCCACTGCATTTTTCCACCTGTATAACAAATTTCTCTTGTAATCATCGTATGACAAAGATAAGAGACACACACATTGGCAAGGCCATTTGCCTTAGTGTTGGGTGTGCTGGTAGGGGGAGTGTGGCTGCCAGAAACACCTGAATGGATATGGGTATGATATTTTTTACCTTTTCTTACGGCATTGTTCCGCTGTGATGTTTCTATGGTGGGAGTGCTAATTCATCTGGGTGTGTTGTAAAATGTTATAAACATGAGTTTGGAGGTGGGTATGTGTTTCTCACATGTGTAAGTTTGTGTTTGTAAACGCACTTATTCCGTTGATACATGCCTGTTCTCCCTAATAAAATAGGTTTAAAGTTCAGTTTCTTTTGCCTTGGAAACATTTCTCATATCTTTTTTCTTGTTATAACTACTCTAGCTAGTTTTCAGTTCCAGCTTTCATCATTTCTCACCTGACTCATTATTACAGAAGCCCCCTGAAGAAGGACTGTTTATTGCTCTGTGAGCGTGTTTCACTCCTGCCTTCGTAGATAGTACCCTTGACACAGATAAAACTCAGAGAGGCTCTGCCCACATCCCAGTCTCCTCAACAGCTTGAAATGGAAAGTGTCACGAAAATCTTTAGCAACAATATCTCACAACAGTTGGAAAAGTCATCATGGCAGGTTCCAACAGAATAGTCTTCGATCATATAAATCTCAGAATACTAATTCAGAGAGTGAATGACACCACCTGCTTTACTAGCATGTCCTGCAGTCTGTTTAGGCTAGATTCCTAATGTAGCTACTCAACTGAAGATGTCCTGGCAGGAAATCTGACCTATGTTTCTATGATGTCATGAAACTCATGTTGTATTTCCTTTTCTGTGTATTGCAAACAGTCTCAGCATTTTTTTGTCATGATATTTCACCCACATTTTACTACATATTTTCAATAAAAGAATTGTGAAGGTATATGGTGAAACACAATTATTCAACTGAGATTTGCTGTGTAATTAGTATACCAGTTCTTTTGTTCTATCTCTGTCCTTACAGCATTTCAAAACATATTTCTCATGAGTCTCCTCTTACTTGTCATTTTAGAAAAACTAAATTTTTTTCCTTCATCTCTACTTCCATCATTACTTCTATAGTTCAGCTATTCATTATTTTAATAGGTACTTTCTTAGAGGAATTATGAACTATTCCATATTTTTACAACAAATCCTTAACATTTCTGCTATGTTGGTTTTTCCAAAATCAGATTTGGTTATATATTTTTCATCTTAAAAGTATGCAATTCTCTCCTACCTATACTGGCATATATGGCTCAGAATATAGTTAATAAATAAATATTTAGTTGCCAATTATTGCCCAAATATTGAACAATAAGACAACCTGGAGTCTTCCTATTAAGGAACTTACATTCTGGAGGGCAATGGAACAAACTGTGCAAACTCAGAAAAGTAAATATACACATGAAAATTTGTTTAACATAAGTAGGGTAATTTGAGTTTGGGTAAGAATGGTCCTTAAGACAAGGTAGTCATGACTGGATGGAACTGTATAAAAAGATCCCCGATCCAGTAGGGTGGAGCCACCACTTCATGAGCAAAGAGAACTGTAACAGCAGCCACCTCGGCTTTTAAACATGTTTCCTGAGGTCCTGAATGGAGGCTAGTGTGACTGAAAGTTAGTGACCTAGTAACAGCATGTTGTAGAACAAGTTCAGAATGTTGGAATTCTGATCATATAGAACTTTATAGACCAAAGTTATAGTTTAAATTTCAATTTCAAATGCAATGAGGAAGAACTGGAGAGTTTTAAATAGATAAGTGATGTGAGCTCATTTGATTTAAGGAAATCATTTGCTGCCCTAAGGAGAACAATTGGAAAGGATTGAGTGTGACAGTAATAAGACCAGTTAGATGGCCACTGCAGTAGCTCAGGTCTAAAATGCTGATTTCTTGGACAAGGACACCACTGAGGAAATAGAGCAAAGTAAACAGATTTAGAACATACGTTGTAGTTAGATCTCAGACAATGTAATAGAGAAGGAAGAAAAGAAAAATTAAGAATGACTCTGAAGTATGTGTTATGAGTATCTGGATGAATAGTAGAATGGATTACTGCACTGGGGATGAATGAATTGCAATTAATTAGGAGAAAGAGGAATCAAAATTTCTGATTTGAAAATGTTTTGTTTGCCGTGTTTCTTAGATACCCAATTAAAGGGCCAAGTAGCCAATATATGAGGTCTGTCTAGAAAATGTTGAGCCAAAGCTAATACAATGAGAATGGTTTGTGCAACATTGATGTAACCTGTCAGCCAAGGAGAGTGGACTGGAATGCATGTGTGAACAATGATTACTTCACTTTACTAGTAATTGGGGGGTGGTAGACAATGTTCAGTGACATGTGTACCATGTGGTCATCACATTCAAAATTACTGAGTAAGTAGAGCAACAATGAATCTGCATCAAATTTTGTGTTAAGCTCGAACATTCCTTTGTGGAAAATATTTGGATGATCCAGAAGGTCACAGATATGGGCAACTGGTGATTGGCAGCTTCATCATAACAATATGTCCTCTCATGCATTATGTCTGCAGAGTTTTTTTGGCAAAACAGCAAATCACCCAGGTGACTCAGCCCTCCTACAGTCCAGATTTGGTTCCCTGTGACTTCTGGCTTTTCCCAAAACTAAAATCACCTTTGAAAAGGAAGACATTTCAGACTGTTGATGAGATTCAGGAAAATATAGTGGGGCAGCTGATGGTGATTGGGAGAACTGTGTGAGGTCCCAAGGTGCCTACATTGAAAGGAACTCAGATGTCATTGTCCTATGAGCAATGTTTCTTGTAT
The DNA here is from genome assembly GCF_014824575.4 of Sturnira hondurensis. NCBI lineage: Eukaryota > Metazoa > Chordata > Mammalia > Chiroptera > Phyllostomidae > Sturnira > Sturnira hondurensis. Next base: position 6,642,117 of record NW_028088227.1, on the reverse strand, counting down.
TTTATATCTTCTTCAACAAATGTCTCTATTTTCATATGACATATCTGGGTACCTTCTGGAGAGACCACACAGTTCTGGCACTAAGAAAGACAATACATTGATATTATTTTTTAAATTATCAACAAAAATAATATTTGATACCTTATTTCCCCTCCTGATACTTCAGAATGGTCATCACTATATGATATTACATATTATCTTCAGTTTTCTGTCTGTCCTCCAGGACATATAAATTCCATAGGGCCAGTGATTTTTTTGTGTGACAACTGTCTAGTTAGCCTCCAAACAGTATGTAACATATAATAGTTACTCAAAAGTATTCTCTATGTAAAAAAAATAAATACATATTTCTATCATGCCCACTAGTCTGTGTTATCCTTAATAGAAGAAACTGGCCATGACAAATAATTTATAATAGATATTTAAGAGATATATGTTGAATCTAGTGAAACAATATTTAGTCTAACAAATTGAGGCCTGTTTGTCTTATTTATGGCAGAATCATGTCAGTGTTTTCCATGTTGGTTCAGCATCACTGTTTAGGGTTGGGCATAAAAATGTTATCTAGGCTGAAGTAGAGCCACATGCATTTTTATTCTCACTGTAGTCAAGGCTTTCACAACTTTTTACTTATTAAAAATAGATTTTGTTTGAAAAAAAATTGTTACCAGTAACAATCTTTCTAATTTTCAAGAGCAACATAACAGAAATACTTGGTTTAATGACTATGCTTGACATGTCTGAATAGCACAGACATTCAAAATAGAAATAAACCACAGATAAAATTTAAGTCACGCTTTTTACATTACAACTGATAACAACTGATAACAAAGGGCTAGACATGAAAAGAGACATTGCCATTTGGCATGATAACAGTAGTTAAATTTTATGGAGAGTTTAAACTACAGGCCCTATTTTATAATTTTTATTTGTATTATTTTAATTCTCATCATAGTCCTGTGAAGCAGATGCCCATTCTGTCATCGTTCTCCTGGTGAGGAAACTGGGGTCAAGTAACATTCTTGAGACCACCCAGTTTATAAGAAGTAAAGCAGCATTCAAGAACAGTACTGGTAGAATTCAGGAGTTACTGAATAAATTATTGTAGTAAATCCATTCTTTATGACTCTTTTGGTTGAATTATAAAATTACCAATTCATATGTGCCAAATGTTATTTCTCTGATATGGTGATAAGTGTCATATATTATAATTTAGCTACTTACAATGAAAAGATGAGACTTCCCTTTTAGATCACCACAGAGAAGCTGGTGCTGCACTTGGCAGAGGCTGTTGTAAACAAATAAACAACTGGAAATATATATGGGATACCCGTTTTCATGCATTGAGTACAAGACTGCTCACCACTGTGATCTGGAGAGAAGGGAAAAGTAAGAGTGAGGCCTACACATGCCCCAGCTTTTTGCCTGGGCGCACATTCCTGTAGCCGAGTGAAAAGTGGAGGCCAAGCAGAGCAGCAGTCAGTCTGCTGAACTCGTGAAGAAGATGTTAGAGTTCCAGGTGGCCAAAGCACTGGAATTTTCAGAGCAGAAATCTGAAGTAGGAAACCGGGCTAACGGTGCACACCAAATACCTGCACAGGAATTCAGTGAGAGTCTGGTGGAGATTAAACCACAGATTAGTCCTGCTTACGTGCAGGGCATATTTCAAGACCCCGCAGTCATGCCTGAAACTGTGCATAGTGCCAAACCCTACATATAGTTTTTTAATATATGTTCATACCTGTAATAATGTTGAAGTTTTAGAGTAGGCACAGTAAGAGATTGACAACAATAGATACTAATAAAATAGGACAATTATTGTCATGTATCACTTAATGATGGAGTTCTGTTATGAGAAATGTTCTCAGTTTTACATCATTGCAACCCCCAAATATTTCCAATAATATTTCCTTAAGTGACGGGCTGATTCCACGCTGCCACAGAAAGCTTTTTACTAAAGTGGCAGTGACAGTTAATACTTACTAAGGTAGCTCCTGTAGACCTGTGTCCTGTGTCCTCGATCTTAGGTTCTCAACGAAGAATTCATAGCAATGTACTCTGAAGACGATCAGCCTGGATCTGGGAGGGCTGTAGGGGCCTTGTGAGGCTGCAGCATTAGAGGAACGAGCTGTGAGCTGTGCTGAAACACGTCAGTGGATGACTGATTGGGGTGTGATGTGTGTACTCTAAGGTTGTGGTGCTGTGAGACAGAATCTTTTGCCAAAAGCTATTGCTCCCATAAAAATAAATAATCCCTCCTGAACCATATATGCTTCAATTTCTACAGGCATTCCAACTTCATTATAATTTTAAGGGACCAGTATCATATATGTAATCCATCATTGATGGAAATGTCATTATGTGGTACCTGATTACACAACAACTTATTAAAAGTTATGTGAATATGGCATGCTTAAGTAAAATAACGATGATTTAAACACAAGCCCTGTGATACCATGACAGTCAATCTGATAGCCCAGATGGCTGCTATGTGACTAATGGTCAGGTAGTATATACACTTTGGATGCACTGGACAAAACTGTCCTGGGCAGGACAGAATGGGCCAGGTGACAGTTCAACACTGCTCAAAATGGCATGAATTTAAAACTTACGAATTATTTATTTCTGGGATTTTATTCAATATCTTCAGACTAGACTTTGGTTGACCTCAGGTAACTGAACCATGGGAAGGGACCTGCAGATAAGGGGGGGTAACTGCGTAAGCATATGGTGAGACATGATAAGACCCTGCACGAATTCCTGCTGCACAGACGAGGACTGAATGGAGACATGAGAATTTGAGCAAAGCTGGACATTGAAGTTTCAGATCAAACAACTGACAAGATCTCACTCCTGAGTTTCTTGAGCAAACAGTACAGCCCACAAAAGGCCACAGACCAGAATGGCCTTCTGAGACTGGAGTCACACCAGAAGATCAAGTTCCAAACCAAGATGGATCTGCCCTGCAGAGTAATAAAGCAATGCGACAGCAGTAAAAGCTGCTACACATTTTTTAACATACAATAAAAACTACCAGACATGAGAAGAAAATATTTCAAACTAAATTAGTGTTGGCAACTTGATACCATTTATGGAATGCTGCTAATGAGATGCTTAGAGAGAAACTCACAGTTCAAAATGTGTATATTAGAACATTTAAAAATCAATGTTCTGAATTGCTTTATTAAGATTATTAAAAAAAACAAATTAACTCCTCAAGAAATGAAATAATAATGACAAGAACATAAATTAATGTAATAGAAAAAAGCAGCACAATAAAAATTAGTAAAGCCAAATAATCACTATCAGACAATTAAATTTATTCAAGATATTATATATATTAAAATTTAGAAAATATTAAAAGGGTGAGGAAAAGTAAGTTTACAGTTGTTGTATAGAAAAAGACATGTAGGTTATAATTATTACAATGGCTTTATTAACTCAAAAGAATGTTACAATGGCACAGTGTGATTCACATCTGTAAACCTACTTTTGCCATCCCCTATTTGAAGAAATTTTATGCCAAAAATTTTTTAAATTGTTGTTCAGTTACAGTTGTCCCCATTTCCTTCCCATTTCTCTCTATGTGGAAGGCAATACCTTCCACATTGGATCCTCCCTGCCCCATTGCCTTTGTCCACGGGTCCTTTATTCATGTTCCTTGATGACCCTTCCTTTCCTTGGCCCCGTTGACCCCCTTCTCCATCCCCTCTGGTTACTGTCAGTTTGTTTTTTATTTCTGTCCCTCTGATTATATTTTGCTGCATTTGACAACTTAGATGAAATATAAACATTTCTTTGAAAGCCATCATAAATTACAGTGGACATAAGATGAGATAGAATTGTAAATAGCTAATTTCTATTAAATTAATAATAAATAATTTTACTCAAAGTAAATATTGAAACCCAAAGAGTTTTATGGGAATTATAACAATAACTAAAGAAAGGATAATAATAATCTAAAAATTTTTTAGAAATTAAAAGAGGGGACACTTACAAGTTTTAAGTCCAGTATAATCAAGACAAAATTTAACAAAAAACCTTATAAACATAATGCACAAATATTCTAATTAAATAGCACAAAATCATATACAACAATAATTTAAAGATTTTATCATGACCAAGTGAATATTATTGCTGGGAGGCAAGTTTGATTTCATATTTGAAAATCAGTGAAAGTGGTTGCCACATTAACAAGAGGAATATTTAAAAAGAATAACTCTTGCCCTGGACATTGTGGTTCCATGGACTGAGTGCCTGCCTATGAAGCAAAGGGTCACTGGTTCGATTCCTAGTTAGGGCACATACCTGTGTTGCAGGCCAGCTCCTCAGTAGGGGGTATGTGAGAGGCAACTGCACACTGATGTTTCTCTCCTTCCTTCCCCCTTTCTCTAAAAATAAATAATAAATTTTTTTTCTAAAAAAAAGAACAACTCTTATAACCTCAAGTTAATATATAACTTGTTTAGCCATTCATTGTTTAGTAACATATATTTAGCCTCCATATGTTTGAGTATATTTAAGTTTTTTATTGTAATTGATTTCTAGTTCTATACTATTCTGATCAGAGAAGATGCTTGATATGATTTCAATCTTCTTGAATTTCTTAAGACTTGTTTTGTTCTAAAATGTGATCTATCCAAGAAAATGTTCCATGAGCACTTAAAAAGAATGTATATTCTGATGTTTTGGGATGAAATGTTCTATAAATCTCAAATAAATTCATGTTGTCCAGTGTATTGTTTAAGGTCACCACTGCCTTGTTGATATTGGTCTGGAAGACTTTTCCATTTATGTAAATATACTAATTAAAATCCTCTACTGTGATTAAAATCCCGTACTGTGACAACATTCCTGTTGATCTCTCCCTTAATGTCCAACAAAATTTTCTTATTTAGGTGCTCCTATGTTGGGTGCATATATGTTTACAAAGATTATATTCTTTTGTTGAGTTGATCTTTTTAGTATTATGTAATGTATATCTTTGAATAAATACATTCTTTGAAATTTCCTTTTGAAATCTATTTTATCTGATATAAGAATCGCTACTCCAGCTTTTTTTTTTAATTTCCAATTGTACAGAATATTTTTTCTATCCCTTCACTTTCAGTTTGTGTGTATCTTTTTTTCTGAGGTGGGTCTCTTGTAGACAGCACATATATGTCATATTTTATTATCCATTCAACTACCCTGTCCTTTGATTCTGTAATCCATTTATATTTGGAGTTATTATTGATAGAGACTTATTTAGTGGCATTTTATTCTTTATACCTATGTTCCCCTCTCTTCCTCTCTTTCTGTTTTTCTATCTTCTTCTTAAAGAACCTTTTAATATTTCTTGCAATACTGGTTTCATGGTAATAAACTCCTTTAGGTGTTTTTCTTCTCTCTTGTCTACAAAGCACTTTGCTTTCAAATTTAAATGATAGCTTTGCTGGATAGAGTGTCTTGATTTTAGGTTCTTGCTTTTTTTCACTTTGAATATTTCATGTAAGTCTCTCTTGGCCTAAATTATTTTATTGACAAACACAAATCAGCTGACAGCTTTATGGGAGCTTTCTTTATGTAACTATCTTTCTCTTGTTGCTTTTAAGATTCTCTCTTTATATTTAACTTTTGTGGTTTTAATTATGACGTGACTTTGTGTGGGCCTCTTAGAGTTAATAATTTTGGGTACTCTCTGTGCTTCTTAAACTTGTGTGTCTTTTTCCTTCTCCAGGTCAGGGAAGTTTTCAGTCATTCTTCCTTCAAAAAGGTTCTCAATCCCTTACTGTCTCTCTTACCTTTCATGTACTATTATGAATGTGGATATTGGGATGCTTTATATCCCAGATGTCTCTAATAGTTCCTTCATTTTTTTAAATTATTTTTTATTGTTATGCTTGGATGTTTTTTATTATTTTTCCCTTTAGATCTCTGATTTGAGCTTCTGCTTCATCTTTCCTGCTGTTGGTTCTTTCCAGTGTATTCTTCATTTCAGATATTATGTTGTTACTTCTGATTGGGGTATGTGTGTGTGTGGTTCCTATGTCCTTTTTCATGTGTACTATCTGTTTAAGTTATTACTGAAATCATCCATTCTTTTCTTAAGGTCCTTGGGCATCCTTATAATTACCGTTTTAAATTCTGCATCTGGTATCTTTGTAACTTTCATTTTTTTTCACTTTTTTCCTAGGTATTTCTCTTGTTCTTTTATTTGGGGAATATTTCTTTCTCTTCCTATTTTTCTGCATTTTGTGTTTGTCTTTCTGTGTTGGATAGATCTGCTCTGACTCTCATACTTGATATGACAGCTCTGTTATATAGGTGCCTTGTGGGGCTCAGAGGCACAATCTTCCAGATCACCTGAATCATAGAGACTAGGGATGCAAGGTCAAAGGTGATTCCCCTTGGGAGTAGAGCCAGTTGAACCTTCAGGAGAGAAACCAGAATACCCCTTCTCCCTGGCTCCACAGCCTCAGAACCCAGTGCCTGTCTGTGTGCTGGAGAAGAGCCTCTGAGGGTGATGTGCTCCAAAGTCCCAGACAATAACTTTCAAATTTTCATTGCATGATTTAGAATCTTTGAAACATAGGAGATGTCATTCTCACTGACCATTAAAAGTAGCATTTAAAGGCGTGAAAAACAGATCAGTTTTCTTTTTCTGTTAATCAGCATTAGAGTTTGTCAGTGATGCACCTATGCTCACTTTGAAGAGCCCATTGGGCTTTGGGAGAATAGATTAAAATAGTTTTCCATTGAGGATGATCCCAGCCAAGACTGCAGGAGGGGGGCAAGACTGGCTTCCGTTCTAAAGCCACATAGGTCAGAGTGTCTGCCAAGAGCTTCTCCAGAAAAAGAGTGCACCAATGATCCCTGTTGAGTATGGCCAATAGACCTTTGTGCAGGATTTGAGCTTGACGGGGTGGCATCATTAGTAATTGGAGGTTAGTGCACTCCCCAGGCTAGTGGTGTAAGAATATGAGTGTTTAATTCTGAAAAGATGGTGCCTGAGTGCAGTTTGGGATAGTGACTCAGCATGAAGACCTCAGGGACTGACCTTCCAGATTCCTCCTCAAGGCTATATGATACCTTGATCCTCTCTTTATGACTTCCCAATGCCTTCAGTTGCCTTCCCTCTACTGTAGTCCCAGGCGAGGGTCCAAGAGCAAGATCCAGTGCATTGACCCATTAACAGAGCACTTGGGTTTCTAGCAGACCCCCTCCTTTTCCAGGTGGACACAATCCCCAGTGATTTTCATTGTCAGATGCTATACAGGCTCCTCTTCCTTGCTCTGGTACTCCAGGCTGTGGATCTTGGTACGGAATTGAGACTTCATGCTTCTCAGGGGCAACTTCTGCAGCAGAGGTACTCCATCCACATGGGGGCAGGGGCCAGCCCTCTCTGCATCTCCACACTTCCCAGTCTCTATGTGGCTTTTCCCATAAGGTTTTGGTTATAAAACTCCTGTTCATCTGGCCTTCAGGTGGTTATTCAGATTAATTGTTCTATAATACAAAAAATATGGTTTGGCATTAGGAGTAGGTGGTGTAGCTTCCATGTCCATCACAGCCTTTTCCCTCTTAAAAATGTTATTTAAAACTAAGGTGGAGAGACGTAATTTGCTCCACAGGCTTTTGGCACTCATAACTCTCTATTAGGAGGTAACGAATATTTTATAAGATGTAAAGATGGAAAGTTTCGATGCATGTTAGAGATTAAAAAATGTCACTTAGATGAAGATTGGCTGTTTTTATTGTTGAATAAACAAATGGACTTTTTGGATGGAAGATATTTAAAAAGTATAGAGTAAAAATATTCATGTTAAGTTCCAGATCCTTTTTATAGGTATACTTTTATTTATTTATTTTTTGATCACTTCTATTTGTTAGACTCTGGCTTTATATTTAAATAAAGGACATGCTACCTTTTATAATTAGCATATTGCAATTATCTCAGATATGCACATGAAAATTCTGCCATTTTGTTTCTAAATGCTAATTTTATTAAAAGATAAATGAAAATATATACCCTTAATAGAACTTTCCATTTGTTTTTAATGTAACATAAAATATTTTCTTTTTTTTTTAAAGATTTTATTTATTTATCTTTACAGGGGAAGGGAAGGAGAGAAGGAGAGAAACATCAGTGTATGGTTGCCTTTTGTGCGTCCCCTGCTGGGAGTTGGCCTGCAGGGAACTGGCCTGCAACCCAGGTATGTGCCCTGACTGGGAATTGAACTGCGATCCTCTGATTCGCAGGCCCGCGCTCAATCTACTGAGCTACACCAGCCAGGGCCTAAAATATTTTCTTCTGTAGCACTTAATGTAATTGTTTTAGCTGAGACCACTGCATGAAATAATGCTGAGCATGTGCTTGCACTGAAGGAAGACTATCAGCCTCGTGTCTCACCTGTCACAGTCGTGGTTTAGAGGTGATAATCATTTCACTTGTGAACAGTAAATAATGCCTTGTTTGATGTATCTTTTATTTCTGTGTAAGTGAGTGCTATTTCAACAAGGTAAATGAGACAATGAAAATACATATAATTAATTATGGTTATTATCATGTGTGTTACACATTTTCAGAAAACAATATTTGAGGATATAGAGCATACTTTATTATCACTTACAAGTTAACCTAAATTTTCTACTTTGGGCAAACAGTTCCTTTAAAAACAAATTTAAATGGTTTTATTTCCTTATTTTAAGAATTTCCCAAATCATGTTTGATAAATCAATAATGTGATTTTCCAGAAAAGAACCATTTCATATTTACAAACAGCAAAGGTTTAACTTTTCTTAATACAGATTGGAATTTTTGAAGTAAAATTGAGTAGGCTCCTCATTAAAGATTCTCAGCTCCTTGTTATTCTCATGGGCTCTTTGTGCCTGTCACACAGTCAAGACAATAAACTGTCATCAAAAGAAAAGCAAAAACAAACATTTTATGATTATGCATTGAAGTTACTATTTGAAAATTTTAAGCATGACATATCTTTCCTTTTAAAGATTTCTTTATTTTTTAATGTAGAGAAGACAGGAGGAATTATTGAAAGGATTACTTTTTTATTTCTATTTTTAATTTTAAGAAAAAATTCCAGTTAAGTGTTACAAGTAATATAAAATATGTCAAACAGTAGAAATAATAATTACCATGTAAAATTTATTTATACCAGAATCTCAAGAAGAAAGGAAGTACTTTCTTTCTGAAGCTAAAGATACACTCCACACTTGTGAATGCTTTTGGTTACTCTGTAGGGGGCAGTAAAATCCAAACAAAGTACATATTGAAGGACTACTGACAGGAACCATTGAGCAACCTGTTGGCACTAAGAGCAAGGGGGTAGAATATACCTGAATTGCTACAAAGCTATCATGGTCCCAATTAAAATTCTTTACATTAGTGATAGTGGTTGCTTCTATTCCCCTTTATCTAATCTCTCCTTTTATATACACAGCTACTGAAGCTGAACAAAACAAGTGAGATAAAATTAACACACAAATTGTTTTTCCTCCCTTTGGGCAGAAAAAATCCTGTTTACAAGGAAAATTATATACATAAATATTTATGAAAAACAACAAAGAGTCAAACAAAATCATCAAGTTTTTGTGTAAATTAGAAAAAAATAACATGAAGTAGAGTACTTGATATGTTTATGAATAGTTCCACAGTGTCCTAAAATAAGACAATGTTGGGAAATAAAGCAGCGTTGCCTAGTTGCTATCGATGATTCATATTAGATCGTGCCAGGTAAAAGAAACTGAAGACTTAACTAATATTGTAAATTAATTCAACTTTCCTGTCTATCACATTATGTTATGATCTTAGTGTAGTGTCAAAGATCTCTATTTTCTTCACCCACACAACGGGTTTGTAAGGAAGAAATTAATAAGCAAAGGGATACATTATCTTCATTAGGATTCTAGAGGAAATATTAATCTGATCAGAGGTATAAGGGAATTGAATTAAAATAAAGGGCAACATTTTTCATTTAATGAGACATCTACCTCAACTTATAAAGTCATGTGGTTTTTAAGACTGTGAAATTTGTTATCTTTCAGAAATAATTGCACCCTATTGTAAAAAAATAAACTTATATAAGAAAGCTCCTGGATTGTATCCTTACTTCCTATTCTTCGACTTCACTTTTTAGCTCTTGATTTTGTCCTAGTCATAATAAAACAAATAACATGTTCGGTAATATGGGAGATTTATTACAATATTCCTTAAGTGTGTAATAAAATATGTAGATAGTAAATTAAAGTACACAACAATGTGTGACACAGAGAGGATGCATTCTTAAGAAGTTAAAGTAAAAATCATGCCCTAGCTGGTATAGCTCAGTGGATTGTTAAGTGAGGGCCTGCAAACCAGTTCAATTCAAAAGGGTCACCAGTTCGATTCCAAGTCAGGGCATGTGCCTGGGTTGTTGGCAAGGCCCCCAGTAGGGGGTGTGAGAGAAGCAATAACATGTTGATGTTTCTCTCCCTCTCTTTCTCCTTCCCTTCCCCTCTCTTTAAAAATAAATAAATAAAATCTTAAAAAATAAAGTAAAAATGAAATGAAATATTAAAATGAGAGATTCTCAAATAATGCCAAGTTAAAAATAAAAATTTTGTTCATTTTTTCCTGTATTTGAAAGGCTATATATATTTATGTAGTATAATATCATTTCTTCTTTTCCCTTCTCCCTCTACATTTCCAAAGATTTTAGAATGACTTCTTTTAGGGAGAATGGTTATTACCTACTCTCCTGCTCTTTGATTTATGAACTAAAAACTCACACCCTCTGACTTTTCTGCTGTTGTCATTTCTGCTACAAAGGCACTTAAGAACCAGTTACTCAGAAAATCATAAAATTGTTACTCACATTACAGTCTGAAGAAAAGCCTTAGATAGTTCTGAGATTCACATCAAATAAAACACATTTGTTAAAACATATATTCATCAATTTGCCATTTGTTAATAAAATTCCTACTAAACACCTTTTTGATGGGCCTGTATTCTGAGTCATTTTCTAGTAGTAGCTGTTAATAGTGTGCTAGATTGCTTTAAAGAGTCTGAATCCATTTGTTTTATAAGTTTCACCCATTGGCCGGCTGAAGATAAGAATGCAGTAGATCAAATAATTTTAGGGTACTTATTTAGTAGCTGTTTTCTATGTGAATTGAACACATAGCATGGGATTTTAAAACCTATTTCAGGCACTTCCTTTGACAGATAAGAAAAGTGAGAGCCATTCCTGACAGTGGATTCAAGAACCAGAATCACATCTTAAACTTCCTTCATCCCAGCCCAGCATTTGTTCCTGGGAGAGTGGCATAATGCAACCAACCACTGCTCAGGCATTTGAGGCTGAACAAGGAACTAAGTAAAATGGCATTATACAGGGTCCACACCCAATCTCTGGTCTGTCACTCATCAGTGTGACATTCTGCAGGTCACTCAACCTTGATCTTCATTCTCTAATATGCTAAAAAATGGTTCAGCTGATATGAAAAACAGTATGGAGAAGTCTTGAAAAGTAAAAACAGTACTATGGTATGATCCTGCAATCCCACTTTTGGGTATAAAAAGGAGTAAAAATGAAATATTGAAGGGATATCTGTACTCATTTATTTATTGTAGCATTACTCACAATAGCCAAGATTTAGAATCCACAAAGGTGTTCATTAGTGAATGAATGGATAAAGAAGTTATTTCTGTATATTTATTGGAGTATTATATAGCTCTAAAAAGTAAATCCTGCCATTTGTGACAACACGGATGGGCCTTGAGGGCCTTATGCTAATTGAGATACCTCAGACACAGAAAGATAAATACTGGTGATATCATTTACATAGAGAATGTAAAAGAGCCACAGTCACAGAAACTTGGGGGAGGGGTGAGAGGAGGGATGGAAGATTTTGATCAAAGACCACAAACTCCCAATTAGAAGATAAACAACTTTGGGAGAGCTAATGTACAGCATCGTGTTTATAGTTAATGATTCTGTGTTATATACTTCCTAAGCAGCTGTATCTTAAATCTTTTTACTACAAAAAGGAAATAGTATGTTATGTGATGAAGGTATCAGCTAATTTAAGGTGGTAATCATACTGAAGTATGTATCAAATCACGATAACCTTAAATTTATGCAGTGCTATAGGTCAGTTATACTGCATTTTTTAAAAAGAAGAATAAAGATAGTATCTACCTAATAATGTATGTAAATCTTTCAACACAGTGCCATTCACTTGGTAAATCTACCAGGGCATTTTTTTATGATTACTTGAGCCATTAGTGCTATCGTTAATTTTAGCTTGATTTACTTAATTTCTGAAATAATTACCCTCTTCGATAAAGGACAACACTAGTACTTTATGTTCATATCTAAATACTGAAAAATTCCATTTCTTTCTATATATGCATTCTATTCACTATGGGTATACGTGATTACATATATATATATGTAATCACTATGGGTATAGTGATTACATATACCCATAGTAATCACTATGGGTATACGTGATTACATATATATATATATAGTTACATGGAATGTGCCCGCACCACAACTTAGGGTTAAATTTGTTGTCAGCTTTTAAACTAAGCTAAAATATTCAGTTCCTCTACAGAGTTTCCCATTAGATTCTTGGAACTGTTAGTTTAAAATATCTTCATTATACATACCACCCCTTGAGCTGTCACTTCTGACAGTGATGCTTTTTCACAGGGCTCCCTAAGTGTAGTAAGGGGTTGAGAAGAGACGCTTCTGTGAGAGGCCCTGCATTGATCATGGGTAGGCTTCAAAGGTTGGCAAGTCAGGTAAGTGTCACTTATTCTATTTTCAGATTTTCTTTTATCATTGGACTAATTTAAGGTTTTGTTGTTTTTTTTTTTTTTTTTGCTTGGTGGTCCCTTGAGATCTGTGAAACTTCATATGAGTTAAGTGCTGTCAAAATCATTCAATCTGTCAAGAATGCAATTTTTTTGCAGTTCAATATTAAATTTTACTTGCCATTTTTAATAAACAGTGAAGACAGTGTCACCAAAATGGGGTGGAAATGTCAAAAACTTAGTTCTAACATTTTTAATACTAGATTACTAAGTGTCGAGCAATACTTTTACATTAGGTCATCTTTCCACCATGGAGTTCCACCTAGAAATGAAAATATCCTGTTGCACTGTGTGATTACTTTGTAAATATTTGCGTCTGAGAAAGTGCCCTCTGAGTGGAAGGCCGAGAAGGTATTGGCCATTTGACCACTTTCTGGCAGCAATGATAAAATTATAAGCTGAAAGGAGCTCATGATCATTTATGTAAGAAGGCAATCTGGTATTTTAGGAGACTCTAAATAGTATCATTCTAAAAATTTTCTGTAATGAAGATCTAAAAGTATCACAGGAAATTCAAACTTCTAATCTCAGAATCAGAAACCCCACTCCCCTCTTTCCATCTCTCCTATCCTCATCCTCCAACATTTTTATATGTAGTCAAAAACAAACTCTTCACTCCAGTGGTATCCACTTGTGCCCATAGGTTGTAGGGTCTAGCTAGTGGATTTGTCTTAGATAATATTAGAGGTTTCTTTTCCTATCTCAGCTGTGAGTCGGGTCATGAAATGCATATTTCATGTTCTTTTCCCAGTCATATCTCTAAATGTCATCTGTCGTCCTTATCTAAACAGTGCCTTTTGATTCAGGGCCTGAAATCCAGTGCTACCCGAGCTGTGTTTGGCACAACAGGAGTCCGTGAACCCTTTGCCACCGTGCACCATAGGATAAAGGCAGCAATCAAAAGTATTCAGAAACATGTAGAGCAAATTGGCAGAGTAATTTCACGATTTAATTTTTTAGTTAATTCACTTTTTATTGTATTTTGTGCACTACATCATTTTTTTAAAGAACTTATTTTCTATCGTAGATAGGTAGAAAATTCTGTTCTGGTTCTTCTCTGTGCTCAGCAATTCTCAAATAATAATGGGGGTGCTTTTGTTTTGGTTTCACTTCACAATGAAACAGGGGCCTCCACGCCAGAACGTCAAGGAGGTTAATCTGTAAACTAGGCGGAATTGAACTTTTTTCTGGATTTGGAAGCTTTGGGCCAAACTTTAAATAAAACTTCTGGTTTCACCACTCTGATTAGAGAAATGGCTCTGTTTTTTTGCTAGCCCTGGTTTAAATTGTGTGCCCCAAGGCTAGCAAAAAAAAAAGAAAGAAAAGAAAAAGAGAAAGAGAGAGAGAGAGTCAATTAAGGTTGAAAGAAACCAAATTTGTTCTTAAGTGTGGGGTAAAGCTGGCTCAGTGTAACTGTTCCAGACCTTCTCCAATTGACTCAGTAACCCCAGGCCTTATCAACCCACCAGTGTATCATGATGAATAGCAGACCCATTAACCTAGTCAAGAAACAAAAGGTTTGTGGCCACTTTGGATTTCTTCTGTTCATTCCCAACCACAAATATGCCTGCTGGTCCTATTCACTTTGTAACTGTTTCTCTTATCTTTGCCCTTCTCTCCAACTTCAGTCTGGACTGCCATTGTTTCTCCCCTAGAGCAGTGCCGCCTACCCAGCTCATCTGATTACTATTACCTTGCATGTTTTCTGGTCCAAAGCATCAGATGCAAATGTTTTGTTGCATCCACCACCCGCGAGAACAAATGTCGGAGACTTTCAGGGTTTATGATCTTACTTTATTGGCCAAGTTAAACCTGTGCAGGGGCGAACTCTCAAGATGTCTGAGGACATAATACCCACAAGGGCTGCAAATGAGAGTCGAGCCTAGCGCTTACAGCTAACTCCTTATATAGGGGCGAGCAAGCAAGCGTTACATAGAAGCAGACGTGGTAGTTAGCTGTTTGCTTACAGAGCCCACATGCAGGAACAGGGTGGGGTCTGAGTGGAAAATTATAAAATAAGTCCTTATATAGATTATAATCGACCTAGTTTGCCCAAGGGAGAACATTTGCACTATGCCGGATGGTTGCTCAACTCCATCCTGTTCTCAGTGTTCTTTTCTAGTTCCCCTTGGCCTCAGCACACTACTAGTTCTCAATTTCCTTGTTCCCAACAGTTTCTGCCAGATTTTTTAGCATTGTGGAGTTTACTAAAATTACTGATTTCTGCTTCTTAGAAGATCACTCTAGGTGGTTGTATCAAAGGTTGTAAAAGTCGGAACAAGACAGCCTAGATAATTTTAGAAGCTTTTAAATGGAGTTTCATGTCAACATGGAATCAAGTCTTATACCCTAATAATGTGACATCGGTGACAGCTTTAATCTCATACTAAATCATAGTTTGAAAGTTACCAAGTGCTTTGTGAACCTTTATTCTAAATGCTGAAGAAAACAGAACTTGGTGACACTTTCATTTCTATAGTTATTCTTGGCAAGAAGTGTGAGCATAGACAGGGATTTAATCTGTCTTTTTAGTTAAGATTCATGTAAATGAAATGCAAGGAAATCCTAGGATTTCTTATTCCAGTGTACATTTGGAAGATCCACTGTGCAGTTATTATTTTGCTTAATGACTCTTAATAATACATTATTCTCTCTTATTTTAAATTGCCACCTGCAGTATATTCACACAATAAGAGCTACAAAGTCCATTTGAAGAAAAATAAACTATTTCTGTATTCTGCTAACCTATAATCATCAAAGACCAGAAACTAAAATGACAATGTGGGTGGAGATGTAGGGAATTTGATCAGGACATGAACACTAATGGTTCTCTCTAGTTAGAAAATATCCTTAGCATTCTTCAAGAGTTATGTGCTATAGCAGATTACTTACGGCAAAATCTGAAACCATTAATCATGTAGTGTTTAATGGTTTTAAATCAGAAAGTGTGATATATTTTTTGCATATGAATAGATATTTTTATCCAGACTATTGTGAAAAATGTAGATAGCCTAGAACCTGACTTTATATTTATGTAAACATATCTCTAATTTTTACTTTAAATTTTATTCTGTACTTTAGTAAAGTAAGATTAAAGTAAGAGATTATGTCTTCAGTGGAAATCAGTCTCTTCTATGGGATCTCAAGGAAAGCATTCCAAGGATCCACTCACAGGAGACTGTGGAGTGGAAAGGTTTTTTGGATGGAAATCTTCCCCTGGGTTTCCAATATCCCATCTCTCTCTATTCTGCCGTGAAAAAGTCCAACTGTGTCTTCAGCAAGGCCCAAGCAAAAACCAGTGTCCAGAGTTTCTGCTTCACACTGAAGCTTAGTCCTTTGGAGCTGACACAGTCTGCCATGAGGGCTGGTATTTACTAGACCCACATGGTCATGTGCTCCCAGGCAAAAGAAAACACAAAAATGCCTGGGGCAAGTGTGGATCACTGGGAGAGAAGGAGAGTTTCTGTGTTCCTCTGGGGCTATATCCAGGAGATTTTCAAAATAACCAATCAACTTCCCCAAATTTCAGGGGCTTTTTGATAGGTCTGCCTCCTAGTTAGACTGATGGCCTCCACAGTCGAACACTTCCCCCTATGCCCCTCGATAATCTGGTACTGGGGGTGGGCGGGAAGAGGAGTGTTAATCCCCTTGGCAGAGCAATGCTATGATCCCCTGCTGTGTGAGGCCGTAGCTTCCTGGCGAAGCAAACACACTTATAGCCCCCAGTTTATTAAATTCTATGTCTAATTACCTTTCTTCTTCTTTTTCAAATTACTAATTAGCTAACTACCTATGGTAACATTTAGACAGAATTTCTATGCTTTTATTGACTAGTTTCAGTGAGACCATCTACCCAGAATCATAGCCTGGACTAAAATAGCAGAAGCTTCTTCTGGTCCTGGTATTTTAATTCATACTTATATATGATCATGTAATTCTGAATTAAATTATATACCATGGCTTAGTTTTAAGTATAAAAATACTTTACTATCTTAGATTAAAGAATGTTCTAAGGAAATAGAGTATTTTAATATAGTATATAGAATTTCATAATGAAAGGCAGAAAATTGTTAAAGAAACTGACATAGATTCCCAGAAAAAGTCACTTTGCTCCATAATAATAGGAAACATTGATGGAGTATTAAGTACTGACATTATCACATGCACTTCACATTCATCATCAATGATAGGCATTATTTTATTCTCTACTTTGTAGATAAAGACATTGACACAGTGAGAAGCTAATTGTTTCTCAAGGTCTCACAAATGGAAACAAGCAGTGCTGAAAGTGGATAAAACTCATTTGGATTTTTATGCTGGTATGCTTGCTCTAAGGATCACAATTAATATTCTACTATGTAAATATTTATAAATCTACAAAAAACTGCTTTGTCATTTGACATAATTTCATTCATTCAAAACTTGTCTTAAAAAAGTAAGAAATGCCTTTTATATTTTCTGAAAAAGATAGTATGCAAGCCAGACAAGTTCTCTTCTGTTATGAAGTTTTCAGACATATCAAAAAGTTAGTCCAACTGAGGCAGGATGGAAAGAAATTGGGGGAAAATCCGGACAAGTGGAATAAGGAACAAAGCTGACATTCCCTCACAAGCGCCCCCACCTCTGGGCATTATCATTGGGAAACAGTTAGTGGCAGTACAGCCCTTCAGTGGTTCTAGAAGTCACAGCAACTAGTCCCCCTTCCAACCCGAAGATGGAGTCAGAATTCGGCACCACAAAGTTTGGAGACGACACCACCCCACCCTTAGAAACACACAGAAACCCCATAAACTAACTGGCCACACACCCAACTCACTCTGGTACTGGCCAATGCCCATTGGGTACATACCTTTTGTTTCTTTCCCCGCACCCTTGCCTCTTTTTTCCCCTCTTCCTACATAAAACTTGCTTTATTGTCACTAGATATATCCTTGAAATTTTTTCTGGGCAAGTCAAGGGTCTGGAGGTTGCATGACACTTCAAAAAATTAAAAATGGAACTACCTTATGACTCAGTGATTCTACTTCTGGGACTTTATCCAAAGATACCCCAAACACTAATTTGAAAGAACATGTGTACCCCTAAGTTCATTGCAGTGTTATTTACAATAGCTAAGCTATGGAAACCATCCAAGTGTCTGTCAATAGACAAATGGATGGAAAAGTAATGGTACACATATACAATTGAATATTACTTTCTTATGAACTTTTTGTTCATAAAAAGGAATACAGTCTTACCATTTGTGACCACATGAATGGGACTACCAAATATTTTGCTCAATGAAAACAGTCAGTCAGAGAAAGAAAAATACTGTATGTTTTCATTTATACATGGAGTTTAAAGAACAAAATAAATGAACAAATGACATTGAAACAGACTCATAGACACAGAGAACAGACCTGTGGTTGCCAGAGGGAAGTGGGTTTGGGGTACTGTGTGAAAGAGACGAAGGGATTAAGCAGTACAAATTGGTCATCACAAAACAGTCATGGGGATGTGAAGTACAGCATAGGGAAGATAAACAATAATATTGTGGTAACTATGCCTGGTGCCAGGTGAGCACTGGAAATAAATTCTTAGTTTAATAGATAATAAGAATTACCAAAGATAAAAAATACAATTCTGGCATTGCATAAGGAGTCTGTAAATGTTCTAATGAATGTGTATTGTATTAATAAATTGAATGGTAATTAGGTATTTACTTTTAAATTCACTGACAATGGGTGTGGCTAATGGTTACAAATATATAAGAAAGTTTTAAAGTGTAAATAAAAAATACTTTTCCTGCCCTGGGTGGTGTAGCTCAGTGGATTGAGCATAGGCTACAAACCAAAGGGTCGCAAGTTTGATTCCCAGTCAGGGCACATGCCTGGGTTGCGGGCCAGGTCCCTAGTGGGGGCCATATGAGAGGCAACCACACACTGATGTCTCTCTCCCATGCTTTCTCCTTCCCTTCTCCTCTCTCCAAAAATAAATAAATAAAAATATTAAAAAATACTTTTCCTCATTGTGATTCTGGAAACTAAAGGTTTATTAAATTGTGTTCATTTTCCATAGAGCAAGGCCTGGTAATGGCCTTTCAATGCATAGAATCAGCCCCCTTAATGTCTCTCGAATCCTTAAATCCCCATTCCTGCTCAGACATTATTAATCGTTTTTAAAAACAATAATTGTTATTCAAGTGCATTTGCCCCATTTTCACCCCACCATGCCCTCCACCCCAGCCATGCCCGCTTCCCACCATCAAATCCCTGCCCTTTGGCTTTGTCCATGTGTCCTTCATACCTGTTCCTTGATGCCCCACCACCATTCTCTGGTATTATCCCTCTCCTTCTTCTCTGATTACTGTCAGTTTGTTCTTTATTTCAAAGTCTCTGGTTGTATTTTGCTCTCTTCTTGGTTGTATTGATTAGGTTACACTTATAGGTGAGGTCATATGTTTTTTCTTTTTTACTGCCTGGCTTGTTTTGCTTAACATAGTGCTCTCTAGACATTATTAATTTTACTCACTATAGCAGGACCGACTTCCTAAACCAACCCTTAGAAAATCCTGATGATGAATGGTTCACTGATGACTCCTTTGTGCTTTCATATGACCCTAGTATAGTTAAAGTCATTTAATGACTCCAGTACCTCTCTTGAATGCACACTGCTGTAAGATACACTCCATATTGTAATAATACTCATACTGGGGCCATTAATCCATTGAAATCTTGGCCTCTCTTTCAAATTCCAGCTCCAGAGAGTCTTTCTGTGGGAGACATTTTCAAACCTTTAAATTGGTCACACATAGCTTGCTGCCCAAATTATGATTCCGACTGCATTCTTAATAGTACCCATTGCTGCTTTGACGAAACTCATAATGCAGATACCAATGATACTTCAAAGTGTGTTAGTTGGTATTTGAACCAATCCCTTCAAGGGGGTATCAGCAAAATTTCTACCACCTCCTGCAGGAGGGGAAGATTGGGGAAATAGTTCAGCCCCCCTTAGAGATTGGCTTTCCCCCTTGCCGTATGCCCTGCTTAACAAACGTACCACCACAGTCAGTGCAGCGCCTCCTGCCTTGTCTGGCCATGTGGGACCCCCAACACCTGGCTAACAGATCACTCAGAGCTTCAAGAAGATATTGCTTATACACATCTCAGCAACTTTAAACATGGGGGTGACTGTACCTTAGGGGTCTTGGCATTTTAAGACTGTACTATTACAAATATAACCCGGGATCCTGGAAGTCCACTTCTCAGCAGAAAAAAAATGAGCTTTTGGTCTAGTAGTAGCTGGAGCTGCTGCTGCTATAATCGCTGCAGCCCCCTGGGGAGGCTTTGCCTACCATGAGACTACCCTAAGGGAACTCACTAAAATTTTGGAGGAGTCTCAAAAAATACTGCCAATACTCTGGTTGGACTATGAAGATCAGTAGACTCACTGGCACATTTGCACATTGGCACATTTCCACATTGGCACATTTCATTAATGTGATCATGAATAACTGCCTTGCCCTTGACTATCTTCTAGCAGAATAAGGTGGGGTTTGAGCTGTTATCAATAAAACCTGCTGCACCTTATGTAAATAACTGTGGAATGGCTGAAATTAACATAAGGAAAGTTTATGAATGGACAGAGTGTCTACATAAATACAATCAACAGGGCCAAGGAATTAGTGTTACCCTGATCTACTGGCTCCCTAGCTTAATGTGGCCACTACCTCTCCTAGGTCCCTTAATTACATTGCTGCTCTTATTACTCTTAGGACCTTGTGTGTTTGATTTACTTGTTAAATTTGTATCTTCTAGACTTGAGCAGTTCCACATCAAATTGATGATGCTCCAGGGTTTCCAACCAATCCCTGAGAGTGATGTTGAAGCTGACCAACATACAGCATCTGTGGTGGCCTCAGGAGTTCCTTTTCAACCTCAGGATAGAATAGGGTGAGGGTTCCATGGTTCTTGATAGGCAGGGACTGCTGCCCCATATAAATCAGAATAAGTTACAGAATAATGATCTTCACCCTTCAACAACCCCAGAATGATTTTTGAGAACCATGTCTCTCACGGGGGAAGTTGAGGCAGGAGATAGTCAGGAGGGAGGAAGCTCTGGATGTGCCCCAGGCTGAAGCAAAGGCCATTGATTCAGGAGAGAGACTCTGTTCTAAGACTAGTTGTTCCCACTTTCTGGAAAAGCACTGAATCACAGTAAATTATGAATGCACCTGTGCAAAAGATGCTACATGACCCTGCTTCATTATAATAGCATTATAATAAATTAACATTGTGGGACCCCGCTCCCCTGGTGGCCAATCAAAGAAAGTCATGGAGACGACATGCACAGTAGCTTTAAAGTAATATAACTACTTGTAAATGCACCATAAACCCCAACAAAACTAGCCAAGAAATATCTTCCCTTTAGGTATAGAATAACTCCAGCCTCTGAGGTCAGTCTCTGCTTGGAGCTGACCTGTTCCTATGTTCTGTGGAATGTACTATCACTTAATAAATCTGATCTCTCTCTTTCTGTTATAAAAAATTCTGGTATACGCCCTGGCTGGTGTAGCTCAGTGGATTGAGCGCGGGCCTGCGAACCACACGATCGTGGTTCGATTCCCCGTCAGGGCACATGCCTGGGTTGCAGGCCAGTTCCCGGCAGGGGCCAGTTCCCAGCTGGGGATGCACAAGAAGCAACCATACATTGATATTTCTCTCCCTCTCTCCTTCCCTTCCCTTCTAAAGATAAATAAAAATTTAAAAAAAAATCCTGGTATAAATATTTGTTTTATGCATAGTTAGCTATATCTACATAGTAGTAAAATATACACTAAAATAACTATCTTCAAAAGACACAGTTATTTGAAAGCTTTGCCTTAAAAGGAAACTGAATTGCTAGTCATCTAACCATCTTATTTTTTCCAACTGGTAAGTTGGATGTGGTATAAACATCATAGTTAAACTGATAACAGTGAAAGCTATAACGGTCAATTGATGGGGTTAGATGGGGTATACTGTGTACTGTGATGGAAGAAACTTATAAAAAGAGAAACTATTATTTCTCTGAAAGAAGACTTGTATGTAGCTTAAATCGTAGCTCTTGATGGTGAGGGAAGTCACTACAATTGTTCTACAAACACACACACACATATACAGTCATGAACCTCATCCAGGGCCTTTGTGATATATCTCAAATTATATACTGAATATTGAAATATACATTTAAAAAATCAATGTAAAACCCTTTAGTAATTTTCCTCAAATCATTAACTTCTAGTATGAATTTTTTATTATTATCTTTCTTTTATATTCAAGGGAAGGAAGGGAAAAAGGGAGACAAATGAGGTTTTTCTCTGCAAAATGCATTGTCTTAGTTTGTTAACCAAAGATAGCATTATGTAATAAAATCACAGTCTATAAAATTTTTGAAAAGGTTTTCATCTATGATTAAACATAATCTTCAATGAATAATACACAAAATACCATTGAACTGCATGGATTAATAAAAGTGAGAAAGATTGTTCAGTGTTAGAAAAACTTTGAAGTCAACGTTGAGACTATGGGACATGACTTGGCTTGTGTATTCTACATTATCAAACAGAGCACGTTGAGGAGAATAGATATGATCATAGCAAAGAGAGAACACACACACGGCTGAATTGTAGGATAATACTGTATGCTAGGGTTAGAGTCTCTTGCAAGACACAGAAATGATTATCATTATGCAAGCATTTTAAGAACATGTATCGTGCCCACATGCTAGCTCTTGAGAAGAAGGGAAGGCAAGGGAAGTTAAATTAAGCAGAATTCTAATCTTTAGCAGCCACTTAGATATATGGAGAAAAAGGTTGTTGTGAATTAAAAATTACTCATAACTTCTTGATTTTATTCAAAAGAAAAATAAGTGTGTTCTATTTGAAAGAAGAGAAGCAGAGTCATTACTTCTATGTTTGATGCCGGTCACTAGTATATATCTGATCTGCTTGTCAATATTTAGAGAAGAGCAAACTGTGGGAGTAAACTGAGGATTAAGAAAATCGAGTTCTGTTGTATAACCTATGAGCAAACAACTTTCCCTGGAATCTAACGTAAATATAATAGACTAAAAACAAGCCAAATGTAAAAAAAGATATGGTAATATGGTAAAAGTATACAGAAAGACAGAAGACAAAAAAAGCAAGAAAGGTATCTGGAAAGCCTGTCTAGAGGATGGTCTGAGCATTATATTCATTAAATTGTATTACAGAAGTGAATGGAGATGGTGGTGTTCAGCCATTACTTGGTTAATGGAATCAAATAGCTCACATGGGTTTTGAGGATTCTTCTGTTCAAACTCTTTGTCTAAAGGCAGATGGATGTGTAAACTATGTAGGGCATACTTTTTTTGTCCCTGAATATTTGTAATCTTAACAACTCTTTCCAATATTTTGTCCTGTATTCCTTTCTTTATATCTGCCCCCAAATCATTCTTGCTGAGAGTTGAGCATTCACTACGTTTCGGGTACTCTGTTAGACACAAGCAAAACATGAAAAGGGAAATAAAGTCATTCAGCCCTATCCCTGTGATACTTACAATCTACTAGACTTATGACTACATTGAGGCTTTCTGTACAATAGAAGAAGAAACTGCTTCTATATCTTGCTTTGAATATTCTGAGTTCTTTTGTTTTCCACACAGTCATTTATAAGTGAAATTCTCTGAATTTTGAGACAAGTCTTTAATAGGGCACAGTTAATATAAACTATGCTGGAAATTTTCTACTAAGTTCAGGTAGATTTCTTTTCTACTCTCTTGAACTGTTTTACATCTTTTGTGGGGTGGAAAATAAATGTCTTATATAAGTAAAAAACAAACTATTTCTGAATTTTTATTTTTCCTTCCCAGAATATTGAGAGGAGTCGCATGCATATTTGGTGATGCTGCCATAATGGTGACTTCACCAAACAAACAAACAAACAAACATAATGAAAATGTTAATTTTTACTAAGTAATTTAAAGCTATTTAGCAGTGAATCCTATTAGATAATAACTCTTCAAGTAAAAAAACAGATTTCAAAATTTACAATAGTAAGAATAACATTGATGACTTGATCTAATTATTGACACTTTTGAATTACAGGTAAAAAAAAAATACTGCTTTAACACCAAGACAAAAATAAAACTTTTAGTTATTCTAATCCAAATATTTCAGTTAAAATATCCCAATGTATATGTTAAACCAAACATACATGAACTGGCACATATAACCACCTCACAAATAAAAAATATGATATTGCTGTATGTGTATGTGTGTAAAACAGAAGGTAAGATAAATTTATTCAAAGGTCACTTATTTATATATTGTATGAAAACATGGGTTTTATAATACATGTAGGCTGGGGGTACGTGTTTTCTTCCTTCTCCAGAATCCATCTCCTCCTCTGTATCTCCTCATGACATGACTGTTTTCATTACACCGACTCATATGTTCCCTCCTCCAAGAGCACCTCTCTGTTAAAATAGTATGTCTAATCACCTATCCAACTTTGTTTTTTTCATACCACTTACAACTACCTAAAATAATATTTAACTTGATTTTACTCAGTATCCTTCTCAATTAAATTGCAATCTCGGGGTAAGCAGAGAATGTCATCTTAAAAGATGTAATGTCAACAGACTTGCAGCATGTAGTAAATAAGTCCTAGTGATCTAATGCAGAGAATAGTAAATATAGACAATAATTTTATATTACAGTCATCAAATTTGTTAAGAAACTAGATCATAATTATTTCAACCACTAAAAATAAATAAGAATCATGTAACATGATAGAGATGCTGATTACCACTACAATGACAATCATGTAACAATATATAAAAGTATCAAATTGACATATTGATCACCTTAAATATATACTATGTTATAGGTCAATAATATTTCAATAAAAATAAGATCCCCGGAAGTGTTAGATGTTCAAATAATGATAAGTAATGGATGCAACAGTTAATTGAGAGATTACTTTTAAATGAATACTCTAGCTAAGATTTTGTTTAGATTCTAGGACGTATTTACCTGGAATGCATGATATCCACTTGTTTCATTATCAGTGATCTATGTAAGCTTTTTAAAATTGCTTTGTTTTTCTTCCCTGGTTTTTAAATTTTTATCAGGAGGATTTAAGTGTATGATTGTGTCTATCCTACAATAAAATATCTCTCTGAAACTAATGGGATATATGATATAAAGAAAGTTGGAAACTTGAATTTTAAACCTAGCTTTGCCTCTAACTAAATTCAGTTCTTCTGAGTATAAAATGAGGGCCTACTCAGCTGGGTTGCAAAAGCACATAACCATGATACCTAATCTCTATATATCCTCCATGGATTTTTTTCTTTTAAGGCACTTTTCAGCTCCAGTAGTTAATAATTTCATTACAGAATTCTAGTGGTAATATATGTATGAGGAAAAATGGGCAATATCAAGGCACACCATTTGGAAGTTTTACATTCCCTTGTTTAGGGACCAGATAGTATTCGAGGCCTCATAGTAATATTAAATAATGAAAATACCACACGCATATGTACTTAAGTGCAATACTCACTGCAGTTCCTTAAAATCAAGCTAGTTAGTGATGTGCATTTCCAGAGACAAGTAATTCAGAATGCATCTGAGTCTGGCTTTTGGTGCTGGCTGTGACTCAGAGTGAGTAGAGTAAGATAGCATTAGAATATATTGGCTGGTAATACATGACTAATGAGCAGTCATTAAAACAGTAGTAAGGTACAATGACAGATGCAGTGGAGCTGTAAGCAGTGTCAGCTACTTCCATGAAATTACACCATAATACAGAAGTAAATGGTCTTCCCTCTAGATGTAATATTCGTATCTGCCTAAAATCAGAAAATACACATGTAGATTTCAGCATGCTGACAACAATGTGGCAGAATTTGGTTGTGTGCTAAGACAGCCCCTGGCATGGCTCTAATTTTAGTCATCTCTGTCTGCAAGATACTGCTGATGGAGTTCTCAGTTTAGTTTGTGTATCAACCCACCTATTATCTCAAAAGCAACTTCTAAATAAATATTTAAACTCAGATTCACCGACATGAACACCCCTGTATAACTTCCCTGTCGTCATAAATTTGTAAGTATTGTAACATAGTTAATATCAATTCTAAATTTATATATGTGCCTACTGCTAGAACAACAACAAACCCACATACAACTATTATTTTAACAATGTATTCCATTTCAGAATTAGAGATGAAGACACATTTTACAGAACTTACATTGTTGATAGTTTCCAAAGAAACAATATGCAGTACTGTATCATCCCTTTTCTCACAGCATGAGAGTATTTATCTCCTAACCTGTTTACATCCGTTAATTACGTTCAACTTCCCTTGGTAGTCAGTATAAAATGTTCCTTTGAGTTAACGAAATGCTGTAGCTGACAACTATTTTGTTTCTCCTCAATTCCTGGACATATACTAACATTCGCTTGCCCTTTCACATTAGATGTGGCCATATACTTGCTTTGGAAATGCAGCATGAACACAGGTGGTTGTTGTTCTGCACGGAATCTTTGATAGCTGGGGTAACATTCACCATACACTCTCTTTCCTGCTCCTTAAAAAATTTGTTCTGTTCCTGTAGATTAGTTTTCATGCTATAGATGTTAATAATCATATATGGTAGTATGCTTTGGTCTGGCTTCTTTTATTCTGCATATTTTGTTATCTATTCATTTTGTTGAATATCTCAGTAGTTCATTTCTTATCATTAGTAGTAGTCCATGGTATAGATATAGCATCATATTTACCCACTCACCTGTTGGCTGACATTGACATTGGGTTATTTTTTTAAAATGTGTTTTTAATTTGCATGCCCCTACTGATTAGTGATGTTAAGCTTATTTCCATATCCTTGTTTGTCATTTGTATTTCTCCTCTGGTAAAGTATCTGCCCAGTTTTTTTCTCCTACTCTTTTATGTTAGTTGTTTAATTTCTTCTTATCTATTTCAGAGTTCCTTAAATCTTCTGGAAGCAATTTCTTTATTTGATTTGTGATTTGCAAATATTATACTCTAGTCTATGACCTGTGTTTTGTTTCTCATAACAGTGATTTTTAAAGAGTTTTTATTATAATTTTATTACAGCTGCTCAATTTTTCCCCCTTTGCCCTCCTCTGCCCATCCAGATCCCCTGTTCCCCCAGTCAATTCCCACACTGTTGTCCAAGTCCATGCGTTTTCATATATGCTCTTTAACTAGTCCTTTCTCCTGCTTACCACCATTACCCCTCTTCCTCCTCCCTCTGGTCCCTGTCCGTCTGCTCCGTGTTCCCATGCCTGTGGTTCTATTTTGTTCATGAGTTTATTTTGTTCCTTAGACTCTCTTACAGATGAGATCATATGGTATTTTTGTCTTTCACCTACTGGCTTATTTCACTTAGCGTAATATTCTCCATTTCTATCTATGCTATCACAGAAGATAGTAGTTCCTTTGTTTCTGTTGTTAGACCAGAAAAAGAAGTAAAAGGCATCAAAATTGGACAGGAGAAGAAAAGCCCATTATTCACAGATGTCATGATAGTGTACATAGAAAACCCTATAGTCTCCACCAAAAAACTACTTGACCTGATAAGTGAATTTGGCAAAATAGCATGATACAAAGTCGATATTCGGAAATCAATGACGCTTTTGTACATCAACAATCAAATATCAGAAACAGGGCTTAAGAAAATTATCTCATTTACTATAGCAACAAGAAAGCTCTGGGAATAAATTTTTTATTGTTGTTCAATTACGATTGTCTTCAGTTTTCCCCCATTACTGTCCCCGCTCTATTGATCCCCATCTCCCACACTCCATCTTTCCCACCATTGTCTTTGTCCATGGGTCCTTCATACCTGTTCCTTGATGACCCTTTCCCTTCTTTGGTCCCTTATCCCCCTTCCCCCTCCCCTCTGGTTACTGTCAATTTGTTCTTTGTTTCCATGTCTCTGGTTCTATTTTGCTTCCTTGTTTGTTTTGTTGATTAGGTTCTACATATAGGTGAGATCATATAGTATTTGTCTTTTCCCACCTGGCTTATTTTAGAATTGAAGTGCAACAGCATGGATGGAACTGTAGAGCATTATCCTAGGAAAAAAAATTAGCCAAAGAGGTAAAAGACCTATACCTAGAAAATTATAGAACACTGAAGAAATTAAAGATGCAAATAAATGATTTTTTAACAGAAAAATTTTATTTTTGAGGATGTCCAATTTTTTCAGATTTTTTAATGAAGTGTGATTTTGCTGGTATATCTAAGAATATTTTGCTGAGCTCAAATAGCAAAGATTTTAATCCCTTTTGCCCCATGATATGTTACAATGTATTAAGTTTCTTTTGAGTTAACTTTTATTTATAGCCCAAGGTATGTATCAAGATTAGGGTTTTTACAGATAAATATCCAATTGTTTTAGATCAATTTATTCAAAAATAATCTTTATCTAATGTCATGCCTTTGAATTTTTGTTAAAAATTAGTTGTCCTCGTATGTGTCCATCAATTTCTTAACTCTATATTCTATTCCATTGAGTTGTGTATCTATCTTGATATCACATACCCGGATTACTGTAAGTTTATAATGTTTTAAAAATATTAATCCTGTAATTTTGTTCTTATTTTTCAGGACTTTTTTGAATAGTGTCAGTCTTCTGCATTTTCATATAAATTTTGAAATCAACTTGTCAATATTTGCAAAAAATTATACTAGGAGCCTGATTGGGATTATATTAAACATACAAATCAATGTGGGAAAAATTGACATTTTAATTAGTCTTTCTACACATTAACTCAATATTACCTCTTCATTTGTTTTCATTAATTATTTTCATAATTCTTATTTATTTTTGAGATTTAATTTGGGTTCTTAAATATTTTTAAATTATCTATTTTTCTAATAAAACATATGAAATAAAGTTATAAAGTAACTTCCCTCTATTTTTAACCACTACGTGGTTGCTTTCCATACTTATTATGGACTTATTTCCTTTATTCTTTGCATGCCTGGCCATCTTTGATTTTATGTTAGACACTGTAAATTTTGCACCATTACATGTTGGATATTTTATATTCCTATATATGTTCTGGATCTTTGTTTTGGAATTCAGTTATGTTACTGAAAGATAGCTTTTTTCTTTCAGGTTTTGATTTGATAATTGGTTAGGTAGCTGCAAGGCAGTGCCCAGGCAGCAGATTATTTTCCATTAATAAAATATATCCTTCTAGAGTTTTCAACCTGTGGCCTCATGAATTATTATTTTTTTCTAACTGGTGGGATCACATACTACTCCTGGCCCTAGTGAGCACCAGGTACTTTTTCTCTTTCACACTTTCAGACAGTTCTCCATCCAGCCTTAGACCATCAGTTTTCTGCTGTTTGAGGGGCATTTTAAAGCTCTCATGGGTTTTCTCCATGTGCAGTTTTCTCCTCTATGGTATTCTGTGTGGCAACCTCTAGCTGCTTAACTGTTCTGGAACTTCCAGCTCCATTGCCTCAATCCCTGCACTTTGTCAGGCTTTACTAGCATTTTGTGAGAATACACTTTCTAAACTGTAAAAAGGAAACTGTCATTTCCCTACTTGAGATTAACTTTGTATGGCATGGCATCACCTACGATTAGGTTCTCATGAATCCTCATAATTAGGTTCTTCTTGACTGCCCTTCAATCTGATACTCTACACTCTGACATATAGACCAAAGAGATTTAAACACTGGTCATGGGATGATTTCCCTGGGTGCATTTTATTGTACTTTACTATTTTTACACATTTTAGCCTTACATAATTTTTGCAAAAATTTGAGAGAGTTTCCATATTTTCTTCATCAAACTTATCTTAATTTTTTTATCCCATAGAAATGCTTTATTTGTCATGAGGCTAACAGAGTAATAAGAATTCATCTCTACAATAGTACACATTAAAAATGTTGAATTATGGAACTGAGTAGGTAGTTGTATAAAACAGTAAAATACATTGGTGCAAAATATTTAGATTTAAATTATTTTGATAATTTTCAGAATACTTTAGTTAGGGAATGTAAAAAATCTATATAATATCTGCTTACCATGACAGTTGAGTTTACTGAAGGAAAAAATGCTATGCCTTTATAGAAATTTGCCTGAGGCAAAATTATAAAATATGTAATATTAATCTTTCATTGTTTTGTGTGTTCTAAACTCAAACCTAGCATATACCCTTCCCACGTGCTTTCTCATCTCACATTATACCTTGACTGGAAAATAAGTTGGTCCCCTCTCAAAACTGTTGAAAACAATAGTATTAAAATTAACAGTTATAGTCACTTGAGTTTTATTTTTAGGACATTTTTTTGTATATTAGCAATGTGTATCTTGGGAGCAACTATTTGTGTATTATTTGTATTTCTATATTGATTAGAATACTGGTTGATCATTTTTTAAAAACTTATCTTAATTTTAACATACATAACTGTAGTAGAGGCATTTATACCAGGAAATTAACATTAACACAATATTATACTAAGCTACCAAACTTGTTCAGATTTTACTGGGAATTTCACTAGTACTATTCTTTTTGTGTGTGTTACAGGATTCCACCTTGCATTTGGTCATTTCTTATTTTATTTTACTTTATTTTATTTTATTATTTTATTTATAGTAACCAGGTCTTTGCTTTTATGACCTTAACATCTTTGAAAAGCACTGAACAGTTATGTGAAAAAAATCTTTCCTAATTTTATTTTGGTTGATATGTTTTCATTTTTTAAATAAAATGTAGTATTCTTTCGGGGAAGAATACTGCAAAAATGATATGCTTTTATTGGTATTGTACCAGAAACTTCATGGTACCCAAATATTTTTGAGACTTGTGATATTAGCCTTGATCATTTGCTCAACTTGGTGTCTGCCAGGTTTATTCCTTTTGAGGTTACTATTTTTTTGTAATCGATACATATGTCAGTGTAGATATTTTGAGACTAAGAAAATACCCTGCTTCCTCTCAAACTTCGCCCCCAAGTTTCACTGGCCCTTGGTGAAACTTGACTGCACCAATGATTACTTCAGTGTTTGCCTAAAGCTGATTTTTCCTTTCCTTCTTTAATTTAGAATTTTCAGTTGTGATTCTTCTGTAAGGAAGAACTTTCAGTATCTTCTATCATCTATCTATTTATTTATATGTTTATTTTATTTAGTATTCTTTTATATCAGTATGACCCAATTATGGTTATTTAATTTATGGATTATAATCC
Source organism: Sturnira hondurensis (assembly GCF_014824575.4). NCBI lineage: Eukaryota > Metazoa > Chordata > Mammalia > Chiroptera > Phyllostomidae > Sturnira > Sturnira hondurensis. The sequence goes on along the minus strand of NW_028088227.1, from coordinate 6,611,015 downwards.
AACACTCTCATTATATTATTGTCCAAATTGACTGGCCATTAGGCCTACTTTAGATTAACTCCAGTATTTTTTTGTTATGTCTCCTTTCCCTTATGAGAACTTTCTTACTTTCTGGTACCCCAAGGTGTTTTATGTTTATCTGTGTTTTCTTTGCCCCAACCCCAAATTCAACCATTTATTTAAACATGTAACCCTGGGGTTATGAAAACCAAAAACATGTTTTTGGTTTTTGAGCTCATAACATGTTTGGTTTTGGTTTTTGTATGTTTTTTATTGGGGGATGATGTTAAGAAAAAGTATTTCAGCACTTGTTGTACCATTGTTACAGGGGTATTCTTAATACCAAGGGTTCATAGGCGACAGAGAAAGGAAATACATGTATACATACTAGTCCATGCAAACACACATATCTAAAGATTTGTATCTATATTTAATGCATCGACCAGCCATCTTTCTACCATCTATCTAATCTGTCACCATGTGTTCATACTAACACTTCCTTAGTTAAACTGCTCAGATAGAGAATCAGCTCTTATTATCATTATTTATGACTATATATTTGTTTAATGCTACTATATAAATAGAGTAATTTGGGGAATGCTTATTAACTCCAGGGCTATCTATTTAAATACTCTTTTTGTAGATTATAGTGGTTTTTTCATTGTTGTTCAAGTACAATTATCTCCATTTTATAGTATTTATATATATAGGATACTTTTAAAAGAAATCAAATGTTTGTCTTTCCCATTTCTTTTGATATAGTTATGCTATTGATTTGTAGAATAATTAGGTTAATTTTATACTCTTGTATTCTCTTTTGGTCTTTCACCACACCCTGGCAAATTTTAATTATGTGTTACTAGTCAGAGATATACAAAGGATATACCATTTTTGGAGCATAAGACACACCAAAGTTTTAGAGGAGGAAAATAGAAAAAAAACTGAAGCCAAAAATGTGGTAAAATATTTAATAACATAAATACCATAATATTTCACCAATGTAAATGTGAACAGAACTCAACAGCAGCATTAACAATTATTATTCTTCCAAAATTGGGGGGGGGGTGCGTCTTATAGTCCAAAAACTATGGTATTCAGTGAATATATCCTCATCTATACTACCTATCCCCATTCTTTTTCCTCTTTTCACCCTTTCAACCCACTCCTTACAGGTAGTCATATCTTTCTGAAACAGTCCCATTTCACCTTTTTTTTCTTATCTAGCTCTTTCTGGAGTAATTATTTTTAAATGTTCTGGGCCTAGAACCATTCTAACAATTTTATAACCATGCAAAAGATTGTGATTCTCACAAAGTCATACAAAAATAGATTTTGTAAGAAACAAAACTTGGAGTGAACCTGTCTTTACCTACAAATATATATAAATAGCCAAGTCAAGGTTTCTTCGATTCAGATCTGTCTGTGTGATTCCAGGGTCGCCAGCTGTCTTTATCTTTCCTCCCTTCATATTTCACCACACCCTGCTCATACTAGTCATATTGCATTTTGAATCCCGGTCTTGCCACTATTTTTATTACTTGTGTAATATAGTTAACCTTTCTGTATCTCCATTTTTAAATCTATTATAACCCCTTCTTCATATAGTTGTGAATAATAAATTAGTTAATATTTATAAACATGTATATTCCATATAAAACATACAATTTAATAATTACAAAGTACAAAAAACTTAGCCCAGGACCTATTAACTTATTAGTGTTTGATAAATTAAAAATATCTGTTTAAATTTCTGTTATTTCTTTCTATTAGATTATGTGAATTTGAGGAGTCATTCTTTATGATTAACTCTGTTTCTAAAAGAATGACTAGAACATAAAGAAGAGCTCATTATGTGTTTTAAGGAAATGAGTGCATTAAAGTTAAGGTCTATCTATAGCAATCCAAAAGTTTTTAAAAAAAGGATAAAATGTATTTGAAAGGAAGTATTTAAAAGTGAAACTTAAATATAAAACAAATACCAACATTAATATACAAATGGATCATGAGAAAACAGTGTCTTTTTAATTGAAGAGTGGGTGCAATGTAAACTAAATCTCATTGACAAAATAATTTCTCTGGAGACTTTTTTCCTCCTTAATTTAGAAAAAGTCTTTTTTGATAAAAATTGGGAGGCGAGTCATCACGCAATGCAGGCCCCGTTTCCTCTGGCATCAGTGAAACAATAAAGCTTTCACACCCGGATCCTCAGGGACAGCTGCAAACCTGAACTTGGTGCCCTTCTCAAAACTGACTTCTGAAGCAGCTCTGGAGTGAACTATAAAATAAAAGGAGTTAAAAAAAATCTCTTAGCCAGAATTCTTAATGGCACAGGCCTGAAGAGCACTGTGTAGATACTTGAATTTTCACACAAATCCTAACGTTACCTTCCATGGATTGCTACTGGTCCTTTATCTCCCTCCACCTGGGGAAGCAAATGCAAAATGAGCCTTTTTGTGCATTTAACAATATTATGGGATAGGCAAATGAAATAACATTTAAATGAATTTAATATATACTGTATTCACCTGTTTATTTTTTTCATTTTATAGGAGTGAAAGAACCTATAGTCAAGGCTAAGTTGCTTTTTCTCACTTCTGTTTATTTTTTTAAAAATCAAATGCTTTGGGCCCCTGATGCAGCCGTGAGTAAGCAAGATGCCGCCGTGTTGGAGAGGACACTAACAGTCATTGCAGCCCCTGCGGCAAGCCAGCCTTGCTTAACAAGTTGTGGCTCAGAGAAGGGCATTGTGGGTACTCAGTGTTTGCCAAGCCCTTCAGGTTGGACACGTGGCTCTTTACATCTTGAGAGAGGCTGTGCTGTGTTTACTGACCAGATCTTAATGGGGGAAAAAATAAGAACTGCTTACTGAACAATCTGATGTACAGCTATTTAGAAAGGCACATAGACGGCTAATTCTAATGAGGCCAATTGAGTTATTATTGGCTAAATAAAGTTGGGAGATATATTGCAATTAAGTATTTCATTTTATTCCTAATGCTTATTTTTCATAGAAAGCAATTTACCTATAGTATCATCCTAATCTTGAATGACAAGGATATTGTGAGTTCATATTCTTATATGTGCAAAAAATATTACCTAGAATTTCCAAAAGTAAAATTACATCTCATTCAAAATACCAAATGAAGTATAAATATTATAAAATTTTCTTTCAGTTATCGATGGGTTTCTATGTCAACACTCAATTTTTTGCATTATCTAAACAAAATATCAAGAAAGGTCTCTCAAGTACGCACAGGTTACCACAAAGAGGGCATAAGATTAGATCTTGAATTCAGGGGTTATTTCAGTTTCTGTGCCAACCCACTTTTATATACCAGAAGTCAGAGATCTGAGTAGCCTATGTCTCCAAGTGCACTGTGAAGTCAGACAGGCCTTCAGAAGTCCTGGTGCCCACATGCTTGGAATGTGTCTGCTGTAGAGTTGGTAAATTCCCTGTTCTTTATATGGAAAATGTCAATACTTCGTTTTGTTCCCCCTCCACCCAGCTCTCCCTCTATTGTCCATATCCATGGCTTATATGCATATGTTCTTTGACTAATCCCTTTACCTTCTTTCAACCAGTCCCTACCTTAACCCTCCCCTGTTAAAATTGTCAGTTTGATGTTTCCAAAACAGTGAGCTTATAACTAAGGCATGTGATAGCCCAATTGGCACTGAATTCTTATACTGTTTTTGTCCAGTGAAAGCAGCATTTCATAACAACTTGCTTTTGAGCACACACCAGAAATGGTGGTTCTACCTTTTATTCCTGGTGAGAAAAAAAATGCAATCTTTTAAAAATATATATAATACAGTAGGAAATGTAATAGATTGTTCATTTAGTTTTGAAACATACTCTCAGAATTTCAGATTTCTAGAACTTGTCACAGACCTCAGAAATTATTTCTACTTTTCCCCCTACACTGTCAAAACACTTTTTACAAAATTCGTTTAATCTATATTAACAGTCTTCAGATTTCTTTTTGTTCAAAAATGAGATAAATCTAGTGACAGTTTGTATTGTTACACTTTAAGTATTTTCTCTCTTCTTTTATCTTCATGTATATTTCTCTCCTATTCTTGATCTTTGTTAATGCCATTGCCATAATTTCCATCATTAGAATAAAAACCTAAAAGTCAATTTGACCCCTCACTCACCCTTAACCCTTATATACTTGAGTGTCAATTTCTGACAATTCTAGTTTTTTACCTTCTTTCAATTTCAACTTTTTATTTCTATCACTACTGTCACACTCTGAGCCTTCAGTAAATTTTACCCATTTGTTCACATTGTTTTAAATATATTCTATGATTTAAAATTATACTTTTATGCTATAGACAAATAGTTTTAAATTAAATCTCGGATCAGGCAATCCTCCTTTTAAAAATGTATAATCACTCTCTGTATAATATGAGATAAAATGTACAATTTTCAGCCTTTTATTTAAGTATTCAAAGAGGCTTATTTTGGTTCATCTTTTGTTTCTACTTTTTAAAAAAATCACAGTTAATGGATGTTTTACTTTAAACAAAAATACTTAGTAAAAATTTGAAAATATAACATTATAAAGAAGAAAATAACCGATTCATGATTCCACCATAAAACGCTGCCATACTCACATTTCTAGTTCTTTTGGTATGAATAATGTATAAAATATTACATGAAAACAAAATTTTGCTGATCTTATTCACATTATGTTGTTTTCTTAGAAAACTTGAATTTAATTGAAGAAAGTTATAGTATATTTAGTGATCATAAAGTTATAACATAGTTAACCCTTTTTGTATTATTCTTGTTCTGCGAATCACATTTCCAAGCGTGCTGTTTAATGTTCAGACTCATTACTGTAAGAAAAGTAGTTTAGTAATTCTATATTATATTTTTAGTTCTAGAACACCTGGCTTCTTATTTCTTGATTTACTAACTTTGATTCAGTTCTCGAATAGTTGTTTTGACAGCAATGATCAGCATAAAGTTTTTCTAATAATTCTTCATAGAAAAGTCATTAACTGGTTTGCTTTCTAAGATCTTGTGTGTTGTGTTTATTTTAATTGTCTGTATAATTAAAATCTTATCTATACATAAAAACATCTTGGTGTTAAAAACTATATTTTAAAATGTTTGTTGGCTTCTGGCTGTTGTGGCTCAGTGGGTTGAGCACCGGCCTGTAAACCAAAGGGTCACTGGTTCTGTTCAGAGTCAGGGCACCTGCCTGGTTTTTGGGCCAGGTCCCCAGTATGGGGAGTGTGAGAGAAACACACATTAATGTTTTTCTCTTTTGTACAAGTTCTTCAAAAAGATGTTGCAGAGATCTTCTTGCTCTAAGCTATTTCAATTATGTTAAATAATTTTGTAATACATACATTAATATACAACTAAGCAGTTTCTTTGAGATTTTTGAATTGATTTTAACTTCCTTTTACTTTCACACTTTATGTTTTCTACTATCTTTCATTGAGACATACCATATTTTTTTCTAAAATTTGCCCATTTGGTTTCTTTAAAATTTATTTCATTCATCTCACATATGTGAGTTCAGCTGCTGGTTATCTCTAAAATTTCTGATTTTGAATTCATGCTTTAGACTTGGCTTCATTCTCTAAATCCTGAGTTACTCTCTTGGTGGTATCTTGCAAAGTTATTAAATATGCTGGACAGTGACATTGGCAAAGATATTATAAACCATCGAAGAAGGACAAAACAAAGTAAATGGTCTGTAAAGCTCTTTAAATGGAAAAATAATACGGTTCTATGATTTGAATGTGTCTACTTAGTTCTTCACTCTTGCAAAAATTTACTGTAGACATTTGGGTATCACTGTCCTCTGTTGACATCTGACTGTTTAATTTGGTCAGTGAAACAATAAGCAAACACTAAATATTTCTTCGTCACTCTACTTTGGTAAAAAAAAAAACCCCATAACTGGACTTTGCCTTAACTAGGTATGAAAATGGTATTTTCTGTAAACACTGCTAGCCCTGATATGGTAAAGACAGCATTGCCACACACTACCATCATCCATACAAAATTTATGAATATTTTTAACAGGAAACATTTTATGCAATAAAATTATTGCGTAAAATATTATCACATTTATGTTCCTATCTTTTTCTGGCAGGTCAGAATCTTATTGAAAATTGAATGGGTTTGTACCACAACTTAATATCAAGAAATTTTATCAGCAGAAAATAATTGATACTAAAATATACATAAAAATTAAGATGTAAACAGCAAATAATTATTTGATTTCTTTGGTTGACTGATAGTATAAAATTTTCTCACATGATACTTTGAAAAATTAACAAATGGGGTCTCTTTGAGGGACACAAAACAGTGTGATATTGATTATTTAGATTTTGATTTTCTAATTAAAATTGGTATAACGTAGTGTTTATAAGTGGATCAATGAAAAATGTGTTCAACCTTGGCTTCATCAAAAATATCCAGCAGAATTTTGGAGACAAGAATGTCTGAATGAACAAGAAATTCTGGTTAATACCTACCGGGTCCAGCCCTGGTGATGGACACTTCCTATGTGCGAGGTCTAGGAAGAGTCCCAGAATTCACTGCTAGCAGATAAAGATGTCTGGGAAGACACTGATGATCACAACTGAGATTATCCAGAAGGGTCATCATCACTGTGGTGGAGACAAAGGCGTGGCAGTTTTCACATTTCCTGCATCTTTAAAACAGGATCATCTATCTCCCCTGAAGCTTACAGAGTTCAATGTTGGGAACATTTCTAATCTTCAAAATAATTCATCATGTCAGACTGAAAACTTCACTATAGGAAGGCACTTTTTCAAACACTTGCTGTGAAAGTAGGTGTTTCAGAACTTTCAAAAAGTGGTATAAAGTATTCCTGAAACACTGGTCATTTATCCATGTGCTTGTGCTAAAATCTACTCTAGTTTATACTCATAAGGAATCTGAAATTCTCACATAAAATGGAGAGTGTTCAGCTGGACTCTAGGAGAGGAATGGCTGTTGGGTGTCTGGAAGTCCAATGAGTGAAGAACATGCCACTCTTCTCTGAACCACCTTTTAGACCTGAGTTGATAGGGCAGCCGTGGGAGTGAATGCCTCTGGTCTTAGATGACACTCTGAAGTTGCCACATGTTAGGAACTAGGTGCAGACCTGCCATTTACAGAAGAGAGAGGTTTCCCTATCCTCTTAAGTCAGCTACGGTAATCTCTGTGCAGATTATCAACAGGTTATAGTCTCATCCCTACACGTATATTACTATGTGGTTCTTTTCATGGCAGAATTATTCTCTACTGAGTGTATACTGAGTCTAAAAATTGGCTCCGTGTGCTTGTAAAAAAAGTTTTAATATGATTACATACATTTTATTACATATTATGATTCTCATATATTATTTATAAAAATTGTGTATTTGACTACAAAGAATAACTTGTTAGAAAATAGACAACACAAAAAAATCACAATATGTCCAATGTGCATTTTAAAATTGATAAATCAGTCATTTAAAAAGCACTAACCACTTACAAGTTTAATAAAATATAACTTTTAAACAACTACTGAATCAAAATAAAAATTAAAAGTTATTTAAAAGTTTAAATAGTTATTTAAAAGTTTAAAATTAAAAGTTAAAATATTCAGAGACTCAATTAAAAAAGTAGAGATTAAATACAGTGTGTATACAAAACCCTGCTCAGATCAATAAGTATAGTATTTTAAAGGACAAATAAAGAATAAAATGGATAGCACATTTAATAAAATGTTTAAACAATCTTAAGATTACATTTAAGTAGGTAAAAAAAGAATAGTAAAATAAACAAAACATGTGAGAGTTTTAATAAAACAAAATTTAAGTAATTAACTAGAAACAGTAAAATAGAATATAAAATAAAATCAAAAGTAGGTTATTCCAAAAATAAATAAAACATACAACCCTTTGGTAATTACTTTTTTTAAGAACCTGATTAAATGGAGTTCACATACCACACAGTTCTTTAATTTAAAGTATAATTATTTTACTTTATTTACAGGCTGTGCAATTATACTACAGTCTAATTTTAGAACATTTCATTTTATCTAATAAAAACCTCATATACCTTAACAGCTACTTCTCATTCCACCCTCTTCTCTGGGCCTAAGAAACCACTAATTACATTCTATTTCTCTATAGATTTGCCTATTCTAGATGTTACATTTAAATGGAACCATATGTCATGCAATTTTGTGTGAATGGGTTCTTTTGCCTAAATAATGTGTTCAGGTTTTAAACTATTGTTATGATGTGATCATATATCTATAATCCATTACCCTGTTATTTTACTGGAGTATCAATTGATTTTCATGTTAAACCAGGCTTACATATGTGTGTGTGTGTGTGTGTGTGTGTGTATATATCTTATATATATATATAGGGTATATATATAAGATATATATATATCTTACTTATTCAAGCTTTATAATTCTTGTTTTATTTATTGAGTTTAGAGAGAGAGAGAGAGAGAGAGAGCAGAGAAAGAGAAACACCAGTTTGTTTTTCTACTTATTTATGCATTCATTTGTTGATTCTTGTATATTCCCTGACTGGGGTTCAAACTCACAACCCTGGTGGGTCTTAGGAACACATTCTAGTGTAGCTACCTGACCATCGTTGGACTCAGTGTGCTAATATTTCGTTGAGGATCTTTGCATCTGTGTTCATGAGAAACATAGGTCTATGGTTTCTCTTTCTTTGATATCTTTGTTTGATTTGGTATTAAGGTATTATTGGCCTCACAGAATGAATTGGAAGTATTCTGCTTCCATTTTCTGGAAGAGATTATAAAAAATAGATATAATTTCTTCTTTATGTGTTCAGTAAAAATAATCAATAAACTCATCTGGGCCTGGTGCTTTCTGTTTAGTAAGGTAATTAATTATTGATTCAATTTCTTTAATAGATGTAGATAATCTATTTTTTTAAGATTTTATTTATTTATTTATCTTTAGAGGGGAAGGAGAGAGGGAGAGAAACATCAATGTATGGTTGCCTTTCATGTGTCCCCTGCTGGGAGTTGGCCTGCAGGGAACCTGCCTGCAACCCAGGCATGTGCCCTGACTGGGAATTGAACCACGAACTTCTGGTTTGCAAACCTGTGCTCAATCCACTGAGCTACACCAGCCAGGGCTTGATAATCTATTTTTCCTTGTGTGATTTTTGGTAGATTGTTTCTTTCAAGGAACTGATACATTTCATATAGATTTGCCTGTTGTGGGCAGAGATTTCTTCCTAATATTCCTTTATCATTCTTATAATGTTCATGGGATTTACAGTACTGGTCCCTTTTCATTATATGATACAACAATTTTTTTCTTTTGTTCTCTTAGTTAACCTGGCTGATTGATTTCATTTATATTTTCAAAGAATCAGCTTTTGGTTTTGTTGAATTTCTTTACTGATTTTCTGTTTTCAATTCCATGTCTCATGTGCCGTGAGGCTCCCACCCTGCATGGATTGGTCTGTATGTAGAGTGAGAAGAGTTAGGAAAAGCCTCACTTGAAATTGCCAGCAAAATTCCTCCGAGGTCTCATTTCTGAATGGTGCCCTCTGCCCTTTCCTTAATAGTTCTTGTTGATGCTATGAAAAGTATTCTTGAATCATGCAGGTCTCCATAACATCTGTCAGAAGTCATTAGAATTTAAAATGTTGATGGATATATAATTACAGAGCATTTTTTTGTTTAATGACTTTATAGCTACAACAAAATGCCATTGTTTTTTCACGATAACTAACATTTCTGAAAAGAACAAGTATTTTATTATGACAAAGGGCAAAAGCAGCTTCATAGTAGAGTCTTAATCTGTATAAATATATGATTATGGAAAACTCAATCCATTGCCTATGTCTCTTTCATTTTCTCTTGATTGAGGAGAATTTTGTTATAGCAACAGCCCAAAGTCCAGGCATTCTGAGTGATTGCTTTAGTCTAACAACCTACGTGAGGCTGGAATCTCATGTCTACTAAGTCAGTCCAGTAACGGCTTGTCAGTAGTTAAGAAATTAATTCATAAAAGCAAATATTATTAAGTACCAGATCTCATTCAATGTTCTTGGGGTACAAAAATTCTAAGCTACAAAATACCTTCAGCTACTTAGAAGTTCTATTCTAGTGGATAATAGTGGATATTAAAAAAAGAAAAGAAAACATGTAACTATACAATAAACTAAAAAGTGGTAGTTGCTGTGGAAAAATAGAGATGGATAGGAGAGCCTGGGAGAATTGAAGCAGAGTGAGGGCAAAAGGACAATTTTATTTTGAAAGATATGAGTACACACATACATGTGTACATAAGCCAACATATATGCATATATGCTCATACATACATTTTACTCTGCTTCAAAAATTATGAATATATGTATCTTTACTTGTGTGCATATATGTATATGTATATGCATATATATACATATACACACACATAAGCACATGTACCTGTATTTAAGAGTACAGTGAACTATTAAAGTTTTTTAAAGTATATATGTAAATGTAAGTACACACACACAACTCTATCTCCTAAAACTTACAATTATTGATATTTTCATTAGGATTCATAATCTCTTGATGTTTAAAGTTTATGTATTTCGAATTAATTTTTTGTTTTTTACTGTGTTCTACTTTGTGCTCTTTTCATTTTTTTACTTATCCATTTATCCATTATTTATTTGTTTTAGTGCTTACACACATAAATTACTTTAGTCCACCTCTTATTTCAGCTACTTTATCTCCTTAGAGATCCATAGAATTTTCTTCTCTTTCAGATCTGACCTCTTCCTTATGCCTTATTAGTTGTCATGTGTGTACTCCCCCGCCCTTCTATATCAGTTAACAATTAAGAGATGAGCAATGTCTAGAATTATCAATTTTATGTTCTTCTGCTATCTTTTAGTAGGACATGAATCTTATATGCGCTAGCTTTCCAATAGCATAACATACAGTTTTTGGACACAACATTATCTGCTCTTTTTTTGTTTGTCTTCTCTCTAAAATGCTTTTTTCTTTCCCACCAAGTATAGGCATTGTGCTTTGACTTCACAATTCTATCACATCTGGGTAGTGTTGTGTGAATAATTTTCACTGCCAATTTAAAAGTCCTATCTCCTAGCCCTGGCTGGTGTGGCTCAGTGGATTGAGTGCTGGCCTGTGAACCTAAAAGTCCTATCTCTTGGCAGCCAATGTTTAAATATATACAAATTTATATTGAAAATTACTTTTCTCTTAGCAAATTTTAAATTCATAAATTGATATTTCAAATGTATGCTCCCAATAGTTTAAGAAATGTGATTTTCTTTGACAGTTAATATATTATTGAGTTGGCTAAAGACATAATTTTATTTTTAAGTAGAAATAAAAGAAACATTTTTAATTTTTACGAATAACTTTTTTGAACAGCATATTCATGGTTTTGTTCTACTACCTTCTGCCATCTCTCAGACAACTACTTAAGTCCCTCTTCCCAAAACCTTTAATCTTTTAAGCAAAGAACTATTCCAGGTGTTTTCTGAAGTCTTTCAGCGAATTAAATTTTTTTTACATTAAGAGACTGAAATAATTTTTTTCCATAAAGACCAAAATAAATGGAAATCCAAGAGTGCAATGTCAGGTGAATATGGCAGATGAATCAGCACTTCCCAGCCACCTGTAACTGTTTGTGCCTGGTCATCAAAGGCTATACTGTGTTGCGTTATCCCTATGGAAGACTGTGCATTTTCTGCTGACCAGTTCTGGGTGCTTTCCCTCAAGTGCTGCTTTTACTTGGTTTAATTGGGAGCAGTACTTGTTGGAATTAATTGTTTGGCTTTCCCCAGAGGAGCTCATAATAGAGGACTTCCTTCCAATTTCCCTATATACACAACCTCACCTTCTGTGGATGAAGACCATCCTTTGGTGTGGTTGGTGATGGTTCATTTCATTTGCCCCAGGATCTCTTCCATTCCACGTTATTGTAAAGTATCCAGTTTTTATCACCCATCATAATTTGTTTTAAAAATGGACATTTTCATTATATTTAAGTAGAGAATCGCATGCAGAAATATGGTCAAGAGGGGTTTGTTTCCACTTATATGGAACCCAAACATCAAAGCGATTAACATAATCAAGTTAGTGCAAATTATTTTCAATGTTTGATTTGGATATTCTGAATACATTGGCTATCTATCACATGGTATAACACACAATACAGTCTAATAAAATCACTTTGAGTGAAGTTAAAGACAACTAAGTGCTATTAGGGCCATCTTACAGGAAAAAAAACAATGAACATTTTGGCCAATCCAATAATAACCTCCATCTTTTCCTTTCCCCTCATTTCAAATTATTCTTTAAAAAGTTTAAATTTTCAAATTACTTCAGTCAATATCACTGATCATCACCAGTGCAATATACCAGAATTCCAATGGAAGCTACTGGAAAGTTATTGGTCTTTCCATAACAGTTTCCCTTTGGTTTGAGTTTAGATCAAATTTTATGATAATCATTAAAGGTAAAATTATTTTTATGGGCAACATAAAAAAATAGAAAAATTTTTATGGACAGTTGTTTCTTCTGATGTTTTCTTCAAGTAATACTAATATGCATGATTTTTTTACATTCTGCAACTATCCCCACATGTGCAATTACTACCCATGTAGAAGAAGATAAAAAACTAAACTCTCCATAAATTGGCTACACATGGTTCTTTATTCTTTATTTCATCTGATGCTCCTGTGTCAAAATTATTATTAAATATTTTATGTGGCCTTGGCTGGTGTAGCTCAGGGGATTGAGCATGGGCCTGCGAACCAAAGGATTGCAGTTCGATTCCCCATCAGGGCACATGTCTGGGTTGCAGGCCAGTTCCCAACAGGGGACGCACAAGAGACAAACATACATTGATGTTTCTCTCCTTCTCTCTTTCCTTTCCCCTCAAAAGATAAATAAATAAATAATTAAGAAAAAGAAGAAGAAAAAAATCTCAAAAAATATTTTATGTGTATGTATGCATTTACTTATTCTATTTTACTCTCTTTACTCCCTAAAAGGTTTCCACAATATGTTAGTGCTTCTTTTAGATTTTTTAAAAATACAGATATTTGTCTCACCTTATTAAAGGGAAAGTAGAATGTTTTCTTAACAGGACATTGGTATTAGATTTTATCTGCAAAATATCATACTAAAACAAATATCATAGTATTATCTTTATTTAATTATGTTAGTCAAAGAGCTTTCATTGGAATCTATTACTTTAGGGCTTCAATCTATTTTTAATGAATAGAAGAACTGCCTTATATATTCAATATTTTAATTGGTTTTGTATATGAGGATTTGTCACTCCTATTTTTAATGACCTCTAAGGCCAAGTAGGAATAGAAACTCTTGGTAAATAGAATCTGGGATTGATATTTTCTGATATCATGTGATCTCCAACATTTTTCAGAAATTACAAAATGCACAGGCCTATGTCTTATACAGGCAGAGATAATTTCAAAGAAGATTCATCATGATTCTCAAGTCTACTTCCACCAAATATATTACCTTCCCATTACAATATGACAACTACTCATATTCATTTAATAAGAAGTTGATCAACGCCAAGGTTTGGGTTATTTTGCAGTGATATGGATAACTAAATGTTATTTTATTCTTTTCTGAGCACCTAATAATCTGAAAATTTGATGTTATATAAGCCTCAACCAGAAATATTGCTTCCCAAGCCCGCAACAAATATCCTAACCAATCTTCCTCAATACTCATCTATAGACTAGATGATAGAGACTCTAGTTAATTCCAATGATCTGAATCTCCTGGTGTTTTTTTTAATATTTTATTTATCTTTAGAGGGGAAGGGAAGGAGAGAAGGAGAGAAATATCAATGTATGGTTGCCTCTTATGAGTCCCCTGCTGGGAACCGGCTTGCAACCCAGGCATGTTCCCTGACTGGAAATCGAACCACGATCATGTGGTTTGCAGGCCCAATCCACTGAGCTACACCAGCCAGGGCTGAATCTCCTGGTCTTAATATAGGCATTTCTTCTAGATTAGCTGGGAGATAAAGAAACGAAGTATTATGTGGACATTTGTACATGAAAAATAGTGCTTTCTTTCATAAACATATCTATTGATAAATAACATAGTAAATTTTAGAACAAATTTTATCTACTAAAAAGTTCATGTTAAAATTATTTTGTCTGATAATCAGATAACATTATAAATAATATTTGGCCTTAAATTTTACCTCATATAAATCTAAAATAAAACAAAACTATTATAGCATTTCTCAATGTTTGGCAATCAGCATTAAGTTCTAATAGAGCATTCTCCCACAGTGAATATTTAAGATATTGACTGTATATGGTCATTATGTTATCTAATGACTATCCAGTGAAAATATGGTGTTTTGAGTCTTCTGTGTAATGAAGAGTATTTTTAAATGATTAAATTATATGCATAAGACTTGCATTCATGCTATATTTTTCTTGGAATGAGGACCATTATGAAACTATTATCACATAAGATTGTGAATGTTAAGAATTAATATGTTGTGCATCCTATCTCAGAGGGGTAGAATAAGAATGTCTTAATTTATGTTTGTATCAAAGTGTTATGTTAGGTTTAATTGCACTAACTTTATAATTATGAGTCTGTGATGATAATCACAGAAAAATGGGTAATATCAGGAGGGTGTATATAACAATAGAGGCACATCTAATATAGAGAAGAAATGAAATAATCACACTCATTTTTCTCCATGAATAGGATGAAAGCACTGACATTTTGCTAATAGCTTTTATTTGTAGATTATGTTTATGAAAAGACTTTATTCCATATATAGAAACACTCTGTATGCACTAAAGTTGTTAATAATTTACTACACTCATTTTTAGAAACTATAAGTATAAATCTAATAATTGCGTCTGAATATGCATAATAGTTTGTTATCACAAGCTATCTATTTTAGCATAATATTGAAAAACATTTTTAACCATGACATGAATTTAATGTTTGACTGGACATACTTATCTAATTTTTAGTTATGGGAAAATACACTTAAAGCCATATAACTTTAAAATGAAATGAGCTTTTAAAAATATGTAATAGCCATATTATATAGTTTATATTTTGAATTATTTATAAACTTCTAGAATTTAGAGGTTGAAAAGGGACTAGGGCTTACTAATTTAAGAAAAGTATTTATTACCACCTATGCTATCTCTAGGAAAAAAATCCAAAAACAGTGTTGTTGTGAAAAAGAAATATGATATTGCTGAGGTTAGGTACTATACTATTATTGTATAATAACACTATACTTTTATATATTTCATATACAAGTATGGCATAGTGTATGTTATACAGATTATATATAAACATGCATATATTTAGTGTATGTTATACTATATGTATCTTATAGCATGTATTACTATGCTATATATTATTATGGTAGTAAAGTATTAATAAATAAGGTATAGAGTCATTCAGTAATTTTTTCAAAGTCTCTTACCCAGCATATTATAAAATCTATGACCTGACTCTTGGTTCACAGCCCATATAATAAATCTCTCTTCCCTTTTATTATACATTTAATATACTTCATTAGGTTTTCATGTAGCAACACTTAATATAATCTTGAACTCTTAACTTAAAAAATTCCCATTTTTCACCCTATAGTGTTTTCATTTTTCCTTTTGTTAACCTCCATGAGCTGTCTGTCACGTAGCCCTCATGCTTCAGGTCAGAATGACAGTGGATTGTCTATCGTGTCACTCCTCCCTCTCTCATTCTGGGACTTGCCTTTACCGTCCACCTCGAAAGTCCCCTCATAAATTCTCCTTCCTGCTTCTCTGCTCCGCTTCACTTGGCTGCACTTCTTTCTTTTATAGAAAAGCATCCATTCTTCAGTACCTTCCAGTAGGTGTATGGGAAGTGACATTTTGAGGACTTGTACATATCATAAAAGTTTTAGCTTCATATTTTCTAAATAACCTTGTTTAATACACAATTTTCCATTGCAATCCATTTTTCATTAGAGATTAGAAGGCATTTTCCTGTTTTATCATTTAGCTTCCATATTGCTATTATAAAGTCCAAGTGACATTTAATGTACACTGTACATTAAAAGACCTATTTGGTCTCTTTGGTTACTATCAGAACATCTCTTTACTCATGGTTTTCTAAATATTCCAGATATTTTGGTGTAAAGTTTCTTTTCATTTATTTTTAGGGTGATATAAGTATTCTTTTAAACTGAAGAGTTTTAAAGTAATATTCTTGGACATTTTCTTGTCCAATTTCTTTTTTTTTCCAATTTCTTTTTATTATTTTCCTCCCTGCCTCTTTCTGGAATTCTTGCTAATCGTATGTTCTACCTCTTCATATAACCACATATGTTTCCATCTTTTCTGTCTCATATGTTTTTGCCTTGTCTTTTTTTTAGTACATTTTTTTGTGATTTCCCCAACTTTAATCTTGAAAACTTTCCAGTCTTGTAAACTTTCCATACTTTTAGTTGTCAATTTCTTTTTTACTGAAAATTCCTTTATATGTCATTTAGTATTATTTGACAATGCAATAAATTTTACTTTCTAATGAATATTAATTGTAATTCATTTGAAGTTTTCTTTTGTTCATTGCCCCTGCCTCCTCTGAATTTCCTTTTGTCTTTGTGTTTTATGTTACAGAATTTTCTGTTCGTGGCGATCCTTGTTGATGCCTTCATATGTTTTTAGTCAAACAACAATCAGGTACACCAAAATACTTTAAGTTTTTAGAGCAGGGGGAAATAGTTCAGGAGATTAGTTACACAGATAGTGAAACATCTGATAATGCACTCAGCGAGACAATGGGTCACTTTGACTGAATCCAGTCAGACAGCACCGAGACCTGCGACAGCAGTCTGTGGGGATCTGAATGTGGGACCCACCACATTGGAATGATGAATAAATTTGAGAGCAACTAGTTCGAGAACTATGTATTAGTCGGGTTTCTCTGGAGAAATAAAACCATTAGGATATATCTGCATAGATATAGATGTAGACAAGACATAGATAAGAGATAGATACATACAGATATATAGAATGAGATTTATTATGAAAGATTGGCTCAAGTAGTCATGGTGGTTGAAATATCCCATGATCTGCCATTCAAAATCTGGAGAACTAGGAAAACTAATGTTGTAATTTTATTACAAAAACGTGAGAATGGAGAGGTGGCTGTGTGATGATATAATTTTTCATCTGAGTCCAAACATTCAATGACCAGGAGTTTGTACGCACCAGGGCAGGAGAAGATAGATGCCTAAGCTTAAGCAGAAAGCAATTTGCTCTTCCTCTGACTCTGTTTGATATGGGTTCTCAATGGGTTGGGTGATACCCTCCCACATGGTGGATGTAGGAGGGCATCACCCTACATGTACAATCAAATGCTACTTTTGCCAGCTATTTGTGCATCTCTTAACCCAGGTAAATTGATGCATAAAATTAACCTTTACAGACTAGCACACATATTTAAAAGAAAGTCATAAAACACTGATGGAAGCTTTATTATACATGCATGAAAGTTGTCCACTGGTAGGTTTCACATTAGGCTGATTTGGTGTGAATTCAGCACTTCAATTGATATCCCCCAAATGGAATGATGAACAAATCTTTCTTCTTCACATAATCCACACCTCTAGAGCAGGTTATTTTTATTTCCTTCCTGGGGAGTGTAAACTTAGCCAGAAGCTAAGCATGGGAAAGCAGCAAGTTATCTCACCATTCATCAGCAGATGTTCACTCAGTTACTCAGCTTCTGCCTTTTTTTAAAATAAAGAGTTGGAAGGAAACATCAGTGTGTGGTTGCCTCTAGCACGTCCCCTACTGGAAACCTGGCCCACAACCCAGTCAAGTTCCCTGACTGGGAATCAAACATGCTAAGCCTTTGGTTCATAGGCTGGTGCTCAGTCCATGAGCCACACCAGCCAGGACTCAGCTTCTGCCTTTCACCTAATCCTTGCATGCACTTGTGTCTGCTTTCTTTTCTAGTTCCCCACCTATAAAGAGTAAACTTTCTCTCTTCAGATAGTGTAGTGAAAGAGGTGGGGTTTAAACCTCTTTATGCAGATTTTCAATTCCCCTTCCTGATTTTACACCCGATTCTGCTCTGAAATGCAGAGGTGACCCCAGTTAGTGAAATCTAGGGTTCTGGAACATAAGCGGGATACCTCTTGTTTAAATCTCTCCCTATAAATAGTCTGACTTTTTTTTGGTCATTAATACACCTATCACCTGTTCATTCATTTCCTATTTTCTAAAATTTTTTTTGTTTATCTCATTTGTTCTCAGTTTCTTGAGATTCTATGGGATTTACAACTCTCTCTTACTTTGGTTTTATTTTAGTGAGAATTCAAAAATGAACAGTAAATGTGAGTATTCAATATCTATGTGTTCTATCTCATCATTTTAATAAAAGATAATGTGGCATATTTAAAAGAGAAACCTTAGTAATAGCACTAAAAAGGCCTTAAAATCTTCAGAATGTTACAAAAATATGTTATGTATGTTTATTTCACTCAAAATTACTATACAACTTTCATTTTTAATGTTCATCTTCTAATCATATCTCCATGTCGAGATTATTGAACTCCTACCAGAAACTGGCACAATACTTATAAAGAAACTTCTATCATTTATTTTAAATAAATATCATTTATTGAAAACACCATTTCACAAACACTATGGAATTAGGAATAGCATAAATACTGTGTGTTTGTGCTAGCTCCTTTAATGGGTCTGACAGGAACTTGGCTGAACAATACCTTCTTTCAGTCCGTATTGTAGTAATTGTCCATTGATGACACACTGTAAGAAGTCTTTTGTCAAAGCACAATTCCTCTTGAAAAGTTTGGTTTTATTTAGTTTTGTCAGAGACAATCCATGCTTCAGTATTTAAGCAAAATCCAGTCAAGAAATTTACACATTTTGCTTTTCCTGTTCTGCTCACCAAGAATTATATATTATTGGGCATATGTGTTTATCCTATGACATAACTTTATTTCCCTCTCTTAAACATAGGAAACTATATATTGCATTAATATTTGATTAATGCATGGTACTAAGTGTAGAAATTAAGGATTTAAAAGTGAACCAGTTTGAAACTATCACTTCAATATTCGGAAAAATAATAATTGATGCAATAGATTTTTAAAACTCGAGTATACATACCGTGCTCACTTAAGCATGGCTCCAACATCTCACTCAGCTTTGTTGGCGGTGGTTCCATAAGTGGAAACAGTAATAGCTTCTACGGCCTTTTAAAAAATTGTCACTTTGACTTTTCATACAGTCTGCAAAGAGTGATTTGATGTTTTTCTGAGTGACAAGTTGACACCCACATCCAGGTGCCGCCTAGATCCAGAGAACCGGTGTAATTCTACATCTAGGAATCACCCTGCTGTAATATATGAAATACTACTGTATTGTTAATGTGCAATGAAAGGTTTAACCCAGCCCCTTGTAAACCAATTTTTAATGCAACTAGCAAGGATCTTTGTTTTTTTTCGTAGCTAGCTGAAAGCTTTAGTCCCGACTCACTAGGACCAGCATTGGGGACCAGCATTGGGAAGATGTCTGTTCATTGACAGTTTGTAGTTCATTTCTAGAGCCACAGAAGACTGTGAGGCTTGTGAAAGTAAAGTTAGAGGAAATTGAGAAGTTTGGGGATATTTTGAAATTCTAAGGGAATGTACATGTTGAAAGAGCAATTTGAACTTTCTAATTCTATTTTTTTTTAAATTTTTATTTATTTATTTATCTTTAGAGGGGAAGGAGAGAGAGAGAGAAACATCAATGTATGGTTGCCTTTTGTGTGTCTCCTGCTGGGAGTTGGCCTGCAGGGAACCAGCCTGCAACCCAGGCATGTGCCCTGACTGGGAATTGAACCGCGATCCTCTGGTTCACAGGCCGGCACCCAATCCACTGAGCTACACCAGCCAGGGCTGAACTTTCTAATTCTATAATTGTGTGGAGTTGGTACATTTTCTCTTTTCCACATCAAATATTGAGTGCATCAGATTTCAATGGATTTCAGGTAGTACTATTATCTTCCTGTTACTATATACAAACAGTAAGGTTTGTACAGCATGCATAACATTTTAAAAAATACTTTATTTATTTATTTTTAGAGGGGAAGGGAAGGAGAGAAGTATCAATGTATGGTTGCATCTCGTGAGTACCCCCCTGGGAACTGGCCTGCAACCCAGGCATGTGCCCTGACTGGGAATCGAACCATGATCATGTGGTTCGCAGGCCCACGCTCAATCCACTGAGCTACACCAGCCAGGGCAGCATGCATAACATTTATCTAGAAAGCAGAGTCATATATCTCATTAGATTCTCAAAGTGGTATGTATGCTGAAAAGTGTTTAAAAGTGAACTTAGAGGTTCCCTCCGAAAGGAAGATATGACTTAGTTTATGAAATGGGATATTAGTCCTTGGGTTATATTTGTTGTGACCATTAAGTCAGTGTTGTAGGACCTAGCTTTCTTGCCTGAGGCCAGACTAGAGGATATATGTATATTGGTAATTAATACCACTGCATGAGTATAAAAGAAAATATATATTGTAAAACACAAACAAAATAAGCATAAATACCTATTCAAGTTCATATTTTTGCTTTCATAGGCCATCTATTTTTACATTGTAGTTTTTATTCTTTACTTTCTATTTTTATGTGTATTAAGTTACATCTTGTGATTTTAAACAAAAGGTATTGATACTACAAAAACATTTGTCTGGTTTAAACATGACTTAATTAAGAATATCTTAATTTTTCTCTAATGATATTTTCTTACGTAATAAGTATAATAGTATATATTTATCAGAATTCTACAAATATATGATTTTATCTTCACTTGGAATTAGAAACTTAGGTATTCTTATGCTTGTTGTATATTTCCTCTTATTTGATGAAATGTTTGCAGTTGGGGAAATGCATTACAAGCAACAGAACCTGTATGAAGGGAAGCTTATGTAATTGTTACTAACCATTGCCACATCAAAACATTAGTGGTTCTTAACTCAGTATCTCCATGTAAGAGTAATAAGCTCAGAAAAGTAACCAATTTGTTGGCTCTTGCAACTTCCTGTGGCAGAGTTTTATGCTATTTACTGGTAAAAAAACAAGTAATTTGTCTGTATACAATGACCAAGCATTTGGATAACAGGAAATCTATTTTTTGCACATTCTTCATCTCTGCAATATCTGTATTAAACTATTTTGTATCAGAAATCAAGCACTAAGAGAAAAGCAAAGCACGTTCATTACATCTTGTCATGAGCAAATTGCCCTTAAGAGATTTCTATATTTCAAAATTAGAATATTTTTTGCTAACATAACGAAGGGTATAAAACAAAACATAATTCAATAATGTTAGTTGTAACTCTTAAAATCAGAAGTTGGTTTTCCACAGACACAAGTAGGTTTATCAGAGTCCCCAAAAAAGAAAAGACCAAGTTCTCCAAGTGACTGTATGAGAGACTTTGCATATGATACTTTCCCTTTTAAAAGCAAAGTATTTGTCCCCAAAGAGGTTTTATACAGATTAAAGAAATATATATGTCAGTGCTTATTAATTAGTCTTAAGGGACATCCAATAAATATTGATGTAAATTCAGTGTAAAATATTTTAGAATTTGTATTTGTTTAATGATTTCATTTTTATCTTCTTTTAAAATATACTCTCACACATGTTCATAACAATAAACAGTAGGTTTTCTTATTCTCACTTCATAGAGGAAGAAACACACTTAAAGGAATACCTGGTTCAAAGTAACACATTATGGGGGTAGACTCAGTCTTAACATTAATGTTGTCACTTAGTGATACATTTTTTCTCAATAGCATCATCATGAAACCAAACTCCAAGTTTAGCTGCCTGCTGCAANCGTATAATTCAATTTTCTGTCTTTTGGTTGTGTCTTTGTTTCTCCAAACCTTTGTTGTATTCAAACTTGGTTGTGGGAGAAGGCACAGTGTTTCCACCTATGCCTCCATCTTGGCGGAAGTGACAGTAGGTTTTCTTATTCTCACTTCACAGAGGAAGAAACACACTTAAAGGGATACCTGGTTCAAAGTAACACATTATGGGGGTAGACTCAGCCTTAACATTAATGTTGTCACTTAGTGATACATTTTTTCTCAATAGCATCATCATGAAACCAAACTCCAAGTTTAGCTGCCTGCTGCAATGGAAGTCAAACCCGTAAGACAGGTGCTGGTGAGAATGAAAGAGGTTTATTCCACTGTCAGTCTCTCAAAAAGGTAGGGGGACTGTTGTCCTCAAAAACTCATCTTAGCATCTGAGTGCAGGCAGGAGGTTTTATAGTGAAGGAAAGCAGAACAAAGAGATGGGGAGAGAGGCTGTGGACATACAGGCTGGTCCTGACATGGATCTTTAATGTCAGCGTACTAGAACTAGCCAGTGCCTGCTCAATTCCTGCAGCTGGGTTACCTAAGTCATGGTCAAGGCCTTTGCTTGTACAAGCAGGAACTGGAACCTCTGATGCCTGAAATATGCTTATAAAGACACTGTTAGAATGTGAGATATTTCTATCAGTTGATTAGCACATTTCATTCTAATTCTATTTCATGCTAAGTGACAGTAGTATAAAGGTTTTATTACCTGTTACAATCATGCACTTCAGTAAGATTTATTATAATGTTTTATTATACCTTGTTTAGAAAGTTTATTAAAAAATGTTACATGTATGCAACTAGGAAAATAATATTTACTGAGCTACAATGACTGAGTCATTTATACTTTTTATAATACCCAATGTCTCTACAAGTTCTATGAATTCATGGTTTATAAAAATATATGTTTTAAAGATAAAATGAAACATAAGAATATTTAAATTACTGTTAAGAGTCACACAGCTGGTTACATTGTAGAATAAAATGTAAATTGAAGTTTAGACTGTGAAAGATTAATCACTTCGCCTGCATAAATGTCCTGCATAAGTGTTACAGTCTTAGGCAGATGGATGCTAGTGTTATATTTGTTGTTTGTTTTCTTTAATTTTTGCTTTTCTTTTTAGCTGTTGGCAATTTACTTAATGGATCTGAGCTCCATGTTCTTGCTTCTCACTTCTCAGGTTATATTTTTGTTGTTTGCTTATACTGAGATAATGAGGTAAAAAAAGCATTTTTAAACTATAAAGTATATCAGTATACTATATGACAGGTAAATTTTGGCAACACAAACATTGCTCATAGAATGACATCAGAAAATGTTAACCTGATTATTTCATTATTTCACCTGATTTTTATTTCAATTTTATGATTATTATGCTATTTCATGTGAATTATACATTTCATATGATTCAGTGAGAACTTTTCTTATTGAATTATATTTGACATATACATTGTATAAGTTTAAGATGTACAATATCTCTATTTGATTCATTTATAATGATAGTATGATTGTCATTGTAGCATTAGCCAGCACCTCACCAGGTCACATAATTATCTTTTTTTCTGTGTATGTAGTATGAAAATATAAGATCTAATCTGGTAAGTTTATAATACCACATTATCTGTAACCACTCTATTGTACATTATCTATCTTGCACTCATTTATCTACTAGTTGCAAGGTTTTACCTCCATGCAAAGCAACATTCCTCTTATCCCCACGTCCCATTCCCTGCTAACCAACATTTCACTCTCTATTTTTATGAATTCTACTTTTTTAAAGATTAAACACATAAGTCACTTATTGAAGCCACATTTAAGATTAGATGGCTTTTTATAAAATAATAATTCTGCATAATTGTTTTTAATAAGAAAAATTCTGTATAACTAATATAAACTTTCTCAAAAGTTTTAATTATATTTTTCTGGCAGATTCAACTCATACCTGCAAATCAGACTTGAATACTATTTTAATTACCAACAATCAGATGAAATGCAAACTCAATTAAATGCAATTAAATCACATGTACCTATTATTGTTTTGAATATGAAACAAGAGAAAACAAATGTATTTTCAAAGAGAAAGGTAAATAAAATAGAAAAATTTTGACTAGTTTTTCTTTAAGGGATAATTTTAGTATACGGTATAATTTTAACTTAATCTTACACAAACCTCAACTATTATTATCCAACCACCCATCCATTATTTAAAAATTCGAATAAAGGCTATTAAATGCTAGACAGGTTGATAAATACTGATCTTTAAATATCTGGCATTTAAATTACAAAATAAAATATCATGTTGTGGTTAGGTAATCACACTTAATTGATGTTGTTGAAGAAATCATGCTTATCTGAAGCATTTTCTTGGTAGTGTAAATCTGAAAATAAGTAGGATCAATACATTTTTAAATACAACAATACTCAGTATGTTGGCAAATATGTCTTCTCATTTAGTGAGTTGTCTTTTCATTTTGTTGATTATTTCCTATATGCGCAAAAACTTTTTAGTTTGATGTAGCCCCATTTGTTTATTTTTTCTTTTGTTTCCCTTGCCCAAGAAGATATATTAAAAAAAAATTCTACTATGAGAAACATCTGACTTTCCTACCTATGTTTTCTTCTAGAATTTTTATGGTTTCAAGTCTAACATTTAAGTCTTTAATCCATTTTGAGTTTATTCTGTGGGTGTCCTAAAAAAGGTGAACTAGTTTCATTTTTGTGTGTGTGTATCTGTCCAATTTTCCAACTCCAGTTATTAAATAAATTGTGTTTAGCCCATTGTATATTTTTGCTTCCTTTGTCGAATATTAATTGACTGTAAAAGTGTCAGTTTATTTCTAGACTCTATTCTGTTTCATTGATCTCTGTATGGCTGTTTTTATGCCAGTACCATGCTGTTTTGATTATTATGGCCTTGTAGTATGGTTTGATATTAGATAATGTGATTCATCCAAGTTTGTTCTTTCTCAAGTGTTGGAGAAGGGGTTCGTTGGAGGTGAAAGAGGATATGAGGGGTGAAATATAAAGGAAGATGCAATATAAATGATAATACAATAAAAAGTGAAGTGCAACATTATTCTCAGAAGTACGACAATTTTTCTTCATTTTGAAAATGTCACAGATTCTGTAAATTAAGTTAAATAGCACTTAAATTTGATACCATTTTGGAATTCACTTAAATAATTTGGTTATAAATTTTATTTATACAACAAATCCAACAGGAACTTAGAGTGTTTTCCATTCCTCACACTAAAGAATTTCAGTATTTAATTCATATTATCCCTTTCAACTGAGAATGTATGCACATATGTATACATATGCATAAACTAATTTAGTGGTAGCATGACATATCTCATTGGAGATTGTGTTTCAACATATGAATTGGCAGGGGAGGGAACAAGCACTAACTCTTATAGCAACTGCTCTGTGACTAATAATAAGAAACACATATTATTCTATTTCAGGAACTCCTTAATGCAATTTACAGAATTAGCTAAGTTGCACAAGCCTACAAAACCTCTTAATGTTTGAGTTGGTATTCAAACCCAGTTAGGAGGGTATTCTTACTCTCCTAACTTTGATACTGTACTACTTTTCCAGTAGAAGTTTCTCAGTTTCTGCAATGGGCACAAGAATATTATAGAAAAGAACACTTAAAAAGAGAAAATAACTATGCCAATATCATTTCTTATAAAATTATATATACCTTGCTTTCATATATATATTTCAGCATCTTTGAAAATTCAGTTAAAATCATAAGCAGAATTTACTTTTTTTATTCAGGATTTTATTTATTTATCTTTAGAGGGGAAGGGAAGGAGAGAGGCAGAGAAATATCAATGTATGGTTGCCTCTTGTGTGTCTCCTGCTGGAAACCAGCCTGCAACCCAGGCATGTGCCCTGACTGGGAATTGAACCGCGATCCTCTGGTTTGCAGGCCCATGCTCAATCCACTGAGCTACACCAGCCAGGGCCATAATTTACTTTTAAATAATATATTGAATATAGTTTAGTTTCTGGTGGTGTTCTGCTCTTCTTTAGGAGGAAATCTACAAAAGTTGGCCTTGAGCATGTATTGTGACAGGAAAGTATAAAAAGATAATATAAAGCTAGACAGTTTTTATTGCAAGATGTTCCACCTATATACATTCTGAGAAAATAACTTCTAAAAGAGCACAGGGAGATCTTGGGGTAGGCTATGAGAACATTTGAATGTAAATAGCACATACAAATAGCACTGGACAAATATAAACCTCATTTGCATTTCACACCAAAAGAGCTTTTTGAGAGAAATATGTAAAAAGTATTAAATTGTGCAAAAGAACATTTCATATTAAAATTCCATTCACTCAAAAGAAGGATCTCAGTTTTAAGATGACATCTTTCCTCCAAAAGTTATTATTCATCCTACAGTTATTATGTTGAGATAGAGGCAATACTTTTGTCCAATGTTATTTGATCTTGCGAACTGATTGCAAAACTACTAAGCTATGACAATAATGGAAGGAGCAGGCTACTGCCTTTAAAAAAAATTGGCCAAAGAATTAGAGGAACTGGAGCAAGTCATTATTCCCAGAATCTTAGAACTGCCTTTGCTTTGAAGGTTTGACAGGCACAGTCAGTAGAGACAGCGGGCGAGTGTCACAATGTACCTTAAGCTCACAGCTGCACATGGTTCTCTGGTAAAAAAGCATGTTAGAAAGTAAGTTAAAGAAAGTGAAGTAAAGAAAGAGAATGCAGGTTACAGAAGCTACAGTTTAAACCAAGTAAACTACTTTTATTTTATTGATCAGTGAACTAAATATGTAAGATATCCTCCTGTCCCAACTCAGATAAAGCTACCCTCTGACAAAACATCCTGGCTGTCCCAACCAACTTTGCAACTCAATTTTAGTAATGCTGTTCATTTGGTCATCATTATTTTAAATTAAGAGCTACAGGAAAGCCGAAATAGAATTGTGCAGTAAAAAATTATATAACACTAATATATACATATTCATATATTAGTGTTAAAAAAGTGGAGAAACCTAGAAATAGCTTTATAGTTTTTTACTTTGGTAACTTATAAGTAAATTCTTAAGTTCTAAGTGAAATAGTTTTAAGTTAAAAAAAAAGAATTTAGAAACTAAAGAGTTCCTTCTTTTTTAAAATTATGTGTATTGCACAAACAATTTTTAAAAATCATCTCTTTGTAAGATAAATATTGCAAACAACTGGCTTGATTCTCTCTTTCTCTCTCTTCTTCGTTCACCAAACTAGGGGGCTTACACATTTTTACAAGACATCAACAGCTCTCCTGAAGCAAGTCCTCGTCCATTCATTCTAATGGTTTGCTTTCCATTCAGTATGTTTTTCACTCTGCATTTCCTTACAAAATGAAGTTGTAAAGGACTAGATCAAAAGGTCTCGTGTGAGAGACTTTAAGATTTTATTTTAGAAGACAGTAATTAAGCATCCAAGAAGAGTTAATTATGCATCCTCATTCTCTTAGTCCCTTTTTGTTTCATTTTTTACACCATGCAAATATCTCTGTGGTAGATTCGTGAATAATTAAAGACTTAAGGACTTTGAAGTCAGCCAGCGCCACCTTTTAGCCTTTGCTGGCTGCCTTGAACCACCTTCCTGAGTCCTTCACCCAGACTCTGCCTGAGCGCCTCCAGTGACGAAAGGAAGAAAGGGGTTGGCAACTCATTTTAATCCGGCCACATCACTTGTCATACCCACATACCTCCCCTCACATACCAGTAAGACTTTTACATCCTTCCACTTGCTTTGTTCTCTACTTCATTATCCTAGTTGGAGATAGTGTACGTTCTGACCTGGGCTGTTATGGAAACCTCCGACTGATCACTTCATTTCCACTTACATATGTTGGTGATCAGGCCTTCACTGACTTCTTCAAAATACATGGCATGCATAAAATACACAGAATACACACAGTTCAATGAACTTACAGTTCATTGCTTTTTATTTCTCATAAGGTAAAAATAATGTCCTGAAGGTAGTTTGCAAGCCTTGAGTTACTTGGAACTGTCTACTTTCATCTGCACCATATGAACTTTCTTTCCCTCTATCCCAACTTCTGAAAGTCTCTTATACCTCTATGCCCCTGTAAGACACAAGGATTTTTAAGTGTACTTGGCCCATTAAATGTCCTTTTATGAGGATTAAAATAACATTCAGGTTTTACAGTAAGGATGCTACTCAAATTGTTTCAAGAGATTTATATTAGCATTTAATAGTGTTAGCCTTTGGCCATCGTGAAAACTGTGGGACCAGGGTGAATTGTACTGCCTTTGTCCTGCTGCCTCCCTTGAGCTTGTCATCCAGTGCTTTCTGTCTTCTTCCCTCATCCTTCGGGCCCCAGGGCGTCCTCATCCAGCATGCCATGCAGTACCTTTAATCTCCTGTTTGCTTCTCCATAGCACTTTGTATTTTCTTCACACCATTATTCCAACTACATTCATTTATGATATTTCTCAATTAGTCTTCATCAGACAATGGACTCCATAAAGGCAAGAATTGTGTGTACTTTTACTTACTAATGTTTTTGCAAAACATGACACATAATAAATTTTAAATATTCATTAAATTAGTGAGAAAATGGGCTAATGCATAAATAATATAATTTCATATATAGTATACATTCATAACTTTCACTTTCTAGGATATATGGGGAATCCTTAACATTTGATTAGATGGGTTTTTTTTTATTTCTTCTTTTTAAATTTATTTAATTATTTTCCAAGTACAGTTTTCTGTCTATTACTCCCATCCCATCCCACCCCCCGTGCTCTCCCCCTCCCTCCCATTTCCACCCTTCTTAGTTGTTGTCCATGTATCCTTTATATAGGTTCCTCTAAATCTCTCCCCTATTTCCCCTGAAATTCCCTCCCCTCTCCCCTCTGGTCACTGTCAGCCTGTTCTATATTTCAGTGTCTTTGGTTGTATTTTGCTTGTTTGTTTGTTTTGTTGTCTAGCTTCCTGTTAAAGGTTTTTTATTTCTAATGTCAGTTTTTGATCACACCCATATCTGATATACATTATACTATGTCATATATATTATTTAATTATTATAAATTTAATATAAGTTACTATATATTTATTGTGATAAATTATATATGTATACATGGCTATCTTACAGAAGTTTTGGGTTTACAACAAAGTTAAGAGCTAGGAGCAGAGATTCCCTGTGTACTCTCTGGCCCCACACATGCAAGGGCCTCCCAATATCAGCCTTCTCACACCAGAGTGGTACATCTGTTACACCTGATGAACCTCCATTGGCACAGTATAATCACCCCAATCTAGACTTCACATTAGAATTCACTATTGATGCTGCACATTCAATGGATTTGCATAGATATATAGATATATATTCATCTATAATATCATTTAGAGTATTTTTATAGGCCTAAAATTCCTCTGTGCTCTGTGTGTTTGGTTATCTCATCCTGGCAACCATGAATCATTTTACTGTCTCCATAATTTGTTTTTTTGAATGTCATATAGTTGAAATTACACAGTATATGGCCTTTTTAGAATGGCTTCATTTCACTTAACATCTTCTTTCACTTAAGATTTCTCCATGTCATGACTTGATAGCTCATTTCTTTTTTAATATTTTATTTATTTTTATTTATCTTTAGAGGGGAAGGGAAGGAGAGAGAGGGAGAGAAATATCAATGTATGGTTGCTGCTCGTGCATCCCCTGCTGGGAACCGTGAACAGGCTTGCAACCCAGGCATGTGCCCTGGCTGGGAATCGAACCGCGATCGTGTGGTTCGCAGGCACGCGCTCAATCCACTGAGCTACACCAGCCAGGGCGATAGCTCATTTCTTTTTAGTGCCTAATAATGCCCAAGTGTATGTATGTACCAGGAAATTAACTCACTTATTGAAGGAACTGTATTGCTTACTTTCAAATTTTGACAATTATGGATAAACCTGCTATAAACATTAGTGTGTAGGTTTTGTGTAGACATATTTTCAATGTCTTTGGGTAAATACCAGGAAGCTATTGTAAGAAACCACCAGAATTTCAAACTGGTTGTACCAATTTGCATGCATATCCTTGCTAGCATTTGGTGCTGACAGTGTTCAGATTTGGGCCATTTTATTGAGACAAGGGTAGTGGTATTGCTTTGCTTTTAATTTTAATTTCTCTGATGATATACAATTTAGGGCTTCTACTCATATGTTAATTTGGTGTCTGTAGAACTTCTCTGGTGAGGTGTCATTTAGGGTCTTTGGCCTATTTTCAAAAGTTTGCTGAGTTTTAAACTTTTTGTGTGTATTTTGGATCAAAGTTATGTAGGATGTGTCTTTTGGAAATATTTTCTCCTAGTCTGTGCTTTTTCTTATTCTCTTTATATTGTCTTCCACAGAGCAGAAGTTTTAAATGTTAATGACATGGGATGTACCTTTGGTGTTGTATCTAAAATATCATTGCCATACCTGAGGTCATGTAGGTTTTCTTCTATATTAACTTCTAGGAGCTTTAGAGTTTCACATTTTACATTTTGATCTTTGATACATTTTGAGTTAAAATTTTAAAAGTATGTTTGGTTTATATCTATATTCTTTTTCTTTTAAAGATTTTATTTATTTATCTTAGAGGGGAAGGGAAGGAGAGAGAGAGAGAAATATCAATGTATGGTTGCCTCTCGTGTGTCCCCTGCTGGGAACTGGCCTGCAACCCAGGCATGTGCCCTTACTGGGAATCGAACCATGATCCTCTGGTTCGCAGGCCTGCACTCAATCCACTGAGCTACACCAGCCAGGGATAGATTCTGTTTTTTTTTTTTAGCATGTAAATGTCCAGTTGTCTAGGCACCATTTCTTGAAAAGTTTATCTTTCTTCCATTGTATTGCTCTTGCTACTTTGTCAAAGACCATTTGACTCTATTTGTGTGGGTCTATTTCTAGGCTATCTGATCTGTATCATTGATGTTACCATTGGGCTTAGAAAAATATCATCATTGATTATCAGGATATTGAATTAATAAATTCAACAGGAACTTGAGGCATTAATGGAATTTAATTATCTTTATGTCCTAGATCATCACACAAATTGGTGAGAAATTTGCACAAAGTAAGTTTACAGAGTTTATAAGAAATACGCAAATTCCCTATGCCAAACTTATTCTCTAGCTTATGATGATTTGATAGAATTAGAATAATTGTCTCACTTTTGGTTTTAATTTGTGATTTTGCTTTATTTCCTCTTTTTTGTTGCTCAATTATAGTTATCCCCCTTTCCCCTCATTACTCTCCCCCACCCTACCCACCTTCACCTTCCACACTCAACTACCCCCAAGTTCTTTTTGTCCATGGGTCCATTTTACATGTTCCTTGATGACCCTGCCCCTTTTGCTTTTTTTGTTTGTTTTTATGCATGGCTATAGGTCATATTGGAATGCTGGAAAGCTGAATGTTCACAATAGCATTTATGTTCTTTTTTACACTGTGTTGTTTCTTGTAGTTCTTTCTGCAGTAGTATGTTGTCTCTTATAGTTCTTTCTGCAATAGTATGGTGAACGCCAGGAGGAAGGAGGGTGGGGGTGTTGTGGGAGAAACTCCCAGAAATCCAGTTCTTCTCACCAACTTGGTAGAGAATTACAGGTCAGCGCACTTACTAGCATGCAAGCAGTTTATTAGTGCTAATTTCTACTGCAAAAGCAAAAGCAAGGGTGGCTACAGGATGGTGACCAGCACCCTGGAAGCCAGAGGCCAGCTGGCCAGGGGTCCCCTGTGTGGTAAAAGAACCAAGAGGGTCAAGAGGCCAAGGCCAAGAGAGCGAGTCCTTTGTTTTGAGGACTTATATAGTTGGTGGGTTTAGGGTGAAGAAGTTACATATCAATTGGATGGGTAAATGTGGTGCCAGCTTTCCCAGGAAGCTGTGATTACCCAACCACAGGTATGGAGGTCTGTTACCCTGAATCCTTATCTTGCTCCAGACTTTATTTGTTCATTTAGCATATTGACAGGAGGCAGGCAGTTAACCAAAATTTTTTATGGGCCCTTCCTTTAGGAACTGTAGACCTCTCCTTTTCCCCTTCTAGGCCTTGGGATGAATGCACAGTCTCAAAATTTTCCTTTTCCCAGAAAGTGGAGATGATATATACAGACTTTCAAGGGCTCCCCCCTACATAGTTTGACTTGTTGTTCAGAACATCTGACAGCCTTATCAAATCAGGCTCAGGATTTCTGGGTAAATGTGTGAGCTTTTGCTGTTAGCCTCTTATATTAAGGTCTTTGTTAGATTGCAGTGGTGAGGGCCCTGCCTTTATTTCCCCTCTGGCAGCTCATTCTACCACAATAGGGGTAGGTGGAGGTGGGCAAAGAGGGAATAAGTGGGCATGGAAGGAGACTTTGCTTGGACAATGGGTACATGAAGTAGCATGCAGATGGTGTTTTATTAAATTGTACACTTGAAACCTGTACAGTTTTATAAATCAGTGTCACCCCTTTAGTTTCAATTCAATTAAAAATTTTTAAGAGAAAAAAATACCTGAAAAAAGAAAGAATATATTGCTAAAAGGTTATGCATAAGGCATGAATCCTTTATTTTGGTTTCATACTGCTTTATCTTTGTATTCAGTTCTTCAAACCCATTATCAATTCTCACACCTAGAAATCAATACAGTTTTACTATCTTGATGACTTTCACATATCAATCTTTAATTGCTCATGTGCACTCTACTTCTACGTTACCTACAGACATGTATCTGGGTAATATCTATCAGAGCCTAGATAGCTAATAAATTGATTTTACTCCCAAATTCATACTCTTACTAAACAAATGATTTTCATCAGATTGGGCCATCTTTCATTTCTATTATTTTAGATTTAATAATTTTTAGTAGTTTTGGCTTTAGGTCTTCTTTCTATGCCTCTTCTAAGATGCAAATTTACTTTTTTCAAAAAATTAAATTTATTTTTATGAACATTTATTTTCCATCTCTTTTCCTAAGTTTCCTCTATAAACAGTACCAGAGCTTTCTCATCTTTTACTTGAATTATTTCAGTATCATCTAATTACCTTTTTGTTTTATGTTTTTAAAAGGTTGTTGTATACTCTTTGGTACCTTGAATTTTAAGTTCTACCACTTCTTCTCCTGTTATTCTTTTTTCTGTATTCATGTTCGTCTCTTCATCAAAATATGCTTCACTATTTCTTTTCCTCTAAATTTAAATTTAACTGACATTGTTTCATAACACCATACACATAATACTATATATGGTTTATTAAAATTTTGATTGTTTAAACAATCATTTTGCAACATACAAACACATTCTAAAAAATACTTTGTGTTTAAACATTAAATTATTTCATGTACAATAAAACTACCAATTTTCTATGGTATATCTTATTTTCATAGAAATAATTTCCCCTTATCTGTCTTCCCAAAACCTTTAAACATATCTCTGCTGTTGCACTCATCATCTTTTATAATAGCCAGCTATTTATGTGTCTGCTTTCACAAGGTTGTTATTGCCTCGAGGGCAGAGACCATGCCTTGTTCATCTTTAATTCCCTAGCATCCAGTACAGTGCTCAGTGGATAGAATGTTTCGGTAATTGCTTGTGAATTGAATTGAAATAGGTTTACAAGTGTTTCTCAACATTAAAGAGCCAATAACACATAGCATTCAAATGATTTTAGTAATTGGAACTGAATATGTTATATGTTTTTCTTTAGGTTATCATTTATCTATTGTTACATAAATATTGATTTCTATAATATTTAACAGGTATTTAGATAGTTCCTATTATTGTAACTTTAATTCATAAAAACTAGATGTGTATTTTATGCATTTTGCATAAATAAAAATAAAGGAACCATGGAAATTATTATTTATTACCACATGGCATTATTTTAATTATTGCATACAATATTGCATTATATTTCTAATTGATTTCTCTTTCTTCTGAGATATTCTTAGGAAATGTTATCCCCAATATATATATATTTTTCTTATTAGCTTCTAAAGTCAGGGATATAGCTTAAGAGATGGGGTAAGGACTCAACTCAAAGAATCAGGGCTATTTATAGCTGATAATTTAGATTTTTAACAGGTTCATATGTTAATTTTAGAACTTATTTGTAAATACTGATAAAAGAGTATATCATGTGTGCTAACTAATTGAGTATTAGCTCTAAATTAATTCAAAATGTTGTATACATTTCTGAAATTTCTTCCTCTTCCTTTTGATAAAGTCTTAAATTATAAGAGAAATTTAACATCATACTTTTCGATACCCTAAATTTCCTTATGACAGTAAGGAAGAGCCATTTATTTCCTACTGTTTCTAAAACATGATGGGTGTTTCACAATGCTTAGGATAAATTCCCAGAAGAGGAATCGCTGGGCCAAAAAGGAGTTCCTTTTTTAAAAAAAATATGTTTTATTGTTGCTCAATTACAACCGTCTATGTTTACTTGCCAACACTCCCCCCCACCCCAGGCAAACCTTCCTCCCTTTCTTGCTTCCACCCCTCCTTGGTTTTGTTCATATGTCCTTCATCATTGTTCCTGAAAACCCTCCCCCTGTCATTATCCACTCCCACTATCCCTCTGGTTACTGTCAGATTATTCTTAATTTCAATGTTGCTGGTTATATTTTGCTTCTTTTTTCTTTTGTTGATTAGGTTCCAGTTAAAGGTGAGATCATATGGTATTTGTTTCTCACCACCTGGCTTATTTCACTTAGTATAATGCTTCCCAGTTTCATCCATGCTGTCACAAAGGGTAGGAGCTCCTTCTTTCTCTCTGCTGTGTAGTATTCTATTGTGTAAATGTACCATGGTTTTTAGATCCATTCATTTACTACTAGGCATTTAGGTTGCTTCTTGCACTTGGCTATTGTAAATTGTGCTGCTATAAACATTGAGGTGCATAGGTTTTTTGAATAGGTGTTTCAGGGTTCTTAGGCTATAATCCCAGCAGTGGAATTGCAGGATCAAAAGGCAGTTCCAGTTTTAATTTTCTGAGGAAATTCTACACTGTTTCCCACAGTGGCTATACCAGTCTGCATTCCCACCAACAGTGCACTAGGATTCCCTCTTCTTCGCATCTTCTGCAACACTTATTTCTTGATTTGTTTATAATTGCCATTTTGACCAGTGTAAAGTGGTATCTCATTTTGGTTTCAATTTGCATCTTTCTGATGGCTAGTGATTCTGAGAATCTTTTCACATGTCTCTGGACTTTTTGTATGTCCTCCTTTGAGAAGTGTTTGTTCAAATCTTTTGCCCATTTTTTAATTGGGTTGTTTGTCTTCCTGAAGTTGAGTTGTGTGAGTTCTTTACATATTTTGGAGATAAAACCCTAGTCCAAGGTATCATTTCCAAATATGTTTTCCCATATATGGTTCTCTTTTCATTTTAATGCTGTTTTCTTTAGCCATGCAGAAGCTTTTTAGTTTGATAAAATCCCATTTGTTTATTCTTTTCTTTATGTCCCTTGCTTTAGGGACACATTCCACAAAGATATTGCTTCATGGAATGTCTGAGATTTTTCTGCTGACCCTAAATAGCTGCAGCAATTTTGAGAAAGAAGAACAAAATAGGAGGGATTACAATACCTGATATCAAACTGTATTACAAATCTACTGTAATCAAAACAGCCTGGTACTGGCATAAGAACAGACACATAGACCAATGGAATGGAATAGAGAGCCCAGAAATAAACACAAGTCTCTATGGTCAATTAATATTTACAAAGGGGGCAGCAGCATAAAATGGGGTAAAAATAGCCTCTTCAACAAATGTTGTTGGGAGAACTGGATAGCTATATGTAAAAAAAATGAAACTTGATCACCAACTTACACCATACACCCAAATAAATTCAAGGTGGATAAAAGACTTAAATATGTGTTGTGACACCATTAAATTTCTAGAGGAAGTTTCATTTTTAATTTTTTAATTATACTGCATATTTTTTTCCACAGAGGCTGCACCAGTCTGCAGTGCACTAGGGTTCCCTTTTCTCCACATCCTTGCCAACTTGTTGTTTATTGATTTATTGATGGTGGCCATTCTGACAGGTACAAAGTGATATATCATGGAGATTTTAATTTGCATTTCTCTAATGATTAGTGATGTTGAATATCTTTTGATATGTCTTTGGGCTCTTATTATTTCAAAGAGATAATGTAATTATATTATCTCTTTGGAGAATTGTCCATTCGGCTCTTTTGCCCATTTCTTAATGGGGTTGTTTGTCTCTCTACTATTGAGTTGTATTAGTTTTTTGTATATTTTGGATATTAAATCTTTATCATATGTGTCATTGGCAAAAATGTCCTCCTCTAAATGTCCCTATTCATTTTGCTGATGATTTTTTTAGTTGTGTAGAAGCTTGAAGTCCCATTTTTTTATTTTCTGCTTTTTTTCCAGTGTCTTAAGAGATACATTGGCAAATATATTCCTACATGGGGTATATTCACCCTTATGTTCACAGTGGCACTATTTACCATAGTCAAGAGTTAGAAACAGCCTGAGCGCCCATCAGTAGATGAATGGATAAAACAAGAAAAAAAAGAAACAGTGGTACATTTACACAATGGAATACTACATATCAGTAAAAAAGAAGCGACTCTTAAATTTTGTAACAGCATAGATAGAGCTGAAGAACATCATGCTAAGTGAATTAAGCCACTCAGTGAAAGAAAAACATCATATGATCTCACTTTTATGTGGAATCTAATGAACACAATCAACTAATGAATAAAATAATAACAGAAGCTTAGTCAGATACATGAAACAGACTGACAACAGCCAAAAAGCAAGTGGCGGATAGGAAGAAAGTTGGTGAAGGGATTAACCCAAGAACATTTATGCACAGCCCTTAGACTGGCGATTGACTCAGGGAGGGGAGATGGTGGGGTTGGGTGGAGGTGGGGAAAAGGAGAAAAAGCAGGAACGACTGTAAGACCATGAACAATAAAATTAATTAATTAATTAAAAAATAAAAAAATAATGGGAAAAACATGTTAAAATATAGTTCAGTTGATTCAAGATTATACTTTACTGAGAGTCACTGCTTCTTAAACAGGTTTCTATCTTATTGCTGCAATTTGTGCCTGTCCTTGAATCTGTTACTCACTATTTACCTCTGTGGTTTTACATTTACCTTTCTAGTTTTACGTGCTAAGATATGTATCTCTGAACAGAAGTGGACAGAGAGCACTTGACTGGAACAGAGTTACACCAGGCTTAGGGGTATCAAATTGCCCAGGTTGGAGGAGAGTGGGTGCAATTTGCATTAATCCGAGAAATGATCCTCTTGAAATTTTCAATGTGTAATATGCATACTCAGCAGATGCTGTGGGCCTTACCTGGCTGTGCTGTAGTTCTTTCTGGTTGAGTTCAGATAAGTGAAGACTTTCTATTATTATTTGTACCTGGGGCTTCCTTCATTAAGAGTTAGGCTTAAAAAATTATGGTACATTTACACAATGGAATTCTATGCAGCAGAAAGAAAGAAGGAGCTCCTACCCTTTGCAACAACATGGATGGAACTGGAAAGCATTAGGCTGAGTGAAATAAGCCAGGTGTTGAAAGACGAATACCATATGATCTCACCTTTAACAGGAAGCTAAACAACAAAACAAACAAGCAAGTAAAATAAAAACAAAGACACTGAAATAGAGAACAGGAAGACAGCGACCAGAGGGGAGAGGGGAGGGAATTTCAGGGAAAAAAGGGGAGGGATTTAGAGGAACTAGTATAAAGGACACATGGACAACAACTAAGGGGGGGTGGATAGGGAAGGGAGGTGGGGAGCACAGGGGGGTGGGCTGGGATGGGAGATAAAGACAGAAAACTGTACTTGAAAAATAATTAAATAAAAAAATAATAAGAGTCAACGATAGCTTCTATTATTATTGGTCATATTTGTCTTTTATTTCTTAAAATATGTAATGCCTGGGCCTGCGAACCAAAGTATCGTGGTTCAATTCCCAGTCAGGGCACATGCCTGGGTTACAGGCCAGTTCCCAGTAGGGGACACAGGAGAGGCAATCATACATTGATATTTCTCTCCCTCTCTCCTTCCCTTTCCCTCTAAAGATAAATAAATAAAATCTTTTAAAAAATATGTAATGCCAGTTTTAAGATTTTCCATCAACAGTCTATTTAAGGAATATGAGTTATTTCCAGTGGATGTATTTATTCAATCATATGCTATATGCTATTTCATAGGCAATTTGTATTGCTCTTTATTTTACATTTACTTTGTAATATTTTTATCAATGAATGAATCATTTACCTTCCCAAGCATTTTAGCATTAAACTGTAAAAGCAGGTCTTGGGATTCTTTTGGTGTTCATAAGATTTGGCTGATGTAGCCCAAGATGAGACAGAAAAAGCAATTACTCCCAAGTTCCTGTGACAAGGGAACATCCTGCACATCTGTTCTCTTAACATCCTGCACAAGGGATCACGTCTGTTCTCTTAACATCACTTCCGATATCTACTCCAGGTGGCAATGACATGCTTCAGTGCTAGAACATGAGAAGAACAGGGTATTTCTTTAGACATCCTGAACATCACATGTGACCACAAGTTGAAAGGGGAGAAAGTGATTTCTCTTTTTTTTAAAACAATATATTTTATTTTTTTTAATTTAATTCTTATTCAAGTACAGTTTTCTGTTTTATATTCCCTGCCCTGCCCCCGCCCAGTGCCCTCCACCTCCCTCCCATTTCCTCCCCCCACCTTAATTATTGTCCATGTGTCCTTTATACTTATTCATGTGAGTCCCTCCCCTTTTCCCCTATGATTTCTGTTTTTAATAGTGACATCAAAGCAGAATGGGCATTGCCCAAGAATAAGCTCTCTGCAACAAAGGGAAGAGAATGGATCCTGAAAAATTTATCAGAAAAATTGTCATTCAATATTAATTCAATAAGAAGTAATATAAATGTGATAGGAATTAAATTTACAATTACATAGGCTTCTGGCACTAATTTCTCTTGTCCTCAAATAGAAACTGAGCCTTATTTTCTATGTATTGTTACTTATTCATCATTAGCTCAAAGTGTTATTGTACATCTATGTGGGGTTCTGCTGCCTGCTGCTAATAAACTCGGAGGCAGAAGTTTGGTGAAAAAGGAAAGGTAGGGTGTTTTTTTATTTTAATTTTAATTTTTAAAGGCTATACAATTTTTGAAGGATATGGAGTCCCCCCTCAAGCCTATTTCCTTTGAAACACCCAAAGGCAAATAACCACTGCACCCCTTGTCAGCTCAGTACAAGGAAGCATGTGGAATCCCTTCTTCCTTTAAAAGTATACCATCCTTTTTGGCTGATACTGGTGGCTTAGCTGGTTCCCTGCCTGTGCACATCCGAGTCCTCAGCAATGCTCCCCTTTTCCTGCGACCGATTCTTGCTGCTTCTCAGGCAGGAGAGGCTGCAGGTTGTCAGACCACGTGTTCATTCTCCAGGGCCCACCACCAGGAATGCTCTGGTTCCCAACCCCAGACCAGGTTCAAGAGAGGAACGGAACAGAAGGAGATTCTCTGGGCCCTCTGTTTTTAAAGTCCCAGCCCAAAATGCCATGCAAGTCTGGTGTCCAAATTCCCAGCCAATTCTGGCCAACATCCTCCATGTGCATCAGTCTGCCCTGTTTCTCTGACCCTATTCTGGTTGCCATGATCCAGAAGAGGGTAGGAGGAGTTTCTAGACCTGCAAGGGTACCACCTCTCTGGCCAGGATGGGCGTTACCTTGTTACACGCCTGTGGTGACCTTTTCAGCCCCTGTAGGCTCTGTGCAAGCTGTCTCGCCATACCACTCAGTTGCCAACGCCTGCCCACATGCCGTACTGGCTTGTGCACTAGCTCGTTTGCTGTTGCTCAGGGTATGGAATCACACCCCAGTGCTGTTTTCAATCCTGGGCACTTCCCAATGGGTCTTGGGGTGCCCCTCTCTTCTTGGGGGAAGGCAGGCTCTTTCACTGGTTGCTGCTTCAATCTGCCACCTTGGGGTTTCCTGCAACCCTTCCCCCTTCTCCAGAGAAGTCAGCCTTTGCACCAGATCCAGGTTTCTCGCATGCCCGCAATCTGGCCAGACGCCTCTGTTTCAAAAGGTCATTTCGGTGTAAATTATTTGTATTCTTAGTCAGTTGAATAGCACAATATAAAATTGTAGCAGTCAATAATAAATATTAAGTAACTATGTGTCTCATGAAATCACAAGAAAGTAACAAAATGTATGGAGTAGAATTTTGAAGATGTTATGTTGGGCAGATAACAAAGGACTGAACTATTAATGTTTTGTACTTGTCCTGTTAATATTTTATGATAAACATTTTATATACATAGAATTCAATAAGTTATAAATGTCAACATGTATCACAGGTGTTTATTATATCAGGTAATTTCTAAAGCATCATGTAGATTTGTAATATAAATTTTAGCTCATATATTTTTATCATTGTGTTTTACAACCAGTTCCATGTTTGCAGGATACTTTCTGAGTCACATTTAATATATATTGAAAACAGTTTTTTAAAGATAGTAAGCATCTGTTCTCTTACTAGAAAGTTAAATAATTACAGAATTTAACATTGTATTTTGCATTCACTTAGGAACACATGGATTTATTTTCAACCATAAAAAATGCTTTGTTCTTCTTTCTCAAGGTTGCTGTGACTATTTGGGGTTCTTTGTGGTTCTGTGTAAACTTTTGGATTATTTTTTCTAGTTCTTTGAAATATGTCATTGATTCCTTGACAGTAATGACATAGAATCTATAGATTGCTTTGGGTAGTGTGGACATTCTAACAAGTTATGTATGATATTACCTAAGGAAATCTTTTGCCCAAGGGCCTATTTATATGAATGTTATTATTATTAAATAAAATGATGCCATAAATTAATTATAGATACAGGAGATGGATTAATGCTCATATATGTTGTACAAGAATATTATAATATTTTTAGAGTAATTATAAGATTTGCAAGTAATATAAATTATAACACACATAAGATATAGTGGAGAACACAGCAGTGTGCCATAAATCTTTAATCAAAATAAATTTTTAGTGTAAACTAATAATTATATTATCTTCAACTCTATGCATTAGATTAATTATAATCACCAAGGAGCTTCACAATTGTTGTTCTTCAAATTGTGTTTTATACTATGGGAGAAGTACCTGCTCACAATTTTGTGCAATAATTTACCACGAGGGAAACGTGCTCATTTTGAGTTTTCTGAAAATACAAACTAAATTATGCTAAAGAAGATATAAAGTTTTGTCATCTACATGTAAATTGATTTTGGAGCCTGAGGGAGGATTGGGTTTTATATTTATTATGTTACAATTCTATAATAGCATCTACTAGACTAGATTTTAATAAGTACAATAACAACATGCCTTTTTTTCAGAAACTAAATTGAACTGTAGTAGATAATAATTATTGAAAATCTAATTTTTCACAATATAGTTATAAAAATAGTAAAAGTATAATATTTTGAACATTAAAGTATATGCCCTCCTTACCTAATGATCTTTTAACCCTCTAGCTACTATATTAATGAAGGTTTGAATGTTCAATCATACCTTAAAATACTCTGGGACCTGAAACAGCAAATGAAATCAGATTATTTTTACTGTTCTTTTGTGTAATCAGAAAGGGCATTGCCATTCGTGATTCCCTGGAAAGGTCTCAATTTTATTATTTTAATTTTTTGTTTTTATTTTTATTGTTTCTGCTGTTACAATGGTTCCCCCTCTTTGTTCCCTCCCCACTCCAAGCCAATCTCGTATTGTTGTTTGTGTCCATAAGTTGTGTGTAAACATTCTCTGGTTAATTCCTTCACCATCTTTCATTCAGTTCTCCCACCTCCTTTCCAGCAGCTGTCAATCTATTTTAAGTATCTAAGCTTCAGTTACTATTTAGTTCATTGGTTCACTGTGTTCACTAGACTTCATACATAAGTGAGATCATGTGGTGTTTTTCTTCCACTGACTGGCTTAATTCACTTAGCATAATTTTCTTCAGGTCCAGTCATGCTGTTGCAGAATGTTAGAGTTTCTTTCTTTTCTTTCTTTCTTTTCCTTCCTTCCTTCCTTCCTTCCTTCCTTCCTTCCTTTCTCCCTCCCTCCCTCCCTCCCTCCCTCCCTCCCTCCCTCTCTCTCTCTCTCTCTTTCTTTCTTTCATTTTTCACTGCTGCATAGTATCGCACTGTGTAAGTGTACCACTGTTTTTAAGGCATTCTTCTACTGATGGGCACTTAGGCTGTTTCCCAATCTTGGCTATTGTAAATAGCTCTGTGATAACATAGGGGTGCATATATATTTTTGTACTGGTGTTTTTGGATCCTTGGGATATATTTCCAGAAGTGGAATCACTGGGTCAAAGGGAGTTCCATTTTTAATTGTTTAAGGATATTCCATATTGTTTTCCACAGTGGCTGCACCAGATTGCATTCCCGCCAACAGTGTACTAGCATTCCCTTTTCTCCACAACCTCACCAACATTTGTTGTTCATTGATTTCTTGATGGTAGCCATTCTTATGGGTGTGAGGTAATATCTCATTGAGGCTTTAATTTGCATTTCCCTGATGATTAGTGATATTGAACATTTTTTCATTTGCCTACAGGCATTTTTCATGTCCTCTTTGGGGAAGTGTTTATTCAGGTCTTTTGCCAGTTTTTTAGTTGGATTGTTTGTCTTCCAGGTATTGAGTTGCATTACTTCTTTGTATATTTTGGAGGTTAAACCCTTGTCAGATATATTGTTGGTGAAAATGTTCTTCCATATCGTGGGTTCCCTATTCTTCTTGGTGATGGTTTCTTTAACTGTACAGAGGCTTCTTAATTCCATGTAGTCTTATTCATTTATTTCTGCTTTGTTTCTAGCACTTTAGGGGATATATCAGCAAAAATACTTCTACACTGGATACCTGACAGTTTTACTCCCTGTGTTTTCTTCTAGCATTTCTATGGTTTTTGTGACTTACACTTCAGTATTTTATCCATTTGTTTTTTTTTTTTTCCATGTATGGTATAAGTTGGTGATCTAGTTTCTTTTTTTTTTTTGCATGTACCAGTCCAGTTTTCTCAACACTGTTTATTGAAGAAACTGTCCTTCCTCAATTGTGTGCCCTTCCACCTTCATCAGTATCAATTGCTTATACAGGCATGGCTTTGTTCCTGGGCTCTCTGTTCTGTTCCACGGAGGTATATGCCTGTCTGCGTGTCAGTACCAGATTGCTCCTATTACTGTGGCTTTATATTGTAAATTGTATCAGGAGTTGTGATACCTTCAGCTTTGTTCTTCTTTTGTAAGATGGCTGAGGTTACTTAGGACCTTTTTCTGGTTCCATATAATTTTTGAA
This sequence comes from Sturnira hondurensis, assembly GCF_014824575.4. Taxonomy (NCBI): domain Eukaryota; kingdom Metazoa; phylum Chordata; class Mammalia; order Chiroptera; family Phyllostomidae; genus Sturnira; species Sturnira hondurensis. The sequence continues at coordinate 6,567,717 of NW_028088227.1, read as the reverse complement.
GTATTTGTTTAATGCAATTCCTATTGAAATACTAATGGCATACTCCACAGAAAAGGTCTCAATTTTAGAAATCTGTAGAATTTTAACTGTAAAACTTCTGTAAATAGGACTCACTAACTTCTTGAAATTGAAAGATTATATTGGCTTGAAAGTATATTTTAGCTAAAAACTTCAAATATAATATGCTTGAATTAAGAAGATAGTACATTCTATCAATAGTTGTTATTGGAGTAAGATTTGAGGGTGGAAATATTTATATATTAGAATACTGTCAAATTGATATTATAAATATAATTTTAAAAATCACATTGTTTTATAGTAAAACCTTCATTAATAATGATGAAGAAATCACAGGGTGGTTAAGATTGCTCATATCCAATACAATATTTGCTATCTATTATTTATTTGTGACTATAAAGGTAAATAGTTAATAATGTAAATGTGTAACTATAAAAACCTGAAGATTATTTAATTTAATATTTTATTATTAATAAATTAGGAAACTAAGACTCTGATCTAGTAAAAATGCACACAGGGTTATATAGCAAATTAGCGTCAGGGCTAGGTTCACAACTTTGAACTTATAACAACATAGTAGGGCTTATCCTGCTGCAGAGATGGCCACTTGGCCACCAGAATTTCTGTTCTCCTTTCCTAGTATCAAGATATTATGGAGAAGCAGCTACCTACTATGCAGTCACTCACATGATCCCCATGTGGTTACCTGAATAGTTTCAGCAGTGCAGTTAAAGTAAAAATAATCTGTGTTATTTCCTTGCCAAGGCTTCTAAAAACTAGACATATCTTTCAAATCCCCCTTGCCCCAGCTGGGCATGGACTGCAGTGATCCCCTGGTGGAGGACAAAGCTGGAAAATCAAAGACTACTTCTCTGAGTCATCACTGGGAGGAAAACTGCCTGCTAATTTGCAGCTTCAACTTAGTTATAGTGAGTGAGAAATATACTTTTATTGTTAAACCACTGAAATCTTGGGGCTTAATTAATAAAGTATTTAATATAATACATTTTCACTTGTGAAATAAGATGTTTAAATAGGTTCAACTGTACTAGCTTTAATAATTTCTATATGTAACTTATTTGTATTGCTTAAAAATAGAATTTAGATGAGTATATAACAACTAACTTTATTTTTTCCTCAGGTATCCTTGTATTTTGCCTTCAATTTATATATAATTTGAGGGTTATCATTTGTTTTGCATTCAGACTTTTGATTGTCATAGAAATGTGATGAAATATTAATAAAATATTATCATATCTAAGATAACAAAATTAATTTATAAATTGCAGTCATAAACATATATTATTATCTCCAAGCCTGTTAAACTTGATAGAATTGCCTTATTAAACTGCTAAAGGTAAATATTGATATTTCTACTGACCTACCTAACAATCATTTCCAGTTACTGTATTGAGATAAGAAAGAATTTGGTCAAATTAAACTACACAATATTAAGCTTTAATAGTAATTGCCACTATACAGGCAATCAAGAATCAAAAGTGATGTAGGAAGGGACCTGAGACACTGAAGAAAACTCCACAGGTCTTTCCTTCCTGCATTGGACACGTGCCCTTTGGCACAGATGAGTGTATGAGGTCTCCAACTGAAGTTTTTGGAATCACCTGACATAGTAGATGTGTTCTAGTTTATAAAAAATATCTAATTTACACCCAAGATCCTCACCTACTTTGTACGATATTCTGTAAGGAGTTGTGCACCTAAATCAATAGGTCTTAAGGTTGTTTACTATAAACAATATTAAATAGGGGGCATTTAATAAGGATGTTCTATAGATAAGTATGATTGTAGCCTTGGATGGTGTGGCTCAGTGGACTGAGTGCTGACCTGTGAACCAAAAGGTTTCCTGTTCATTTCCAAGTCAGGGCACATGACTGGATCATGGGCCCAGTCCCCAGTGTGGGGCACTCCAGAGGAAATCATACATTGATGCTTCTCTCCCTCCTTTCCCCTATCTCTAAAAATAAATAAATTCTGTAAAAAAAGAATGATTGTAAAGGACATAATCAGTCTACTTACTAGGTGGTGTAATTATTAGTATGTTAGGGAGACAATCCCTGCTTACCTGGCTTCTTCTCCACCCCTGTTCCAGTAACTTCTAGGAAAAGTAGTAAGAAATAAGTCCCAGATAAAGTAAAGTGAAAGGAGTTCACCATCACCAACACTTTATTGTATGAATGTTAAAGGGACTTATCTAAGAAAAAGAAGATCAAAACCATAATCAGTAAAATGACAACAAACTCACAGCTACCAACAATGAACCTGAAAAAAATAAACAAACAGAACATACTAAACAAACAACTAGAACAGGAACAGAATCACAGAAATGGAGTTCACACGGAGGATTATCAGCAGGGAGGGGTTGAGGAAGAATGGAGGAAAAAGTACAGGGAATAAGAAGCATACTTTGTAGGGGGAAAAGGCGCAGGGAATAAGAAGCAAAATAGACAGGGGGAGGTTAAGGATAGTATAGGAAATGGAGAAGCCAAAAACCTTATGTGTACGACTCATGGACATGAACTAAGGGTGGGTGGAGGGGGAATGTTGGTGGGTGGGGGGTGCAGGGCAGAGGAGAATAAAGGGGAGAAAAAAGTGAGACAACTATAGTAGTGTAATCAATAAAATAAAAAAGGAAAAATCACAGGCAAGCTATTTTAATTTAACCCACCCTCCTCTGTGAGCTCAGTCAATATCATCTTACTGAATGGTACTCAGGTATATTTTTTATAATTTTCCTCACATTTTTTCTGCATCTCGTATAAAAGAGAAAACCAGCAAATAACCCCAATGACCACCATTTGAAATTAACAAAGGGAGTACACATTCCATGTACAAATTATGTTAGTTGTGATCATATCTCTTCACTTATTCATTTTTTAAACTTTGATCACTGATTTTTCTTAATCATCCAGAGTAATTTGGATCATTAAATATATGTTAATGATGACATTCAAGTATAGTGAGTCCTTAATGTCATCAGTAGGAACTATGATTTTAAGTGAAATAACATTTAATAAAACCAATTTTACCATAGGTTGATTGACATAAATAATAGTTAAGTTCCTATGGCATCTTATCAACATTATAAGGAAATTATTTTGAAGGAGACAATATTATTCAAGGGCCTGCTATATGTATAATTTTAAGAACACATTTACTCATTGGTTTCTATGGATTTTTATATCAGTTAAAACCTTTGCTCATTTTCCTAAAATATTTTCCCAATTTGGATAACCATAATTATAAATCTTTTTTATTTATCAAGAATCTCATAGAGCCTATAACTGGCATACTATATATTAGTTAAAATCATTCTTTCTTTCACATCCCCCCAAAATTGCTTTCCACTGTACCATATATTCATGGTATCCTCTGTGTTTAATAGGTGTTATTTAGTAACCATCAGGTTCTATCTGGCTTGTTAATGTATTCAGATATTAGATATCAGAGTATACATTTTTGGACACTTTTAGGTGTCAGGTGTACCATGGCCCATAAATTTCCCAATAGGGTGATGTTCCTCTTGTTTTTCTAATCCTAATCAGTTGCAGACAGTGAGAATAAACTCCTTTTTTTAGCCATGGCACCAAAGCCGTTAGATAAAGATGAAAAGACCACCTTGTTCTTCAGTTCCACAACACCACAGTAGTGGTCCTCACAGCTCATTTCTTTGGCTTGATTCTCTAGAATACTCAGTCACTGCTTTTAATGACATAGATTGCATAGTGATTAGATATGCAATAGTCTTCTCAGAAAGGATTAAATGGCACTAAAGCATCGATAATGGGGCTGATGTTACATTACAGTCATTATTCAGACTGCCATGTAATTGGATCCCTGATGCAGTTCCAATTGCATCACTCTCCTGGAACTCAGCTTCATCAAGTGTTACTATTTGGGTTGAAATACTGGTATTTATTGGGGCCATACTGTCAAACCTTCAGAAATCTTATTCTACCTGATCAAATACCATAAATCCAAATCCTAATATCCCCAAAGAACATTTGGCACCAGAGAGACAGTGCTGTTAAAGCCAAGACATATATTTGCCACTGAGTATTGATGAAATTTATGTGGTTTGAAAAAAATGTTCTGTATTCAAGAACATTATGTGCCCAATATTGGCCAAGTGGACATATTCAAGCACCAATAAAGCTTTTTTTGAGGAAACCATGTATTTCCTGTAAATATCCTTTCCTTATCATTGGAGTACAACTGTCTGAAATTCTATGACACTGTTACACTTAAATTCACCTGATTTGATGTTTTCTCTTTTCAATTTACTCTTTCCTTAAGTGAACTCATTTTTTTGGCCACTGTTCTCTCTCCCTCTCTCACTCAGGTTCATCAATATTAGTTATGTTTTTGAAGAACGATTGACTTCATTTTCTTGTTTCCAATTTTATTTACATCTGCTATTAGTAGTAGTAGTAGTATTTTCTGCTTGCTTTAGACTTAATTTGTTCTTTTATTTCTAATTTAATAAAGTGAAGCTTGTTTACTAATCTTGGATAATTTGCCTTTTATGTATTTGGTGCTATAGAGTGCCTTGTATATACTGTTTTCCTTTTACCCCAGGTATTTTGATAAATTTTACTTTTACTTTCATTTAGTTCAAAATATTTTTGAATTTATCTTGAGACTTTTTTTTGACTCATTTAGATTTATGTTGTTTAATCCCCAAATATTCGGGTATTTTCTAGCTAGCTTTCTATTAGTGATTTTTAGTTTAATTCCATTGTGGTCTGCAAACATATTTTATATGATTTCTAGTCTTGTAATTTGTAAAGGTGTGTTTTGTGATCCAAAATTTGGGTCATTTGATGAATGTTCTATGTGAACTTTTGAAGAATGTGCACTCTGCTCTGTTGGTTGGGTAGTAGGGTGTGGGAGAGAAGGAATATTTTATAATCTTAAAATTTAATCTCCTTCTGTATCCCTGGGCTATTATTTTCACAAGTGTTTGTTAGCTTTATTTTACTCTTTGGGAAGACAAAAAGGCTCAAGGGGTTGGAATAGAATAAATGTTCCTTCACTGGGTGGGATAAAACTCCATTAAAGTTTATTTCTTTTGGAGAGTGGGTCTTTGTTATGGAGAAGGCATGGGCAATATTTCATGGGTTACTCTATCCCTTTCTCGGCCAGCCCCATGAGGGGATTACTCTTGACTCTTTATCATGAGAACCTGGTGAGATCTCTAGATATCAAGCCACTAATGTGTGTAGGCCTTCCTAAGAGTTTCTCACTCTCCAGTTGGTTTATACATAGACTGCAACAATTCATCAAAATTGTATGTGTTTCTGCCAGTTCATGGCTCTTGCGGCTACTGCTTCAGGTATCAGCTCTTGTCCTGAGTCCTGGAATTGCCTGCCTCTCCAAATTTTACCATAGTATTTTTGCCTTGTTACCCCAGTTCTTGGTTGAGTTAAAAATTATTGGTTTTAATTTGTTTAGCTTATTCTTGATGTCAGCATAGGAACTGTGACATCCAGTTTCTTTACATGGGTCAGCTTGAAGTAAAAGGCCTCTTATGCAATCTTTAGTACGCATTTACTTAAATAACTTATTTATGCGTCACCAGCTATTTCAAGTAACAAATGTTTCAGTTACCCATTACAATTTCCAGTGAGGCGAGTGCTCTGAGGTTGATAACCAACATGGTTTATCCTTTCAATTTCGTGTTGTTGCTCACGTTTGTGTGGTGGTAACAGCAAGGTGCGCACTTTGGTCTAAAGAAGTATATACAGATAGGTCTAATTAACAAGGATTTTGTGTTCCAAAATTTTAAAGGTGTTCTTTAAGCTTGCTTACTGTATAAGGGAAGCAAATCCTGAAGTAGATTAAGTGGTAGTCCAAGTAAAAAGCAAACAAATGAACATAAAAAAAAACTTGCATCCTCTCAGGGCTACTAGTTAATGTCCTGTGGAATCTACTAACCAGTTATTTGCGAACCCTTATAATTGGGAATTTTAGACATAGATATTTTTGATAAGTTTTATCTTTTGATTGGTTCAATTTCCTGTTATATTGTCAATTTCATCATGTGCAAGGGGAATATGCAGTCTTTCAGCTCATTTTGCAAGGCATAATCACCTGCATGCTTGCACATTTCATGAATCCCAGTGGCTAATTCCAGATATTTGATTTAGGTCTTTGCCTTAGCTTTTCTCTTTTCTTCTGAGAGTTCAAATGTTTTTGTTTGTTTATTTGTCTTTTAGTGGAATCATTCATTCTTACTTTGAATTTGCATAGATATTGTCCATGTCAAAAATGTAAATAATCTTACTAATAAGCGTTTAGAAAGAGGAAGTATATTTATTTAAGTTTAAAATTCAAAGAAACAACAGCAACAACAAAACCACCAAACAACCACCCTGAATTCTAGTTGGCATATATATTTTTTCTCCTATAAGTGTGGATTATTGATGCTGAAGCAACTTTACACGTAAACTAGATTGGACAAATAATTGAAAGCATTTTGGATGATGGTATCCAGGTTTCTCACTGTCAGGAAAAAAAAAGTAACAAATAAACAAGTAACAAATAAATAACCATGTTGCCCCTAATAAAAGAAATATCATGCGAGCTCACATCTATTTTAATACACATCCAGATCAATTAACATAGAATAAATATAGATATATTGGTATATGTGATTTAACATATGTACATATATTTCTTTGTGCAAGCTGCTGACAGGAATTGAGAGCAAAGACAATCTATTAGCAACAAGCACATGAAGCAGCCAGATCTTGGTTTCCAAATGCCATTTTCTATCAAAGGAACCAAAGCTTCTTAGAAAAGTGGTTAATTTTAGTGCTAAGGAAAGGATTATACAAACAATCTTGGAGCATCTTATAGTTTCAGAATGTAATAGAGTTAAAAAAAACCCACCACCAGCATATCTAAATTCACACAAAAGCCAACCTGAAAGAGCTTCCAATGATGAAAGCTAGAATAATATTAATAGTAAAATGATTTAAAATAGTGTTGAGTTTTAACTTGAAAAATATGTGGCTAAAAAAATAGGAAGAGACAAATTTTTCATGAAAAATTGCAAATTATGTCTATACTTATTTCTCTGGGATGCTTTCTCTTTCCCTGAATGGATGGCAGATTTTGTGAAATGCTTTTTAAAAAAAGGTAGATTTCAGAAAACTTTTTAGTTAAAGGGTAGAAACTTTTTAATTTGAAGAGGAGTTTGTAAATATTTTATGCTTTACATTTCAGAACTGAATTTAGGATCTACTTTGCTATTGTAAAAATATGCAGCTGTACTACCTGGTACATAAATTAATGGGTATCATGATGTTCCAATAAAACTTTACTTAAAAAACGAGATGAAAGGCCTAATCTGGCAAACAGGCCATTGTTTTTAGCCTGTGTAATAGAGCATGGAAAAAGAAAAATAGTGACTTTACAGTGGAGAAGCCTGTGAAATGCTACTTTAACCAGGTGATGAAGGAGAACATCAATAGTGATCAGACATAATAGATATTTTGTGCCCCCCTGAAAGGATGAAGCCAGATGGGTACTTCACCTTTGTTACGTTCATCTCACAAAAACATAACTTAGGTCTAATATCTAATAATGATAATGTCCCAGATATATCCAAATTGAGGCACATTCTATAAATTACCTTGCTTTTACAGTAATTGGAAAGGCTATTATGTGCAAATGGAAGGCTCTGCCTTGTCCATCTTTACATGGAATGCCAACTGAGTTTGCATTTGGTGCAGATTTAAATGAATGGGCTTTATAAAGACTTTGGAATTTTCCAAGTCTTCACCTGTAGTAAATAGTAAACAATATACAATTTTAAGGTAGCAACAAAAAATATCACTGCTTTGATTTAAGAAAATGGTTGAAGTAAAAGCATTGATTTCCATTAATTCCCCTTTTAGTATTCCTGCCAAGCTGAGGCTTTAGTCAGGTAATTTATGGAGACTGATAATAACTGCCAGGGATTTAACAAAGTGGTTTTCCAGATCACCTCAACTTTGCCTGATACGGTAAGGGCTATGCAGGAATTAGGACAGGTGAAAAATAATCAGTAGAAGATAATGCACTAGGCTAATGCTTTATTTTCAATTTTTACCTTAGAATCCGGTCAGCTAAAACTTGCATTTTAAGAAATAGTCCTCAATATTTAGCATTTTCCTAGCAAAATATTAAATTTGCCTGCATACTATCTTTATCTAGTACAGTGGAACTTAGGCTTAATAACCTTCAAAAGTAAGTTTATGTACTACAGTACAGACCCTAATTCAATGGAGAAACAATCTCGAGATTTAAAATTTAAAAACCCATAACGCCACTACATAGTAGGTCACACACCCAGCTAAATTTAAGGTCCAACACAATCTATGAAATGCTTGACAACTACATATGCAGGAGTAATTAAGATTATCTCTTAAACTATGGGAGATAAATTCGTTCTTACCACAGTACCACTGAACAGGAAGCCCAGAGGCTTGTGAGATTGTTTGGGTCTGGACAAAATCACATTGCTCATTTAGGGATATTGTTACCCTCTATTCACAAAGTCATCAGAAAGAGATGTAAATTTGAATTGGGCTTTGAGCACAAATAGGCATTAAATTCTTTATAGAGGTTTGCAGCCCAAGAATTCCCATTGAGATCTCATGACCTGACTCTTTCAGATGATTTTGAAGTGTCTGTAACTAGAAAGCACAACATGAGCTTTTGGCAGAAACTGAATAATGTTACTCAGCACAGACCACTGGGATTTTTGATTCAAAGGCTTCCTGATGCAGCTGTTCATTATAGCCCTTTGAAAGATAACTGCTAGCTTTTTATTGAACATTTGTAGAAAATGCCCCCACTATGGAAGTATACAAAGTAATCCTGAGACACATAATACCTAGAGTGTTTTGGGTAATGTAAGGGAGACATTCATGCACAAAAGGAGCTACTCTGCAGAGCTCACTGATAAAATGGAAATGTCATATTCATGACCGTGAAACATAGAGAAGATCAGGGTGAAGTCATCACATACATGGACAGATTGCCTGAAAGTGTCATGGCAGAGGCCTCTGAGGATCTGCCTATTTCATTGCTCTACTGCTGAATCCTGTAATTATCTCCTACCCAGGTTAAAATAAGATGCTTGGTCTCCAATGGGAGTTTCCAGATTGAGTTTTGCCTTGCTTTCTTGAACTTCGCTTTGATACATCCTGCAGTTTATGAAACTTTGGTAGAGGAAAGCAAAGTCAAATTTGCATAATAGGCAGAGCTATGGAGTATTTACATGGGGATGGAATAGATACTAGGTTTATATCCTCAGGGCAATGTATAGTTACCTAGATTTGACCCTGAGACAACAGTCTTATGGAAAGGTAGAATGGTCAGTGAAATGGGGCCAGGATAACTAGATAATTTTTAGAAATTCCCATATGTCTTACTCTTGTTATGGAATTTAGAGGAAGGTAGATTTCATTGGAAGCCTACAGGTAGACTCATGAGATGGGTTGCTAAGAAAGGCTATTGACTTAAATTCACAGTGAATTTCATGTAGACTTTATTTATGACAGAAGCAACCAGAGAGAATACAATTAAAATTTTGAGTGACTTTATTTTGGGTGGTGAAAACATTATGTGATATACAGATGGTGCATTTATGGAATTTTATCAATTGAAAACTGATATATAATTTTCTTAAACAATTTCATCCCAATAAATTTAATAAAATTAAAAATAAATTTAAAATATTATTTTATATGGGGAGTCTTAAGAATTTTTGACAGAATAAATTGCCCCTCATCATGGTCCACCTAGATATATTTCATCTGATGAAGTACTTCACTGCATATTTTTGCTTTATTTACCATTTTATTATTTTACTGCAATGAATGAACAAATGACATATTGAGTTAGTTATTAACATATGATATATGACAAAATTTAGAATAAAATAATCGACAGTGTGTATTCATTCATAAAAGAACTTCACTATGGGCTCTAAAGCTACCCCTCATAAGCGTATTAAGGCCAGAATGTAGCCCTATTACCAAATGGAGGGGACATTTCTGTAATTCTACCTGCAAAATCCTACTGCATCTTCCTGGAAACTGATGCTACTGCAATATATTCATGTACAAACAGTACAGACTAGCCAAGTCAAACCAATAAAAATAAAAAAAATAAAACACACCACTGGTGGAAGTTGAGGGGTTATGGTTTAAGCAGTAATAAATGAAAAAAACATATAGCAAAAGGAAAGGGTTCACGGGTGATTTATTATTGACAGGTAGGTAGACATATTCTCAATAGTACATCTCATAGCAATAAAATAATACTCATAGCTATGTCTTTCAGATCTGGTGCTGAGAATGTTGGTAGAGTCACTTCATCATTAAAGAGAAGGGATGCTGGGCTTATTCTGATTTACAGCTGGGAATAAGGACCCACCTGGGTAATTTGGAGGAAAGATGAGATCTGGCACCTTTGCATTCAGCTAACCAGTACATAGTTGGCCAACTTAGGCTACCATTTGACTTAAAACATTTGACATTCTTTACTATTTTAGTTATTTTTTCAGGCACCCTAAGAAATACTACCACTACCTTGTGTAGGAAGGAAGTTGCTTTGCAGCTGAACATTTATTCACTATGGCTGTGAATCATGATGACATGTTGCTGAGACAGATCCCTGGGTGTCATGGGAAGCAGACTGCTGCTGTACAGGCATGGTATATCAGAGCTTGATTTACTTCTTTAAATATATAAAACATGAGTGTGGAAGGAATATCTGTAAGGAAAACTGTTAGAGGACTTGCATATCCCTGAGGGGCATTATCTGGGGTGTGGTATCGTGGTCACACACATTACTAACTCTCCTTTGAAACATCTGAAGGGCCACTTGTAGAAAGCATAATTTCACACCCAGACTGAACAATACTTAAGGCTAGAGTATCCCCAGTTGACTGTTACATGGCATTCACATTAGGTATTCTTATGCCACAATTTTAGACTTAGTCTCAGATTATCATTTCAAACAAAAAATAAAGTCTTAGAGAAAAATTATTATAATTAAAGAGACTTGCATAATCAAACAGTGACACTCACTGATGTAGAAGTACTTTTTATATTAAGGAAAGAAATATTTATCTAGTGCCTCTTATGAGCCTGGCACTGAAGTGACAAAGCCATTGTAGTAGAAGGGCTGATGCCCCTCCCATATGCCCATGGCAATCACCAAGCCTCTGACATCCATTAGCTCTTTTCTAAGATATTGGCCACAGTTGGAAGTAACCTTGGAAGACTAATAAAAAACAGAAGGATTGAATGTGTCAGGAAGCCAATTTAACACTGCAATTGTCAATAATGCCTAAAGAGAGCTGCAAGCTCACCCAGAAGGGATGACTAAATATTTGATCACTCAAGAGTTTTATGTAGTTACAGAGTTGATTTACAGCTGAAGTGGGAATGCTCTATTTTTATCTCTGGGGATGCCTGGATATCTGGCTTTGGACTCTTGGCCAAGATAAGTGCAGAGATATTTATGACGTGCTGTTAAAATCTGAAACTCCCCATTGTTACCTAATGTGAGCTTCTTTATTGATGACTTGCATCTGGGCAAGGGGGTTTGAAAACCCTGCCTTGGCTGTTTAAAGACCTACTAAGACCTTTTTTGAGTATTCTAAGTCAAGATTCGTACCACAGACCGTGGCAGCTTAAGCCAGAGATTTCCTGTGGTCCAGGTGTGCAAAGTCTGGACCCACATGGCACTTGTGCCGTGGGATGTCTTAGGACATCTGATGCTTCTTTGCAGTCTCTCACTACACTGTGTCCTTCACCTTTACATAAAAGCCTTATATGACTGTACTTTGTGGTCTGGTGAGACCCCTTAAAATACCTAACCTTGGAAAATAATGCAAACATCCTTATAGATAATTGCTAGAAGCCCAAGATGTCCAGTACAAATGTATAGAAAGGTGCCACTAGATAGTATGGCCACAATCTTGTTCTCTAATGGCATGGGCACTATAAATAAAATGGAGGTATTACCTTCCTGTGGTAGAGAAAACAAATACATTATCAACACCTTCTCTGTTAGGGTAAAGGGAATGTTATAAAATGATACTTGGAAGCTGAAATCACTAAAAACCAATACTGTGGTACCTGGGGTATAATTTTGTTTGTAAACAAATATGATTAAAGTTTTACTGAATAATATCTTCTAGTTGTATTTCCTGCCACTGAGGATAGGTACTAAGCATCTATGCATCTAAGCATCTAAGCATCTACTAGATGAGGGTAGAGATATTTCTGTTGGGAAGGAATGAAAATGATACTATCATTTAACTTATGCATGGTATATGAAAATTAGTTTAATTGATGGAGCTATGAAGGTAACATTTATAGCCATAAATTTATTAATAGAATTAAATAAAATTAAATACCTGTGTGTGAATTCCAAGGATTAGGAAAGATTTCAAGGGACTGCTTTGAAACTCCTAGCTAATTTAATTACTATGGAAGATAACTGGCCAGGGAAAAAAATAAAACTGGACTTAAAAAAACTAAATGCATGGGAGATCCCATCCAGAGACACATTTCTTGTGGGAGCAGTGCATCAACCACAAGGAGCAACATACTTTTCATAGACAATTTAAATTGGCCTTCAAGAGCAAGGTAACTGTTTTTGAGTTTAAGATGGCAGAGTAGGAAAATCCGGAGCTCACTTCTTCACTGACACCAAAATGAATACTGCATATACAGCAGCTCTCCCTGAGAATTATGAGACTAACAGAATAGATTTTCTACAATTATGGACATAAAGATAAACCCACATTGAAATGAGGAGGAGGGGAAGGGACTTAGTCTAGTCATGACCTACCCTATGCCCTTCTCTCTATGGTGATTCAAAAGTGGAAGGGATATCGAAACCACAGAGGTTCATCCCCAAAGAACAAGGAGTCTGCACCCTAGCCTGGGAGACTTGTGTCAGAGTGAGGAACACCCCTAACATCTAGCTTTGAAAACCAGTGAGGCTTACATCTGGGAAGTTCAAAGGGCTGTAGATAACCCAGGCTGCACTATTTCTGAGTCCCAGAAAAGAGGCAGCAGCTTGAAAAGCATCTAGGTCATATGTGAAGGTGATACATTGACTAATTTTAGGGTGTGTGTTGGAGGGAAAGGGATCTATTGGAACTGTCTCCTGAGTCAGAAGTGCTGGCAGGCACTATTTTTTCACCTTTCTTTAATGTAGCCGGTCTGACACTGGCAGGCACCATTTCTGACACTCTCCATTAACCTTGCTAACACTGTTCTCCCCACTGTAGCATTTCCCTGAGGACTCACACAGCCCAGCAATTCTGGAAAGAAGCTCCTGCCTTGTCACATCCACTGGGTGGCCTCTGTCAGTACTTCCAGACATGGCAGTTTGTCTGCAACAGCATGGCTGAATCTCTCAACCAGCCACATTGAAGGCCTCTCTTGCACACCAGTAAGCCCACAATAGTGTGGCCAGGGAGCGGCCTCACCTGCCAGTGTACCCATAGAAGTTGTGGCCTAGCCCCAAAAGGAGGCCATACTTGTCGACCCAAGAAACACCTCTGGAGCACATGGCTCTGGTAAAAAGGGGGACACCTTCTAGATAAAGCCACTGTTTAAAGATCAGGAGATTTAACTGAGCTAACTAATACATAAAAACAAATAAGCAAAATGAGAAAAGAAAAGAATATTTTACAAAAAAGGACAAAAACCAAGGAAAATAACTAAATCAAAGTCAGATAAGTGGTCTACTAGATGAAGAATTCAAAGTAATTGTCATAAAAATGCTCACCAAACTCTGTAGCCAGGTGTATAAACTCAGTGAAAACTTTAACAAAGAGATAAAAATCATTAAAAAGGACCTATAATAATCAGATGATGTAGAAGAATTGATCAGGGATCAGGAAGATAGGATAGTGGAATTCACCCAATTAGAAGATCAAAAACAAAAAAAATAATTAAAAGGAATGAAGGTAACATAAGGGACTTTTGGGGCAAAACCAAGCATACCAACACTAAAATCATAGAGTTGCCAGGAGATCAGAGAAAGGGATGGAAAACCTATTGGAATAAATAATGGCTGAACACTTCTCTGACCTGGTGAAGGAAACAGACATCCAAGGACAGGGAACACAGAGAGTCCCAAATAAGATGAGTGCAAAGATACACACACCAAGACACATTCTAAATTGTTGAAAGTAAAAGATAAATAGAGAATCTTAAACACAGCAAGAGAAAAACAACCAGTTACATACCAGGGAATGCTCATAAGAATATCAGCTGACTTCTTAACAGAAACTTTGTAGGCTAGAAGGGAATGGTATAATATATGCAACATAATGAAAGGTGAAAGAAAACTCCAATTAAGAATACTACCCAGCAAGGTTATTAAGAATTGAAGGAGAGATCAAGATATTCCCACACAAGGCAAAGCTAAAAGAGTGCATCACAACTAAACCAGCATTACAATAAATATTAAAAGAAATCCTTTAAGTGCAAAAAAGAGGCTAATATTAGAAGAAAATATATGAAAGAAAAAATCACAGTAGTACAGGAGAAAAATAATAAAGATAGTAGACAAACCCCTTCTAAATCTAGCATTAAAATAGTTAAAATGACAATAAGAACATACCTATCAATAATTACTTTAAATGCAAATTTATGTACTGCTTCATTGTAAAAACATAGGGTGAATGAATGGATAAGAAAACAAGGCCTCTTACTGCCTGCATGAAAATCCAGGTTGAAAGATACACCCATACTGAAAGTAAAGAGATAGAAAGATATTTCCTGAAAATGGAAACAACAAAAGAAACTGGAATAGCAATACTTACATCAGATAAATAGACTTTAAAACAAAGCATGAGAGACAAAGAAGGACCCACCAGTTCTATTTCAAAGAGCTTATCTGAAGAATGTAAAAGACTAATTCGAAAAGCTATATGTACACTTATGTTCATTGAAGCATAATTTACAATAGCCAAGATATGGAGGCAATCTAGGTGCTCATTAATAGATGAATGGATAAAGAATATATACTGTGTTTTTCAGACTATAAGATGCACCTACGTTTTAGAGAAGGAAAATAGGGAAAAAATTGAAGCAAAAAATGTGGTAAAGTATTTAATAACATAAATAACATAGTATTTCACCAATGTAAATGTAAACAGAACTCAACAGCAACATTAACAACCATTATTCCTCCCAAATTTGGAGGGAAAAAGTGCATCTTATAGTCTAAAAAATATGGTATATATTCTTTATCCATTTATCTTACATGACCATTCCATTCTAACCTACAAAATTTTTGTCAAGAAGTCAGCTGATAATCTTATAAGCATTCCTTTGTATGCGACTGGTTGTTTTTCTCTTGCTGCTTTTAAGATATAGGTGTTTCATATATATATATATATATATATATATATATATATATATAAAGAGAAATAAATAAATAAATATATGAAGAGAAATAAATATAGATAATATATATTTATATGAAATAAATTATATATACATATCATATATATAATCACACACTATATATATATAGTGTGTGTGTGCACATACACACACACTGGAAAATCACTCAGCCATGAAAATAATGAAATTTTAGCATTTTTGACAACATGGATAGACTGAGAGGGTATTACACTAAGTTAAATAAGGCAGAGAAAGACAAATACCAACTCAATTCATTTATGTGTGAAATCTAAAAAAAACTAAAGAAATAAACAAACACAACAAACAGACTCATAGAGAAAAACTGATAGTTGCCAGAAGGTTGGGTGGTGGAGGTATGGACAAAAATGTGAAGGGAACTTAAGAGATATAAACTTATAACCTAAGCAAGTTATAGGGATGTAAAATACAGCATAGGGAATATAGCCAATAATATCCCAATAACTTTATCAGTGACAGATGGATAGCGGATTTTGGGAGTGATCACTTTGTAAGGTATATAAATGTAAAATCTCACTATGTTATACACCTGAAATTAATATAATATTGTATGTCAACTATACCTTTATTAAAAAGAGTTTTCTTGCTTGTTAGTTTTATCAATTAGGTTCCACTAATAGGTGAGATCATATGGCTTTTTTCTTTGACTGCCTGGCTTTTTCATTTAGCATAATACTCTCTAGTTCTATCCATACTGTTGTGAAGGGTAGGAGTTCCTTCTTTCTTTCTTCTATGTAGTATTCCATCATGTAAATGTACCATAATTTTTGTTCCATTCATTTATTGGTGGACATAGGTTGCTTCCAGCATTTGGCTATTGTAAATTGTGCTGCTATGAACACTGGGGTGCTTAGGTTCTTTTGCATTGATGTTTCAAAATTCTTAGAGTATAATCACAGCAGCTGACTTGCTGGGTCAAAAGGCAGTTTCATTTTTAATTTTGGGGGGAAATTCCATACTGTTTTCCATAGTGAAACTAGTCTGCGTTCCCACCAACAGTGAGCTAGGGTTCCCTTTTCTCCGCAACCTCACTAGCACTTGTTGTTTGTTCATTTGTTTATGATGGATGGCCATTCTGAAGGGTGTGAAATGGTATCTCATTGTGGTTTTAATTTACATCTCTCTGATGGCTAGTGATGCTGAGCTTCCTTTCATATGTCTCTGTATGTCCTCCTTAGAGAAATGTGTGTTCAAGTCCTTTCCCCATTTCTTTTTTTTTAAATATATTTCTTAAGATTTTATTTATTTATGTATCTTTAGAGGGTAAGGAGAGAGGGAGAAGAACATCAATGTATGGTTGCCTTTCGTGCATCCCCTGCTGGAGGCTCGCCTGCAGGGAACCAGCCTGCAACCCAGGCATGTGCCCTGACTGGGAATCGAACCACGATCGTGTGGTTCGCAGGCCTGCGCTCAATCCACTGAGCTACACCAGCCAGGGCTCCCCATTTCTTAATTGAATTGTTTGTCTTCCTGAAGTATAGTAATTTGAGTTCTTCATATATTTTGGAGATCAAACCATTGTCTGAGGTGTCACTGGCAAATCTATTTTCCCATACAATTGGTTCCCTTTTCATTTTGCTGATATTTTCTTTAGCTGTCAGAAGCTTTTTATTTTGTAGAAATTCTAAGCAAAATTTAACCAGAGACATTAAAATAAAGAACAAACTGACAGTAACCAGAGGGGAGAGGGGTGAAAGATAACAGGAGAAAAAAAGGTAAGGGTCATCAAGGAACATGTATAAAGGACCCATGGACCAAGTCAAAGGTGGGTAATATTGAGGGTGGGAGGTGGGGTAGGTGGGGCAGGGGAAAATGTTGACAGGAAAATGGAGACAACTATACTTGAATAACAACTATAAATTAAGTAAGTAAGTAATTTACAAAAGGTTTTGCATTCCAGCCTGATTAAAAAAACAACAAACACATTTACATCTCCTAATCAACACATATGTAAAAGTTCAAATAACTATTGGTGGGAGAAAATCAGAATTCAGTGATTTTGAGCATGCCTCAAAAGATCTGTGGAGAGATATCGTAACTCATCCCACCATTCTTTTAACATTATTTCTGTAAAAGATAACCTGTTAACTAAGATGTGATCACAGATAAACAGCCTATTTGCTTAAGAATTCTAGAAATTAACTTTATAAGAAACATACTCCAACCTTCAGACATTCTGACTCCAGGATATTTACAGACCTTCAACCAGTTATCTGAACATACTGTGTTGCCTTGTATATAGTCCCCTCAGTGGAGAACTCTCAACCACCTTCTTTCGATTCCTTTGTTTTATTTCCTTCCTCCTCCCTCTTACAAAAACCCCTGGCCATGTCCAGTTGTTAAGATGGTTTTTGTGAAGAGTCCAGCATCTTCTCAGGCTGCTGGCTTTTTAACAAACTTAATTTCCTTCTACCAGCCCTCATATCTTGATTATTGTCTTTCAAATGGTAGGCAGCCAAACATGGATTTGATATCAATATGGTAGCAATCAATATATTATATAGAGTTAAGTGCCACTCTCTATGAGATTGCTAAAATCTAGGCTATCATGAGGGTCTTAGAAGCTTATTGTTTAATATATAACATGTATCTTTAAGATATTAGAAAAGACACCTGAGAAGTACATGTAAAGTATATATTTTGTGAGGTCCAAGGGGAGGTTAGGGCCTGTAACTCACCTCTTTACTGTGGGGAGATGGCTGGAAAAATGAATGACCTGAACAAGCCACTCTTGTTAACCTGTTAATAATCCTAACAAGATTTCAAAACATGTTACTGGTATTTAATAACAGAAAATTCCAGAGGTCTCTATGATATATCTGGTCTGGCTTGATTGCTTTCTTTAAAAAAAAAACACAAACAAATCCTAAACTTTATGAATTTATGTGACATGGCTAACTAGATAATGAAGGACAGTCATGTAAATACATAATTAGTGAAATGTCAAACAGAGTGAAATAAAATAATATCATCATTTCAGTGTTTTCTTATACATGGCTCATTCTTTCCTGATAATCTGAAAAAAAAAAAAGGAGTCCCGTTGTAGTTCTGATTTGCATTCCTCTAATAGCTAGTGAAAATGAGCCTCAATCACTTCTTGGATTTGTTGTCCATGTGTATGTCTTCTTGGGAGAAGTGTTTGTTCAGGCCCTCTGCCCATTTTTAACTGTTGTTGTTATGGTTGTTGAGATACATGAGTTCTTTATATATTATTGCTATTAACCTCTTATTAGAGGTATCGTTTGCAAATATCTTCGTACATTTGGATGGTTGCCTTCTTTGTTTTATTTGCAGTTTCTTTTGCTGTGCAGAAGCTTTTTCATTTTGATATAGGATATATCAAATGAAATCAAAAGCTTTTTCATTTGATATACACATTCATTAATTTTTGTTTTTACTCTCCTAGACTTTTAGGCTGAATACATAAAATCTTTCCTAAAACCAAGGTCCATCAGTTTATTACCAATGTTTTTTCTATGCTCAATATAATTCATTGTTTCAGGTCTGTGATCCATTTTGAGTTAATTTTTGTGTGTGGTGGAAAATAACAGTCTAGAGTCGTTCTCTTGCATATGAGTTTCCAATTTTTTTTCCTGTGACTATGAGTTGTTGTTGTTTTTTTTTCCTTAATCCCTTCACTTTTTTTATCTAGCCCTTCAGTGGCTTTCCAATTTCCCCAGCACCATTTATGAAAGAGCACCATTTATTAATGTATTTCTAAAAGAGACTTTCTTTTCTCCATTGCACATTTTTGGCTTTTCTGCTGAAAATTATTGCCCATATGCCTATGGGAAGTGGTAAAGGGTAAAGGAGTCAGTGGTGACAGTGACTGAAGGAGCTTTGACTGTAGGTGGTAAACACACACTGCAGTAGACAGACAATATATTACAGAGCCGTACCTTTGAAATCTATATAATTTTACTGAGGAAGTCACCTCAAAATGTTAATTAAATAAATTTAAAAGATCCCAATACAGGAAAAATAAAAATGTTTGGAAACTGGTCCTGGCAGGTTCATGACTCTTTAGGAAAAAAATGTTTCATTTGTTTTGGGAGCTTGTCTTATCATCTAAATCTTTCATAAATATTAGTTCTGGTTGTTGTTTATGATTTCTATTGAGTACACATTGAGAATTCAACTGTTAGAGTTAACCAGAAACTGAAGAAACTTAAGAAAAAATTAAACATACATAAACATATCCAACTCAATTAGAAGCATAATATTAAGATAATGAATTATCAATTAAAATATAGTAACCAACATATATGCCAACACACAACAAAACAGTTTCTTTTTCAAACATGTTTTAATAAAATTTTAAGGAAGCACTTATAAAATATCTAAGAACTTAAAAATAAGAATTTTTTCCCAAAAAGCACAACAAAAAGTATAAAATGTTTTCAATGAAGGTAAACTTAAGACATATAAATATTAACAAACTCATTCAATAGATTTTAAATTCACACATACACACCATACATTATCTGCTAATAAAATTCTAACAATGAAACGAAAAGTTGGTTTTACATTAGAAGATGTATTGATGCAAGGTAGCATGATAATAAGTTAAAATACAAAATTATATGATCACATAAATAAATGTGTCACAGGTATTAAAGGTCTTTAATGCACTTGACATCCATTTTGTAAAAATGACAGAAAATTAGGGATGGAAGTGCATCTCTAAAAATAAAACAAAAACATAAAACATTAAGGAAAAATGTAGGAAGAAAAATTAACTAACAAATAGGTGTAAATAATACTTCTAGGTTGAGAATTTGTCAAAGACTGTCATATCAGTTTAAATTATACTGGTATTTCTAGTTCATAACATAAAAACTAAAAAAATAGAAATTCTAAGGATAGAAAATGTGAAACAAGAATATTATGATATGTAGGTAATAGGAGTGTATATGTTGGGTGGTCAAAGTAGACTGCAGAATAACAATTGGCATCTCTAAAAAGAGAACATTTTATCAAGTCTGAAAACACTTGAATAGCATTCAAATGTCAACTCTCTTAGATAAACCTTGGAAAATACTGCAAAACTTAATTGACATAAATTAACCTAACTAATGTTTATTGGTAAATTAATGATAAATTTGATACATAATTTATAAAAACATAATTTAAAATATTTGATTAATTTACACATATAACTAATTTATTTAAATAAATGCATAAATTATACTTATTCAATGGCAACAATATCATTAAAAGTTGCATTACATTTTAGAGGAAAACATGATGATAATACTCAGGAAGTCTGATGTCCAAACTTTGCCAAAGCAACTTGCCACTATTGGTTCTATTCTGGAGGAAATGTGCATAGTAAAAAAGTTGTGGTCCTGGCTGGCATAGCTCAGTGGATTGAGCATGGGCCTGCAAACCACACGATCGCAGTTCGATTCCCAGTCACGTCACATGCCTGGGTTGCAGGCCGGTTCCCAGCAGGGGACTTACAAGAGGCAACCATACATTGATACTTCTCTCCTTCTCTCCTTCCCTTCCCCTCTAAAGATGAATAAATAAATCTTTTTTTAAAAAGTTGTAATGAAGTGTGTTTTTTAAAGCATTAACTGTAAAAATGAAACCAGGTTTAAAAAAAACTATTCTTCAGTATTATAATAAACACATAAATTTTCTGTAACATGGGATACTGTATAACAAAGTGATTATTGCAGGTGTGCACATATATATAAAGGTAAATCTTAGACATGTGACTTTACACTACATTATGCCACATTTGATGAAAGTTATTTAAGGTGTAAAATTATACTAAGCAATAGAATATTTTAGATGTATTAAAGTATATGATGGCATTATAAATATGCACAATATGCATATACACCAATTTCAGATAATGCTTACCTCTTGGGGGGATACATTAAACAGAACTGGTGGGTGGCAAGGTTTTAGTAATGTTTGTATTATGTAATTACTTACAGACACTGGGAAAAAATAGAGCAAATATCTCCAAATTATTTGTTTTATTGAAGAATATATTTTGAATCTGTCAGATTATATTTTGCATTTTTTGAAACTGGTTTATAATGAAAAGAGAAAAATTATCTAAACTTGTGATTGAAAATGAAAACATCTTAAATTTGTTTTCATGGACAAGTAGATGAAAGTACTAACACATTTATTAACATGTGATTGGGAATTTCCTACTACTGGAATTGTATGTTTGTTTCCTCTGTCCATAATTTTCGATTCCTTATTTTAGCTCAAAATAATTTACAATTCCTCAACATAAAAATGACAAAAAGTAATTATGTATATATAATATATATCTCTATATTTATGATGAATAGAGCCAAAGACAATGAATCCTTCATTGTTGTCTCTGAGTCTTATGATTAAACAATAAGGGTACTGAAAAATTGAAACCAAATATTTTAAGAAATGATTGCATTGATTTTCTTCTTAAGGTTCTTTGCTATAAGCATTTTCTATCATTGAGCCATGTGGATGGGATAAAATAAATTAAAAAAATAATCTAGCCACAAATTCTTATTGTTAGCTTATAGTGTATTTTTGACCACCCATCATTTTTATATACTGTGTGACTTTTCTTGAGCAGAAGCATGCAGCGAAGAGAGTAGATATTGCTGATTTGTCAAACAGCAACCTTACCAGCAGACAATCCCTCTCTTCTCATTGCTGAGATTTCTTTGAGTTCTCTGAGAGCCCACTTTTCCCAGGACTTTATCGTGTGCTCTATCGTCTTGTCCCCTGTGCTGTTCCAGTAGGGTCTCCTTTGTATACTTATTTAATTATAGTTCCTGTTCTTTGTGACTAGTTTTCATATTTCTCTAACCAAAGAAATCTGTTCATTTGTCGATGGATGATTTTGTATATTTAAATAGTATCTGGTGTTTGCTGAATGAAAGATTTGAATAATCTGAGTAGAATATTATCAACATAATAAACACATGAATGAAACAGAAGTTATAGTTATCAACTATGGACATTCATATGCCCATAAAAATATAATACTTTCTGGAGGTTAGTAGTTGCTGCCATAAAAAAATTTATGGGAAATAAAGAATGCAAGCACTGGAGGTCAGGATGGTTACCTCAAGTCGCACTGGTAATTTATTTATTTATTTATTTATTTTTAAATATTTTATTTATTTATCTTTAGAGGGGAAGGGAAGGAGAGAGGAAGGAAACATCAATGTATGGTTGCTTCTGGTGCATCCCCTGCAGGGAACTGGCCCCTACTGGAAACTGGCCTGCAACCCAGGCATGTGCCCTGACTGGGAATCGAACCGCGATCATCTGGTTCGCAGGCCCGCACTCAATCCACTGAGCTACACCAGCCAGGGCCGCACTGGTAATTTAAAGTGTGGTATTAAAACTCCCATTTTAAAATTCATGAAAGCACAAAATAAGATGCAAGATCTTTCTGATCTTGACAAGATAATGCTTTACTCTTTGTAGCTGAGTGCTGAAAACCAAGCTTAGACATTTAGTCTGTGTAATACTGAATAATCAGCATTAGTTGAACGCATGACTTTGTATGTCTTTTATGTGACAGTTAATGTAATGGTAAAAGAAAAAATACTGTGTGCCCAACAATTACAGTGAACACTTCTGGAAAAACGGGATGGTCTGAAAAATACTGAACTGAAACTTCCAATATGTTTGAAACATTTTACTATGTGCCTCAGCTTCCTAAGAAAGCTTTTTCTTTGTTTTAAGAGCTTATATGTACAAGCCATGGACATGAGGTAAGGGGGTGGTGAATGTAGGAGGCTGGGGAGTATAAGGCAGAAGGTGATAAAAGGGAGAAAAAAATTGGGACAACTGTAATAGCATAATCAATAAAATATACTTAAAAAAGAAAAAAATAACAACTGTCCATTTGTTCTACACATTATTGTTTTATATTATTAATCAGAATACAAACTCAAGCTAGCCAGATAATATAATATGAAATTAATATGAGGAAGAGAGGGATTATATTAAAATTAAACTGAAAAGATTTTCCAATTTATATCAATGGATATTTGGGAAATAGCTGTGGAAATGGATTTAAGGTGCTTGCCCAAACTTTAGCTTGAATGGAACATATATAAATCTGAACCTGTCTCTGGATAATTATGGTATAATACAGGAGAGAAGGAATTGCTTTTTAATACTGTGTTTTTTTCGCTCATTTCCTCATATATCCTTCCACAGAGTCCTAAAGATTTGCCTTCACTCATAGCATGAAATACAACAACAACCTCTGTATGATTTTTCTAGATTTGGCATGCTAGTTTCAAGAGCTGCGAATGAAACGACCTTGATATCAGCACAGACAGAGAAAGCTCAAGTCACAAAACTGAATCATCAGATGCAAACTAGGAATATTTATTAAAATATTAAAATATTTCTATGCATCAAGGTGGCATAGAAATTAGCCATAATGTAATGCTCTAATCCTGTGTATAATGTATAAGTTTGGAGTGGATTCCAAGATTCAACACTTCTAATACTTTACAGGTGACGCCCATCTGTTTATCCATGGAATTACAGGTTTGAGTATCTCAACTAAAGTCTTACTTTTAGAAGTAAGACTTATTGAACCTGATTTAAGCATCTCACTTAAAACCACTCCGAAGTTAGTAGATCATATAATATTGTTAGGCAACACATCAAAGCCTTGCCTGATTTGTATAATAAAACTTAAACAACTACCTGTCAGGTCCAATGAACAAAACCTGGGCATTATTCTCCATTCCAGTGCTAACATGTACAGTTTAATGTTCAGTGGTCTTGACCTCCTCCAATATCCAGAACTAATGAATTAACAGAGAATGGCATCTTGAATGAAAAGAAGGCAGATTCCCTGTTATAACCCCCAGAGTTCATAGCATACCTTCTTTTAGTTTGCCTTGTTAATATTCATGGTCATGTACCATGGAAAGGGAAATTTTCAATTATTTTAGACACTCTCGAATCCCTATTTGTGTGAAACTTGATCTCTAAGGATACAGAAGCATCTTAATCCAGTATTCAGACTGGGGGGCAGCAATGCAAGTGATTGATGTATTTATATCTGAATTGATTTCACAGTAGGTCCACTGGGTTCCAGAATTCATCATGCAGTTATTTCCCTAGTTCCTGAGTCTAAGATTAGATCTGCTATTCTCAGCAAATGGAACAATTCCCACAATGCCTTTCTTACCTATAAAGAAAGAACTATCACTGTAGGGAAACCCAGCTGGGGTTTCCACTTTGTTGGAAGATAGTGCGTCAAAAGCAAGGCTGAATCCCTGGAAAAATGACAGAAAGGAGAGCCACCATCCTGGATTTGAAATAAAGTTCTCAGCTGATATTGAACCAAAAATGCTTAAGAATCTTATAAAATGATATACCTATTACTATTCCAAATCTAATTGGAAAATCAATTTAATGGAAGTTGCCATTCTAGATGTGGTATGCACACTAGAAAACACAAAAAGTTTGGCAATTTGTGCAGTTGTTGGTATGATGAAGCAACATTTCTCCATGCTAATGAAATTTTATACACGTATATTTTTCACTATCAACAGTACTATAACTCTATCATTTTCTCTCAAAGGAAGTTCAGCTTCACACTTTCTGCTTCAAACTAATGTAAGGATGTGCTTATGCTAGCACAAAAAACCTGGACACCAAGGGATTTTCCCCCTTGGTCTTCAGGTACTAACTATCCCTGAGTAAAGCTCTATCCAGGGAAATATGTCTCTGTGATTGGCAAGCCCAAGAGGATAGATTATTGTGACAATGAATGAGGTGTTAACTGACAAAGTAGGTCTGACAGGCCACTGCACTTGGGCATGGGGACAGTTCTAAAATGAAACATGATGAGCTAAAGAAATGAAATTTCAAATAAACATTAGAAATAGAAGAAGGAGTGATTTGAAGTAAGGTACAGAAACTTACTTTCTGTTTAAATTTAATTCTCAACCTGCTCTTCCTCAAAAATTTTTTCAAGTTTACTACAGGTCTTAGGTAAAATCCTCATATTTTCTATAACATTGCTTTTGAGATAGAACCCCTTTTGGGGTTCGCGCCATCATGCCCTGGCTGTTATGGATCTGTGCTTTAAGTGCCTTCCTGTGAACTGAGAGGTCACCAGTTTGATTCCCAGTCAAGGCACACACCTGAGTTGTGTGGGTCACGTCTCCAGCTGGGGGCAGTTGAGAAGCAACCCATTCATGCATTTCTTACACATTGAAGTTTTTCTCCCTCTCTCTCCCCCTCCTTTCCCTTCTCTCTAAAATTAAACAATCTTTAAAAAAAAAGAAATCATGAAGAAGACACAGATATCATCAGTGACTCTAACAAGAAAAGTAGCTGACCTTATTGAGCAGGAATGGCCTATTTGTATGTGATACTTAGTGAGTTTAGGATGAAGACCTACAGGATGTAGTTTGGAAGTGGAATCAATGATCAATGCATGGCTGTATTTTCTCTGCCAGCTAGAGTGTGAGAGCCTGGGAAAAAAGGGGTAGAGTTGCAGTTGATGTCAATAATGATTATACCTAATGACCACTCAATATTTTGTTTACTGTTTTATCACAAATCATTTCAATCATGGATAAGCAAACTGGATCTCCACACTGCAGCCATCTGCATGTTTGACTTACACCATACACCAAAATAAATTCAAGGTGGATAAAAGACTTAAGTATAAGCCGTGACACCATTAAAGTCCTAGAGGAGAACATTGGCAGGAAAATCTCAGATATTTCACACAGCAACATTTTTACTAATATGTCCCTTAGAGCAAGGAATATAAAGGAAAGAATAAACAAATAAGATCTCATCAAAATAAAAAGCTTCTGTGCAGCTAAAGAAAACAGTATTAAAATAAAAAGACAACCAACTGTATGGGAAAACATATTTGCCAATGATACCTCAGACAAAAGTTTAATCTCCAAAATATACAAATAACTCACATGACTTCACTCTAAGAAGACAACTAACCCAATTAAAAAATGGGCAAAGGACTTGAACAGACACTTCTCCAAGAAGGACACCCAGAGGATCCAGAGACACATGAAAAGATGCCCAATATCGCTTGCTATCAGAGAGATGCAGATTAAAACCACAATGAGATACCACTTTACACCAGTCAGAATGGCCATCATAAACAAAGCAACAAACAACAAATGTTGGAGAGGTTGTGGGGAAAAGGGGACCCTAGTCCACTGTTGGTGGGATTGCAGACTAGTACAACCACTATGGAAAACAGTATGAAATTTTCTCAGAAAACTAAAAATGATATCCTAAGACCCGTAAAACACCAATCCCAAAGAACGTATGCACCCCAATGTTCATAGCAGCACAATTTACAATAGCCAAGAGTTAGAAGCAACCTAGGTGCCCGTCAGTAAATGAATGGATCAAAAAACCATGGTACATTTACACCATGGAATTCTATGCAGCAAAAAGAAAGAAAGAGCTCCTACACTTTGCAACAGCATGGATGGAACTGGAGAGCATTATGCTGAGTGAAATAAGCCAGGTGTTGAAATACAAATACCATATGATCTCACCTTTAACAGGAATCTAAACAACAAAACAAACAAGCAAGCAAAATAAAAACAAAGACACTGAAATACAGAACAGGGGGACAACAACCAGAGGGGAAAGGAGAGGGAATTTCAGGGCGAAAAGGGGAGGGATTTAGAGGAACTAGTATAAAGGACACATGGACAACAAATAAGGGGGGTGGAAATGGGAGGGAGGTGGGGAGCACGGGGCAGTGGGCTGGGATGGGAGTAAAAGACAGAAAACTGTACTTGAAAAATAATTAAATCAGAATTTCTCTTAAAAATAATAATATCAATTAATTAGAAATTTAAAATTTTCAAGTCAATTTGAGATTTCATTATAAGCTCTGTTGAAGACTAATGAATTATGTGTTCATCCAAAATTTTTATATGTAGATTTAATCACCATAGAATTTGTATATTTTTGCTCTACACTAAGAAACAAAAGTGATAAAGAAGCATCTATAAGTATTATAAAATTGTTAAAGTTCTTCACCTGTTTAATGAAATATTTCTGAGTGTCCACTTTTAGATTTATAATTTAAAATCTACCGTTAGTAATTTTGAACTAAATTGCATCAATACACTTGATGTAAATAATCTTTTGGATGTTTCTATATCATTCCTTAGCAGAGTACCTGAATCAATGTAGACATTCTGTAAACATCTGTTGAAGGACTGATTAAAAGATGCTGATGATTCTTTCTCATCTGCACTGTTTAATTCCTCAATGAACCCTAGCTCTCATGGGCAACTCTCAATTGGTCTTAAATGAATCCCGGAGAGAAGTGGTTGATTATTTGGTGTTGTGTGACAAAATACAGTGTCTTAATTAATATATAGAGAAAAACAAAAATTACCTACTTGCAAGAAGCATCTTCTCATAATGCATATTACTAAATAGTTGTTTTGCTTTGAAGGACTATGGCTTCTACTACCCAATTTTATCTACCTGATAATGTATATTATCCTTTATTTACTTGATTTACAGCAAAAAACAAAAAACAAGAAGAAAAACACAAACAAAAACCACAACGCTATCCTAGTTTCCCCATAGAATACTAAGATTTTTTAATGAGAACCTCTTATTTTAGTAAAATTTAGTGATTAGATAAACCAATAGGTTGTACTGTTTAGTATTACTTCCATTTGATGATTGGGGCAGAATTTCATTTCTCTAAGATGTGGATCATTAGAATTTAGATTAAGCTGGATGGAAAACAAACAACCTTCTTACAATCTCATCTGTTGGAGAACAAGTGCCAAAAGGAATAAATGAATGTGGAGTAGCAAATGTCAGAAATTTTATTAAATTTGTTTCCTGAGAGAGTGGTTCTTCTAATATGGTTTGGAGATTTCTGACATATTTCAGGTTATTTTTCAAGGTCAAAACTTTTCTTAAAAAAATAAGTTTAAAATGTTATTTTTCTTTTATTTATTATTTTTTTTCTATTACAGTTGTCCCAATTTTCCTCTGTTACTTTGCCCAATCTCACCCCCACAGTCAATCCCCACCCTGTTTTCCATGGCCATCGTTAATTCATCTATGTTCCTTGATTATTCCCTTCCCCTTCTTTCCTCCCTTATTTGTCTTTCTTACTTTCATTCTCTCATGAGTTTAGTTTTCCAGAAGGTACAGATGTACGAATTCAAAATACTATAAATGAAATTTATAAATTGATAGAAATTAAAGAAATTTGTAAGAACATAGAACAATGTTATTTTCTCATGATTTTTTTTTCTGGATCTTGCCACTTTTAATTTAAAATGTTACTTTAGTTAACATGTGATAGGTGTATTGTCATCATTTCAAATAAATTAATAAAAGCTTGTAAGGTCTCAGTTTAAATTTCTAAATTAATAATTATCAATAGATATAACACAAAAGCTGTTTGCTTCTTCAGTATAGAGGGGTAAAAAAAATCCCAAACAAATAGACAAACAAACAAAAAAACACAGGAGGCACAGAATTGCTTCCAAGGAGAAGTCATCATGCAAGAGATATGGCCTCCAGTGTGGAAACAAACAA
This sequence comes from Sturnira hondurensis, assembly GCF_014824575.4. Lineage (NCBI taxonomy): Eukaryota > Metazoa > Chordata > Mammalia > Chiroptera > Phyllostomidae > Sturnira > Sturnira hondurensis. The sequence continues at coordinate 6,538,639 of NW_028088227.1, read as the reverse complement.
AAAAAGACAAATAATCTATGGCGTTAGAAACCCCAGACTATCTAGTTTAAATTGCTAGGACAAACTACCAACCTCAACTTTCTTATTCTGTAATATTTTTATGTATTGTTTTAATTCACACATACTTTCTTTTCTCCCCCATCACTTCACATGTTTATATTATCATTACTCTTTTTCTTTTATTAGTTTATCTTGTTTCTTTTTCTTTCTACAAGTTTCTCCTTTATCTCTGCTAAGAAATAATATTATTCTCATGGAAATGAAGGTTATGACTGTTTAGGGTAAAATAAACTATTGGAAAAAATAGAAAATTTTACAGCTTTCAAATTTTATTTATGCCATGTTCAGAATTTAGCATTTCTGCTAGTCACTATGTACAATACCTGAAATATACTAATATGTTTTGCTCATACTGCATTTTGCTTTAGCTTTACATGTTTATATACTGTGAAAAGTTCACAAATATTATTACATCTTAAATGTAAACTATTTGTGTAGCTGGTAGTTAGAGTGTGGTCATCATGTTAATGCAGTAAACAACTTTAGACATATTCTTGGAAAATAAAGCAACCTAAATGCCACATGCAATTTACCATTTATAAATTGAACATTGAATATTTAGAAATGACAATTTGCTAATGAGATAATAAAGATTTTCACATAACTTTACTAGCATTAATATCTATAAACTTCTTGAGATAAAAAACACTATATGTAGCACAATTATTTTAACATTATTCACTTTTTCTTCCTAAGATCCCTATTGGACCTGATTGTGCAGGTACTGTGCCACTTGGTGTAGAATTAACAAAGATTCTCATCTAACTAACAGGCATTCACTATAGCAATGCATTGTTCAACCTACACTATCTATCACATGCAATATCCTTGACTTACCTTCTTATATATTGCTAAATGTAGTGAGAGGTAGCTTCTCATTGTACATGTGCATATATATGTGTATACAATATTATTAAATAAAATGTTATACACATACAGATATATTATTTTGTACTGGTTTGGGGCCAAGCACCTAATTTTTCACCCTTTTAACTCTCTAGTATTGAGAATTTGGCTATTATTATTTGTTCAGTATTTCAGTTGGTATTTCTCCCAAGGAAGAAAAGCTGTCCTGCTATTCCTTGAAAATGGACCATTATTTTTCACAAATCGGAGACTCTTGTGTCATCACCATCTTGAAGAACTCATTCAAAGTCTCCCATAGGGCCATGTACACAATATAATTTACCTAAAACTAAAGACTGAAGCATGTAGTAGACTGCACTGGGACTGAAACCTCTGACTGTATTCACTAAGATTGTTCTGGTGAGATCAAAATTCCCTAAAATAATCTCTTCCAGCTTCAAATTGCTCTATCACTCAAAAGTATGCACAGGGAGGAGAAACAAAGGGACAAATGAAACACAAAGCACCCTATTCTGGTTTGGCTTGAAGAATTGAGTTCTTGATGAATTGATATCACAATAGTTTTTTATTAAATAGGATGACATCCTTCCTTCATGGTTAAAAATGTTTGAAACTTTTAATAAAATAGTTTTTAAAGCACAGTGTACTCTAAGCAGCCTGCTTGAGGATGATTTTGTTCCTTCTTGTTATATAGAACTCATTTGTTTATTTATTTAAAAACCTCACCACATCCTGAGATAATTGATTTAACACTAAAGACACTGACTTTAGCTTAGATGTTTCTCAACATTTTGGTCTATGGCACAGACCAAATTGGAAACAAGTAAAAGGTTTTTTGAAATTACAGTTTTTTTCACAAATAAACAACTCTCTAGAAAGTCATGGTGAGGGATGAGCCTATGAAGATGGCAATAGGAATATAGTTTGTTCAGTGTCTTAGATGGAATGAACAGTTCGAGCTACAGGGGCTATGATACATAGGACAGAAAAAACAGATTTTTCTCCTTGTCCACATGATGGGGGTAGAGACATGGGTGATAATCCCCGATTTATTTTGAAAACTATAATTACCCTAGAAAGCAATGTACCAAAACCAAAGTTAATTCCATTTTAGTGACTAAATGTGTATTATGTGAGAACACGGGAGTGTAATTTATAGACTGACTTTAGAAATATCTGGGTAAAACTTCTGGCTTCATTGCTTACTAGTGATGCAATTCAAATCAACTTCTTATCTTTGAAGGTTATAGGGAATAAAATCCACATTGTATGGTTCCTAAGAATAACATAAAAGCACTATATATATATATATATATATATATATATATATATATATAAAAGGAAGAGAAAAAGAGAGTGGGACAAGGAGACAAATCAGGGTCAGAGAGAGAGAGAGAAAAATTGGGTTCATAGTAGCATAGTAGCAATAGTGATATTATAATTATTTATTTTTATTATTAACTATCTCACAGAAATCCAAGATTTTAGTTGGCATTCTTATAAATTTGACAAAAGAATGAATGGGAGTAACTACATGAATTATCTAGTAGTGTCCCTAACATATTCTAAATGTTTAATATATATTGTTGAATTAATAAGTGCACTTTGATTTTATTTCTTTTATTTTATGCTTTAGTTTTATTAAACAATGTATATAAAAGAATATTGGTGTAATAATCAGGAAGAAGGATACAATTTGCATCAGTGTAACACAGCCAGTGTAAAAACTAGACAACCTCAATGCCTAAGAAGATCCCTGACTTTTTTCTGTATCTCCTCACCCCATCCAGTGCTAACTGGAATCCTGAGTGTTATCTTTTTTTTATTTTTGCTTTCCCTTAGAGTTTTGCTTGTTTTTAACTTTATGGAAATTAAATTATACTAGGTTTATTTTTTTGGCTTCTTTAAACAACCAGCATTGTGCTTTGATGTTCCATCCAAATGCATGGTTTATGCATGCTGATGCATGGGTTTATAGTTTATTAATTTTTATTACAGTGTAATATTCCATCATAAATAAAAATGTGTGAATCAGCATTCTACATGATACATTTTTCCTAGTGTTTCCATTGTTTATTATTTGGTTGTGATATACTTTTCCTGGTGGGCTTATGGTTATCTTTCTCACACCCAGAAACAAAATGGCTGTTGAGGGTATTTACTCATTCCATTTCAATGTGTAATGCCAAATTATTATTCAATTAGCACTAAATACATAGTACCGATTTAAGACCTAATAGTGATGTATAGAAATTTATGTTCTGTATGCTCACTAATAATGAGGGTAATAAGACTTTTTGTGTTCAAATTTTTTGAGTATAAGATAGTCTCTCATTAATGTTTATTATGTTTTTCCTCACAACAGACTGATTGAAGTATGTCTGTACATGTTGTGAATCAATTTTTTCTCATCTGCATAAATGTGTATTTTTGCCTTCTTTGTATTGTTTTGTTTTTTGCTAATCATTGAAACATTTTTCCTTCTTAAAAAATCTTTTGTGAAACAACTCTCTTTTAATGTAATGCATACCATTTAGCTCACACCTTTTGGGTGTCTCTCTCCTTTGGTGCTTTATTATTCTGATCCAGCTTTTAAAATTTTGGTTAATTGTGGTTTTATACTAGATTCTCTTCTCATGCCATACATATCCTGTAAAGCCTTCTCTTCTCTCTCTGTCTTGCATTACTTCTTTCCCTCCTTCACCTATTATCTGGAGATTATTTATCCAAGTTTTCATCTCCTGGGTCACTAACCACATCTCTTTCTTTGTGTGTAGCTTCTGCCCAACTCTACTGGGCTTTAGACCTACCAAAGATAGTACTATAAATGCATTTCAATATGGATGCATAATTGGAAATTCACTGTATTCCCATTTTCCAAGCGATATTGTAGGCAAAATTATACATTGCTTTCTTTGTTCTTAATCTTTATTTGTTCTTAATACAAAGCAGAATTTGTATTGTGTGCCCACAATACAGCCCACACCTCTTGGGTCTTCTTTGGTGCTTTATTATTCCTGTCCAGCTTTAAAATATTTGGTTACTGATGGCTTTATACTAGATTATCTTCCATGCCATACATATATTAGGAGATCATTACCTCATTGGAAACTGGTTGAAATCATTTGCCCTGGATTTAAAGAATGTTCAAAACACAAGAAAATAATCCCTTCACGGCCTCTTACACCCTTACAGTTATTCCTCTGATTCTCTCCTATCATTTACATCCATTTTTTTCAATTTTCACTTATTTTACCTTATTTTGGCTTTATCTCAACTTACTCCACAGAAAGAGCTCATGCCAATTCCCCATTTCTTTACATTATGCATAAAAAAATCTTCCCTTCTCAGAAACACTCAATAATATTAATGACACTATCATTGCAAAGATTTTTTTTTAATCTTTTGAGAAATAACTTTGTTTTAATGTAATAAATACCTTTCAGCCCACACCTCTTGATCTCCTTGGCTACTTTATTATTCCCATCCAGCTTTAAAATATTTGGTTATATAGCTTTATACAACATTATCTTCCATGCCATACATATTTTAGGAGATGAAAATTGCTTAAAACTCATTATTATTTCCTTAGAAATTACTCATAGTTAATATCCAGGAGGAAATTCACTCATCACACATTTCTCTGAATATCTTAAAAGCATTTCATCCTTTGCTTGTTCTAAATCAATCTTATTACCATATCCTACCCATGCCTAAATTTTTTTCAATGTTTTCTATTAAGAAAATGTGCAATAATTATATCATTTATCAAGCCAGAAACATCAAAGGTATTCATAATGCCTTTTTTCAGTGTGATGCAAACCTTCACCAAATCCTATGATATATACACTTTAGAAATCTCTCAAATTCATATATTTTCCATTTATATACCCCACTACTCTATTTCAAGTCATCATAATCTCTTCTCTGGACTCACATTGCTGTCTTCTCTGGTCTCATGTCCAGTCTTGCATTCTTTTAATTTATTCTCAACATTGCTATTAGAATAATTTTCTTTCTTTTTATTTCTTTTTTTATTTAATTCTTGTTCGAGTACAGTTTTCTGTCTTATATTCCCAGCCCTGCCCACCAACCCCCCAGTTCTCCCCACCTCCCTTCCATTTCCACCCCCCACCTTAGTTATTGTCCATGTGTCCTTTATACTTGTTCATGTGAATCCTTCCCCTTTTCCCCTTAAATTCTCTCCTCTCTCCCCTCTGGTCACTATCCCCCTGTTCTTTATTTCAGTGTCTTTTGTTTTATTTTGCTTGCTTGTTTGTTTTGTTGTTTAGATTCCTGTTAAAGGTGAGATCATATGGTATTTGTCTTTCACCGCCTGGCTTATTTCACTTAGCGTAATGCTTTCCAATTCCATCCATGATGTTGCAAATGGTAGGAGCTCCTTCTTTCTTTCTGCTGCATAGAATTCCATTGTATAAATGTACCATAGTTTTTTGATCCATTCATTTGCTGATGGGCATCTAGGTTGCTTCCAACACTTGGCTATCATAATTATGCTGCTATGAACATCGGAGCACATAGGTTCTTTTGGATTACTGTTTCAGGGTTCTTAGGATATACTCCTAAGAGTGGAATTGCTGGGTCAAAAGGCACGTTCATTTTTAGTTTTCTTAGAAAATTTCATACTGTTTTCCATAGTGGTTGTACTAGTCTGCAATCCTACCAACAGTGGACTAGGGTTCCCTTTTCCCCACAACCTCTCCAACATTTGTTGTTTGTTGCTTTGTTTATGATGGCCATTCTGACTGGTGTAAAGTGATATCTCATTGTGGTTTTAATTTGCATCTCTCTGATAGCTAGTGATATTGAATATCTTTTCATGTGTCTCTGGATCCTCTGTATGTTCTCCTTGGAGAAGTGTCTGTTCAAGTCCTTTGCCCATTTTTTAATCGGGTTGCTTGTCTTCTTTGAGTGGAGTCGGGTGAGTTCTTTGTATATTTTGGAGATTAAACCTTTGTCTGAGGTATCACTGGCAAATATGTTTTCCCAAACTGTTGCTTCTCTTTTTATCTTGATACTGTTTTCCTTAGCCATGCAGAAGCTTTTTATTTTGATGAGATCTCATTTGTTTATTCTTTCCTTTATGTCCCTTGCTCTAGGGGACATATCAGTAAAAATATTGCTGTGTGGAATATCTGAGATTTTTCTGCCAATGATCTCCTCTAGGACTTTAATGGTTTCACAGCTTATATTTAAGTCCTTTATCCACCTCGAATTTATTCTGGTGTATGGTGTAAGTTGGTGCTCAAGTTTCATTTTTTTGCACGTAGCTGTCCAGTTCTCCCAACACCATTTGTTGAAGAGGCTATCTTTACTCCATTTTATGTAACTGCCCCCTTTGTTGAATATTAATTGACTGTAGAGAGTTGGGTTTATTTCTGGGCTCTCTGTTCTATTCCATTGGTCTATGTGCCTGTTTTTATGTCAATACCATGCTGTTTTGATTACAGTGGGCTTGTAATACAGTTTGATATCAGGTATTGTGATCCCTCCTACTTTGTTCTTCTTTCTCAAAATTGCAGCTGCTATTTGGGGTCTTTTATGGTTCCATATGAATTTTTTTGTCTTTTAAAATTATTTTAATATACACATGAAGGTGAATAGTTTAAATCTTAAAATCCTTAAATCAATGTTTCAGTTTATCTGGATTTACCTTAAGAAAAATAATTTAGAGTTCTATATTTTTCACAAGTCCCAGTTGTAATTCCTCATTAAAAGGTTGATTGATTCCTAAAGATATAAACCTCCTTTTAACAAACTTTTCTACAGATACTTTTTACTTTGAGTACAATTAGTTCCATCTTTTTTTTGTACTTTGGCAGTACAACTACAATATAACTAAAACCATCTTTAAATTGGTTTTAATACTTTTTTAATCTATTTAATTATTTTTCAAGTACAGTTTTCTATTATTCCTTACCCATCCCATCCCCCCATGCTCCCCCTCCCTCCCATTTCCACCCTTCTTAGTTGTTGTCCATGTATCCTTTATATTTGTTCCTCTAATCCCTCCCCTATTTACCTGAAATTCCCTCCCCTCTCCCCTCTGGTCACTGTCCCCCTGTTCTCTATTTCAGTGTCATTGGTTGTATTTTGCTTGCTTGTTTGTTTTGTTGTTTAGCTTCCTGTTAAAGGTGAGATCATATGGTATTTGTCTTTCAACACCTGGCTTATTTCACTCAGCATAATACTTTCCAGTTCCATCCATGCTGTCGCAAATAGTAGGAGCTCCTTCTTTGTTTCTGCTGCATAGAATTCCATTGTGCATAGGTTCCATATAAATTTTTGAAGTGTTTGTTCTATGTCTGTGAAATATGCCATTGGTGCTTTAATAGGTATTGCATTGAATCTATAAATTGCTTTCGGTAGTATGGACATTTTGATGATGTTAATTCTTCCAATCCATGAACACGGTATATGTTTCCATTTGTTTGTTACCTCCTTGATTTCTTTCTTCAGTGTTGTGTGGTTTTCTGCATATAGGTCTTTTACCTCCTTGGTTAGGTTTATTCCCAGATATTTTATTTTTGTTTTTGCTATATCAAATGGGATTTTTTCTTGATTTTTGCTTCTGCTATTTCATTGTTGGTACACAAAAATGCCTTTGATTTCTGGATATTGACTTTGAATCCCGCTGTTTTGCCAAATTCATTTATTAGTTCTAGCAGTTTTTTGGTAGAGGCTATAGGATTTTCCAGGTACACTATTATGTCATCTGTGAACAATGCCAGTTTTGTTCCCCCCTTTCTGATTTGGATTCCTTTTATTTCCTTTTCTTGTCTGATCACTGTGGCTAAAACTTCCAATACTATATTGAATAGAAGTGGTGAAAGTGGACAACCTTGTCTTGTTCCTAATCTTAGTGGAAAAGCTTTTATTTTTTGCCCATTGAGTATGATGTTAGCTGTAGATCTTTTATATATGGCCTTTATTATATTGAGGAATGCTCCCTCTATTCCCATTTTTCTGAGTGCCTTTATCATAAATGGGTGTTGTACCTTATCAAAAGCTTTTTCTGCATCTATTGATATGATCATGTGGTTTTTGTCTTTGCTTTTGTTTATGTGCTGTATTACATTTACTGATTTGTGAATATTGAACCATCTGCCTATATAAATGATATTTTACCCATGGCCCTCTAATGGATCCCATTTAAGCTCTGAAAGTTATATATTGTTTCCCTCTGTAAGTATCAGTTTCCAAAGACTGTGCACAAAATAGTACTCAATCTCAGTGCATTTTGAAGATTTTAGGTGGATACTTCTATTTTACAAAGTGTGGCCATTAATATTTCTTTGTGTTTGCTGTAAAATTTGAAAATGGCCGACATCAAATATTACTTCTAGTATATATTAGAGGGAAATTAATAAATACCATTACCCAGTGAATTTATTCTTATACATTTAAATCTCAACTCAATAAGCTTCATTGCATGTCTAAATATAAAACTTACTACCCTTAAAGGACATAGACACCCTCTCCATTTTTCCTAATTTTCCTCTAGAAGCATGGTAATGTATTATAATTTACCTAAAATGTTCGTGATATTACTGCTAGTTAAAATGTCTTTCACTAGTAGTGGAGCAACCTGGCATGAGTTGCATAGTGAATGAGGAATCTGGAGAGATTTCTCAGATGGGACAGGGTGCCTATTCTGGGTTATAAGGGTTGTTATGAAAACAATTTTTGGTGGGTCTTATTGTCCTTCTGTGGATCAGGCAGTTGGAAGAGAAGAGTTTGTAACCTCTGTTTTGTTTTAACAAGGAATGAATGAAATAATAATTGATATCCTACAGACATATATGGTCCTCAAAGCTGTTTCAAAAGCTTCAATCAAATCGTATTCACATTAACTTTAAATAACACAACATAATCATCAAAAATGCAAGCCTGGAAAGCAGTCTGTGATAAGTGATTCCTGTCAAAACACAAGTCCGCTTCACTAGATGTGCATAGGCTGGGTGACAGCAAAGTGCCCAACAGCTGCTGGGTGCCAAACTGACAGGAGATGACGCAGGGGGGCAGGCAGGATACATCCTTTTAAGGATATGCCAGAATGAACCATGCCTTCACATAGCTGGAGAAACTTAGAAATAGTAAAAGATCCGCTTATAATTGAGGTAGTTCTTTTAAATCATGGAAGTCAGAAAGAATGTCTTGACTAAATGTCAGTAAAATTTCTAACACTGAGTTAGAATATTTTTGGAGAAGAAGGGTTTTTGGTCTTCACCAGTGCTTTTACTCACATTCATGTGCATATATATTTATTGTTATATACATACATACACACAGAGACAGAGAGAGAGAGAGAGATACCTTTAGCTTTATATTTTTAGGCATGTTTACTCCCTGTAAATACCACTTAGTTAAATACTTTTAGGCAACAATATCCAGTATTTCTGAAAACAATCCTAGAACACTAATCTATTAGTACATTTTTGTGATTACTCTTGTCAATGATAACACTGTCTCATTTTCTTGACAGTTACAGTTTATCTTTTCAGTTAATTTATTTTCCCTGTTTCAAAAATTGACAAGGAGCATATCCACATCTCTTCTAGCTAATGCCTGAAAAAAACCTTTAGATTTACAGATGATAGATTTTCTTTTAATCTATCTTTTACGCTGAAGGGTGATCTTTCTTGTCAGTGCTTACTTTGCACTGACATTCAAGTATAAGACCCCCTGAATTGGGATATGGTTGATAAAACTACACCAGTAGAGCAACAGAAATTCCCCATGTCTGACATTTTTACCATATTTTATATTGGTAATATTATCAAAAAACATATTGTATATTTTATATCCAATTATACACAAAAAGTATAGAAGTGTACAAACCCAAAGAGTAAAAAAAAACACAAAAAATCATAAATTTATTTTACTTTATGATTGTGAGTGTTTTCAGTATCAAAAAAAAATCTGGCTAATTATTTAAGTGTTCATTTAAAGTGATGTCTCTTAGCTAAATTATTTCTCATTGAGATGAAAATGAAAGTAGAGGAGCAGTACAGTCTATTTTAATGTTTCAACTCTAATACAGACTACGTGAGAAACAATGGTGGTATGTCTACTTTCCATTACTTTGTCAAGACATTTTCTCATGCAAACGTCTTGAATATATCCATTATGCAGGGCAAAATATCACCTCTTTTGAATAATAATCTCTAAAGCTTCAGGTTGACAAGTATCTATCCGCAGGAATCTTACGGTATAGTGTGTGTGCCTTCCCAGATAAGCACATCAATCTGTGTATAACAAACACAGTAGTTCACCATAAAATGTAGGATGGTAAAACTCCCGAATGTGACTGATAGTGTTCAAATCTTTATGGTTACATTATCCAGAAATAACCTCAACTATTTAAGATGGATTTATTCTGAAATGCTCTAGATTAAATATATTTTTGAAGTAAATTCTAAATATTCTATTTGAAATTGTCACTTTCTCCTCTGTGGCAACTCAGTATAAGGGTAATATTGCCTATTCATGGACTACATCACTTCCAAAGTCTCTTCTCTGCTGGAATGTGTCATATAATGACATATAATATGATCAGGGCTAGAGTTTTATAGTAGTAGTATTAGTGACCTCAATTTGTCTTAATGTTATGAAAAATATTTCATGTTATGATGTGCATGTGGATTTTAGACAAGTTATAGTTTGTTGAGAAGTGGAAAACAGAAACTGATATACAATTTTAACAAACACCCCAAATTATACATTTAAAGAAAAACTTTAAATTTTAAGTAAGAAAGCATTTTTTATATCACACTTTAATAATATGGTACTTCACATGTACATTTTATATGTCCTCATCCCTTTTGAAATATCTTTACTTTTAATTTCTAAATCAGCATGTGAAAATTTAGGTTTGGAAATACCTTAAGCCAGAGTGGAAAGCATTGGTGTGGACAGACCGAGTCTTACAGTATCTGGAGGTCATCCCCACAATAGACATACAGAAGTGTTCAACATGGAGCCTATGCCAAATAAACATTCACTTATTTAATATTGCAGCTTAGAGAATCATGGGGCTTTGAAACATACCTAAATTCATTAAATTTTAAGTCTGTGTATAACTGTCAAGTCAGATTAAAATATGTAAGCGTTCATAAGTGCAAAATTCATTTGATATTTATAGTGAAAACTTTTAGTTTATATGAATTATTAAAGGTATAACATTTAAATATGCATCTATGGATAGAATCCATTTCTATGAGGCAACTACTCAAAATATGAACAAGTACACAAAAATATGATATGAAGGATAAAAATACTACTGCTCAGACTAGTATAATGAAAACAATGAATATGAATAATATAATCATCTATTTTGGCTAATCTAACTAAGAATGTTTAACACTTTATCTTTTGGCAGTGTATTTGTGGGTCTAATTCTTGAGTTTCAAATTTTCATACACTCCAGTATACTTTTGTAATCTATCTCAAGGAAACACAAGCCACAACACATACAATTTTAAAAGAAGATTGGCAGATTATTCATCTACTGGTGGGCACCACTCGAGTCTCTATAAAACAGTTGTCCTTCAACGTGCAAAGGGCAAATGACTGTAGATATGACAACTCAACCTTTCAGGTAGATGAGGAAGAATTATATGGTAAAAAGATGTAGTATTTGTTCGAAGCTGACTACCTCCAACAGAGAGCCCATGCACTATGACTTGTTCCAGCCTCCTATGCCCCTTTCCCCCTACTGTGAATGCAGCTGGGATAGTCAATGCATTCAGTCTATTTATTCAGAATCATTCTTTTGCAGCAGCTAATGAAAGCCTGAAATGATGCCTGGCTGTTAGTCACCTTCAATAGTCACCTTCTGTAGATCCTACTATAAGGTGGAGATGGAGAATGGAAGGTGAAGGAAAGCAATAATACTTATTCTAAGAAGTATATTAATATTTAAACTACAAATTTCATTTAAGTTAAAATATTCAAGTTAATGCTATTTTGTAGAGGATGTGGATTTATTCATCAAGTTGAAAAATTACATTCCTTTTACTTTTTCCTATTTTGAGAGTTCTGTCTACATTTACAAAAAATATTGGATTCTCAATACAGGAAATTTACAATATACTTGTATGTAGATTGAAGGAAAATAAGGTACCTTAATAAAGAATATAAACAGACCCATAGTGTTCGCCCTTGCATTGGTATCATTCTAGCTGACTGACTTCAGAAGACATAGCTGCTCATAAGTGTGTGTGGCTTGTGTCTTGTTTTCATTTTTTTAAATTGTGACATAATAGGGTTGAATTATATAAGTTGTAAATCCACCCTGCATTCTAAGAATGTTATAGGTCTGAAAGAAAGAGTTTTTTTACAAAACAGCTGCTGACCACACAAGACAGTTGATGTGTTTCTTCTAGTGGTTCTTTTGGCTAACTGCTTCATGGAGCTCTGTAATCACCTTCTATATGTGTATACATATGCTTATGTTGTCTTTTCTTTTTTTTCCTGACAAATATTTGCACTGACATTTCAGCTTTATTTGACAGGCTGACAAGGGGGTGCAGATTAAGTACATTTTTAAGAACACTATTTTAATTATCTTCTAACTTGTGGTTGTGTATGAAAAAGGAGCACAAGATTTATGAGGGAAAGATGCTTTGAAAACTCCACAGTGCGTTGCAGATGCTAGTTTAGGGTTTCACACAAGTGCAGTGGGAACTGACCATTCACCCAGTCACTTGCAGACTGAAGCAGACACCAGTGTTTGGATGGGACGCAGGGATGGTGGGGCACGTGGTTACTCATGGCACAGAGCATTGAATGTTCTGGCTTTAGGCAGCTGGTGTCCAATCGGTGGACAGTCAGGGAGGATGCAGGAAGACCCTAGGCTTCACCTTTCACTTAATCAGTGATGCAGGGTTTCAAGAAATCCTTGAACAATAACACTGTTCAAGTATCCAGTTAGAGAGGTCAACTCTTGATTAATTTTTAAAATTTCAAATCACACAAGTGACGGTGACACACCCTGGTGCCCCTTCATGCCATTCCTGGCTTCTCAGAAGCAGTTGACGCCTGTTGTCTTCTCTTGTAGGGACTGCCGTGTCGTCATTTCTGTAACAATGAAAAATAAAACCTTAATTTCCCAAAATGGATTCAGAAGTTCAGGTAAGTTTTGATATCCATTACAGTTTTATCATAGAGCCTAGTGCCTCCCTTCATTAGAAAACCGAGTAACACAATAATAATATATTATGTTAAGAAGAAATTAATTTTCTTCATCTATAAGTAGATAAAGACTTAATACGACTACCAACATAGAATAGAAAAACAATGTAGACTTGGGCAGAGTTTAGGTGTTTTTTTTTTTTAATTTGGTAGAAATTCTTTGCTCTCATATAGTTCCCATTCAATATAGGGGGCTAAATAGAGGTTAACAAAACCATAGTTGTGAAACACTGAAAAGAACAAAACAAGTAATAAACAGAAAATTCGCGGAAGAAGACAGCAGGTCACTGGTTACCACAGAGCCAGGGAGGTGGAGAGAAGGCAAAAAGGGTGAAGCAGGACCGTTGTACGGTGACTGAGGGGAACGGGGCTTTTGGTGGTGACCATGATGTCGTGTGTACACCCGTCAAATTCCGATGTTGCACCCATGAAGCTTATATAATGTTATAAACCAAAGTTACTTCAACAAAACTAGAAATAAAAGCACATAAAAATCACATAGTCTTCCAGAGGAGAAGTGAATTTTGTGCTTTTCATTTACCTTGTAAAGTCACATTATAACTTTTTTTCATTGAGCTGAGATTTTCTTTGAATGATTTGACAATCTAGCTCCAGGGTGGATCGCTTGCCTGTTATCTCCACAAAGTTATTGCTTTGGTCATCGAGTACTATGCATGTTGCCTTTTGAATATGGAATTGCTGACATTTATTTCCTCGTGGAAAGTAATTGCATTTATATCTGATTTTTTTGACATGCGAACAAAAATGGAACAAAACAGCAGGATAATGAGCATGCAATTCTAAGTTAATTGTGGCACTGTACATAATTTGTATACACGAATTCTGTTTCAGCATGTAATTTGATCTGAGCTGAGCTTCACTAAATCTAAACTAGGTGTATCAGAAAAAAAATCACCTCATTTTTATCCATTCATTCAATGTAAACATCCCTATTTTTGAAGGCCTTTGGGGAAATGCATAGAAAAAACTATATAAAATTAAAATAAATTCAGTACATAAAATTTAAAATTCTCTTATAAACACATAGAACAATGTTAGATAGTTTGGAATATGAACAAATGTAAGTTTATCATTAAAATTAACATCTAAACTGTTGCATCAAAACAAATGAGCTGTAAATAGCACTAGAATACAAATTAGATTTCACCAGCTCTTTGTCTCTCACCAAATTACCTGTATCTCTAAAAAGACAGAGACCTGAAATATATCATTTATGTGTCTACAATACCTGCAACACCTATCTGGTTCACTGTTATCAATTGTATAGTTATGCATATTTAACTAAAGGAATAAATCTGGCCAAATTAAATCAATTTAGCTATAAGAAAGATTGTTATTTGGTCAGTTCATCTCCTCATACATAAATAATAATGATAAGCTTCTCTCTGTCTTACTGATAATGTGTGAGGCAGTGTGATATTACAGAGGAAGAACATAAATTGGAAATAAAGTTACCTGGGATTGAAACCTTGATGCTGCTCATACTTGCTACTTCGTCTTGGATGGATTACTTAATCTTCTAAAGTCTCAACTTCCTCATCTGTAAATTGGGGCTGTTAGGAGAATTAAAAATATGTAAATATCTAGGTAATTAGGTAAAAACTTAGTGCATTCTAAATTTTTAAAAATTCTATTTATTACTCTCATAACTCACAAGTTAACTAAATAAAGTAGTATAAGAATGTCAAATCATATTTCACATCATTTAAATTTTGAGAAAATATTGAAATGAGTTACATTAAATAATGAGGGAACTTAAATAATATACTTATTTAAAGTTGATTTAGAAAACTCTGAGAACTATAAAAATTATCATTATACTATAAAAATACAATTTCCATTTCTCTGCCAGTTGAGTAATACTGTAGGTAGATATGGCAATTCTTGGATTCAGCTAAAGAAAAGTCAAATTATGGAAAACATTTAGCTTGTCTTTATCAGAATATATATGTTAAGTTGTTGACTGTGATTTCTATTTATAGTTTTTTGTTTTTTAAATTGTTTATTCTTTGAATATTTTTCATGATCAGATATATAAACCTTGAAATCCATAAAACTTGTAAGTAACACAGATATTTCTAGGTGTGACTGACAGATTATTTAGAAGATAATTTTCAATAGCAGGGAGACTAAACCAAAGTATGATGCTAAGATATGAAGGGCAATACTTATTAAATGTTTGAACTACAGGTCACCACTGAGGTCTATATAATGGTCTCAATATTTCAAACTCACCCTCATCCAGACTGACTAGACCACTTTGTAGGTTTAGGGATGGCATTCCTTCCTAGTCAAGAGAAGAATTGGGTTAGCCTTGTCCTATCACTCTTTCTGTTGTTTGACTTTAGAAAGCACTCCAATATGCTACAATACCATAATACCTCCACTTTCAACATTTTACTCCTATATAAAAGACTTTATCCAAGTTTATTGTTTCCTGGGAAAAGGCCAAACAGAGCAGCTCTCTTTGTTATGTGCATACACAACAGGGAAAGTGGGGTGAAGTTAAAGCAGAAGGAAGGCTTACATTAGACATTGTGTTCATGTCCTCCTTTCTGGTCATGTGACATGTATGGACTGCCTTAGGAGAAACATATAATCTCACTCGCGGAAATGTATATTTATCAAAGAAAAAATGTGATCATAATAGAAACGTAAGAATAGGGAAGAAAGGCTAATACTTAGAATAATATTTGAAAGGAGGAGAGAGAAAGGATAATAAAAGAGAAAGGCCATTTAACTGCAAATAACATCTCTTTTGAAAATTATATTTCAAAATAAATTTCTTTTTTTAATATAATTTTTTTATTTAATTCTTGTTCAAGTACAGGTTTCCGTCTTATATTCCCAACCCTGCCCGCCCCCGCCCCATGCTCCCCACCTCCCTCCCCTTTCTGCCCCCCACCCTTAGTTATTTTAATATAAATATTTATTGTTCAAGTAGTGTCTCCATTTTTGCCCCAACACTCCCTCTCATCCCAATTAAATATAAAAACTTATAAAGCATTTTAACCTTTTCATTGCTCCAGATGGTACATGTAATTTAAAAAAATTATGGTGTATATATGAACTAAACTCTAGTAAAAATATAAAAATATAATATAATCATGTCTTATTGATAAAATATTAATTTATTAAAAGCCCAATGCCTAATATATTTTTTAAACTGAGCATGGATCTTTAAGAAATAATATGACTATTCTCAGTAATAGCATTGTGGGTCAGTTGGTTGGAGCATTATCCGAAGGACCAAAAAGTCATAAGATCAATTCCCAGGCAGGACATGCACCCAGGTTTTGGGTTTGATCCCAAGTCAGGTCACATAGGAGAAGGCAACTAATCAATATTTCTCTCTCACATTGATGTTTCTTCCCCTCCCCACACCCACTCTCTCAAAAAGGAATGAAAAAATGTCCTCTGGTGAGGAAAAATATTCCAGTAATAATGTATCAGACATATTTATGAATACACTTGTAGCTATTAGTACATGTTTTACTTTACCAAAAGTGACTGACAAAGTAGAATATAAGTCAGAACTGACAACATTGGCAACTTTTTTTTCTAATTATTTTCTCTAAGATGCACAGAGTCTCTTTATATTGGGCATCTTTGTTAGATGAATTGGAACATACAGTGCAATAAGCTATGAAGGTATAAAGATTTTTTTAAATAATGCGTTCTTCTAAAGAAGGAAAGCTATAGGAAATTAATTTATTTTTCTGGCAATTATAAAATCACAACATAATGAAAATAAGATAATGGACCAAATATATTAGTCTAGTGGCTAATCTTGAAATGAAAAAAGAAAATAGTAAGAAATTAACCTGTACTTAGAGTCCTAAGTTCTTCATCTTATAACTCCCTTATAAAGTTGTACATTAAAAATACTTCTATTTTTTCATTAAAAAAACTTTTATTAAAAAAATAATCTTAGATTGCACTCAATATATTGGATATGCAATTATAACTACTATAATTTCTTAAGAATACTTTTATTTATCTTAGTTAATTTAGTTCTAGCAAAGGTAAAATTGTACTGACTTGTTTAAAGTATTTCATTGTTACATTGGTCATTGAGAAAAACATTGTTTTCTATGAATTTGTTTAAAAAACAGATACAATTTAGATCTTAAATTTTATTCTCAACCAGGATATTATATATTTATTAAAGATATATGAAAGCTTATAATTTTACATTTAGAAGTAGATATACACATAGATAGACATGTTTATATTTCAAAATTGTTTCAGAGACACTGAAAGATGAGTAATTTGAAAACAAAGAAGAAATGTATATACAGTGTCATGCTATCATATATTTTTTAAATTACCTACAAAACACATTAATTTTCATAACATACTTTAATCTTGATATTGTATTATTTATAGCAAATAATTATGCTATATTTAAGGTAGCAAGAAATTGAGTTGCTATTCTTTTATATAGTTACTTATAGGAAGACCAGCACATATATATGCATAGAACTTGTACCTTTTATCTCTACCTTTTATCTCTATCCATAATTTACAGCTACATTTGTTGAAATTTCAGCTTTTCTATGTAGAGAAATTGAACATCAAAAAAATTAGTACCACAACATTCATGAATATATACAAGGTCT
Source organism: Sturnira hondurensis (assembly GCF_014824575.4). NCBI lineage: Eukaryota > Metazoa > Chordata > Mammalia > Chiroptera > Phyllostomidae > Sturnira > Sturnira hondurensis. The sequence continues at coordinate 6,520,853 of NW_028088227.1, read as the reverse complement.
GTCCAGAAAGTTCCATCCATGTAATATGAAAAATAGAGACATGTATTGAAGAAGATACAAGAAGCATTGTACATAAGACAATGATGCCTCAATCCCCTTCAAACTAGGCACCTTGGGACCTCACACCATTCTCCCAATTGCCCTTTTGTCTCTTCCTGAAGCTCATCAATAGTCTGAAGTCTCCCTTTCAAAAGTGATTATATTTTGGGGAAAAGCCACAAGTCTCAGGGCACCAAATCTAGGTTGTACAGGGGCTGAGTCACCTGGTTGAGTTGACGCTTTTCCAAAAAGCTCTGCATGAGACATGATGCATGAGCGGGCACATTTTATGATAAAGCTGCCAATCACCAGTTGCCCATAGCTGCAGCCTTCAGAATCACCTGAATAGTTTTTGTGGTGGAGTGTTCAAGCTTAATGAAAAATTTGATGCAGATTTGTTGCTTTACTTGCTCAGTCATTTTGAATATGAGAGCCACACTGTACACATTCTCACTCAAGGGCCTCTACTACCCCCACTGACTAGTAACGTGAAGTCATAATTGTTCACACATGCACATTCCAGTTCACTGCCCTTGGCTGCCAGGTTACATCAATGTCACATAATCTGTTCTTCTAATATGAACAATAGCTGGACATTTTCCAGTTCGACTTTGTATTAAAAGTCATTGTTTTCTTTATAAATGTGTAATATATAATATGTAATAAACCCTTATTTTATCGTTTTAGTTTTATATTAAATTTTATATTGATATTTATTTATTATGAAAAGCCTACAATTATATGGACAAATATGGATAAAAACTAAAGTCCACCTACAAAAAACAATTTACTTCTATCCCCAGAAGTAATAGTACCCACATTACTCTGAAAATAGTTTTGTGTATTGAGTTTCCTTAGAGACCTTTATTACCTGTAAACTTTATTCTTTAAAATTGCTATTTACAATTACATAGATTATTACATATATCTTTTGTATTATAAATAGTTCAACACAGAAAATGATTTTATAATAAACATCATTTCTATTTTGCTATTATAAGCAATGTTCCAGTGAAATATTTTATAAGCATATATGGTTGTATTACTATGTGATAATTTTTCTAATATAGAACCCTGGAATTCAAAATACTGGCTCAAATGTTATACACATTAAAATTTTCACTAATGTATTTCAGTTACTCTCCTAAAACAATATTAATGTTCATTCTCAACAACAAGATGTGGAAGTAATAACTTCACCACACCCTTGCTTTTGAAAAGAAATATAAATGAGTGGCATCTCATTTTTGTGTTAATTTGTATTTTTCTGAATAAAAACATGCTTAAATATCATAAGATATTTTTATTTTTTAAAGTTAAGTATATTTTATCTGGCTGTCATCCTTAATCATTAATAATGACTCTCTGACAAATGACAAGTATACCATCAAGCAAGAAAAAAATCTTTTTGGAGAGAAAGAAAAAAAGAGGGCAACGTGCTTAAATTATTTTCAGTAAACCAGTGTAGTCACAAAAGCACTTCTTCAATCTAGAAACAATTTGCTCTGAATGCAGATAAACTGTGTTTGTGTTTGGAAAATGTATTCAATATAGTAAACTTGTATGTGTCCTAAAAAAAGGCTTTCAACTAATAAATTTATAAACTGGTCTGACATACTTATTTTTGCTCTGAACAAAGGCATTTGAAGTCATGCCAACCATAACAAGGGGAAAAAATCTAAAATCCATTCCTAAATGATAAATGTAGAAGGACTACATTTTACAACACAATCTCATGAGACCTGGCTTTAAGCTTTGTAGAGGACACCCCTATCACAAAGGTGGTAAGACACACATTTTAACATCCTGGTTGAAGCATTTTAATGTTGTGAATGGATATCAGACCAATGATAACACATGCTTCAATTTGAGGCACTTGAAAAATTTCTCTCTCCACTCCAGTGAAAACACATTGAATTTATATATTATAAAATGTGAGTAGCATTTGAAATTTACTTTATGTTTCTATTTGATCAGGAAGCAGATAATGTGATACTTTATATGATAAAATAAGTTATGGTCTGTCCTAGTTCATTAGGAAATTAACACTTATAATAAGAATCACCCATAATAAGAAATTGATACCTATAATAACAATCTGAGGTCTCAACCTCAGATTTAAGAATGTCATTTGATATTTATTTTCTGACCAGATAGGGTTCATATGAAAATGTTAGAAAATTATTCTATTAGGTAAAACAGCTGAGTACTCAATTTACTTTTAAATCATAAATTTCATACACTCTTGTTAACTCTTATCAATAAATAGAGGCAGAACAAGTTAGCTTCATTTACCCTGGAGGATGATATATAATGCTGAACCCCAATCTTATTTGTGAGTGTGAAAACACCCTTGTACTTTCCTCACATTACACTACAACTGATACTTATTTAAAGAGCATAATGTTATTTATAACTTGAAAGACCCAATAAAATAGATGTGAATTCACAAGGCAGTAACAGCTTCCTTTGTGAATCCAAAATTACATACAAATACTTTGGTTTTTCTGAACAGAATGCCATTTTGGTGAACCCTTCAAGATCACTCTATTCTGATACAGTTTTCCTTGAAAATATTTCATAGCACGATAGTGCTTGAAGTATTACTTTTTTAATGAATGACAAATATTATTGATGCTCATGGAGAAGTAAATTTATATATTTAAGTGAGCATACACTTAAATCGCAGAAGTATAGGCAGCTTTAGAGACTGCAAAAGTACCTATTTTAGAAGATTATGGTTCATGAATATGTTTATCTGTCTTTGCTTAAGCAGTAGCTTGAAATAAGACTTAAATACAAGTCATGACACCATAAAAGTCCTAGAGGAGAACACAGACAGGAAAATTTCAGATATTCCACACAGAAATATTTTCACCAATATTTCCCCTAAAGCAAGAGACATAAACAAATGGGATCTCATCAAAAGAAAACAAAGAAAAGAATAAACAAATGGGATCTCATCAAAATAAAAAGCCTCTGCACAGCTAAAGAAAACAGTATTAAAATGAAAAACCAACTGTATGGAAAAACAAATTTGCCAATGATACCTTGGGCAAGGGTTTGATCTCCAATATATGTAAAAAACTCACATGACTCCATTCTAGGAAAACAAAAAACCCAATTAAAAATGGGCAAAGGACTTGAATAGACACTTCTGTTTGTATGTCCAAGAAGGACATACAAAGAGTCCAGAGACATATGAAAAGATGCTCAGCATCACTAGCCATCAGAGAGATGCAAATTAAAATTGCAGTGAGCTACCACTTCACACAGATGAGAATGGCAATCATGAATAAATCAACAAACAAGTGTTGGAGAGGTTGTGGAGAAAAAGAAACTTTAGTGTATTGTTGGTGGGAATACATAATGTTTGGTGGAAAACAGTATGGAATTTCCTCAGAAAGCTAAAAATGAAACTGCCTTTTGACCCAGCAGTACCACTGTTGGGATTATGCCCTAAAGATCATGAAACACCAATTTAAAAGACCCTATGCACCCCAATGTTCATAGCAGCACAATTTACAATAGCCAAGTGATAGAGAAGCAATCTAATTGCCATTCAGTAAATGAGTGAATCTAAAAAACAATGGTACATTTACACAACGGAATACTATGCAGCAGAGAGAAAGAAGGAGCTCCTACCCTTTGCAATAGCATGGATGGAACTGGAGAGCATTATGCTAAGTGAAATAAGCCAGGTGGTGAGAGACAAATACCATATGATCTCACCTTTAACTGGAACATAATCAACAAAACAAACAAGCAAGTGAAATATAGCCAGAGACGCTGAAATGAAGAACAAATGGACAGTAACCAGAGGAGAGATGGGAAGGGATAATGGAGAGAAAGGGTGAAGGGTTTTCAGGAACAACTATAAAAGACACATGGCCAAAACCAAGGGCGGGTAGAATCAGGGGAGGGAGATGGGGATGGCTGGGGTAAGGAGGAGTGGTGGAGGGAAAAGGCAGAAAACTATATTGGAACAACAATAAAATTTAAAAGTCTTTTTTTTTAAAGAAGGAAAACTAGAGAGCCTGCTCTTTTTCTTTTTCTATGATATTGAAAATAACTTGAGAAGGCCGCCATTTGCAAATCAGGAAGAGAGACCTTAGACAAGATGATTACTCTGATCTAGGCCTCAAAAGATGCAAGGAAATAGCCCTGGCTGGTGTGGCTCAGTGGATTGAGCGCAGGCCTGCAATCCACATGATCACAGTTTGATTCCCAGTCAGGGCACATGCCTGGGTTGCAGGCCAGTTCCCAGCAGGGGACTCACAAGAGGCAACCATACATTGATATTTCTCTCCTTTTCTCCTTTCTTTCCCCTCTAAAGATAAATAAATAAATAAAATCTTTTAGAAAATGCAAGAAAATAAATTTCTGTTGTTTAAAAAAATATATATATATAGTTAAAATATATAAATGTAATATATAAAATATAAAATGAAGACACCTTTTTTCCACTTTCATATTCTGACTTATGTTACTATATTATTATTTCTACATCATTCTAAGGGTCCACAATTCTGTAATAATTATTCTTTGATTATTCTAACCTATTTGTAATGTTATGGCTCGAAATTTTGCTGTCAGTTTTTTATTATAATTTATTTAATATTCTATTACTTGCTAAAACTCCAACTCTACAACCTGTTTATTAGTGACATTGTGTATCGGAAAATATTTGTTGCTTTCCTTTATAAATAAATAAGAGTTTAGCAAAATATAGATTCATTGTATTATGCCAAAGATTGCTGAGAACTTGGTAGAAATTGTTCCATTCTCTCCTTAATTCCGTATCTTGAATCCTGCTTTAAAAAAAGCAGCAACCATTTCAATATTTTACCATTATCAATGATTCATTTTTGTATTTATTTTATTTATTTTTGCACTTATTTTTCTTTGTAAATACAGTTCCTAGTAACTTGACTAGAATATATCTCAGTATTAAGTTTTTGTTGTTTTTTTTTAAATCTTGGGTCATGATGAACTTTGATCTCTAAGTTTGTCTATTTACTCAGACAACATTTCTTAAACTATGCTTAAATATTTTCCTATTCTATTTGTCACATTATTTTTTACTAGTATCATTACCTGTGTTTTTTAATAGATATATACCTCCTCATTTAATTATTTAAAATTCTTTTAACTATAAATTTTTTTTTTAGTTTCCTCAAGATTTTTTTCCTGGACATAGTTCCCCAAAAGTATCTCTTCTCTTTTATGTTTAATATTGGCTTTATTTCCATAGCTATCTTATCTTTTTACACATATTTTCAAGAATCAAATCTTCATCCTTTATCTTTCCTAGATCATTTTTTAAAATTTGCAAGTCTTAATATTTTACTTCTTTTGCTCTAGATTTCAAAACATCAATTTTATTCACTTGGACCATGGAAATGTTATCTTGTGTTCTCATAATTTTAATGTCTTCAAAACAATTTTTTGTATTTTATATACTTTGTTTTATTCATTTATATTTTTAATTTCAATCTTTTAGTTTTCTGTGCCCTTTTATACTAGTACTTATATTTTAATATAGATTTTTTTATGTACCAGTTAGAAGTAGAACATGGCAGAGTGACAGAAAAACTTTCTAGCAAAATTTTAAAATTTTAAATTTTGTTGATTACCCCATATATAATGCTTTATGATACAGAGTTTTGTTAAGGATATTCATTGGGGGGCAGGGATTTTATTTTACTTGTTTAAATTAATAGATATTTGAGACTGGGTAACTGCCACTTGCTAAAATTGTTTCTTGCAGACACAGCTCTGCAACCTTCCTTGGTTGGTCCTGTCTTCACTCTATAATATTAATGGGGTTCTGAGAAGGTTACACTGTAAATCTCCATTCTAAACAAGGGATTTCGATAAGCCCCTTGATGTGGAAAATTCTGTGTATTGTTTATGTCGCCTATTGTCTACAACCTCTAGCTTCTTGTTTTCCTCTATTCAGAGTTTTCTGCTTTAATCAGATATTTTTATTTATACATCTATTTCACTTGTAGTTTCATTTATAGGTACTTTTGAGTTTCATTGAATTTATTTTATGTTTCCTGAACATCTTATTTTTCACTGACTTCAGAGAAAAAAAAGAGAGACTTAGGTTTGCCTTTCAGAAGGAATAAAATTTGATCTAGAATACATAGGAACATAGGAGACAGGGCTTACATCAGTTTGTTTTAAAATATAGACACTAAAACAGTAGTTACTTTAGAGAAATCTATTCATTTGATTTAAAAAGATTGTTTTAGGTAATATAAATCTGGGATTGATGACAGAGTAATGGTAAGTTAAGAAGAGAAGGTAGATTTTTTTAAAAGTGAAACTGAAGGACATGGACTTGATATTAAAAAACACATAAAGGCATAAATGAAAATACATTGAAGCTTAGTGCTTTCACTGGATGTAGGACTAGAATATCAGAAATTGATAAGTGCTCGAAAGACAATAAAACCTGGTTGTGGGAGGTAGTGACTGAGAGAAAAGATAGTTTAAGTGTTGTGGTCGAGCAAACTTGATGATGAACAGCTCTTCAGCTGAGACCTGAATGATAATCAGAGTGAACCACATGAAGTCTTGAAGAACATAGTAATATTCAGAGAAAAAAAAAGCTGCTAAGAGATGGGGAGAAAGTGCAAAAGAAGTAGAGGCTAAAGAGATAAAATTATAACAGTTGATGGATTCTAATAAGATTAATGTAGCTACACAAATAATCAATGTGAGAGAGTGTAGATTAACACAAGGCTTGAGAGGGTGGCATGAATCATGTCATGAAGAGCACTCACGGAAAGTTTGGGACTTTATTTTGATTACAGTAGCAATGCTTTGTGTATTGATAATATCACTTTGGTTCTATGGAAAGGAAAGAATGGACACAAAGAGTATACTTTTTATATGCCTCCTCATGCAGTTATTTTGAGTTGGCATTTTGATAATTTGTAAAAACACCTGGCATTTGCAGACCTGCATACCTCTAATTTCTTTACCCATAATCCATCCATGTTGGACCCTGACAGTGAAAAATGATAGATTGTGAAGAAGAATTAAGAAAGCAAAACAAGCCCTGGCTGATGTAGCTCAGTGGATTGAGCCAGGCCTGCGAAGCAAAGGATTGCAGTTGGATTCCCAGTACAGGGCACATGCCTGGGTTGCAGGCCAGTTCCCGGCAGCACAAGAGGCAACCATACATTGATATTTCTCTCCCTCTCTGCTTCCCTTCCCCTCTAGAGATAAATAAATAAAATCTTTAAAAAAAACTAAAAAAGATATATTATCAATTTTTACCTCATAACCAAAAAAATAGAACCTATCATTTGAACACCCAATGATATACATTTCTCACATATTTATAGAAAGTTGGGGAAGTTCTGCTGACTCAGCTGGTTAGGTGAGTGGAAGTGGCAGATTAGGACCTGGTCGGCTGCTGGAATCACCAACACTACTCGGCTGCATGGGCCAGTGAAGACTAATGTCTTCACTACACTACTTTATGGCAATCATATGAGTGTGCAAACCTAGGCCTAAAATGGGCATGTTTTCACTTTCAGGTACATTTTATAGTCAAAACCGAGAAAAGTCACTGTTTTTAAAAGGAGGAAATAGACTAACCAGCAAAGTGAGTGGTTATAGGCAGAGGGCATGATAATAATCCAATCTACCAGACATGGAAAGACTGTGTTTTCCAGAGTGGCACAAGTCCTTCAATAAGAAGGGACAGAAGAGGAGGAAGGGGAGAAGAAAGAGGAGGAGGGAGGGTGGGAGGAAGAGGAGCAAGAGGAGGAAGAGAAAAAGTAGAGGAAAAGGAGGAAGAGAAAAAAAACCTTGATAAGTAAGCCTGAAGTTACTTTTTCTTTACAAGTTACGCTTTCTTGCCAGTAGTTCATAGATTAAAACTTAACATGTTGTTTTTCATAAGATATTTAAGCTTAAGTCAAGAAACCTTGTGTTGATTATTTTATCTCTCTCAGAAAATCTGTAATCCACACTTGCTGGTTAAAATACTTTAAGACACATCTTTTATTAAACACAAGAATACTTTTTAAAATAATTTCAGTAAAACAAACCCATATTAGTTTAGTTTTCCTTTACAAAAAAAAATCTGAGAAACGGAGAATTGGGAGAAAACTTTAGCAAATGTAAAAATTTATGTAATTTAAATCTTTCAAAAAAGGTAAAATGTAAATGTAAGTATAATTTTCTAATTATAAAAAATATAACATAAAAAATCACAATTAGATGGATTGCAACTAAGAGCAATTTAAAGAATTGATGCCCTGACTGGTGTGGCTTAGTGGAGTGAGTGCAGGCCTGCAAAACAAAAGAGTCACCGGTTCGATTCCCAGTTAGGGCACATGCCTAGGTTGGGAGCCCAGTTGGAGGCTTGCAAGAGGCAACTTGCACATTGTCATTTCCCTCTCTTTCTCCCTCCCTTCTCCTTGCTTGAAAAATAAATAAAATGTTTAAAAAAGAATTGGAGGATGACAGACATGTGAAGGTAGCATATTGCTCTACCAGGATTACTGTGAAAGGATTATTTATATAAAACATGTATGTGAATTTATGAAAATTATTAGTTAGATAAAGAGTAACTAATTATATGAACTCACTGAAATGAATCTGAATATTCCTCCATTTGGTGGTAATGATAACATAAAATGGTACCACAGCTCTCTCTATATGTAAAACATAAATATTTTATAATATCAAGATATTAAAGTTAATACCTTATTAAATATCTTTTTATCAAATACAGAAATAAAAATGAAAAAAATAAATGACTAGTGTGCAATAAAAATCTAAAATTAGCCTGAGTTTGTTTGTTAAAATTAGAGATATACTGAAATAGCATCTACAACTAGACAAGGCAAGTAACATAGTATATATGTTTTTGTTACCATGGATCCAAGGCAAATTTCAGAGAGCTTATATTAGCTTGTCAGCATGCTTTATTGAAAATAATGATATTCATAATCTGAACTTAGTTTTCAGAGAACTCTACAGAGCTCTGTCATTGGGGCTGGACACGTAGCAAGAATGTGCCTATCTGACCAGCAGTGTATGAGAAGTCCTGTTTAAGAATCCATAATGAGCCTACTGGTCCACAGTGCTTCAAAAGAGAAGGTGTGTCTTTCACTGCCCAGTAGAAGGAGGACCATTGGAGACTGTGGCTGGCCTTTTGGATTCTTTGTTGTCAGGCAGCCTTTGGCAACCAAGAGTCTTGGATGAATGTTGTTGCATTTCACTGTGAAAGAGCATACACTGTAGCTGCAGAGGCATTGCAGTGTGAAATCCTGCTGGTCTTCTCTTTTTTTTAATGATTTTATTTATTTATTTTAGAGAGATGGAGAAGGAAGGGAGAAAGAGGGGGAGTGAAACATCAATGTGTGGTTGCCTTTAGCACACCCCATACTGGGAATATGGCCTGCAACCCAGGTGTATGCCCTGACTGGGAATCAAACCGGTCATGCTGCGCTCAATCCACTGAGCTACACTAGCCAGGGTCGCTGCTAGTCTTCTTTAGTAATCACATTTGTTCGACTGCCTATCTAGTGCAAATAAAAATGTTATTGCTCTAAAGAAAATAAGCTTACATGGGAAGCCAAAATGTTTCTTTCCAGTAGGCAAACTCTCTTAATGATGGGAAGATTTTAAGCAAGTCTTTCTTTCGTCCCTCATTGACTGTGCTATTGTGTACACTATCAACCAGATACCTAGATGTACTTGGAGACACTCTGGACGTATCTTTCAGCTATTTAATGTGTAGTTAAACTGAACTTATTGCACAGACATGTGACTACTTGTTAACAAATACAAAAACTAATAATAAAGTTAATTAATATATAAAAATTCACCTCTACAAACTAATTTTGGTACTACCAGTATAGGATTAAAAAACACTGTAGTAAATTAATATACTATTTTTAATTTATATATTTAAAATATATTATTTTAGCCCTGGCTGGTGTAGCTCAGTGGATTGAGCGCGGGCCTGCGAAGCAGACGGTCGCGGTTCAATTTCCAGTCAGGGCACATGCCTGGGTTGCAGGTCAGATCCCAGCGGGGGATGCATGAGAGGCAATCACACATTGATGTTTCTCTCCCTCTCTCCTTTCCTTCCCCTCTAAAGATAAATAAATGAAAAAATAAAATAAATAAAATAAAATATATTATTTTATCATTTGAAAAGAACCCATTGCCTTTTTTAAATTTTCCAAACAATTTTTCTAACTATATGAATCTATTGATGAACAAGCCCCACCATTCCTTTTCTATTTCTATCTCAGATAGGTCTTTAGATTGTCTTAATAGTTATGAATTTAAAATTATATGTATGCATTTGAGATTAGCATGCATTTTATGACCTACACAGTCATTTCATTTTCCCATGTTTTTGAGATTTTAAAAAAGCAACATTAAAATTATATATTTGCAGTCTGAGTCAGCTACCTTAGACATTTGATCATGGCAATTAAGATATTATTTACATTTTTAATCCAAACATTAAACTAATCAAAAGTCATACAGATTTATTGTATGTCTACTACACTGTTAAAGAAGGATAATCTGTTAACTCAAACAAGCAGTATGTATTAATCTATAAATAGCCCTTTAAATGATACCTTTTAACAGGGTCATGATATTTGCTTGCATTTTCATTTCATCATCAGCATATTCCCCATCGAAAACAAAAAATTAAAACCCACTGCTTTAAAAACAGATTATTTCCTCTTATATACTTAATAGACTTAAGTAATTATGAATGCAAAAGAATGTGCACTGTTCAGAGAGAAAAACATATAAAGAAATCTCAGGAGATTAAATTTCTATTTCTTGCTTCAGCTGTTTGTTAGGTGGTTAAAGGCAATGAGTTTCAAAGTGCGATGCTATGGAGGTAATCACATTGTGTTTAAAAATAGCGTATGTGTGCTTTCCTCACATTTCACAGTTGAAAGTGAATTCTTATTTTTATGATGGTTAAAATGTCCCTAAAGGTCTATGAACACACATAATTTCATGATTATTCAAAATATTTTCCTGTATCCAAAATTTGCAATCCCACAAATGTGTATTTTGGGCCTACTCATGTTTCATCTTAACAAATATAAACTCTGTATTTAAGACTATTCTATTTATTTCATTCTCTCTTTTAGCAAGTTTACAGGTATAATTCCCCTCATTCATTGCTGATTCCTGTGATTCCTGTTCTAAGTGATTTAACATTTTGCCTGAACTGAGGTAGAAATCCCTTAGGCAAAGGCTCTAACTCTATTTCATATGCAAATGTCACAGAGCTTTGCTTATAAAATTCCAGGAGCCAACCCCATTTTATTACACCCCTATGGCCTCTAATCCTTGAACTTCTTTACAGTTTCATCCTCCTCTAACAGACTGAAAAATAGTGGAGTTCCAAGCTCCTCTGTCCCCTGACCCGTCATTGGTGTATATTGTGTTGTCGCTCTTGGCCATATCATGCACGTCCACTACTTTAATCTCAATCTATATGCAGATAATTCTCAAATGTATCATTGCATCCTTGAACAGCTCTTCTTCAAGCTCCTGGCATGTTCACTGAAGTCCCTATTTGTTCTCTTCTACTAGAAGTCTCAGTTTGTTCAGGTTCACATGCAAAACCAAAACCAAAGCCCTGATCTTTGATAAAATCAAGATGTTTTCAAGAATTATTTCACAGTTTTCTGTCCAACTTTTCAGTTCCTTCATATAAAATCACAAATTATAATTTTACATGCATATTTGATTGATGCTTGCTTTTCCTATGAGATTCTGAACTCCATTAGGACAAGAAGCATGTCTTTCTTTATGGTCAACATATGTATCCTCTTGCTTATCAGAGTATCATGAATGTAATAGGCATTTGAAAAAATATTTACTGATCGTTGAATGTAGTGAGTCTCATAGCAAGAAGAAGAAAAGTTCACAAAATACCCCTGTTTTTGTAACACTAATAGGTCTAGCAAGTAAGAATTATAATTTTTATCAGGCATTAAGTAAATGAGTTTTCATTAAAAAAAACTTATATCAAATAAATAATTCCACAAAATAAAATATGCCTTCGTTGTATGCCTACCTGTAAATAAGAGATAGACAATAGTCGCTAGATACATCCAAATATACATGATTTTTGTAAGAGAAGTCTTTGGTTTGGAGGCATGTAGCAAGGCTAGAAAATATTAGGGATTCTATTGTTTAGGAAACACTTTGATAATTTTGACAGTTTTTATATTTTTGTTTGTATGATTTTTAATGTTGTTTTTCCAAAATAAAGATGTGATCATTACCAATGAATGAATAGCCTAGGATGAGACGATGCAGTCTGTGGTTGATCCCTGGAAGTTTAGGTTACAGCCACATTCTGGCCATATTTTTATTTGTCAGATAATCTTTGTTAAGGAAAAGCTAGATTTATCTTTTAAAGAGACGAAAAGACAATTTAAATCAATAGGATTCTAGGGTTCTAAGAGCTTTATTTGGTTTTGGCATAGGATATGATTCAGGGTTTGCTAAAGACTATTCTTTACATCAAATAAGATTCAGCATCTGTTACAAATGCTGAATCTTATTCTATGGTAAAGAAAAGGTGATTTTTTATAACTATGCTTACTGTAACAGCATCCTGCATATTTTTAAGGAATAAAATATTCAACTTTAAGAAATAACATTAGAAATTTAAGAGTTTGTTTAAGGGAAGTACAGAACATGTATAATAAGATATTTTATCATATTATTCTAGAAAAAGTCAAATGAAAAATTCAGCATATTAGGGTTTTTTCATATTTAACATATTATTTAGTTTTCTAATACCACATAGTGGTATTATGGAAATATGGTATTTTATCACTATGTGCTATTTTCATCCAGGGAAGAAAAAAGGTCACACTATGAGACAATGATGAAAAACATGACATAATAATGTTAATATAAAATGTAGTTGGCTTTCTTCAGTTTATCTCTTAACAATGTATTTAATGAAATTGAAGTCTTAGAAAAGTTTTGAGAACCTATTTCTCTATCTAGAGATATTTTCCTTGTTATGGCTTGTTTTCTTCTCATTTAAATCTTTTTCTTTATTGTATTTTGTATTACCATTTAGTGCCCTTATTCCCCTCCCCTCTGCAGTGTCATGGACACTGTTGTTCGTGTCCATGAGTCTTTTCTCTGTTTTGCTCAATCCCTCCACCTTCTACCCTCCCCTCCCCTGCCTCAGCTATCATCCTGCTACAAATCTGTCTCTGTATTGTTTGTTAGTTCAGTTCCTTCAGTTCGTTCAAACTGAACTAACAAGTAAAGCAGAGACAGACTCTTTGCAGGATGACACATATGAGTGATGACACATATGAGTGAAATCATATGGTATTTGTCTTTATCTGCCTTATTTCACTTAGCATAATGTTTTCCAGGTCCATCCACACTGTCACAAAGAGTAAAACTTTCTTCTTTTTTATAGCCAAATAATATTCTTTTGTGTAGATACCCTATAGTTGTATTATCCACTCATCCACTGATGGATATTTGCACTGCTTTCATATCTTGGTGATTGTAAATAATGGTGCAACAAATATAGGGGTGCTTATGTTCTTTCAAATTAGTGCTTTGATTTCCTTCAGATATATCCCCAGAAGCGAGATAGCTGGGTCAAAAGGAAGATCCATTTTTCATTTTCTGACATATCTCTATACTGCTCTCCATAGTGGCTGTGCCAACCTGCGTTCCCACCAACAGTGCAGAAGAGTTCTGCTTTCTCCACATCCTCACCAGCACTTGTTACTTGTTGATTTATTGATGTGGAGCATTCTGAAAGGTGTGAGATGGTATCTCATTGTGGTTTTAATTTTCATTTCTCTGATGACTAGTGATGTACAGAATCTCTTCTTATGTCTATTGGCCATCTGTATGTCTGCTCTGGAGCAATGTCTCTTCAAGTCTTCTGCCCATTTTATAATTGGTTCATTTGGGGAATTTTTGGTATTGAGTTTTACAAATTCTTTATAAATTTGGAATATTAACCCCTTATCATATGTATCAGAATATGTTCTCCCATTCAGTGGATTGTTTTTTATTTTGATGTTTTCCTTGCTGTGTAAAATGTTTTAGTTTGATGTAGTCCCATTTATTTATTTTTCTTTTTCTTTACTTTGCATGGGGAGATATATCTGATAAAATATTGCTATCAGCTATGCCCAAGATTTTGCTGCCTATGTTTTATTCTACAATTTTTATGGTTTTGGGTCTAAAATTTAAGTCTTTAATACATTTTGAATTTATTCTTGTATGTGGTATAAAAAGGTGGACTAGTGTTGTTTTTCTGCATGTGTCTGTCCAGTTTTTACAACACCATTTATTGAATGAAGTATCTTTAACCCATTGTATTCATTTGTCCAATATTAATTAAAAACATGTAGGTTTATTTCTGGGCCCTCTATCCTGTTTCATTTATCTATGTGTCTGTTTTTATACCAATATCATGCTGTTTTGATTACTGTGGCCTTATAGTGTAGCTTGATATTAAGTAGCATTATTCCTCCAACTTTGTTTTTCTCTTTCAGGATTGCTATTTTTATGTAGGGTCTTTTGTAGTTTTATATGAATTTTTCAAATACATGTTCTAGGTCTGTGAAATACATTGGAATTTTCGTAGAATTGTGTTGAATCTATAGATTGCTTTGCATAGTATGGAAATTCTAATGATGTTAATATGTGCTATCGATGAACATGGTATGTACTACCACTTATTTGTATCATGTTCAATTTCCTTCTTCAGTGTCTTATAATTTTCCAAGTACAAGTCTTTTACATCCTTGGTTAGAGTTATCTCTAAGTATTTCATTCTTTTTGAAGTGACTATAAATGGGATTATTTGAATATTTTCCTTTCTGTCAGTTAGTGTTGGCATATAAAATGAAAATGATTTCTGGATATTAATTTTGTATCCTGCTATGTGCTGAATTCACTTATCATTCCTAGTAGTTTCATGGTGGAATCTTTGGGATTCTGTATGTATAGTATCATGATTTCTGCAAATAAAGACAGGTTTACTTCTTCCTTCCCATTTTGGATGCCTTTCATTTTTGCTTCTCGCTTGATTGCTGTGGCTAGGACTTCCAGTTCTATGTTGAATAAGAGAGGTGAAAGTGGACATCCCTGTCTTGTTTCTGATTTTAAGGGAAACACTTGCAGTTTTTGCCTGTTGAATATAATGTTGACAGGGGTTTGTTATATGTGGCCTGTGTTATACTTAGGTGTATTCCCTCTATTCCCATTTTGCTAAATGCTTTTACCATAAATAGGTACAGGATGTTTCCAAATGCTTTTCATGCATCTATTGATACGATTATGTAGTTTTTATTCTTCATTTTGTTTATGAGGTGAAATGCATTTATTGATTTGCAAATATTGTCCCAACCTTGCTTTCCCTGAATAAATCTCATTTGATCATGGTGGAGGATATTTTTGAAGCATTGCTATATTCGGTTTGCTAATATTTTGTTGAAGATTTTAGCATCTATGTTCATCAGGGATATTGGCCTATAATTTTTCCTTCTTTGTAGTGTCTTTGTCTGGTTTTATAATTAAGACAATGGTGGCTGCATAAAAGAACTTTGGGAGTCTTTCCTTCTCTTGAATTTGTTGAAATACTTTGAGAAGGAGAGGTGTTAGTTCTTCTGGGTGTGTTTGGTAAAATTCACCTGTGAAGTCCTCTGGTCCAGGCCTTTTGTTTGTTGGGAGTTTTCTGATTGCTGCTTCAGTTTCACTAGGTGTAATCTGCCTATTCAGATTCTCTGATTCTTCCTGTTTTAGTTTTGGAAAATTGTCTGTTTCTAGGAACTCACAAATTTCATCTGGGTTGTCCAGTATTTTGCATATAGTTAATAGTATTTTCTTATAATTCTTTTTATTTCTTTGATGTCAGTTGTTATTTCTCCCCTTTAATTTCTAATTTTATTTATTTGGGTCCTCTCTTTTTTTCACTTGATGTGTCTGGTTAAAGGTTTGTCAATATTGTTTATCTTTTCTAAGAATCAGCTCTTGGATTTATTGATCTTTTATATTGGTTTTTAGACTCTATTCATTTTTGCTCTGATCTTTAATATTTTCTTCCTTAAACTCACTTCAGGCTTTCTTTGTTTGTTGTTCTTTTTCAAGTTCCTTAAGTGTAATGTTAGACTTTTTTATTTGATCTTTTGTGTGTTTGTTTTTGTTTTTTGAGATAGGCCTGTAATACTACAAATTTCCTTCAGGATTGCTTTCCTTGTGTTCCACAGATTTTTGGATTGTTGTGTTCTCATTTTTAATTGTTTAAATCTATCTTTTAATTTCTCCCTTGATTTCATTGTTGACCCATTCATTATATAATAACATGTTATTTACCTTCCATGTCTTTATGTGTTTTTTCAATGATTATCTTGTGATTGATTTATAGTTTCATAGCATAGTGGTCAGAGAAGATACTTGATATGATTTCAATTTTCTGAAATTTACTGAGACTTGTTTTGTGTCCTAGCATGTGGTCTATCCTAGAAAATGTGCCATGTGTACTTGAAAAGTATGTGTATTTAGCTGCTTTGGAGTGAAATGCTCTGAAGATATCAATTAAATCCCTTTGATCTAGTGTATCATTTCAGGCCACTGAATCCTTGTTGATTTTCTGCCTGGTAGGTCTATCTATTAAAGTCAATGAGATGTTAAAATCCCCAATTATGACTGTATTTGTAATCATGTGACTTCTAATCATGTGACTTCTAAGCTGTATTTGTGTCAGTCTCACCCTTGATGTCCATCAAGATTTGCTTTACATATTTATGTGCTCCTATATTAGATGCATAAATGTTTGCAAGGGTTCTATCCTGTTGTTAGATTGCTCCCTTTATCATTATTTAGTGTCCTTCTTTGTCTCTTACTATAGCCTTGATTTTAAAGCCTGTTTTGTCAAATACAAGTATGACTACCACAGCTTTTTTTTCTTTCCATTTGAATGAAATATCTTTTTTAACCCTTTTACATTTACTATATGTGTATCTTTCAATCTGAGGTGGATCTTTTGGAAGAAGTATATATATATATATATGTATATGCATATGTATATGTATGTGTGTATATATATATATATATATATATATATATATATATATATATGTCTTATCCATTTAACAACTTATGTCTTTTGGTTGAAGCTTTTAAGCCATTTACATGTAAGGTGATTATTGAGAGATATGTATTTACTCCCATTTTATTGTTAGATTATTTTCCTCTTTTTTTCTCCTTTTCTTCTTCTCCTTAAAGCAAATCTTTTAACAGTTGTAATGCCGGTTTGGTGTTAATAAACTTCTTTAGCTTTCTGTTGTCTGGAGAGCTCCCATATCTGCTTCAGTTTTAAATGATAGCCTTGCCGAGTAAAGTAGCCTTGGTTGTGCTTTACCAACCAGTAACGTTGGTAACCAAGTAAAGGTTGTTATTCACCACCTTGAATATTTCACATCACTCCCTTCTGGCCTAAAATGTTTATGTTGAGAAATTCAAGGAAAATCTAATTGGTGCTTCCTTTTATATAACTACCTGCTTTTCTCTTGTGACCTTTAAGACTCTCTCCTTGTCATTTTAATTATGATGTGTCTTGGTGTAGGCTCTTTGGGCACAACTTGTTGAGCCTCTCTGGGTTTCCTGGACATGTATGTCTTTTTCCTTCTCCAAATTACTGAAGTTCTCTGCCATTACTTCTTCAAATAGGTCCCGAATCCCTTGCTTGCTATATTCTCCATCTGGTATCCTAATTATCTGGATATTGTTATGCTTCATGCAGTCTAAAATGTTTCTTACACTCTCCTATTTTTTAATTTTTTTTCTTTTTGCTGCTCTGTGTGGGTATTTTTTCTTCCAAATCACTGATTTGATCCTCTGCTTCATCTAACCTACTGCTTGTTCTTTCCAGTGTAGTACTATTTCAGATACCGCATTCTTTATTTCTGACTTGTCCTTTTTAGGATTTCTATGTCTTTTTTCATGCTGTTGAGTATCCTTATAATCGTTAGTATAAACTCTCCATCTAATAGATTACTTTCCTCCATTTTGTCTCATTCTTCTTCTGGAGAATACTCTTGTTCTTTCATTTGGGGTCTGTTTCTTTGTCTTCTCATTTTTTTCTGCTTCTTTGTATTTGTTTCTATCTATTAGGTAGATAGGCATGATTCTGGTGCACACCTAAGTCAAATCCTGACTGTAACTGTCCCTGAGCAACCTGCTTGGAACTATCAGTGATCGACAGCATGTGGCTCATTTTGTTGGGCTTGTTTGTGCGCAGAAAAAAAACAGATTGTGCCCCAAATCCAACTCTTACAGGCACCAGGCCTGAGGATGGGTCAGCTGAAGTCTCAGAGCTCCTAGCAGTCTTCCGCTGCCTACAGGCTTCCTGTAGGGTTAAAGAGTTAAAGTCTTCCAGCTGCTCCTCAGCATTAGGACTTAAGCACTACAGAGTGGGGCAGAGTAATTACTGTGGGTGGTCTATTGCTTCCTCTCAGGCTGATGCCACTTAGAGGGGATTGCTCTGCCTGAGAAAAATGGGTCCTGCGGTACGGGGAATGACTCAGCACAAGGATCCTAGTGGATGTTCCTTCAGTTTTCCCCCCGTATCCACTAGCCCCAGACTGTCCTCACCTGTCTCTAGTCCACCCTGCCCTTCTTCTGCCCAAGACCAGGGTAAGTGGCTGCAAATGGAATTTCATGCATTGGCCCTTTAGGAGGCTGTTTGAGTTTCTGGGTATCTCTCTCTGGCAGATAGAAATACTTCTGCTATTAATAGCTATGTGTTATTTGCTTTCCTTTCCTGGTTCTGGTGTTATAGGCTGGGGAGCCCAACTTGGGGTTTAGAACCCACACACCTCAGGGGGAACCCCTGGCCACTGTAATATCCCCCCAGGTTTCAGCTGCTTCCCATGGGATCCTAACCAGACAACTGGCACCTCCTCAGTGATGTATATCACTCACACTGTGTTGTTTGGCTTCTTCCATCTGCTGATGGTTATAAGGCTTCTCTCTTGTGTTCAGTTGGTTATTCAGGATGTTTTTTCTATAATTTAGTTGTAATTCCAATTTGGTCCCGAGAGGAGGTAAGTGTAGCTTCCACTTACTCCTCTGTCCTCTTGAGTCTCTCCTAGAGATAGTTTCATTTGTTAAAATGTATGCCCTACTTTAAAAATTTAAGGCTATGTTATAGCTGTTTTGAATGATTATTGTGTTATGTTGTATTAATCATATTTTGAAAATACCAAGATGATAACGGTGTTGATTAATTCTCATTTTCTCAAATTTTCTTAAACATCTACTGAAAGTTTGATAGATTCTTAATTTTTCCATATTGCATGTACTTGTTCAGTATTTTTTGAGAGCTTAGGCTTCTTTGTGTACTTTCCTTATTCCAGATATTGTGCTAAAGACTACATGCATTATTCCACTTAGTTCCCTCAACTTTAGGCCAAAGGTAATTATTTTTCCTGACTTTACGAATGAAGGTATGGAGATTTAGAAATTTTGTCAAAATCTGTCCCAGAGAAATAAGCCAGTCAGAGAAAACAAATACCATATGATTTCATTTATATGTGGAATCTAATGAACAATCTGAACTAACATGCAAAGTAGAGACAGACTCATAGATAGCAGAATGACAGCTATTGGGGGAAGAGAGGTGGTTAGGAAGTGGAGGGACAGAGCAAAAAGGAAAAAATTACTCATGAGCATCGACAACAGTGTGGTGATTACAGGAGATAAGGAGTGTAAGGGGATTAAACAGAAATGGAAAAAATACAATTTTTTAAAAGAAAAAAAGAGCAAAATGCCTTTACTTATTTCTGTAACCAAATCTAGACTATAATCTCTTAATTCCTTTATACTTTCAAGCAATCTTTTTCAAATTGTTTCAGAAGCATTGCCAATTCAGTTTTTATAAGTTTCCCAAGGAGACCTGACTTGGAGTAATGAGCAAACAATGTAATATACAGATGAGTATTATAGAATTATATACCTGAAACCTATATAATTTTATTAACAAATATCATCCTAATAAATTCAAGCAAACATGCTAACAAAAAATGTCCCATCATTTAAGGCATCACTGAATAGCAGTGCCTTAGAATGAAAGTCACAAAGATAAAATACATCATCCTAAGTTTTCAGAATAACACCAATTTGAGTCCATGTTTAGGCTTATCATTTCCATTACTCGGAACCTGAAAATTATTTTACTGCATATTTATTTAAAGTACATTTGTCTTCTAGTCATGTATATTTTCACTATGGCTTTTACATAATATATCTGCTTCTCTATTAGTCTGGGTTTTTGGTATTTTTGTTTCTATTATTGTCTTTAAGTAACATAGAAGAAGAGTTGACTCTTTTAATCAATTCTAATTATTTAATGGATAGAACATGCTACTGTAATTTCTTACCATCAGATTTACATCATATTGTTTTTTTCCCTCTGGACTTAGAATAGAATATTGATTGTATTATGCAGACATTCCAAACACTTGTTGAATCCATTCATTCAAAAGGTATTTTAAAGTAAATTCTATGCTAAAACCATGTGTGAATTGCTAATGTGGTTTTTTTGTTTTTATTATTTTATTATTTTTTTAATATAATTTTTATTTAATTCTTGTTCAAGTACAGCTTTCTGTCTTATATTCCCAACCCTGCCCGCCCCCCGCCCCATGCTCCCCGCCTCCCTCCCCTTTCCACCCCCCCACCCTTAGTTATTGTCCATGTGTGCTTTATACTTGTTCATGTGATGTGTTTTTAATGTGATACATTTTGATGATAATTGATTTTTCCAGAAATTGTGTCACTTTTGAAAATGCATAAAAATATTACCAGTTTAATTGGTTTTCTATTTTTTCAAGTATATACAAAATTTAAGAGAGTAAATTTTTAAAACATATCTAGCAGTTTAGAATCATGTTTCTATAATATCAATACAGTGATCATAAGTAACTCTCATTCATCCTATGCTATTTTTTAAGTAATGCTTTTGATAAGAATCAATGGTGAATGTAAATCTTGGAAAGTAATAAAAGTTGAATCTTACTGAAGATTTTTGTGTGTCATTCAAAATAACTACAGAGTTATTATGTAGGAACCAATGTGGGAAATGCACAGATAAATATTCTACACTCACACCCTGTGATGGATAAGGCAAATCTCAGCTCATCTGCTTCTCTGTTCTGTCTCCAGCATGTCTCCACAATTGCTGGCTGGCCCTGCTTGCCAAGAGTAGCTCCCGACTTACCACCAAGTTCTAACTTGAAGCACTAGAAGGCAGCAGATAAAATGACCATTTTCAGTGAACTAGGGTCCCCTTTTCCCCACAACCTCTCCAGTACTTGTTTGTTTCTTTGTTTCTATAGCCATTCTGACTGGTGTAAAGTGCTATCTCATTGTGGTTTTAATTTGCATCTCTGTGATAGCTAGTGATATTGAGCATCTTTTTATGTGTCTCTGGGTCCTCTGTATGTCCTCCTTGGAGAAGTGTCTGTTCAAATCCTTTGCCCATTTTTTAATTGGGTTGCTCATCTTGTTTGAGTGGAGTTGAGTGAGTTCTTTGTATATTTTGGAGATTAAACCTTTGTCTGAGATATCACTGGCAAATATGCTTTCCCAAACGGTTGCTTCTCTTTTTATCTTGATACTGTTTTCCTTAGCCATGCAGAAGCTTTTAATTTTGATGAGATCCCATTTGTTTATTCTTCCCTTTATGGCCCTTGCTCTAGGGGACGTATCAGTAAAAATATTGCTGCATGGAATATCTGAGATTTTTCTGCCAATGTTCTCCTCTAGGGTTTTAATGGTTTCACGGCTTATATTTAAGTCTTTTATCCACCTTGAATTAATTTTGGTGTATGGTGTAAGTCAGCGCTCAAATTTCATTTTTTTGCATGTTGGTGGGATTGCAGGCTGGTACAACCGCTATGGAAAACAGTGTGGAATTTTCTAAGAAAACTAAAAATGAATATGCCTTTTGATCTAGCAATTCCACTGTTAGGATTATATCCTAAGAACCCTGAAACACCAATCCAAAAGAGCCTATGCACCCCAATGTTCATAGCAGCACAATTTACGATAGCCAAGAGTTGGAAGCAACCTAGATGCCCATCAGTAAATGACTGGATCAAAAAACTATGGTACACTTACACAATGGAATTCTATGAAGCAGAAAGGAAGAAGGAGCTTCTACCCTTTGCAACATCATGGATGGAACTGGAAAGCATTATGCTGAGCAATATAAGCCAGGCAGTGAAAGACAAATACCATATGATATCACCAATAACAGGAATCTAAACAACAAAACAAACAAGCAAGCAAAATATGACCAAAGACACTCAAATACAGAACAGGCTGACAGGGACCAGAGGGGAGAGGGGATAGAATCACAGGGGAAAAGGGGATGGAGTCACATGAACAAGTATAAAGGACACATGGACAATAACTAAGGTGGGGGGCGGAAATGGGAGGGAGGTGAGGAGCTCTGAGGAAAGCAGGGCTGGGAATATAAGACAGAAAACTACTTGAACAAGAATTAAATTTTTTAAAAAACTGACCATTTTCATTTCTCTCTCTATGAATTCCCACTTCATAGTTCACTTTACTATTCAGATCAGCTTCTTGAGTTTTCCTATAAACTGACTTGTCCACCCTGATTTTTTCTGAACCTCCAAGTTATTCTTTTCAGACTTTGACCTTCCCAGTACCACCCATGTTTGTGTAATTTAATTTTTATTTTATCATTCATTTCTAAAATACTCTTGGTGATGTGCATTCTAGACACTAAAAGTATAACTCTATCTACTGTTCGTAAAGCTGATACTATGTTGTAACTCATCTGTACACTTTATAACTAAACTTATCCCGCAGAATAGGCATCATCATCCTTGTTAAATGGATGGAAGTACTGGTACTAAGAGAAGTTACACTTTTTCCCAAAGCACAGAGATCACAGGTCATATTTCAAGAATGAGAACTCACCTCTGAGTATTCTTTCTTATCTACTGTTGTTACAGAAAGCAACTCAGGCACTTTTGGGTGTACTGAGTGGAATTTTATTAACTCATGGGGACCCAGAGGAGGCAGTCTCCAAATTCTGGGTCCTGAGCTCGGGCAGGGGCTGGTTTATATAGTGTGGCATGTGGAAGCGATTTTACTAAGCCTAGGTGGCAGAAGCAGGTTTATAGAAGCAAGAAAGCAGGGCTGCTGATAGGGTCATACAACGTTCTTTTGTTCTTACTTCTTAGTTACTTAGTTGCTCACCCCTCCTTATCTTAGTGGCTCAGCAAACAGACCGTTTCCTTCTGACTTGTCTGGGCTTGTCTAAGCAGGTCTCCTGCTACACTGTAACTAATTCTCTATGTAAAACTGTAGAATGGAAAATCCATCCAAAAGCCACATACTTCAGCTCTGTGAAGTAGATAGGTGCTTGAAAAACTGCAGCTAATACATTATGAAATTTGTAGTGCTATAAAAATTGAGCTATTTCCAAATGCATCAAGCAGATGATCTCAGTGAAATAACAATTTCTAGACTATATTTAGCTGCACCAATATACCCAAAGAATAGAGTACAAAGTATATTTGCCAAAATGCTTGCTCTTTTAATATTTTGGAGGGCAGCAGACTCTTAGAAGTGAGCTGTATTCTGCCTTGTGCTGTGCACTGACAGATCTAATCCCCAGTAGAGCAGTATTTCCCATCAACAGATATTTAAAAAGTGTTTTTACTCTGAGGATGCTTGAGTCTTAAGTTGCTGACCTTTGTCTTCATGCAGAATCAAAAGTGTTTCCATACTGTTGTCTCCTTGACTCATCTCAATTATCACAAAACAAAATAAATCTTTAAGACAGAAATGCACTTAGGATAGCTGATTTATTATTCTTCTGAGCTAACAAAAGTATTTTTCTTTCTTTCTAGTGCATTTCAGATGTGATAATAACAAAATAAATCTCTTAGAAACAAACAAATCTCTTTGGGAGCTAGAGAAAAGCTCTTAAAAGAGTCATTTTGAGGTGCCCAATTTCCTCTCTTCCACATTTGGATGTTCAGAAATGTTTTGGAGAAAAAGACGCTTAAAAGACGAGATGTCAGACACCTTGTCTCCTTTTCGGGACACTTTGTGAAAAACAAACCACTTAAATGTGCTGCCTACTAGCTCGTTTTATATTTATCTATCTCTGCCATTCTTCTAAAGTGTCAAATGTGTTCTAATGGACTCAGACTAACATTTATATATAATAAAAGGAAATGACTTTGGAAAAAAAAACATAATAGTGTTTACCTCATGCAACTGTAGAGAGAAGCAGATAAATGTGTTTTTCTCCACACTGCCTTCTCATTTTTTCTGAATTTGTGCTTTACCCATCATCACATTCACACTGTGTTATTATTGCTGTCCTGAAGGAAACTTAAGCTTATTATGGTGGAAATTATATGCTTCATTCCCCACCCCCACACCCAAGGCTCTCTTCAAATGCTTCCTTTCCTTAGCTAACAAATAGCAGTGAGATTCCATAGTGCCCTCGGTATTTCCCATATATCTTTCCAGGGTGCTGGAGAAGCTTGCTGTCCTGAGTGTTTGCCCACAGGAAGGACAAAAAGTTCCAAGTATAAGTCCCCAAAATACTAAGAGAAGTGTACTTTCACAACAGAAAAAAATCTTTGACAATATTCACCCTGCTCCAGCCAAACACCAACAGAAACCTGCATTCCCTCTCCCACGTCCTCCACCGCTGTTGCTTCAGCAGGACCTGGTGAGGAGCTGATCAAACTCTGCCCTCCCACCACAAACACAGGAGGCAGGGTGCCATTCATTGGACTTAGCCAGGAGTTGGTTCTCTGCCCCTCAGACAGCAGAGAAGGTGGCAGGTGGCACAGTGATTGTAACCCACAGCAATGTTGGTGGGGTCTGGGAACTAAGCCTTCATCACCACTGGGCAGCATTAAGACTCAATGAGGTGAAGCAAAGCAGGAAGAGTCAACACTCTGCTCTGCCCACAGCCCCCACTCACATCACAAGCATCAGGGAGGAGCTGAGCCTCCCTGTCCTCCTGGCATCCCTAAGGCAGGAACAAAGCCTTATGGGCAGGGCTAGTGACTCTCTCAGCTTCTCCCTTCCCCGCCCTCCCATCAGCGGGGCCGCAGTGGGGCACCAAGAGGAAGTGGTGCAACATTTTCAAATACTGAAAGAAAAGAACACATTTCATGACCAGGTGTACATATCAGGAATGAAGGAGAAATATAATAGCCTTATTTAGATAAAGGAAATCAGAATATGTTGCTTTCAACCCCATTCTTCAAGAATTGCTAAAGGAATTCTCTAAACAAAGAGGAAATAATAACTGTAGAAAGCTTGAAATTTCAGAAGCTAATAAGAACAACAAAACAGGTTAGGAAACTTCAAAAGAAAGAAGTGATTATCCTTTGTCTCATGGGTTTTTTACACTATGTCATGGTTGAAGCAAAAGTCATGATAAAATCTGAAGGCGTATTCGATATATGTAGAGAAAGCAATTATATTTAAAAAGACAACATATTTATGGAACTTAATGTAAATCTAATCATGTGACTTCTAATAAACACCTTTCATGGATAAATTGCACTTAGAATAAACTTTCAAATTCTTAATGAAACTGAGAGGAGTTACAGACTCTGATAGCAGCTGTATCTTTGTCTTCACCTTAAGCCACTCTCATCCTCCCTGACTTTGCTCCTTCTCTTGCTTTCCTTCACTTTCCTATTCAGGACACATGTGGTCCAATTTCTGAAATGCTTCTCAGCTAGCTTTCTCCTACTCATCCTTTGTTGCAAGTCAAAGGTCACATTCATAGAAAGAAATCTCTTCCTCCAACTCAGTCTAAATTGTATTCTTTCACCACACCCTGCCCATTCTTTCACAGCATGGAACAATTGTTGGCAATACATTTTTTGCAAATATTTTTAATATCTTTCCTCACTTAGGAAAGGGGGCAGAGGTCATCCTCTTTTCACCTCTGTGTTCTCACCGGCAGCACAGGGGCAAACCCAGAGGAGGAGTTCAATAAGGGTTTATTCAATCAGTGATTGAGCACAGTTGATTTCCTTCTGGGATTTTGTTTTAAAGACACTTTATAGGCAAAATACTTGTGGTCTATATGCTTACTAAGGGCTTTTAAAATGTTTAAAATCTGGATAGAACATTACTAATCCAAAAATATGTCATACAATATATTGCATCATTTAAAAAAATTTATTGGCTTGACCTACCTAAAAATACTAAGGCCATAAGTGTCAAACAAGGACTGAGGAACTTTCCTCACAATAAAGGAAGCTCTAGTTTCAAAACAACTAATTTTAATATGTAATTCTGAATTGAATTGTAGATCAGACATTTTTAAAGCTATTGATAATATTATTGAGTCAACATCTTTTCAATATAAAGGAATGGTTTGATAATAATTGATTTATTAGTAGTAGGAAGTATGATGTCAAAATACTCTCAAATTATTTTGAGAAAAAAAGGGAAAAAACAGCAAACAAGAACACATGTATATATGTGGGGAGAAAATGAGTGTGAATAAGAGAGTAGCAAGTGATAAAACAAACTGGGAAAATAATGGCTGGGAAAGAGTATTTGAGAGTTCTTTGTAGAATTTTTATAATTTTTAAATGCACAAGTATACCAAAGTACAAAATCTAAAAAAAAAAAAAAATTAAGTCCACTGAAATCATTGTATAGTATACTGGAATTATGTATTTACATGCAATTCTTAAAATTTTTTCTTGAAATTATATTATAGTCTCACTAGTAAAGAGATCAATTAATACCAGAAACTCACAAATAATCAGAAAATAAATGTAACATAAGAGACAAGCATCTTTGTTGATTTAGTATGACTTCTGATCAGTGAACCCATAGAGTATGAATCAAGTAGCATTTCACTATATATTCACAGGTATGGAGTGTCTTTTGACACTATATATGTCAACAATATAAAAAAGAAACAGAAAATACTTAAAGATTTTAAAAGATGTTGAAGCTTCACAGAATAATGAATCTCTAGCATTTTATTGCTCTGAGAATTAGAGAATTAGTTTAGAATAGGCTATGTACAGAATGAGTTATTGTCCTCAGCTCATTGAAAAGATTACATATCTAGATTATCTCATGAATAATTACAAGAGCAACATAGAAATTTAATACTTTTCTAAGAAGATTAATTAAAGTCTACTACTTCCTCAATTCTTTAAGATTTTTGAAAAAAGTTATTTTATAGTAGGTATAATTTTATTATTATTGATTTCATTATTTCAATTAGAGAACTCAAGCTTTTATATAATGGTTTTAAATGTAAATTTTATTTGTTCTGTTATACTACAGGTGCTTTGCTAAGAATCAGGTAGAGAAAAAGCCATTCAATCATGAAATAGGTTTTCTTTAAAACCCAAACTTTATTATAAAAAAGAATACAAGTTTGAATGTGAAAATTTCATGTGAACTGAACAGTAATCAACAAGGACAAATACCATATGATCTCACCTTTAACAGGAAGCTAAACAACAAAACAAACAAACAAGCAAAATATAACCAGACACTGAAATAGAGAACAGGCTGACAGTGACCAGAGGGAAGAGGGGAGGGAATTTCAGGGGAAATAGGGGAGGGATTAAGAGGGACATATATAAAGGATACATGGACAACAACTGAGAAGGGTGGAAATGGGAGGGAGGGGGGAGGATGGGGGGTGGGATGAGATGGGAGTAATAGACAGAAAACTGTACTTGAAAATAATTAAATAAAAAGTACATTTATATCTTAAAAAACATTGTAAAAATATATACATAGATTGGTTTTAAATCTGAAATATATATATATATATATATATATATATGTTCCAATAAAAAATAGAATGGTAAGAGGCAAAGAAGATGCATTTTGGCAACATTATTAATTTCATGTATTTCTGAATAGGTCCAACAATTCAGAGTTGAATCTTAAGTGAAAAATAATAAGGGACTAAAATAATTATGTTCCATTAAGGATAAAAATAGCATATCAAGTAACAATTATTAAGCAAAAAAAAAAAAAACTGGGAAAGAAGTAAAAGTTAATCTTTAGAAAACACAGTATTTTATGAATGTAAAATGATGTGGAGTTGTATTTGTCGTGTAATCACAAGTGACATGTCTAATGGTCAGGTAGATCACCTATACACCCTAATGTATGGGAATCTCAGCTGGTGATTATGACGTAGAAAGCCAAAAAGTCTGTCATTCTTACCCATATAACAGCAACGACAAAACAGTTCCTCACAACCACCTGAAAGTTCACACATTTTCTAAAACCCATCAGTAGGATGAGGTCACAGGACAATATATATGTTTATCTGAAGCAGATGACACTGTTTATCTGAAGCAAATGACAAAGTTTTTACCTGATGTCAAAATCATCAGCTGCAAAGTAAGAAGTTACCAAAGAGCAAGTAAGAGACACAAAATCATTGCGAGACAGACACGGAGTATTATCCCACACTCAGAGAGTTTTCCTCCACGGACATGAAGTGTGCTCACAAAGTGATCGGGGAAAGTGAGAGCCATGAGAAACATTCCTGGTTTCCCTTCCTGAGGAAAGGAACCAGCAGCCACTGCACAAAAAGGCAAAGAGGCCTACCTGCCTAGATTCTTTCTCCTATCACTACATGGAATAAAAATTTAAAGTATCACTAGGAGAAGAGTAACACATGCTGGCACACTTAGGACACTTGTGAAAACACATTGTTGCCAGGGAAAAAGAAAACTCCTATTACTAGGAGAGGAGAAGGAATATATTCGGGGCATGGACGTCCAGCCGAGGATAGGGCAGGATGCCCAGGAAGACCTTCCTCACATGATGTAGGGACATGACTGCCTAAGAAGGAAGCTTAATCAAATCAATAAAAAAGGAGAAAAAATTAACAAAGCATCCAAGAATTGTGAGATAATATAAAAGGATTTAATATCTGTACAATTTTTAAAATATGTTATTTATTTATTTTATAAAAAGGGGAAAGGAGGGAGAACTAGAGGGAGAGAAACATTAGTGTGTGGTTGCCTCTCATGTGGCCCCCACTGGGGACCTGGCCTGCAACCCAGGCATGGACCCTGAATGGGAATCAAACCGGCGCCCCTTTAGTTCATTCGCAGCCCATGCTCAATCCACTGGGCTATGCCAGCCAGGGCAATATCTGTACAATTTTGAATTCCAAAACAGAGAGAAAGCAGGACAGAGAAATATTTGATGAAATAATGGCCATTGAAAAATTAATGAGACCCTTACATATTTAAGAAATTTGAAAATATTAAATAGGACAATTATCAAACACACTCACACACAGGGTCATATCACATTGAAACTGTTTTACAGGAAAGACAAAGAAAAAAGTGTTCTTGTAGTCAGGATAAAAACAACACAAAACACTTAATTTTATGAGAGGAACAAAGGGAGGAAAGAAAATAGACTTCTTATCAGAAAGTATGTAAGCAAGAATATAATGAAATGACATTTTTTTCATATTAAAAGAATCAGCAAAATAAAATTTTGAAACCAATATTCTATACCCAGTACAAATATATTCCCAAAATAAAAGCAAGATATAGGCTAATTTCAGGTAATTGAACACTATCGTTAATTGGCAATATACCTGTAGTTCATTAAGTGTTACAGGAAAGTCCAGCAAAAGAAATATCACACCTACAAAACTCAAATCATTTTTTTTCTACACAGATACACACAAAAAATAGAATGCTGCATATGAAATAAAGCTAAATGTCAAATTTATTTTTCTTATCTTTAATGACACTAAATGATAATTGCCTAAATCAGAGGTAGTAGCAATATATGGTATGTTTGTAACCTGTCTAAACATTAAACAAATGGCAAAGAAATGGAGCAGGGAGATGGGAGTGAACTGCTCTAAGCTTTTAGCCAACAAAAAAGCATTAGAACCTAAAACTGAATTTGGGAAGATTGCAGGATAAAAATCAGTTGGTATTTATATTTGTACTAGGAATAAATAATGGGCTGTGGAATTTTTTTAAAATAGTATTTACGATAGCACCAAGGAAAGGAGTTATGGGTGTTAAAAGTTTGGTGTTGATTTTATTACCTTATAACTCCTATAATGCAGGTACAGTCATGCCCAAATCTCTCCTGGGTGTATGTTTATTTTGCTTTTAACATAAGGCCAAAAACAGCTTTTCCTGAATTTTTCCTTAAGGATGTAGAAAATTAAGCTTTAAGAGCAAACCCCCTCCATCAATGCCCCCAAAAACAAAACCCCCAAAACTCTAGAATAATCACACACTAGGGAATTGGGGAGTTAAACATTTCAGGTGTTTCAGAAGAACCTAGTCATCTGAAGTTTCACATCCTCATTTATATACCACTTAAGTTTTAAGACTTTTGAGGTTCACTTATTCTACATATTGAACTCTAAAAGCAGGATGCACATATTTTTAAAATATCAAATGCATAGTCTTGGAATCATTTATGAAGTACGAAATGCATTTAATAAGCTAAAATGATTCAAGAAGAGCATATTACACTCACAACACATCTCCATACTATGGGCATCTAAAAAGAGGGGGTGGGTACAATGCTGTGCAGAAAAGCAATTCCATTCTCAGTAGGTTATCACAGCGTATATTCAGAAGTTTCTAATTGAAGGCATGCTTCATTTGCTTTGGCTATTAAAAAAACAACTACATTCTCTCATGATTATGTCTGCAAATGACCTCATAAAATGTACTCCAGCAAACACGCCCGCATCCTTGCATACGTGCAAACACATGCACGTGGACACAAACATTTTATATTTCCCTGAGAAATGATTTTCATTCAGACCATTTCTTATACCTTGTGTGTTTTCCTGAGATCTTTAAAAAAGAAGTTAAGTGTTACTATAAATTAATTTAAATGTATCGAAACATTATTAAATAACCCTACATATGGATTTATTAAATTTAATTTTAAAATAAGAGACTGTCAGAAAGGATAACCTAAATTGTATGTTCCATGCTTTTTTTTCAACCAATGATTCAACAGCTCTTTAAAAAGTGTTTTGTTTTGTTTATATTTTCTTGAAAACATCAACACACACGGCCCTGGCTGGCATAGCTCAGTGGATTGAGCGCAGGACACACACGGCCCTGGCTGGCATAGCTTAGCGGATTGAGTGCGGGCCTGCGAACCACATGATTGCGGTTCAATTCCCAGTCAGGGCACATGCCTGGGTTGCAGGCCGGTTCCCTGCAGGCCAACCCCCAGCAGGGGACTCACAAAAGGCAACCATACATTGATACTTCTCTCCTTCTCTCCTTCCCTTCCCCTCTAAAGATAAATAAATAAAATATTTTTAAAAAATCAACACACACACAGGAACAAATAAAGTATATTGACTGTATTCACTATGTTCAATATTTCATATCATCTTGTTTAGCTCATTTTTTAAACTTTTATTGTTCAAGTACAGTTGTCTGCATTCCCCACCCAGAATTCCCCCCACCCCAGCCATCCCCACCTCTCTCCCACCCACCCTTGGTTTCGTCTGTGTGTCCTTCAGGGAATAAAGGGTACTTTATAATGAGCTCGGTATTCTCAAAATAGTTGCAAAGATTATAATTATAATTACAGAAAAATAAATTACTGAATTGAAAATTGAATACTAGTAATGCCTTCAAGAAGAAAGTTCATCATATCAATCACTAATGGTATTCAGGTTCTTCTCTCTAAGCAGATGAGACTAGAGATCACTGGACACAAAAGTAATCTGAGCCCTGAAAGTTGTTCTTATTTACACCATTGCGTACTTGAAATTCCTGAAACCTTGCTCCTAAAAAAATCTACTTTTAGAAATCCAACCCACTTTGACACGTGATAATTCACTTCAAAAATTAGAGATTATCTCAGGCTTTATTACCAAAAAGGTGTATATCAAAATATCGTATCTGCCACTTAGTAAATTTGTAACTGTGGACAGATCACCCAATCCTGTGAGCCTCAGATTCTTCATGAATGAAATTACAAAACCACTGAATGTGGAATAGCAAAAATATTAACAACCATGTTCTTGGTCCATAGTAAGACCTAGCCAATGATAAATATTATAATTGGTATTACAATGGGAATAGGGCATATTTGAAAAGAGTGAGAAAGATAACTTAGAACACAGGCTTCATTTGTGTGCTACAAAAACTTATAGTTCATAGATTATTACTAATGCATTTAAAATAGAGAGCTATCCAAAACTAAGCCCCCAAATCTCCTGAGTCCTGAATAACTACATGTAATAAGCGTGTTTATATTATCTAGGCATTATATATTATCATGATATGTCTGGAAAGAGAGAGATGGAGATTTTATACCTACAACACATTCAACTAATAATAGTTAGTTGAATAATAGCTTTAGGTTCAGACATTCAGTTTTCTCACAGCAGTTGAATGTGTTGTGAATATAAAATCTCCATTTTAAAAGCAGAAGTTTCTCCCCCTTTTCCTCCCTCCCTTCCACTGACTAAAAATAAATAAATAAATAAATAAAACATTTTAGAAAGCCTGTATTTGAAATGGACCACCCATTTTAAGTCATATCTCACATTAATTTAATTAGGTATATCTTATGTAAACTTCATCAAAATGACTATTTTATTTTAAAGAAAACTCTAGGAGTGGTAGGGATTCGTACAATAAAATATGATCTAACCTCAGTGAGAAATTGTTTTCACTCCAAATTTTTGCAGAACTTCATCTTAAAATGTAATGGGTCAGGATAATTTAGTGGTTTCTGTATAATTTAGGC
Organism: Sturnira hondurensis; assembly: GCF_014824575.4. Lineage (NCBI taxonomy): Eukaryota > Metazoa > Chordata > Mammalia > Chiroptera > Phyllostomidae > Sturnira > Sturnira hondurensis. The sequence continues at coordinate 6,487,946 of NW_028088227.1, read as the reverse complement.
TCCCCCCCTTAGAATTAGACTGTACACACAGTAAAATATTTACAAAAAATAACCTTTTACCTGGAATTCATAAAACAATTGACATGTTCACTTGATCCATTTCTGAAATTTTAAAATTTATAATTAATTACATGATTTTTTAAGTTTACTGTGTTAGTAATATCTGGAAATGTACTTCATGTTCATGAACACATTTACTAATTCCAGGCAATCATGGCTATCAATGGAACAACATACGCAACTTGATGACACCATTTGCCAAAAATGATAAAAGTCAGCACCCCTACTGAACACTTTTAAGTGGGGTGCCTCTCTTCAGATGCTCTTCGTTTGCATAATGGCTTCCCCGATGAAATAGCATAGCAAGAGGCAGAAATGACTCACTAGTGATGCTTGACTTATTCCAATTGCTTGTAAATTAAAAGCAGCTGTGGACAGTAGGAGGCTGGTCTACCCTTAAATAACACGTTAGTAACATGGATAAAGATTTTATCCCTTGCTTTGATATAAAATGTTAAGAATCACACAAAAATAAGTAAAAGGCTTATAAATGTTACCAAGCATTTTCAGTGAGATGTTATTTTTTTGGATATATCTTAAACATTTTAATCATTTTATGTCATTCTGTTTGTAACCTTCTTTAAACTATTTTAAATCATTGCAAGTATCACACAAATCCAAGCTTTTTTTGTATTAATTACAGATGACTTGAACTGTGATTAATGTAGGTAGCATTAAGTAATTATATAACAATAGAGGATATTTGTGTACTACTTTGTCTAATGAAGTTAGTAATTTCAGAAGACAAATCTTAGAAAACATGTTATATCATTTTAAACAATAATACATAATAGATGTTTGTGTTATTATTGTATTAATTGTTAATATTCTTGAGGATCTCCTTCTGTTGTTTTGGTAGTATGTGCATACTGATATTATCAATAAAATTCACAGTTTAGTGAAATTCTAACATTGTGGACAAATCCAATGTTGTTCTGTTTCTAGAATGTAAGACAGAAATAGGGGATGGAATTTTGCAAAAACTAGAGAACATTTTTCAAAGGAGTAGTAGTAGTAACAAGTTTTATGACTAAGCAATTTGTGTTTATAGACAAAAAGTACAATTTCCCATCTGTTAACATTTTCCTCTTCAATTGTTAAATATATACACATGAAAACTGTAACATCTTCTGGAACTTTTTTTAACTGAGAATATATATGCTATGAATATTTAGTATTCCTGGAGGAGAAAGGGTACATGGTAATCAATAAAGAGCCTGTCAGCTGTTCACTGACTGTAGGTTCAATTTTTGAACAGGTAGAATTATAGGGATTGGACTGGATGATAGTTAGATATCTTAGTTACAGCTAATTATCTGCCACTAACCAGTTTTCAGACCATGAAAATATTTTTAAAGATTTTATAGGAGTATGACATGACAACCTAAATTTATAAAAAAGGTCCATAATAAAATTTAAAAATTTCAAACACCCAATTTAAAAAAGAGATTATTCTTTTAGAAAGCTATATCGACAAACTAAAACAAAGAATCTTTGCCTTGTTGAGGGGGATGCATTATGTCAATTCATTTTAGCAGCTCTAAGGTTAGCTCAAGATGTAATTGACAGTGTGGATACCTAGATACACACATAGTTACATAATCATAGTATTTATTCATATATGATATATGTGAATAAATGCATATATACATTTCCATATGTCTTTGATTAATTTTAACTAAGAAAATAAATTATTTTACATGCTTTGTGCTTCATAATTTTACATCCTAGAACTTCGGATTGGTCAGAAATGAGAGGCAGAAAAACTCTTTAAAGAATAATCGGTTTGTTGTTTATATGTTTTACTTCTAAAATCTCTTTTTGTCCATATCTCCTAATCTCAATTAACACCTCAGTGTTAATATGTACCAAATATGTATATGAATATATATATACACACATACAGACACACATATACACATATATGAATATGTCTCTTATTTACTTCTATCTCATATTTCATATTTCATACTGTATACCATCACTTTAAATCTGTAAACATGTTATCACCTTAAACAAGATATCTATTTTTTCTAAGTTCCATTCCTTTTCTCTTTTAGAGAAAGATCACTATTCCACCAGTTGCTCTGGCTGAGACTTTGGCAACCATTTTTAACATTTTATTTTTTGATGGAAGTATAACATATATACACATAATTGTACAACTTTATTAATTATCTCAAGGTAAAAAGAGTGCATGATTATCACCCAGGTCAACAAGCTGTTAGAAGGGAGTGGACTAGGAGACTCAGTGAAAAAAGTGGAAGGATTAAGACAAAAAAAATGAGAAAAATACATGAAACAAAAACTGATTGAACTGAAAAGAAAAATAAACAAGTTGACTACTTTAGTTGGATACTATAATATCCCCTGCCAGTCACTGACAGATCATTGGTAGAAAATCAATAAGAGTATAATTGACTTGAACATCACAATTAATCAATGTTTATAACATATTATAAAATATTTCATCTAACACCAGCAAAATTCAAATCCTTCGAAGGACATATCAAACATTCACCATAATAAATCACATTCTCAACCATAAAATATAGCTGATTTGAATTTAAAGTTACAGAAATCATACAGAATGTGATCTCAAAATGGAACAGAATTAAATTAGTAAACTGGTAAAATAAAATAAAATGAAGGGAACTAAAAAAGTCCCATACATGGAAATTAAACAACACATTACTAAATTACCCATCATGCAAAGAAAAAGCCTTAAGATGAAGGTATTGTATATATTAGAAAAACAAAGATCTAAAATTTATAACCTAAGTTCCCACTTTGAATAACTAGAGAAAAGGGAGCTAAATAGAAAAGAAAAAATATAGAATTTTAATAAATATTCAACAATCATAACATAAGCTGAAATATTAAGAAACACTGTCGCATGTGTTGGTTAGGATCTAAAACAAGAGGAACTCACATATACCACTGGTGGTGCATATTTGAAAAGTTAACATACATAAACCCTAAAAACACCAATTCTTGTGCTATATACTGGGAGGGTGTGCAAGAATATTTGCGGGGCTGTTCACATTATCTTTAAAAAATATAAAAATATAAGTGTCCCACAAGTTTAGAGTGAATCATATATAAGTGAGGTATAATACTACAAACGAGTTTTATTTGCATTCAAATTTATAAACTGCAATTAGGCTCATCAAAGTGGAGAAGCTCAAAACAAAACCTAATAAAATAATACCACAGAAAAGTTCTACATGGCTTTTAAAAATGCTTAAAACTTGGACAAATAGATATTGGTCCTTATGCCTACATATATACATGACAAAACTATTAAAAGAACAAAATAACTACTTCACACAAAAATCAGAAGTATACCAGTGGAGAAGGGAGTGGGCGGTTATGGTGTTGGTAGTACTGATGATGGTCTCTCTCTTGTTAGATAGCAGGAGTACGAGCTTTGTTTTATTTTTATTTCAAAAGTACATTTCCATTATTTGCAATATTTCGATATTTGCTATATTCCCAAAGAAAATTATTTTAAAGCAGTTTTAAGCTATAACTTCCATAATTCACATAAGATTTTTGTTGTTGGAAAACCTAACGGATAAGTCAAACTGGATAAAGAGTCTGTAATTTTCAGAATAAATAGAAACAATAGGTAAGAATTAAGACTGTCATATATTCATTTAGGCATATGAGTAACATTAATATGGCTTACCCTTTTCTTTTTTATTCTTTAATTTTTTTACCCTTCCATTTGATTAGGAGGTAAAAGAGCCTGGCCAACAATTAATTGGAAAAACTCAACTCATTCCATTGAGCCCAAAGTATTTTAGTATTTAAGTAGTTTAATGCATTTCATGTAACTTTATAAATGTCTAAAGCACTTTATAAAGCTCAATTACTGTCAAAGTTATAAAAGTATTTAGTATTAAAACTATTATTTGATGTGTTCTTTGATAAGTTTTCCTTCAAAGTTATATCCATTTAAACTTTCAGCTAATGATACGAAAATGAAGTAAAGTTTAAACTTAACAGCAAATACTATGTAGAGTGAGAATTTGAGAAATTATTTTTTTATTATTAAAAAAAATCTTTTATGTGAGCTTGGGAGAAAATTGAGTCAAAGTGCTATATAATTCAAATAAAAAATATTTCTTCTTTACCATCCAAAGTCAAATCTTTTGTCACCATATATTTGACCCCTTTACCCCTCACTACCTCCCCCACTCCATGTCCCCTCTAGTATATATATATATATATAGAGAGAGAGAGAGAGAGAGACAGAGAGAGAGAGAGAGACAGAGAGAGAGAGAGAGAGAGAGAGGTAATAATATAATAAAAATTGCCTAATTAAGCCCTGGCTGGTGTGGCTCAGTGGACTGAATGCTGGCCTGCAAACCAAATGGTCTAAGGTTCAATTCCTAGTCAGGGAACATGCCTGGGTTGCAGGCCAGGTCCCCAGTAGGGGGCATGTGAGAGGCAACCACATATTGATGTTTCTCTCCCTCTCTTTCTCCCTCCCTTCCCTTCCCTAAAAATAAATATATGAAATCTTTTAAAAATTGCCTTATTTCAGATTGCCTTATTTTTTGGACCATAAAACACACCTAGGTTTTAGAGGAGGAAAATAGGAAAAAAATTGAAGCAAAAAAGTGGTAAAATATTTAATAACATAAATAACATAATATTTCATCAATGTGAATGTAGACAGAACTCAACAGCAGCATTAACAACCATTATTCCTCCCAAAATTGGAGGGTGCATTTTATAGTCCAAAAAATACAGTAGATTTGTAAGTATGAGATTTTGAAAATTATAACATATACATCAGAAAAATCTTAAAACTTCATCAAAACATTTCCAGATATTCATGTATTTTATTCTTATTAAATGTTTTTTTAAGATTTCATTTGTTTACTTTTAGAGAGAGAGAAAGAGACAGAGAAAAAGAGGGAAACATCGATGGGGTGCCTCCCATACACACACTGACTGGGAACAAAACCTGCAACCCAGACATGTGCCCTGATCTACAATCAAACCAGCCACCTTCCCCTTTGTAGGTGATGCCCAACCAACTGAACAACACTGGACAAGTCTCCTTAGTAAATGTTTCTGTAAAGGGTCACATTGTATTTTAAGTTTTATGGCCCATCAGTCTTTGCTGGAACTATTCAGCTCTACCTTTGTAGCTCAAAAGCATCCACGGACAACACAAACTAAAGGGCATGACTGCTTTTCAGTGTGACTTTATTCACAATAAGAGGTAGGGTCTTTACAGCCTTTAGTTTTCCAAACTCTGACGTTGACTTTAATGAGCAGATTCAGTCTTTCACAAATTATAAAGTTTGTGTGTCCTAGGTATCTTTCATGTCCTTTATTTGCTTTTTTTAGAGTTTTCCCTCAAAATCATTTTGCTTTATTTTCTGAAAACATTTCTGCCTTAGGTAATATTAATTCTTCTGCTGATTTCTTACTTTATTACCTTCCAGTGCAATGTCCCTGACTTCAGGTCTACTACTCTTTTAGACATTCTTCTCATTTCAACCAGAGGAATATTTTCAAACAATGTTGTCCCATTGGTCTTACAACAATGTGTTCTGTTAAAATCATCACCACCACCATCCTTCTCCTCCTCCTCCTCACCAAATGCAACACTCATGTAACCCTTCAATATTAATATAAGAGGGGAGAGGGGAGGGAATTTCAGGGGAAAAGGGGAAGGGTTTACAGGAACAAGTATAAAGGACACATGGACAAAAATTAAGGGGGGTGGAAATGGGAGAAAGGTGGGGAGCACTGGGGGAGCAGGCTGAGATGGGAGTAAAAAACAGAGAACTGTACTTGAACAACAACTAAAATAAATACATTTTAGAAAAATTATACTTTATTTGCTAGAGGTTTAAAATTAAGTACCTAACAAATTATAAATATTTAATGTATAAAAATTTAATATCTACTAATGTAATTCCATATTATATAAGCCATTTCATTTATCAACAAATCTATATTTTCTCATAAAGCAAAACACAGAAAGGTTGCCAGAAAGACACACCATCTAGTAATTCTGGCCTCTGCATAATACATACTCTGGGATCACTCCATGTTACTACTAGCACTGATGATTTATGATATCCTAAGAAACGATAATTAACTCAATATATTTTAGGATAATAAACTTTAAGATTTTTAAATAAAAATTATCAATTATGTATCTCATTTTTAAATATTTTAATCCCTCATCTATTTAGAATGAGGAAATAAATAGTCAAATTTCACAACTAAGTACCATCACTCCCACCCCTCTATTTTTTTCCTTAGTGGCTGGGAAACAGAACTTTATAAATAAATCACAAATGAATATGTGTAGGAGGCCTGGCTGGTGTAGCTCAGTGGATCGAGCGCGGGCCTGCGAACCACACGATCGCCGTTCGATTCCCAGTCAGGCCACATGCCTGGGTTGCAGGCCAGTTCCCAGCAGGGGACTCACAAGAAGCAACCATACATTGATATTTCTCTCCTTCTCTCCTTCCCTTCCTCTCTAAAAGACAAATAAATAAAATATTTAAAAAAAAAAGAATATGTGTAGGAGCTTCTAATTTAAAAATATGTCATGAAATCACATTTTTTTCTTGTAGTGAATGCAAGGATTTCATCACTAAATATTTCAGAGTACTCATACTCACAGGACTCCAAAGAGCATACTTATATGCTCCTTTTATTTAAGGGCCAAAGACATGTGCAGCAAGACAAACAGTATTCAGCCAAACAGTGAGGATCTGGGAGAGAGCAGGGCACAAGCTCCCCAGGTCCTTATTCACACATAGACTGAACCACATGAGGGATCTTGGATCAGGAGAGTTCAAGGGAGAATTTCCCAATAGGTGTAGTTTTTGGCCCTTGGGATCACCAAGAGTGCTTTGAATTGCCCTGATTTTGAACAAGAGTTAAAGACAATTAGCTGGGATCCCAAGGGGTAGGAGAGAGTTTTCTTAGTCTAGCTGTATACCAACTATAGTCTTCACAGGTATATCCTACATGGTGCTATAAAATGAACAATTTTATTATTTTATTTTTATTTGGTTATTAAATTCTGCCTTGGTTTCCATACATTAATAACTAGTTATTTACTAAAACCCATGTTTCTAATGCCATTAAATACTTAGTTTTGCAAAAAATTTTTGGAATGGTTTTTTGTGGGTAAATATTTTTTCTGGGGTAAATTAGAAATGGAGGAATGTTAGTCAAAGTGTACAAAGTTTTAGTTATGCAAAATAAGTAAATCCTAAACATCTCCTGAAGGCATAGTGCCTGTGGTTAACAACACTGTTTTGTATATTTTAAAATTTCTTAAGAGATCTTAAGTGGTCTCATGACAGAATAATAATAATAATAATAATAAAAATAAGCAGTAAGAGATATTTGAGTGAATGGATATGTTTATAACATATACCATAGAGATGGTTTCAAGGATGTCTACTTATCTCCAAGTTTATTAGGCTGTGTACATTAAGTATGCATGGTTTTTGTATGTCGCTTATACTCAATTGTTTTTAAAAATGTAAAATATGTTTTTTCCAGTCCAGAAGATTGTATTCTTGATAAATGATCCATCCAAGACAGGTGTTTATATTTAAAAAAGAAGATTTGATATTCACTTGATGTACATATGTCAGGAGTTGCCTAATATTAGAACAAATTGAGTTTGCCAAAGAAGAAATATATTGCTTCATGTGACAAACTGGAGTTTAACTCTGATGATCTCATGAGTCATTTTGAAGTAATCTTGTCAAAATATTGCATTAATTTGGAAGTGTAATGTATGTTGGATGCTAGAGACTGTTTAGAAAGTACTGCAATGTGTTGCTAGTTAACAAGATGTGGATTCTATTTTCTTTTAATTGAAGAAGTACTTGATTTGAATATCATTTTAAGAATCTCTACTGAGCCCTGGCTGGTGTAGCTCAGTGGATTGAGCACAGGCCTGCGAACCAGAGGATCACAGTTCAATTCCCAATCAGGGTTGCAGGCCAGTTTCCGGCAGGGGCCAGTTCCCTGCAGGGGATGCACCAGAAGCAACCATACGTTGATGTTTCCTTCTTCTCTCCTTCTGCTCTAAAGATAAATAAATAAATAAAATCTTTAAATAAAAAAAGAATCTCTACTGAGCAATGCAATAAAATTCTGCCGTGTTCACAATTCATTATTGTGAACATTCTGAAAATATTGCATATGTTTCCTGAATTTTTGAAAATATTTTATTAATTTTGACTTAAGTTCATTTCAACAAAATTTATAATACTGAATTAAATCAGAGAAATGAGTTATAAAGTATTCAATATTTTAAAATATTTAATATTTACTAAATAAAATATTATTAAATATTTTATAACTAGTAATTCATCTGTCAATTTTACATAGATACCTATGTAGTCTGACTCATTTATTTGTGTGTTAATAAATATTTTTAAAATTTGTGTATATATATGCATACATATATATACAGATCATTAATTCAACAATTTGTGAATTATCACAAAGTGAACAAGTCCGGTTTTGCCAACGTTAAGATAAACCTTTCCATCAATCCTTAAACCCTCTTTATATCCTCTCCCAGTTACCACAAATTTCTTTCTTCTAAATGTACTTCTTACAATATAGAGTAATCTTTTGAATATTATATAAATGTAATAATATAGTATTTCTTCTTTTGTATCTTTGTACCTTTACCTAGCTTTACATCTGTGATATTCATTCATGCTCTTCTGGCATCTAATTATTTTGACTGATATATTTACTCTATTGTTCATCTATACCACCATTTATTAATCAGTATTACTACTGAGGGAAATAAACTTTTCTGCATTTTTAGGATACTATGATGGGTTGCTATAAACATCTTGATACATGTTTTTACAGTTTGCATATGCTCACATTTTAATGCATACATAGTCATATACATATTTTCATTATGCACATACATATTTTAATGTATACAAAAATGTGTACATTTTTGACTGTATACATAGTAGTGAAATTCTGGAAGTCAAAATATGCATATCTTCAAGTTTTTAATAAGTAGTGTCCCAAGTAGCTATGCTTATTCACAATCACACTAGAAGAGCAATGTTCTAGGTGCCCCACATTCTTGCTGATAATTCCTGGTCATGTCAAGTCGTTCTTCCTTTGACCTTTGCAAAAAGTCTGTAGTGGTTTGTCACTGTAGTTTTGACTTGTATGTGTCTGATGCATAATGAGGCTTGAGAGTTTTTCTCAGTGACCACCTGGTATTTGAATATTTTTTTTCTGTGAGATACCAGTTCAAGTTTTTGGATCATTATTTTACTAGTGTGAAAAATTAGCACTTCTTGAGTTTTTTGTATAAACTGAACATAACATTTTTGTTCATTGTATAGATTACAAGTATCTGTTCTTATTCTATGGCTTGCCATTTCAATGTTGTAATGCTGGTTTTAGGTAATGAAAGCTCAGGATAATTCATTTCAAGAATTATCTTTTTTATTTTTCTAAAATATTAAATACATGTTCTTAAATTTCATTATAAGGACTAATATTTCTTTTCTGAAAGAGATTGAGAAGAGAGAGATGTGTGACTATTTAGGCTCTACAGATGAGATACTTTGAAGATGTTCACACAAACTTCAAAGTTGGGATTCCATTTTAATGTTTTATATGCGATTGCAAAAAGACCTTCTCTTTATAACAAAAAATCTCTAAAACTCTACCAGTTATTGGAGTAATCTTCAAGAATTTAAAATACTTAGATAAATGTGTTTTTACTTCAAATGGTGAAACATCACCTGAAATTGCTTTGAAGACTTTCACGTAATAAATACTTAGTTTTGATATGGTTTGTTATTTCAAGTATTTGCTGCATCTTTAAGGCATACCGGAAGTCTTAGAGTGAGTGCTCTCATGTTACATTAGTCAAGATTAAAATATTTTCATTTGGAATGACATATAAAAATTACAGTGAAGAATAATTGGGCGAGTAAATGTATTTCCAGAAAAATATATTTAAGTATGCTTTTATGTCTTCCATAGCTGGAAATAATGATAACATTGCTCATGAAGTTTATTGGCTTGAGCTGATCAACACTGGTGAATATTTGTAGGCCTGACTATGCCTTGAGTTTTTTGACTTGCTTTTTGACATTTAAAAAAAGGCATTTGATGATAAGAAATGTGAAATTCTATTTATGTGATTTCTACTTGTGTATTAGAAATGGTTTGCTTCTTCAGTAAAAGGGAAACATTTCTACTTAAAAATAAATTATTTCTTTAAGATAACTAGTATTCTGAGGATTTAAATAGACTCTCCAGAGTGCATCTTAGTCCAAACTTGTTACTCAAAGCAGGTTTGTAGCAGTAAGTTTTCACTGCATTCTTGTGGAATTAAGCAAATTGAATATATTGAAATCCTTTTATTTAGATGGATCTGTATCATATTCTTATACTATAAAGGATATTACAGTATAAAAATCTCTGGAGTAATTCAATTATTTTTATTTTATTGTTTTTTTAATTACAGTTTACATCCAATCCTATTTTTACCAGTGTCAGGTATATAGCTTAACATTTAGACAATCACATACTCTACAAAATTCTCACTGTATTATCCCAAGCATCCATCTGGCACTGTATATGGTTACCACAGTTTCATTGACTATATTCTGCATGATGTACTTTACATCCTGTGTGTATTTTGTTCCTATACATTTGCACTTAATCTCTTCACCTTTTTTACCCAGTACCCCAACACTCCCCTACCAGCCACCATCAGTTTGTTCTTTGTATCTATGAGTGTGTTTCAGTTTTGGTTATTTATTCTTTTCTTTAGATTCCACATATCAGTGAAATCATCTGACATTTGTGTCTCTTTGATTGATATATTTAACTTAACATAATACTCTCTAGGCCCATCTGTGCTATTCAAAATGGTAAGATTTTAGTCTTTGTATGTCTGGTAATATTCCATTGTGTAAATGAGCTATCATTTTTTATCCATTCATCTATTGCTGGGCACTTGGGCTGCTTCTATCGCTTGGCTATTATAAATATCACTGCATATGTTGAACATAGGTGTGTATATATTCTTTCAAGTTATTGTTTCAGAGTTCTTCAAATAAATACTAGTTGAAAGGCTGGATCATAGGGCACTTTCATTTTTATTTTTTTTGAGGAAACTCCATACTCTTTTCCACAGTGGCTCCACCAATCTGCATTCCCCCAACAAGTGTATGAGGGTTTCTGTTTCTCCGCATCCTCATCGACACTTGTTATTTGTTGATTTATTGATGACAGGCCATTCTAACAGATGTGACGTAATAGGTCATTTTGGTTTTAAGCTTCATTTAGTTGATGTAAATTAATCGAAGTCTTATTTTTTCTGAACAAATAAATATTTCACCTAAATAGGTTGAGTTGTTGCTCCCAGAAAATAATGGCATTCACCTGTGTCATGGACTATATAGCTCAAAAAACTGTTTCATATCTTACCAGATAGAGACTCATTTTATTAGTTCAGTTCTCCACTGTAGATGTACAATACTATAATATATGATTGCACCTAATTGAACAATTATTTATTATTCTTTCTGGGTAAGAATATAAGGGAAATAGTATATTAGCATTAGTATTATATACACATATATTTACATCCACTTACATTCGTAGTATTTGTTTTCTTACCATAAAAAGATAAAATGCATGTCCCTGTGCTTAAGGAGCAATCTTCTATTAATTGCTATTTAGAATATTTAGAGGTTATTACATACTAAAAAGTTAATATATTGACCAACCATGTATGTTTATGCTAAAGCCCTGATCCAGAAATAGCCATAAGAGCTAAAACAAGCAGTACATTTTGAGAACAGGATATGAACATTTACTGGGAGGAAAGAGCTCAGGGGGGAAAAAAGTTCAGAAATAAAATGGTCTGAAAGGAGAAAAAGGTATCTTAGCTCGATAGGGAGATAATTTATTTGAGAATCATTACAAGGTGATGTGGTTAGATTTAGGTTGGAACATCAGATACTTTTAGAGTTCTGAAAAAGTCCTTTTCTTGTTTTTGTTATTCTCATGAATGATTTTTCCAGAAGAATGAGATGGTTTCAATCTAATTATCTTTTAACTGATCTTTGTTCTAATTACAATCAAAATGCACTTTTACATCATACAATAAAATTTATGCTTATTTTTATGTTTTCCAAAGTTAAAATTAAATTTAGAAGAGCTATGTTATCTGTTTTAATAATTATTCCATTCTTATTTTAATATAAGAATTCGAAGTAGTTAATGCAACCTATATTGCTGCTAGGTACACATAGAAGAGAAACACCAGTGTTTGTACAAACCTTCTACCTAACGGGCGCTCTTTGGAGTCACAGAGGCTCAAATTTCAGCCAAGAGGAAGCTAAATGATGACACAATAGGCAAACACCCATTAACAGCCCTCTCTTTAGGGTTGTTGCCCACTTACATAAATTTATTTCAAACACTCTAGTACCCTTTATTAAATTTTCCATCATAATTCTGTTTTTGTTTACTTATTTACTGCATTTGGAACACAACAAGAAATATACCATTCTAAGAAAATTTTAATAGCACAGTACTGCTGTCAATTGCAAGCACTATGTTGCACAGAAGATCTCTTGAATTTATCCATCTTCCATAACTGAAACTTCATACATATTGAACAACTCTCCACTGAAACCCAATATTTTAATGAAATAGAGTACCTGTTGTTGTTGGTTTGGCAATGTACTCATTCCTAATTACATCCTAATGCAGAATTTATTCATATTAAAATTAAATAATTTACTTTCACATTTTGTAAAATTTACTTCTGTCAAATGCACCATATATATTATGAGAAAACATGTTTCTCAATCATCTTACATGTCCTATTGGTTTTGAGAAATAGTTTGAGTAAAACTTTTTCTCATTTTAATTTCTTAAAGATTACTGACAGTCAAAGATGAGTCTTTTTTATTTTAATTTATCTTATTTTGATTATAGAGATAGAGTAAGTGGGGGAGAAAGAGAGAGAGAGGAAACATACATGTGAGAGGGAAACACCTATTGGTTGCCTCCCATACATGCCCCAACCTTGGAACTGAACCCACAACCCAGTCATGTATGTGGATTAGGGTTGAACTGGTGATCTTTTGCTTTGTGGAATGATGCCCAACCAACTGAGCCACACTGGCTAGGGCAAAGCTGAGTCTTTTAGTTATGCAGTTCATAGACAAATATGTTATTACACATGTATTTGTTACAAAATAACTTTTTCAATAAAAATGTCTCAGATAAAACTGAATTAAATAGCAAACATTGTTATAAAATTTTATCATTACATGAACACATTTTAACTACATAAGAAAAGTGTCTTAAAATTATATGAAAATTATATACTTCTTAGTAAATCTGATATATGTTGAGGTCAATATATATCTGAAACATATAATCTGTAATTTTTAAAGTGTACCTGTAGCATAATATTATATTGATTACAGTTTACAGAGGTTATCAGCTAGGGTTGCTATAACAAAATGCCATAGACCAGGTGGATTTAACAATAAACATTCATTTTTTTACAATTCTGGAGGCTAGGAAAGTAAAATTCAAAGTGCCTGAAGAAGTGGTTTCAGATAAGGGCCTACTTCCTGGTTTATAGATGGCAACTTCTTCCTGTATCTATCCTCTTGTAGCAGACGGACAGCAAACTCTGGTTTCTTTCTCATCTTATCAGGACACTAATCTAATCATGCTGGTTCCACAGGACCACACTGAAATCTAAGTGTATACCCAGAATTCTTACCTCCCAATACTGACACATTGCGAGTTAGAGCTTCAACATATAAATTTCATGGGGAGACAAACATTTAATCCTTAACAGAGACTTTCTTTTCTATAAACATAGTTTTCTTGTAGATTAGTATTTGTATTTTAAGATATACCACCAACTGGGGTCAGTAGCGGAAATGGAGAGAAATTAAATGGTAAAAAGTTTCAGTTATGTAGGATGAATAAGTTCTGGAGATCTAATTACAGCATAGTGAATATAGTTAATAAAATTTTATTGTATACTTAAAATTTGCCAAGAGAGTTAATCATAAGTGTTTACACACACACACAAAAAAAACTAATTAAGATAATAGGTATGTTTATGAACTTGATTTTGGCAATCATTTCACAACGTGTGCATATATCAAAACATCGCATTGTACATCTTAAATATATGCAATTTCTATTTTCTATACATTGGAAAAGCTGGAAAAAATTAATCCAATTAAAAAAAGGAAGAGGTGGACTTCCAGCCAGGAGAGAGATGTAGGTAGATGTACTTTGCCTCTGCTCACAACCAAAAGAAGAACAACACATTCAAAAACCAAAAAATAACCAAAACTACCAGAAAATCAAACTGTATGGAAGTCTGATAACCAAGGAGTTAAAGAAGAAACCTCATCCAGACATGTAGGAGGGCATAGATGGGCTGCAGGGTGGAGAGGACTTGTGGCAAGGTGGTGGCTGGCTGAGAGTTCCCACATTTTTAAGTAGATAAACTGGGGAGCAAGACAGGCCATACACTCCAGGTTTCCAGCACTGGGAAATACAGCCTCAAAAGCTCTGACTAAAAAACCTTTGGGGATTAAAGTGGTAGGGAAACTCCTAGTCTCACAGGAGAGTTTGTTGAAGAGACCCACAAGGTCCTAGAACATACACAAACCCACCCAGGAATCAGCACCAGAATGACCCAATTTGCTTGTGGGTAGCAGGGGAAGTGACTGAAACCCAGCCAAGAACCAAGCAAGCATCATTGTTCCCTCTTGGACTACTCTCCCACATACATGCCACAAGGAAGCAACCTGGATTGCCCTGCCCTGGTGATTACCTAAGGCTCTGCTCCTTACTACAAAATAGATAGTACACTGAGACTATATATATATATATATATAACCTTTATATATATATATATATATATATATATATATATATATCCATCCCAAATGAAAGAACAGATCAAAGCTCCAGAAATAGAACTAACCTTATCTCCAGAAATAGAGATTGCCAACCTATCAGATGCAGAGTTTAAAACACTGGTAATCAGGATGCTCATGGAAATGGTTGAATATGGTTGAAAAGTAGAGGAAGAAGTGAAGGCTATGAAAAGAGAAATAAAGGGAAATACGCAAGAAACCAACAATGATGGGAAGGAAACCAGGACTCAAATCAATTATTTGGAGCAGAAGAAGGAAACATTCAGCTAGAACAGAATGAAGAAACAAGAATTTAAAAAAATGAGGAGAGGCTTAGGAATCTCTGGGACAACTTTAAATGTTGCAACATCTGAATCATAGGGGTGCCAGAAGAAGAGGAAGAGCAAGAAATTGAAAACTTATTTGAAAATATAATGAAGGAGAACTTCCCCAGTCTGGGAAAGAAAATAAACTTCCAGGAAGTTAAGTAAGTTCAGAGAGTCCCAAAGAAGTAAGACCCAAGGAAACACACACCAAAGCACATCATAATTACATTACCCAAGATTAAAGAAAAGGAGAGAATCTTAAAAGCTTCCAAAGAAAGGGAGACAGTTACCTACAGAGGAGTTCCCGTAAGACAATCAGCTGATTTCTCAAAAGGAACCTTACAGGAAGGAAGGGACTGGAAAGAACTGTCCAAAATCATAAGGAGCAAGGACCTACATCCCTACCTGTAAGGTCTGGTCAGGTGACTGAGATTTCCATTTGCTTTACTTCCAGGCCTTTATTATAAAATCAGTTTCTGGGACCAACTGGATGAGGATTTTTTAATCACCTCTCTTTCTTCTCTAAACACCTCTCTTTCTTCCTCAATTAATTGACTCAAAAAGACATTAGGGCACTTTCCATTTCTGTTGGGTGGGGGGTGGAACTGAAGTATGGATTATAAAAAATAATGCTTCCGTTATTAAAGAAGAGTCAAATAGTAAATTTATGATGTTTCTTGTTCCTTTGAGAACACTGATGTCAGAGTAATAGTCAAAAAGCCCATGAAAAACAATCACCTTCAAGGAATGACTAGACGTGAGTCTTGGATTTGTTTAGGAAATATAATTTAATACAAAATCTCTTCCAAACCCAGACAACCCCTCAACAAAGGTAGAATAGAAAGAAAATTTTATTATTGAATGAGTCAAACCAGAATGTGATGTGGATAACAGTCAATCCACTGGGAAATTGCAAATACAGAAAGAAATCTAAACATTTTATAACACCAGATACAACCCATTATATAGATGTCAATGTAAGACACATCCAAATCTGCAGAGAATTTTTGTGAGAACTTGTTTCAGACAAATCAACAACATATGCTGGAAAGTAGGATCTCAAATACTCAGGTGGTCAACAGTTTTGAAACTTCCTTTTCATGCATTTGAAATTAAAGAGGGGACTTAAGGAAGATTGGAGAAAACAAGGCAGGAATTGGATTACAGTATAGTTAGCAAGATATGTGCTTCTTTTGGATTCATAATACCCCTTTAGATGAGTATTACTTTTGTTATTTCAGAATGTGTTACCTGGATGCACAGGAATGGTGGAAAAGGCTGGCTTAAAACCTTCCGCTAAAGAGGCTATCAACCAGGATATACTCTGGCTACCAGACAACACATGAGGACCTGCCCAGTTAGGAATTTGTGATCAGATTTCCCTGTGACGTTACTTTCCTTGGAAACCTTTTTTGTTCACATGGATGCCTTCAAGATACACAATACCTAACTAGTTCTCAAGGAAGAGAATATGAAGGGCTGTTAGTCATACATAGGCCACCCTAAATTCACTTGGTGCTTGGGGTATCAGTATATGTTAGCTAATTTGCTTTATCCAAAGGAAAAAATGAACTCATATCCTTATGACAGAAAGTAGTTTTGAAACTTGAATGAGGCATCCTCTAAGGTTAAAATCCAACGCTCTTTCAGAATCTGGGAGATAGGGGTACAGTTTTATTTGATGACATTTTAAATAAATTGTTCTCACATTCTTGAGAAAAACATTCTGTGACCTTAAAGGAGACAAGAGGCTTGTGTAGCTTTAAAAAAAAAAGTGAATGCATTTCAAAGAGATAAGGAATTTACAAATTTATAAATTAAATTCTTAAATGTAAAGGGTAGCGGTGTCATGACTTTTATTTGCAACATGGAAGAATTAAGTATTTACTTCTAATTTGTTTTGCTCTTACCATACTCCTGGGCAAGACATGGATGGATTTGGCTAGAGTGGGTGATGAATTGATAAAGGTGAACTCTGCACTGACAAAAGAGAGTTTTCCTTCTCCAACCCTATTGATCATTCATGGGAAAGAAAAGAATTCTGACAGTCTCCCTCATGGCACCAGCCAGGCAGGGGGAAGAGCAGCCACCGCAGGAAGGGCAGGAAACTGCCCTCGAATCCTCTCTCTATATAGAGCAAAACTGCTAATCTGTGGGGGAATGACAACCGACACTGTTGGCTTTAGGAATGATGATAATTGCGATGATGTTGAAAATCCATCACAATTAGGAAAAGAACAGAGAAATATAACAATGATTTTCATTATGGAGAAAGAGCAAGAAAAGTGCAGAGTTTAGACCTTCAGCCAAGGGAGGAGCCAGAGTATTGAGAAGGCCACATCAAGATTCAAGAACATGGCATATACCCAAAACCCAGGTTTGATTAGAATAAGAGAGAATGTCCACCTTTATCATATGAAAAACAAGTCTGTAAATAATGAGCAACACTAGAGCCAGACCCCTTCATGTCTTAGCACACAGGGAAGACCTAGAGCTGAGGGTGGAGTAGACATGGGGAAAAATAGTCTGGCAAGTCATCCTGTACTTTAAACACAGCAAATTACTATAGAAATTTAAGCCCAAAGTGTGCTGAAGATAACTGTAACAGTATCAAACTCATATTTAATTCAACTATTAATTACATTGACTCAACCTTTTCACGTAAGTCCTACCTGCAGGAAGGGCATGCTTATTTCAAGACAAAAGTATACTTCCTGCAATCTCTACTGTTCTTGCACTAGATGGATGACGATTGGTTCAAAAAAATTATACATATATGATCTCACCTTTAAGTGGAACCTAATCAACAAAACAAACAAGCAAGCAAGCAAAATATAACCAGAGACATTGAAATTAAGAACAATCTGACAGTAACCAGAGGGGAGGTGGGAGGGGAGAAAGGTGGGGAAGGTGGGGAGGGTTTTTAGGAAAAAATATAAAGGACACGTGGACAAAACCAGGGGGAGGCAGAAGCAGGGGAGGGAGGTGAGGATGGCTAGGATGGGGCGGGGAGTGGAGAGGGGTAAATGCAGACCACTGTACTTAAACAACAATAAAATATTTTTTAAAAAAGCATACATATATGAAGGACAAGTGAAATAAAACATTTGTGAGAAACAAATGATCAAAAGCAACTCAGATATGAAACATATGTTGGTATTAGACAGGAAATTTTAAATAACTATTATTTACATGATAAAGTCTCTAATGGAAAAGATGGACCACATACAAAATTAATGGATTATTTCAGGACAGAGATAAAATGTATAATAAAGAGTAAAATGGAAATACAGGAAATAAAAGATTTTATAACAGAGAGAAAACAAATGTCTTTAATAGACTCATCAGGAGACTGGCGCAGCTAAGAAAAAAATCAATAAACATGAAAAGAGGTCAATAGAAATTACCAAAACTCAAAACAATAAGAAAAAAAAAGAAATAAGTAGGACAGAACATTCTAAAGAATGGGACAATCTCAAACCGCCTAACTTAAGTGTAATTTGAATCTCAGAAGGAGAAAAAGACAGTAGGGTGCTGAACAAATGTGAGGAAATAAGGACTAAAACTGTTTCCAAATTAATGGCAGACAGCAGACCTAGGAAGCTCAGAGAACACTGAGCATGACCAATGCTAAAACAAACAAATAAACAAACTGATAATTAGATAGGTAAATCCAAACTAAGTATATCATATTCAAACAGCTACAAATAAAAGGCAAATATTAAGTTGTTTTTTTCTGTTCATCTTTCCTTTGTTCTTTCTTTTAGATTTAGTATTTAGCATTAGCACTAAATACTGTGATGAAATTTAGCTACTAACACTCTTTCTTGAGAATAGTTCTAATCTTGGAAATGCTTGCCAAAGTGTTTTTAACAAAATCCCAATATTATACTGAACATTTAGTTTTGAATGATAGGGGAGTGGAAGATTTTAGATGGCAGTGCATTAAAAGGTATAAATAGAACTCTAAGAAAAAAATTATGAGTAAGCACAACCAATCAGCAATTCTGACTTTATTCTGGTTTCCTGTCTGAGGGTGACTTCTAGGTTGGCACTTCTCTTGTCCAATCAACAGAACAAACAAAAAAAACAATTTAATGAGAAATATTAATTGATGAGTTGTAATTAGAGGCAGAACTATTTACCACTTTCATCATGGGTGCCATATTTTAACTAGGCTTGATATGATCAGCTAATAATAATTACTTTTCTCACTACTTATTTATAATGTAAGTCAAATTTTGGTTGGAGGCTAACAGGTATCCAAAAATCTTCATTAAATATTTGAAATTCAAATACAATGTATTATTTTTTAAACCCTCATGAAAATGCTCCCATGAGGAAATCCTTTGTCTCTCATTAATGAGTATGAAATATTTCTATCTAATACAATTCCCATTATGATAAATATCAGATACATAAGCTGCTTTTTAAGGTTTGTGCATGTTAATCATGCACTAAAAATACAGATATTTGTTATATTATACTGGTTGAGGAATTGTTTATTCTGTAAAAGAAGAGAATCTAAACTAAAGATATATTTTATACTTAATTAGCAACAATTTCTTGTGCATTCATGGTTCTTTCCCAATTTCATTTCATTGAAATTTAAAATTTGAGTGAAATAAATCAATGATCATTTAACCCAATTCATTTATTATAAAGAAAATAAAACGACCTAGAATGAATAAATGATACCTCTATAGGCAAGCTGGTTATTAACAAATAAGAGTGAGGGTGGTGTGTGTGTGTGTGGAACAGAGGCAAAAAGAGAGAGACATATTTATGGTTAAACAAACAAACAAAACAAACCTAAGTTTGTAGATTATTGTTTCTGTGTCCTGGTAATGTGAATTAAACTTTCTGACCTTTATTTTTATTTATATGTACAATATAGAGTATTAGTAATAATAATGACAGAAATAAAAGCAGACTGTGTCATAAAAAAAAATACAGGTATATTTTTAACCTGAGGTACATGGCTCTGAACCTTTAAACATGCTACACAATAGAGCAAAATAATGATATAAGTCCTCAGTATACTTTGAATAAAAAAACAGTGAATTATTTCACAAAGAAGTTAGTTAAAGCATTTGTCTTAAAAATAAATGATTGGTAGATGAGTAGTATCTATTTATTATATAATATATGAAAATTACCTGTGTCCAATTTTAATTGATTTTTCAAACATAAATTAAAAGTATGAGAAAAATACAAAACATCTATAAATCAACATCCGGAAAACAATTTCTGTGGACATTTTTGTGTGTTTCTTTCCAATTATGTGTGTACATTTATGCATTTGCACATATATATACATATACACACATATATATACATATATACATATTGTATTTTGACTATAAGTATAATTGAAATCATATGAATATATTTTATGGTGCTTTATTTACCTAGAATCTTATAAGTAACATCTATATAAATACAGAGTTCTTTTTGTTGTTGTTATTCAATTACAGTTGTCCCAATTTTTCCCCATTGCTCTCCCCAGCCCTGCCTAGCCCCCTACTCCCTCAGTCAGTCCCCACCTTGTTGTCCATTACCATGGGACCTTTATACATGTTCCTTGACTATATATACCCTTCCCCTTCTTTCCCCCATTTCCCATTCCCCACCTCCTCTCTGATTATTGTCAGTTCATTTTTTATTTCCATTTCTTTGGTTCCATTTTGTTGATTTGAACAAAATAAGGAACATGGGAATACAATTTCTTACAGTTTTAATGACAATATAAAATTCTATGAGGCATTCTATTATATAAATAATATATATTGACTTTTTGCCATTCAGACTATTTAAGGCTCTTGTTGGAAAAATGATATTTCTAATATTTAAAAATAATTATATATTAGTACTAGCATATACATATATATGCATATCCTTATTTATATATGCTTCATTTGTATCTTGATCACATTGATGGTATTCATATCCATAAAATATTTTAATGTTTCATGTATTAAATACACAGTGTTCAGACATACTATCTGCTAACATTTCAGATAGTTCTTATTGTCATATCATCTCTTTCCTCTATTTGAGCACTCGGCAGTTTGAGAAGACTCTCTTCTGGAGATGATAGCCTAAGGACTCCAGGAGGTGCGGGACTCGCCACTGCACCCATAGGCATTAGCTTCTACGTGCTTCGGGATTTAAACAAAGAGAATGCATGAATGTGTAAACCCTGAAGATCTTAGTCACATACAACCTATCTTGTTCATTTGCCAACTTCTTTGCTGGCATTTGTGAAATAAAGCTTCAACCTTTCTAAGAAGCGTTTAGAGTTTCTGCGTATGTAAGAAACTTTATTTTTACATGCAGAGTGGATACTTGCATGGCAAATATAGAAGAAACCTCCAAAGAGTCATATTGTTATTCTTTTTTACAATATGGTTAATTAAATTTTCTTAAGTCATCATTTCTCAAATCCTACTCATCACTATTCTAGGCAACACCCTGGTATAAAGAAAGATTACTGCTTGGGAGACAAAGATCATGAAGAGACAATCTGTGTCGTACAAAAGGAAGAGAATATTAGACTATTTATTTAAAAAAAAAAAAACACTACTGAAGACTTCCGCCAAGATGGAGGCAGGTGGAAACACTGTGCCTTCTCCCACAACCAAGTTTGAACGCAACAAAGGTTTGGAGAACAAAGACACAGCCAAAGAACAGAAAAATTGAATTATATGGAAGTTTGACAACAACGAACCATTCAACAAGGACGGTAAGAGGAGCGGAGCCAGCAGCGGAGCAGGGTAGGGCAGGAAGGATCCCCTGACCTAGGCGTGCAGCCAGGCCGGACCCAGTTGGGGTGTGGAGCAGACTGACTGTGGTGGCACATTCGCACAGTGAGACGGACCCAGTGGTGGAGGGCTGACGGCGGTGGCACATTCGAGTGCAGTGGGATGAAACGTGTGGGTCCCCATGACGGTGGCAGCTGCGGCACCTGTGGCAGTAGCAGCAGCAGCGGTGAGAGGCTGCAGACAAGACCGCCATTGCTCCTCTTTGGCCCCGCCCGCACATACAGGGTCACAACCCAGCAACTGAGTGGCCCCGCCCTGGGGAACACCTAGGGCTCTGCTCCTCATAGGTAACAGGCAGGAACAGTCCAAAATATGGCTCAAGAAGAACTCAAAGCCCCAAAGCTGATAACTCTAAGCGAAAAAGAAATAGCGAACCTCTCAGATTCACAGTTCAAAATACTGGTGATCAGGATGCTCACAGAACTGGTTGATTATAGTCACAAATTAGAGGAACACATGAAGGCTAAACTGATTGAAATTCAGGGAAATGCACAGGAAACCAATAGTGATGGAAAGGAAACTGGGACTCAAATCAAAGGAGTGGACCAGAAGGAAGAAAGAAACAACCAAACAGAAAAGAAGGAAGAAACAAGATTTCAAAAAAAATGAGGAGAGGCTTAGGAACCTCCAGGACGTCTTCAAACATTCCAACATCCGGATTATAGGGGTACCAGAAGGGGGAAGGAAACAGCCACGAGTGGAAAACTTATTTGAACAAATAATAAAGGAGAACTTCCCCAGTCTGGCAAAGGAAATAGACTTCCAGGAAATCCAGGAAGCTCAGAGAGTCCCAAAGAAGTTGGACCCAAGAAGGAACACACCAAGGCACATCATAATTACATTAGCCAAGACTAAAATGAAGGAGAGAATCCTAGAAGCAGCAAGAGATAAGGGGACAGTCACCTACAAAGGAGTACCCATCAGACTGTCAGCGGATTTCTCAAAAGAGACCTTACAGGCAAGAAGGGGCTGGAAAGAAGTATTCCAAGTCATGAAATCCAAAGACCTACAGCCAAGATTGCTTTATCCAGCAAAACTTTCATTTAGAATGGAAGGACAGATAAAGTGCTTCTCAGATAAGGTCAAGTTCAAGGAGTTCATCATCACCAAGCCCTTATTATATGAAATGCTAAAGGGACTTATATAAGAAAAAGAAGATGAAAAATATGAACAGTGAAAGGACAGCAAACACACAGTTATTAACAACCACACCTAAAACAAACGCAAACCAAGAGGACAGCTACATCAGGAGTGGAACCATAGAAATGAAGAACACATGGAGGGTTAGCAACAGGGGAGTGGGAGGAGGAGAAGGGGGGAGAAGGTACAGAAAATAGCATAGACAGTAGGTAGAAAATAGATGGGGGGAAGGCAAGAATAGTATGGGAAATATAGAATCTAAAGAACTTGAGACACGTGGTCATAAACTAAGGGGGGAGAATGGAGGGGGAGGGAGCGTGTCGGTGGAGGAGAATGAAGGGGGGGAATAGAACAACTGTAATGGTATAATCAATAAAATATATATTAAAAAAACACTACTGTGTAATTACCATATAATATATGGAGTTATTTGTATCAATCTGAGAAAGACATATCACTTACAATACCTATGCTGTGGTTGTAACATTCTTCATTTCTCTCATTGTTGTTTTTTGAAAAAGAAACTATATCTGTTGTTAACAAACTTACCCTGCTTTTAGTTTCAACACACCAGAATGCTTCTTGAAGAATAGACTTTGGAGGAAAAAAAAAAAGAAGGAAGGATCACAATACCTGATATCCAACTACATTACAAGGCCATTCTAATTAATACAGTCTAGTACTGGCTTAAGAACAGGTATATAAATCAAGGGAACAGAATAGAGAACCCAGAAATAAGCCGATGTCTCTATGGTCAATTAATATTTGACAAAGGAGGAAGGATCATAAAATGCAGTAGAAATAGCCGCTTCAACATATCTGGACAGTTACATACAAAAAAATGAAACTCAACCACTAACTTACACCATACACCAAAATAAATTCAAGGTGGATAAAAGACTTAAATATAAGTTGTGACACCATAAAAGTCCTAGAGGAGAACATAGGCGGGAAAATCTCAGATATTCCATGCAGCAATATTTTCATTGATATGTCCCCTAGAGCAAGGGACATAAAGCAAAAAAGTAAACAAATGGACTTGATCAAATTAAAAAGCATCCACACGGCTAAAGAAAACACCAGCAAAATGTAAAGGGAATCAACTATATGGGAAAATATATTTGCCAACAATACCTTGGACAAGGGTTTGATCTTCAAAATATATAAAGAATTTACATGACTCCACACCAGGAAGACAAACAATCCAATTAAAAAATGGGCAAGGAACCTGAACAGACACTTCTCCAAGGAGGACATACAGAGGGCCCCGAGACATAAAAAGAATCTCAGCATCACTAGCCATGAGAGATATGCCAATTAAAACCACAATACGATACTATTTCACACTGACCAGAGTGACTATTCTAAACAAATTAACAAAGAACAAATGCTGGGGAGGCTGTGGAGAAAAGGTAACCCTGGTAACCCTGGTGGGAATGCAGACTGGTGCAGCCACTTTGGAAAACAGCATGGAAAATTGTTGAAAAACTAAAAATGGAACTACCCCTTGACCTCGCAATTCCCCTGCTGGGATTATACCCTAAGAATCTCGAAACACCACGTCAAAAGAACCTATGCACCCTAGTGTTCATAGCAGTGCTGTTTACAATAGCCAAGTGCTGGAAACAGCCTAAGTGCCCCTCAGTAAATGTGGATCAAAAAACTGTAGTACATTTACACAATGGAATACCATGCAGCAGAAAGAAAGAAGGAGCTCCTACCCTTCACAACAGCATGGACTGAACTGGAGCCTCTTATGCTAAGTGAAATAAGTCAGGCAGTGAAAAACAAATACCATATGATCTCACTTATAAGTGGAACCTTATGAACAAAACAAACAAAGCAAGCAAAGTAGAACCAGGGGCATGGAAATAAGGGACAAATTGACAGTAACCACAGGGGAAGGGCAGAGGGGATAAGGGAACAAAGAAGGGGAAGAGTCATCAAGGAACTTGTATAAAGGGCCCATGGACAAAGACAATAGGTGGGGTGGGGAGAAGGACTGAATGTGGGAGTCAAGGAGGGTAGAGCAGGGAAGAGTGGGGGGGGGGGGAAATGGGGACAACTTTAATTATACAACAATTAAAAATAAAGTAAAATAAAGTTTAGAATGAGAAAAAATGAATAGAACTTTGCCCTAGAAATCCTCGGTTTAAGTCCTGACACATTCATCAGTATCTGAGTTGACATTCCAAGTTATTTCACCTCTCTAGAGCATGGAAACTGTGACAAAACCAAGTTTTTAAAAATAATATCCCTAAACATTAAACAAAATTGTTGAGCAGCTCAAATTTAATAACATGGAGGTTATTATTTGTAAATAAGAAATTGCCATGCAAAAATAACATTGTTAATACAAGTGACCTTGACTCAAACTAAATGTACAAGATTGAATGAGTTTTTCTCCTCACAAAGTAAAAAAGGAATCTCATCTGATTTTTCTTCTCAGGAGGTGAGGGGAACAGGCTTTTACTAAGAAATCCATAAGTCTTTGTCTAATGCCACATTTTAAAATATTATCATTCATTCCAAAGATAGCCAAACAAGTAAGTACTTACTGTGTTTAATACTCATCTCAGTCATATTTGAACTGTATTGACTTATGCAAAAATTGAACTTTTCTTTGAATGAGTCTCTACAATAATGTTTGACTTAATTTATGCTTTTTGCTTATCTTTCTTAGTTTACCATGAAATGAAAAAAATGTAAAACATTTTTTAATTTAGTATCCAGATTTTCAGAAATTTATTAAAGTAATTAAGTGAGCAGTAAGTGTATCAAATGTCAAGTGTGTATAAGTTTTAAATGTATAGATATTTATGAAAAGTTGAACTCTGAGCCAAAATGTATAGATAGTAAATACAAGCTTTATTAGATCTTAGTGATTGCACTAATATAGTTATAGCTCTGGGGTCTTGTTATATAATTATGAAGATAAGATAACATTACTGCTATAATTTGGACCAACAGAATATTTAAGACTAATATCAGAAGTGTGAAATTTTTAATAGTCATTTGGGAGATATCATAAGAATACAACATTAAAAAGGCATTTTTTAAATTTTCAGTGCTATCAAAATGTAGCAGATACTGAGTATGAGTTACAATTGAGCACATTTTATCTTTTTAGTTTGAAATATTTTACTTTCCTTGGCCTTGGCTGGTGTGGTTCAGTGGACTGAGAGCCTGACTGTGAACCAAAGGATCGCTAGTTCAATTCCCAGTCAGGGTACATTCTTGGGTTGCTGGCTAGGTCCCCAGTAGGTGGTGTGTGAGAGGCAACCACACATTGATGTTTCTGTCTCTCTCTTTCTCGCTCCCTTCCTCTCTTTAAAAATAAATAAAACCTTTAAAAAAATTAAAAAATTGTTCTTTCCTATTTTCTACTATTATACTATTGATTGATTTTTAAAAATTATTAAATTAAATATGATTTTCTGTTAGTTTATGTTTTAGAGATATTTTGTCAATTTTATTATCCTACTATTGTCCTCATTTTAGTCTCCTAAGCAAATTAGTAAATTGAAACTTCAAAAGAATCTTTTTCTTTTTCTCACTTGTAATTAGTTTTATTTTCAGCAGGAGCTCAAGCTAAATGTTCTTCTTCACAAATGACAAAGCAAGTATGGAACCTACTTCTCATTCCTTCAAAGAATCTGCTCAATTACCCTTAGCATTTCTTTATTTAACCACATTCCCATGTATCCTATAGAGTTTACTGTCAAGGAACATTTGACAAGAAGTATTCCTCAATGTTTTGCTTGCTGCTCTTTAGTAGTGTCAATCTTGAACTCCCACAGCCCTACAAATTGTATTTCTTCAGGCAAAGTGAGTCTCCAACTAATTCTCTTTTACAATGGAATAATTAAGGTTGGCAAAGACAGCATATGGAATGATGCACTAAGAGTGATCAATTGGTGATAAATTTGCATATATTTCACAGAAATAGATAAAGAGAAAGGAAAAGAGCACATTGGAAATTTTTGAAAACTAAGCTATGGCCCTGCAGTTAAACTTCTAAAAAACATTAAAATTAACTACTTGCACTTTCATTTTGATAAAATAGCATATTTTAGAAAGTTCATAATTTGTATCAGTTATACCTTACAAAATATGCAATATTATATTATTAATAATTTTAAAAAGAAGTTTTTCATCAATTCTACTGCTGGGATTGTATCCTAAGAACCCTAAAACACCAATCGCAAAGAACATATGCACCCCAATGTTAATAGCAGCACAATTTACAATAGCCAAGAGTTGGAAGCAACCTAGGTGCAAGTCAGTAAATGAATGGATCAAAAAACTGTGGTACATATACACAATGGAATTTTATGCTGCAGAAAGAAAGAAGGAGCTCCTACCCTTTGCAACATTATGGATGGAACTGGAAAGCATTATGCTGAGTGAAATAAGCCAGGTGCTGAAGGACAAATACCATATGATCTTACCTTTAACAGGAAGCTAAACAACAAAACAAACAAGCAAGCAAAATATAACCAAAGACACTGAAATAGAGAACAGGGGGACAGCGACCAAAGGGAAGAGGGGAGGGAATTTCAGGGGAAATAGGGAAGAGATTTAGAGGAACAAATATAAAGGATACATGGACAACAATTAAGAAGGGTGGAAATGGAGGGAGGCGGGGAGCACGGCGGGGGGGGGCGTGGGATGGTATGGGAGTAATAAACACAAAACTGTACTTGAAAAATAATTAAATACATTTAAAAAACCAGTTTTTCAGGTGAGTGCCATCATATCAACAAATGGAATGCTTAAGGAAGTTTACAGTATATACTAGGGGGACCCAAAATGGAATTTGCTTATTAAAAATTGTGTATTTATTCTTACATGTTTAAACTTTGGTCACCGTCAAAGTACTTTTTATTTGATGCAATACACCTTTCAAGACGTTTTCCCAATGCTCAAAACAGTTGTTGAACTGGTAGATTTTAGTACTTCTGTTGTTCTTTTATTTCACCTCTTCCACATTGGCAAAATGTTTCCCTTCTTTTATTCAGGGAAACAGAAAAATGTCACTCCAGGTGAGATCACAGGAAGGTGGGGCATGGGGCTCATGATGTTTTTGATAAAAAAACTGCTGAACACTCAGCGCAGTGTGGGCAGGTGCACTCATGAATCACCAATCACGACATGAGCAAACATTTTAAAAGATAAATGAGCAAGAAAGAAGCATAGACATGGAAATACAGAATAAACTGACAGTGATCAGAGGGGAGTAGGGAAAGGAATAACAGGGAAAAAAGAGGAACATATACAAAGGACCAGTGGACAAGGACAATGCTGTGGGGATGGTCTTTGGGAGTAGGGGTTCAAAGGGACAGAGGAGAGCAATGGGGAGGGGATAGGGACAACTGTAATTGAACAATAAAAAATTAATTTACAAACCAAACAAAATAAAATAAATTCACAAAAGCCACACAAAGCCTCTCACAGCAACAACAGCTGGTACACTGATGCAGATGTGCACCCAGCAGAGAAAGCCTGCACTACAAGGGGCCCAAGTTCCAGAAAAAAATTCTGAGTTAATTTTGGGTCCCATCTTGTAAAAAGAGTAGAGATTAGGGGTCAGTAAGGAAGTTTAATTTAAACACCTTTTATATTATATGATAAATCAGAAGACCAGAAAAGTAATTAGTCTCAAAATCAGGACTCAAAATCAGGGCTAAAATTTAGATTTTTTCCCTTTGTAGTCATTTTTCTAAATAAAGGCTATGGTCTAAGAATCAATGACTGGACTTTGACTTCTTTGTACATTCTTTGACACACCAAACAAAACTTTCTTACATAAATTAGGCACCTTTTAAGTACAATGTTTGGTACACCATTAAAGACAGATAACTATAAGTTTGGTTAATGATTCATTACTCTTTTTTGCCTGATAATATATGTGACTTTTAACAATATAGTTGCTGTGGCCAATAACTATGAAGTGCCAGTGACTCAAAGAAAAAAGAAAATCTTGTTTACATCTCAGGCTTTTACAGTCCCAGACACACCTCTAAGTGATTCTCTTCTAACAGGGATTCAAGGCTCTAGTCCTTTTCTTTTTCTTTTTTTTTAAAGATTTTATTTATTTACATTTATGGAGAGGGGAAGAGAGGGAGAAAGAAAGGGAGAAAAACATCAATGTGTAGTTGCTTCTCCAGCACCCCCTACTGATGACCTGGCCCACAACCTAGGCCTGTGCCTGGACTGGGAATCAACTGGAGACCCTTTGGTCAGAGGCTGGCACTCAATCTACTGAGCCATACCAGCCAGAGCTAATTAATAAAATCTTTTAAAAAATTTATTTCTCTAAATTTTCCAAAAAGTATATTGCTATGCTCTTTCACTCTGTCCTTTTGGGACTCCAATGTTTTTATACATGAAAGATAGTATGATAATGTTCCATAGTTTTTTTTCCTCTTTTTTTCAGTTTTTAAAAATTGCGGTAAATGCACATATCAAGAAATTTACCATATTAACCATTTTAAGGTGTATAGTTTAGTACTATTAAATACATTCGTAATGTTGTTCAACTGTCAACACCATCATCTCCATAAAACTGAAAATTTGTACCCATTAAACATAATTCCTTAGGTCTGGAACTCACTTATTGCACTCAACATAATGTACTCAAGGTTTATCCATGCCACAACATATGTCAGAATTTCCTTCCTTTTTAAGGCTGAATAATATTTCACTGATGTATATACTATATTTGCTTATACATTCATCTCTTAATGGGTATTTGGGTTGTTTACACAATTTAGTTATTGTAAATAATTCTTCCACAGGTCACAAATAATGTGGGTGTACAAATATCACCTACAGTATCTGCTTTCAATCCTTTTATATACATGCATTTTGCCCGATAACTGGAACTTTGTAATGGGCTCTAGAGACATTTACATTTTTTTAGATCATCAGAATTTTATTTGTTTGATTGAGAATAAGGTTTTTCTGAGGTTTTTTACACATTGAGAAAATGCAGAACTGATCTTTTTCCCCTTTAATTAAGTAAATAACAAAGATGATTAACTACTTTAGTGAAAACATGGCTTTAAACTCCAAGATTGTAAGATGATAGTCATCAATAAGAAGAAACTGAAGTTATAATGTGTTATCCCACATTGGGTGTTCCAGGGTCAAGGAGACTCAGTGCAAACCAAACACAATGTTCTCTAACCTTTTTAAAAATCTTTTTTGTTATTAATTTTCAAGTACAGTTGACATACAATATTATGTTAGTTTCAGGTATACACCCCAGTGATCAGACATTATATAACTTACCAAGTGATTATCCTGATAAATTGCATCCATCTGACCCTGTATATAGTTATTAGAACGTTATTGACTATATTCCCTAAGCTGTAGTTGATATCCCCTTGACTATTCTTTAACTACCAATCTGGACTCCCCATCCCCCCAACCCTCCTCCTACCCGGCAACTTTCAACATGTTCTCTATGTCTATGAGTCTGTTTCTGTTCTGCTTATTCATTTATTTATTTTTTTTAGATTCAATTGTTAATGTATATGTATTTGATGTCATTTTTTGCTCATATTTTTATTTTTTTTTCTTCTTAAAAAGACCCTTTACCATTTCATGGTTTACTGGTTTGGTAGTGATGAACTCCTTTAGCTTTTTGTTGTTTGGGAAGCTTTCTATGTGGCCTTTGGTTCTAAATTATAGCTTTCCGGGTAATCTTGGTGGTAGGTCCTTTAAACTCTTGTGTTTCCCTTTCAGAGGCAGTAAAGACATACTAAGGAAGCAAAGACAAAAAGGACTTTAACCTTCTACAGCTTCAGGGAGAATCAATTTCAGTAATGGACAGGAAAATGTAGCATTTGATTTGACTTAAAGCAGAGCCTGAGGGTCTAACTTCAAGACTAGTTTGAAACCTCAAGTGATAAGGATTTATAGGGGAACCAGGAAGGTTATGAGTGTACATCCATGCTATTAGAAAGTGGGCAACTTGTTTTAAGATTTTCAGTAAGTGTCCTACTGTTATTGGTCCAAAGCTACACAGAAACAAGCAAGAAATTAGACAGTACATATGCATGAGACATATCCTAAATCTGAAAAGGGTCAGTTTTTACTAATTTACTTTGAAGATGACCTGAAAACGCCCCCAATTTAATGAAATTAATAAAATAAGTCATTGCTTAAAGGTACGAGTAGTAAGATGTCCTGTATTTCTGCCTAACATTTCTATTACTGTAAACCTTAGGTACATGCATGCATACATACATACCTACTCTTATTATAGTAGCATTGAATTAAAATACAGTTGCTAAATTAGCAACTTTAGTGATGAGTATAAGTTTTGTAGCAACAATTGCCTACCTTCCCCATGTATTTCAAATGCATACCAGAATAGAAAGCAATGACCACAAGCCTTCTGTACACTAAATCTTTTATTTTAGTAAATGTTCTAAAATACTAATAGGCCCTGGCTGGTGTGGCTCAGTGGATTGAGTGCTGGCCTGAGAACCAACGGGACACAGGTTCACTTCCATGTAAGAATGCATGCCTCAATTGCAGGCCAGGTCCCTGTTTGGGTTTGTCCTAGGGGCAACCACATATTGATGTTTCTCTCCCTCTTTTTCTCCCTCCCTGTTGGGAACTGCCCTGCCTGGTTTAAGGAGCTGTAACCCAAACCATGGCTAAGGCTGACTGAGGGACTTTCAGACCATAAGCCACTAAGGAGACAAAGCTTATCTCCCTGGCAGGAGCTCCACCTCTGCTTCTTTTGTCATAACTGGCTCCCAATGCTTGATCAGTTAGCCAATGATGAGTAAGATTAGGGAAATAACCCAAGACAGGCATGATCACTTGGAGGCCCCAGGGAAGAACTTGGGGGCCTATGGAGAAAGGGGGTAATGGACCCTCCCCCTCAGCTTTGAGGAAGCCTGACTTCCCTGAGTCTGAGAGAAGTCTCCTGAAAATTCCTTGGCTATCTTGTTTTCTCTGCCTGACGTAAGCCTGAAACAATAACAGAGGGTGGTGCAGCCCTCTGCTGGAAAGGGTGGGCTCCCTGGGAGATCAGGCCTGAGAAAGGATATGTAAAATCCTGTGAAGCCTGGTTTGCTAAGAATGCTCTTAATTAAATGATAAAGGCCCAAGCAGGAAATGAGCTTGTTTCCCAAAGTTTTGTAGCCTTTTAGCTAACAGACCCTGGGCTCAGAATAGGCTCTCAAAGTTCTTTGTTATCTATTGTTTGATCCTTACTCCTTGACAATGATTAATGAACTTTACTTTACTTGCATTCCTGTGCTAATTGAACCCAATAAACGCCTGTCCGGGCAAGGGCAAGGGTTGGCACTCTCTCCCCTTGAGAGAGTGGCCAGGCTGTTCTGAGGCTCTCTGCCCCCTGAGGGAATAGCTGTCTCATCCCTTTTCCTCCATAGGACTCAGTAGTCAGTGTGAATTTGTCTCATATCTCATCCATGATGCCGTGGGCACTGCAGGCCAGTGCACAGGTCACCTCCCTTCCACTCTCTCTAAAAATAAATAAATAACATCTTTAAAAAATGCTAATGGAAAATTCAAGGTAAAGAGGTTAGGTCTCCCACTATCCTCTAAGTGAGTCACCCAAAATGTTAGGATAGAGAGAAGAATAGGTAGTGTAGTGACCCTGCTGAGCTGGTTGTGGCAAGTCAGTGAAGAAGACCCACCAAGAGCATCACGATGGTTCAGTGAACCCGCAGCTAGTGAGAGGGTTTGGAATCATTCCATTCAGGACAGTGATGGAGCTTGGAGCAGCTTATCCAAGGCAGTTTCTATGGGTTGATGTCTGTGGCTTAACTGCATCTCCTCATTTCCTTGTTCATCTCATGCAAAGGAATTCTTTTGGTTGTACTATACAGTTTTCAGTGATTTTATCAGGGCTTACAGACTTCAAAATTTAGATTTAAAAAGATCTTTTAGAAACACATTATACTTTGTCTTAAAAATTACTGAGAAGAAGATTCTAAAGATAAAAAATCGGTGAAAGAAACAATAAAATAATCAAGTTGCAAAAATTCTGGGAAAGAGGGAAACCTGATATGTCTTAAATGTAGTGACTTTTGTACATATTTGAGACTTATGTACCATATGCATGTCCTTAAAGAAGGGGAAATTGTAATCTAACTAATTTTTGTGGTGTTGATATCTGAAGAAGACTCAGAGAAGAGTATAGAGTCCAACTCAGCAGGTGAAACAGTAAATTTGGCATTTCAGTTCAAAACACTTTCTCTCCACAAGAGCATATATGAGTACTCAACATGGAAGCTGTCAGTTAGTGCTGAGTTAGGAATGCGTTTCAGTTGCTGAGTAAACTCAATGTGAAAGGATGAATGATAACAAAGCAGTGAAACTGAGACAGCAAAAGGAGGTTGAGAAATTGAGCCACAGTAACACCCAGACTCTCAAGAACAAGAACATGAAGTAGAGATTTTAGTGAATTATTTAGATTATTGGAGGTAATATAAATTAAAATGCCTTTGATGCATCAAGATGGTAACTGGTAAATATCTTTTAAAAGGAACAAAAAAATGAAATTTGTTTGTTTTCCCCATGGTTACATACAATTTGGAAAAAAATATATATATATATATATTTGCTGGTGAGACCAAATGGAGAAGATACAAAATAATTAAATGTCTTATAATTCCTCTGGGTTATCTGTGACTCTGTAATTTTACTCTGGATGCACACAAACTAAAGATATAGAATTTATTGATAAACTGTACTTCAATGTCCATGGCAATGTGAAACAGCACAGTTTATGTCCTGAAAGAAGTACGTAAGACACAGTATGCCAAACATTTGCCAGTTATAGGGTATAGATAAAGTATTCAGCAAAGCTTATTAAATAACTAGAGTTTTTCTTAAATAATGTTCAAAACCAACCACCTTTAACTACATTGAGGAGAATTCAAATTGATGCACCTAACATCTTGTTTTTGAATCTAGTGTTTTCAAGACTTAGATTCTTCATTGAGAAGTAATAGAAAAAGAATGTTAATTTGGATTCCCATCAATTCTGCAGAAAGGCCAAAGCTACCACAGCTGTTGCAAAGTTGATCAAAGTGGAAATAGAATATTATGGCAGTGAAGAGAATGCTTAACTACTTCATTACAGGGAAGCGAGAGAGTTCATTGAATTTGGCACAGTTCCTAAGTTTATGGAGCATTGCTTTTGGTGGAACTCTTGCTGAGAAAACAATTGTATGCATTCTAGCTAGGGCATAGCATGCTGTTATTCTTCAGTATTAAGCTTTATTCAGCATGGATGAGTACAGAAGAAGAAGTTAATAAGCTTGCTTAGAAGTCCATAGCTATTTGGAACTAGACAGATGGAAGAGCTCTTCGGTTCAGAGGGAACAACTTTTATAAGGAACAAAGCATGACCTCTCTAGTTCTAATATTGAAGACATAGTGGTTGTTTAAAAAGTGGTAGAAGGGAAAAAGAAACCAGCACCTGCAACACTTCCTGACAAAGGAATACCACTCTTGAGTTGGAGAGTAAGTTTGATAAGGACATGCTTCGAACAGACACTGTTAGACTTCTAAATGTATACATGACTTTTGCTTCTATGCAATATAATATTATTTCTACAGTATAACATTAAAGGTATTGGATCTTCCTTAAACCACAAATACAGTCAGAAGCCATGAATTAGAATGCTGCATATTAGTCTAGTCTTTGATGAGACTGTGCATATAACTCTAACACCTTATAGAGGTAAAGTGATCACATATGGTTATCAACGCACAATGTCCAAACATAAAGTGCACATTATGAAATAATTTTGTTTCAATTATTTTAAGCTTTTTCTTTTGAAATTGTTTTATATTCTAAAAGATAGGTTTTAATAAGATTCTTAGAATCATTTTAAGCAATGAAGATGTTGCAAGTAACTATAGATTTCAAAATGATGTCACTTAACACATGGTAAAATAAATTATTTTTTCAGTAAAAGAAATACTAGGAAAAACAGAAGAAACCAATCAAAAGAAATTACCAAGGCCATTTGTGATAGATTTCATATGTACAAAAAACCTGTCCAAACTTTAGACATAGAAAGCATGTTTTCTTGTAATTAAACCTTTCTGTTACATACTCATTTTTCTAAGAACAAGAAAATACTAAAGTTGGGATCTATAAATTACCGTATGAGTGCATATATTTATTTATGTTAAAATAATTTATTTCAAGTGAGCCCATGATCCTAGATATTTATTTATTTACCTATTTACTTATTTTCTTTATTTTCATAATTGAACTGACAGGCAACAGGTTCATGGATAGAAGTACAAAAATATTTTGTTCTACTTAGTTTTACATGTTAATGGAAGAGATAAGTTGCCCCTACTGCTTTTCTTCAGCCAGAGGTATAGTGAGTACAATAGCACCAAAGCCTCTTCTGTAGCACCATACATTGTCATTCTAGTTAAATGCTGATTAGATTATATTGATTAAGACATAAATTTGTCATTCATGTATCTTTTCATTTCTCTTATTTTCCCAGTTATGTATTCATTTCTATAAGAAACTGGAGAGCTAGCTCAAAACCCCAGTACTTGTTATTAAATTTTATAGATGTCAACACAGTATAATATATCACTAGTTTCTGAGTATTTAGGGTCATTAATAGCACAACTATTATAGTCTGAGGTTTTCCTGGCAAATGTGATACACTATATGACATTATTACAGTTTAAGACCCCAGAGCTAAAAGACTTGTTTTTAGTAACATAATTGAATGCATTATAGATATTGAATACATTTTATATAAGGTTGTAATATTACTTTATTTAATTAAGTTTATTCCTAAAACACAATAACTTTTTTAAAATGTCAAATGAGATTTAAATATAGCTTAGTGGTTTTGAGTTCAACATCTGCAATTTTTCTCCGAAGGAGTTACAGGTCATTAAGCAGGCTTTTAAGAGACAGCTGTTATTATCATTGACAAAAGGCATGAAGTAAACAGTGGTAGTAAGACTCACAGTGTTAAAAATGAGGGTAATGCTACATTACTTGAGTAGATGTATTTAAACCAACTTAAATCTCCATAGAATCTTGGGTTGAAAACTTTACTGGGAAAAGTATTAATGGAAAAACATAACTTTTAGCAGTTTACCTGATGCTGTAGTGTTAGTGATTTGATTTGATTAGTATGTAATTTACACAAAAGATAAAATAAATGGAATTTTGGAGATGCCTAAAGGTAGCTAGTATGGGAATGGGCTATCCATGATAGGATCCCCCAAATTACAACTCATTAGCTTCTTAATAAGCCTTTCGCTCTCACCACTCAAGTTGTCTTTATAATCCGCAACAATCCATCTTTGTATCAGTGTACTGAACAGTTACTTTCATCAAGCTCACTAGTGATTAACTTTTACCAAAGCCATTGGTCATATCTTTGGCCTCAAGTTACCTTTCAGAATCTTTCAAACTCTCTTTGCTCATTTAAATATTATTTTAACTTATTTTTGTGGCCTCACAAAAATATTAAATGATTGTGGATCTCTATGCTAAAAATTACAGAGCACTTATGTTATATTTAATTTTAAAAGTTGAACAGATATTATAGTGTAGAAATAAATTATCATTTTTTATTTATTAAGGTTACTGGGGTGACAGTGGTTAATAGGGTCATATAGGTTTCAAGTGTACATTACTGTGATACCTGACCTACATCTTGCATTGAGTGTCCACCACCCATAGCTGAATAACCTTCTGTCACCATATATTTGGCCCCCTCTACCCTGTTCCACTACCCCACTTCTTTCACTCTGGTGACCTCCATGCTGTCATCTGTCTGTGTCTCTGAGTTTTAGTTTTATAGCCCACATATGAGTGAAATCATATGATTCTTAGCTTTTTGTGACTGATTTATTTCACTTAGCATAAAATTCTCAAAGTCCACCCATGTTGTTGCATTTGTAGAAAAAGCAAAAAGAAAAGAATATAAAGTAACATATTTGCATGTTTTAGACATAATATGGAAATGGCTTTTGAATTAAAGGTTAATAATATTTATTATTGATTGAAAATTAAAAATTTTCTCTCTTATTTATTTCATTGTTTCCTTTTTTATTTCATATGAAGTATATGTCATTTTAAAGTTGAGAGTTGGACTGTGATGGTTGATTATATGTGTCAATGTTAGGGCCACAGAGCACTCAGCCATTTGGTCAAACATCATTCTTGGCTAAGTCTGTGAGGGCGTTTATGCATAGGATTAACACATGAATCCACAGACTGGCAGAGTAGACTGCTCTCCCTTGTATGATAGATTTTACCCAAGTCAGGTGAAGACCTCTACTAAGCAAAGAGTTTGATTAAGAGAAAACTCTTGCTGCCTGAATGAATTGATCTGGGACACTGCTGTTTTCTTTTCCTTTTTTATTGATTTATTGGGGTGACATTGGTTAATAAAATTATGTGGGTTTCAGATATACAATTATATAATTCATCAGCTGTTTATTGTATTTTGTGTTTACCACTGAAAGTCAAGTTTCCTTCCATCATCATTTATCTTTGCCTTTACCTCCTTCTACCTCTTACCCCTTCCTTTCTTGCCTTCAGACTCCAAATGAATCACTGGCTCTCTTGGGTCTTGAGCCTGTCAGTGTGTGAAATGAAATTATACCTTTGGTACTTCTAATTCTTAGACCTTCAGACCCAGAATGGAACTATAACATCAGTTATCCTGGGTCCCCAACTTGCCATCTACAGATCTTGATACATCTCAGCCTCTATAATCACTTAAGCCAATTCCTTATAATGTTCTTTATAATTCCTTATAAAGAAATGTCCTTTTAGTTCTGCTTTTAGGGGAACCATAACTAATATAAATACCTTTTTATTTTCAAGCAATGGAGTTATTTTGCCATGTATAATGCACATCCATATATCAGTGCTAATTCCCATGTATAATGTGCATACTTATTTTTTTCTAAAAAATTTGGGCAAAAAGGTACATAATACATAGCAAAATATGGTAAATAAGGACAATAATGTCAATTTAAACTAAAAATAATTGAAAACATTTTAATCTATAAGAACCTTTGTTTTATAGTTTTGGTTTTATGATGCTTCATTGTAAAATTCAGTTAATATTTTATTAAAGATACAAAAGTTTACACACTCCTTTGGAATCCACTATTTTTATATATTTATGACTACAGTATTAATCCTCTTTCTTGTATTTTATATTTGTGACTCTTCCACACCCTTTCAGGCCTTACCTCTAGAATGTCATTCTATACACACAACACTGCTTTTCATGTATTTAAGCTATAATTGATATATTTTATGTGCTATAAAACGTGCTTTCATGCATATCATAACTCTGAACATTACCTACAGTTTCAAATATAAGTCAAGTTATTTCATTTTAGTTGTTACTTTTTATTTCTACCACCTGAATATATAATATTTTTTCTAGTGATAGTAGCTTGAATTTTTTTCAGGTGTACAATCATAAGTGGTACTTACATAATTTAAATTTCTATGATCTGTGTATGAGAGTTCCTTTTGTACAATATTTCTTATCCACTGAAAGCTTCAGATCTACTTTTTAACTAATATTTAATGAGGTGAAATATTTCTTTTAAATTTGTATTTTCCTGATTATAGAAAATTTAATTCTTATTATAATATATTCACTACTTATTTGGGATTATACTTTTGAAAACTGCTCATTCACATTTGTTGAAAAACTCTTTATGTACAGCTCACATTGCCTTGGCTCATCTTTGATTTCAGCACTGGTAAGTTTAGTGGGTAGTTCTGTGTAAATTCACAAAACCAGCAGCTAGTCTCAAGATTGCAATGAGAGACTTTATGAATTCTGACTCAGGTCTTTCTTGGAAACCCAAAAGGGCTTGCTCAGATGGTTCTCAAGTACCCTCCTGAAGTGCTAATGTTAATCCTCAAAGTCACACTTCAAACAGTAGAGTTTAAGGACCAGTGCTGGAATGAGGATCCTCCAGCTTTCTGTCTTTTTGAAAGGAAAATTTGGTAGGCATTTTGTTTGCTACTCAGAGGTCCCAGCTCTGCAGGGTCTCTCTGTATGTAACATCAATCTGCCTAACAGACTTCTACATCGACTGCTTCTCCTTCTGAACCACTTTCCATGTTCTCTCATTCCTATTTCCTGCGATTGTCTTCCCAATAAACTAGTTGTATCCAAGTTCTTGGCTCTGGCTTTGCTTTCAGGAAAAACAAATTAAGAATAATTTGTTTCATGTGATGTAGTCTTTTTTACAGCTTAATTGAGGTATTACTGATCTACAAAAACCTGCACATATTTGCATACAACATGGTGAGTTTGAACATATACACATATTTATGATATCATGACACTATAATTAAGGTAATAACCATATCTATCACCTTCAAAAATGTCCTCATGTCTTTTACTTTTTTATTATCTTTCTGATTAATTATTATATAAGTTTTATAAATATATTATAATGAATAAGTAGTACTTATTGTATGTGATATTTTAGTCAGTGGGTTAGATAAAATTATTATCAATTATTCTTATGCAGTTATGTTATATGAGATACATAAATATATACAATACATGAATGTATATTTACATATATGTAGTCAAATATGTTAGTCTTCAGATATATAGGTTATATTTATGTTGTTTTATTTGTCTTCCAAGTTATTAAAGTATAATTGGCAAATAAAGTTTTATATATTTATTAATATTATGTTTTTTATTTAAACAGCCATTTATTTGGTGCTAACTATATGACCTACTAGCTGTTTTATGCATATTGTCACATTTAATTATCAAAATAATTAGGTATGTGTTTTTCTTTCTTTTTTGTATGTGTATATTATTTTATTTAAGTATTTGTTATGTATACTATTATGGATATTTCATTTCCCTCCCCTTTGGCCACCTCCACCCAAAATGCTTATCCAGTTTTTGCATCATCATTTATTGAAGAGACTGTATCTTCCCTGGACCGTATCAGTGCCCTCATCAAAGATTAGTTGATCACATATGCACAGGTTTATTTCTGTTCTCTCTACTCTATTCCATTGACCTAGATACCTGTTTTTAAGCCAGTATCATACTGTTTTATTTACTATACTTTGCATTATACTTAGAAATCAGAAAGTGTTATGCTTCCAGCTTTGTTCTTCCTAGTGATTATTTGGGTTGTTTGAGACTTTTTTATAGTTCCATATGAATTTCAGAATTGTTATTTATGATTCTGTGAAAAAATGCCATCTGAATTTTGATAGGGGTTGCATTGAATCTATAGATCACTTTGGATAGTATGGACATATTAACAATATTAGTTGTTCCAATCCATGCACACAGAATCTTTCCATTTACTTCTGCCTTCTTCAACTCCTTTCATCAGTGTCCTGTACTTTTTAGTGTAAGCATTTTTCACTTCCTTCATAAGATTTATTTATACTTTGTTATTTTATGCTATTATAAATTATATTGTTCCTTTATTTCTATTTCAGATGGTTTGTTTTTAGTGTACAAAAAGGAAACTATTTTTTGTATAATAATTTTGAAATCTGCTACTTTACTAACTTGTTCATCCATTATAACAATTTTTTAGAGTCTTTAACGTTTTCTGCATATATCATGTTATATGAAGACAGACACAATTTTACTTCTTTCTAATTTGCGTGACTTTTATTTATTTTACCTGCCTAATGGCTATTATGTACTTTTAGTAATTTTTCTTCCATAAAACCATCAAAATATTATTTAATTCTTTCTATATTTAAGAGATTTTCTTTTATCTTATACTTATCTGGAATTTATATCTGTGCCTAATGTGATGTAGTTATAACTAATATTTCATTTCAGTATTGAATCTTACTCTGTATGAAAAATAGTATCTCTGATATACACTTTTCTCATTCTTTCTATCTCTAATCAACATCATGATTTTGTATTATAAAAATCCACAAAATGGGCTAGGAAAAATGGAATTCTCTTTAGAACATCAAAGAAGAAAATACTCTTTTTTAATTATTATTTTTTACTTATTTATCTTAGAGGGGAAGGGAAGGAGAGAGAGAGAGAAAAATATCAATATATGGTTGCCTATAGTGTGTCCCCTGCTGGGAACTGGCCTGCTGGGAACTGGCCTGCTGGGAACTGGCCTGCAGGGAACCGGCCTGCAACCCAGGCATGTGCCCTGACTGGAAATCGAACCGCGATTGTGTGGTTTGCAGGCCCGCGATCAATACACTGAGCTACACCAGCCAGGGTGGAAGAAGAAAATATTCTAAACTTGCAAAACAGAAATTATTTAATAGGTGAAATAAAGAATAATATAGGCACTCACACATCAAAGTTTATTTTTTGGCTTGAAATGTATTCTCTCAGCACCTGCAGCTGGTGTTCCTGTACTGAATTAATGATGCCCCCCAATATATTTATATTAGAATGTCTCTGTACTAGGTAACGGGGAAGTTTACAGATGCTGCTACATTTGCCTATTACCAGAGAGCTATCACAGTCAAAGAACAGTCAAGGCTTAGTGTAGGATTGTGGATCACTTTCCAATAATCTATATAATCAATACTAACTATATGGCCTTAACTCTGTCAAAATCTGTAAACTTATGTAACTAAAATAGTAGAATGACATTCAAATATTTGAAAAATTATTATGATATGCCTTTCAATATTCACTTTAATTTTACATTACTCTATATTATTGATATGTTTATCAACAATATAAAATTAATAATGAATTTTCAAATCAAGGACGAAATTCTCTAATATCCCTTTAAGTGCTTCAGTGTTGCCACTTAACCTCTACTGAATATATGTCTCCTTCTTTTGTACAAATAAATTAGTGTATTTGTTCTCCTAAACATAATTTAAATTTTAAAAGCTTTTAAACATCATTTATAGAAAGAATAAATCCATTAATTTAGAAGATCCACCTTTTATTAAAAATAACTTCACATTAATGTGACAAAATGAAAAGTGTCATAAACTGAATACTAACCATATTTATTATAAATAAATAGTTAGATTTTATTTAACTTTATTTTGTTACTTATCTTCATTTATCCTTTTACCATGACTTAATATAATTGTCATCTCTAAGACCTTTGACACTATTGTGAAATTGCCGTTTAATTTTTAGGTAATGCACTTTATTAAAATAAATGTACAAGGCAAAGAAACTCATAGGACTGTTTAATGAAACAGATGATTTATGATATGTCCATGTTTTTCTGTCAGTTCAAAATAGCTAGCATTTCATCACCATTAATTTCTTAATTATTTATATAGTCAAACACTTTGGCATATGTGATTCTAACTTAGTAATTCATGACCAGTTTTTAAAAATTATAACTATTTATACTAACAAAAAAGGAAACATATGCAAGAAATTGTCAAACATCTTATCAAAGAAACAAAACACAGAATGATTGTGAATCCTGGGAACAGGTGGGCTGAATGTCTACCTTCCTTTCACGTCACACCCATCTTCAAAAACACGGCCGATTTTAATCCAGGATAACAAACACAAACAGAAATTCTGCTGAGATGATGAGAGCACTAAAAGAGGCTCCCTCCCATGTGAGAAGATATTTACTATAAGAGTCATTAAGCCCAGGAGCTAACACTGGAATCTCTGAAAGAATTGGTAGTTAGGGATCTGTAGTCACCCAGAGAAAGACTAACAAGGATTTTGGTAGATATTTTGGACCATTAAGTACAGAAGGTCACAGTGGTGCTGAATGTGTGGCCTGAGTCTCTTATGATCTAAGGTTGCATTTGTGCAGGCAAACAAGTGTGAAAAATGCTTAAGAAATGAAAAATTTCTACCTATGTACAAAAGACCTTAACCTCCACTACACCTTCCTTTACCTTGTAATAAGTCCAAATTGACCCTTTGCAAAACCATGAACCAGTCTTACTGTCAATACACCCTTAACACAATTGAAACAATTTCAGTGTTCTATCCCTTCAGTAAATTAAATGCTGAACCATTCTCAGCAAAACAAAACAAAAAAGTCCTGAACTTTGACTTTCCTCAATTTATTAACACTCTGGAAAATTGGTTTCCTACAGAACACTTATCTTGACCTTTCCCATATTAAATTTTTAATAAAGATTGAAATAATGACTTTGGTTGTATTTTTCTTCTACACAAGAGAAGTATTACAGGAGCCCCATGTCCTGTCTTTAGAAATCGTTTTTCCTCCCCCACACCTTCAGTAATCCCAAACTAAGAAGTATCCATCAAGATGTATGAACTCCATCAAACTAAGAGAATACATAATTATAGGGGACCGTTCAGTGTGGCATGGGAAATGTAGCCCAGCCCCCACCTGTAAAGGCCAGTGGGGAGCAAGGTCTGGCACAGAGGACCCAAGCCCACAGATAGGTTTTCCCATGGGGAATCAGGCCTGCATTGTACCTAGGCTGCTTTGAGGCTTGCCTTTGCTAAAACTCCCTCACCCTGGATTGAGGCAGCAAATGTTTACTGCATATCTTCAACTTCTTAAAGTCTGTGCTAAACCTCCCGAGTATGGAGTGTAGCCAGTTCAACCACTTTTTCCCTGGATCTGTAACATCCTTCTCTTTGAAGTAATTAGCAACCTTCTTTCCTTTGTTATCTGTAAAAGGTAATCACCTACAGGGAACCTGTGCATAGTAAATGAGGACCACCCTCAATGTAATGTACCCAGAGAAGCAATAAAAGCCTGTCCAGGTCGGGGTCAGACCCCTCCCTCTCACTTAGAGAGTGGCCATTTCCATAGGACTTCTGTAGTCCATGTGCATTCGTCTCTCACAGCCAGGGTCCATATCACATAATGACTAGAGAGAATAAATAAAATTTTAAATACAAAACCAATGAAATAGAATTGTTGGGTAAAGAAGATGAGTACACATACATTTTACTTATAAAGATTTATGTATAAGGGAACAAAGGCCCTAAAATTAAGAATATATATTCAAAGTAAAAGCCAAAATAAACAAAATGAAGCATGTAACTGCTGAAACTAGAATTAACTATATGAAGTAGGATTTTTTTAATAATGCCAAAAATAGATTAAAAAGATAAATAACATGAGAAAAGAGATGATGTGGCAAATACATATAAAAGATCTCACTTGTGGAAAATAAGTTTTTCACAAGAAACCAAGAAAATAGAAAAAAAGGTGAAAAAATTAAGAAATACTCAAAAGAAATATTCTTGCAAAGAAGGCAAACATGTACTTCTGGAATTAGTTTATAGAGTCAAAGATTTTTTTT
Organism: Sturnira hondurensis; assembly: GCF_014824575.4. NCBI lineage: Eukaryota > Metazoa > Chordata > Mammalia > Chiroptera > Phyllostomidae > Sturnira > Sturnira hondurensis. The sequence goes on along the minus strand of NW_028088227.1, from coordinate 6,443,338 downwards.
AAACAATAATTTTTATTTAGTCACATTATGGTTAAATTTTTTTATTTCTACGGGAAAAAAAACTCTATAAACTTCATGCCAGAAGAAAAACAGTTTGGGCAAAGGGAATAAAACACATGACTTTCCTTTTCATCCTTAGTCCTGAAAGCTAGATAAAAATGTATCAGAGGCAATTTACTGAGAAAATGACCGCAACCCCGGTATCTAAAATATCGTCCTTCTATTAGATTAATGAAAGATAAATGGGATCATGAAAAAGACAGAATATTTGAGTCAAGTAACTTTACTGAAGAAAATATTTGAGAATAAGATTCCGATAAATTAACACAGCAAATGAATTAAGATGGAACAAGAAAAGGAAGAGAAGTTAGGTTCACTTAGTCCCATTTGGAGAACTGGCCCTTCTTAATTCTCCACAACACTGCCAAAACAGAGTTAAAGTATTTCCAAAACCTTAAGGAATAGAAGGAAAGAGCAATATGGTAACAAGAACTACTATTTCTATTTCCACAGTAGTTTATTACCTCAATTATGACTTGTTTCATGTAACTAAGAAAAGTTTACTCCTCTAATTCAAAATTTACCACAGCCATTTCCATGCCAGAGAGTTCAGCCCAAACTTCCCATTACACTAAATCCACCTTTTGGGCCCTGTTTTCAGCATTAGTCTTCATTACTTAGTTATTTGGGTGATCACTTGTTGACATTAATTTTATTCAAAAGGATAACCCATAGTCACTTATGATTAGCCATATTATCTCAACCAAATAATCAAACAATAATCAAATTTTATGTGTACTCCAAAATTTGAGTTATTCAGGCTTAAATGAATAGGCCTCTCTCTAAATTCAGACAATTTTATTTTTTGTTTCTTTTCATCAAATGTTTAAAAAATGTCATAATTCATTTTGTTAAGCATGATAATTTGTGTTCTTCCATGGACTAAGTGATCGTGAAAAATTTGTCCAATTGCTTGAGAAAATTCAATGAAGCCCAACATTCTGCAAAGGGTGCTAAAATATAAGAATTACATTAAGATGTACCCTAAACCAAATATCTGCTGGATGATATAGTTCCCTATATATTTTGTGAGACCATCTTTCCTTAGATAAACATAACCTAAGTCAAGAAATAAGCGGACATTCCACCTTTTATGTTTTCGATCAGGACAAAATGCATACAGAATGATGATTAAAAGGGGTTTTTCCTCTCTGATCTGTGGTCAGCCACTAGTTGAGAAAATAACACTGTGTTAGAATGGATAAAACTGCAGATAATCAGGGGATTCAATTTTCTACAAAGAAAAATACAATTAAGTTCAGCCTGTTTCTTTCTTTAAAAGTTCATTTTTTAAATTTCTTTTTGATGCATGGGAACATTAATCTCCTGTAGAGAAAAAAGCTTTTAGTGTAATTTGAACACGGCACTATTAGTATCAGTAGGAACATGTCTTTCTGTCTTCCACAGTCTCCTTTATCCTTGGGCATCACAAATATGAACCATCTGGCATGCCAGATGCTTGCTTCTCTCTTTACACATGCAGAGAGTGTAGGTGGAAGGCCTCCCAAATCCCAGACACTATGACCCATTTTGCTCATCCTCATCATCATTATCAACTCCCCAGCACTTCAATAAATGCTGTTGTTTCTCTGGTTTGGAGTCAGTAAGATTTGTAAAGATTATTTACTTTTTTCCCCTAGAAGATGTCACTAAAATTTCAGTTGGCCAAAAATCTGGAATATAGCCTATTACAGTTCTGTTGTCATAAGGTCCAACTTTGTGGAGTATGCTACGTTTTAAACTGTCTTAACTTAAATTGTATTGTAGTATTTATCCACCTGTCTCTGCCCATGGATTTACTGTTGTAAACCAAAAACAATTTGAACTCAATTACATGTCCATTAGAGTGACTGCGAGGTTTTTTCCAAAGCAAACAGGGTTTTTCCCATTATATCCAAATCTTTTGGTCAAAAAACCACAAGTGTGAAAGGAAAGAGCCAGTATGTGCTCTTTCATGCATGTGAATATGAGAGCACCCATACAGGAAGAAAATATTTGTGATGGGCATATCATAATTAGACAGGGTTACCTAGCAGATAATTACAGAGAGAGACACTAGGAGCTCGTGTTACTTAGCATGACAGTACAGTACTAGTATTAGGCATTAAAATAGCTCCAGGCTAGAAAATTCATTTCCAAGAGCACAATATACAAGAGCTATTTTGCAAAATATTTAGAAAGAATTATTCCAGGATGAGTAGCTATTTTTACATAATGATTAACTTGGGAAATCCTTTTTCTATCATAGCCAAATAAACACACAACAACAAAGTAGGAAGTACTGACAGATGTTTCTGATAGAATTAGAATTTCAGTACAACAGAGTCACATCTAATATGAGAAATGTGATTATTAATGCTTTTGTCATAAAATGTTATGAAAACTAACTGAAATAATATATATACATACACACACACATATATATATATTGCTATATATAATATAGCAAGAAACCAACAAATGGTTGCTGAGTTTGAAATCTCCTGGGGTTGTTCTTTTAAAGATTTGTAAAACACCCAAATTTAAAACTTGAAAAATTAAAATAGCTGTAGCATTAGAAATATGATGAAGTCTGCAACCACGGCATGACATCTATGCTCTAAGGACTACACTCTGAAGTGTCATGGATGTACATAGAGAATACTGCAAACCTTATCACTGAGATTAGTAACAAACAAAACCGATTGAATCCAGAATTTAATAGTAAAATTATGAGAACTAAGAGAAAAAAGAATTATAATCAGAACAAGGAAATCTCTGGCCTCACTTATCAGTAATGGCTCCCAAACTGGTGACTTGTACATGGTGGAGAAAGAGTGGTGGTGATAGTAGAAATCGAATGCCCCTGAAACGAACAGTTTTATACCACACATTCTAAAGTCCCTATCAATAAACATACAACCCTAGTAAATACGGTTGTAGGCTCTCCCATCACAGTTTCAGTACAAATGGACTAACGATGGCCTCCTCCTCCAAGTTGGACTCATACACTGCTGCTCCTACACAGGGAGCGTGAATTTGCCAGGTCTTGTCTGGCAGAAGGCTCACCAGTACACTAGTTGGAGGAAAAGTTTCTTCTTCATCTTTTTTTTAAATTCATTGATTTATTTTATTTTATTTTAGAGAGAGAGGATGGGAGACATCAGTTGGTTTTTCTATTTATCCATACATTCATTGGTTGCTGGAAGAAAAGTTTCTTAATTAACTCAGTCACACATGCAATTTATAAATACATACTTACTGTAATTTACTAAATATATAGAATCATATGCAATTACATATGCATAACTTAAGGATTAGCAAATGCTAAGTTTTACATTATACAATGCTTATTATTTCTATGTCGTGTTCTTAGATATTTCTAAATGAAAATGACCTTCTAAAATTTTTTAAAGAGTTGTATCTGAACTAAGTACTTCAAGACAAATGTTCTTATTTTCACTATTACTTTGTTGTCTTAACATTCTTAAATATATACTTTGTAGGTGACTTATTTTGTCAGTGTATGTCTGTATGCAAAACCATGTATATATGTATATTGAATTGAGAATTATAAAAATATTCTTAACTTCAATCATTTTTATAATTCTTTTGAAGACCAGTATAATAAAAACAGCAGTGTTTTTATTACAACCATAAATCTACTTTGAAATGCAGACATGTAAAATTAAAATGTTTATTATTCAGTATGCTCAAAGTTTTAATATTTCATTAAAATATTAAATTTCATTAATATATTTCATATTTAGATTTTAGATTTTATGTATACATGTGTCCAGCTTCCCCATATAAATATATCCTAAGCTTATATTTATGTGTCAGTCACCACCATTATCATAAATACTGACTTGTTTTTGTTTTAAAAGATAAATATGTATTAATTTTTCTGTACATAAGATAAATGAAATATTCTACTTTAAGTGTTAAAAACATTTTTGATGTATAATAATAGGTATGAGGTTGGTACTGAAACATTCCATGATGAGGAAATGAGAACATGTTACTTCCAACAGAGGCCATGTGAAGTGCAGCAAGAATCAGATGAAGTAGGGTCATACTGAACAATAAGGATAATACTGTATTTCAATGCTAGTATCAACAACATAAAAATAATTCGCAGGGATTTTCTCTTTGAATTAATCTAAAAAATTCACATGGAATATTTAGATTGGTAAGACAAGAGGAAAGAAGATGGAAAAATTATCAAGAAAGAATGAAATATGGTACAGGAATGGGTAATAGGTTATAAAATATGTGTACAGTACATGTAGAATATCAGAAGGCCATAGAGCTTATTAATACAGTTTCAACAACTTCAATATTTTTTAGTGTTCTCCCTGGTCTAAGGACTAAATCTGAAACTTCCCAGTGTAAGAAATCATTTTCATGTAACTTTTAAATAATTAACTTTGGCTTTTATTCTATTAACTGTGAAGTAAAGCATTTATTACAAAAACTTTCAATAATATACTGACTAAACATTATTCAAATAATAATATCTTAAATAAACATGGGATTTGAAAAAACTTCTGTGGAAACATACAATTTGTCAAGAAAATTTATTAGTTTTGTTGTGATTATATAATATTTGCCATTCCTAATTTGAATATGTTTTAGAGATAATATTTTTGTATTTATTTTATGATATAAACTTTTATAGACATTATTCAAATTTATGTATGCACAAAAGCTCAGTAATGTTTGTTGAGTTTTACCATAGCCTAGAAACTGAATGATTTCTACATAAAACTTCATTTCATCTTAATAATAATATTAATAATAATAATAAACAGTTTAATTGATAGATGTCCTAAATAGAGCTCAGAAAATTAAATACTTCTCCATATATCTTTTTCTCAGGTAGAAAAAGAATAAGCTAAAAAAACATGAAATAAGAGTATCTATATCATACATTTCTTGTGAGGAGTAAATGGATTCATACAAGTCAAGGCTGAAGCGTGCCTGGAACAAAACAAATGCTAAGTGATTTTTCTTTTTCTTTTGCTAACCAAGAATGCATAAATGTGTGGTATATTTTTAATCTGTGTAAGAAAAAATTTGCATACAGAGAGCCTAACATTTATCTAAGACATTTTAACACCTAAGATTAAATTACTAATAAAAATTAAATATATTGCTAGATTTAACTATTTGCAAAACTTAATTTTTACATAAAATAAATATTATTTAAATAAAAAATATATTCAATATGATAAGGAAACAATAGTGGTCTCATCCAAAGAAGAACATGCAATGTTCAAAGGGTCTCATAATTGAAATAGTATAAATATAGTGGCTAACATATTCATTTTAATTTTGAGAATTAAATATCTCATACCAATAAATCATTTTGCAATAATATTTTCTGAGTTTACTAAAACACAACAAAAATATATTTGGTACAATAAAATCCCAACAATATTTTTAAACAGTATTTCCATTTGGATTTATGAAACAGGTTAAAAATAGTAGTTATATTTTATATTTGAGACAATATATATATATGGAGAGAAGATAATTACTCTGGGCCTGAATGGTGATGGAAAATTCCAAGATTGTTTTTCACTTTGGGAGATGTTATATAACTTCTGAAATTCATAATAACATTTCAGAAAGTTGAAGTATGGCAAAGATTAATGAATAATATCTAAAAGGAATGAATTTCAGGTCAAGATAAAGCAGATAGTAACATAACAAGGGAGATAAAACAGATATTATTAACAGAAAATGTTATTAGGTACTTGGAAAACTCATGTGCATTTACAAATTGCTCAAATAAAAAGAGAAGTTTAGCAAGGTATTTCAGGGCCATTATTGAGATCATTAAGAAAAATTCAACTGACATCATTTACAAGAGAAACCAAGAGTTAGGGGAACTAACTGATGAATAGATAGATGATAGATAAAGAGAAAGATGTATTTCACTACAGCATGAAAAACACTAGAGCAATGTCCACATTAGAGCAATGTTCATATTTAATGTATCAAAGTTATATTTAAGATATATTTTTATAAAGTTAAAAGATAAGACAAAAACTGGAAGGGATAAATAGGAATAAAACTAGTACATAAAAGTTTAGTATCCACAATCACTAAGAAAAACCAACAAGTAAAAGAATACAGATAACTAAGTAAAGAAAAAGACAAAAGAGCTAGTCACTTTACAAGAGAGAAAACAAAACTGCCAATAATGCTATAAAGTTAAATTAAGGAAATTGTGCTACTTTGAATATTGTGGTACATAGGTTATTTTGATTGGTGTTTCAGGATTCTTAGCAAAATAAAAAGGGAACCAACTGAATGGGAAATTATATTGGCAAATGATACTTCTACAAGGGTTTGATCTCCAAAATGTATAAAGCACTTGAATCCACTCCAGGAAGACAAACAACCCAGTTAAAAAAATGGACTTGAACAGACATTTCTCAAAGCAAGACATAATACAGAGGGCTCAGAAACTTATGAAGGATTCCCCATATCACTAGCCATCAGAGAGATGCCAATTAAAACCACAATGAGATACCACTTCACATCAGTCAGAATGGCCAACATAAATCAACAAGCAACAAGTGTTGGAGAGGATGTGGAGAAAAGGGAACCCCAGTGCGCTGTTAGTGGGAATGCAGATGGGTGCAGCCACTGTGGAAAACAGTGTGGAATCTCCTCAGAAAACTAAAAATGGAACTACCTTTTGACCTGGCAATTCCACTCCTGGGATTAGACTCTAAGAATCCTGAAACACCAATTCAGAAGAACCTATTTTTAAGTTTCTTACAAAAGTATTCCTTGTAAAAGATTTTTAGAAAGAGAGCCGGGCTGACTAAAAATTAGATCTACTAATATAAAGAAAAATAATGCTATTTATTTCATAGCAAATCTAATCAAATTTCCTTTTATTTCAGCATTTCATTTTTCTTTCATTCTAAATGAGATCATTGAACATAACAATCGAAGAATCAATTTAAATTGTAGAATACTAGAAAAAGGAGTATATTTTCTAAATCAGTTATATTCAATAATTGTGAAGTATCCTACCAGGAATAATATTAAGGCAGATTTTTGGGAGATTTTGGATGATACCTTGTCTCTATTTTAGGCACTTGAGGTTTGACAGCTACCCTGCCATGAGGCAGGATGAGTAAGAGAACAGCCACAGGGGAGAGAAGCTGCAGGGTCCAGTTGTGCTCATTTGTGTGTTAAGTTTGAGTCTCCTTCCTCATGGCCAGGGAGTTGTGTTTAATATGTAGTGACTATACCACCTGAGGACTAGGAGAAGCTAGGATGCAAATGTAGATTCTGGATGAGTTACACAAAAAAATGGAAATTAAAGTGGCGGAAGTAAATGGGAGAGTCCAGGGAAAATTGGTTGTATATTAGGAGGCATGAAGATTCAGGAGGGACTTTTAAGGAATACTAATGGGAGTTTGGCAAAAGAAAAGTAGTTTTTTAAAAAATGACTCTGGACTCACATGAACAAGTATAAAGGACACATGGACAATAACTAAGGGTGGGGGGCGGAAATGGGAGGGAGGCGGGGAGGATGGGGTGGGGGGCGGGCAGGGTTGGGAATATAAGACAGAAAGCTGTACTTGAACAAGAATTAAATAAAAAAATTATTAAAGTCTAAAAAAAAAGGACTCTCTTAGGGTGCCCAGAGATGTAAGAGGAAAACATTAGGTGTTGTGTATGTGTGCAAGTGTACGTATTCCAACCGAAAGCAAAGGGAGAATTACGAAACGTGGCCTGTGTAACAAACTGTTAACACTCTGTGAAGCGGCTATGAAATGAAGGGAGGTGTATCCCCAGGTTACCCGGTGGTCCAGAGGAACTTAGGTGTTTGTTGCAGGAGGAAACCTTATCCATTTATATTTTCTTCTTTTCCTTTCCTATAGTTCTTCTTTAAATTTTGTCTTTCAGAGGAAATCGACATAGTTTCTATCTAATGCTTTTTATTTTCTTTCTGAAATAAAAAGAAAGACCACCTGAGAGTGAAAAGATTAGACAGCTTTAATAGGATTGGAAAAGTGGAATAGCTCATATGGAAAACAAAACAAACCCTATAAAAAACTGAAAAGGATTTTCAAGTTGTAGTGAAATCAGGTTTGATACCATGCTCCCCAAAATATAATAAGAAAAAGCAGACCCCAAATCCATGACTTTACTGTATGTGGAAAGAGAGTACAGAGAACTAAATTAAAGCAGAGATTATTTCTATATTTAACTGAAACATGGTCATGCATTAAACTTTAGTCTATCAGTTTTTGTGATCTGCCAGATATTCACAATATTCAAATGGCATTACCACCAGAAAGTGGCAAAATCAATTAAAAAATAAGAGGTTTCAGTCATCATGTGATTACACAAAAGTTGTAAAGTTTCCTTTTTACTTTTAACNTAATGCTTTTTATTTTCTTTCTGAAATAAAAAGAAAGACCACCTGAGAGTGAAAAGATTAGACAGCTTTAATAGGATTGGAAAAGTGGAATAGCTCATATGGAAAACAAAACAAACCCTATAAAAAACTGAAAAGGATTTTCAAGTTGTAGTGAAATCAGGTTTGATACCATGCTCCCCAAAATATAATAAGAAAAAGCAGACCCCAAATCCATGACTTCACTGTATGTGGAAAGAGAGTACAGAGAACTAAATTAAAGCAGAGATTATTTCTATATTTAACTGAAATATGGTCATGCAAGAACTAAATTAAAGCAGAGATTATTTCTATATTTAACTGAAATATGGTCATGCATTAAACTTTAGTCTATCAGTTTTTGTGATCTGCCAGATATTCACAATATTCAAATGGCATTACCACCAGAAAGTGGCAAAATAAATTAAAAAATAAGAGGTTTCAGTCATCATGTGATTACACAAAAGTTGTAAAGTTTCCTTTTTACTTTTAACAACTAATCTCCCCTTAACATCTTGTGCCATTCCCAAATCCTTACACTATAGGGGTTATATTTGTTTACTTACTATTCACCTAAAATTACATATATATAAAGACATTCTCAGACATGCCATATATACAGTAATATCTGAGGACAGACCAAACTTTATCTTATATTTTTAGACATTTTGGCATGTGTAGGTTTTCCAGCTTTTCAACACTCTGCTGTAGATCCTATTTACATAGTCCATATTTTCCCAAATATTTTGCTATTACCAAGTTTTATAATCATAACATCTGTTCAAATATTTAAAAACTCATATGTGTAACAATTTGCTGTACCTGTCAATAAAAATACAGTATTTGAAAAGGCATTTGATTAGAATCAAATTATGTGTTTTATTAAACTACTGGAATGTGAAATTTTGACAGGTAATAAAAGAACATCTTGATATATAAACATTTCCAAAAAGGAAATTATTTACTTGTTCTAAGTTCCAATGAAGATATTGGAATGAAGAATAAGAAACAAAGCTTCTAACTCAATTTTCCATTTATAGTCTACAAGTTTAAATTTAAATTTCTCAGGGTTTTGAATTATATAGAATTCACAGTAAATAAAATTAGAGTTGTATTTTTTTAGTTGAAAGTAAGATGAAAAAACATTATTACAATGTTTTTTGTAATAATTTAGTCACTCTAAACGCATAAAAAACAGAAAAAAAGTGTATATTTAATAGAAGATACATCCCAGTAAGTATGCTCTTTAGAATTAAACTCATGAGGTATTCTATATTCCACTAGAAAGTAAAATGTCTTATTGCTTTTAGATTTTCCAAAAGTGTTTAATAGAATATGTATTTACATGAATATTTTTAAAACTCTGAAAGTCAAATTATATATCTGATGAAATAGTACTTAAAATATTCATAAAATATTTTAATTAGAGCAATATTTAATAATTTGACTCACTGAATAAAACATTGTTTACAGTATTTCATAGTAAGTGCCAACAACAATAAAAGAACTGAATGTCAATGTTATATTGAAACTACTTCAGATTCATTTAAAAATTAAGGCGTATGCCTTAAACCACATAATTAAGCAGTCAACATGTAAAAGGTGGTATCTTTCCAAAATACTTTAATTTGTTTACTCACTCATTTAATCTGGCATTATCAAGTAATATATATGGAGTTCTCTAGTCTATGTTCCACAGGAGGAGATGGAAATGTTGAGAGCAGTTCTTGTCCACTCTCATGTTTGTAGGAGCTTACACTACAAGATAACAAAACTAGTTCATATTATGTATGTGTCCACAGGTATGAGTATGGATGTGGGGAGGTGTATTTACAGATTTAGAATACAGTGGCATTTGCAGTAAGTCCAAGAGACCTTTCTAGAACCGGCATTATTTTTCTGTTCTTTCAAGAGTTAGCTACCTTTAAAGATGGAAAGGGGAGAATGTAGAATATACGAGCTACAAGAAAAGGGAAGTCAGTTGATAATAAGCTGATCTTTATTTTATTTATTTATTTATTAATTCATTCATTCATTCCAAACAAAAATTGAGGTTGGCTACATGTCATCACAAAAAGCCAAATGCGTGAGGCAGGGGTTGGTGTAAGAAGGAAAGAGGTTCACCAGGTGCCACACAAGCTGGGAGAACAGCAGACTCTCATCTTAAAGACCGTCCCCATCCTCCCGCTCAACCCGCCGCTCTCATTTATTCTTTTCCCTAAGAAAATGACTTTCATCATGTTATCAGACATATATTTTATCATTATCAATCATGCTAATTTTTAGCTGTACCAAAAATAAAACAAAAAAGCCTGGACATCAGCTTTTTATACCAGTATTTTTTCAATTAATTAATTTAGTTGTTTTTAAAAAGAGGGAGGGAAAAAATAGAGAGAAATACCAATGCCAAGAGAGAAACTTTGATTGGTTGCCTCTCAATCCCACACCTCAGGCAGGTGCCCTGGCTGGAAATTGAACCTTTGAACTTTTACTTTGTGGGACAATGCCCAACCAACTGAGCCACACTGATCAGGGAAGCTTTTTATACTAATTTTGATGACAGATAAGGCATTTATCCCTTTGAGATTTACAAACTAAAGTGGTTTGATGGCAAAGTAATACAATCCTCAGGTGTTTTTGGTTTGTAATTTTTCAAGATTAAAAACTTAAACATGCATTATCCTAATACAAATTACTTGAATACACCCATTCTGCAAGATTTGAGACACATTTGTTACTTGAGAATTTTTTGTTTTTCAATCTGTACTGCAGTATTGGGGATAGCTCTATAACTTTGTCTTGATCCTACCTAGAAATATGGAGCTTCAAACATTGAGAATGACCTTAAAATAATTATCATCTCCAATTGTATCAGCAACCTCCATGTTTACTGACTGTCCATTGTCCAGTAAGCACTGACTATTTAAGAATTTATGTAAATGACTGGCTATATTTTTCCAATTTAAATAGTACTGTATAAATTGGGAATTATATTTGTCTCCTAGATTAAATGTTTAGTTAAGATTGAAAAATAAAGGTTTATAGTTCTCTCTTGTAAAAGAATTCCAACCTAGGCAGTCCATAGCTATTACGGGAGGTTGGAGGGATCATTAAGTCCCAGTTTACTTCTCTCACATCCGTCACTGTCATTTCCTTGTTCTGTTGTCCAGCTCATCTCATGTTTACATATTTTCCTTTGCAGCTTTCATTATCAACTCTATACTTTAAACAGATAAAAAAGAAAGCAGCGTAAAAAATTATCTTTTTTAAGGGGTTTCTTGGAACACCCAGTGATTCTTCTTATATCCAACCCATCCTATCAACCTTCACATAAAGCTAGGAAATTAAATAAGTATCTGGCAATAAGTTATTCAGAGTTCCAATTCTAGGGAAGTTAGAAAAAATGGATATGAGGTAGGTACTTTATGTCCCAAATTTAATTAACGAGATTGAGTTCTATAAGACCTCAACATCCAATGTCACATAACAGGTGCATGTCGAAGTAAATGTGTTTGGATATAGAAATTATACAGCACAACTTTCAGGGTCGAGGCTAGGAAGTAAACATTAAATTGAGCTGGAATGTAAATAGTACTTACAGAACATTTGGTGTACAAAAACAGCAGTAAACATAGGTGGCATTTCCAAATTCACCTGATTCATTCCAATAAAAACAAAGGACATGTGGGCAAAGAGAAAGGGTGTAGGTTTGAGGGTAGGAGGTGGGATGGGTGGGGTACGGGGGTTGTGGGGGGGTGAAAATGGAAACAACTGTACTTGAACAACAATTAAAAAAAAGAAAAAAAGTTGCTTTCACTTCTCCTAGAGAAGTTTGTCATGGGGGAAACACAGATGAGATGTGAGTATTTGAGCAGACCAGTTATGGTGAACAGTACATTAAAAAGAAAACAGAAAGCTTGGAAGTTCAACAAGTTTTATAGACATATCTGAAATGTGACTAGGAAGGAGGAAGTATTAGCTATTTGGTAAAATAATGAAAAAGAAGAGACCCAGTCTTTAAATATGTGCCCTGAGGTAATTTCTGATATATTATTTATATGAGAAGTTTATTTCTTATAAATAAGAATCAATTTAAAACATAAGCAAATTTTATATCTTTTTAACTTATATCTGTGATAAAGTTTGTTGGGTAGATCAGCTTTTTTAAAACATTAATCAATTAATTAATTAATTTTACCTTTTTTAAAAATTGTTTTTCAAGTACAGTTATTAGATCAGTTTTTGTACTGGAGGTCAGTAAAAGCTGGATATTTTCAATGCTGAGATAATCACAATGAAAAAATAGGATCAGACTTCTGGCCAAGATGGAGGTGTAGGTAGACACACACACAACCAAAAGAAGGACAACAACAATTTAAAAGCGAAAAACAACTAGAGCCAACAGAAAAATGAACTGTATGGAAGTCCAACAACCAAGGAGTTAAAGAAGAAACATTCATCCAGACTGGTAGGAGGGGCAGAATAGTACAGCCAGGGGGAAAGGGCTCCTGGCAAGACTGAGGCTGGAAGACCTGGATGAGCAAGGTGGCAGCTGGAGAACCCAGTGAGGTGGCAGGTGGCAGTGTGGGCAGTCCCACATTTGCATGCAGATAAACCTGGAGGAACAACTGGGGTGCGAGACAGATGACACAACCCCGAGTTCCAGTGTGGGGAAATAAAGCCTCAAACCTGTGATTAAAAACATGGGTGGGGGTTGAGGCAGCAGCGGGAGAAACTCCCAGCCTCACAGGAGAGTTCGTTGGAGAGACCCACAGGGTCTTAGAATACACACAAGCCCACCCACCTGGGAATCAGCAACAGAAGGATCCACTTTGCTTGTGGGTAGTGGGGGGAGTACGTAAAAACCATCAGAGAGCAGAGTAAGTGCCATCAGCACACCAAGAAAAAAAATGGTACAAACCAAAGAATAGATCAAAGCTCCAGCAAAAATACAACTAAATGACAAAGAGGTAGCCAACCTATCAAATTCAGAGTTCAAAACACTGGTAATCAGGATGCTCACAGAATTGTTTGAATATGGTCACAAATTAGATGAAAAAATGAAGGCTATACTAAGTGAAATGGAGGAAAATGTACAGGGAACCAGCAGTGATGGGAAGAAAACTGGGACTCAAATCAATGGTGTGGACCAGAAGGAAGAACGAAACATCCAACCAGAAAAGAATGAAGAAACAAGAATTAAAAAAATGAGGAGAGGCTTAGGAACCTCCAGGACATCTTTAAACATTCCAACATCCAAATCATAGGGATACTAGAAGGAGAAGAGGAAGAGCAACAAATTGAAAACTTATATGAATAAATAATAAATGAGAACTTCCCCAATCTGGCAAAAGGAATAGACTTCCAGGAAATCCAGAAATCTCAGATAGTCCCAAAGAAGTTGGACCCAAAGAGGAACACACAAAGGCACATCATAATTACATTAGCCAAGATTAAAACGAAGGATAGGATTCTAGAAGCAGCAAGAGATAAGAGGACAGTCACCTACAAAGGAGTTCCCATCAGACTGTCAGCTGATTTCTCAAAAGAGACCTTGCAGGCAAGAAGGGGCTGGAAAGAAATATTCCAAGTCATGAAATGTGAGGATCTACATCCAAGATTGCTCTATCCAGCAAAGCTGTCATTTAGAATGGGAGGGCAGATAAAGTGCTTCTCAGATACGGTCAAGTTGAAGGAGTTCATCATCACCAACCCCTTATTATATGAAATGTTAAAGGGATTTATCTAAGAAAAATAAGATAAAAAATATGAACAGTAAAATGACAGCAAGCTCACAGTTATTAACAACTACACCTAAAACAAAAACAAACTAAGCAAACTAGAACAGCAACAGAATCACAGAAGTGGAGATCACATAAGGGTTATCAGCAAGGGAGTGGGAGAGGGAGAAAAGGTACAGAAAATAAGTGGCATAAATGGTAGGTAGAATATAGAGAAGGTGAGGTTAAGAATAGTATAGGAAACATAGAAGCCAAAGAACTTATATTTATGACCCATGAACATGAACTAAAGGCAGAGAATGTGCAGGGCAGAGGGGAATAAAGAGGGGTAAATGGGACAACCCTAATAGTATAATCAATAAAATATATATATATTTGTAAAGGGTCAGGTGTCTTACTCCAGACATCTTAGTGGCTTTCCTACTCAGATCTGCAAACTCTTTTTTTTGGAAACTCTTTTTAAAAATTTTTATTTATTGACTTTTTTAGAGCGATAAACTGATTTGTTTTTCTACTTATTTATGCATTTACTGATTGCTTCTTGTATGTGCCCATGCTGGGGATCAAACCTGCAACCTTGAGTATCAGGACCATTCTCCAGCTAACTGAGCTACCCAACCAAGGCTGATCTGTGAATTCTTAGTGAGCACACACACACTGAGCAGCAAAACCAAGAACTAAATCAGCTTTTAATTACATGTCTTTTTAAAAAATTATTTCTAATAATTATTGAGTTTGGAAGCTCCCTACAGGTATTTTCTGTAATCATTAAGCATTTCAAGGAGCAGTTGGCTTATATTAAAAGTTCAGTAGGGCATAACTATTTCTTTTCGTGTTCTAAAATAAGAAAATTTACTCTTGTTCTGGTGTTATATGAGACACCATTTCACCGAAGAAGCATAGAAAATTAATGAGTTTGAAGGTAGTTGAGCTGTATTTTCAAACAGTAAAAGCAATGAAGTAGACCTACATTGTTTATTTTCTTCTCTAAAGGCATTATAATTGTACTACATATTGGTCTATAAAGAAATAAAACCACATTGCAGCAATTCTCAGTTCAACAAACATTCAGATGCTAAAATACTGAAGTGGGTGAAGCCTGCCTAGACCTGGAATTCAAAGGGAGTAACAAGGGAAAACAAAAATCTTAAAATAATAAACCTAATGTCTAAAAAACATATTTATAATTAAACATAATAAAGTTGAAAAGAAAATTTTTAGAGCTCATTGTTGAAGGCATTTTCTGTGTGCATTATATTCAGTGAGAATCCTATCCTAGAGAAAGGGAATATTGAGTTTCCTAGAACAAAAAGAATGAACTCTTTGTTAATTAAACTTAACTAAGAATCATCGTTCCTAGCCCTGGCTGGTGTGGCTCAGTGAACTGAGCACAGGTCTGTGAACCAAAGGGTTGGTTGCTGCATTCCCAGTCAGGGCACAGACCTGGGTTATGGGCCAGGTTCCCAGTAGGGGGAGCTCAAGAGGCAACCACACATTGATGTTTCTCTCCCTCCATTTCTCCCTCCCTTCCCCTCCCTAAACATAAATAAATAGATTCTTTAAAAGAATTGTTATTTCTAAAAATGTGCTTTTTATTGAAAATACATAGTTTTAAAATTGAGAATATAAACAACAAAATATCTCATTTTGGAGGCCTGGTGAGTTCAAAATTTCTAACACTGATTAACCACGATTAATTATCTAATTCTTTCAAATTATTCTAGTGATTTTCAGAATATATTTAATAATTTCTGTTTGAATAAAGTGAAATGATGCCCCAAACATGTAACTCTCCAATGTTGTTGTCCTTAGTGTATGTGTATGTCTGTGTGTATTTCCAATATTTGTAAACATTTCTATTAACTGTAGTTTTCAAAAAGTTCTTGGAATATTTTTTGTTGTTTCCATAGGATTTATTTTTGCTCAAATTTTAATAACAATAAATATGTTTAGTAACACTGATGATTCATGATTAAGAATTTTTTTCCTTTAATATGGGTGAAGTGTATCCTATACTACTATACATCTTTTTTTATTTAATGAACTGTTTCTAGAGCACTTTTAAGTTTACAAAAAAATTAAGTGGAAAGTACAGAGAATATATGTACCTCTTCATATTTCCCTGTCCATAGTTTTCATTAAGATCCAATCCTTGTGCATTCTAGGGGCTTGGACAAATTTTTAATGACATACCCATCATTTGAGTATCATCAGGATTATTTCACTATTCAAAAACATACCTTGTGCTCCTTTCTTCCCCAGAATCCCTAGCCACTACTAGTGTTTGTACTGTCTTAACAGTTTTGCCTCTTCCAAAATGTCAAATAGTTTAAATCACAGTATGTAGTTTTTTTAGATGGGGTTCTTTCACTTAGCAATATGCATTTATGAGGTTTCACCATATCTTTTAGTGAGTTGATAGGTCGTTTCTCTTTAGTACTAAATAAGTTTCCACTGAATAGATGTACTACAGTAGTTTATTGATTCACCTACTAAAGGACATCTTGGTTGCTTCCAAGTTTTCCAATTATAAATTATATTTCTGTATATATTTATGTGTAGTATTCTTGTGGACATAAGTTTTCAACTCCTTTGGGTAAATACCAAGGAGTCCAATTATTGGATCATACGGTAATATATGTTCATACTGTATTTTTCAGACCATAAGACACACCTAGGTTTTAGAGGAGAAAAATAGGAAAAAAAATTTTGAAGCAAAAAAATGTGGTAAATATTTAATAACCTAAATAACATAATATTTCACCAATGTAAATGTAAACAGAACTCAACAGCAGCATTTAAGAGCCATTATTTCTCCCAAATTGGGGGGGGGGGGGAAGTGTCTGATAGTCCAAAAAATATGGTACTTGCTTTGCAAGACCTCTATAAAGGATTCAGGGGATGGACCTGAATGGTACTTCAGGTACTTCAAGTACATAGTACTTCTCAATGTATAAGAGCAGAAGTTGGACACTTTGTCTTAGATTTGCTCAAGAATTTTTAACATACTGCTCAGACTTATATAGTACATCAAAGTATTTCTCAAAACAAACAATCTACATTAGTATAAATTTGCATGTGTTAAAATGCAGATTCTTAGATCCCAACTTGGACACATTGAATTATTATATGAGAAGTAGAGTGGGAAAAATAAATGAACAGTTACTCTCACCGATTTATGTTTGAGTATTACTGCTCTACATGAAGGAAAAATTTTCTTAGTCTTTTCCATCCCTGGTGTAGCTCAGTGGGTTGGTCATCATCCTGCAAACCGTTGTCCGTTACTGGTTTGATTCCTGGTCAGGGCACATCCTGGTTTGCTGGCCAGGTATCCGGTTGGGGGTGTGCAAGAGGTAATGGATCGATGTTTCTCTAGCACATTGATGTTTCTCTCCTTCTCTTTCTCCTTCCCTTCACCTCTTTGTAGCAGTAAATTGGTTAAATCCTTAAAAAATTCTTAGTTTTCAATGTTCATTTTAGAGAATCCCATCATAACTTCAAATACCAAGATCTGAAGATATAATTTAAAAAATTCAGTCATTTAGTTAAGCAGGCAGTCAGCTTTCCAAACATCCTTTTTATTTATAAAAAATTACATTGATCTTCTACTATGCGACAAATGTTACCCTGGAAGCTGGAGACAGTGGTTCAGTCTCTGTGGAGATAACACTTACACCATAATAAAAACAATGAAACAAATCCAACCCTTTTGAAATTATTTTGATGAAAAGGTATAGTTGAGGGGATGGTGATCTTTCATTATTAAGCATCTGTGCTTGAAAAAGGGACCACATCACCCTGACAAGCTCAGGTGAGGCCTATATGGAGGGACTTGTAAACTCAGACACCTAGGGTAAGCACATATTATGGTCTGAAATTAAAACTTCCTAGCTAAAAGTGAGGCATGGTAGGTAGTCATGTCTTAGGCCAGTGTCTTCCTGGACAAATGTTAAACTTTACCTTAATTGAGCCTGTCTGTTGTCTTTTTGGCATCTCTGATAGCATTCCTTTGGATTGCCAGAGTAACCTCCTTTTTCCAGACCCCTCAAGGCACAATTTCTCACAAGAATATGAGACCACAGGACCCCTCACTAGTGTCTTTTTCTTCTGTATACCATCGCCATGTGCATAAAAGTTAACTATCTTGTACCTGCCAATGTAAAATAAGTCGGCGTCTATTGATTTTACTTTATATCCAGATTCTGAGATTTCCCCACTTTGCTTTCTCCCACCTCACTAGTCTCTCACCAAAGGATTTTATGGAATCCCTGTATGTCTTCCCCTTCAATTCTGATCTATAAAATAAATTGTAGAAACTGCCATTTTCCAGAGCATTTCCTCAATTTGTTGAGATTTTTTTCTTCCTAGACATTAGTTTGGCTCAAATAAATTCATAAAAATTCTCTGTAGGTTTGGATGTTTCTTATGTGGACACATCTATTCCCTTTATTTTGACATTTAAGATTGTTTTTGTGCCAGGTTCTGAATGGAGTGTAAAACAGTTTTTTTCTGTTACTTAGACCAGGCATGTTGCTTGATCTGGTTGTTACAGAAAGCAGAAACATATATTAACATAAAATCTTGGACTAGTCTGTTTTATCTTTAATACAGCTATAGTTGCATATTTTCTGTCACAGAATTATTGTGATGCTATGTTCTAATAAATATTTTTGAATGGATATAGAAAAAATGACATTCTGAATATATTTTATTAGCATTATTATTGGTAAGAGCAATTAATAAAACCCATTTCTTAGGTTATGAAGGACTTTGGTACAGTTCTCATAATTCTTACTTCTATTGCCTAGAGAACATATGGAATTAAAGGGAGTCCAACCTGAGGCTATGGTTTTTCAAAATCTTTTAAATGTCTTTAGTTCTATTGTCTTGCTACTGAAGTCTACATTTGTAAAATTAATGTGTTTCAGCATATTAAGAACAGTTAAAAATAGTTGATGGGTTTTATGATGCATACCTTTCCTTGACTTAATGTACTTGCTGTGGTAATATTTTCTATAATTTTGATATATCTAAGGTCATTGCCAATCTAAACTGAGATGAGATCTTACAACAATGGAAGTGAGTAATGTCAGGGGTAGTACTTTGAAAATGCATCTTCAGTGCGGCAATTTCAATTATAATAGGCAGACCTGTGCTTTGGTGTAAGTGAAAACACAAAGTGAAAAGGAGAACCAAATGGTATTATATGAAAACCTGAAAATAAAAAAAGAACTGTAAACAAATGTTCAAAATGAATACTTAAAAAAATAAACATTCTGAGTCTATTTTAGCAATCACTTCTCACTGTATCCATGGCAATAAACTCCTCTAGGTTATCCAGCAGCTTGAAATTCAGCATTGAACAGAGAACAGAACTCTGTAAATCTATTAGGAGTTAAACCAAGGCACTGCTGTATGGGCAATCATCAAAGAATAGTGTCTTCAAAAATAAATTGGGGCAACAGGGCATTGCTGCTTTTATTTATAGATAAAACCCTTCTCAACCATGTTCCCTGATCTCTTTGCCTTATGCTGAACTTGTTTCACTTTCTTTTCCCTGGTGAAGTTCTGTATGATTTGGCTTTGTGAGAATTTTCCTCTTTCCATTGATTCTGCTGAATGCAATGCAGAACTGAGTTATAGATTGATGAAGCCTCACACCAGGTAAGGTAGTATATCTGTGACTAGCCCTTAAGGCAAACCAGATGATAAAATAGTAGGTCATACTTTCCATCCTGATATGGGAAAAACATCTCCATCAATCTTAATTTAATATCACTTTCCATTCTTCCAAGAACCTTAGTTGTAATTTTGTGTTTTTATGTTCCATCCACCATTATCATTCCTAAAACATCTTATTACATGATGCCTTAATATATAGCAGTTGTGATCATTTTATGTCGGTAACATTTTATGTTGAGGCAAGTTGAACTTCATTACACACATTTTTCCTACCATCTCTTAAATAACAGTAAATATTTTGAGAAGCAAAATATTAAGGGTTCATCAGGCAGTATCTATTTAGCAGTGCAAGTAATAATTTAGGAATTCCAGGATTATTTGGCACCTCCAATTAATCAACACCCCAAAGTAATTTTATTCATTTTTCATGGCTTTTGAGCTTTGGGCAGTTTATAAAGTGGAGTTTTCATGATTGCAATTCTATTCCTTACGGTTTTTTCTTCACTTCTCAGTCAGGCATGATAGCTCCTCAGGTGCTTTTGTAAGTCCAAGAGATCACCATCATCACTGTCATTTATCGACTGCCAGATAAATACTTTGCAGAGCATCGTGTAAACTGCTTCTCTGGGAAATCTAGCTTCACATATAGATATATCTTTCTTTTCTGAAGTGACACTCCTGTATGTGCTACTAAGCAACCACTCTCTCTCTAACAGACCTAGTGTTCTTTTGTTATTTTCATGGAAAAAAGACTTATGATGAAGTTTTATATTTTATATTAAAAGGTCATAAGGACACAAGAATTTGAACTTCAAGAAACTAAAAAATCAGCTAGCTTTATAAAGTCAACAAAAAAGAACTACATTGCCTACTTTCTAAGGAGTAAAGTATGGGCTAAATAAAGAAAGGCAATACAAATCTCTGTAACTAATCTGTGTTTAGTGTAAATTTAGCAGACTTATTTTCAGTATTGTGACTTTTACCCTGTTCTCATTAATGTCATCTGTTTCCTCCATGGAATGTATACAAATAGCAATGTACTTTGTTGCTTGGCAAAATTCATTCCCTCTGTTCTAGTTAACAAAGTATAATCAGACTGTAGGGAACCAGTTTGTTTTGGTCTGGCAAATGTGACTCAGCTCTGTATGGAAAACCTACAGAAGTGAAGTGGTGGGCAGGAGCCAGACCTTCCCACAGGAAAAAACAGTGGGAATCAGGCCTAGAAAATGCATACAGATTGTTATGGCTTGCTCTTGCTAAAAATCCATCACCCTGGTCTACAACAACAAATGTGTATTGTCTATCTTCAAGGTAATTTCCAAAGCCTGTATGAGTTTTCCCAAGGACAGAGCTAATGAGCTCATCGTCATTCCCCTCTGCATGTTATTTTCATTTCCTTGATTGTACCTAAAATGTAGACAATAATATTCTGTGTAATAGATAATAAATATTTCTCTGACGTAAGACCTGAGGAAAATAATAAAAGCCTGTCTAGGCAAGGGTCCGGGAGCTCCTCTCTTGAAGGAGTGGCCGAGGCATCCGTAGGCACTCTCTGCTTGAGAGAGAAGTCGTGCCTGTTCCCTTTTTCCACACAGGATTGTTGTCGCCTGTGCATTGATTCTCGTCGTCAGCCACAACAGGCAGACTCTGCTGGCCAGGGTCCACCACATGAGATTGCTTTGAAAACCTGTACTGGTACTAGTGTTGCAAAGTTGATGGAACAATAGTTTTGTTTATACTTAATAGTTGTGAAGATTATCATGGAATCAATACAGATTTATCTGTGCTCTCACTACTCCCTTTCTTTACTCAAGTCCTTAACTTAAAATGAATGAATGAATACATAAAATAGAACCAAAGTTCCAGAAATCTTCTGCAGAAAAAAATAAGGATGAGTCAATGAGTTAGTGGACTTAATGAAGGAATCTTACTTAAGCAGACGTGACTGCTGAAAAAAATCATTAAATAAACTTGTGGATGTGTGCTACATGACAAAGTAACACACATCCCAACAGGCTAAGTCAATTGGAATTGAACATGAGTTTGAATATATATCTAAAAGTTTCCAATTAAATTGGGTCTTGATGCCTGATTGAGAAAAATAATTACCTTGAAATGTTTAAAATCTGTAGTTAGATTGTTAAGAGTGGGATGATATACCATTGTCATCTATTGATTATGTTTTCATGTAATTTCAAGTTCTTTGGGGACAAATGCTATTTGCTCCATATTGCAAATTTCAATGTAGGTCCAGAATATTTGAACTTTTGATAAATTTTCAAAGTGATTATAATCCATTTATGCACTATTAGGTAAGTTATTTGATCTTATTAATTTTTATAAATCTCTCATTCCACCTACCCTTGAATTCTATAACACCATATTGTTCTAGCTTTTACCTACAACCTGTATATTTTTTCTTTATGTTTTTTACTTGCTACTCCTCTCCTGCTGTTTCCATCCCTGGCTTAAATACTTATGCAAATTTGGTTGCATGTAGCAGATGTGGCTGAGACCTCAAATCCCCATTGGCACTCAGGAACTCCATACACACCTGTAAATTTATCATGCAAGCACCTGCAACATGCTGCCTGAGAACCATCTCTGGTAACAGGGGTATTCTCCAGCAGCATCATTAGTCATATCAGAAGTGCCAGGTAATTAATGTTCTAAGAAGCAGTCCTCAACCAATGACAGGCAAATGTGGTGGATATACAAACCCAACTTCCTCACCCCTTGGAAGGACTGGGACAGGGTGTACTATTCCGAGGCATATTACAGTCCGTCCTAGTGAGACACATGGGTAACATGTTCATTACCTCACTGGATATTGACTTCCTTCCTTCCCTCTTCTGTCTCCCTTCTTCACATTCTAACCAGTGCCTCATGGGATTTTTTGACTATTTGCATGCAAATGTATTTATTCAACCTCTGCTTCATGTGTTACCCAACCTAAGACAGTTATGTTATTTAACTTTTTTAAGGTTCAGTTTACTTATAAAAATGAAATAAAATATTGAACCAATTGGATGTTTGTGAACATAATGAAATAAATTGTATAGACTTTTATGCAACATATATTTTGAGCACAAGAAGTAGTATATCCTTTCTTTACTTTCACCAAAATAAATACCTATTTATTCCAAATCACCTATGTATTAGGTCTGGGTACTCTTTTTAAGATTTTGTTTTCACAGTTTCTTCCTCACTGGAGGGTTTCAAAAAATCGTCAGGAGGTCAACTATGGGAAATGTCAATTTGGTTTTTAAAGGAACAGCTGGCTTAGCATTCAAATGGCAGCCAATTGCATTGCAGTGAGTCGCCTTATAGGAAGAGCCACACGGCATGTCATCACAAATCATGGCCTTTGGTCAACAGAAAATGAAAAACTGAGGTCCTTAATTCAGTAACCTGGGAATAACTTAATCTTGTTAACACCCTCACAAGAAAGCTTGAAATGGGTGCTCTCTGAGTTTTCCTGAAGATGAGACTGCAGCCCTAACCAGCACCTTGATTTCAGCCCTGTCTGAGTCCCTGAGTCAGAGGATCCAGCTTAGTTGTGTTTAGACTCCTGACTTGGAGGAACTTAAAGATGATTATTTTTTCTTAAGCCATTAACTTTTAAGACAATTTACTCCACAGAATTGGATAAATCAATACAATTACTAAAAACTATAAGGGATCATTAAAAATGTAAGATGCAAGACACCATAAACACATTTTTCAAGAGTGGCTGACTAGAATTAAATGTTTACAACACATGCAACAAAATAGTGCTAGCATAGGTAATAAAATCTTTTGAATATTGATGATTAAATTTTAAGATAATAATAAAACAAAAAATGACAAAATTAAGAATATATTCAAATTAAGAATAATTCATAAAAGTAAAACCTGGATAAAATGATAGAAAACCCCACTCCTGTACCATTCATTGTTCACGAGAATATAGTTGGCATCCTTTTGGAAAGCAATTTAGTCATATGTATCAAAATTTAAAAGCTGCATCATCTTTTTTTAAAAATTTATTTAATTATTGTTCAAGTACAGTTTTCTGTCTTATACTTCCATTCCAGCCCACCCCAGCCAGTGCTCCCTACCTCCCTCCCATTCCCCGCCCTGCTGCCTTAGTTTGTGTCCATGTGTCCTTTATACTTGTTCCTGTGAATCCTTTCCCTTTTCCCATGAAATTCTCTCCCCTCTCCTCTCTGGTCCCTGACAGCCTGTTCTGTATTTTAGTGTCTTTGGTCATATTTTGCTTGCTTGTTTGTTTTGTTGTTTAAGTTCCTGTTAAAGATGAGATCATATGGTATTTGTCTTTCACCACCTGGCTGCTTTCCAGTTCCATCCATGATGTTGCAAAGGGTAAGAGCTCCTTCTTTCTTTCTGCTTCATAGAATTCCATTGTGTAAATGTACCATAGTTTTTTGATCCAGTCATTTACTGATGGGCATCTAGGTTGCTTCCAACTCTTGGCTGTTGTAAATCATGCTGCTATGAACATTGGTGTGCATAGGTTCTTTTGGATTGGTGTTTCAGGGTTCTTAGGATATACTCCTAAAAGTGGAAGTGCTGGGCCAAAAGGCATATTCATTTTTAGTTTTCTTAGAAAATTCCACACTGTTTTCCATAGTGGTTGTACCAGTCTGCAATCCCACCAACAGTGAACTAGGGTCCCCTTTTCTCCACACCCTCTCCAACATTTTTTGTTTGTTGCTTTGTTTATGATGGCCATTCTGACTGGTGTAAAGTGGTATCTCATTGTGGTTTTAAATTGCAGCTCTCTGAGAGCTAGTGATATTGAGCATCTGTTCATGTGTCTCTGGATCCTCTGTATGTGCATCGTCTTTGATTTGTAATGCTGGTTCTAAAACTCTAAGGACAGAATATTGTGATTTTTTAAATAAATATATGCTCAGTGCAGAATTATTTCTATAGCAAAAATATAGGAAATAAGCTAATTCTCTATCAACTGAGAAATGGTTTTAAATAAATAAGGGCATACTTATGTGGTGGATACCACATAAGTAGTATCTTCTTATATGGATACCACATAAGTAGTATCTTCTCACTATCAAATAATGAGTTTTAATGTGAATAAGTTCTAGATCTTTAATTCAAGGTAGTCTATAATATATCAAAAGTAGTACAAAACCACCACAGAGTAAAAGACTTCTTCACTAGTTGAAATACTTTTTTTTTCTTAGTCATTAAGATAACATTGTATGGGGCAGGGAAAAATGTTGGCGGGAAAATTGAGACAACTGTATTTGATCAACAATAAAAGAAAAAAAGATAACATTGCACCTATAAAAATTTCCCTCTGCTTTCAGAAACTCTTCATTGTCTCCCTTAAGCATTAGAGCAGAAACTTAGAGGAAAAGCGTTTGATAAAAACAAACATTCTTATATCTTAATGTGAATTTTAAATATATTTTTAAACTTAATTGATAGCAATTCACATTATATGAACACTTAAAAAATTATTAGTATATAAGCTTCTGATGAGATAAATTTCCTGTTATTTTATAAGTCAAAAATTCTATAAGGGCAGTGACAATGAAAACCCTATAGAAAACAGAAGAAGAAGAATTTTTATTTTAACAAAAGTAATTCTCTTTATTCATAATATAAGAAATAATATAAGAAAATAATATAAGAAATAAGAAAATATAATATAAGAAATATAATATAAGAAAATAATAATATAAGAAAATATATTTAATAATAATATATTTCATAATATAAGAAAATCACCATTTTCTCATGATGAGTAGAGAGATTGTACACCCTCTACTTCCATTTATTTTTTTACTGAAAAACTTCAAAAATGAAAAATTAATGTATCTATAAATGTTAACAAGTCAGTTACTAAATAATTATGGCAATCTGTCTAATACAGATTTTTATTTAAATGGAATGAAGAAAATGGAAGCTTGAGTAATTATATGTGTAATTCATTTTCATCTTATTCCAATTAAAGTCAATGATTGGAATTAGTTTGGTAATACAAATATGTATTTCTGTCTATATAACAGATATTGTGATTTTTTTCTTTAGCAACAAATTTACCCCTTCAATTACAATTTGCCAATGCATATTTTAAATTTAATTTTAATACCCCAAATACTTGTTACCTGATAGGATGAAACCAGTCAAAGTTCATATGGTATGTCCTTAAATTGTAATAATTTTTAGTTTTCTCATCATAATATTGAAAGTGTATGAATCATGTATAGGAAAATTAGGTCAAATTGGCTATGTAACTATCTTATAAGATGTACCTTCTTAAAGCAATATGAAAATAAGCTAACCTTTTTCCACTCAAGGGACTTAGTGCAGAAAATGACTGGCAGATTTGGGGAAGAGTAAGGACAGACTATGGCTGGAGCCAATGGTTGATTGTGGGGAGTTGGAGAGAAGAGATTAGAGAGGGCAAAGGGGATCCAGATCATAAATCACTTGAGGGATTTGGACTTTTTCTTTGAGTGATATGGGGCACACTGGAGAGTTTTTCACAGAGGAGTGACGTAACCTGGTTTAAAATGGCGTCTCTGTAATTGTGAGGTGAAAAAATGTGGAGCAAGAGCAGAAGCAGAAAGACCAGTTCATGCATATTCAAGTAAATGTTTTGGCAACAGAAGCAATAGTCTTTAGTATTTCACCTTCAGAAAATGTACAAGCACAACAATCTTTAAAAATGACCTTTGTGAGGTTTATAACTTTAATTAAGCACAATGGCTTCAGGTTTCCTTTTAGTTTGATATTATCTCTGGTATACAACTTACTTAGTTTCTGATATGCTCACTAAAAATAGAGCTTTCTCAGAACTGCAAACAATCTCAATCATAACCAAACTTTTTGCATAGCTGAGGCTTTCCAGATGCCTGAGAGAGTTCATGCCCACACAACCACAGATATGTAACTTTCCTGGTATCCCTAGTTGTCTTCTGTCTCATACTCTTATGTCCAACCGCTCGTGGTCTCTGACCACTCTCGCATGACTCTGCTCTCTAACAAACCTTTTCAATGTGCTCCTTGTTCAGTGGTGAATATACTTCCTATATCTTCAAATCCTTAAGTGGACAGTGTCTTCATCTTTTTACCTTATTGAACAAGAAATTAAGTTTTGAAGGAACTGATACTTTTTACCAACACCCCACATACAACTGATACTCATCGTTCTCATATCCAAATACTCCTTTCCCCCTTCTCTGAAACACCATTTTACTTCCAGTGCAAATTTACATACTTTCTAACACTTGTAGCCACAAACAGTAAATCTCCCAATCTTAGCCTTTCATTTGCTAAAGACTTTGAAATTAGTTCATATGCTTCCGAACAGGGTCTTCCGTTTTCTATGTTCCTTGGTAAAAATATTTTTAACATATAATCCACCCAGTGCCTCAATTTCTCTTTATCTCTCTTTCACCCGAATTTTGCCATATCCACTCATTCCCACAACCATATCTAGGATGTGCCATCCTTGATAGTCATTCCAAATCCAATCTGTGACCTCAAATTTAGACATCTCTCTTTTTTAATTCAACTTCCAACCTTCCCTGCCCCAAAATTTTATCTGCTTTCCCCCCTTATTAACACATTTCAAGTTATAAGTCACAATTGTAGAGATGTCAATTCTCCTTCATATTGATCTTCAGGTAAAATGCCATTCAAATCAAAATTCCATTAGGGTATTTTGTTGCTGTTGTTAAAATTGACAGCACTGAATTACTTATATAATTCATATGAAATAGAAATATAAAAATAACAAATTAATAATTAAAATAGTGTGGTATTGGCAAAAAATATATACAAAGCGGGCCACCAGTGAAACCAAACTGAAAATCTGAAAAAGAAACTCCTGAATATATAAAAATATATTATTTACAGTAAAATGACACTATACAGCAACTGGCAAATTATTCACATTACAATAAATGTAGGAGAGACAAATAAGCATCTATATAGAGAAAAATTTGATTCCGCTTTCACAAAATGCTCCCAAATTAATAAAGCATTGAGTGACATTATATGAAAATACTTTTATAACCTACATGTGTGAAAAACTTCCTAAACAATACACAAAAGCAAGAACCTTAAAGGGAAATGTTGGCAAATATAACTATATTAGCATTCTGTTTATAGGTTACTTGTAAAGTTTTTATTGTGATTTATTAATTGTTCATATTTTCATCCTGAGCTTATAGTTAATAAGTGTGAGTCAGTAGGAAAGGAACTTTTTCAGTTACTGGGAAAACATTATCTCTTTAAATATTTATGGTGTACCATTCTTTCTCCTTTATATTTTCTGTCTTATTCCCATCCTTTTCCAATTGCATATGTGTATGTTCAAATATTCA
The DNA here is from genome assembly GCF_014824575.4 of Sturnira hondurensis. Lineage (NCBI taxonomy): Eukaryota > Metazoa > Chordata > Mammalia > Chiroptera > Phyllostomidae > Sturnira > Sturnira hondurensis. The sequence goes on along the minus strand of NW_028088227.1, from coordinate 6,415,082 downwards.
GTCTTTATTCACAGGTTTCATGTACTGTTTTTTTGTCTTGTGTCAGTGTGGAGAAATTATGTTGAACTGTCTTCAAATTAATTGTTTTATCTGCTCTTTCCAGTTTTCTGATGAGCCCATCCAAATATCTTGATTTCTGTTACTGCAAATTTTCTAATTCTATTTGGCTCCATTTTTTAGTTTTTTTCCTGAGTTTTCCCATTTGTTTGCATATTTTGCATGCCTTTTTCACTGCATTTCTTAAGATATTTCATACTTTAAAAATAAAATTCCCAGTTCAGTCATTCTCACATACATGAGCTCTTTTGGTCTGATTCTTTAGAATACTTTAATCTCTTGACAATGTGTCAAATTTTTGTTCCCATTGTGTGCTTTTCAGGTTTTGTTTTTGTGTTTTTTTTTTTATATTGGATGGCAGTCATGTGGAAAGGAACTTTATAGACTGAAATAATTATTATTTCTCCTCAGTCATAATAGTCTTTTAAACTAGGACTCGTTTTTTCTTCTTGTTGCTTTATAGAATCATACACCACAGGCTTTTATTTATTTGAGGGCATGGTATAAAAAAAAATTCCTTCAGCACGGCTCAGACTCTGTGTGTCTGGAGGATGTATTGCATTCAAAAGTTACCACGTTCTAGTTAACCGAACACAAAGCAGGCATGGTGGTGTCTCAGTTCTTCTGCTCTTGTTCTTCCTGCACGCTGCTGCTCCTTTGTGTTGCTTTATCCACTACTACTTAGCCTACAATATATTCTCCATATAATAAAAACAGGGATCTTGTTTATTTGCAATATCATGTCTTTCAGCCAAGAATGTTCAGTCCTAAATTATCTGTGTAGCTAATTCCACACCACCTTCAAGTTTTTGCTTAAATGTAATGTTAGTAAGAACTCACTGGATCATCTATTCAAAATTGTAACTATGCTTCTCCCCAAAGTCATTGATATTGCTTTCCTTATTTTTTTCTGTAACTCTTTAATCTTCTAACATACTGTACTTGCTTCTTCATGGTATCTATTGTGTATTTGTGGTGTGCTCTCACTAAAACGACAGTTCTGTGGAGGCAAGTGCCTCTGTCTCTTGTGCCTGCTGCTATTCACAAACATGCAGGGCAGTGCCTGAAGCATACTAGCCTCCCAATAATATTTGTTCAATGAATAAATGGGTGAACGTATAGCTGTACCAAGAAAAGATATTGATTAATACAATTTTTCTGTGGCAAAGGTTAAAATTCTGATATTTACAGGATTACATAGCATATACCATCTTTAAAAGCAAAGGATGTAACGCCAAAAGAGGTACAAGAACTCAGAAAACTATACTTTATAAAAGCAACCGAGAAAACTTCACATACCTTTGAACCTCAGTGTTAATATTTTAAAGTTCATTTTAATAAAATTGAAGGCTTACTTTCTAGCAGAGTACTTGAATGAAGATGGTGTGATGATCTCACCACAAATGTATGTGTGGTATATCAAAATAAATATGGTTATATATGTATACATGTGTGTATGTGTGTTAAAGTAAAGCTAATTTTTCTAGAATTAATGTTATTGATATTGTGTCTTCTATTAAACAATCAGGATCTTTTAATAACTTCTGAATTTTATAATCACTAAAATTATGTGATATTTTAGGATATAATTTGTTTTTAAATATGAAATGTTGGTGTTTTAATTGTTATGTGGTATATTTTAGGATTGGAAACAGTAATGGCAGATATGGTTTTAAAATGAAAATAAGACAATTATTTTGCTATTCTTTATGCAATCTTTGTCTATCTTAACTGACCTACATGTAGTTTAAAAGTAAATCTATTTACACTAATTTACTTTTACAGAACTTGATTAACACCTACTTTGTATAATGTTATTCTAAGCGAGGCCAAGGGAAAACTACAGAAGCCATTCATTTTGCTCACGGCTACGAATTAAAGCAACAATTTGGCACCTTAGCCGCACAACTGGTTCTACACAGATGTGTCAGAACTAGCATTTCATTCTGAAGCAAATGAATTAAATTGAAATTGAATGGGCTAAATAATTTAAAATAATCAGAACAGAGGAATTAACCAGGAAAACAGCAGCAAATTTAAATATTTTTATTTATAATTTGATAGTTTAAATTACATTAGGACTTCATAGAATGGTCCTGATTTAAGTAGTCAAAATGCATTTTGATAGCATTTGGACAACCCAATATATATGTCATTTTAACATTGTTCCAATCACAATAGTCATTCTGAGGAGAGGGCTGAACACTGAAGAACCAGCACAGTCCCCTCCCATCTGGTGATGGGACGTACATGTCTGCTTTTTCATTCTTTGTCTCTCTAAATTCTCACAGTGATGAGGAATTGATACTCTTTTGTTATGTAGCTGTACCCAGAAGGATAAACCCAGTTATGATCGCATCATGATCAGTCCACAATTCTGCTGCATTAGTAGCTTCTTAGTAGTTTATGGTCATTCTGAATAGAGCATGAGAACAAAAAGTGACATCAGTTTTAATCTCTAGTTTTTCCTGCCATGTACATTGTAAAATGAGGACATTTAATAGTAGTATCTGAATGTAAATCACAGTATTTTGAAATATCGTGTGACTTACTTTTATGCAAAAAAACAGTAATATTTGTAATTTTTCAGGCTAGATGGATTTAAATAGAAGACAGATGCCTTTCTAACAAATGTCTTCTACATCAATGCCCTATGTTATTATAGAAAATAAGTCATGGTTAAATTTTGTTTTATTCCTAATGTTCACCGTGAGTTTTAGAATTAGAAATTTCTCTTTTGGAGAAATTTTAATTTTTTACTTAATTGCAGAGTATATACTCAATGGTGGTAGCAACTTTGGAGAATGTATGATTAAAAACAAAACAAATATATCAACCCAGAAAATCTCTCTACAAAGGCAGCAGAGAAAGAAAACAATTTTATTACTGAGTAAGCATTAAGCCAGTAGGTGAGGTGTATCATAGGCAATCTGCTAAAAAATTGCAAAGAAAGAAATCTCACCATGGCTTTATATAGCCAAGCAGATATAACCAATCACATACATGTTCTCAAGATAAACAAAAACTAGCCCTCAAGAGAGAGGAAGTAAAGCACTATTTGTCACAGATAGTTCATCCTAAATTCCCTTGCAATTGCAGTGACCATCTGTGTTAGGTAATTTGCTTTATCCAGAGGAAAATTAACTTGTCCTATCTTTATGACAAGAGGTAATTTTGCAACTCGGAGACCCTGCAGATACAGGCTCCCACTCTCCCACAGAAATTGGGAGATAGGACACCATCTCCCTTACGATTAGCTTTCAAAATGAAGGTTCCCAGGACTTTGAGAAAGACATTTATTAAAGCTGGCAAGAGGCTTATTTAGCTTTTAAAAATATTTTTGTATATTTTGAACAATAGAGAAAGAACTTACAATTGCATGTTTTCTAAAGTAAATGCTGTAAGAAAGAGGAGAATGGAAAAGTCTCTCCCCTTATTCACAACATGGAGAATTAAGGCTCTGATTTTTAACTTGTTTTTGTCCTTACATGATGTGAATCCAATTCATTTAGTCCATCCCCAAGATTACTTTAAAAATTAAAGTCCAGGTGTAAACACACACACACAATCCATTCTAGAAAGCTGATCTTAAGATTACCCATTTCAAGAGTAATTGCAGTGCATTTCATTCCAAATGCATTCATGAGTAGAATATTATTTGACCGACTATATTACCACTTTAGCTATTCATGCTGAGTTTGAGATATTTTTCCTTAAACTGCTTATGTAATTTGAAAAATCAGTATTTTTATTTAGATTTTTTTCAGGAGTGCTTTAACAGAGTTTTCAAAGCCAAAATAGGTTGTACGCAATGATCCTTTTAAATTTTCTTTGGCTCCAATTTCCCATTCCATTGCTTCAGAATAACATAGTCTTTGCATAATGGCTTACTACGATACCATTTTGTGGCTAAGGAATTTAACTTTAGTATTGCAATTTTGGTTCTGTCAGAGTTACAACTGTTAAACATCTCCTTACATTGATTCTGGTAATTCCAATTAAATAAATTTGTTTCATGCAAGACTTCGCTTAAGAAAATCCTTTCAAGTAGTCAATTGTCGTTTTCTGTCACTAGTGAGAAATATACTATTGCTTAATGCCTCACAATTTTCTCTCTTGTTTTCTGTCTTTCTCCTTTTATCTTCTCTCTTCTCTCTTCCTCTATCTTTTTCTACCTCCTTCTTGGCACTTCTCGCATGCTTTTTATTTTTAATTTTCTATATTCAATTTCTGATTTTTTAATATTTTAGGCATGGATTGCAGTTGATCTATCCCACAATAGAATAAACATAATAATGAAACTAAAAACATTCATCTTCACATAATTTACAACACTTTTGAGCTATACAAGATACACAGTTGGATGCAACTAGAACATCTATATTTAAGAACTAACATAAGAAAAAATATGAGCGATACTATGAGTCCTTTTTCAGTAGCATTACCCTTCTAACTTCCTAAAGGTAATTGTTAGAGAGATATTCTTTATCATTCCCTTAAATTTCTTTACACTGTCTTATAGATACTTATTCTTGTAAATAGTTATCAAAATGTGTGTATGTATATAATTATTCTGCTTCTTGATTTTAACATATTTTATGCTTACTGCAGAAATTATCTCATTATAAACTTCTAAAACATATGACTCACATACTTCTTTTTATTGTTAAACAGGAATCCATTAAATACATATGCTGCATGCAATTAGCATTAAACATACACTCAGAGCCCTTCTATTTTTTCTGTTAGATATATAATATCATTATCATTATTATACACTTTATTATGCATATTTACAAGAGTCTTGCTATAAAAATCATTAACATTGAAACAGTAAAACTAATCCTGAGTCTAACATATTTTCTCTAGTTATTTTTCCCTAGTAGACTTTAATTCTTAGAATAGTTTTGCTTCATAGCTAATTTAGCAAAAGGTACTGATTTACCCCTTGCCCTGACTCATTCATTGTGTCTCCCATTATCAACGTGCCCCACCAGAATGGTTCATTTATTGTAATCCACGGGCCTATGTTGACACATTTGCTCACTCAAACTCCATAAATTACATTTGAAATTTACTGTTGGTGTTATATGGTTTTGTTACTGTTACATTTTGGACAAATGTATAATGATATGTATCTACCATTAAAATATCATACAGAGCAGTTTCAGTGCCCTAAAAGAGCTCTGTGTTCCACCTATTTATCCCTACACCCCAAAGCATGGCTACCACTGATATTTGTAATTTATACATAGTTTTGCCTTTTCCAGAATATCATCTAGTTGGATTCATGAAGTGTATAGACTTTTCAGATTGGCTTTTTTTTAACTAAGTAGTATATATTTCCTCCATTTTTTAAAATAGTTTGATAGCACTTAATAATTGATTGTCTAAAAGTACCAACCAGAGTTTCTTAATCCATTCATCTAATGAAGAACATCTCAGATGCTCTCAGGTTTAGACAGTTATGAATAAAACTGCTAGGAACATCCATATGTAGGATTCTGCATGAACATATATTTTCAACTCTTGTGGGTAAACAAAAAGGAAAGTGATTGATGGATTGTATGGTAAGAGTTTATTTAGTTTTTTAAAGAAACTTCGGTGGAATCTAATCAACAAAACAAAAAAATGAGCAAAATGACCTGCATATATTATTCTTAAATTTGCCTTCTTCACAATGAGAATTTATTCTCAATGTAATGAGAATAAAAGCTTAGTAAATATTGAACTGTTTTTTTAGGTAAGTGACTATGTCATCATATTTGTTGTTTGCTAACTTCTTTTATTTAAAACTTTAGCCAGATATAATATCTTCAACCCTATACAAGTTCCATGGAAAGATGAAAGAAAACTAAAAGTTTTTAAACTAGCATTTGAAATAAAAAAAATAAAAAGAAGCAGAAACAGATTTTTAAATTATTTTTTTCCTTCTGCTTACTTTGGATTCGATTTGCACTCCCCTCATTTTTTTTTGTTTCTTTTTTTCCTAAGGTGGAAATTTAGATGATTGATCCCAGGTCTTCCTTCTTTCTAATACATGCATTCACTGCAATACATTTTCTGTAACCACTGCTTTCCCTATATCTCACAAATTTTCATAAGTTGTAGTTATATTTTCATTTAGTTCAAGATATGCTTAAAATTTCTTTTGAGATTTTTTGACACGTATGTTATTTACAGGTGTTTCACCCAATCTCTAAATATTTGAGGAATTTCCATTTCTCTTGCTGTTACTGATTTCTAGTTTAATTCTATTGTTGTCTGAGAACAGACATTGTATGATTTCTATTCTTTTAAATTTGTTGAGGTGTGTTATATGGCTTGGAATGTGGTCTGTCTTGAAGTATGTTCCATGTAAGCTTAAGAATAATCTGTACTCTGCAATTGTTAGACAAAGAAGTCTATAGATGTCAGTTTTTTTCTCAGTTGATTGATGTTTTTGTTGAGTTCAACTGTGTTCTTAATGATTTTCTGCCTGCCGGATCTCTACTTCTCTGCTAGAGGAGTGCTGAAGTCTCCAACTACATTGGTGAATTTATTTTTACTTGGAGTTCTCACCCTAACCCTAACCCTAACCCTTCCACCCTCCATCCTACCCCATTTGGCTTTGTCCATGTGTCCTTTATACATGTTCCTTGATGACTCTTCACCATTTTCCCCAATTATTTCTCTTCCACCTCCCCTCTGGTTGTTGTCAGTTTGTTCTTTATTTCAGTGTCTCTGGTTCTATTTTGTTTGATTGTTTGTTTTGTTGATTAAGTTTCACTTATAAGTGAGATCATATGGTATTTGTCTTTCACTGCCAGGCTTATTTCACTTAGCATAATGTTCTCCAGATCTATCCATGCTGTTGCAAAGGGCTGGAGCTCCTTACCTTTCTTTCTGCTGTGTAGTATTTCATTGTGTAAGTGTACTATCTTTTTTTGATATTCTCATTGGATCACCGGACAGTTGGGTTGCTTCCAACACTTGGCTATTGTAAATTGTGCTACTAGGAACATTGGGATACATAGGTACTTTTGAATTGTGCTTCAGGATTCTTAGGGTATAATCTCAGCAGTGGAATTTCTGGATCAAAAGGCAGTTCCATTTTTAGTTTTCTGAAGGCATTCCATATTGTTTTCCACAATGGCTGCACTAGTCTGCATTCCCATCAAGAGTGTGCAAGGGTTTCCTTTTTTCCACAACCTGTCAGCACTTGTTATTTGTTGATTTGGTAATGATGCCCATTCTGAATGGTGTGAAGTCGAGAGAGGAAAGTCCACAGTGATACAGGCCTACCTAAAAAACATAGAAACATTTCAAATAAATAACCTAACCCATCAGCTACAAGAACTGGAAGAACAACAAACAAAGCCCAGAGCAAAAAGAAGGAAGGAAATAACCAAGATCAGAGAATAAAATGACATGGAGATTAAAAGAACAATTTGAAGGATCAATACACCCAGGAGCTAATTCTTTGAAAAGATAAACAAAATCCACAAGTTTTTAAGCAGACTCATCAAGGAAAAAAGAGAAAGGCCCCAAATAAATAAAATCAGAAAAGAAAGAGGAGAGATTACAACTGATACTGTTACCGAACAAGGGTCCGAGGGGGGGGGCAATATTTGGCCCACCGAGGGATGCCAAAAACTGCTACAGAAAACAGGGGCCCCTCCCAAGGACGATACACTAATATCTATAGGGTTCTTCTGTCCGCTGCCAATTGGAAACACATCTCTCAATGCCAGAGATTTGTGAAAAGGAAACAAAATGTTTATTTAATGCTATTCAGGCCTAATGCCTTCCTTAAAATATTAAAGTCTTTAAGGGTATACACCTACACACACACACACAGCGCTCCCTTCTCCCACTGTCCCAACTCCGGGTACTGTAAATCAGGAAAAGAACACACGTCCGTTTTTCAGGTCACTGGCACATGAGCTGTGTGGCCTGTCCAGGCAAGATCTCCAATTAATCCAAAGTCATGTGGCACCTTTCACTGGCAAGAGTTCTTTGTACCAAGTTCCAGTCAAAGTCTCTCCTGGTTTCCAGGCCACTCTGCCAAAGGGAGCACCCCAAAGCCACGTGGGCTTCTTCTACCAAAGCCGCACTCCACCAAAAGCTCGTGTCTTTCTTCTTCACCTGGCTGCAGGGATCTCCATTCTGGCAAAGCTGTGTGGCCTTCCCTTTCACCTGACCAAGAGGGGGTCTGCACTCTGCTGAAACTGCATGGCTCTCCCTCCTAATGGCTACAGGGGTCTACATCTTTCCAAAACAGCATGGCTCTCCCCCTCACCTGGCCAAGCGGGGGTTCCTCACTCTGCTAAAGCCACATACCTCTCTCGCAGGCACTCTCTCAGAGAAGCAGCCCCCAATTCCATCCTGGGTAGCCGCCACTCCCTGGCCCAAAACTTGGCCACAGCTATTTAACATATCTATGAAACCAGTTAAAGGTTATAGATATGTTAAATGACCATTCCAGTGGTTAGCTGCAAAATTGTTGCTATGCAAAACAGCTCTCAATGGCCCTGCTCCATTCGTCCCTTCCTCCAACTACACCTGGGGGGTGGGTGAGGACATCTTAATAATGTTTCCTCCAATATTCCTGTACACTTTGAGTTCTGGACACCATTCCAAATCTTTTCTGGGCTCCCTCTTGGCTGCACCCTGTGTCAATACCACAGAAATACAAAAGATTGTAAGAAATCACTATGAACAAGTATCTTCCAAGAAATTTGAAAACCTGGGTAAAATAGACAAATTTCTAGTTTTCTAATATAAGACAGGTTTAGTAAAAATTCTCAAAAATAAAGCATTGATGCAGTTGTAAAATATACAACTAAATAATTCTTTCCAAAGGTATTCAAGTGAATTTTCTTTAATATTTAGGTATATTAGTAATTATAATTGTTGTGGGTTTAGTAATAACTTTATTTCCTAATCACTGTGAATATTTTGCCCGTTTAGTACATCAAGCTGTCTTTGTACATCCTGGGGCTTTTGGAGTGTACTACCCGGCACACAGCAGGACTTGCAGTGGAAATGTCTAAGGGATGATGCGAAATCTTGCTCTCCACATTCTGATTCTTCCTCAAGGCAGCACAGTTGCTGTTTGGCAATCTCTCTATGGGAATGAAGGCTACTATATTTAAAAAAATAAAAATATGTTTTGGAAACTATAACTGTAAAACAATAAACATGTTTTGACACCATAAGATATACCACCTCTATATAAGAGTGACTTCCATGTTATCCTGTCAAAGGGATATGCAGCAGTTTCATACTAAGCAAGGTGTCATCCTTATCCATCTTTCAGGTAAGCACTTCCATTTAATTCTCCACACAGAATTAAAGTTGAACTACCCAGTGTCTAAAGATCTTTAGGGGCGACAGACACACCTTTGCTCTGAAAGGATGGGTAATTATCAGACTGCATCCACAATGGACTACTTCCATTCTTCACATGTATTTCTACTGATCTTTTTAAATATTTATATTTAATGAGTGTATTTTCATATGAAACAATCCATCAATCCATGGCTTCCAGTGTTTTATTCTTGTTGCTTTTTGTTTGTTTTGTGTTGTTTTTAAAACTCCAACATGTTACTGTGGCTTTTAAAGTTACCCAAATCTAGCCCCTACCTAGTTGGATTTCCAACCTCATCTACAATGCTCTCATTCTCTTCCTATTGGAATCTGACCAATAGCCACACGGACCTTATTCGAGTCCCTGAAATCAACAGAGCTTCTTAAATTACCCCAGCAACTTCAAATATTTTTAAGTATTTTAAATTATTTTCTGTTTAAAGTCATTTTGCTTATTCATCCTAATAAATCCTGTTCCTTCTCTAAATATATTCATCAATATTATTTTTTATTAGGAAAAATTTCTGACCCCAACAAAAGAGTTTGGGAATCACAACAAAATGTTGTTTCTTAGCTATAACGTATGTTATAATTTTAAAAATCTGTTTAATATTTATTTTCTTTGATAATGTCCAAGATCCATAAGAGCAGAGACCATATTAGAACTCTGTATTATTTCTCCATAGTGCCTTGCCCACTACTTGACCTATGGCAGATGCTTAATAAACATGTCAATATATGTGTAAACAAATGTATAAATGAGTCCCAATAAAATGTATGTGTTGAGAGACAAATTGTTTGAAATCTATCTTCTAAAAGTCTCTCCAGATATTAAAATACTATAATTCCTAATAAATCAGAACATTCATATAAAATAATAATTATTTAATATATTTCCAATAATATGATTAATAATGGAATTTGATTTATTATATTTTATTCATAATTTCAATTTCACAGTGGTTTTTAATTTCTTAGTTCTAAAGATAATTACTCAAAAATATTAATGTTAAAATATCACTATTTAAAATATTTAAATTAATATGATTTTTCTACAGTCATTTAAGTGTTATGGCACAAAAGACTTATAACAAAAATTACTTTGGTTCCTAGAATGTGCATGCAAATGAATAATTAATTATTATAAAAATCAAAAATAAATTAGCTAATTTGGTTAAGTATGGAATTTTTATGTATTCTATGTGTTTTGTAAGATTTATATAAGAATAACTAGTTTATTTAAGTCTCATTACTTAAAATAAAGTATACTTGTTTTACCGGGAGACATTTTCTCTAACATTATTTCAAAAGGGAACTTTATATGTGGATGTTATAAAAGAATATTAGAGAACATTCTGAATGGAATTTACTTGCTATAAGAAAATATAATCACTTATTTTTAACATGTTCTAGTCTTTTTGAAAACAAATTAATTTTGAATTGCATCACAAATTTTGCTTTTAGATCTTCAGATGTATAATTACATTTAAAAATTTCTGAAAACAAGTTATTTCAATGTTCAAAACTGTTTGATAAAATATTTGAGTAGTTTGTGTAAGGTATTTATAAAAAATATGACATATTTTTGGATAAATGCAAGGTATTATCACTTCACTACATATATATGAAGCAGTACATACTGTTGCACCATGCCTTCAATACCATGGAAATAATCCAGATTGCAAAATTGGACCACTTTTACTTTTAGGCCCATCTGTAAAATGTTTCAGTAAAAAAAAAAATCAATAAATTAAAAATAAGAAGTAATCTCTATCTGTGTGAATATATAATGGATTTTAACTATAAATATCAATTTAGATCTGTTAAAATATTGCCCATATATAAATATATGCATCCTTACATTGTTTTACATTATTGCAATTATTGGACTTCTGTAAGAAGTAATTTTATCTTTTCATATTCATAGAAATATATAGTAGATTCAAGTATATGTATTCGGTCATGTTATATACCCTTATTGTATTTTAAGGTATGTTTAAAAATTACATTTTATGTGAAACCAGATGAAGACATACAAAAAACACTGAATTTTATAAAAATTTCAGAGAAAACAATATTCTTATACATACATTATGTTGGTTATATAAATTTGTTTCAACCTATTAGGGGGAAATATTGATACATATCTAAGATCTTAGAGTGAAATATCCTGACTTTGAGATATATAAAATTTTGTCAATTACAGATTTGGATAAAATTCTATGTACATGAGTGTTTATTGCAGCATTATTTACAATAGCATCAAATATACAGTGAACATGACAGTGTCTTAGAAAATGTCTTGAAAGAGAAGCACCATTGTAGACAATGTGTCAACACTGCTACATTAAAAATTATATCTTGTACATAAGCATGTATGTCAATGTCTCTTAATTCAGAAGTCAGGCTTTGATATTCAAAGGTATTAAGAATAACTTAACATCCTTGGCTGGTGTGACTCAGTGGATTGAATGACAGCCAGCAAAGCAAGGGTCACCAGTTTGATTCTCAGTCAGGGCACATGCCTGGGTTGTAGGCCAGGTTCCCAATGGGGGCTACATGAGAGGCAATCACACATTGATATTTCCCTCCCTCTTTCTTTCTCCCTTTCCCTCTAAAAATAGATAAGTAAAATCTTTAAAAAATAAATAGGTTAACAAATATATTAGTTCATATTATCTTTTTCATTTGAGTAGAAATCAATATTATGAAAAGTAGTATATAGTTCTAAACATTCTTTTAATTATGTATGCAATATATCATAAAATGAGAATATGTATAAAGAAACAGAAAAATCATATGAAACCCATTTTCCAGTTTGCATTGCTAAAAACTTAAAATATTTCTTTCAGTTATGTGTAGATAATTCTAGTTTCTTGAGTTTATCATCTACCATTTATCCATTCTACTTCTTTTTTTATCTTATTTTCATAAAATCATTTTTAAATAAAATTAGAAATTCTTAATCATTACCTCAATTGCATGTTATCCTTTACAATGATTTACTCATAATATTACAAAATGGGATGGTTTTATATTTTTGCTATATGTTACAACTAACCCCTAAGTAATTCCTACTACGTGCAATAAATACTTTGTTGTAATTACTTTGCTTAGATAACCCATATTATTCTTCAGAAAAATGCCTAAGAACATGACACTAATATCACCTCCATTTACTTTTGAGAACTCTCTGACACAAAGAGACCAACCTACTCATCCTCAGGTAAATTGTTGCAGGTATAATAGTGCCTCCCAAAGGCACTCCCACTCTAATCCTTGACAGTGGCAGATACATTACAAGGCAAAGGAAACTTTTAAAAGTGAATACGGTCAGTGGACCTGGAGATGGGCGGTAATTCTGGAGTATCCAGGTAGTCCCTATCTGCTCACAGGAGAAGAAGGACATTTAAAGAGATTCAAAGCATGAAAAGGACTCTGTCTGCCATGCTATTTCTAGCTGTGAAGATGGAAAAATGAGAGCATGAGCCAAGAAATATGGATGGCCTCAAGAAGTTGAGAATTTCTTCGGCTTGAAGACCTTTGTAATTGTCTGCTTCCTAACGATTTCTACTTTTCTCTCCCTGATGGCTATCACCATAATATTAAATATGTGATAAAAGTAGGAAAAGGTATAGAACTAGAGACACAGATACATGCTTTATTCATTCCAGGCCAAATCTTCTGAGCAAATTATATTTATCAAATTAAGATTGTAAATCATATATTTTTATAAATCAGTTATATATCTAAAATATTTGCTAATATTCAAAATATTTATTTTTAGTGAACACTAATAATATGCATTAATCTTTTATTGCACAATAACAATCTCCTGCAAACTCTGTAAAGCTTAAAGGAGAAAATGTAAAATATACTCAAAATACTAAGATTAAAAGTGGTAATAATGAGCTATTAGAATCATGATACCAAAATGTTTGTCCACAAAAAGCACTTCTTATTCTTTTCAGCTTCTCTATTTTTAATTACCCCCTTCATATTGCTTTCAAGACATTTTTTATACAAAAATAAACCATAGAGTAACAATTTGTTAATTTTTTTACATGAATAATAGCAAACATGGTAAATGAGTTATTCAGAAATTTAAGTATTATTTTTATTAAGTTTGATTTTACATTCATTTATCACAGTCATTAATGAAAAATATTCTTGGTGTATATAGCCTATTCCATATTTATAATTATACATAACTCAACAACCATTTTATGTTGTATATATAACTGATCTAAATATCTACCATCAAATATTCTTTCCATATCTAAGGTTTTTTTAAAATATATAAGTTCTTATAATTTGTGTTTATACCCAACTACGTATTCGGTTGCTTAATTATTACTATATACACATTATAGTTAACTATTACTATAGGTTTTTTATAATTGTTCAAGTACAGTATAGTATTACTATATGTTTTTTCTATTAAAGCATAACTATGAGTAGAAACCTATGCCAGTAAAACATTGACTATAAAACAGAGCATAGGAGTCTGCCCATGAGAGACTTAGAAACCAAAACTAGGGGACCTAGTTTTAGGACTGAGACCTTCCTTTATACACTAATCCATTATACTTGGTTTACACTCATGGTTTTCTTTGTAGGGAAGCATAAGACAATTGTACTGCAATTCTGGTGAGTTATTTTGCAGTCCTCTTGGTCCAACTCATAATGTAATTTTTATATTATGTAATACTGGTATAACTAGTTTGATTGTAACAAAACAGTATGGAATTTTCTAAGAAAACTAAAAATGGACATGCCTTTTGACCCAGCAATTCCACTCTTAGAAGTATATCCTAAAAACCCTGAAACACCAATCTAAAAGAACCTTTGCACCCCGATGTTCATAGCAGCACAATTCACGATAGCCAAGAGTTGGAAGCAACCTAGATGCCCATTGGTAAATGACTGGATCAAAAAACTGTGGTACATTTACACAATGGAATTCTATGCTGCAGAAAGGAAGAAGGAACAACTACCCTTTGCAACCTCATGGATGGAACTGGAAAGCATTATGCTGAGCGAAATAAGCCAGGCGGTGAAAGACAAATATATGATCTCACAATTAACAGGATTCTAAACAACAAAACAAACAAGCAAGCAAAATATGACCAATGACACTCAAATATGGAACAGGCTGACAGGATCCAGAGGGGAGAGGGGAGAGAATCATAGACGAAAAGGGAATGTACTCACATGAACAAGTATAAAGGACACATGGACAATAACTAAGGGTGGGGGGTGGAAAGGGGAGGAAGGCGGGGAACATGGGGCGGGGGGCGGGCAGGGTTGGGAATATAAGACAGAAACCTGTACTTGAACAATAATTAAATAAAAATTATATTAAAAAAAAACACTAATATTAAGGATCAGACATATTGGGTGACTGAGCTTAAACCTCCGTAAGAAAGTATTCATATGGAAACTAATTGGGGAGAGGGGGGAGAGGGGGGAGAGGGGAACTAGACTTAATTAACAATCAATTTTGTTATGGGGGCTGGAGAATTAGAAAAGAGTCTATTGTGCATGCACTTGTGTTTTGGATAAAGAAAAGATGCCAAACTGAATGTGCAAATATCTGTAAAATTAAAATAATTATTGTGTTTGCAGCCATGTACCCCCTGCCTCAGGATATTGAACGCTGTAATAATTATACTACAATAATGGCTCATTATTTACAGGGCAACTTAAATTTGTGTTTGTTTTCAATGGTCGCAGAGATCAGTATCTGTAAGTTATTTCAGAACTATATACTTCAGGTCTCATCAGATGCCAAGGAATGTGGATAGATCAATGCAAATACATCAGTAAATCTCAAAAGATCTTCCTCAATATTGGTAAGTAAAAGTGCAGCACTTTATTCAGGGAAAGAAAGCATTTAAAAGCCAACATTTTTTTTCAGGTTTTCATTTTGCTTCCATCTGGAGAAGCATACTTAACAGCCCATCTTTGGTCAATGCATGATTTTTCTTATCTTTGTTCCCTAGCCCACAATCTAACCACCTGTTGTGTTCATCTTTTTTTCTAAAGCTGTGTTAAATGTGTGGACTTTTTAGTGGTCAAAATGAAGCAATAAACATGTTTCTTAGCAAATGTCTCTGGTACAATAAGTTCTGCTTTAGTGAATGACAGAAAAGAAAAAGATTTCAAATAGGTTGGGACAAAAGGAAGAGCAGAAACATAAAATAGGAAGAGAAATGGCAGGGCAAAGAAAAGAGAGTGAAAGGGGAGTCTAGAAGATACGTTTATGTGATGTCTTCTCAGCAGGAGAGTAAGTTATAGCAACTCTTTCCTTCTCCTGAATATAGGTTAAATCAAATGCAGTAACTGACATGTTGTATGTGAATCCTAGTCACAGAAGGAAATAAAAAGAGATCAAACTATACATAGCACAAGAAGGCATACATCTACATAAGCAGACTGTAAGGATCTAAGGGAAAGACAAGTAACAATAATTTATCTGAGCCATCAGTGTACTTTTCCTCCCAGGACACACTGGATTTGCCCAGAGAAGCAAGCACTGCTGCTGATGTTGGAAAGTTTTTAGGGTTTTTTTTTTTCAGGCATCATGGTAATGATTACTTTTAGAAAAGGAAAGAAAGAAAGCTTTCCAGTAATTTCTGAGCCAGAAATTGACCTTGAGGAAGAAGAAATTAACTGTCCTAAGTCACTATTCTAGTTCCCTTCTGAACATGACTATTAATAAACTCCATGTACCCTCTGGTAAAACTTAAAACTGCACTCAACTCTAGAGAGATCACTACATAGGACAACTGTGCTTATGAATCAGATGATTTTTTTGTAATTCTAGTAGGAAACAGGTGTGAAGGGTGAACCAATTCATCAGATTATTAACACAACATAAATATAAAACACAAATCGCATTGTAATTTAAAAGTGCCAAAACAATGCCAGTAACAGTACAGACATAAAACTTAATGAATAACACCAGATCAGTAGATGGCAAATTGCCATGGCCCTTCACTGTTCTCCCTAAAGGAAGTTAATGTAGTTGTTGAATGATGGAAATATAGGCTACTGGGTAGTGGTATGTTTAAGGAAAATAGGAGCAACACTAGGTAGAAAGTCCTAAGTTTACTGTTTGTTTCCACATTTTACAACTCCAAAATTAAAGTGTCTTATTCATTGACATCTATCATAAAGTTGGCCAAATAGTAGTCATGGAATTCTCATTGCCAATTCATGGCAATTGTTTGATGGTTTGTTTTGCTGGTGGTATAATTGCAATTACTGGTTATAAATGGAAGCAATTATTAAAAAACATCTCAGAGAAAGAATATGAATCTTAGTTATTGTCTAAAAACATTTTATGAAGACTTCCAGTAAGATCAAGTAAGCAACAGCATCAAATATAGAAAAAGGTGTCAGTGCCTTGGAAAATATCTTAAGAGAAAAGCATCACTGTAGGAAATGAGTTACCACTGCTGCACTGAAAATTATACCCTATGCAAAAACATATATGAGGGGAGACCCCCCAAAATTCAGAATTATCTTCTGGAGATGCCCCTTGAAGTACTGGCTTTCCCTGCTAGGTGAATGTTCCAGGGCACATCTGTATCAGTGTACCAGCTGGCATTGTTGTGAGAGGCTGCATTTGGCTTCAGTGAATTTTTCTGGACATTCTTTCAATGTCTGTCCATTTCACGATGGATGATTTACGAGCCTACCCGCCCACACCATGCTGAGTGTTCAGCAGTTTTTCATCAAAATGGCATGACTCCCACACCCCACACTCCCTATTCACCTGATCTCACCCTGAGAGACTTTTTCCATTTGTTTGTTTGTTTCCTCACATAAAAAAAGTCCTTGAAAGAAAATGTTTTGCCAATGTGGAAGATGTGAAACCAAAACAGCAGAAGCGCCAAAAGGCATCAAAATTGAGAAGTTCAAAAACTGTTTTGAGCAGTTAAAAAAATGTCTCAGCAGCCCTTCCTGGTTTAGCTCAGTGGCTTGAGCGCGGGCCTGTGGACCAAATAACTGTGGTTCGATTCCCAGTCAGGGCACATGCCTAGGTTGCTGGCCAGTTCCCAGCAGGGGACCCACGAGAAGCAACCATACATTGATATTTCTCTCTCCCTCTCTCCTTCCCTTCCCCTCTAAAAATAAATAAATAAAATCTTTAAAAAAAAGAAAAAAAATTAAAAAAAGTCTCAGCAGTTAATTGTATCAAATAGCACTTTGAAGGTGACTAACGTTTCAACATGTAAGAATAAGTACTCATTTTTTATAAATAAATTCCATTTTTGGAGGTCCCCCTTTGTATGTCAATGTCTCTTAGTCAAAGGGTGATTACAAAAAGGTCAGGTTCTAAATATGAAAAAGTTTTAAGAATAGTTTAACAAATATATGTACTTTATATTATCCTTTTCATTTGTGTGAAAATTAATATTATGAAAAATACTATGTAAGCCTAAAAATTCTTTCAATGACTAAAATCTCTAAATTATAAGAAAGAATACATTGGCAGTTTTTTCTTTTATGCTAGTTCATTAAATAGGGCAGGTATACAATTCATGTTACCTGAGATTAGATTTTTAATGACACTTAAAAACACTGGATAAATAATGTGGGAGGTCCGTAATGATGCTAAAATAAAGAGATGTGAGGAAACAAAAAGTCAGTCTTTATCAGCTAAAGTTCGGCAGTGCGGTTAACCTCCACAGAAACTGCTTTGAAGTGATTAAGCAGAGGAGTTCTATTGGGTTTTGAAGAAACAGAAATATTCTGAGGATGTGTGGAAAAATTCTAAGAACAAAGACAACAACAACATTTAAACCTCTCAGGCACACAAAACTATAGGAACACAGGACATCTGTTTACGATGGACATCAAGATAAAAAAGAAAAAAGTGGGAGGTGCACTTCTGTAGTTCCATTTGGAATTGTAGGAGTAGTTTTTAACAACTTAGCTGTTACTTGAGACCAAATGAAATTTTCCAGCTGAGGTGAACAAAGCTTGGGAAAAAATGTTAGACAAACATATATATTTACAATAGATCTTAAAGCACATTCTTTTAGTGTAGATATTAGGCCACATTACAGAAGATAAGATGAATAGTTTTTACTTACCATTGTAAACCTAATGCTTAGAAGACTACTAGGAAAATAGCATTGTGTATATGTACATGCATAATTCAAATAAGTTATACACATATAAATTATAAATACATGTATAAATTATGTACTTAATATACATTATACATTATATATTATATGCATGTGTATATTATAAATAAATTATGTGTTCTATATTATATAATAAATATGCATATGAACATATAAAATACATAAATTACATATATAAACTAAATATATATAATTTGTACTTTATATACATATGCCATGTGTATATATATGTATGTATAATTTTTATATAATTATAAATATTATCTATATATAATTTATATATAAGGGTCCAGACAAAATAACAACTATTTTCTATTGCATATAATCTTTTATTAAAAAATCATAAGCATGCAATTCTGTAACATAACATCACCCTCAAGCACCTATTTTAAGTAAAATGTGCAAATTGCTGTCCACCTCCTGTGAGACATTCTTATACCCTACCAACCACACTCAGTGGCGTTACTTCTGCCAGACTCTGTGTATAACCTACATTTATATATAATATATAAATGTATACATTTATATATTATATACAATTTATATACTGCATAAATTTATATACTGCATAAATTATGTGTATAATTTATGCCTTATATATGTGTTTTATATATACATGTATAATGTATATATGAATTATGAATGTATTATATGTATATATTGCACACGTGTATACATATATGGGTATGTACTTATACATATATCACAGTTCCTATTTTATAACTACTGTGCTATGTATTTATAACATACAGTACTATAATAATTAGTTTTTACTTCAGGTTTTCTTCTCTTGGATTGCCCTCAAATTTAAACCATAATCATACCTTGACTGAAAACCTCCTGAGTAAGACTATGCGCTGTGCTCTGATGCCTAAAGATGAATGAAGCACAGTGAATTTTTTCTGTGGTGTGATGACTAGAGGAGAGGATAGGCATAGAAGTCTAATACAGACTGTGAAAGTGTTATGTAGACCATTGAGAAGTAAAATATGGCTACCCATTTATTAAAGACCTAACAACTATATATATGTGTGTGTGTGTGTGTGTGTGTGTGTGTGTGTATACATAATTTATGAAATCTTATCGAGAAAAATCATAAACAAAATAACCTTCTTTCTGAAGGAGTGAGGGGGAGAGAGAGAAAGACTATTATGGGCTGATTTGTGTTCCTTTAAATTCATATGTTGAAGGCTTATCCCTTAGTTTCGGAATGGGATTTTATTTAAGATAGATCCTTTAAAGAGCTAACACGATTAAAATGGGCTTGTTTTGGTGGGCCAAATCTAATATGACCAATGTCCTTATAAGGAAGGGAGATTAGGAAACAGAGTGACATTAGATGCCTGTTCATACACAGAGATGACCTCTGAGGGCGCAGAGAGGGCAGCCAGCCGCCTGCAAGCCAAGGAGAGACATCACAGGAGAAATCAAAGCTGCTGAAACGTTGATCTCAGCTTCTAGCACCCACAATCAAGACAAAATACATTTTTTTTGTTTAAGCCACACAGTCTATGTTATTTATGGTTGACTCTAAATAATATAGGGCCTTACATAATTTCTTAAAAATGGTTTCAGCTATTTGTCTAATAGTTTAAACTTTATTTTCATGTGTTTTGATTCATATATGCTTGATAAAGAATTGCTGGTAAGCATAATAAAATATTTTAATATGAAATATTTTTTTATTTTAAATACAATACTGCCATCATCACAGACAACTTTCCCCACCTCCAAAAAATATAAGTTCAACCTCTTTTTTTGGAGAGAGACTTCCATTAAGATTATGTTAGTTGGAGATGCCTCACCAGGTATGATGCTAGTTTAAAAAATAGTTTGGGGCTTAGGGATATGGATATATTAAAGATTTTGTTTCAAGTTCAACAGAATCCACTTATTTTGTTTTAACATTGTGTTGGTGTTTCTGGTTTAATGAAGTCTAGGGCAAGAACCAGATTTTCTTCTTGTGCTTATTAAGGTTCTGTTTAAAAGTGAGAAACCACTTGGTTTGTTCTTTAGGATGGACACTACATCTTATTTATTGATTTAATATCCCCAGAGCCTTGCACAGAGCTTTACACAGTAGAGATGCACACTGAGTTAAATCTGAATGAGTACAGGAAACATGTGTGTGTGTGTGTGCGTGATTCTGTGATGCATTGTCATTTTTCTTTATTTCCCTTTAACAATTTGTCACCCAAAGACAGAAACATAAATTGGTAGATTAACCTGCTTTGATTAGTTCTCTTACTGTTATGTGCAAGCATGGCCAGCAAATATTTTGGTTAGATTGTTATAAAACTGATATTTTTGAATTTTAGCTTCTAATCTAGTGGGTAAATATGTTTTCTTAGTCTGTTAAACTGCTCTAGCAAATTAATCTAACCCAAGGAGGGAGGTGTGGGAACCTCTGATTTAAAGCCAGTCTGTCAATAATACAGGTAGATAACAACCGACTTGACTGGCATTCTGAGTTGAGCGGGACACGGGACCCTCAAATTTATAGCCAAACAGCCAGAAGCACAGGTAATAACTTGTGATTCGCATCTGAAGCAGTCAGCAGTCCTGTAGGACTGAGCCTTTTCCCTGTGGAAACTGGTGCTATCCCCAGGTACATCATGTCAGAATTAAGTTGAACTGAGATGAATTCTCAATCTGACGGTGTCTTGACAATAGCTCGTTGGTGTGGAGATGCCCAGCCCACACACATTGGGTCCAGACACTCAAAATACTTATTCTCTATATCTAATTAGTTTTGATCAACTTTTTTCAGTATATGTGCCAGCACTTATCATCTATAAATCAATCACAGTATAATTATAGAAAATACTTATGTAAGGTAATTTAAAAATATCTTGAACCAATATGATATTTATGAAGGAGGGAAAGAACATAATATATAGTACCAAATATAATACCAAACTGCCTATGTTCATTGTGACCCTAACAGGTGTCGCATTTGATGCTGATCAAGAACCGACTGTCTAAATCAATTCTTTTACTTTACACTGGCTTCTAGAAATTGAAGATGGAATGAATGGGATTTTTCTTACTTCCTTAGCTTTCAGGAAAAGGGGTTTCCTGGAGGAAATGACAGCTACATTTTCGTGAGACTTCCACTTTGCCACTTATGCAGAAAACGAAATAGAGTGTGCTGAGATAAGTTACTTTGAATTTTAAACAGCAGATAATGAACTAGCAAGGAGGAGGTCCAGAAGTTGTCCTTCATAAAAAGGGAAAAGAAAATCCTGAAAGTCAGAGAAGGGCAAACGCATAGCAAGAGAGGCTTATGGAAGTATGAAGAACATGGATGTTATTTATTTTGTTGTTTAAATGTAAATGTCTCTGTGGTCCCAAACTGCCAACAAACTCTGCTACATAGTCTGCTACACAGTGTTTGTTTGCTTCCCTTTGGTGGAATTAAGGAGGAAAGTCTTTAGTTCTTAGCACCACACAAACAAGAGTTGCTCCTAATGCAAATATAACATAAAATCAAATTAACATTACAGAGTCTTCAGTGCTTACATAGATGTGACCAAAACAAAAAAAAGCAAATACAACCACCAGTCTCTGAAAAAACTAGGGAATTTTTTGTTGTTGTTCAATTACAATTGTCCATATTTTCCCCCTGTTGCTGTTCCCCACCCTCCCCACCCCCACCTCCCACATTCGATCTTTGCTTCCACCATTGTCTTTGTCCATTCATCTTTGCCCCATTATCCCCTTCCCTGCTCCCCTCTGGTTACTGTCAGTTTGTTCTTTATTTCCATGTCTGTGGTTTTATTTTGCTAACTTGTTCATTTTCTTGATTAGGGAATTAGGACAGAAAGGTAATTACATTATGAATGAGATGTCATTTGTAATGTATATTTTTGGCCCTGGCCATGTAGCTCAATTGGTTGTAGTGTCATTCTGTGAGCAGAGGTTGCTGGTTCTATTCCCAGTTGGGGAATATGCCTAGCTTGGGGTTTGATCCCTGGTTGGTGTGTGTATGGGAGGCAACCAGTCGATGGTTCTCTCTAAAGTCAACCAATCAATTAATTAATTTTTTTGAATCTCAAAGGCAACCTCCTAGAAACATTGAAAATATATTATTCATTTGTATTACATAATTTCTCTTGTCATCACCTGTATTCAAAATATTTAACATTTCATAGTAGTTCCAAGTTATATGTGACTTTGAGGAGGCTCGATATAGGCTTATTTTCATACTGAATACACAACACAAAGACTTTGAAGAGTAGTAAGCAAGATTTATTATGTGGTCTGATTTGAATTTTTTACAGATCACAGAATGTAACACTGATTTCAAGAAAGATCAGAGTGGCTTCTGGGAGTTCAGCAAGGCATTATTACATTAGTTCAGAGAAGAAATAATGGAAATAATAGAGGATTTGGCTATTTTGATCATTTCCCACTAGAGAAAGGTGTATGTCTCTTTTCTGTAACTTAAGAGCTAACCTCTACAAGGGAAAAAATTGCAGCACCAAGATGATCTCTATAATCATTTGTGACCCAAATAATTTTTCATACTTTAGCATGAAGTCTTAGGGGTTATATCTCATCCCTCTGTGCATTTTCACATCCTTTATACTTTTTCATAGCCTCTGAGGATGAAGAGTGCCTCCTTCTCTCAGCCATTGTTTCCACGCCTGCACGTCATCCCCTTCTTTCTAGTTTTCCGAGATACTCGGCTCACCAAAAATCTCTTCTGTCTCCCATGGACTCAGCAATTCTCTTTCTGTTCCCTTTTTCCCCAATTTTCAAATATTGCTAAATATATTTATCTAATAAAACTAACCACCCGAACAAATAACAATAGCAATGATAATCACACATATCCTCTCCATTTCCTTGTTTTTTTCCTACTGATTGTCTTTAATTAATGTATCTTATAAACTTAATTAATGTATTTATTGCTCCTTTCTCAAATTTAGGTTGAATATACTGTCAAGATTATTAACAAAATATCTCAAATAATAAAATCATCAGAAACAAGGGCAATAAAAAAGAATTTTTTACATTCACAAGGTAGTGTAAGATAAAGACTAAAAAACATCTTTTGCTTCAAAAAATCTTCACATTAGTAAAACTACATGAATGTTTTTTCTTGTTTTCTGTTAATGTGAAACAGGTGAATATTTTCTTGAAAATAAATAAAATGTATTGTTCTCTTAGGTTTTACTCTTATAACAAAAAAATTAATAGCAGGTAAGAAATTTCAAAATAAATATGTGAACACTTGAAAATTTTTTGTATTTCTTTTTTCTCTGTCATAAACTACTGTCCTAGTGTGAAACTTTTAAGACATTTTTCAATTAATCTGTTCAGAAGCATATGATTTCTCTCATTTTAGGGAAGACTTCCCTTATCTGTCATTATTTAAGACATATGATGGACAACAACTGAGAAGGGTGGAAATGGGAGGGAGGGGGGTAGCAGGGGGTGGGATGGGATGGGAGTAATAGACAGCAAACTGTGCTTGAAAAATAATCAAATAAAAAAATTGGGGGAAAAAAGAAATATGAACTAAGGCACTTTTTTACATTTTAGCTTTATATTACATAATAGCATTGCAAGAATATGCCTGGTATTGATTCGAAGTTTGAGAATTTGGAATGACTTGACTCACCAGAGCTTTATTACAGGTTGCATAATGTGAGAGGATTTGGTAAAGAATATTAAGTCCTCAGTTGTTTTATATTTTTTCAAAAACATGTGCTTGGCATTCTAAGTTTTACTTCCCCTTTTTCAGCATGATAAATTTTATTTATTCTAATTTTGTACTAGCAACTTTATGTATACATGTATATATGTATATACATATACATACATACCCACAAATACACACATATATATTTTCCTGTTGACACTTTTATAGATGTTCCCCATTTTCTCCCCCTTTCCCCTCCAGCCAGTCCCTGCCCTGCCCTGGCCCTCACCACATTGTTAACTGTGTCCCTGGGCTATGCATGTGCACAGGTGTATGTTCTTTTGCTAATCTCCTTTAGTTCCTCTTATCTTCCTCCCCTCTGATATCTGTCAATTAGCTCCATGTAGACATACCCTCTGGTTTTATTTTGTTTGTAAGTTTATTTTGTTCATTAGATTCTGCATATTATACACATATGTATATATACATACGTAAGCATAGTTTATACACATACGTAGTATGTTTTTATTTTTTAATGGGTAATTATAGTAGCTATGCTAGAGAAGAAAATGTTGCCACATTTGTATTTATCATTATGTTCTTGTTACATTGTGTTTCATGCTTTTTTGTCGCCTTAACAAAAGAGCAAATTCTAAAGTAAGAACTCATTGATTAACCAAACTCTTAATTTAATATAAGTTTTGAGTAACTTTGAAAGGTATTTAAGTTAATGAAAACCACTAAACTAATGAATCCTTGGCTAGCAATTGACTCTAAAAACACTTGATTACATGAGAGAGCAGATCTTTATATCAAAGACTTTCTTCTACATATTTTGAAAATTTCTTAGATTTAGTTTATTATTAATAAATGCTCAAATTAGTGTGCTAAAATCTGTTTTATTTTATGCAGACTTATTTGAAACACATATATTCATTAACATGAATTTTGAAAAGTATAGTGAAGTTTTCTCCTTCTCTTTCTTCTTCTGTTTTGAGTATTTTCAGCCTAAGGTCATGGTATAGATACATTGTTAAAGCTGCCTTTGCTGAACTCTGAAGTGTGGGTGTATATCTGAGAGGTGTGAGAAAAGGCGTCATGCATAAATGCCTGTAGGGACAATCTGGTCATGTCCAAAATAGCATTCTTGTTACTTGTCTGTGGCTCCAGGTATGAGACATATGGACTCTATTTCTATGTATATCTGAGTCTGTGACCCAAATCAAAATAAAGTGTTCCTCTTTTTGTTAATCATCACAAGAGTAAGTACAAAAAAGTGTGTTATTGTCTTTTTAAAATTTTATTTTCATTTTATTTTTAAGAGCTGTTTTCATCTGATATTTTAACTAATACATAATAATCAAAGCTCAATGTTTAAATGTATTTTCATGTGCAACAATATTTGAAGTTGTTTATAATTTGAAAATTTTAAAAAGGCATAATGATAGTTTAATAGTTTTTGTATAGACAAATCAAGTAATTCTCCAATGATTTTTTATGAAAATTACATGTATGTTCTGTAATAATATTTTAAAGATTTAAAAATTTAAATCTTCAAGTATGTTTTCATATTTAACAAAAAATATCTGGCATTTAACAAAAGTATCTGATATTTGTAAAACACCACATACTAAACATTCATACCTTATCTGTTCTGTATTCATGTTTAATGTAATGAAGTGTGAACACTGACTTCATTAATTTAATCATGTGTAGAGCTCATGTTCATTTTTTTTCAAATTCTTTAGAAGATATAGAGAGAATTTATTTTAATTTAGGAATTCTTCACATTAAACATCTAATAAACTCTCACTTGATGTTTTCATTTTACAGAAGAGAAAATGATAGAAATTAATATTCTTTCATTCTTTTTTAATCTTATTTTTACATATTATATTTTATCACTCTCAATATCATTCATTTAATATATAAACATTATCTTGTGATTCTCTAAGAAATTTCCACAACCTTTTACTACTTTTACTGTCTTTGTTAGCTGTATTATTTGTACCATAACTAGTCAATATTGATTGACTTCTAAATTTTAATTTTAACATTGAAGTTTGCCAGAGAAATGTTTTATCTGGGAATTTATTTACTAGATTATTGATATAAGTCATACGGTAAAGATGCTACTTTTTTGTAGTTAGTATCATGACCATTTTACAAGTTTCTATTATATAGAAAACGTATAACCCTGGCTCGTGTGGCTCAGCGGATTGAGTCCGGGACTGTGAACTAAGGGTACTGGTTCAATTCTCAGTCAGGGCACAAGCCTGGGTTGAGGGATTCCCAGTAGGGGGGGCACAAGAGGCAATCACAGTCCCTCTCTTCCTCCCCTCCCCATTCTCTAAAAATAAATTTTAAAAATCTTTAAAAATAAATACTTTATGCATATATCTTATTGATTTTTTGAGGCTATAAATATATAGTGACTATTTTTTTAGAGTTCATTTACTGGGATCCCTGGGTCTTACAGGAATGACTCAGTTGTACCCAGGTATAAACACATTTATAATTTGTCCTCAATTTACCCCTCCCAGTTAATCCATTACTGTCCTCAAACTTAATGTTCTAGCCACACCAAACACATCTTTTATGTTCCAATATATTTATAAGGTTTTCAAGTTTGTGAAATAATATTCTTTTCTGTTCATGACATGCTTGTAGGACACAGGGCAGTCTAAGTGTCATTCAGGCAGAATGGCAAAATGCTAACACTTTGGATATTATTGGAATTATTGCAATTATGTCTGATGCTTTTCTTTCCACTATGATACTGTGAGGTGCCCATGGCAAAGAACCCATATCTATCTTTCTACCTCAGGCCCAACAGATTTCCTGGCACATAGCAGAGTCCAAATGTTGAATCATTTAATAAATGAAATGCAAACTCACCAAAAATCTGTTGCTTCATTTAAAAGGCTTTTATGTTTGTATCTGAGCAGCATTAATCTATGTAACATTATGCCAATCATTTATTTGGAGAACAGATGTCCAGTATTATGCTATTAAGTAATAAGGTAAATGTCCTGCAATTTTTCAATTGAAAAATGCTCTGTAATTGAGCTGTTTTTGTCAATGTGATAAATGTATTTTTTTCATTACATGATATCTGTGGAGAAAAAAGACTACTTATTTTAATATGTGTCTTGACTTTATAAAATAAAGTAGGACAGGATAGTAATATTTCCTATTCTAAAGATACTGTAATCTTCAGTAAATGGATCCTAATTTAACAAAATGGACTCAAATGTTCATGTGACCTCTAACAGTATTTTACATTTTTATATAAAATCACTTTTACAAAAAAAACCCTAGAAGAGAAAAAAAATTAGCTATTTTTTACTGTGAAAAACACATTGGCGAGTGGTGTGGTTAAGCATTTGATAAGCCTGAAAACTCTTTACCATCAATGTGTGTTCTGTAGGTCCAAGTGTTTCTCATCTTCTACTTTTTAAGAAATTTAAATTGCTTGCACAAAATTGTTTAAATTGTAGAATTTTTGTAGTTTTGTGATATCAATATGGTAGAGAAGCAGTTAATAGTTGCATGGGCCCAAAGATCTCAAAAACATTTTATATTTTTTGATTTATATTTCTTTCTAAAATAACATATTTTGCAAATTCATATTTAGTTGCTCAACTGCATTGTTAAAATAAATATGCGTTTTCTATTTCATGTCTTTGCTTCTTGTCAAAAATCAGTTGACTGTATTTATACCTCCTATGCCTGGTCTTTCTAATCTGTTTCATTAATCTGTCTATTCTTTCACCAACACCACTCACAATCTTTATTATTGTAGTTATATATTAGTCTTTTTTAACTTTTATTTTATTTTTTTTAAGATTTTATTTATTTATCTTTAGAGGGGAAGGGAAGGAGACAGGGAGAGAAATATCAATGTATGGTTGCCTTTTGTGCATCCCCTGCTGGGAACCGGGAACTGGCCTGCAACCCAGGCATGTGCCCTGACTGGGAATTGAACCGCGATCGTGTGGTTCGCAGGCCCATGCTCAATCCACTGAGCTACACCAGCCAGGGCTTGTTATATATTAGTCTTGATGTAAGATTATGTCAGTCCTCTGACTTTGTTTTTTATATACATATATTATTGTTCAAGTACAGTTGTCTCCATTTCCCACCTACCACAGACCCCCTTGTTTTTTCAGTATTGTGTCTGCTACTCTGGGTCTTTTGCTTTTCCATATAAACTTTGGAATCAGGTTGGCAATATCCACAAAATACCTTGCTGGGGTTTTAATAGGAATTAAGATGAACCTATAGATCAAGTTGGAGAGAACTGACATCTTGGAAAAACTGAGTTCTTCTCAATATGAATGTGGAGTAGAGAATATCTCTCCATTTATTTAGAGCTTCTTCTATTCCTTTTATCAGAGGTTTATAGTTTTCTTCACACAGGTCTTGGACATATATTACATTTGTTATATTTATACCTAAATATTTCCTTGTTTTATACTAATGTAAATTGTATTGTTTTTAATTTTTTTAAAATATTTTATTTATTTATCTTTAGAGGGGAAGGGAAGGAGAGAGGAAGGAAACATCAATAATGGTTGCTTCTGGTGCATCCCCTGCAGGGAACTGACCCCTGCTGGAAACTGGCCTGCAACCCAAGCATGTGCCCTGACTGGGAATCGAACCGCGATTGTCTGGTTCGCAGGCCCGCGCTCAATCCACTGAGCTACACCAGCCAGGGCTGTATTGTTTTTAATTTTAAATTTCAAATATTCATTGCTGGAAAATAATAAAGCATATTATTTTCGTATAATAATCTAGTATCCTGCACCTTACTGTAATCACTTATTAATTCAAAGAATGTTTTTGGTTGACCCTTTGAATTTTACTACATAGACAATCATGTCTTTTGTGAAAAGTCTTATTTCTTCCTTCTCAACCTATATACCTTTTATTGACTGTATTTATTTTATTACATTAGCTAAGACTTCCAGTATGTTGTTAACTAAGAGTCATAAGAAGGGATGTCATCCTTGTTTTTTCTTATTCTTTTTTTTTTTTAAATTTTAGGGGAAAAGCTTCTAATTTCTTAACATTAATATCAAATATAACCAAACACACTGAAATAGAGAATAGGCTGACAGTGACCAGAGGGGAGGGAATTTCAGGGAAAAAAGGGAAGGATTTACAGGGACTAGTATAAAGGACACATGGACAAAACTAAAGGGGGTGGAAATGGGAGGGAGGTGGGGAGCACTGCAGGGGGGCTGGAATGGGAGTAAAAAACAGAAAACTGTACTTGAACAATAATTAAATAAATTAAAAATATATATATATCATGTTAGCTATAGGTTTTTTTAAATGATTTTTCTTTATCAAGTCAAGGAAACTCCTCTATGTTTCTAGTTTGCTGAGAATTTTTATCATGAATGGTTGATGAATTTGCCAATTTTTGCATTTATTGATATTTTCATTTGATATTTTATTAACTTGTTGATATGATGAATCACACCAATTGATATCAAATGTTGAATCTGTCTCACATACCTGAAATGAAATCCAATAATTATGATGTATAATTATTTTAGTCATTCTTGAATCCCACTTAACTACTATTTTGCTGATGATTTTTCTATCAATATTTATGAAAACTTTTAAAAGGCAAAAGATTTATATGATCTGAAGAGAAACTAGAGTATAAAAAATCTTTTAGCCCTGGCTGGTGTAGCTCAGTGGATTGAGCGCGACCTGTGTACCTGCTAACAAAGGGTTGCTGGTTTGATTCCCAATTCGGGTACACACCTGGTTTGTGGGCCAGGTCCCCAGTAGGGGGCAAACAAGAGGCAATGACACATCGATTTTTCTCTCCCTCTCGTTCT
The DNA here is from genome assembly GCF_014824575.4 of Sturnira hondurensis. Classification (NCBI taxonomy): domain Eukaryota; kingdom Metazoa; phylum Chordata; class Mammalia; order Chiroptera; family Phyllostomidae; genus Sturnira; species Sturnira hondurensis. Next base: position 6,385,002 of record NW_028088227.1, on the reverse strand, counting down.
CCTTCCCTTCCCCTCTATTTAAAATAAGTAAATAAAATCTAAAAAACAAAAACAAAAAACTTTCAGTCTGTAGTTTCCCTTTTTTGTAACGTCTCTCTTGGACCCAGGTTTTACATTAATGCTGGCCTCATAGAAAAAGTTAAGATGTGTCACTTCTGTTTTTATCTTCTTCTGGAAGAAAATGTAGAGAAGTCATATCATTTCTTCCTTAAATGTTTGATAGTGTGTACTTATGATGAACCTATCTGGGTCTTATTCTTTCTGTTTTGGAAGATTATGACTTGTTGATTAAATCCCTGTGATTTTTATAGATCAATTCAGATTATCTATTTTCTTTGTAAGAAATTTAGTAGGATGTCTTTCAACAGTTGGTCAATTTAATCTAACTTATCAAAGTTGTGAATATAGCATTGTTCTTAATATTCCCTTGTCATCCTTTTAATATGTATGGGATTAGTAGTGAACCATGTTTTCATTTCTGATATAATAATTTGTGTAGGCTCTCTTTTATTTAGTTATAGCATCTAGAGGTTAATCAATTTTATTATCATGTCAAAAAATCAACTGTTTGCTTTGCAAATTTTTCTATTGATTTTGTTTTGAATTTTATTAATTTCTGATAAAATTCTAATTTTTTATTTTTCTAGTTATTTTGGATTAAATTTTCTTTCACTTTTCTGCTTTCATAAGATTAAAGGTTAAATTATTAATTTTAGAACTTTCTTATTCTTTCAAAAACTTTTATTGTTATTAAATTAGAGTTGTTCCCCTTTTCCCCTATAACTTTCTTATACTTTAAATGTGCATTCAATGCTATAAATTTCCACACTGCATTCACTGCATCTCACAAATTTTTGATAATTTATATTTCTATTTTAAATTAATTTAAATACCTATTTTTAAATTTTGACCCATATGTTATTTCAAAGTGTCCTCTTTAATCTTTATATATCTTAGGATTTTCTAGATATCTTTCTATTATTATAGAATTCCTTTGTGTTTTGATTGTGATCCAAGAGTTTACTTTGTATGTATGGTATTCTAAAATTTGATTAATTTTTTGGCTCAAAATATGGTCCATCTTGGTAAATGTTCCATGTGAGCTCAAATGTGCATTCTGCAGATTTATTTGTTAGATAAAGTAGTCTATAGACTTCTATAGTTGTTAGACAAGTATTCAATTATTTCCTGTTGATTGATGGTTTTGTTGATTTCAATTATATCCTTAATGATTTTCTGCCTGCTGGATCTGTCCATTTCTGGTAGAGAAGTGTTGAAATCTAGAAGTACTACTATAATAGTAAATGATTCCATTTATCCTGTATTTCTGCTTTTGCCTCAATATTTGACCTCTGTTTTCAGTCACATACTTTTTATAGATCATTATGTCTTCTTGCAGAATTGACTGCTGTGTCATTAAGAAATAAAGCTTTTCATTCCTGATAACTCTCCTTACTCTGAAGTCTGTGTTGTCTGAAATGAATAGCTACTCCTGCTTTCCTTTGATTAGTAAGAGTGTGGTATTAGTCTCCATCTATTTATTTTTTCAATTTTTATTTTTAACTAGAGTTTACATGTTATAGTACTTTTCTTTTTAATTTATATGCCTTTATATTTAAAGTGAGTTTCTTATAGGCAACTTACAGCTGTGTCTTTTTTTTTTAACAGGTGCACTTACCACTGACATTTAGAGAAATCACTGCTATAATTGGGTTAATATCTATCATATCTGATACTGTTTTCTATTTGTTGCCCTTGTTCTTGGTTTTGATTTCTGTCTTCCACACTTTTTCTGATATTTTTCATTTTCTTTGAACAATTTATATCATTCAATTTTCTCTCCTTTCTCAGCACTTCATTTATATATCTATTGTTACTTTTTTAGTGGTGGCTGTAGTAATTGCAATACACATTTGCAACTAATTTCAGGCCACTTTCAAATAATACTATATCACTTCAAAGGCAATGTGAGTAACTTATTATAACAAATTGGAAAATATTCCTAATTTATTCCCTTCTTCCATTCCTGGTAACATTCCATCATTCCTGTCATTCATTTCACCAACTCATAAGTGTACATTTTATATTTATATATACATATACATATATACACACACATACATGCACATATATATTTGTACACATTCATACATATTTCTACATATAAATATATAGAGAGATTTATACATATACATATACATGTGTATATGTATATATATAAATATACAGGGTCCAGCATAAGTAAGGCCTGCTTTAGTGTGGTTGTTAGGGAAATAATGTGGGTGAAGGTTTCACCTAAAATGTCATATGGTGTGTGTGAGTGTGACATTGTTATGTTAAAGAACTTCATGCTTATGATTTTCTGATAAAAGATTTTGTAATAAAAGAGGGCTGTTGTTATTTATACTATATCAGGGATCCTGATATAGTATAAAAAGTCTGTCTAGAAAAAGTCCAGCCATTTTTAATATAATGAGAATGTTTTACACAATATTGATGAAACCTGGCAGTCAAGAGGGTGGACTGGAAAGCAAATACGTGAACAATGACAACTTCACTGTACTAGTCAGTAGGGGTAGTAGGAGCCGCTGAGTGAGCATGTCCACTGTGTGGCTGTCACATTCAAAATAATTTACCAAGTAGAGCAACAAATCTGTGTCAAATTTTGCATTAGACTTTAATATTGTTCTATGGAAACCATTCAGATCATTCAGAACGCTGCAGCTATGGGCAACTGGTGATTGGCAGTTTCATCATGACAACACATCTGCTCATGTATCACATCTCATCCAGAGCTTTTTGGTGAAACATCAAATTACCCAAGTGATTCAACACCCCCCGGAGGTCCAGGTTTGACACTCTGGGACTTCTGGCTTTTCTCAAAACTAAAATCACCTTTGAAATGTAGATTTCAGATTGTTGATGAGATTCAGGGGGCAGCTGATGGGCATGGGAGAATTGTGGGAGGTCCCAAGGTGCCTACTTAAAAGGGACTGAGGCACCATTGTCCTATGTACAGTGGTTCTTATATTTTGCATCTTCTTCAATAAATGTCTCAATTTTTCATATTACATGGATAGATAACCTCTGGACAGACCACACACACACACACACACACACCATATATTTATTTATATATTTATATATATAATGCATACACACATGAAATGTACAATTATATATAATATATATACTATAAAAGAAATATTAAAAATAAAATAATATTAAATATAAATATAAATATTGTATATAATGGATATATTTTATATATTGTACATAAGTGCATGTTTTGTATATAAACATATACTATATAGATACTCATATATATAAATATATATATATCTAAATATATATAGATACTCATACATATAAATATATGTAATATATATAAATAGTCTGTGTTGCTATTATTTTGAACATAATGGTGTCTATTGAATCAATTAAAAATAAAACAAATATTTTTACTCCACCTTTATAAAGTCCTTCTTTGACATTCTTCTTATATTTGTATGGAACCTAGTTTCTTTCCAACCTATATCTTTTCCAGCGCTCCAAAGAACTGAAGTTTCTCTCTTAATACTTTGAATAATTCCCTGCCTGTCTTCTTACTAGTGTGAATTCTGAGAAGTAATGTGTGAGTGTTATCTCTCCTCCTCTGTTGGTAAAATGTTATTTTCCTCCTCTGGTTTCTTTCAGGATCTGTTCTTTATCTCTGATTTTATTTTTTGTTAATATTTTATTTTTATGTCATTACAGTTGTCCCGATTTTCTCTCCTTTCCCCCTCCACCCAGCTCTCCTCACCAATCTTGAGCAAGAAGAACGAAGTTGGAGGGAATTTGATATCAATACCTGATATCAAACTATATTAAAAGGCCACTATAATAAGACAGTCTGGTACTGGCATAAGAACAGACACATGGATCAATGGGACCAAATAGAGAACTCAGAAATAAACCCATGTCTTTATGGTAAATTAATATTTGACAAAGGGGGCACAAGCATACAATAGAATAAAGACAGTCTTTGCAATAAGTGGTGTTGGCAAAGCTGGACTGGTTCAGCTTTCTGATTCTCTGTAGTTAAAAATAACATACCTACATGTGAATCCTTAAAAATTCCATCCTGTGAGGTGTTCTCTGAGTTTCCTGGATCTGACATTGATGTGGTAGAAACTCTTGTTCATTATTATTCCCAACATTTCTTTTTCATTCTCCCTTCCTGTTGTGGTATTGCCATTACATGTATGTGGCATCTTTTGTAGTTGTCCCACAATTATTGAATATTATGTACTGTTTTTCTTTATCTTTGTTTTTTTTTTCTTTTTCAGTTTTGGGATTTCTGTTGAGATATTCTCAGGCTCAGAGATTATTTTCTCGACCATGTCAGTTTTATAATGAGATGATTAAAGTTGTTCTTCATTCCTGTTATTGTTTTATTTCTTATTTCTTTTTAGTCCTTTCTTTGAATACACTGCCTATCTCTTTTTTCATGCTATCTGCTTTACTCATTAAAGCCCTTAGTGTATTAATTATACATATTGAAAATTTTCAGTCTGATATTTTTAATACCTTTGCCATATCTGTGTCTGATTCTAATACTTTCTCTGTCCCTTTCCATCTATTTTTTTCTTTGTGTGTGGGGTGTGGTGCAATATTAGTATAGTTTGTTGCAATATTTTTTAGTAGCAAGGCATGGCATAATGGATAAAAAGACCTACTGTAAATAGGCCAATAATGTGGTAGGGAGGTGTGTGGAGTGGGGTGGCATGTTATAGTCATATGATTATTTTTCAATGTTTTATGAGTCCATGTCTAGACTGTGAATTTCACATGTGATTTTAAGTATTTTCCTATCCCACATCTTAGGTGGGACAGGATAGATTAACTGAGCTAGGGTGAGACATTTCCCTTCAGCCACAGTAAGGCTTGAGCTGGCTGGAAGTTGGTTCTTCTGTTCCCTCAGGCCAGTTAGGTCTGATAAAAACCTAACAGTTTCTACTCTGGTTGCACAGTTTCTCCTAAAGGCAGACTGTTAAAAGGAACAGAAAGCTCTGGAATATTACAAAAAGGTCCTTCTTCCACTGTCCCTGCTGGAAAGACTTAAGGGGATTTTTCTCCAGTATTCGATGTGAGAATCTGGAGGAGCCCTGGAAGGTAAAACTCTGGAAAGTGTCACTTCAGTATATTTCTAAAGGTGACCTTATTTGGAAATGGGGACAATGCATACATAAGCAAGTTAATCAGAGGTCATATGAGGTAGGGTGGGTTCCAACCCAGTGTCTTGTGTCTTTATATTAGAAAACAATAGGGAGTTTGGGCAGAGACATAAAGGCGATACCCATAGAGGATGGATTTCACAGCAGAGTAGATGGAGACTGGAGTGATGCAGTTACCAGCTGAAGAACGCCAGAGCTGGCTGACAAGCACGAGAACCAGGAGAGAATTATGGGGCAGATTATCCCTCTGTGACAGGACAGGTAACAAACTGTGTCAATGCTTTGAATTTTGATTTCTAGCCTCCGTGAGTGTGCTAGTTTTGGGGTTTTGGGGGCTTCATCTGTTTGTTTTTCTGCAGCCTTTGGCAACTAATATAATGATGAACAGTAATGTCTCTTTCCTCTTGTTATGGGTGTTAACACTGGTTTTTTTTCCTTAAATTTATCAGGTAGACATAAATTCTGATATATAGATGCTGTTTCTTTTACTAAGTTTATTGTCATATGTTTCTATATCTCTACCAATTCTTCTATGAAATCCACTTCTAAAAAGTATGAGATGCACTGTGAAAAAGAGAGAGAGAGAGAGGTGAGTAGTATGCTCCACTGTAGCCATGCAGTGAGACTTAATAGCACGTTGCAGACGCATAAACAGGCAAACAGACTGACACTGGCGAGTGGGGCGAGGGTTGGGGGATTGTGAAAGGATTAAACATACAAATTGGTAGTTACAGAATAGTCACACGTGTGTAGATTACAGTTTAGGGAATAGAGTCAATAACATCGTGATAATTATATATGGAGCCAGGTACTTGAAGCAGCAGGGGAACCACTCTGCAAAATACATGTTTTTGTAACCACTTTGCTGTACGTCTGAAACTAACACAGAACACTGTTAAGTATAAAGTATAATTGTAAAAATATATAATTTGTTTTAAAAAATAGCATACTGCACAGTTATGGGTTAGCCACCTGCAATCAAAGAAAGATTGCACAGAGAACTTGTCTTACATTGTGGGAAATAGGTGGCCATGTGGATTATAGTAAGATGCAAAAGGTGCAGTGAAGTGAGCGCTAAACTGAGGTGAAGCATCCTAACTAAGTCTTTAGAGACAAATCATTGCAAGGCACAGACTCTAAAAAATGAGCTGAAAATGGAGAAGAAAGGAATTCTATATTCACCACCTGTGAATTGGGATTGGTCAAAGTCTCCCTTAATGAGCATGGTCCCCATGTGGCAATAATTTATGTATTCATTACAACATCAATTCAAGTCTTTTCACTGGAGTCTTTCCAAAACACAATGACTCCCAGGACTCTCCATGGCAGGGAGAAAATCCTGGTCAAAGGCTTTGAAGGTTTTCAGCTTCAATGGCCTGGCTCTAGATTAATAAAGAAAGTAAAATTAGTAAGTGAAACAACTTCATTATTTAGTCTGAACACTGGATATATTTACTACTACATGGGTAGCTGGGTTACACATTAGGAGAGAACTATTCTTTTATTTCAGAAAACTCCTTAACTCTATGTTTGTAACAAACATGAGGAAACAAATATATAGCAATATTCTTCTTTCAAATCTACTAACATATGTGTTAAAGTTTTTTTCTGGGTGGTAAAAGGAAGAGTGTGTCCAGAGGGAAGAAAAAAATTTCTAGTAATTTGGAGGCCACAATGAGAATGTTTCTGAGTAGGAAATAATTCAGAAATGTATATTCACTAATGTCTAATGATGGATGTAAAGTATACTATTCTGAGACTTAGTTACTCTTTAATATTTATAAAATTTCAGTGAAATTATATTGTCTTCCAAAATAAAATATTATTTATAATTTGGTGAATACAGGAAGAAAGGAAAACACTACTTTTAGCAGATTTTAGGAAATGAAGTAATAGAAGGGAAAAATTAAGAATGTATCAGGAATTTAGAGTGTTGATGACAAGGACAACTTTTAAAACACCATCCTACTAATACCTTCACACTTTGCTTCCTAAGACATATTAAGGAAAGAAGGCTCTGGAATGTGGATAGTAGTAATTTTATTTGATTATTAAAAGAAAGAATGTCTAAAGACTGCAGGAAGATTTGAGGGAAACCAAGTAACCACCTTTTATATAGTGATTGTCAAGGATTCAGGACAAACTTAGTAGTAGTTTTTTATTGTTGTTCAAGTACAGTTGTCTCCATTTTCTACCCCCGGCACCCCACACATCCCTGCCTCTCACCCTCCATGATACCCCCCCTTTGGCTTTACCCAGGCATCCTCTATATATGTCCCTTGACAACCCTTCCCCTATTTTCCCCCATTTTGTCTCTCCCCTCTTTCCTCTGATTACTGTCAGTTTGTTCTTTATTGCAATGTCTCTGATTATATTTTGTTTGCTTGTTTGTTTTTTTTATTAGGTTCCACTTATAGGTGAGATCATATGGTATTAGTCTATCACCGCCTGCTTATGTTACTTAGCATAATGCTCTCCACTTTCATCTATGCTGTTACAAAGAGCAGGAGCTCCTTTTTTCTTTCTGCTGCATAGAATTCCATTGTGTAAATGTACCACAGTTTTTTTATCCATTCATTTACTGATGGACACTTAGGTTGCTTCCAGCACTTGAGTATTGTAAATTGTGCTGCTATGAACATTGGGGTGTCTAGGTTCTTATAGATCGGTGTTTCAGGGTTTTCATGTTTTCAGAACCTGAATAGCCATTGGAACATAACTGTTAGAAATGTTAGTCCAACACAAGAGACTAACAAATACAGAATTTACAATATTACAAATTCACATAATGTAAAGTGTTAAAACATATTTAAAATAAAATATATTCAACTTTGAATATCTGTGTGTGACTCAGAATAGATGTGCAGTAAAATTCTGTTCTATAGGACAAATGAACATAAATAAGCTTGGTGAAATTCCAATGATGGATGACTAGAAGGAAGGTTTATTATGGAATAGATACCAAAATAAAAGTTGAGATTAAGGAGGAACATTTTTCTCATCATCTGTAGATTACTGTTGGAATAGATGTGAATGAAATTTCTAAGAGAAAGGGAAAGGAGATATGATGGGGTAACAAATCACCTCCTCTGGGGAAAGCCCATACCAATCATTGGCAGAGGAAGTGGGGTCACCAAAAGGAAACTTAACCCTCAAGATCAGAGGACCAACATGGTGCTGTAATAAAGGACAAGGGGAGGAAGTTGAAGCTAAGGGTTAGGTAAAGTTCTGATAAGAACTCAAGGATACCTCAGACTGAAAGGGTGTGGAGAGATGAAAGAAGCAGGTCTATAAAATTTTAAAGAAAAAATTGCTATGGAAAAAATACAGAATTAAGACTACCTTGTGCGAGAAATGAGATCTAGTCTCTTTGTTTCTCATATTATTGGTTAGATCATGTATAATTTTGAGTTCACAAGAAAAAACTAATGGACAGTTAGAAAATAAACTGAGTGATCCTGAGATCTCTCTCTGGTGGTCTGAAGCTGTTGGTTCTCTCATTTAGTTTCACTTGAGTTTTGTACCACTGGATAAAATTGTGTGTGTGTGCGTATGTGTGTGCGTGTGTGTGTGTGTGTGTGTGTGTGTGTGTTTGTGAGAGAGAGAGAGAGAGAGAGGGAGAACCCAAAAGTTATGAAAGGCATGAAAACATGAATCGACTGTAGAAGAAAAACAGAAAAAAAGTATTAGTGCTCAAAAAACATAACTTTTGAAAAGCAGTAATTTTAGATTTGTCCATAATAATGATTAGAAAAGAAATCCTGGTTATCTCTGGGTAAAAAGTATCACAACCTATAAATCCTCAGAAACTATTCCCATTTGATAAAAATCTTAGGAAATACTTTAGTTTACAGTGCCCTTGAAAGTCACAATAAACTTAAAAATTTCATCTAGCTTTTGAAATAAAAACATAGGACTTTGCTTATTGTAGGCCTAGTGAGAGCTTTATGACTAAATTGTATATTTATAAATTATGTTTTAATATGATAGATTTTATGAAAATCTAAAAAAGTCTAAAGCAAGCATGTATAAACTAAGCTTTATCTAGGGGAAAATAGGGTGTTTATTGTACATTTTGTCTTTCTTCTCTTTGTGGAAGTCATAGAGGTCAAGAAAAGTAATTAGTTGACGGTTAGCTCAGTTTTTCACATACTAGGTTTTATTAATTTCTTCTAAGTACTCCATAAACACTCAGATTACTCAATCAAAAGTGTAAAAAAAACCAAACTTTTAAATTCCAGCAGCCTGCCCTGGCTGGTGTGACTCGGAATTCAGCACTGGCCTGCTAACTGAAAGGTTCCTGGTTCAATTCCTGGCCAGGGCACATGCCTGGGCTTCAGGCCATTCCCCAGTTGCGATGTGAGTGCGGCAACCTGTCGATGTTTCTCTTACACATTGATCTCTTCCTCTCTTTCATTCCCTTCCATTCCCTTCCCAATACATATAAATAGATAAAAAATATTTTTAAACATTTAACACATTTCAGAAGCCTGTAACTCTGAGATTAATGGATGTGGTTACATTTTAGTTTATGCTCCAATTAACAACGAAAGAAAAGGTACACTAAAATGCCAAAGTTCTCATTTCATTCATGTTAATTTTGCTGAAAAAGACAATAGCTAAAGCTAGGAAGTTAACTTTTAAGTTCCACAAGATTATTAAAGTCAGAATGGGTCCATTATACCATATTCTCCTTTCTATCACTGAAATACTACAACTAATAACTTCTCAAGCATTAAAAAATGGGCAAAGGACTTGAACAGACACTTTGCCAAGGAGGATACACAGAGGATCCAGAGACACATGAAAAGATGCTCGATATCACTAGCTATCAGAGAGATGCAAATCAAAACCACAATGAGATATCACTTTACACCAGTCAGAATGGCTACCATAAACAAAGAAACAAACAACAAGTGTTGGAGAGGTCGTGGGGAAAAGGGGACTCTAGTTCACTGTTGGTGGTATTGCAGACTGGTACAACCACTATGGAAAGCAGTAAGGAATTTTCTAAGAAAACTAAAAATGGACATGCCTTTTGACCCAGCAATTCCACTGCTAGGAGTATATCCTAAGAACCCTGAAACACCAATCCAAAAGAACCTATGCACCCCGAGGTTCATAGCAGCACAATTTACGATAGCCAAGAGTTGGAAGCAACCTAGATGCCCATCGGTCAATGACTGGATCAAAAAACTATGGTACATTTACACAATGGAATTCTATGCTGCAGAAAGGAAGAAGGAGCTCCTACCCTTTGCAGTATCATGGATGGAACTGGAAAGCATTATGCTGAGCTTAATAAGCCAAGCGGTGAAAGACAAATACCATATGATATCACCTTTAACAGGAATCTAAACAACAAAACAAACAAACAAGCAAAATGTAACCAAAGACACTGAAATACAGAACGTGCTGACAGGGTCCAGAGGGGAGAGGGGAGAGAGTCACAGGGGAAAGGGGGAAGGACTCACATGAACAAGTATAAAGGACACATGGACAATAACTAAGGTGGGGGGCGGAGATGGGAGGGAGGTGGGGAGCACTGGGGGCGGGGCAGGGCTGGAAATACGAGAAAGAAAACTGTACTTGAACAAGAGTTAAATAAAAAAAACATTATTCACAATGCAATCAAAAATAAAAAAAATTTAAAAAAACCTTCTCAAGCAGAAAGGTTAAGATTTTGAAGTTTGTGAGGCAGTTTCTATGAAGCTGTTATTCACATAAGTTTTAGAGTTTGAAATGAAGATGCTGCACATTTTAAAACCCATTTCTGAGTTTTTCTACTTCAGATAATCAATTTATAAGTAATATTTCTTACAGTAATGAAGAGTAATAGCAAAAACTAAGAAATTTGTAGTCTCTTTTTCCTTTCCTCGTGATGTACTTTAGACAAAGCCATGCAAAATAGTCTCAAACTTCTCTAAGTATAAAACTAGTTTTAGAATAATTTCTTGCATTCAGTTTTTAAATTTGTGCACATTTCATTGGAAATTATTAATTATTTGCACAACATTTTTATTTTTTTTCTGGAATACATGTAGAATAGGTACATATGTATATAAAAGAAAACACAATAAACCCCCAAAATGATCCAAATACAAGACTTCTTGTTTTATAATCACCTTTGAACAACTGAGTTGCTCTCACTGAATAGGTATCATTCACTGAATAAAGTGTATTCACTTGATTTGAACTCCAAAAGCCATCATGGATCACACCTCTGACTAACACAGGTCTACTGGGCACGAACTCATGTCCCACTGAGGGACCTCTTGGAGAAACCCACCCATGGGCTAAAATCAAACTTCCCCTCCCCAGATATATGAACTTAGAATCATGCTGACTTAAATGAACAACGAAAGAAATTGTAACAAGTAGAGAACATTGACAATCATTTAGATGGAAAACAAATACAAATAAGGTCAGAAGCTCCAATAAGGGCATTGCCAGAATATTTTGTGACACTTATTCCCATTAGGCCTGGAATGCAAGGTGAAGGTGAAGTGGCTGCTGCAGCCAATGTGGCCACAGCTGGCGTCTATTCAGTAGCACAGGCCTCCTGCCTTTTTTCCCCGGACCTGTGTATTTAACATAATGGTGATTCTCCTTTATGAGTTTGACAAAACCAAAAATACTACAGTCTGAATCTACTTTTTTTTAAGTGGAGAGTGACTGCTTTAAATGAAAAAAAAAATACTCACTGTAGAAGAGATACTGTACACAACAGCGTTTTGTTTGACTCAGTGGCCTATCTGGCTCTGGCCAGCATGCATCTCTAATGTTGTTCAGCAACTGTCATGGTCTGCCATCTGCATAAGTTTGACAACACGGAGGTGGCAGTGTAAATGTAAGTTGACATATGGGTCTATAATCCTTGATCATCTTGATTGCCTCAGTATCTTTCTTTTGGTCATTTCTAGCTATTTTGCAGAATTGAAGCAAATTATCACTCAAGGTAGCCATTGACTACTTGTTATTGTTCAGGTTTTCATGAGATACATTTGTTCCTTAAATTATTAGCAAATGAGAAGATAGGATAAGGTTAGCAAGTGACTCAAATTCAAACCAGGACCAAGCTGCAGAATAGCTTATTAGTGTCTTGCATGATTATAGAAGCAGAAAACAAAGTCATATCCAAATAACTAAAGGAGAACTATTCATCTCATTTAATCTTTTTGGGAAATCTCTTCCCTGTCAAACAGGGAATACAGACATACAGTTTCAGTCTTTGAGGGGAAATATGCCTCATCTGTATGCATGTGGATAAATGTGTATTTAAACTTGTGTTTCCTAAACAGATACACTACTAGAGTTCCCTACTCAAAATACACTCTCCTCCCTCCTCTTTACTGAAATAATTCCTGGAAAATTAATGTTTGTATTCATTCATTCACCAAACATTAATCAAATACCAAATCTGTCACCCATGCTATTGCAAGCACTTACCAATATATTGGTAAACAAAATAGACTAACTTACTTTCCCCTGTGTGCACACATTCTAGTATGGGGTGTGATGTGATGAAGATATATAAAATAACCAAAATAAATGAATAAATCCCTGATACACTACATACTGAGAAGCCCTCTGAAGGGAAACACTATAGAGAAGGGGAATAGAGGTGTGCACAGGCAGTAGTAGAGAGAGTCAGTGGTAGACCACTAGCTAGAAGATAAAGTTAGAGGACATTTAGGGTGCTATAAACTTTAGTCCTTCCTTGGGAGAGAATGGAGGTCATTGGAGAATTTCGAGCACAAGGATATTTTTGTATTTTAATAAGATAATTAAGCTACTTTTAAAAATATACTACAAATAGTGAAAGGGTAAATTTAGGTGCATTTGAAATAATTATTATGCTAATTTAGACCAGAGATGTTGGTGGTTGGTGGCAATAGAGATGCTGGGAATCAGTTTCATCTTGCACATGTTTTGAGGCTTGACAGCGGTATTTTCCTATCCTTTGAATTTCTGAGGAGACTAGAGACTACTCCATTTATTTTTTATTATGATTGCCTCTACTACTCATATTCATTTTTGAGGCATAATAAATTACCACCAACTTAGCCACTTACACAGCACCAATTTATTATGTCACAGTGAGGACCCAAAGTTGGCTACCTAGATTTTCTGTGCAGTGTCACCAGGCTGAAATTAAAGTATTGACCAGTGAAGATCCACCTGAAGACTTGACAAGGGGACTATCTGCTTCTCAACTCTCTCTAATTGGTGGATAAATTTAGTTTCTTGCAGTTATGGAAGTTAAGTAATTGTTTTCTTGCTGCCTGTCAGCTAAGGACTGTTCATACTTACCTCCTCGATTTCTTGCTAGGAGGTACCTTCCACAGACAATTCACAACATGGATATGTGCTTTCCAGGCCAGATAGAAAAACTTTGCCTTCAAATAACTTCTTTAAGAAAGGACTGGATCCATTTAAATCATTTACTTGTTATGACAAGCCTACCCACAGAAATCTTTCTCTTGATTAACTTGAATTCACCTCCTTTGGGATATTAATTACGTCTGCAAACTCCTTCATTTCTATAATAAAACAACCTAATCTTGGAAGTGAATTATGTCATATTCAGTCTCATCCTTATTCAAGAGAACTTGTAAACCAGATGGTGTTGAATTTGGGGCCATCTGAGAATTATGCCTACTCTTCTCCCCCAAACAAAAGGTAGCCTGTCTCGGAGTATAAACGATGCCATATGATATGATTTTACCTACTTAGCTTAGGACATTCAGCTTCATCAGAGATCATTTACCTTAAATTTATTATGTTCCATCTTGCTTATGTAAATGTGTTAATTATTGTCAGTGTGAAATAATCACAAATTAAAATGTGACTGGAGAATATAAAATGGAAAATTTCCCATGTGGTCTCAAGAAAACAAAACTTAAAGACTAAGAAACTGATTTCCTGTTAATGTGTGATTTACAGAAAACTAGTAGTATTGGAATTTTATTGAATAAGGACTTTGTCAGGGGTTGTCTCATATCAGCCTTAGGAAATGTTGCTTATTGTTTCCAGAGTCATGAATATGAAACCTCCAGGTCAAGTTGGTCTCTCAAAATAGGCTGAATTGAACTTTGCTTATACGACTGGACTAGTTTTATCTGCTTGTGGAATTTTCAAGTTTGGTCTCTGCTTATTTTTTATTTATCAGATTCTAACTGACCTCTCTCCTCTTTGTATCTCCCACTGATAAATATACCGTGCTCCAAACCATCAACAGATTTACCTGAAATTTATTAAAGTTTGCCTGCCCCGAATTGCAATTCTCTGCTATTCCCAAATAAATTCATCTTTTTGAAAATTTTGAACTTGCCTCAGTTTATCTTATTATTTAGATTGGCTTTAGAAGTTGATCACAGCCATCCATGCTTAGGAAAACAGAGAATTAGAAGACCCATGCATATTCAAATCCTGCCATTACTGCTGCCTAATATCCTCAAGGATGTGGTACAGCGATTTATGTAACAGATACTTCCCAGTGTTACTAGCCTTGAGCACTCAAGCAACAATGGTGAGCTACTGTCATCAGAACTGTAATTATTCACCAACACAGTGATCTCTACACAAACTAAGTCCAGGAAGTATGCCTTTTGGGCCTCAGCAGACACTTGGGAATGTCCAACAGAACTTCCTGAACCTACGTGGTAAACATGGTTTAAGTTCCCTCTTGTGGGGGATGGATCTGGGCCCCTTGCAAAGCACAAGGCACTCATGCCTTTCAGTACCTTTGATTTTCTGAATTTTCATCTCTTTCACAATGGGAATGTATGCTCTGACTCAAGGACATAGGTATATAACAATTAAAATTAAGCTATTTTCTTTTCTTGAGAGCGAAAAACAAAAAACAATTCATCTCAAAGACAGTCTTTACCATCATAACCCTGTGATCAAAATCAATATAGTCAATGTTTTTGGATAATAATTCTAAATAGCTTTGATTTTTATGAAATACTGTATCAGTCAACATTTTTATTCTTTTACATGTTTTCCTAATTTTAGAAGTTTTTCTCCTTGTCATCAATATATGCTTTCATTTGTTATACTGTCTAAAGTAGCAGAGGGATACAAATATAATTCCAGGTTCATTGTCGAAGGGGTAAGATCTGATTTTAAATGGATTTTGAAAACTTTCAGGCTCACTATATATGTTATATTATATTTTTATTTATACTATTGTATAGAGCACGCTTTTCTGGTCACTGTCCTAAAAACTTAGTAAGTATGATTTAATTCAGTGACATTTAGAACTCAAAACAATTTTTTGAGAAAGATACTCTTATTAACTTGCTATTACAGAAGCAGAAATTAGATGCCTGGAGATTAGGTTATCTAGCTCTGGCTGGTGTGGCTCAGTAGGCTGAGCATGGGCTTGTGAGCCAAAGGATTGCAGTTTGATTCCCAGTCAGGGCACATGCCTGGGTTGCAGGCCAGTTCACACACAGCAGGGGATTCATGAGAGGCAACCATACATTGATATTTCTCTCCCTCTCATCTTCCCTTCCCTTCTAAAGATAAATTAAAATAAAATCTTAAAAAATAACAAATAAACAAATAAGTATTGTAGGCTCAATATATTTTTACATATATACACAGAATATGAGAGGCTTTTGAGTTTTTTCAGAATGATTTTACATTTATAACATTTCTATTCTTTTGCTTCTTCTTATAAATGGAAAAAAAAAACACACTCTAAGATTAGTCCCAAAAGGTTGCCAGGAAAATCTGCATTGGTAAAGTTTTTAAACAACTGGAGAGAAACCCTAGATACATTTATTTCAAATCTGTGCTCCCTTCAAAGTCTGACTAAAGATTCTTTGACTTTCATAACAATGTAAGTTCAACTAATTATTAGTGCAACTGAGGACATGAGCTATTCAGATACTTTACTATTCATGTACTTTAAAAGGTTTCCTTCTTAATGTACATAAAATAAATAAAATTTAATATTTTAAATTTTAATATTGTCTTTAACTTATTGCTTTTTAAAACTTTTAAGGAAAAGAATGCATTTTTATAACTTCTACTACTCTAGGTGATGTAGTAACTTGAGAGACTCTGACATAAATTCACCCAAAGTGTTTTTTAAACAAGCTGTACTTTTTGAAGTTCTATATTATGGATTAAGGCTGTTTTATTCAAGGGGCAATGTAAAACTTGGCTTTCTTTTTTCAAAAAATGTATTTCCTGTGAAAGAGAACAAATGGTATATAAGTAGGTGGAAAAAATAAGATGTGTGGAATAAATATTTTTAAAATTTCAAATCTGATGCATACTTTTATGAGTGAGTTACTTTTTTAAATTTTTGTTAACAATTTTATTATTCAGTGTTTGAATTTAATGAAATTATTTAAAATATTGACCAGGAGTCAAATTCTAATTTATTATATATAATTTCTAGCTATTTAAATTTGTTATCTCTTGCTGCCATAAGAAGTTACCATAAATAAAATGGTTTAAAACAACTCAAATTATCTTATAGTTTTGTAGATCAGAAATTCTACATGGTTCTCACTAACAAAAATTAAGGTTTAATCAGTGTTGGATTTCTTTCTGGAAACTTTAGGGAAGAATCAAATTTCTCAGTCATCCACAGCACTGGCAAAAAAAACCAGTTTCTTGTGGTTGTAGGACTGAGTTCCTGATGACATTGCTGGCTACCAGCTACAGATTGACTACTGAAATACTTAAGCTTCAGTGTGACACTCTTGCATGAGTCCTTTCCATGTGTGTTCCTATGGTTATCTTTCTTAAAAAAATAAGTTTTCATGACTTCTTTTCTAATTTTATTTTTTATTTTTTTAAAGATTTTATTCATTTATTTTTAGAGGGGAAGGGAAGGAGAGAGGGAGAGAAATATCAATGTATGGTTGCCTGTCTTGTGTTCCCCACTGGGAACTGGCCTGCAACCCAGGCATGTGCCCTGACTGGGGATGGAACCGCGGCCGTCTGGTTCATAGGCCTGTGCTCAATCCACTGAGCTACACCAGCCAGGGTTCTTTTCTAATTTTAAATGAAAGTTTATATTATAAAGAATTTGTACTCATACTTTTATAAACTTTTAAATAAATAATGTCTGAAAGTTATGTTAAATATTATAGAATTTTAGAAATAAGGCACATCCTTCACTAAAGAAGAATTTATACCTGATGTATTTCATTTGAATTTCCATTGCTATTTTTATGAATAAAATAGAAAGGCATTGTTGACATCCCATTTTGTCAACATATTGACAATGCACATTAGGTAATAATAACTAATTTTTTAAATAATGCTATATATGAGTAACATAAATTAGATATCTTCTCATAAATTCTATAGGAATATGCATAATATGAGCAATCAATGGTTTATTTATCATTTTAATACTATAACAATACCCCTTAGAAGTAAAAAAAAATAATCATTTGTGTGTGTGAGTGTGCACATATTTTCTTCTGTTTAGTGAGAGAAATTAAAAGTACACAGTTTATATTCTTGAAGTATATCTTTCTTTTCTGTGTAGAATTACTTTTTTCTTTTTAATAAACATATAAATAAAATAATTCAAACTATTTTAGAAAAGAGTAAATTTATTTGTAGATAATTTCCTGATTATGTTGTCCTCAGTATATGGTAAATCTGTTTCTATGAAGTTCTGTTGTAAGTGGGAATTAGGCTCTTCCGTAGAATCACAAGAAAAAGATTCCAAGAATCATGTATGGGAGGTTGTGATGTGGCGTGGTTTATTTGTATAGAAATAGAAGCTGCCCCTGGGTTTCCAATGTGCCATATCCCTCTGTCCCACCATGGAAAAAGTCCTACTACATCGTCAGCAAGGCCAAGACAAAAGCCAGTGTCTAGAGTTTCTACTTCATATTAAAGCTTATTCTTTTGGAGCCCACAAGTGGCTGCTAAGCCATTTCAGTCCTTATCCAGGTAGCTTAGCTTCTTCTTAGCAGCTCCTGTGGTGAAGTACATGTGGCTACTAGTGGCTATATGTGGCTGCTATAGCCATGGAGAGAATATAGTCTCTCTCCATATAGTCTGTAGAGAGAGAATGCGTGAACACGCAGGGTGAGCATATGTGTGCTTACCATTACTGGGTAAACAAGAGAGATATAGTTTAGTGTTTTTGGAGTCCAGCCATCTTCTGAAGGCCAGATAGCTGTTAGACCCACATGGTCATGTGCTCCAAGGTAAGAAAGTGGACAAATGAACAGGCCAGGGCATCATGGGGTGGGGAGGGGTGAGAGAGAGAGAGAGATTGATTCTTTATTCCCCTGGGATTATGTTAGCATGGGTTTGGGATGGATCAGCTGCCAATTAACTTCCTAAACTTTCATCAGCTTTGGGTAGGTTCACCCCCGAGTTAAACTGGCAGGCCTCTGTGGTGCAGCACCTACCCCCGCACCCCTTCCCCCAACAATCTGGCACTGGAGAAAGGAAGGGAGGACTGTTAATACCCTTGGCATAGCAATGTTATGATCCCTTGGGTTGTGAAGCTGCAGCTTTCTGGTTAGCAAACAGGTTAATAATGTTCCCCATTTATTAAGCTCAATGTCTAGCTTCCCTTGCTCCCTTTTTTAGCAAAATACCGACAGTAACACTTCCATCTGGGGTTTTCTTTGGGGGGGCATGGGGCGAGTGGAATGAAAAGTTGATTGTGAAATATTCCAAGTATCTCTTCTTCTTATTTATTAAGTAAATATTAAATTAGCATAAGCATACTTATTATTCTGGATGAACAGCATAATTACACATTTTTTTCTTCTGGTTGTTTTTGTTTTTGTGATTAGCGGTTTAACTTTTACATTTAGGAGATTTGATCATGTGGGAGAAAGAGTGGGGGAGTTAATTTGAGGGTAGTAGATATTGTGACTGGTGGTGCCTCAGCACCTCCAGGAGGAACTTGTATCTTGAGAAGCAATTTAAGACCAAATACTCCAGATAGCTTGAGAAGTCTTAGTTTGGGTGTAACTTTCTGGAATAAGCAGTTCAACCCAATTCTGAAAATTCATGTTCTGTGGGCTCTACATTCTGTAGCAACAGCAGGTTTTAATAGAGCTAGCAATTTTGCCCAGAATTTTATGATTTTCAAGGACCTGGGATGAATTTCAAGCATTTCTTTATCATACTAAGTGGAAGTAATGTAGGCAACATATGGAAGGTAACAGAATAACAGGTAACATTTAGATAAATAATGTGTCCTCTACATTATTCAGAGCAGCAAACCATATATGTGCACACATGCATACACATATACATCCATATGTATTCATGTTCTGTATATCCATACACATATACACCCATATGTCAGTTCATGTTGAGTCTTTTTATTTAAAAAGTTGGTTTGGCCTATGGCAAACCATTAAACAGTATGCATATGATATAACTCATTTTTCTTCTGTTTGATTATAATCTTTTGATTTTTCCCAAATGCCATTATGAAGATCCTGCTTAACTGTGAAGTGATTTGGCACCTCTCTTTGATCACAATTTAACAATCTATCCAGATTCCCCAAGATTGTGTGACAGATTACGTTTTTCTTCTTAAAGCTCGTGAGCTTGATCACCAACCCATAATTTTATAATGAAGTGAGGAGTTATTTTTATGTCTAGTTCCACAGGTAATCATGAATTGTATTAGCAATTAAGAAAATTTAGCATAATTAAATTATATAAACCTATATTATTATAGAAAACAGTATACATATTTCAGGGTTTTTTCCTGAAATCTTGATTAAGAGGAAATATAAAACTGGATTCATGGGAAATATAAAAATATCTTTCTCTAGCTGATGCTCACTTTTTATAAAATATTATCATAATAGAAACATGCTCTATGTAAATTCCTTAAAAAATAAACCTGCCACTATATTATGTCACAGTGACTGACATGAATTATGTTCAATATTCAGAAAGGCAGTGTTATTCCGATAAAACAAGTTATACAGTGCTATTCACCATGACCTTGCAGAATATACTAATAACAGTTTTCTCTTCCAAAATATTTCCACAAGTGACTATTCTTATTTCCTGTCGTATTTTAGGAAAAGCTGTCCAATCAGGAATAAATATATCAGTCTATCTGTAAGAGTTCACCACTCAAATGGTAATTCCATTTTCTTGGTAAGAAAATATTTACATAAAATATTTAAATTTTAAATATTTAAAGGAGAAAGTTGTTTCAAAAGTCGAAAAGATGGAAATGGCTTTCCTGTTAGAGCTCCTTTTACAATGGTAGACAACCAAAGTGTCATTTGGAAAGTTACCTTGATGTTATAGTATTTACATTAACAAGTACTATCCCATAAATAGGGTCACACACTAAAGCAAGGTGTAAAGAGCCTGCGGCTCCTTGCGTTACTTTAAACAACAGCAAGGAACAAGGGGAAGATGAAGGATTGGCTAACAGTTAGGACAGGGTGAGAGTGGGGGAGTGGGAATGCTCTACCTTAATCCTTTACTAACCAATGCTCTTCTATCCCCTTGCTCTCTGCTACCCTTCTTGCCTCCCTCCCTCCCTTCTTCTCCACCTGCCCCCTCTCTTCTTACCTCTCTCTCCACATAAGACCACCCCGCTCATCACATGTACAGGACCAGAATTACGGATGATTTGGTTTTGTCCTGTGCAGCAGAATTAAATATTTCTGAATCAGCTGCAAAAACATACCATGAAAAGGATTTGGTGTTCAAAATTATTCATTGTATCTTGCCAATTGATTCAAACAGTCATTTGCAATAAAAATGGCCTTGTATTTGCTACAGCTTAGAAACAATCTGACTTAGATTGAGCAATATCATTTGACTAGTAAGATTTAGCAGATTTAATAGATTGTCGAAATGGCATACTATCATGGCTGTTAAGTATTTTTAACTGTGTTAAAAAAGTGCCTAAGGTACCACGTTCTGTTTGGCTGCTTTTTGTTCTGTGTTATAATTCGATGGAGGTGTGCCAAAGGAGTGTGTTGTGAGCTTCACTAACTTCTCTAATAAGGACTTTCCCACTAAGCTAAGTGAGTTTTTACACAGTAGACTGATTTCCCACAAACTTTCTTAATGAAACACCAGGAAAATATGTATTACATTATTAAAGTAAAACATAAAAAAATGAAGATATCTAAAGTTGGTAAGTTTGGCTTGATATTACAAGGTAACTACTTTAACCCAATCATTTTGGCAGCAGGCAAACAATATTCTGGATTTACCACGATGGCCCGCATTTTCCCCTCTACTATTCTGCTCAGAATTTCTGACGTACACCATGACTGTTGTGACAACTGGCTGTCTATTTGCCTTGCTTTCAATTTCTGGGTTAACATGTGCCACCGTTATTACAGCTACACTACTGGATTGGCCAAAAAGCCTGTGTGCTTTTTCCCCATAAAATAAAAGACACGTTTTTCATTTTTACCATTAACTTTATTGATTTGGACATTTTCAGTATGTCAGCTATCTCCCGTGTGGTATAACATTGGTTGTTCTCAATTAATGTCTTGATTTAATCACTATCAACTTCTTGGTCTGCCCAACTGTGGAGCATAGTCCAAGGAAAAATTTCCAATACAAAACTTTGCAAATCACTTTTGACACGTTTGATCAGTTGCCACACTCTCTCCATTATCTGCACAAATCACTTTTTGCCTTTTAGTGGCATTTTTATCTTTCTTGAAATAATAAAGCACCATATGCAGAAATGTTGTGTATTTTCTGCCATCTTCAATATTAAAATGATTACCCCAAAGTTCACCAGTTTTGATGTTTTTTTTAAATGATATAACAGCTGTCACAGTGCAATCTAACAAAATTGTTTCAAATGAAGTTAAAGACAAGTAAATGCTACTAGAGCCATCTTATGAGAAAAAAAAGATAAAACAAATGAATTCTTTGCCCAACCCAACATTTATATTTTCTAGAAGGTCAGTTATCTCCCCATGTGATATTACTAAAGTGTTTCTAGGGAATTCCCAATATTTTTTGGTTTTCCCTCAATCCCATATTTCCCCAGATAATATTCATAATTTAATTACCCAATATACCCCAATCATGTAAGAGGAAATTATTTAACAACTGGATTTATTCCATATATAATATTTAATAATATATCTATCTTTAACATTAACAAGATAGCAATTCCTCAGAAATATTTTTCTTAAAAATTACCATTTCTGAATATAGAAATAAGTTTTTGGATAAAGAAAATTAAAACTTTTTCCCAGATAATCACTGCTGATTCTAAAGCATTCCCTAGATTCTAAGTACTGACAGCTGATAACGTATACTCAAACCACATCTCAGGCAACTATCAGAAGAGTAGGAAACTACTTCTTATTCTAATATTTTCCTGGCATTCTCTAATTTTTCTTTTTTTAAAAAAATATTTTATTTATTTATTTTTAGAGAGATGGGATGGGAAGGAGAAAGAGAGGGAGAGAAACATCAGTGTGTTGCTGCCTCTCATGTGTCCCCTACTGGGGACCTGGCCTGCAACCCAGGCATGTGCCCTGACTGGGAATCGAACCTGCAACCCTTTGCTTCACAGGCCCATGCTCAATACACTGAGCTTCACCATCCAGGGCTAATTTTTCTTTTTCAAAAAATATTTTTTATATATCTTTTTAGAGAGGAAGGGAAGGAGAGAGGAAAGAAACATCAATGTATGGTTGCTTCTCGTGCATCTCCTGCAGAGAACTAGCCCCTGCCGGAAACTGGCCTGCAACCCAAGCATGTGCCCTGACTGGGAATCGAACCGAGATCGTCTGGTTTGCAGGCCTGCGCTCAATCCACTGAGCTACACCAGCCAGGGCCTAATTTTTCTATTAGGCTTTGACCATTATGGCATGTGATAACCTTAATGTAGAAAAGTAATAAGATACTTATTCAAGGGTTATTTCTCAGAACATGTTGGTTAAAAAGCTTAAAGTATTCCATGCTGAGAAAATATATATCATGATTGACATTACATAGAAGTTGTCAACTTGTACAGTCTTGTATGATTTGTTCTTGTGTGTTTAATTTTTTTTAATATTTTATTTATTTATTTTTAGAGGGGAAAGGAAGGAGAGAGAGAGAAATATCAATGTATGGTTGCCTCTGGTGTGTCCCCTGCCGGGAACTGGCCTGAAACCCAGGCATGTGCCCTGACTGGGAATTGAACCGTGATCGTGTGGTTCGCAGGCCCGCGCTCAATCCACTGAGCTACACCAGCCAGGGCTTATGTGTTTAATTTTAATATTAACACCAGTTGATGGTATAAAGTATCAAATAAAGCTTTTAATTCATCTGACTTCTTTATTAATTTAAATAAATTTCCAGTCATTTTAGAGTATCTTCTGTTGGTAACTATTTTTTTCACATTATAATTCAAAATTTATATTTCAGGAAATTATCAGTAATTGTATAATTGTATATTATCAGTAATTATAATAGTATAAGCACAAAGAATAGACAGTCATTTTGAAGGATAGTATTACCAGAATAAACTGTTTTATGCAAATATATAGGCATTGTTCATATTTGAGGAATTACAAATGAAAACTTGGTAAATAGACATTCTCTCTCTTTAAAAATACTAGCATTTTTAGTATTTTTAGAGAACTATATTAATAAATGAAATTCAAGCCAATCATGGATATTTTCTTTTCTATCCTGAAAGTTCAAAGAACTGTAGATTTTAAGGTGGAATGGGGAATCAATTAGTGAATTCTTGATTTAGTGTTATAGTACCTTTTTTATTTTAGTCTCAAAGCTACATTCTCAGTGACTTAACAGAATAATAATTCTTTGAAAGTATTGCTCACTAGATAGTGAGTTGCATTTTAATTTTTTTGTATTATTTGTTGGTTTGTTCTGAGCAGTTAACTGCTCAGGGCATCCTGCCTAGGGCATCATTGAAAGTGTTGGCTAAGTTTTGTTCTCCAGTTTGGGGTCCTCTTCCAAGTTTATGTGATTGGTAGCAGGCTTCTTCCTAATTCTCGATTCTGACCTTTTGGGTTTTTTTAAGAGAACTTTTATAGATAACTTGAGATAACTTCTAATTATCTATTCTTTCTCTGCCCCTCTGAGATGTAAATACTTTTTAAAAACCTCTTGCCAATCTTAAAAACTATGAATGTTTTTCTCAAGGACCCTGGAAATATCTCTTTGAAATGTAGTCACTAAGAAGGACAGAAACCTGTACTTGAACAAGAATTAAATAAAAATTATATTTAAAAAAAAAAAAAAAAAAAAAAAAAAAAAAAAAAAAAAAAAAAAGAAGGATATAGCCCTTACCTTCCAGTTTCTTTGGGACTAAAAGAGCATACCTTCAATGGGAGTCTTGCTTCAGGTTATAAAATTACCTCCTATCTTGACGACATGAGAAATTTGTTTTTTCTTTTAAATAAGGGCAATTAGCAAACACAGATATAACTTGTTAGTTACCTATTGTTGACCNGTAGATTTTAAGGTGGAATGGGGAATCAATTAGTGAATTCTTGATTTAGTGTTATAGTACCTTTTTTATTTTAGTCTCAAAGCTACATTCTCAGTGACTTAACAGAATAATAATTCTTTGAAAGTATTGCTCACTAGATAGTGAGTTGCATTTTAATTTTTTTGTATTATTTGTTGGTTTGTTCTGAGCAGTTAACTGCTCAGGGCATCCTGCCTAGGGCATCAGTGAAAGTGTTGGCTAAGTTTTGTTCTCCAGTTTGGGGTCCTCTTCCAAGTTTATGTGATTGGTAGCAGGCTTCTTCCTAATTCTCGATTCTGACCTTTTGGGTTTTTTTAAGAGAACTTTTATAGATAACTTGAGATAACTTCTAATTATCTATTCTTTCTCTGCCCCTCTGAGGTGTAAATACTTTTTAAAAACCTCTTGCCAGTCTTAAAAACTATGAATGTTTTTCTCAAGGACCCTGGAAATATCTCTTTGAAATGTAATCACTAAGAAGGATATAGTCCTTACCTTCCAGTTTCTTTGGGACTAAAAGAGCATACCTTCAATGGGAGTCTTGCTTCAGGTTATAAAATTACCTCCTATCTTAAAGACATGAGAAATTTGTTTTTTCTTTTAAATAAGGGCAATTAGCAAACACAGATATAACTAGTTAGTTATCTATTGTTGACCTGAATTTTGTTTTAGTAACAAACAATGATCACATTTTATTTTGAAGATTTTAAAATCAATTTAGTATGTGTTATGGACAGAACTGTGTCTCTGCAAAATATATATACTGAGGTCCTCACCCTCCTCAAGGTCACTGTATATATTTTTTTCTTTATCTTTATTGTATTTTTTCATTACCATTTATTCCCATTGTCCCCTCCCAAAGTCATATATTTAAAGGTAGGGTCTTTAGGGTAGTAATTAAGGTTAAATAAGGTCCTAAGGTGGGGCCCTAACCTAATAGGACCAGTGTCCTTATAAGAAGAAGATAACAGAACTTCCTCTCAATGAGCACAAAAAGGGAAGGCCAATGAGCACAGTGAAGAAAGCAAACACGTACAAGCTAAGGAAAGTGACCTCACCACAGTCCAACCCTGAAACACCTTAATCTTGGACATCTGACTTCAGAACTGTGAAAAAAATAAATTTCTGGTGTTTAAGCCACACAGTCCATGTTAATTTATTGTGGGAGCCAGAACTAAGCTGACTAAGATAGTATGGGAGGTTAGTTATTTTCTTTTAAATGTTTTGACCCCTTCTCTTATCTGTGAAAGTGGATTTCTTGAGGTGTCATAAGAAAAATAAATTCCTGAGAGCCACCAGGGAGCATGCGGTTTTGTGGTAAACTTTACTGATGATGTAAAATTAAAGGGGTTCCCTTTTGTTCTTCCTATTGACCCATCTCTACTCATCTTGCCATGGCAAAGTCCAATCTTGTCTCCAGTAGGACCACAATAAAGGTCTCTGCCCAGAGTTTCTGCTCTATATTAAAACAGAGCAGAATCAGTCCAGCATCCAGCTGGCTCAGTGTATGTTTCAAGCTGTAGTGCATTGCCGTGCTGTGGTATCCAGGTTCCTCCCTGGAACCTGCGTGTGGAGTCTCTACAGCCACGGGCCATGCAGCTGCTAGTGCCACAAGGCCATGGAGAGGAATAGGCAAGTGCACTGTGCGTGTGTGGGCAACCAGGTGAGAGAGAGAGAGAACTTCTTTGTTTCCCTAAGATGATATTAGCTTGGCTTAGAGAAGTTTAGAAGCTTGTTCAAACTGGCCAATAAACTTCCCAAGTTTTCACTGGCTTTTAATATGTCCACCCTTAGTTAGACTGACAGGCCTCTTTGTCCAAGCACCTCGCCCTGGGCCCCACAACAATCCAGTACTGCATCGGGGAGGGGAGTGTCACACCAGTTGGTGGAGAGGTGCAGTAATCCTCTGGGGTGTGGGGTGTAGCTTCCTGGCTAAGCAGGCCAGCTCATGCCGTCCATTTTATTAAGTTCAGTGTCTAATTCTCTTTGCTCTTTTTTGTAGCTAAATGCTGACACCAACCTTTATTCTGATCTTACTGAACACAAGATTGGATCTTTTCCTTGGTGAGACAGAGATGGAACATTGGGGAATCAGGAGGGGGACCCCCTTTAACTCTACATCATCCATCAAGTTCACCACAGAGCCCCATCCTCCAGCACGGGTCTCAGGAAATTCTTTTCTTTGTGACACCACAAGAACTGTACTTGTACCAGTAACACGCCCATTTCTCCTACCCCCAAACCCTTCTTCTTCCAACCACGTTTCTGTTCTCTGTGTCTATGGTCTTGTTATTTTTCAAGATTCCACATATAAGAAAGAACATATGATATTTGTCTTTTTTATCTGACTTATTTCATTTAAGATAATGCCCTCGAGTTTCATTCGTATTTTCACAAGTAACAAAATTTTATTTTTTGGCTGAGGAATATTTCATGGCAAATACAGAGACCACAATTCTCTTATCCATTAATCCATCCATGAACACAGGTTGTTTCCATATCTTGTTTATTGTAAATATGCTTCGGTGAACGTAAGAAGGTATATATCTTTTTGTCTTAATATTTTAATTTTCTTCAATTAAATACCTGCAGATGGAACTGCTGGAAATTATGGTAGTTCCACTTTGAGTTTTTAGAGAAATTTTTGCTGCTGTTATTTAAAAAAATATATTCAGAAAGAATATATTAAAAATGTTTTCCCCAAACATAAATTAACTATCACTATTGTGAGGTGATAGAAACTACAGGGCATAGTGTTATGATGTATAATGTGCATGAGATATAGAATCAGCAAATCAAACTTGGTCCTTACTTGGACACTCACAAAGCTCATTTGGTAGTGATATTTCCAAAGCTCTTTGGAAATATCAGGTTCTTTTCACAAGGTTTGTGAGAATTGTGTGAGAAAACACATGTAAAATTTTTTTGAACAAATGTGCATTATTTGTATTTCTAGAATAAAGCATTTCTATAGGGTTCAGAATGTAGCAGTTAAGAATTTGTCATTTTTAAAGTAGATTGGTCCCAGTTTTTAGAGAGCTTACAGTATATATATATATATATATATATATATATATATATATATATGTGTGTGTGTGTGTGTGTGTAATAAAAATAAATTGTTATGAATGAACAATAAATTCTATCACATTATGTATAAAGAAAAGTAAAAAGTACCAAATATGATACATTCAGGATAACACATAATTTACACCTAATAATTTAGGTGGCGAGGAAAATAAGATATGGAGCTCCAACATAATTTCATTGTAATTGATTTGACTTTTAGTTTTGCATATTAAAAATAGTTCTTGGTCAATTATGATAGATCATTCAATTAAATAATTTGTTCATACAGAAAAAATACATAAACACATCTGTATACAGTCACTGTATCAGGTAATGTCATGGATTCTACCCTCAAATATCATCTGGTATTTCTCTTGGCCTCAGATTTCTGCACCTACAGGATCTGATTCTACAAAAAATATAAGGAATGCATGAGCATGTAATTTCCTCAAATTTCAACTTTTAAATTTGAAAAGAATCATTTACATTTGGATTATATATATATATATATATATGCATATATTCTCACCTGAGGATATGCTTATTGATTTTGAGAGGGAGAGGAAGGGAGAGGAGAGAGAGAGAAACATCCATCAGTTGTTTCTGGTAGGCGTCCTGACAGAGATAGAAGCCATAACCTAGGCATGTGCCCTGAAAGGGAATCTGACTTGTAAACTTTTGGTGTACAGGATGATGTCCAACCAACTGAGCCACCTGCCCAGGACAATAAGTGCCCTATATTTTAATTTTTCTCCTAGAACTATATAACTGAAAGAAATAACTATTCCACTTACTCATTTTTTAGGCTCCTATATCACCAATTGTTTTGAGGTGAGTGGCTACAAATCACTAGCTTGCTTCTGCTAAATTTTCCCCTCCTTGTTGGCTCCAGATTTGTGATGCCACTACATAAATTTTTAAAAATGTATCCAAATTTTGAAGTAGTTTCTTCTAGAAATATTGGTCTTCCTCAAATCTTAATATTCCATAATACATCAGAAGCCCTTAATTCTATATCTTAAAAATATTATGCAATTACTTCCAATTTTTATAATACTTTCTCTTCTTTCTGTCAGTTTATCACCTCACATTTCTTTTTTACTCTGAGTCCACTTTTCTCCTAAGAGAAATATATGAATGGGGGGGAAATGGGAAGGGTTGTCAAGGAACATGTATAAAGAACACATGGACAAAGCCAAGGGAGGGTAGGTTCAAGGGCGGGAAGTGGGGATGGCTGGTGGGGGGAAGTGGTGGTGGTGGGGAAATGGAGACAACTGTACTTGAATAACAATAAAAAATAGAAAAATAAAAGTAAAAAATGTAATCGTAAAAAAGTGTATTGTTTTATTTTGTTTATTTTTGTTTCAATTTGCTTTATTTTTATATACTTGTTTTTTATCTTTTCCTCTTATTTTGTGTTTTCTCTGCTTTTGAGAGTGAAGTGCAAAAAACTGTTTAGAGTAAAATAAAAAAATAGCATGTTGCATTTGTATATGTTGCCTAAAAAAACTCTCACAGCAATTCTGCATATCATTGATCTTGTGAATATTTTTCCAACATTTGCTGCTGCAAAGCAAACTATCCCAAAACTCACTGGCTTAAAACAAAAATTATTTTATTCTACCTCATCAGTTTGTGGTCATGAATTCAGGCAGGCTGACTCTTCCATTCCACAAGTTGTCAATAGTTGACATTGATGCTAGGAATAAAGAGGGTCTGGAGGGTTCAAGAAAGCTGGCCTCAGATATTTTGTGCCTTGGCAGGAATGGTTGGAAGGCTAGGCTCAACTGGAACTGAGGATCAGAGTACGTATCAAAAGCCTCACCAATGTTTCAGTCAACTCCTTACATGGATGCTGAGAGATCCCTGAGACAGGGAAGCCTGGTTGGAAGCTGGAGAAATTCTTATGTTCCTGCTTCAAATACCCCAAAATGCCATTGTGGATGCATTTGAATGATGAATTATGAAGGCCAACTCAAATTCAAGGGAATCAGAGTCTGCCTGTGAATAGCAGAGTAGCGAACGATAGGTGATCATCCTTACCATTTCACAGTATCACTCCTCGGTTATTAGTGGTTGCCTCTGCTCCCATCCCCAGTCCCAGCCCCAAACCTCCCCCATTCATTTTTGGGAGAATAGGTTATAAAGGTGGGCTTACAAAACTGCTCATGGGAAATCCCTACAGGCCAGTTAAGTTATTTAGTGCTTAATTATCAAAACTTAGCTTACTCTCTCTGCAGCTGTAAGGCCAAATCTTGCTTTACAACTTTCATGCACTGAGCTGTATAAATCTAGGACATTTCTCTGGGTTAGGACTCCTAATTAGATATTGAAATTATATATTGCGTTCATACTGGATATGGAGCTATTCCACCCTCAGGTTTAAATCCATACTTTTTATACTTTGCTTTTAGATGCTGGTGTGTGGGTTCACCAATCTACAATTTGTCACGTGGATTCACCCTATGCTTTTTCAATACAGTCACTGGAGGAGAGTGAAAGGAAAGAGGAGGAAAGAAGAAACTTGGTTGTTTGCTCGTTGTTTTTATTAGTGTCACTTTACTTTCATGTTGCTTCACCTCACCTGCAGCGGTGCTTTCCGACTGTCAGCCTAATTTGACTCTCTCTCCACCATCCTCATCATCCTTTCCTGCCTACGAGGTGTAGGCTGACTTCCAGCTCTACAAGACTCTCCTCTGAACAAATGTCATCTTCTGGTAAGGATTCATTCCTGGTTCTGTGGAACCTTTATTTTGAGCTCCTCAGGAACTAGGAGCCTTTGCCCGCAAGACCCAGCCTGCCCAGCCCTGTGTAACCAGAGTGGCTACCTTCCTCTTCTTATGTCTGATTCCCAAATCTGTGTGGATCCCACTGTTGATCTGTAGGTTTTGAAAACCCCAACTTTTTCTCATTTCTAAAGGCAATGTCTATTTTTTCAGATATTAGCCCCACCTTCATTCTCTCTCGTTTTGCCATTTAAGTTCTCCAATATCTGCTTAATCAACTCCTTATATTAAATTCTCTCTTTTGAAATAGCTACTGTGGTTTCTGTTTTTCTAACTGAATTCTCTCTTAAAATTGTAATGACCCTCCTTCGTGTTTCATTCCTTTATCATTTCTTCAGGAAAACACAAGGTGAAACTCTCAGATGTTTTGGGTTAGCTCACCTTTCTTCAATCTATTTAATAATTCTGAAAGTACCAAATTCATGTATAAAGTCTCGCTCTGTTTAGAACTTCAGGACTTTCTTCATTCTGTAAGTAAACTCAGCCTGATACAGAATTCGACCTGGAGGAAACAACATAAAGATGACTAGGTTCCGGACCTGAGAGAGAGCACCTCATAAGAGTAATGCCAACCCTTCCTTTGCCGTCATTATTTATATCTGTTCCTTTTCTGTTGGTTATAATACAATTTTCTAAAAGTACTTGCATAATAGTTTCTGTTATTTCAGGAATTATTCTTTGCCCCTGATGTGGATTAGTTGACTTCGGCTGCAGACTAAACTTACTTTAGGCTTTTTTTCTTCCTCTATGTAAGTCAAAATTGCATTAAAATTGACCGTGTATTAAGTACTATAAAAAGTGTTATCACAATTTCAGGAAACAGTTATATAATTCTGCATGAAAGGCTTCAGATAAGACTTTACAATTAAAATAATGCACCATAAGAGTGTGTTGGAATTACTAGGTTTAAGGAAATAGAGAAATATGAAGGCTGAAATCAAAGCATATGGAAACCATATTATTGGACCAACCCTTCATTTATTCATATAGGTTTGGATGAGCCTTATATCAATAACTCAAAAGTTTAGCATTTAATCTGACTTGACCAGATATGCTTATTATTTTACTCTGATATTGATCTCTAATTGAAGCCCCAAATATGTTTTAATCTTTTTGCTTAAGGCTTTACATTGTCTTCTTACTCAAGAATCAGAGATATAAAAAATATTTTGTACCTCCTTTAAATATATGATTTCCTCCACTTAATCTCATTATCCAACTCTTCCATTAAGCATGGCATTAATTCCATGTCCTGATGTTGTGAATATAGTTCCTGTAAAGTCTCTCAAACACTGACTCCTATCTGTTCAGTGAGGTCCCACAGCAGTACAATGATTTTGTGATTCATGTATCTGCCCAAATCTTTAATTCTCCCTTATACCTGGCCTTCTCATTGATTGTTCCTCTTATAAGGCCTCCCTGAGCTTTTGTGGCCAATCCCCCTTGACGGTCTACCAGGAAAGTCGTGCCGGTTGTTCACCGCTGAGACCTGCGTGTATTAGATCAGTGCAGTATCTGCGTGCTGCTATTCTTGATCTAGTCTAAAGTGAAAGAAAAGTGAACAAAGCTAGCAAGAATTTTGAATTTCTCAGTGGGACTGAAATAGATCCTAGACAGAAAAATAGTAAGAAACAACCAAGGAAAACAAATTTAGGGGGATTGTGGGAGGAAAAATAAGAGAAAATTAATGGTTCATTATGAATCTTAAAGGGATATTAATGAAAGCACATAAAAATGTTGCTTGTGAATTGTATTCGTTGGGCAAAAAGAAAAATGAACAAAATAACAGTTTCTCAGTTGCTATTTTCTAAAAGGCGATTATTCAGGACAGTGTTTTTCAAATCTCTTTTATGAATGTCAGTTTGGAACATATCATAGTGGCTATACTCTTAGCAACATTTATGAATTCTTCTGCCTCTCATGTTTAAGATGGAGTTATTAAATTATCTGTGTAAGTCTACCAGGATTGCATGCCCAGTGTAACAAATTTGACGTGGCAATGATGATAGAGGAAGTCAAATCAGGGATCCTCCTCATCCCAAATCCCTTGGGGCTTTTCCCACTAAATCTTACTTCTTACTATAGTATATGAAGGCACACTGCATATTATAATATATTCAAGGTGAGAGACAGGGGAAAAAGTACCATTCTGCTACATTCCAATTTTAAATTTCATAAGACAAATACTTCTAGTATGGTTTTGTTTCAATGTCTTAGTTCAGTTTTTATTCAATTCACTATGCAGCAATATGTAAAATAGAAAAAAAAGAAGCTAATATCATCTACTAATCTGGCTTCCCCACTAGAGACCAGCTTTCCTGTGAATTCAGTCATCTTTCTGTTACTAGAAAAATTTATGCCGCCACTCAGTCTTTTACACTAATTGAAAAAATGCTGATTTTTGCTCTGATGGACTACAAAACTTCACTGGAGATTTTCTGTGATCATAAGTATATTTGATCATTTTAAAGAGAGCTCAGGGATCAGATAGCAGGGAGACTAATTCATCTCTGTTCGGAAGGTTTCTGCCTAGTGCAAAAAGGCATTTCTAATTCCACTTATTACTTCTTTTGAGAAAAAGAATTTTGAACATTTTACCAATGTTCTAATGAGAAAAAAAATCACTTCAATAACACAATCTAAAATGTATCTATGATTTCTAAATATCATAACTAGAATGGGTATAAATATTCAGTGAATACAATTATTAATGGATCTTAAAATTATCTCACTAAAATTATATTCTATAATTAATACTTAAGTGCATAATTCATGCCTTCATATCACATCAACCCTTGAGTACAAATGATGTTGTTGTGTTGTTACCGTAATAGCACATTTTCTTGCCTTTACAGCTGTGGTTGACTGACCCTGCAGATCCTGGTCCTCTGTGCCAGTTTAAGGAGCCCCACTGTCACTTGCGATGGACATTAATGGTTTTCTGATACTTTTAAGCAGATAATAGTTTTTAGGAGGGTTGGCCCCAAAATATAGGCATGTGTTGGGAATAATCAATTGCCTTTCTTCAAACACTATATTTCCTTGTATCCCAAAGAATTATTATTTCTATTGAAAAACACCCTATGGCAGGCTCTGTGTTTTAGATGCTAGAAACTTAATGATGAATGTGAACATAAAAGAAGGATTTTGTTGTCATCAACTGTACATATGTAGAAGATGATTAGAGATGAATAATAAATAACAACAATAAAGAGAAAAGAAAGAAAACCATAAGATTAAATGAACAGGTGAGTGTGGTAGAGAGTGACAAACTTAGATGCTTTTTTAAATAGAAGTAGGGAAGGCCTTCCTGAAAATGAAAATGATATGACATGAAACTCAAGAACGAAGAGCTATCTACAGAAATAAAACAAGGAAGGGTTTTCACTTCTCCAAAGCAGTGATTTCCACATTTGTGTCTTTCTAGACCACTAGGGTAGATGAACTAAAAACTGGAATGAAGCTGTCACTGAATACAAGGAGAAAGCTTCATAAGATATATGAAGTAGCTGTTTTCAGAAATTGGACAAAGGCAGTACAGAAGGAAATTAAATGAGGTGAACTTCAAGGTGACATTATCTTTCTTTCTAGAAAGATTTCTGGACCAAAGATCAAAGAAAGAATTGACTAGCTGAAGTTCATTAAAATTTAAAATATATATATATATATGCTTAGTAAAATGCAATGTCAAAAAAGAGGGAAAGCAAACCCACAGACTGAGAGAAAATATTTATGAAAGACAAAGCTGTTAAAGGACTGTATAAAAATATACAACAAATTCTTAAAAACTTACCAGCAGTAAAATGACACAATTTAAAAATAAGCCAATGAACTTACTAAAGACCTAGCCAATGAATATATACACTTGACAAATAAGCATATGCAAAGATTATTCAGATCATATGACTTCAAGAAAATGTTAACTAAAACACTGAGATACTACTACACACCTACTAGAATGGCCAATATCAGGAACATCGACAACACTAAATGCTGGTAAGGATGTGGAGTAACAAAAACACTCTTTTATTGTTGCTAGGAATACAAAATGGCAACGTCACTTTGAAAGGTAGTTTGATGGCTTCTTATAAAACTGAACAAAATCCTGCTATATGATCCAGCAATCATGATCCTTGGTATTTACCCAAAGGAATTAAAAATTTTATGACCACAGGAAAATCTAAACATGAATGTTTATAGAAGCCTTATTCATAATTCTCAACATTAGGAAGCAGCCAAGTTGTCTTTCAGTAAGTAAATGGATATATAGATTGTGCTACATCCAGACAGTAAAATATTATTTAGTACAAAAAAGAAATGAATTATCAAGCCATTAAAACACTTGGATGACTTTAAATTCATTTTACTAAGTGAAGGATACAAACTGAAAGGGATAAAATACATTTACCTATTGAAGTCATAATCCATAGTACTTCAGAATGTGACTGTTTTTGGAGATGGAGTCGTTACATAGGTGATTAAATTAAAATGAGGTCATTAGGTTGGGTCATAATAAAATATGGCTGATGCCCTCATCAGAAGAGGAAATTTGGATACAGGCAAGAACAAAGTGAAGACAACATGAAGATAAGCTTGGAAGCCAACCATCAAGATAAGCAGAGAAGAGTGGAGTGATCTCTCATGACTCTCAACAGGAAACAACTCTAGTGGTACCTGACCTTGGACTACTTTTTTAAACGAACTATAACACAAATAACAGTCAATGTTTAAACCACACAGTTTATGGTATTTATTTATGACAGCCCTTGGTTAAGAAACCTTAACCAAGATTTTTAATCAACAAAGCTAATAAGTGTATAAGTCCCATCCAGAAATAAAAAACAAGTTTGCACCATGAGACCCAAGTGGCAGTGGTTTAATCTTCATATGTTTCTTCTTTATTTTTCTGACCCTTTTGTTAATGTTTCTAAAATAGATATGCTATTGTTTAACTGTGAAATGTATGATGCTTCTAGTTTTAAATTCCTTATTTAATTCAGTCATTATTTTATACAGGTTCAATACTTGGCTATTATTTGCTCATGATTTGGTCACAGCATACAACTTAACCAACCAACTGTTGGAATTTTACTTTTAGATTCAGCTTCTTTTGATAACATTCCTTGTAATACATTATTTTATTATCTGAGTAGTTGAACTCAACCACAGAATTTTATTTGGCAATCAAGACCACTGGCCAGAAGAAAACTAAAGTCCCTGTATCTGGTCTACAGGTTATCAGATTGGGAGTGGGATCGGTTCAACTGGTTTAAATTCAACACTCTTGGTTGTCTGTTTAGAAATCATCCTCAAACTCTAATAAAAACATTCCCTTAATATTCGTCTCTGTCATATAACTCAAATGTGCATTCACTCTCTTCCCAATGATGCAACAAGTTGTCTCCCAAAGCAGGACGAGAAAATCTGATACTCATACAGGTTGAAACAGTACTGCCAACACCTCAACATATGATGCCGACATGTCAGATAATGATACAGAAATGATTAATTATATTCTGTGGTGGAAATGCTTTACCATTCAGCTTAGTCTAGAGAATTACCAAAAAGCAACTGAGAATTTCAACCAAGACACTAAATAATTTGGGAACCAAATTATCTACATATTGCAGGAAATATCTATTCCAGGAAGATTAGACTATGAAAACACTAAATTAGCTTATTTGTGCATATGAACCTTTTGCCTATCAGGGCTTTTCCACAACAGAAAACTATTTTGTCATTCACTCTGCTCAATTCTTTATTATATTTTAAAATATGATAAAGATTATATTTTGAGATTAGATTCTGAGTGAATCTAATCTCAAACCTGAGATTAGATTCTGAGATTAGATTCTGTCACCAGATAGATTCTGGTGATAAAATGAAAGTATTGTTTGCTTGGTGTGGTGTTCTCCATGAAGAGAGTAAGTCCAATAAACTCAGCTTTCTTTGATCAACTGGATAAAGGTTTGGGCCATTATTTTTTTAGAGTAATGCACAATTTTGAGGGGTTTTAAACGGATTTATTATTTCTTTTTTAAATACTTTATTTAGTTTTAGAAAGAGGGGAAGGGAAGAAAAAAGGGAGAGAGAAAAACATTGATGGGTTGGAAAAACATTGATCTGGTGCCTCTGACATGCCCTCCAACCAGGAACTATGCCCTCAATCCAGGCATGTTCCCTGACTGAAAATCAAACCCACTCAGAGTGGCAGATTATTATTTTCAAATCTACATGGAGAAAATGTTACTCTGAATGACATATATATATAGACCAGTGAATAGTGAATATATAGATGCTTCTAAACTTTTCTTTTTTAATTTTTTTAGATTATTTATTTATTTATTTATGTATCTTTAGAGGGGAAGGAGAGAGGGAGAGAAACATCAATGTATGGTTGCCTTTCGTGCATCCCCTGCTGGGAGTTGGCCTGCAGGGAACCAGCCTGCAACCCAGGCATGTGCCCTGACTAGGAATCGAACCACAATCCTCTGGTTCACAGGCTCATGCTCAATCCACTGAGCTACGCCAGCCAGGGCTATTTTTTAATTTTTCAATTACACTTTACAGAGCAGTACCCTCCAATATTTCAAATACCTATCTGACCCCAAACATCGTTATTACAATGTTTTTTAAACATTGCTTTATAGAGAGGGGAAAAGAGGAAGACAAGGAGAGAAATATCAATGTGTGGTTGCCTCCATGTGTACCCTGCTGGGGACCTGGCCCACAACTCAGGCATGTGCCCTAGATTGGGGACTAGAGCTGGCGACCCTTTGGTTTACAGGCCAAAAGTCAGTCCACTGAGCCACGCCAGCTAGAGCCACAGTTACTATATTACTATTGACTATATCATCTATGCTGCAATTTACATCTCTGTGATTATTCTATAACCACCGATTTGTCCTTTTTAATTGCTTTACCTTATGATTTTCTACATTTAACTTCTCATCATTTTGTATAGTCTTCTTACAGTTAAAACTATAGATTTCTGGATATACTCTCAATTTTCTGGAAAATTTATATATCAGTATAAATCAATTATATTACCCAATCAACGGTAAACTTTTTATGAAGTTACTATGTGATAACATTGGAACTCAGGACTTTTAGAGCTGAGAACAGATTCCAATTTTTAATAACTGCAATCAGGTGTTGCCTAACTCAAAAGCACTGGAAAAATTAACAAGTTTTTTCTATCTCTTGGCAACAATGTTAGCATCAGTCAATTTAGGCTCCAATGTTAAACTATTGACATAAAAATAATAAAATCATTAATGGAAAATGTTCCTTTTATTGAGTACTGAATGATTTTATGTAGAAGGTTAGTCAAGAGTTCCTATTTAATTTCAATGCATATGCTATTCATACTGCATTTAGAAGCAGTGTTAGTTCATCTTTACAGATTGAACTACAATCCTAATACCAATCAGCTTGTACTCATGTCAAAATTTGTGATTACTGGAAATTTTCCTCTAGAATTATCCAGCCCTTAAGGCTATTGGTCTGATTCTAAACCATAGTGCATTTCTCCAACTATTTTCAACTGATGTGCCGAAGTTAACCTTTTGCTTTGCTCTGTAATTTTAGTCTGTGTATGAGTATGATTATGATCATACTCTTATAATGAGCATGATTATGACAATAAACATTTTCTTGAAAGTAGTTCTTGAATTAACTATAACTTATAATACAGTAGTTTATTTACCACAGCTTATTTTGTATACTTCCAAATTATTATCTTAATATTCTCAATCACTAACTGTACTTGTATTTATTTAAAAAGCCATGTGTAATTATATATTTGAAGCTTTTGTTATTTATTTCCACGTGTACATGAGATCTTGAAATTGAAAGCTACAGGAATGTGTAAATCATACAAATACTAGGTGTTTTATTACCAATTTCACTATAATATGGATTTTCATTCTTCAGACAAATCATATTTTACAATATAAATTCCTTTTTTAACTTTTTTTATTGTTGTCCAAGTATAGTTGTCTCCATTTTCCCAAGTGCAGTTGTCCCCATTTTCCCACCACCACTTTTAAAGAAATTCCTTCTTCAATGATGGTGATAGAGTGGATATAATGTGTTGCTACGAATGAACATACACATTATTTCTATGCTTCTGTGCTATTCATTTGATTTCTAAGAGCTTCTTTCCCCTTGAAACTAAACCAACCTAATATCTGGACCCAAAATAAGCCATTAATTTTCATTCATACCCATTTTCAGAACTAAGGGTTTTCATTATATTCCATTTCACTATCAATTATCTTCTAAAGTATTATTTGAAAATTATGTGAAGCAAATCTTAGGAATGTCTGTGACCTCTATATGAGAGATCCTTTTTCAACTTTTCAAAACAACCTCAGATTAATTAAAAGTAATGTGCATTTGGTGTATTTGCAATTGGCAAAAGTAATATCTAAACTCATTTAAAGCTCCAGATATACAATTCAGGGGTGGATGATGAACCTAATTTAGCTCAATAGCACATTGATAACCAAGTGGGTGTAGAATGGACTTTGCTTTCTTATCAAGGGGAAACATTTTTGAGTTTCCTAGTTGGGTACACTTTAAACTCCATAATCTAATGGTCCTTTAAGTTTTAGGTAAACATTTTAGACTTGTTTGGAATCATGTCAACTTTTGCATTACAATTATACGTGATAACTTTGGGGGTGTTGTAGAGAAGAAAGGTTGAAGGTCAGCAGATAGGAACATGGTGGTTTCTGGTAAGATTAATTTAGTGAAACAGCAAACAGGTGAAAATATTTTAGACATTATACAGCAAAAATACCCTTCTCTTCTCTACTTACATATCTTCTTCAAAAGTTATGCAAAGCCATTTAGTTAATTTAACCAATAAATTCTTAATACATAGTAGAAGCCAAAAATTCTGTGATAGGCACCCATCCTCTGTTCCCTTCTCTAACAATCGTGAAAGAATCTCAGTTCCCATTTCTGAAATGTTTATGTAATTTGAGTGATAGACCCATGTTTTTTAAGCCTTTGAGATTTGTGCATATATATTGTAGCTCCAGTTTGGTCTAGTCCATCCTTTCTGATATAATTATTAAGTTTCATTCATTTTTATGATGACCTGTAAATCTATCTTAGAATATTTGTTTTATTTGATGAATCAATGGAGTGTTCAAAAAGTATAGTCCCATCTCTATTATATCTCTCCTTTGTTCATTGTTAGTTTAACAAAGTTATATTACTTTCCTTCCTTTCTGGCTTTCCTTTTCCTCCTTAGACCAATGAAATCAAGCTTACATTAATGCCTCCCAAAATGACACTTTAACTAAACTGCTTAATAGACTTCTTACTGACAAAAATAGTCAATTTTTTCCAGACCTCATCTTAGTCACATCTCTCCATTATTTGATTCTTTTTCTTTGGACTCCATCTTCTTTGATTTTCAGGACAAATTTACCTTTGGATAATTATCTAATTCCTTGGACTCTCATTCTGAATTTCTCAATGGTTTTCTTCCCCTTCCAATTTTCTAAATGGTATGTTTCCTGGAGTTTTAGCCTTAGTAGTCTTTTTCTCATTAAACATTGCTTTTTGGCAATTGTACCCACTCCATGATCTTCAACATTTCCATAAGGATTTCTACTTCAGCTTTCACATTTTCTCTGAATTTTAGATTATAATATCTCACCATGTAAAGAATATCCTTCATGTTCTGAGACAACTTACTTTTATTATACTTATTATTTCTCCCATTATTCATACAATAGACAAGGCCAAAATTTGGGTTTAATTATGTACTTTACCTGCCATCCACTGTCCCCCAGCTGCTTCTTATTTCCTTCTATTCCGCCATAGAAATATGTAATTTTTACTTTCTTAATGTGTTGAATTCATTCCTTTTTTATGATCCTTATTATTGTTGCATTTATGTAGGGCCATATCCATTATTTTGGAATAGTATATCCACCTTCATACTGAATTAGTAGT
This sequence comes from Sturnira hondurensis, assembly GCF_014824575.4. Taxonomy (NCBI): domain Eukaryota; kingdom Metazoa; phylum Chordata; class Mammalia; order Chiroptera; family Phyllostomidae; genus Sturnira; species Sturnira hondurensis. The sequence continues at coordinate 6,344,503 of NW_028088227.1, read as the reverse complement.
TCAAGTGTCATCATTCCCCATCTTCTTCTATTAGGTGGAATAGTTCTATAATGAAAATTTGGTTTTAGGAAACCCTAAATAGGCAAGGAAATTTTAAGAAAGAAGAATAGAGCTAAAGGCATCACATTTCTTAATTTTAAACTATATTCAAAGTTATAGCAATCAAAATAGTATGATGTTGGCATAAGAACAAACGTATATCAATGATACAACATAGAGATTCCAGAAGTAAACCTGCACATATCCGTCAATTAATTTATGACAAAGGAGCCTAAACTATACAATAGGGGAAAAACAGTGTATTCAACATCTGGACAGCCACAGGCAAAAAACTGAGAAAGTAAACCCTAGGTATTACATCATACAAAACAATCAATTCAAACTGCATTGACTTGAATTTGAGACCTGAAACCATAAAACTTCTGGTAGAAAACATATGAAGTAAATTCCCTGACATCAGTCTTGGTGATAGTTTTTTTGGAACTTGGCACCAGAAGAAATGGAGACAAAAGCAAAAATAATCAAGTGAGGCTACTACATTAAACTAAAAAGCTCCTGTACAACAAAGGAAACCCATTAAAAAGGAAAAGTTCCACTTATAGGTGAGATTATATAGTATTAGTCTTTTACCACCTGGTTTATTTCACTTGGCATAAGGTTTTCCAGTTTCATCCACGCTTCTGTGAAGGGTAGGAGTTCCTTCTTTTTTGCTGCATAATATTCCATTGTATAAATGTACCACAATTTCTTGATCTACTCATTTACTGATGTGTACTTAGGCTGTTTCCAGTTTTTATCTATTGTAAATAATGTTGTTATGAACATTGGGGTATATAGATTCTTTTGAATTGGTATTTCATAATTCTTAGGGTATAATCCCAGCAGTGGAATCACTGGATAAAAAAAAAGCTTGTTCCATTTTTAGTTTTTTGAGGAAATACCATACTGTTTTCCACAGTGGCTGCACCAATCTTCATTCCTACCAACAGTGAACTAGGGTTCTCTTTTCTCCATAACCTCTTCATCACTTGTTTGTTAATCTACTAATGTTGGCCATACAAAGAAATGAGCAAAATAGAACTAGAGACATGGAAATAAGGAACAAAGTGACAGTGACCAGAGGGGAGGGGGCATTGGCATAATGAAGGGGGAAAGGAGAAGGAAGAAATTGAGGGACATGAGTAGAGGATTCATGAGCATGGACAATGGGATGGAGATTGACTATGCAGGGTGGTCAGGCCAGGGAACAGCAAATGGGAAAATGGTGGAACAACTGTCATTGAATAACAATAAAAAATGAAAAGCTAACCTATGAAATGGGAGGAAATATTTGCAAAAACATATCTAATAAGAGATTAATATTCAAAGCATATAAAGAACTCACAATATAATAGCTAAAAACAAAAACAGAACAAATGACTCAGCTAAAAAATGGGCAAAAGATCCAAATAGACCTTGTTCCAAAGAAGGCATACAAAGAATCAACAGGTCCGCGAAAATGTGCTGAACACTAATCGTCAGGGAAATCCAAATCAATCCCACATTGAAATAGTGCCTCATGCATGTCATAATGACTATTATAAAAAAGACAAGAGGTGTGGCGTGTTGAAATGGTATGGAGAAAAAGGAACCCTTGTACATTGTTAGTAGAAATGTACATTTGTGCAGTGACTATGAAAAATAGTATAGAGGATCTTCAAAAAAATTCAAAAAGGGACTCTCATATGACCCAACAATTCCACTCTGGTTTTATACGGAGGAAATAAAAACAGTAACTCAAAAATATATCTGTATCCGCATGTTTATCACAACATTATTTACAATACCCATGACATGAAAGCAACCTGTGAGTCTCAATGGATGACTCGATAATGAAAATGGGATTATATATATATATATATATATATACACACACACACACACACACATACACATACATACATATATATATGTACATGCATACCATATATTATTCACCCATAAAAAAGAGATATCGTGCCATTTGTGACAACATAGATGGACTTGGAGGGTATTATGTTCAGTGAAATAAATCAGACAGGGAAAAATATTTGGGATCTCACATGTGCAGTCTAAAAAATACAAACTCATAGATATATAGAACAAATTTGTGATTAATAGAGGTTTGGGGGAGGCAAAATGAGTACCTGAGATGCAAAGATATAAGATATAAACTTCCAGATATAAAATAAGTTTTAGGAATATAATGTACAGCAGATGACTATAGTGAACTATACCATATTATATATTTCAAAGTTGCCAAGAGAGCACATCTTAAAAGTTGTCCTTACATGAAAAATTTTGTAACTGTGTGGTGATGGATGTTGACTAGATTTACTGTGGTGACTATTTGCATTATGTACAAATATCAAATCTTTATGTTACACATGTGAAACTGATATAATATCATATATTAATTATATGCCAATTAAGAAGATACTTGTAAATAAAATGGGTTAAAAATAAGTAACTCATCTAATTGCTGAGGGGATGCAGAGTCAATCTCTGACCTCTTGATCCCACTCTATTCCTACTATAGACCAGAAATTCTCATTTTGGAATTATTAGGTCTCCTTGAAACCAATTAAAATTTGGAATTAAAATTTGAAACCAATACTAAAAATTACTAGTGCTAAATTCCAATAAGAATACAAAATAAAACACAAATTAAATATAACATATTACTCTTCATGATCCAGCTTTACTTTATTTCTATACCTTGTCTTTACTACATAGCATATACAGCACTTGCTCTTCATTTCTTTTCTTTTTTTGTCAGCTTAAAGTGCTTTTCCTCCTGGTCTTTCTGGTTTACACTTACTAGAATTCATTAAAATTACTTGAAGGCTTTTTTTCTTGGATCTACACTACAGGATATACATACAGTCACTCTTCTTCCCATTATTCTTTCTATGTATCTATTTTTAAAAGAGATTGATCAAAATCCTGGTTTGCAGTATTGCAGGCTGCAGTATTCTGAGCTTTCACTGGAATTTTTAAAGTTGTTTCTAAAAACAGCAAGATAATATATCTTTCCTTATTCTTTAAAATTAAAAACATTTGACCTGTTAGTTTCCCATAGATCTCTGGGGAATGAACTGAAATGAACTAATAAAATAAATTAACACGCAGAATAACAAATGACTGAAATGGCATTGTAGAAACACTTGAATACAACACTTGTTTAAGTACTTCCTTGTGTTTAGCTGCACCCGTTTCCTTCCCATGGATGAAGTGTTCAATCTTTCTTTCTAGTCCAATAACTGTAAAATAAATGCCATTTTTGTATTAGCTAATTTGAATTGGGTTTCTGCCACATATTTGTATTTTTTCACTTGTACACAAATGACTACACAAAGTAATAATATATTTTAGAAAGTTAGAAGTTTCCCCAGGTCTAATTCAAAGATCCTAACCTGAGCAACTCTATGCTAATGAGTCCATCCATCTTTTCTCTGTGGCCCTATAGTTAGTTCTCCATCAGAAGACATTTGTAGTTCAACCACACCTCATAACAAGCTTTATAATTTATCACCATTTCCCCCTATTCTTCCTTGATTGGAAGAAATTGTGTTCTGTTTATCTTAATTTATCTAATTCAATTTATTTTATTATTATTTAATGCTTACATGCAGAAGACAGTGGAGCAAGTCGAACTTACTCACTACTGTGAAGGTTATACCAGATTTCTAAAGTGAAAGAGAACATTAGAGGTCAAGTACTTTCATTCCCTCACCTATATAAACATTTATTCTTGAGAGTCCTGACAGCTGATAATACACTTCTGTTTAAATACAGTATTGATTCATAAGATAGCTTGTTCAATCAATAAATAACTTGATGTAAATTGACCCATAATCTCAATGCCAATTTGTAATTACCATAATCTTTAAATTACTGTATCTTTACTTAACTTTAAATTACTGTGTTTATGATGTAGGGTTGCAATAACAAAATACTATAGACAGGGTGGCAACATGTAATGATGAACAAGCTGAGGAATTATTTAGTAATAAGAACATTGACAAAAGGGGCAGAAGCATAACATGGAGTAAAAATAGCCTCTTCAACAAATTGTGTTGGGAGAACTGGACAGCTATATGCAAAATAAATAAATAAATAAAACCCAAAAACTTGACCACCAACCTACAGCACAAACAAAACTAAACTCAAGATGGATAAAAGACTTAAATATAAGTCATGACACCATAAAAGTACTAGAGGAGAACATAGACAGAAATGTTTCAGATATTCCATGCTGCAGTATTTTCACCAATATGTCCCTTAGAGCAAGGGATATAAAGGAAAGAATAAACAAATGGGACTACATCAAATTAAAAAGCTTCTGCACAGTTAAAGAAAACATCAGCAAAATGAAAAGGGAGCCCACTATATGGGAAAACATATTTGCCAATGATATCTCAGACAAGAGTTTGAGCCCCAAAATATATAAAGAACTCACTGGACCTAGAGAGACAAATGAACCAATTAAGAAATGGGCAAAGGAATTGAATACACACTTCTCCAAGGATGACATACAGAGAGCCCAGAGACATATGAAAGGATCCTCAGCATCACTAGCTATCAGAGAGATCAGAATGACCACCATAAACAAATCAACAAACAACAAATAATGGCAAGGTTGTAGAGAAAAGGGAATCCTAGTGCACTGTTGGTGGGAATGCAAACTGGTGCAGCCACTATGGAAAACAGCATGGAATTTCCTCAGAAAAATAAAAATGGAACTTCCTTTTGACCCAGCAATTCAACTGCTGGAATTATACCTTAAGAACCCTGAAACACCAATCCAAAAGAGCCCATGCACCCAGTGATCAGAACAGCACTATTTGCAATAGCCAAGTGCTAGAAACATACTAAGTGCCCATCAGTATATGAATTGATCAAAAAACTGTGCCACAAAAAGAACGAAGGAACTCTTACCCTTCACAACAGCATGAATGGAACTGGATGGAGAGCATTATGCTAAGTGAAATAAGCCAAGTGGTAAAATACAAACACCATACAATCTCACCTATAAGTGGAACCTAATCAACAAAACAAACAAGTGAGCAAAAATAGAAACAGAGTCATGGAAATAAAGAACAAGCTGACAGTGACCAGAGGGAAAGGGGGTGAGGAAAAATGGGGAAAGGAAGGGGAAGTGTCAAGTCAAGGAACATGTATGTATAAAGGATCCATGGACAAAGGCAAGTGGGAGTGGGGGAGTGATGGAGGACTGAAAGTGGAAGGTGAGGGGTGAGTAGGGCAGGGGAGAGTAATGGGGAAGGGGATTCGGACAACTGTAATTGAACAGTAATAAAAAATGCTTCTATTATGTCCCAGTTAAAAAAAAGAGGAATTTCTTATTCATCATCTACTTCATAATCTTGGCAATTTCAGCTTCCCAGAGTTACAGACACCTGGAGCCTGGAAAACAAATACATGAGAGTACTAAAAAGACTCTACCAGGCCTTTACACCTCTTGCATGTTCACTTGGATAAATATTGCTTTGGTATTTAGTGTTCTCCTTTAGTTAGGAAAATGAGGACTAGAGTGTAACCAGATATATCTTTCTGAATATTTTTCTCCTAGGTATTCTCACAAAAAATGAAAATACTTTCAGAGATCAGAAAAATTTGTATACTTTTGGTGATCTCTGGCTGTTTTTAAATCAATAGGATACACTCACTGTAACAATAAAGTAGTCAAGAATTTATTTTCAAATGTCTAGATATTTTCCAGGTATGGTGTTTTCCAATTAGCCCACATTATATGTATTTAACCATATAAGTTCAAGATTTTTGAATGATCATACTTACTATAGGTTAGTTATATGTTGTCATTTCCAAAAGTTTAGAAATTGTTACAGCAGACAAAAATCAATACTTTGGTTGTTTTATTAAGACAAACATCCAACTTATTTCTGAAAAGTATTTCTATATGTATAGAGAAAGTAGGTTAACTAAGAAGAAAAAAATAAACATTCATAATGTTGAATATATTCTAAAAAATTAAATGTAGATTAACTCATCTATCTTTTGTAATACATATTTCTATAATTCCATTTGATCACATAATCTTCTTTTTTCTGAAGGGAAACTTAATAGCAATAAAAATTACCTAAATTAGCCAGTGTTTTTGAACTTATCTATAAGTACTTATACAATTTCAAGCCAATAGTAATTCCAAAATAAAATTACTTATTTTAATATAAAAGTGTAGATTTAATAAAATCATGAAAAGAGTTCTTATATTTTTAGAACATATTATTTATGCTTGGTTTAAACACTGCTTTCTCTAAACAGAACCTCTTGGGCATCAATAATATAATGGATAATAGTCATTAGTATCAGCCTGCATTTATATGTGCTGACACATTTTTCATGTCACTTGTAATCTGCTAGTATTTTGCAATGCATTGAAAACCTATTTAGTTAGAAAATTGCACAGGCATAGAAAAGCAGATTATCATCTTTATCGGCAACATTTATTTATAAAGCAAATTTCTTTAGCAGTATCTCTCATTTGACTAGTGCAATGTGAGAGTAGAAGTATAAATATTTAAGTACGTTATAAAAAAACATGGTAGGTCATTATTTGTAAGGCCTTTATTTTCATAATTAACTTCTCCTAAAAGGAATTGTTAACAAAAAATATTTAAAGGATACAGGGAGACTCGGATTGATAGTTCATAGTACCTTCTGTTTTACCAAAAGAAACCAAATCAAAAGGATGTTGCTGTATTAGAAAATCATACATTTGAAGTCATTAAAGCTATCTTCATTAGCTTGGAAACTCTGAGTAGAAAAAAAGCAGTGTCTAGTTCATTAAATACAAAGAATTTTGAAACTGTAAAAATCAAAAGGTATATTTTGAAGAAAGATTACATATAATATTCAAATAATATACACTATAACAATTCAGTATTTTTTCTGTGGTTAGTATATATCATCTAATTTGCTCTTCACAATGATTCTCTGAAATCTTTGGTTTGAAAAACTGTGTACGAAAAACATCAGAAGGACAATTACAGTTACAGAGAGTTTTCTGAGAACTAGTCCAGTGTTCTTTCACTTCTACCATGATTAGAACTCCCACACCCTCCCATGAAAGGTGGTAGCTTTCCTTGGGTACAATACCAAGGCAGAGAGATATAAATGTGACCAAAGGCAGAATTTGTGTTAGGAAATTAGAATGACCCAGACCATAAACCCAGAGACAACAAACTTGTTCCCTTAGTAATTTCAGTCTATTTTCTATGGATGACTGGTTCATAAACACAAAACATTTCTATCATTTTAAAGATCAGTAAAATGAGATAGATGAGCCTTTATACGTAGAAAATTATTTTCTGGTTTTTTACAGCATTCTTGTTGTAAAACTCTAAAATGTGAAGTATAGTCCCCCTTTCTTATACAAGTGGGAAAAGTAAATACTGTAGATGAAATATCCAGCCTTAGCTTCATGTAAATACTATTACAAATCATCTCAAAAGCTCAACAGGATTGGGGAAGACAGAGAACCACAAACTACTGAATTGTTCTGATTTTGGTGTATGAAGCCCAAACCTTCAGAAATTCTTCAAAGTACTGGATTTCATTTATTTTTAATTGAATATTTCTCTTTTTTGATATGCTTTCTTAATTTAATTTTAATAGATACTATATTGTATTACATAGTTCAAAAATCCAAGTAATGTAAAAAAGATACTTATAAAAATGTATGTCTCTTTCTTTCGTGCTCTCTCTCCCCTTAGATGGCCACACTTATTACTTTCATGCATCTTCTTCCAGAGTTGTTTTTTTTCCTATTCTTTTTTTTAATTGTTGTTCAAGTATGATTGACTCTATGGGTATAGGAAGATGCCGCTCACTTTTTTTTTTTTGATCAGACTCAGATGAAGGAGTGAGAAATAAAGGAAACTTGATCTGTTAGCAGGAGAAGCAAACAATGCCCAGACAGAGATCTGTTGAAGCTGCCCATTGAAGTTATATGAGGGGGATTGGTTCCTGCTTTGAATCAGACATCCACATTCACAGTGGGAGAGAAAAGAGAAAGACACAATTTGTCAGATAGTGTGTCTGACAAAAGTTAGGCATGTCTTTGAGACTCTTGACTGGATGGGGAAAACCCTTAAAAATAACTAAACATTAATCAAAAGGAAAATAACTAATTAAATATTTATGTATTTCTTTGATCTTACCTATAAATCCAACAATGTTGCGAGAATTTGAAAAAAGTAAAGATTCTTTACTTTTCAAGAATGTGTGAAAGATAGAACATGAACTTTAGTATCAAAGTTCCTTGGAGATCTCTATTTTTTTATTTCTCCTACGTCTCCACTGTTTACTTGTGTTATATATTTTGTGTGTCAAAGGGCAATATTGAATGTTCAACTCTGTAAAAACATCCTACATAGCTTTTAGTTTTTCTCACCAGTCAATACTTTTACACATGAAGATTTTTAGTGAGGGTGTTTATGTGTCTTTACTTATTTATACAAGAAATCTTGATAATCCATTTTATCTCTCTCTTTCTCTGTCTTTTAATGTCCTTCATTATTTATGTGTTCATTTGTTAGTAGAAGAGACCTTAAAAAACACAACTCCACCACACTATATGGGTCCTGATTGTTGCTCTTTTATGTGGTTGACTTTCCTCTAATAACCAAAACATTTTTATGTATATCCAAGTTACAAGTATTTAGCTTAAAAATATATCTATATTAATGTTGATGTGATATTAATACCAATGTAGATATATTTTACAGTAGTTTCTTCAATTTAACTAAGTAGTATCTCCAAACTTTGCAAATTCTGAATTATATAAAAACATGGAATTATAAATGACTTATGCTTTTCACTTTATATCTTAAAATTATTTGAATGCATTGTTTCAGATGAATAATAGCATTTTTGATAAGGCATGGTTAATTTTTTAGGTCCTTTTTACAATCTGTCTATATTTATCGCACTCCCCAGACCCTGGAAACCTTATTCATACTACCAGTTTCTATGAATCTGACTTAAACATTTATCAATGTCAGCAGCAGCATTTAGATTCCATGTATAAGTGATACCATGTGGTGTGCTTTTTTCTGTATGGTTCATTTTACTTAGTAAGATATTTTTTAGGTTTATCTATGTAACAACAGAGAAGACTTTTCTCCCTTTTATGGCTGAATATTAATCCATTGTATAGATCAGGGGTGTCAAATTCATTTTCACTGGGGTCCATATCAGCCTCATGGTTGCCTTCAAATAGCTGAATGTTATTTTAGGACTGTATAAATGTAACTACTCCTTAACAGTTAAGTGAGAGCTCAGTGCCACTGCTGGGTAGAAACAAGGTGCCTGGCCAGATAAAACAAGGTAGAGGGCCAGATTTGGCCTCTGGGCCTTGTGTTTGCCACCTGTGGTATAGATGTATCACATTTTCTTGATTCATTTAACCATTAATAGGCACTTAGGTTGTTTCCATGTATTTATTATCAGTAACACTATTGCTATGAACATGAGGGACAGATATCTCTTCAAGAAAATTATTTTTTCCTTTAGGTGTACACCCAACGAGAGACTGCTAGGTCATGCGATGGTTGTGGTTTTAATTTTCTGTGGGGCCGCATATCTCTAGTGACTGCATGGATTGCCATTCCCGCCTACAGTGTGCAAGGGCTTCTTTTCCCTACACCCTTGCCAACACTTGTTACACTGGTTGTTTTTGGCTTAAAGAGCTTAAATCTCTATGTCTTCTTCTAAAAATTTTCTGGTTTCAGTTCTTATGTTCAAATTTAACTCATTCTAAGTTGAGTTTTGTGTCGGTTGTATAAGAGGGATTCATTTTTTTCTTTTTTTTAAATATTTTATTTATTTATCTTTAGAGGAGAAGGAGAGAGGGAGAGAAACATCAATGTATGGTTGCCTTTCGTACGTTCCCTGCTGGTAGTTGGCCTGCAGGGAACCGGCCTGCAACCCATGCATGTGCCCTGACTGGGAATCGAACCGCGATCGTCTGGTTCGCAGGCCCGCGCTCAATCCACTGAGCTACACCAGCCAGGGCTCATTTTTTTCTTTTGCATGTAGGTGTCCAGTTTACTCAACACCATATATTGAAGAGACTGTCCTTTCCCCTCTCGACTCCTTTATCCAAAATTAATTGATCATATATGCATGAGCTTATTATTGTGTTCTATTCTGTTTCATTGGTCTACATGTCTGTTTTTATACCAATACCATACTGTTTTATTTACATAGCTTTTTGATGTAGTTGAAATCAGGAAGTGTGAAGCTGCCATATTTCTTCTTCTGTCCTATGATTACTTTGGCCTTGTGGTTACACACATATTTTAGGATTTTTTTCCTATTTCTGTGGAAAATTATAATGAATTTTAATAGGGATTCTATCTAATCTATAGATTGCTTTCAGTATGAAAGCAATTCATGCTTTCAGTATGAATACTTTAACAATACTCATCTTTCCAATTAATTAATATGGAATATCTTTCCATTTATCTGTGTCATTTTTAATTTCACTCAATACAGTTTTTAGTTTACAGATTTTTTTACCCATTTGTTTACATTTATTCCCTGGTATTTTATATTTTGATGTTGTAAATTGTATTCTTTATTTAATTTCTATCTCTGATAATTTATTGCTTACGTATATAAACACAATTCTGTATTTGATTTTGTATTCTGCAACTTTATTGAAAGAATTTATAGTTCTAACAACTGTTTGGTATAGTCTTTAGGGTTTTCTACATACAAATCATATCATCTGCAAATATAATCAATTTTATTTTATTTTTCTGATTCGATTGTCTTTATTTCTTTTTTATGTGAATTGCTCTAGCTAAGACTTCCAATACTATGTTGAATAAAAATAATGAGAGCAGGCATCATTGTCTTGTTTCTAATATTACAGAAAAAGCTTCAATTATTTTACCATTAAGAATGATGTCAGTTTTGTGCTTGTCTTTTTATGAGCTTAAGTATGTCGAGGCATATTACCTCTATATCCAGCTTATTGGAAGTTTTTATCAAGAATGGATGTTGAATTTTTTTTTCAAATTATTTTTCTGCTTCTATTAAAAAGATAATGCGATTTTTATCTTTTAATTTTTTAAAATATTTTATTTATTTATCTTTAGAGGGGAAGGGAAGGAGAGAGGGAGAGAAATATCAATGTATGGTTGCCTCTGCTGAGGACACACAATGTATCCTGTGTCCCCTGCCGGGAACTGGCCTGCAACCGAGGCATTTGCCCTTACTGGGAATCGAACCGCGATCCTCTGGTTCTCAGGCCTGTGCTCAATCCACTGAGCTATACCAGCCAGGGCTTTATCTTTTATTTTTAAAAAATGTATCATATTGACTGACTTGCAGATGTTAAACCAGTCTTATATTCCTGAAAGAAATCTTCCTAGATCATGTTATATAACCATACACTTTTTATATTTTGAATTTTGTTTGCTAATATTTTGTTGAAGGTTTCTGTATTTATGTTCATCAGGGATGATAGCCTATTATTTTCTTTTCTTGTAGTATTCTTGACTGGATTTAGTGTCAGTGTAAAAACTGGCTTTGTAAAATGAGTTTAGAAGTATTCCCTACTATTCTAGTTTGTGTGTTTGTCTGTTTGTTTGTTTGAACAGTTTAAGAAGAACTGGCATTAGTTCTGCTTTAAATTCACCAATGAGTCAGTGAAGACATCTTGTTCTTGATTTTGTTTGTTGGGAGATTTTTAATTACTGATTTAATATCCTTAGTAGTAACTGGTCTGATCAGATTTTGTATTACTTTATGATTTAGTCGTGGTGGGTCATTAGTTTCCAAAAATTTATCTGTTTCAAGATCTGTAGTGAATAACTGCATAATAGTCTCATATGATCATTTGTATTTTTATGGTATAACATTCCTCTCTTATTTAATATTGTATTTGAGACCTCTTTTTCCTTAGTAAGTCTATCTAATGGTTTGTCTATTTTATCTTAAACAAAAAATTTTAATTTCACGGATCTTTTCCATTTCTATAGTCTCTAATTTATTTCCAATTTGAGCTCTTTTACTTTGCTGTTGCTAATTTTGTGTTTAGTTTGTCCTTCTTTCTCTGAGCTCTTTTTTTTTCTTCTACTAGGGGATTGAATTTAATTTCTTCTTTGGCTTTCCATGCTATTTCTCTCACTCTGCCCCATTTTTTTCTTTTTTTAAAATTTATTTAATTATTTTTCAAGTACAGTTTTCTGTCTATTACTCCCATCCCATCCCACCCCCCGTGGTCCGCCCTCCCTCCCATTTCCACCCTTCTCAGTTGTTGTCCATGTATCCTTTATATATGTTCCTCTAAATCCCTCCCCCAGGTGTAAAGTTAAGTTGCTTATTTGAGATCTTTCTGTCACCTTAATATTGGCATGTATTGCTATAAATTTCCCTCTTAAAGCTGCTTTTGCTACATCTAATAAGGAATAATTAGACTTAAGCTACACATCTGACCAGATGTAAATACTAGAAATATACAGTATCTTCCATTCAATAGCAGTATAACCCGCCTTCAACCACACTTTAAACATTCTCCAGGATAGATCACATGTTAAGGAACAAAACAAGGTCTTTCTAAATTTTAAAAGATTAATATCCTATCAGCCATCTTTTCTGAACAATCAGGTATACAACTAAAAATCAATTGCCAAAAAGAAAATGAAAAATTCATAAATATGTATGGATTAAATGACATACTTCAGAATAACCAATGGATCAAAGGGGAAATCAAAACAAAAATTTAAAAACTACAGATTTTCATTTCTCAGGTACTTCTATCCATTTTGCAAATCTGTAGGAATTAAAGCTATAAAATAACTGTTTTTTTCTCCTCTTCATCTTTTGGAAACAGCATGAAATGAATTTCCTCAACACTGAGTAGCAAATCATAATTTATTTAACAATAAAAATGATATTATGAACCCTGGTTGGTGTGACTCACTGGATTGAGTGCCAGCCTGTGAACCAAAGGGTCGCCAGTTAGATTTCCAGTCAGGACACATGCCTGGGTTGCAGGCCAGGTCCCTAAAGGGAGGTGCATGAGAGGCAACCACACATTGATGTTTCTCTCTCTTTTTCTTCCTCCCTCCCCCTCTCTCTAAAACTAATAAATAAAATATTTTAAAAATGACATTATGAACAACTGTTGGCTTCATAGCATAACAAATAAATTATTACATAGAGACAGTTTATAAATATCCATGGGAACTTAGCCACAATGTATAAAATAATTTTCTAGCCAAAATATTTTCCAAACTACAAATTATGTTTTTGTGAACACAACCAATACATTTATAAGTGGAGTATGGTTTAATACTTATGACTGCAATAGATATTTTATGTAGTTTTAGCTATTTGTAATCTATACTTTGACATAAAAATTTTTGTGATGTTAATAGTTTTAGTTCAATTATAAATGATTTTTATATAAGTAATAAATGTTATAAACATTCATATTTTGCAAGTAGATTATATCTCAAACAGTATGAATTTTCCTTTTCTTAATAATTATTGTAACAAACATTATTTAATAAACCATAATAATACCTGAATACTTACAGCAAATAAAATATATATAAACTAAATTAAAACATTTTTCTACTAAAATTTATATCAGAGTGAAGGTCATTTTTTGATATTTAGAGATAGCCTGTGATTCAAAAATATATATGCTATAATTCTTCTTCTTAAATAATTAATTTAATACACAATGGAAATTTTAATCAGTGTATCTCTGGGGCATGTAACTGTAATTCTCTTTATATAAAATTGTGGTCCCTGGTAGAAGCTATGTGTCTAAATTTTATTTATTTGGATATATATAATTTTCATATCATATAATATCTTTTATATATATATTTTTTAGAGATTCTGATTCTCTGACTTATTAGACAGTATGAACATAACAGATTCAGCTTATTCTACAAAAAGAGCTCAAGCTGCTCAGAAAGAGCAACTGAGCTCTGCGAAAAAAACAATTCTTCCAACTACTGCTCAAGGACACCAAGACTCCCCATCCCACACAAAGGCTGCAGGGAGGCACAGACAAGTATTGCCAGACAGAAAACAGAGAAATCCATGTACTAAGCAACATGTCCTCAATGACTATAATGCAACCCTTAGGGGATAAGAATGTATTTGTAGGAAGGAAAACAAATCTTTCCATAGAGAAAGCACTTTCACGAGGTGACTAGGTGGACGTGGGTTTTGTTTCTGCATCTGTTACTTGGCGAATGAAGATACCATCTCCAGGATGTTCTGTGTCATCTATTTCATACATATATGATGTTGCTATTGCAAGTGCAGTCCCATCATTGCTGAAGGCAAGTGATGTGATGCTGGTGGGGCCCCAGTGGAACTGTCACTGTCATTTTGTGTTAAATGGATTCCAAATGTTTACAAACCACCTGTTTGTTAAGTGTTACCAGTGGGAACTGTATTGTGGATGTTGTGAAAGGAAATGGCGTTGACTGGCTAAATCTGCTCAACAATATTTTCGTTTAGCCTGTGACATATGAAGGCATACTTCTGTACCTTAGGGTTTGGGTCCAAGTACTCAACTGCCACTTGGCCTTTGACAGAGCTCAATACATAATCCTGCTTGTTTGGAAATAAATGCTCGCATGCAGTGAGTCTGGTACTTCAGGCTGGACTCCTGGCGCTGCTGCATGTAACCCATGTTCTGTAGATCTCCCACCAACACTCTGCAGCCCGCAGTGCCTACAATCAGTCTGTCTCCAGACACTGAAAAGTTATAGACCTGAGAGGGGGTCCCAGCATCACAAGGAGTTCTGGGGTACCACAATTTAACTGTCCGATCCCAACTCCCAGTAACCATCACATTTACTTCTGGACAGTATTCAACATATCTGACAAGGGCATCATGGGTTCCAAGGAGATTTTCTTATTCAGTATTCAAATCATGCATTTTCAATTGATGATCTAATCCCCACTCCAGGCATGTGCTGGATCATAGAAAGGGCAGTCCAGTACGGCATGGTTGGGCTGGTTCTTGAACAGCCTGGAGTTGGCTGTTCGAGTTGCTCTTAGAGTTGCACTGACTGTTGGCTCTTAGAGTCGCACTGATGTGTCCCAGGAGGAGACCAGCAGGAACTCGGAGGTGTTGGGGCTGAACTTCACCAAGGGAGTGCTGACCTCAGGGGGCTGGTTTGGCTTGAACTTGTTAGAACTGGCCATCATAAGTCCCTTCAAAATCAAATTGAGGCTGCTAGCCATTGCCTCACTCCCCTCAGAGCACTCTATCTTTTATACATATGTTATCAAATTCTGTATAAAATTAATTCCATAGTGTAGGATTTATTTCTAAAAATCATGAAATAAAATTTAAGTTTAAAAATTTTACCTTAAGCCCTGGCTGGTGTAGTTCAGTGGATTGAGTGTGGGCCTGTGAACCAAAGAATCCCAGTTAGATTCCCAGTCAGGGCACATGCCTGGGTTGCAGGCCAGTTCCCAGCTGGGGACCCATGAGAGGCAACCATACATTGATATTTCTCTCCTTCTCTCCTTCTCTCCTTCCCTTCCTCTCTAAAGATAAATAAATAAATAAAATCTTTAAAAAATAAAAAAATATAAAAATTTTAGCTTAAAGTTGTTTTCCAATATCTCAATGCTGATATGTCAAAGATCTAGGTAACAAACCAATGGTTCCTAAAACCAAACCCATTGATTTGGTCTCCATTTTCTAATTATAAAGATTTGTCACTTTATTAAATAAGTTTTATACACTATCATTCCCCAAAATACACTACACATATAAATTGAATAATACTTAAAAGTACCCAAAAAGTTTAGTCATCTCTAGAGTCTTTGTCTTTTTACTTTGACAAAATTACTACCTTAAATATACAAGTGGTCAATAATAATATATTTTCCTCCAATCTATGTATGACGATGATGACGATGATGATGATGACTTCACAACAGGATCGTAGTTTAGTGTCTACTGAAGCTCAGTTCCATTTAGCAAAGTGTAATACAGCACACACTATTTTCAAGCCTGTCAGTATATGGGTGCTTTTGATTTTATGATGAATGGAGGTAGCCCCACGGACATAAATCTTTAACAAAACAGCTATTGTCTTTCAGAGATCTGAAGAGTAAGTAAGTAGAAGATTGTTTATGTCAAAGACATCTATATTTGTTGTTAATTATTATTTGCTACTCAATATTTTATGCTTTTACTATTCTCCAAAATGATAAATAGGTGGAAAATGCACTTTACATTTTTAAAAACCCATCTTAATTTTCCTTTTATGGAAACAGATGACACTAGTGATGGGTTAAAAAAAAAAAGAGCCTCTGTTTCCAAGGTAACCAATCTAAATTAATAGCAGCCCTACAGAACTTCATGTTCAGCGCATAAAGTAAAAGGTTCAATCTTTGGTTCAGAAATGATGACCAAAATTGCTATATTTTAGAATTGTTTTGAAAACATTTAAATTTAAAATTTTTAAGCTGAGAAATTTAATTTGGGTTAGGCAGTAACATTTCTTTCTCTAAGACAGAAAATTTTCTGATGAAATATCAGATTAAGGCAGAAATACCAATGGTTTCCCTCAGTAATTCCATTCTATACACAACAGAATATGTAATTTGCATGTAATAACTCTCCAATAAAATATTCTGATGAACTAACAGTAACTCATTGTCCCTAAAGAATGAGTGACCTTCTCTTACTCTAATGTATATAGTTATTCATTCTTTCATTTATTCGATTTATCATCTTTGTGTGTAGATATGTATCATCTACCATCTATCTTTTATCTATCTACCTATCCATCTCTCTATCTATCTACCTATTATCTGTCATCTATCACCTATCACCTATTTTCTTCCTGTAATGGCAGGAACACAGAAGTAGCGAGTGAATGGATCTGAGGTGTGATAACATGCATTTCTCATTCTAGAGTTTAAATTCTAGCCTTCACACTCCTATGCATTACAGGAGAGAGTGCAGAAGAGTTAGTGTTTATAAGAATTTACAGAGAGTACAGAAATGATCCAATATATGTGCTGTTTATTAAGAGAGTGTTGTAGAGGAAGGCTTTACAATCCACAATTAGCTTAGGGAAAGCTAATATTAAGTCACAATCTGAAAGAAAGATCAAATAGATTTAAAGAACAGCAGGCAATTAATTAGGACTATAAAAATAAAATGTTACTAGTTTCCAAGGGTAATAACGGCCAAAACTAAACTTACATTTTATAGTTTACCTTTAATAAGTTAATGAGTGTGTGTGTTCATGCCTGTACAACTGAGAAAGAAGAGACTTGGTTTATTTTTACATACAAAAGATCATTCATATGACTGAGGTATTTTCACAAAAACCTTTTAGTGTCAAATATCTTAATCAGTAATAATTAATAAGGAACTGGTGAAAATAAAATATATTAATTTGGGTGGAACACATTGAACAGATTTTCATTGAGTTGTTCTGTACGTTCCTGTCATACATGGGAAGGACTCATTGCACAGCTATTTGTAAGGAGAAGGAAGGAGATAAAAGTATGAAGAGCTAAATGGTTAATGCCTTGAGTAGGTATAACTAACTAAATATAGTCTTATAATTGTTGACTAGTATAGTCTTATAATTATGTTGACTTCTCCTGAAGTCAACATAATTGACTTGTGGTTCACTTTCTCTGTGTTATTAAGTCATATTAAGAGAAACATTGATAGCCCTGGCTGGTGTAGCTCAGTGGATTGAATGCGGGCCTGCGAACCACAGGATCACAGTTTGATCCCCAGTCAGGGCACATGCCTGGGTTGCAGGCCAGTTCCCAGCAGGGGACTCACAAGATGCAACCATACACTGATATTTCTCTCCTTGTCTCCTTCCCTTCCCCTCTAAAGATAAACAAATAAAATCTTTTTAAAAAGACAAATAAAAATAAAATAAGGCTAACTAACTGCCTTGTATTTTTTAAAGATTTATTTATTTATTTATATTTATTACTTATTTTTTTAAAGATTTTATTTATTTATCTTTAGAGGGGAAAGGAAGGAGAGAAGGAGAGAAACATCAATGTATGGTTGCCTCAAGTGAGTCCCCTGCTGGGAACTGGCCTGCAACCCAGGCATGTGCCCTGACTGGGAATCAAACTGCGATCATGTGGTTCGCAGGCCCGCACTCAATCCACTGAGCTACATCAGCCAGAGCTAAATAAATAAAATATTTTTTTAAAAAGAGGGAAACATTGATAAAAGAAACTAAGTATCCAGATCCTAAAACCTAAGGAGGACGGAATATCTTTTCTTATCCATCAACCCCCATGGTTAGCATCCCTTTGGAATTGTGGAAATAAATGTTTCTCTATACCCATAATATATAAAAAATTGAGTTTCATACTAAAATAACATTAGCTTAGGAGGAAAAAAAAGTTATTTAAAATCCAAAATTTCCCTAGAGTTCTGCTAGCAGGGTCCATNATCCAGATCCTAAAACCTAAGGAGGACGGAATATCTTTTCTTATCCATCAACCCCCATGGTTAGCATCCCTTTGGAATTGTGGAAATAAATGTTTCTCTATACCCATAATATATAAAAAATTGAGTTTCATACTAAAATACATTAGCTTAGGAGGAAAAAAAAGTTATTTAAAATCCAAAATTTCCCTAGAGTTCTGCTAGCAGGGTCCATTACATAAAAATTGTCCTAAATTGGGGCTCTTTGATTTCTAAAATCTCATTGCTGAAATACATGTAAAACCATTTATAACAAATTCCTCTCCATAGTAAATAGCTTTAGGCAGAAAAACCAAAATAATTATTTCAATGTGAAGGGGGCTTTATTCATTTTTTATATAAGGAAGATGGATAGTGGTTGGCATAAAATGATTATCTCTACTTAAGTATTCTACCTATAAATCAATATGCTCTAACCTGTTACAGATGCAAAATAGCTTGAAACTTGCTTTCTGCCTAGACATGAATTAGAAACATCATATGAATGATAATGCTAAAGTATAAATCTTATATAGACATAGCTTATTTAATTAATTTTTTTATTAATTGGAAAACTGTTGAATTCCAATTTTGTGGTAAGGCGAGCCAGCCCATTCCTTATTTTGAATATTTCTTATTTATTGACAGAGACCTCTCACCTGAGTGAAATTGTACCTGTTAGAATTTTGACACTTTTTAAAGTTTTCCCTGGCAACCTCCTGAATACCATCCACTCTTTCAACTGCATTTTAAATCTTTGTTTTTCTGCCTGTACTTTATTTGCTCATGCAGACACACTCGAAACTTTGGTTAAGATACATTTTCTTGCCCTGGCTGGTGTAGCTCAGTGGATTGAGTGCGGGCCTGCGAACCACACGATCGCGGTTCAATTCCCAGTCAGGGCACATGCCTGGGTTGCAGGCCGGTTTCCTGCAGGCTAGTTCCCAGCAGGGGACACATGAGAGGCAACCATACATTGATATTTCTCTCCTCTCCTTCCCTTCCCCTCTAAAGATAAATAAATAAATAAATCTAAAAAAAAGATACATTTTCTTCTAGGAACTTTGTCTCTTCCATTTATGGAAAAAGTAAGCTAAATCTCTGTATATTTTCTTTAGTATGAGTGTTTTTTACCCATACGTAGAAAGCTCTATGTTCATCCCTAAAAAGTATGCAAAGGGAACAGCAAACTATTTGAAGAAACAAGATATTTGTAGATAACAAATAATAGACCATTGTAATTTGCATCAAATATGTATTTGTATTTATGTATTTGTCAAATAAATATACATATACAAATACATATTTGTATGTAATAACAATGTGTGTTATATAAATTTTGAGCATAAACCAAACCTTGCATAGGGAAATAAGAGATCTATATAAGAAAAGCAGCTTAAGGAGATAAATATTAAAGGTGGAGTATAAATCTCATAGAGAAAAATGTGACAGAGAGACAATTTGGGTGGAGGGTCATGTGCAAAAGACCATAGACAAGGACAACATAGGGAGGAGATTGAATGTGGGGTTGAGTAGGGGAGGGGAGAGTAATGGGGGAAATGGGGACAACTCTAATTGAACAATAATTTTAAAAATTTTGAAGAAATTTTTAGAACACTAAAGCATACTAAAACGAAAGATATAATATTTTGGACATATACATTATTCTTCAAGTCACAAAGAAAACATTCGTATTAGTTATCAAGGGTTTTGTTTAGCTTCAGAATGGCTACTCTATTCTAAACACAAAGGGTTAGTTTTTCAATAATTGTGAGATTATTCCCCTTTCAAACCATTTTATTTAATTATTTGCTTTTCTGGTGCTTATAGAAAGCCACACCGGGTATTTCTTTCTTCTACTACATGTGTTACAGTGGTAAAGTAGTTAGAATGAATCAAACAGATATAATATACAATGTGTTTTAATTATTAATCAAATTTGACCCTTTTCAGCATATGAAAGAATATATTTAACAACACAAGTAGTAAAGAACCCTAAATGTTCAATTGTATAACTTGACATCTGAAATTTTATTTTTACTATTTCTGAAGTAATATTATAATGCAAAGTAATTAAGATGCAAACTTCATTTTAATTTCCTATGAAATATTTATCCAATGCTATCATGAAAGCCCTGTATCTAATTTAAAGCTAATTGTTAAATTTATTATTCATTGTGTATTAATTATTAATAGACTTAGTAGATATTCAAATGGAAAAATATTTTTGAAAGGAAAAGCCATGAAAATTATCAAAATTTAATTCAACTTGAACATAGTAGCCTCCAATGAATAACGCTTTTGATGGAGAGGGGAGGGAGTGAATCAGTGAATACTGAGCAAGATATAATTAAAGTATTTAAGGGTTGATAATAGTAATAATTACATTAGAAATTTATTTTAATGACATAAAAACTAATTCTACAAAATATAGGTTGATTTGGAGCATTTTAGATTAATTCATTCTTCTGTAATAAAACTGTTGATGCATTTTTTTTAAAAGGACAATACATGTTGTCAAGGGTGTATTGTAGAACTAAAAATCTTATGAATTGCTAGTGGACCCGTAAAATACTACCACTTTGAAGAATTCTTTAGCTGTTTCTTATAATATGAACTTTACATACAAGGTGATTGAGCAGTTTTAATTTTAGGTATTTTGAAAAGGGAAATAATAATACATATCCCCACAAAATCCTATACAGTAAAATTTCTAACATCCTAATTTTAAAAGTACCAAACTGGAAACTACCCAAATGTCCAATGCAGCATACAGATGATGTGTCATAGAATGCTACACTTGAAACCTATATAATCTTATTAACTGATGTTATCACAATATGTTTAATTAAAAACAGGTAAATGAAAAAACAAATTTTGATATATGCATACAATGGACTACAATAAATCAACAAAAATCAACTGTTAAGATAGGCAAAAAGTTGAACAAATTTCATAAAAGCATTATTCTGAAAAAAAGAGCTACCAGGGGTTCAAAGTAAGAGCAGGAGGCTCAGCTTGACTACAAGAAGCATGAGAAAACATTCTGAGTGATGGAAATATGCTACTTCTTGTTTTGGTTGGTAGTTACATGGAGTTACATAGATATTAAGTCTTAAGAAAGAAGACATTTAGGTTCTGTGCATTTTACATTATATAAATTATACAACTAAAACATACAATGAAAAACTTCTTAATAAGACTTTGTGTCACACTAAAAATATGTTCATTCTATATAGTAAAATATTTTTCAGATTAAACATACTTCTGAAAATTTCCTTGTAGATTCACTTTTTGTGAAAAATGCAAAAAATATTAAGTTGGTTAATATTGTTTTTAATTACCATATTTGCTTTTGATAAGACCAATAAGTATGGTGTAAAATTAAGATAAAATATTGAAATATAGAGCTCTAATTTCTCACTTGTATATTAGATTGCGGCGAATTTATAATTTTGCTCTATAATTTTCTCTTATCCAAAGTGTATTTCTATTTAGCCTTTTAACAGCGTACACTCAAAACTTATTTGCCATAAAGTATTTCATTTATTATAAATGTGACTACTTCAGAAAATGTCAACATTGTGCGATAAGAATAATGTTGAAGAAAAATAAATACAAAAAAATATGAATAGCTGTTATCACCCAATTAATGTAGCTGACTTCTCAAAGAAAGATGTTTTACTTTTTTTAAAAAATCAGCTCTCTAAACTAGGGACACTATTGTATCCCTTGCTATGCATAACGTGAATCCAAAACAATAACCATATTAAATTATAGTGTATAGAGAATCATGGAGAGTAAAGAATGGGAAGCTTGACTTTCTACCTAAGGGGTAAGATATAGAAGGAAGCCAAGATGATCCTTAACTGACTCTTTGTCAAATAGGATGTAGAATTTCTGTTTGTCTATTTTAATGGGGGAAATAAATTAGCAAATTAAGTCTCTTGCTTTTTGTTTTTATGTAAATACATGTAATATCGTCTTATAGTACCTAAATCATACACACCTCCATGAGAAAAGCAGCATCAAGTTTGCCATATTCCTCTGAGAAGTCTCTTTTGATTAAAAAAAAAAATCCAGCTTTCAGTTTCAGCTTCTCTTCAAAGTAAGGAGTCTATTGAAGATGTTTTCATAAAATAATGAAAGTTGATTGGATTTTACTACAGATCACCATTTATTTTCCACTGAAGATAATAAATGCAGTCACAACACATATCTACTCCAAAGTCATAAAGCTTGAGACTTGTTCAATTCTCATCATCGCCAAGAGAGAGAGTCAATCATGCAATTTCAATAGGCTTTGGGCTTTTATGGTGATAATTAATAATGATACTTACATGGCACTTAGTTTATGTTCAGTACTAACCCTCTAAAATTGTTAACTGATTTGTTTTCTAACCTTCCTAGACATAAGTTATTATTATTATCAGACATGTTTAATAACCTGCCCAAGGTCATCTAAATAGTGATGAACACAGGCTTCCAACCTATACTGACAAGCTCCATGCTCCACAGTCAATTCCTAGTTCTCTATTGTATTGTTTATGGAA
Organism: Sturnira hondurensis; assembly: GCF_014824575.4. Taxonomy (NCBI): domain Eukaryota; kingdom Metazoa; phylum Chordata; class Mammalia; order Chiroptera; family Phyllostomidae; genus Sturnira; species Sturnira hondurensis. Next base: position 6,321,430 of record NW_028088227.1, on the reverse strand, counting down.
AGCAGTGCATGTAATAAGTGAACTTGGTTTGGCTTTAACTTAAGAGTTATGCAATGTTAGAATAATGTTTTTACTAAACTCTGCTCTTATTGTTGTACATTCATGCACTATACAACAAAGGTTTGGTCAAGAGGGGACCACATATATGACAGTGGTGACATGAGATAAAAATAGAGCTGAAAAATTCCAACTGCCTAGTGATGCTGAGGCAATCATAATGTTATATATAATGCAATGCACTACTCATGTGTTTGTGGTGATGCTGGTGTAAACAAATTAACTGTGCTTCCAGTAAAATGAAAATATAGCATATATAATTAGGTACAGTACAGAATACTTGGTAATGATAACAAATGACAATGTTACTGATTTATGGACTTATTATACTATATTTATCATTATTTTAGAGTATACTCTCTACTTTAAAAAACAAGTTTGCTATAAAACTGTATACACTTTACACCATCAACAGCTTCACACATCTCATGTTTCCCAGGTCTCTCAGTTGCATCACTTTCTCTTGTGCTAATTTAATCTATATTGTTTTGTTCATCTTGGTCCCTGTGTACACAAAATCTACTGTTGATGTTGTCAGTAAGAGTCCACGATGGAAAAAAGAGTCCACATTGAGTGACTGGTTGAGAATTAAAATTACAATGATTTAAGGATTATGAAGATGAAAATCTGTAATATTGCTCCTAATCAGGCTTGTCCTATTCTACCATACCTATAATGTTGAAGGACAAATGATGAAAACAGTTACAGAATCTGCCTCATTGGAAGCAATGAGACTAGCAAAAATGTAAAAAGGCCCTTATATCACACAAGAAGAAATTTCTAATGATCTGGATTAACAAGTGCTAGCAAGGATGTGGAATAGAGAGAAGGGAACCCTAGTGCACTGTTGTTGGCAATGCAGAGTGACTGATGCAGCCACTGTGGAAAACAGTAGGGGATTTCCTCATAAAATTATAATGGATCTGCCTTTAGACTTAGTGATTTCACTTCTGGGAATATATCTAATGAATCCCAAAACACCAATTCGAAAGAATATATGTACCCTTATGTTCATATCAGCATTATCTACAATAGCCAAGAATTGGAAATAGCCTAAGTATCCATCAGTAGATGAGTAGATAAAAAAGCTGTGGTACATTTACACAGTGGAACACTATACAAAAGTAAAAAAGAAGGAATTCTTACCTTTTGTGATAGAATGGATAGAAACTAGAGACTATTAGGCTAAGTAAAAATTAAGCCAAGCGAGGAAAGACAAATGCTGTATAACCTCACTTAACTGGAATCTAATGGACAAAATAAACTAATGAACAAAATAGAAACAGAGTATAGAAATAAGGAATAGCCTGGCAGCTATAAGGGAGGAAGGGAGAGGTTGGGACTGAATGCGAGAAGGTGAAGTTATTAGACAAAGAACATACATGCATCACCCATGGACATGAACAGCACCATGGAGATTGACTGTAGAAAGGGCGATCTAGGGGCCGAGGGGAGAGGTGGGAAATTTGGGGCAACTGTAATAGCATAAACAATAAAAATCTTATGATAAAACTTTTTTTTAAAGACCAGTCATAGAAGTCTGTTCCTCTCAGTACAATAATGAACACAGCCAAACCATAAGGTTGGTTGTGATGTTGAAAGAAAACTCTGGACTTGACTATGGTGTTGAAATGACTGCTAGTTCTGGGTGGTTTAAACAGTTCCAGAATAGTTATTCATTACATAATGTGAAAGTGAGTGTTAAATCTGTGAGTGCAGAAATGAAAACAGCTGGACAATTTCTGAAAACTTCAGATAAACTGATTGTGGAGGAAAATGACTCACTAGGACAAATTTTCAATATAGACAAAACCTCCCTATTCTGGAAACAATGAGTGAAAAATCTTTAACCCATAAGGAGGCCAAGTGAGTGCCATCTTTCAAGGCTTTTATTATCAAAATAATAGTCTTGCTTGGGAGCAATGCTGCAGACTACAAATTGGAACCTTTTGTGATGTGGCGCAATGATAACTCCAGGGCTTTCAAGCATATTAATAAACACACATGCCAGTGTATTATAGGGAGAGGAAGAAGTCATGGATGACCCAGCTGCTCTTCCAAGATGCCCTCTTATATTTCTATGGCAGTGGAATGATATGCTCTTTAAAGAACAACAAAGCTTTCAAGATTTAACTTATTGTCGATAATGCTCCCAGACATCCTCCTTTTGTTGGTGATCAAGGAGTTAACACAGCTTTTAAGGCCTACTGAAGAGTACCTTTGCCCAGGGCTTTGCTGCGACTGTGGGAGACAATAATGCAATTCTGGAAGGACTGCCTCTATAACTGCATCAAAAACCTCACTTAGGCTTGGGATGATGTCACTGAGAAGTGTAAAAATGACATATAGAAGAAGACACACAAGATGTTTGTCCATGATGACATCAAAGGATTTGCTGAAGATGAGGCAGTGCAAAAATCAACAATGCTGTGGCTGAAAGGGCAGACAACTTTAACCTGGGTGTGGATGTAGATAATATTGAGGACCTCCTAGTGGTAGTCACTGATGAATTGACTAAATGCGAGTTTTGGGAACTGGAAGAGGAAAGCCTAGGTGAAGAGGAGGTGAGAGAAAAAAAAAATTAAGGAAAAGAAAACAACCCCCCAAGCAAATTCACAACGAAAGGTTCAGAAGAAGCTTTTTCAGACCTCAATAAGCTCCTTAAATATTTGAAAACATGGACCCCAAACCAAAAGGTTATTACTAATAGAGAGAAATGTTCATGGTGCATTATCTTTTTACAGCAAATGTGTGATTAAAAGAAACAAAAGAAGGAAAGAACCCAAGCAAATTGCCAAGTATATTTTTCTGAAGATAGTGTCATCTCTTCAAGAAAAGTGTTAGGTAGGTCCTTCAAGGAGCATTTTAGTACTATTACCCTGGAGGAATTGCCTTGTCTTTGACAAGACATGTAGGTGGAAGACAGTGACATTGATGATTCTGACTCTTGGCCTAGGCTAACATATACATTTTTGCCTTAGTTTTTAACAGAAAAAAATTAAAGTAAAAAGAAATTAAAAATTTGAAAAATAAAAAGAGCTTATAGGATAGAATATAAATATAGTTTTGTACAGCTGTACAATTATTTTTATGTGAAGCTAATTGTTATTACAAAAAGCCAAAGTTAAAAAATCAAAAAGCTTATAAACTAAAAAAGTTACAGTAATCTAAAGTTTATTAATTTTTAAAGAAAAATATATTTTTATAAACTTAGTGTAGCCTAAGTGTATTCTACATCATCATTCAGTAATGCCGTAGGTGTTCACATTTATTCACCACTCATTCACTGACTCACCCTAAGCAAATTTCAACTACGCAAGCTCCGTTCATGGTAAGAGTGCCACACAGGTGCACCATTTTTATCTTTTATACTGTATTTTCATTATAATTTTTGTATTTTTAGATTCACAGCATTTATCATTGTCTCACAATTGCCTATAGTATTCAGTACTGTTACATTATATACTGGTTCAGAACCTAGGAGAAATAGGCTATACCACATAGCCTGTGATGCTATACTCTGTGGTGTTCACACCAGGACAAAATCACCTAAAGACACATATTTCTCAGAATGTAACCCCATCATTAAGTGACACCTGACTGTATATGTTTAATCTTGTGGCTTTTAAATATAATCAGGTAGGCCTGATCCAGAGCAGGGGTCATTACTGATTTTGATAAAGATCTAAAACACATCCTTTTTTGTTGAGGCCACTTCCTCATTTTTCACTGCCTCTCTGGACATCCCTTTATTTAAGGGTTCATTCACTTTAAATGGCTCCATGCTGTTCATTCTTGTTATTTAGGGTCTCTTGTGATTGAACACAGTTCAGAAAAGTTTTTATTTTTTCTAGTATAATTATGGATGTTTATTTATTTTTCTTTAAGATTTACAGAAATGTCTTCAAGAAATACTCTAGTAGTTTATAAGCATTCAGTGGAAAAGTACTATCATCTGGTTTAGGATACTTTCCAGTATCTAACATGCTGCCCAGTACATAATAACCTGTCAATAAAAGACTTAATATGAATCCATAAATAAATGTATGGATCAATTAATTACTTAAATGGTTTTCTCATTTTATATTTACTGTCAGCTGATAATGGTTAGCTGATTATTGATCACCTTAGATATCTGTGGTCTCCTTAAAAATATATTTGTTTTCAATCATACCCATCTGTCACTTTTTTGCTATTTCATACATAATTTTAAAAATTCCCCAAAATTAACTCCCTGGCTAGCTTGATAAATTAATAGCTAGAAAATCTTGGAATAAGGCACGTGTTTAGAGATTATGCTGTGCAGGCTTTTGTTTAAACAGGATTTATTGAGATATGCTTGATTATAATAAACTATAACTTAAACAGTGATTTATTTTTAATTATATTTTATTGATTTTGTTATTACAGTTCTCTCAATTTATCCTTCTTTGCTACCCTCCACCCAGCACCCCCCACTCCCTCAGGCAATCCCCCACCATTGTTCATGTCCATGGGCTATGTGTATATGTTCTTTGGTTACTCCATTTCCTATACTGTACTTTACACCCTCATGGCTATTTTGTAACTGCCTATTTGCACTTCTTAATCTCCTCATCTCTTCATCCATTCCCGAATACCCCTTCCCATTTGTCAACCATCAAAATGCTCTCTGTATCCGTGATTCTGTCTCTATTTTTCTTGTTTGCTTAGTTTGTTTTTTAGAGTCAATTGTTGATAGATAGCCCCTTCTTGCCATTTTACTGTTCATAGTTTTGATCTTCTTCTTTTTCTTAAATAAGTCCCTTTAACATTTCGTATAATAATAGTTTGAAGATGATGAACTTCTTTCGTTGTTTCTTGCTTGGGAAACTATCTGCCCTTTGATTTTGAATGATAGCTTTGCTGAGTAGAAAAATCTTGGCTATAGGTCCCTGCTTTTCAGGAATGAGTATTTCTTGCCAATCTCTTCTAGACTCCAAAGTTTCTTCTGAGAAATAAGCTGACAGTTTTATGGGAACTCCTCTGTAGGTAACTAACATTTTTTTCTCTTGCTGCTTTTAAGGTCTTTTTTTGCATCTTTAACCTTTGGCATTTTAATTATGATGTATCTTGGAGTGGGCCTGTTTGCATCCATCTTGTTTTGGACTCTGCTTCCTGTACATGCGTATCTCTTTTCTTCACCAAATTAGGGAAATTTTCTTTCACTATTTTTAAATAGATTTCCAGTTTCTTGCTTTGTCTATTCTCCTTCTGGTACCCCTATGATGCAAATCTTGATACACTTAAAGTTGTCTCAGAAACTGCATATACTATCCTCATATTTTTGGATTCTTTTTTCTTTTTGTTATTCTGATTGGTTGTTTTTTGCTTCCTAAGGTTCAAAATCATCTGTTTAGTTTTCAACTTCATCCACTCTACTGTTGATTCCCTATAAAGAGTTCTTTATTTCAATTAGTGTATTCTTTGTTTCTAACTAGATCATTGTTATGCTGTTGAGGTACTTACTGAGTTTCTTGAGCATCCTTATAACCAGTGTTTTGAACTGTGCATCTGAAAGATTGCTTATCTCCATTTTGTCTAGCTAATTTTTCTGGAGTTTTTGTCTATTCTTTCATTTGGGCCATATTTTTATTTGTTTTTCCTGCTCACTTTGACAGCCTCCATATCTTTGTTTCTATGTATTAGGTAGAGCTGCTATGACTCTCTGTTTTGGTAGCATGGCCTAATATAGTAAGAATCTTGTAGGATTCAGTGGCATAGTGTGGGTACTTAACGTGTGCCCTTCATGTGGGCTGAGTACATCCTGTTCTTGTAGTTGAGCCTTGATTACTGTTGGCAGGTCAATGGGAGGGATTTAGTCAGGCCAATGAGCTTTGAGGACTAGCTATGACCACTGGCCACCTCACCCTCATTGGAGGATTAGCTATACAGGGGCAGAATGGTGGTGCTCCAAAGTAATCTGTAGTTATCCAATGAGTGTGCAGGCTCTGGGGTTTCCCAAGTAGTTCAGACCAAGGTCAACCCCCACTTCTGTTCTGCCCTTGGCCACCCTGCCTGTGTTATAAAGCAATTAGAGATAGCTCCTACTTGTGCTGGGCTTTGAGAGTCCCAGGTGACGCCAAACTGTGAATCTAGGCTGGCTGATGCTAGTACCAGGTCTGTGGCTCACTGAGGCCAGCTGTTTTTGGTTTGATACTATTTAGGAAGTTGTGAAACATGAGGCAAGATCAGCCATACATATGGAAAAGTCTGTTAATGGTTTGAGTAGGCCTGTAGTTTGAGTAGGCCTGGTTTGAGTAGGCCTGTAGTTTGAGTAGGCCTGTAGTTTGGTGAAGCGGAGCCTCAGGGGATCTCCAGGGTGAGGCAAACCATGTTTACCAGGTTTATAGAGTTTCAGATATGGCCCTGGCCAGGTGGTTCAGTGGACAATGTCCTCTGCCTGCCTTTTTTCGTATGGGAGAAAGCTGTCTTCCAGCTCCTGCCTTGAGTTCAGACACTTAAGTTCCTCCCTGTATGCCACCGGTGCCTTTCAAGCTGCTGTCCCAGTGCTGGAGCTCCAAGTGAGTAAGTCTGAGTAAATCCTTATATGGGTTCTTTAAGGGGAACTCCTCGTGACCCCAATAGTTTCTTCGGGCAATCCAACCCCCACTGGTTTTTGCAGCCAGAAGTTATGGGGGCTTATCCTCCTGGCACTGGAACCTTGGGCTGGGGTGCTTGGTGTGCTGCTGGAACTCCAGACATTACCAAGATATCCCTCCCAAATTTTTATCCACTACACATGGATGTAAGACCAGCCTGTTCCATGTCTCCACCCCTCCTACAAATCTGGATGGATGTAGTTGCTTTAATGGTGTAGTTGTCACACGCCATTTAACTCAATTTCTGACAGTTCTGAGTCGTGGTTGTTTTATATTTTAGTTGTAATTTTGATGTGGTTGTGCAAGAAGGGACCTTTGTTTACCCACACTAACATCTTGACTAGAAGTCTTAAACACTTATTTGTACACACACATTCCATGAAATGACACCCAGAATCGACATTACACAGGCTTTTTTGACAACATATAAAAATATTAGTAAACACCTATCTCAATTCTGTATCCCATTGGATAACACTGATTATTCTGTAGTTAGCAGCAGATGATTATTCCTGCTTTTCATTACCTATATTAAACTCATTTTTTGTTTGTGACAAGTTTGTGTGTGTTCCTGCATGTAAAACATTTAAAGGAAAGTGAGAATAAATAGCACATATGTGTATACCATACATCAGAAGTTTGGTCAAGAATAATTTCTTCCTTTAAAAATGTGAATTTTAGAATTAACCTAATATTACATTAGTTTGTGATCTATATTAATTTATCTTATCTGATTATCTAATTTTTATAGAAACTCTAATACCAGTAATTATTTTCGTCCATTTTAGAATGTTTTAATTTGGGTGTTTCGGAAGGAAATTGTACATTTCCACTGAGGGCCAATTAGGACAAAATTTAACATTTTTCATTCAAGAGTAAAACATTTGATAAGACTTACTTTGAAAAAAATGTAACATACCAGCATATAATGTATATTTCTTTACACTAAATCCTGAATTAGGTATAAGAAATCCTCTACCTTATAATGAAAATGAGAAAAATGACCATAAAATTTAACTAATTTCTACATGTAATTGAAACCAATATAGTAAGGCAATTTTCTCAACTATTGTGCCACTAATAGTAAACAAAAGAACTAATGAATATATTTTAAAATATATATCAGGGAATATAACATTTTTTAGCTGTTACTTCAATAACAAACTCCAATATATTAGGTATCACCTAAAGGGTAGAAAATTTAATAGGATTAAATTCTAACAGGCAAAACTTATATACTTATGCACACACTGACACACCATAGAAAATATCCAAATGCATTTAATATAGATATAATATAAAAAGCATCCAATGATATATCTGTTTCCTGACTTAAACTGATTTTCACCTATTTTTGTCATTGTTCTCCCTATTGTTATTTCCAACACAAACGTAAACAAGATTCTTAGTTCTTGGTGAATCTTCTATTTCTTATTCTCAGCATATTATCCTAATCCTTTCTTTGTAACTTTTATTATTTTCTGAAGCCAACTGTGATAGGAGACACAGCATTTTGGATTCGGGTGAGGAAGAGATTAACAGGAGTGCACAGAAAGCTTTCATGTGGATAACCTGAGAGAGTGCCAGTGTGGGCAGGAGACACAGATATCACACCTAAATGTGATTGTGATGCTCATATTTAAAGTTAATCTGATTGCTGCCATGTATTTAAACCAAAGCAAAGGTTTTTATTTGTTCAATGCATTTATTATAAATGGCTTTCAGGAAGTTTGTCTATCAAGTGAGTGTCTAAAAGTTTTGTTTCATTTAAATATACTGGGAAAATAAAGACTTAATTTAAAAGAAATTACACAGGGCTGTTAGGGAGGCATATTTGAGCATAAACAGAGGATAAATTAAATAAAAGGGCTTTATTTTCAAAATAGAAAGGATTCTAGAAGTTTTCTCTGTGTTTTATCATGTAAAGCAGCAGGAAATTCTAAACTAAGCTGAATAAATGAAGATATTTTTAATAATAAATGTTATCTGTAAATGGATGTTATTCTTAGTGTATGAGTATGCTCTGCATTCACATTACATTACCTAAAATAAGACAAAATTAGAAAACATGTTGTAGCAAATTATGAATTTGGTAAAAGGAATGTACAAAGAGGGCCCTTAATACAGGGAGGTGATGTGGTAGCCTTCATTTTAGAATGATGTGATAACAAATGCAGATAAAATAATAAAGATAATAAAAGCAATAATTCTTATTTAAGAATCACTAACAATGTGCCAGAAAATGTCTTGCTTTGTATACATTAAATTTGTCTTAGTTTTCTGATTTGTTGAGATATAACTGACCTAAAACATTGTATTATTTTAAGGTGTAGAAGTTTATGATTTATATATATGTTTACATATATGTGTGTGTGCATATATACGTATGGAGAAAGACAGAGAGTCTGTCCATGAATTATCCAGACACATACTATGACAAATAGAGACATTTATTGAATAAGATACAAGATACAAAAAGCTTTGTACAAAGAATACACTTTTGTACACCTCAGTTCCCTTCAAATTAGGCACCTTGGGACCTCACACAGTTTTCCCAATCATCATTAGCTGCCCTGTTGTATTTTTCTGAATCTCACTGATAGCCTGAAAACTCTTCCCTTTCAAAAGTGATTTTAGTTTGGGGAAAATCCAAGTCTCAGGGCACCAAATCTGGTCTATGGGGGGCTGGGTCACCTGGGTGATTTAATGTTTAGTCAAAATCTCTGCATGTGATGTGATACATGAGGGAGCACTTTGACACGATGAAGTTGCTAATCACCAGTTGCCCATAGCTGCGGCCTTCTGAATCATCCAAGTAAATTCCTCAGAAGAGTGTTCGAACTGAATACAACATTTTATGTAGATTTATTGTTCTGCTCAGTCATTTTGAATAAGACAGCTAGACAGTATACACACTCACTCAATGGCATCTACTATCTCTACTGAATAGACCAATGAAGTCATCATTACTCACACATCTGTGTTCCAGTCTACTCTCCTTGGCTGTCATGTTACATAGATGTCATGCAAATCATGCTCATTATATTAGCAATGTTTAACTTTTGGGGGACTTGATATATAAATATAAATTATTTTACAATAAATTTAGTTAATGACCATCACTTTGTATGGGTACAATTTTTTTCTCCATAGACACCCTCTTGTGTAGGTTCCCTGGGCCCCTAACATGACTCAGCTACTCCAAATCACCACCCTTAACTGAAACCTTGCCTGCAGATGAGCTGAGATGTTACAGGCTGATAGTGTGTGCACAATGGTGGAGGCACTGACCAACGTGTGTCATCCTTTCTCATTCTACTTTAAAATAATTTACTCAAGTCAGGCCTTTGTTCTGATACTTTGAAAATATCCTTAATGTGTAGATATAGATATAATATATATTAAATGTATAGATGATATATATCATCTATAATATATATATATATGTGTATATGCATAAATACATATATGTATTTACATTGCTATTAAAGTTCAGAGAATATAAATTAAACTTAAACATCTTTTTTTTCAGCCATCCTACAGCTCCCTCTCCTTTTGTAACTACCAGCTTGTTTTCCGTACCTACGGATTCATTTCTACTTTGTTTTGTTTGTTCATTTTTTTGTCTTCTAAGATTCCACGTGTATTGAACTTACACAGTATTTGTTTTCTTCTGTCTGAGTTAGCTCACTTATCATAATACCCTGTAAGTCCAGTCTATGTGTGTGTGATGAGAACTTTGATGATATCCTCTCAGCAACTTTCAAATGTGCAATGCAGTACTATTAACTATAATAACCATCCCATACATTACATCCCTCGACCTTATTTATAACAGGAAGTATCTCTTGGCCACCTTCACCCATTTCCCCTATTTTCCCAACCCTCACCTCTGGCAGATACCAATCTGTTTTTTGTTTGTTTCTATGAGCTTTTTTAAAGAATTCATAAGTAATGAAATTATACAGTATTTGCTCCACTATTTTACTTAGCATAATGCCCTCAAGCTACATCCAGGTCATCACGAATAGCAGGATTTCTTCCTTATTTATATATACATATCACATTTTCTTTGTCCATTTATTTGTTGATAGCCACTCATCTCCACATCTTGATTTTTTAAAATAATCCTGCAATGTACAAGATGGTACACCTATATTTCTTTAACATAGCAATTGTATTTACTTTGGTTATATAGCCAGCAGTAGATTTGCTGGATCATACTTGAGTCCTACTTTTAATTTTTTGAGGAACCTCCATGCTGTTTTCCATAGCAGCTGCACCAGTTTACATTTCTACCAACAGAGCACAAGGGTTCCCTTTTCTTGTCATTCTCACCAACAATTTATTTCTTATCCTTTCTGATAATAACTATCTAACAGATGTGACATGAAATCTCATTGTGTTGTGATTTGAATTTCTCTGATGATAGGTGATTTAGAGCACCTTTTCATATACTTTTGACCATCTATAAGCCTTCTTTGGAAATGTGTGAAAAATATTTATTCAGATCCGCTGTCTCATTTTTAATCAATTTTTTATGTTTATTTGTATGTAAGTCTACATGTTTTACATATCAATGTTTATTAGATATATGACTCACACATACATTCTTAAAATCTATATCATTATTTTATTTTGTTGAAGGATGCCTTTGTTGTGCAGAGCTGTTTTCTTTCACATGGTCCCACCTGTTTATTTTTGCTTTTGCTGCCATTGCATTTGCTGTCAAATCCAAAACACCATTGCCAAGACCAATGCCAAGGAGCTTACCACCTATTTTCTTCTAGAAGTTTTATAGTTTTGGGTCTTATGTTCAAACCTTTAATTCTTTTTGAGTTGATTTTTGTGTGTAGTATAAAATATGGATCCAATTTCACTCATTTGCATGTTGCTTTCCAGTTACCCCAACAGTATTTATTGAAGAGACTATATTTTCCTCATTGTATATTCTTTGCTGTTTTGGAAGATGCAACTCTTTTTAACTTTCAAAATAATCTAAGAAGTAGTTATATCTTCACCCTTATCTTTAAGATGAAGAAACATAGGCATAGAGATTATAACTAACATGTTTAAGATTATGACTACAGAAGAAAAATAATGGAGCAAGACTTTGAGCCCAAGAAGTTTGGTGCCAGAGGCTAATTCTTACCACTATGATGCTTCAATTCCCATTCTTTGGCTCCATAATTTCTTAATGAAGTGTTCTTGCTTTTTAACTAGGCAGATTTTTCTGCCATCATGTGTTCCTTTATGAATAAGTAGTCCTTTGTCTTCTTCATTTTCATGAAAATCATAGCCATATAGACCCATCCAGCTAGGACCCCAAATTCCTAGCCTATGCAACCTCCATTCTACTCTGTTAGTGTTACTATAAGTTCAACTATTTTTTTAGATTCCGCATACTTCAAAATTATACAATATTTGTCTTTCTGTATCTGGCTTATTTCGCTTAGGGGCATATAATCCACCATGTTCTTATAAATAAGAGGGAATGGGTATGTTAATTAGTTGGCTGGTGGTAATTATTCTACAAAACATAACCACATCACATTACATTGTATAGCTTAAATATATCAGTTTTATTTGTCAAAAATAAATGAATACAAAAATAGAAACAAAATATGCCAAGTAAACAACTGTAGTTGAATCAAAACAAAGACAATCCAATAAATGATATAAGAAAATATGTCTTAGACTTCAGGTGGGAAAACAAAGAAAAACAGATACAAACACACACACATGCACACACACCTTCCTAAGGAAACTGCAAGACCCAAAAAGCATAAATGGAAAGAATGACAAAAATGACTACCTAAAAACTAAAACCTTACATAAGACAAAAGGCTCAATAATCAAAATTAAAATGTAGTTGTAGGATGAAATAAATGAATTTTAATAATGATTAATATGATTTTCAAATAATCTAACTGAAATTGAACAACATCCAAAATAGCCATTATATTCCCAAAATGAGCAATAAACATATAAGGAGTTACTAGTATGACCATATGAATTGACACCTCCTTGCATATGTAATCAGGTAAAAGGCAAATGAATCAATGAAATAGAAGTTAATTAAATGTATTAGATGAACAAAAGTAAATCACTAGAAGAAAAAAGTGAAGTACATATATTCTAAATTATTAGATTGGGATATAATTCATAATATTTACTTTTAGGAATGGCTAGAGAGATGAGCAAACTCTGAATCATTAGTTCTGTTTCTCTCAGTATCAAATGGTAGAGTGAGAAAAAATGGATTTCCCATGTTGCCTTTAAGAAATGAAAGAAGGGGGCCATGAGCAAAAGAATGCAGGCAGCCTCTAGATGCTGAAAAAGGCAGAGGAAGGATTTTCCCCTAGAGCTTCCAGAAAGGTAAACAACCCTGTGAATACCTTGATTTTTGTCTAGTGTGACCCATGTTGGACTTCTGACAGAGAACAGTACAACGAAACATTAGTGTTGCTTAGCTCTAAAACTGTTAATTTCTTATAGCAGTGATAGGAAATGAGCATACCTGGATATATAAAATTGCCTGGAAGTATATATAACAAACTTAATTTTTATTCTATATGGGAGCTGGAATGATGAAAACTGTTAGTAGAGGAGGCTAACCTTTATCATTTGCATAATAAAGAAGGACATAAATCAGAACAGAAAACATTAAAATGTAAAATTAAAAGAACACATACCGACATTAACATGATTTAGCTAATGTGCAATTTAAAATGGAAAGTGACGTAATATTGTGTTACTTCATATGACATTTTTCTTTGCAGCTTAGTATTTTGTGTCACTGAAACTGCACCTAAATATGCACTCCAAAGAGGAATACAGTAATAGAAATGTTGCACTAGGTGTTTTTCTTTTGTCTCATAAGCCCATCTAGGGCTTGGACATACTTCCAGATTTTGTAAACTATGTATGTCCCTTCAGTGAATAATTTCCTCATCTAATGGTTTAGGGTGCATGTACACCGTTTTCTTCTCATAATGACTATATTAAATGTATTGAAAATTTGCCTTAAAATTTATCAACTTTATAATTATATTTTAAAATCATCAGTTCGTAATCAAGCTTTTTCATCACAGGAAACATAAGAGAATGAACAAAACTCCTCTCACACAAAACTCCAACCAAATCTAAATTCCTATTGGCAAGTTTTGGAAACTCAGCAAGACTCCAGCCTGGGATCTTTGATTCCCATAACTGTTTCAGCTGGCCCAAAACACTTAACACACATTTATTTGCATCAGAGGCCATTCATGAAATTTTTCAGGCATTCATCTGTTTTTCTTTCCAATTTTTAAAATGAAAATGATTAATTCTTGCTTCCTCTGTAAGACATGTGCAGAAAAATGAAACTAGACCACCTTCTTGTACTACGCAGAAGAATAAATTCTAAATGGACTAAAGACTTAAATGTCAGGCTCAAAACAAAAATCCTAGAAAAAAGATAGGCAGTAAAATGGGTGTCAAATTCATTTTCACTGGGGGCCACATCAACCTCATGGTTGCTTTCAAAAGGCCAAAATAATTTTGGAACTGTATAAATGTAACTACTTCTTAACTGTTAAGGAGTTTAAATTACATTTGGCCCTTTGAGGGCAACCGTGAGGCTGATGTGGCCTGTGATGAAAATGGGTTTGACACCCCTACTATAATTTCTGACATTGCTTGTAGCAATATTTTTTTTTCCTGACAGTTCTCCTCAAGCAAAGGACACACACAAAAATTAAACAAATGAGACTACATCAAACTAAACCATTTTAGCATAGCAAAAGAAATCATCAACAAAATAAAAAGACAACACACTGAATGAGAGAAAATATTCGGCAATGCATCTAATAAAGGGTCGATATCCAAAATGTATAAGGAACCTACAAAACTCAGCACACACACACACACACACAAAAACACAATGTAATTAAAAAATGGGCAAAGAACCTGAATAGACACTTCTCCAAAGAGGATATACAGATGATCAATAAACATATAAAAAGATACTCAATGTCACTAATCATCAGAGAAATGCAAATGAAAGCCACAATGAGATAATACCTCACACCTCTTAGAATGGCTCCCATCAATAAATCAACCAACAAGTGCTTTTCAGGATGTGGAGAAAGGAGAACCCTTTTGCACTGTTGTTTGGGATGCAGAGTGGTGCGGCCACTATGGAAAACAATATGGGATTTCCTCTAAAACTAAAGTGGAACTGCCTTATAACCCAGCTATTTCACTTCTGGGAATTTATCCAAAGTAGCCCAACACACTAATTCAAAACAATATAAGCATCCGTATGTTCACTGCAGCCTTATGTTCACCCTTATGTTCTTGAATATTATTTACAATAGTCAAGATTTGGGAACAGCCGAAGCGTCCATCAGTAGGTGAATGAATAAAACAACTATGGTACATTTATACAATAGAATAAAAAGGAAGACTATTTTACCCTTTGAGAGAGCATAAATAGACCTGGAGAACACTATGCTCAGTAAAATAGACCAGTCAGAGAAAGACAAATACCATATGATTTCACTCATATGTGGAATCTAATGAACAAAGTCAACGAACAAGAGAAAGAGAGACAGACTCATGGGTGTAGAACAGGCTGACAGCTCCAGGAAAGGGAGGTTGGGGCAACAGAGGTGGAAGAGATTATAAGGGTGACAGATGTAATGGAAAAAACAACAAAAATAAACTATTAAAGTAATAAATACAATAGAAATAGTAAACAAAAAATTATTTCCCCCTTCCTTCATTAGTTTTTCTGAAAAGTATGCAAGATGAAACAGAATTCTTAAACAAAAATATAAATAAAAAAGACTAGCAATGTATTCCCTATAACTATTGCATACTGAATGTTGAACCTTCTTTCATTCCTGGATCTTCATTGCCTCCATGCAGTGCAAACACTACAAAAGATTAAAATTTTGTTTCCTTATCCCTGTAGACTTCTCACCAACTCATAAGCCAAAATACTGTTTATAAGTTATGAGTACTTTTTTTTAAGTTACCTGATGTCACTATGTGGAGCTTTGCAAGAACACCAATGAAGGAAAAATAAAAGATCACAGGTTAGAATTCTATAGAGCACCTAAACTCCTCGTTTAAAATGTCAACAACAAATCTCAGTGTTGTTTATTTTCTATTGATTAAAGAGAAGAAGTATGTTGCACTATTTGAATTTTCAGAATCAGGTATTTATTTCAGGAATATTTAACCCTTTTTATTCTGTTTTACTTTAAAAATGATGTAGACTTTCTATCTGGTACTATATTATTTGTTTTTAGTTTACTATTTTTTCTGAAACACATCTCCTAAGGTTGCAAGATACTGGTGTTTTCTTCCCCCCATTACCTGATCCCTTTTTAATGTTTTCTTCAGAATTTATGTATGAAATTTATATTTCTAATTTAGTAATATATGAATATTTTAATCCTTTTTTCTCTTTCAGAAATTACCCCAATTGTCACAGTAAGAAATTAGAAAGAAAATTTATTTTCATAAAAATTTACTATATACCTGTAACCTCAAACCATAATATAGAAAAGAAAGGCTGCTAAGAAATATCAATGTAGGATGTGAGACAATGTCAGGAGAAGTCTAAGGACCATGAACTTCACAATAAAGAGTGCATGAGAGAAATAGAGATAGAAAGGAAAGAGAAAAAAAAACAAAAACTTTGTGGCAGTAATGAGTAGCAAGAGTAAAAATAAAGAAATTATCTTTCATGAATTAGCAGAATTTTTAGCCAGAATTTCTTCCCCTAAATCTTTATTATTCCATTGATTTTTAAAATAACCTTGTGAGTAGTGGTTCTGGCTATTTTACTCTAGGTTTATTTTTAATAACTCATTCATGTTTGTGCATAGTTATGAATTCTTTTTCATGTCAATCATCAGAGAAATGCAAATGAAAGCCACAATGAGATAACCACAATGTTTTCTAATATTAATATTAATGTGTGATGTAGGACAATATGGGATAGTGTTATGTTGTAGAGTCTAACTTAGTTTGAGAATACAAAATTACTGGAAGAAAATATTGGTGCTACTTTTAGCAAAAGGCCTGTGGAATTTATCCTCTGTATAATCTTAGACATCCATTTATTCACTTGTTTTATTGCTTCTCAGATTGCACATGTGCATTCATATACACATATACATGGAGGAACCCCCCAAAATTCAGAATTATCTAATACTACAGGCATCACCCACCAGGTGAGTATTCTATGAACACATCTGTATCAGTGTACCAGCTGGGGTTGTTGTGAGAGGCTGCATTAGACTTCAATGAATGTTTTTTGAAATGCTTTCAATGTGTTTGCCCATTTTATGATGGCTGGTTGATATGCACAACTGCCCATATCACACTGAGTGTTCAGCAGTGGGAAAAACATCCCAGTAATAGCATTGCATCAAATGGAGGTGCATCCTTTGAAGGTGACTGAAGTTCAAACATGTAGGAATACAATTTTTAATACATACATTTCATTATTTTGGTGGGATTCCCCTTGTGCACACACTGCAATGTGTGAACCTTGTGAAAATATTGGCAGAGACTGGTTTGGGCTTTTTTGTCAGGAACTTTAGATGTTTTAGTTGTTCTAGAATACTTTGAGATTTTAGAATAGTTTGGACATTAAAAACTCACATTACATTTTTTATAACTTATGAATAATACACACTTAAAATTCATATCTGTGTGGTATTAGCCTAGTGATTTTTTATTTTTAGTGGGTTGCTCAAAGTTGTCCATATTGATCCATAGCAGCATACACTATATGATTATTGACATATATTGTTTGGCTGATATTCTTTATTTCTACACAAATCTGTAACAGGGAAGTTCTTGGATTCTAAATGAAATGGCAGATAGCAACCTGCATAATTTCTAAGCAGTCTCTCCCTTCTTTGAGATCTGCTCTATTTCTTCCAAGCCTTGTCCACCCTTCAGCTTTTGAGTTAGACCTACTCAGTAGGGTCCTTCAGAACTTCTCCTACCTACTTCCTACACCTTTAATGGTATCATAAAATACATGCCATATATTGTCATGTACTAAACTCTTAAAAATCCAATAAATTGTAGGAGTTTAATTGCTATTTATCAGCTATTGTACAGTTTGTGGTAGGATACTGTGTCTACATTCTCTCTCCAGAATAAATGAAATGTTCTACTGTAATGAGCTGTGTCCTAACACTTCCATCTTTCTGAAGATCAGCCATCAAGTATTTATTACAGCATTGCTGTGGGCAATTTCTTCCTCTAGAAGTATCTGCATAAAGTCTTCTTATTTACCTACACAGTTGAAATTGCCTGAGCAATATTTTGCAAGTCTATTGTTCTCTTTAATAAAAGTTCTGCTTGTCTTCTGTGATCTTTAACAGAATCCATTATTTTTTGTCTTAAATATGAATAAGTTGTTTTAATGACTTTTGCAGAGTTAATTTCTCAATGACACCTGGACTAAAATTCACTGTTCCAATCTTAGACAGCCATTACAGTTGTATAAATTTATATATCTACTCAAAGTAGGTAATACTGTATTCTTGTGTAAATTGAAATAGAATTCTCTTGAATACTATATGGATTTACTGTAGCATTCATATTTATTGTTTATGACAATAACAACATGACCACAAAGAGACTATTCTAATAAATATGGAAATCTTAGAGTGGCATGACAATATTTATAAAGGAAATTTCTATATGTTTCATCTAAGCAAAAGAGCATGTGATGACTACATGTTTTTTTGTTATTTACTATATTGCCACAGTTTCAGGTAACCTGAAAAAAAAACAAATAAATAATTAAATTAGTGATAAGACAAACAAAATTAAATAAATGCATTTTAGAACCTAACACTAATAGACCACATTAGTTATATAGTTGATATCTGTAAGATTTAATTACAAATCCTTTTCAGAAGTTGGCTCATATAACTCTCAGAACAACTATATAAAGTGGATACTATTAATAACTCTATTTCACAAATGAAGTAACTAAGGGCATTGAAAAAGAAGTAATTTGCCCATTACCACATATCTAATAAGTGGTGGGGGTAATATCGGAATGCGGAAGGTTTAACTCCCGACCTCACATTTTTCATCACTACATAATAAGTTTGTTCACAATAAAGTCATTACCTTGAAAGTTTTTGGAATTTGGAGGCAAATTTTTTACTATGAGTGTTAAATGATCTAGTTTCATAGGTGTAGACAGTATGTGTGTGCCCCAACAAAGAAGTACAGCAGCATTATCACTTTGTGATCCTTGCACATTTCTTGTTTTTCATGTTTCAACATTAGATGCATCACATATTATAGATACTTCCATTACATCATGTATATTCTAATTATCCTGTAGCGACTCAGTGAAATAAAACTAATTTGAGAATACTCCACCTAATTAGCA
Source organism: Sturnira hondurensis (assembly GCF_014824575.4). NCBI lineage: Eukaryota > Metazoa > Chordata > Mammalia > Chiroptera > Phyllostomidae > Sturnira > Sturnira hondurensis. Next base: position 6,302,329 of record NW_028088227.1, on the reverse strand, counting down.
CTTTTTGCCCTGGTGCCATATACAGTAAGTGATGTTGCTATTGATTCTAAACTATAAATATTGAAAACTGTGATTATCTCCCAAGCAGTAATATATATTTAATATATATGTAAATGAACTCTGTGTAAACCATGCTGTGTTGATCTTGCTTCTCTCCCCGACGTGCAAGGGCTGGCTCTGATTATGAGCATCCCTAGGATGTCTGGGTTGGCCCAATGCCCCCTCCCTAGTAATTCCTCTGCTCATTAAAGATCTCTCTAAAGGTTTTCAAGAATTCTCATAGGTATTCACAGACATCTGAGCCACTAAAAGGCCTCCTCAGCTACATATAGTGTGACTATCTCACTGTTAAGAAAGGAAAAAGAGTAAGCCACAGGGCTGCATTTTTTAGCTGTAGGATTTCTCCATATTTAGCACCTAAGCCACACAGTAACACATTGTTATTTGTACAAGAACAGGGGATCATCTATATCTCTGTTTCTAAATTAAATTTACAGCATCAGGCATTATTTTAAAAGCATTTTTCTTTTGATTCGCTTGGGAAAATCTTATTCACAAGGACAAGGAAAGATCCAGGGACGGGGCGTGCTTGCACAACCCCTTTCACCTGCTCTGTATCCAAATCACTGGGTTTGTTATCTTTTCTTGTAGGTGAAGGACAAGCTGAGTTATAATCTCAAGGCTTAAAAAGCCAATCAAACATTTCTTTGCCAATTACATGTAGTCAAATAAGTATAATTTTATACTGCAAAATGGGTTATTTCTTTTTTATGTTCTCTATTTCTTTATACTAGAAAATCCTTTTGTGTGGGCATCTTCACTTATTCAAAATGTACCTTCAGTTGAGAGGTTTACTGTGTTCAGAATTAGCTACATCTCAAATACACTAATTTTTGAAAACATTGGCCTTAAAAACAAATACATGTACTATACTACAGAAACCTGTTTTGATGAGTTGGATAATAGAACTAATCAAATTTGCCAAAAACACTTTTTTTGTGAATGGATGTACTAGTGGTCAGGTAACTGCTTTCTCTACAAACCATCAGATTATAATTCTAGTTCTACTTCTCAGAGTGTTCCATTTGTGTCAGGCAACTTGGGGATGACAGTCTTAGTGTTGGAAAGGTAATCTCTGACTTCTTCCAAGCTATATTTTGTATTCTTTTACAGAAAAAAAGGGATAAATTAGGTGCCTTTTTTTTCCAGCTGAGCAGTAAAGGGTGAAGCACATGGAAAGTATCTTTCTTAAAAGGCTAAAAATGAACTAGCTAAATCAATGCATGAGTTGATTTTTTCAGTCACTATAAGTAGGTTATTTGTTATGAAAAGGAAACTGCTTTGAAAAAAGCAAAGTTTCAGGATAAAACTCGAATGCATGAAATGGCTGCTTTTTAAAGAAGAATAATGTCCCATATACATAAAAGTCATTTATTTCTCAGAACAGAGTAGATCATTATCAGCCATGTCATGTCTACTGTTACATTCATATTTGAGTTATTAATTTGGATCATTTGGTTTGTTATTGAGTAGTGTTTGTGGATCAAAAGTTTCCAGTTGCTCACAGTGATAAAAAGCATTATCATATAGGTCAGTGCTACATCAAAATATTATATTTACAATTAAGTTAACCTACTCTGAAAAGTCTAATGTAATAAATGAGTATAATAGTTATGTGGCAATAAAACATAATGAAATATTGCCATTTGCAATAACAATACCTACAGAGTATTATGCTAAGTGAAATAAGAAAGTCGGAGAAAAATAAATACTGTATCATTTCACTAATATGCGGAATCCAAACCAAACAACACACAAACAACAAACAAAACAAACACAGACTCATAGACACAGAGACCATGGGTAGCTACCAGACCAGAGGGAGTGCAAGGATGGAGGCAGAGGGGAAGGGAGACATAGTCAATAATATTGTGATGACAGCTGATCACTAGAATTAGTAGGGTGATCACATTTTAAGGTATAAAGATGTCAGATCACTATACTGTATACCTGAAACTAATATAACTAATATATTTCTACCAACTATACTTAATTATAAAATGAAAGAGAAAGCACAATCAAAAGTGTAAGCTAATACATTATTGCTGGTGGGTCCGTAATAAAAAAGGTTTTTTTACATTCCTGAGATGTACCTTGATAATAATTTTTCTCTGATACTGTCCTTTTTGCCATTTTTATTATGGTATCAAGGATACTCTGTCCCTAATCTACAAGTTTATTTTATAGTACTTATTCTTTTTCTCCATTTCACCCCTTAGTATACACAATCATATCATCTATCTTGGCATGTGAAAATGCTCACAATTCTCTGAGTATACTGTTTTCATTCCTTTGTTCAGTATACAATTTTTTTGAAAGTTGTAACCATCTACCTCTTCTTGTTAAAACACAATTCACCCTAAACAACCCACCACAGACACCATTGGTAGCCTTAATAAACCTGATGCTTTATTGAATCAAACCTTTTTATTTGATAACAACTTTTCAAATAGTATTCTCATATAACTTATATTTTATACATGATATATGATTTAAATATCTTTTATATTAAACAAATTTGATATCATGAAAAACTCATATTTAATCCTCCAGTATTTAATAGAGTACTTTGTACAAAAGAAGTTTTAAATATGGGTGTTGTGAATGTGTTTGAGAATCACATACCTCTTTCTGTTTGTGGAATTTATAGAATCATCCCTGAGTAAACATGACATTTCTACCTTCTGAACAGACCTTGTATATGTCATTATAATAAGCATTTTTACTAGTCACTTTTGTTATAGCTGGCCTGTACCTGTTGTTCATTTCCTTCAGTTGAGATAAAACAGAGAAAAAAATGTATTACCAATACAATACTGTACTAGTTTGTCGGGCTTCTATAATAAAATATCATACACTGGTGGCTTAAAAAACAGAAATTTATTTTTCACAGTTCTGGAGGCTAGGAAGCCCCAAGTCAAGATGTCTGCTTTTGTTTTCTGGTGAGGACCCTGTTCCTGGCTTGTAGTCTGCTGCCTTCTCGTTGTGTCTTCACATGATGGAGAGAGAGAACAAGCTCTCCCATGTCACTTCTTACAATAATCCCATCATGAAGATAATCCCTCATGACATCATCTAATTCTAGTTACCCCATCTACACATACCATAACTTTGGTGTCAAAGACCCCATCTACATATACCATAACTTTGGTGAGGACCTCACATATGAATTTGGGGAGATGTAATTCATTTCATAGCATATTTCTAACTTTATGGATCAGAAATGATTCATTCCTAAGAAATAATTATACCTTCCTTATATTTTATTTTTTCCCATTTACCATTTTTATTTAAAATTCACTATATCATCTTTGAGTACACTGAAAATGTCATTACTATCTCAGTGAATTATGTCTCCTCCAAACTTGCGACTTTTCCAGGTCTTTTCTTCATGTGAACATAAACATTCAGAGTTAGTTTGGAATTCGGATTCCTCTCTCTTTTGTGGAATTTATAGAATCATTTTCAAGTAAACATGACCATTCTACCCTCCTCAAACTGCTAGGTTGTTCCACTGATTAGTGACATCTTTTCAGCACACAGTTAAAAATACTAACATCCAAAGATTCCTGAAGCAGAATGTTTTCACTTTGACATTTGTAATAATAAATTATGAACTTTGTAGGAAAAACTTGAATTAGCCTGTTATTTGTAGTGTAAAGACTTGACTTGGGATGGTGAATTCACAATATAGTATATGATGATGTATTCTAGAATTGTATACCTGAAACCTATATAATTTTATTAATAATTATCACCTCAATTTATTAAAAATCAAAATTATTTAATAATGTAATAATAGCAAACACTTAAAAATTGCTGTGAAATTCAGCACTATTTTGGTGTTTTATATATATTCAATGAATTAAATTATTGGAAATGTTTAATACAATTAAAGTAATGATAAAACCTGGCAAAGTTTAAATGGTCAATACATGTTAGCTTTTATATTTAATTTAATTAATAATCAATTCATGTGGATAGTATCGTTGACAAACTACCCACAAATTAGTGACTTAAAACAAAAATCATTTCATTTATTTCTATTTTTGAAAACTTATGTTGTTTTATTCCATTTTAGTTTTGTTGAGATATAATTTATACTAAAAACTTGCACGTACTTAATGTGTACATTTTGATGAGTTTGGACAGTTGCATATACCCATGATATTATCACCAAAATCAAGGTACTAAATTTGTCTATCATCTCCAAAAATGTCCTTATGTTCTTTTGAAACTGTTTATTTATTTGCTCATGTTAGCATACTTAACGTGAGATCAATCTTCTTAACATATGTTAAAGTACAAAAAACCATATTGTAAAATATAGGCATTATGTTGTACAGCAGTTTTCTAGAGATGATTCATCTTGCTTAACAGAACATTGTACCTGCATTACAATTCCCTAGTTCCCTTTCATCTAGGCCCTGTAAACCAGCATTCTGTCATCTGTTTCTATGAGTTCAGCTATTTTGAATGCCTCAAGAAGTGGAATATCAGATAAGAAGTGGAATATCATAATCTGTGCTTGTCTGTGAGTAACCTATTTCACTTAGCATAATGTGCTCCAGGTTCATTCTTTTTGTTACAACAACAGAATTTCCATTTTTAAAGGCTAAATAATATTTCAGCATATACATATGTATGCATGCCTGTGCATATATAGACATATGCACACACATATTTACTTTATCCATTGGTCCATAGACATTTCTGCTGTTCCCCTACCTTAGCTATTATAAATAATGCTGCAATGAACAGGGGCAGGCAAATATTTCTTTGAGATTTTTATTTCAATTATTTTGAATATATATCCATAAATGGAATTGCAGTATTATATGGAAATTCTTTTCTTTTTGAGAAATCTCAGTATTGTTTTTCTAGTGGCTGCATCATTGAACATTTCTACCAACAGTTTATAATGGTTGCAATTTCCCCACATCTCTGCCCACATCTACTTTTGTCTTTTTGTCCTTTAGATAAATGCCATCCTAACAGATGTGAGGTGATAGCTCATTGGGTTTTGATTTGCATTTCCTGGGTGATTAGTGAAGTGGAACATTATTTTTATATACCCAGTGACCATTTATATGTAAAGATGTGTTAAAATCACTTGCCCATTTTTAATTAGATTGTTTGCTATTGAGTTGAAAGATTCTGTTCTATTTTGTATATTAACCTATTATCATGTACTTGGTGTGCAAATGTCTTCCATTCCTTAAGATGACTTTTTACTGTTGATTATTTTCCTAGCTGTGCAGAAACTCATTAGTCTGATGTAGACCTGCTGTCTAATTTTGGTTTTGTTGAGTATGATTTTGGTGTAGCATCCAAGAAATAATCACCAAGATCAATGCTAAGAAGCCATTTTCCTATATTTTCTTATGAGAGTTTTACAGTTTCACATCAAATGTTTAAGTCTTTAATTCACGTTCAGTTGATTTTTGTGTATGCTGTAAAATAGGGCTCAAACTTTATTTTTTGTATATGGATATCCAGTTTCTCCACTACAGTTTGTTCAAGAAACTCTCTTTTCCCCACTGTGTGTTCTTGACATCCTTATTGAAGAGATGTTAACTGTATATCTGGATTTATCTATGGGCTCTGTAGGTTGCATTGGTGTATATACCTATTTTTATGCTAGCACCATACCATTTTAGTTATTGTGTATTTTAATGTATTTTAAATCAGAAAATATGATGCCTCCAAACTTGTTATTCTTTCTTAAGAATGTTTGGTAATTCTTGTCCTTATGGGTTTCCATATAAATTTTAGGATTGTTACTTTTTCTATTTGTTTAAGAATGTCATTGGTGTTTGATGACTATGGCACTGATTCTGTAGACAGTTTTGGGTGATATGGTCATTTTAACAATATTTGTTCTTTGATTCATGAACATGAGGTATCTTTACATTTATTTGTGTGTATTTTAATTTCTTCAATCATAGTTTTTGGTGTTTAGAGCTTTTACTTTCTCAGTTAAGTTTACTCCTAAGTGTATATATATATTTGCTTTTGGTACTATTATAAATGGGATTACTTTCTTAATCTCCTCTTTGATAGTTAATTGTTAGTATATAGAAAGAAAACTGATTTTAAGTGTTGAGTTTTTATCTTGTAATATTGCTGGATTTATTAATTGTAACAGTTTTTGTGGTGTGTTTAGGGTTTAGTGATCATGCTGCCTCCAAACATATTCAATTTTAATATTTTTTCAGTTTTGATACATTTTTCTCATGCTTAATTGCTCTCGTCAAACTGTCTTTCAGAAATAAATGAGAGATAGACATCCTCAGATGAGGAACTGAGAGTAATAAGAGTGAATGAGGAAATGACAGTAACGTGACTGAAAAGCAAGACCCTAATAATCTGGCCCCAATACCTTTTTTTTTAGAAAAAAGAGGGAAGCAAGGCTGGGATGCCCATTTATTTTACTTTATGCTGGAGGTAGTAGGTGCTGGCAGCAGAAAGGGCATCCCACCCCAGTTTTCCTCAGCATCAAAGTAACGCCCCTTGGTGGTGAACACCAGCAGCTTCCATTCCATGCTTTCAAGTGCTAAGATTGGAATTGTTTGGGCCTCTTTTCCTTAATGGGCCAAGGGGTCCAACATTAGGGTCAAAGCAGAATCCAGGTCATGGGAGACTCCACAGAAGTGAGCCCACAGGGGCACACTGTCAATGTCAAGCAGGTTGCATTCTGACAACAGGCCAGGAGAGAACCTAGCATCTCTTTGCAGGCAAAGTGTGGGGGGGAGCAGCACTTTGCCTGAAAAAGAACTTGCTATCTTGATCAGATGGTGCTGCCTTTTTCCTGTAAGGGCAATCCCTCTATTCTGGTGGAGTGTACTGGCCTCTAGAAATGAAGGTCAGCAAAGAGATCTTCGATAAGATCACACCTGAAGTGATACTGAGGCTGCCTGGCATAGAGTGGAGGAGTCTGGAGCTACCATTTGGGAACACATGTGAAGTGGTGGTGGTGGGGGTGCTGTACCCACCACAGCTCCATCACTGTGTTGCTGCAGGTCGTCAGTTGTGCTGGGTCTCTCCTGGGCTATTGCCTGAATAGCTGGTCCCCAGATTATGTGCATACCAGATTTCAGTACTTCCCAATGGACCTATCACCTTATATTACCTTTAGCAGTGTATAAAAGTTGTATTTTCCCAAAATCCTAACAAGGTCTAATTTTTTTCATCTACTGAGTATAAAGTAATGTTATTGTGATGTTTATTTCTTTAAGTTGCAGTCAGGGTTTCTTCATATATATTTAATAGCATTTAGTTTTCTGTTTAATATAACCTCTTCAATTCATATGCTTGGTATTTATTTTTTCTATCAAATATGCATACTTACTTATGTTAATTTTCATTAAATAAGAATTTAAAATTAATTTTGTGCCAGATGGAAATTAATAATTTCTTATAAGATTAAAATTACACTTATTTTGCTCTTAAAAAGTGTTACATTATCTACTAAGCTTAAGAGTATCACTGCAGTCAGTAAACACAATATTTTCTAGATTAAGATGAATGATTGTGATTAAAATAAGAAAATAGTGAATAATGTATTTTTAATTTTTTTATTTAATTATTGTTCAAGTAGTTTTCTGTGTTTTACTCCCATCCCAGTCCACCCTCCCAGTGCTCCCCACCTCCCTCCCATTTCCATCCCCCTTAGTTGTTGTCCATGTATCCTTTATACTAGTTCTTGTAAATCTTTCCCCTTTTCCCCCTGATTTCCTCCCCTCTCCCCTCTAGTCACTGTCCCCGGTCTCTATTTCAGTGTCTTCGTTTTTATTTTGCTTGCTTGTTTGTTTTGTTGTTTAGCTTCCTGTTAAAGGTGAGATCATATGGTATGTGTCTTTCAACACCTGGCTTATTTCACTCAGCATAATGCTTTCCAGTTCCATCCATGCTGTTGCAAAGGGCAGGAGCTCCTTCTTTCTTTCTGTGGCATAGAATTCCATTGTGTATATATACCATAATTTTTTGATCCATTCATTTACTGATGAGCACCTAGGTTGCTTCCAACTCTTGGCTATTGTAAATTGTGCTGCTATGAACATTGGGGTGCCATAGGTTCTTTAGGATTGGTGTTTTAGGGTTCTTAGGATATAATCCCAGCAGTGGCATTGCTGGGTCAAAAGGCAGGTCCATTTTTAGTTTTCTGAGAAAATTACATACTGTTTTCCACAGTGGTTGTATCAGTCTGCAATCCCACCAACAATGGATTAGGGTCCCCTCTTCTCCACACCCTCTCCAACACTTGTTGTTTGTTGCTTTGTTTATGATGGCCATTCTGACTGGTGTAAAGTGGTATCTCATTGTGGTTTTAATGTGCATCTCTCTGATAGCTAGTGATATTGAGCAGCTTTTCATGTGTCTCTGGATCCTCTGCATGTCCTCCCCGGAGAAATGTCTGTTCCAGTCCTTTGCACACTTTTTAATTGGGTTGCTTGTCTTCTTGGAGTGGAGTCATATAAGTTCTTTGTATATTTTGGAGATTAAACCCTTGTCTGAGGTATCATTGGCAAATACATTTTCTCATACAGTTGGTTGTCTTTTTATTTTAATACTGTTTTCTTTAGCCCTCCTTCTCAGTTGTTGTCCATGTATCACTTATATATGTTCCTCTAAATCCCTCCCCTATTTCCCCTGAAATTCCCTCCCCTCTCCCCTCTGGTCACTGTCAGCCTGGGAGGAGGGGTGGGATGGGATGGGAGTAATAGAGAGAAAACCGTACTTGAAAAATAATTAAATATATATATTTTAAAAATAGAAAAATAATAAAAAATAAAATAAAAAATAAAACTTATATTAACTTATAAAAAGGGATCAACAACACATCAATGTTGTTCTCCCTTTCTACCTCCCCTCCCCTCTCTCTAAAAATAAATAAATAATTTTTTTTCAAAAATAAAAAAATGTTTTCTTTAGCCGTGCAAAAGCTTTTAATTTTGATGAGATCCAATTTGTTTATTCTTTCCTTTATGTCCCTTGCTCTAGGGGACATATCAGTAAAAATGTTGCTGCATGAAATATCTGAGATTTTCTTGCCAATGTTCTCCTCTAGGACTCTAACGGTGTCATGGCTTATATGTAAGTCCTTTATCCACCTTGAATTTATTTTGGTGTATGGTGTAAGATGGTGTTTGAGTTTCATTTTTTTTGCACGTAGCTGTCCAGTCTTCCAACACCATTTGTTGAAGAGGCTATTAGTACTTCATTTTATGTTGCTGCCCCCTTTGTTGAATATTAACTGGGCATAGAGATTGGGTTTATTTCTGGGCTCTCTGTTCTGTTCCATTGGTCTATGTGCCTGTTTTTATGCCAGTACCAGGCTGTTTTGATTATAGTGGCCTTGTAATACAGTTTGGTATCAGGTATTGTGATCCCTCTGACTTTGTTCTTCTTTCTCAAAACTGATTGAGAGCCTTGCTGGATAAAGTAACCTTGGTTAAAGTCCTCTGGTTCTCATTACTTGGAATATTTCTTGCCATTCTCTTCTTGCTTGGAGTGTTTCCATTGAGAAGTCAGTAGCTAACCTTATTGGGGCTCCCTTATATGTTACTTCCTTTTTCTCCCTTGCTGCCTTTAAAATTCTCTCTTTGTCTTGATATTTTGCCATTTTAATTATCATGTGTCTTGAAGTGGGCCTCTTTGGGTTCCTCTTGATTGGGATTCTCTGTGATTCCTGAATTTGTGTGACTTTTTCTCTCATCAAATTAGGAAAATTTTCCATCATTACTTTTTCCAATAGATTTTCTATCCCTTGCTCTTCTTCTTCTCCTTCTGGTATCCCTATTATTTGAATGTTATTACATTTCATATTGCCTTGCATTTCTCTCAATCCCTCTCCATTCTTTCTGAGCCTCTTTCCTCTTCTTGCTCTTTCTGTGAGTTTTTTTTCTACTTTGTCCTCCAACTCGCTAATCCAATCTTCTGCCTCATCCATCCTGCTTTTGATTCCTTCCCATGTGTTCTTCAGCTCCAAAATTATATTCTTCATTGAATAATATTTTTTGTTGAATTCATATCTTTGCCACTGTACAGCATACTCCACTCAAGTCAGAAAATTTTTTTAGGCACTGATCTTGCAACAATTTTCCTTGTATGTCTCTTCTATACCACCTGACACCTTGCAGAAACAGATCTTTGGGCCATATCACTGACCTCCCACTACAAAGACTCTCTATTCTTTGGATTGTTGAAAATAAGAAAAAATATAATGCTCTTTTTGGGGGTCTCCAATACGCACTTCACTCATTCCAAGTCCTTCTGAGGAAAATTCTAATGTTAAGAACCTGGAGCCCAGGTGCATCACTTCATATTTGATACTAGCTTGGGAAGCTCCGGTGTCTTTTCTTTTATGAACTGATGATCATTCTCAATGGATGTTCCCTTTATGGCCCCACATTTAAAATCATGCCCAAGATAAAATAACTATTTTTCCGGCCACATTTTTTCTTGCCCTTTCTGTATTCAAATAACCTCACATTAAATGGAGTTCTTGTGGATATCCCTGAGTTTAGTTCTGGGTCAATTTCAGTAGATTCTTTTTCTCCTCATTTTACATTATATTTTCCTGCTTTTTTGCATTTCTGGTAATTTTTAAACATTATATTCCAGAGGTTGTAAGATTTTACAATAGAAAAAAATTCCAGATATTGTTTTATTTCAGAAACTTTCTAGTTGAGTAAAATTGCCCATGTGATCTGATAATTCTGAGAGTATGATGTTATAATCCATGATATTGTTGCCTTTGTTCTGCTTTACAAACAATTGAAAAAATTCATTAAGCAAGTTTTGTTTGTTTTCCCTAGAAGTAAAGCAATTAAGATATGTATGTCCTCTTTCCCATGAGTGTGAACATGCTGCATTGCAAAGCTAGTCGGCTTCAGGGACAGAAATAAATAGTGACACAGGTTTCACCTGCCATAAAATGATATGCTGTACAGGGACAGACTAAAGTTGGAAAGCAATGTGAGGCAGTGTAATGGAAATGTAACAGTGCCAGATTAAGCAATATTTTTCCCTCAGCACTTAAACAAAAAAATGCATTTAAAAATTCAATGCAGTGCTGTTGGGAAGACATATTTGAAACACATTTAAAATTTAACTGTTAGTTCTATAGAACACTTTTAGTTTATTTAATAGAATAATTCAAAGTTATCACAAAATATTTTGTTAGACATAATATTTATTTTTAAATATTAAAATAAGCTCATATTTCTGTATTTTTTTTGCATATAGGCCATTTGGGATAAGTGATCCAATCTCTAGTATCATGTTCACCTGTAACACAACACAAAGTATAGTTTGGTTGATTAACTAAATGATTCTATAATATAAAGTGTTAGAATGTTCAAAATCAGAAAATATCGCTTTATTTTTCAAAAATACAAACAAAAACATGATAACAGGATTTAAAAATACTACAGAGATAGTAGATAACACATAACATTTTATAGAAAATAGATCTCCTGATTGTATTAACCCAAGAAATCCTTTCAGAACCCAAGAATGGGTCACAAAAGCAAATAATACATGAAGGTTAGACATGGGAATGGGTGAGAGAGATTCAGTATATGTGTAACCCAGGTTCAAAAAATGAGTGTTGAGTAGAGAGATAAGAAGTAATAGCATAAAAATAAATAATAAAAACTAAAACCAACATAACATCCCATCCCTATTCAAATCAATACTGAAACCAAACATATTTTCCTGTCCATGTTTAAACAATTCTGTGACCAGGAATGTTTAGAAACGCATGTCTTTATACTGAATAATCTGATTAAAAGAAAAAGTAACTACATGTTCCAAGAAATAGTTGGATCTGGAAAATATGACTGTAAACCAACTAAACAAGCACGTTTCTCAAGTCTAGCTCTGGGCAACTGTGGAGTGGCAGCTTCATCACAACAGACCTACTTGCATATCACGTCTCCTACAGAGTTTTCTGGCAAAATACCAAATCACCCAGGTGACTTAGCCCCTCAACAGTCCAGATTTGGCACCCTGCTACTCCTGGCTTTTTCCAAAATTAAAATCACCTTTGGAGGTGATTTTAGATTATTGATGAGATTCAGGAAAATATGATGGGTCAGCTGTTGGTGACTTGTAGGACTATGTGAGGTCCCAAGGTGAGTACTTTGAAGGGGACTGAGGCATCATTGTCCTTTGTAACATGTTTTTTGTATCTTGTATCTTGTTCAATAAATTTCTCATTTTTTCTTATTATATGGATGGATACTTTCTGGACACACTATATACATATGTGTGTGTATACACATACAGATGATATCCATTTAATAAAATTTCACTTACCCTGCATTTATTTCTGCAAGATATTGGAAAACTAGAAAACAGTCATCAGCATCAAGGAACTCAGAACTTTTAAAATAAATAGCATTGCATTTCAGTATGTATGTTTGTATAAAAGGGCAGTTTCAAACATCTAGAGACTTTTCCTCCTTCTCTTTAGTAAACTCTAACTGCTGTTACATCAGCTGCTTGTTAATGGAAGGTAAACATTTACAACCAGGGATGAAACTAAATATCTTAGGCAACACAGGTATTAGTTTATTTATAGACAGTTTATTTTTACTTAAACTTTATGGTTTTATGAGATTTCTTATCTGTATGTGAAAACTCAAGTCTGTTTTCCCCTCATCCAAAAATCTCTTCTAACTTTACATCAAACTAAAATTCACACGTATGCGTAGAAATGGCCACTCCTCATTAGGTTCCCTGAGGTTTGTGATCTTCCAATGGGAAGTTTGGCAAGAGAGTGCTATGTGCATACATTTATGATTTGACATCTGCTAACTGAGAACTTGCTCAGTTGCTGTGTGACAAGCAAGTCAGTCTGAGGACTCTCAGGACTCATTCTAGCAAGCAGAGGAAATTTCTCTGTAATAGGATAGGGCAGCTGTCAGCTCTCAAGCAGCTTAACTTTGTAAGCTCACCTGTTTCTTTTAAATACCGCAGCTTACTTTGGAAGAGACATACATTCTGGTTATCAGTACAGGAGCATGTTTTCTATAACTTCCTGTCTTTTCTTCTAATTTACTAAGTGGCACATTGAGAGAAAAAAGGTTAATTGTATTATAGTACCATTAATTGGTGAACCATCACAAGTTGATCAAACATTGTGTAGACAAAAACATACACTAGATACATGCTGTAACTCTATACTATGTGTGTATTTTATATCTATATATGTACATGTATGTGTATGTGTGCACGCATGTACACATATCTATATGTGTACACATATGCATATGTATGAGCACGTGTAAATATATACATATGCATGTGTATGTATGTGTGTGTATAAACTTTTTCTTGCTCCAAAGAGACTTTTGAAATATTTAAAAGAGTCATGACAGGAAAAAATGTTAGTAGGAGAGGACTGATTGTTGCCATGAAGGGCATACAAAAAAATCTACAGGAGATCACAGCAAAAAAAAAAAAAAAAGAAAGAAAGAAAGATAAAGAGTATACTAAGGAGAAAGTAGAGCTGGATTTGAACCAAATGAAGAGAGTTTCAGCTAGATAAAGGGAAAAAAGATAGGTGTGAAAAAATGAATTACTGGTCTGTGTCATAGTAATAAAATCAGATTGCTATAAACTTCTTTAAACACAAATTAAACAGGATCAAGATATTAAACAAATCAAGATTTAAGTGAAAGATAATGCTATGCAGTTAAAATATTCATTTAAGTTGTTTTTATTGTCCAAGAATTTATTTTATTATACAAATAAACTTATTAAAAGGTTTATGGTATATTTAAAATTATTTTCAAAAACAAAATTTCTTGGAAAAGAAACATGCATATGAACAGTCATGTGAAATATATGAATAGCTGGTATTATAAGTTTAAAAAGACTGAATGTCAACATTTTCTGGGACAATCATACACATTAAAAACACTTGAAATTTTCTTTCTTTTCATTGTTTTAACTTTAAAGTTTACATAAGCAGAATAATTTCTAATGGTGTATGTTTACATACTTAATTGGTTTCTAATATTAATGTGTCCCTAATGCCTTATGGCTGATACATTTCAGAGATCAATGTCTTATTTATGGAATTATGTTTTTATCTAATAACCTGTAATGTTATTTGAAATTGCATCTTATGGTTAATAACTTTGAAATCACACACATTATTATAACTCTTTTTTGAGGGCCAGCATAGGTTTTTATAATATATTTTTGGTATACAGTTCTTTGAATTTTAACACACATGCTGAGACATATAAACACACAACAGTCTGGGAACAGACATGACACCCTAAAACATTACCTTGTGATAATCATTTTTAGGTCACACTATGACTTTCTCTTCTCTGTCACTGTACATTTGTCTTCTTAGAATGCCATATAAATAAAATCAAATGATATGTGAACTCTTAAGATAGGCTTTTTTCACTTGAGTAATGCCTTCGATATCTAACCACATTGAAGAATATTAAGATTATTTCTAGTTTTCTTAAAATTATTAATTATGTGAATACTCATAGTATTTTTGTTTGAAAGTCAGTTTTTCTTTCTTTAGGGTAAATACATGGATGTGAGATTATTGAGCTATACGGTAACTATATGATTTTTTATAACTTATTGCCAAACTCTTTTCAGAATAGCTGCACTATTTCCCATAACCACTTTCCATGCATAAAAGTCCCTGTTTATCTGCATCTTGTTATCAATCAATACTGTCAATAATTTTACTTTAGCCATCCTAAAAGATGCTATAATGGTATCACACTATAGTTTTAATCTTCATTCCCTTATTTTATGTATTTTAACTTTATCTTCTTTGATAGTGTTTGTTCAAGTCTTGTACCCATTATACTTAATTGGGGTTTTTCCTTTCTTTCTGTTGCATATTGACGGTTCTTTATGTATTCCAGATACAACTTTTTTCAGCTATGATATTTGCAAATAGTTTCTTCCAGTCTGTTGCTTCCTGTCACATTTAAAAACCCTTTGTTTAACACCAGACAAGAAAGATATTTCCCTCCAAAGTTTTATAATTTTACACACTATATTTATGTCTATAATGTGATTGGACCCTAGATGGTTTTAGATTGACATTAATTATTAGATTATGGATGTCCAGTTGTTCCAGCATCAATTATTTTTAAAATATCCTTTATTCATTGAATTTATTTTATCTCTTGGTCAAAATCTCTTAACCATATATATGTGGGTCTACTTTTGGATTCTCTACTTTATTCCATTTGTCTATGTATTTATTCCCTTTGCCAATAGCACACTCATAGTAGTTTATGGTACATAATAAATGCATTTCTATAAACACAGGATTGTATATAAATTTTATATAGATCCCTTAATATTCTACTAAGCATCAAGTGATAGAAAATGCCACATCGACCTGGTATTTAATCTCGGCTATTTTACTTAAAAGAGAAATCGTGACTTTGTACACATTATGTAGAGGATAAAACTTCCACTTCTTATTTTGTAAAATTGCCATAAATTATCTAAATTATAAGAGTAATGTAGGTATTAAATTAGCTAGCTCATCTAAAGTAAACAATATTTAATACATGTTCTCAATAAATGTTATTTATTTTTGTTCTTTACTCTATCCTAGCACTATTTATTTTCTCAATTTTATTAGATATTATTTTAATAAAGTAACCCTTTAAACTGCAAAAGCATGGAAAAACAACAAACTAATATAAATATAATTAATACAATTTTCTGAATAATTACAGAAAAACAAAACTATTCCTATAAAGATATAATAGTTTTAATGAAGTCAACTCTTCTAGGGTACGAGACTTTCAGAGAAGAATTACTATTTTCCACTTGTGTCCTTGAGTTCGGGACAAAAACAAAATCGAACATAGCATGCAGCTTAGTACCCTTTGAGATTGAGTGCACAGAGAACTAATCCATCTGTTTATGGTTCCTTTTTTCCTCCCCAGATAACACTTATTTAAAAGACACATTCTTCAACCTTCAAAATAAATTACCCTTTCAATTCTTAATGGTTGTAAGTGATAAAATCCAAGAGCAAATCAGTGTGTGCATTAAAACTGGTGACATCTATGCCTTTGGCTTGCTGAATGATTATCAAGGTATTTAAAGGTTAAATGGTTATTTATACATCCTTACATAGATGGAGTTCATGAATATAGTTGTCATTGCTCTCACTATTTGTATACCACATATGAATAACGGGATTGATGAGGCAGAAGAATATTTCAGATGGAAACTAAAAATGAATAAATGTATAAGGTTCGAAGAATTTGATGTCAACATTCAATGCAGTAGTCATCTAAACGAAAACAGAAAACCGTGGAGGGGGCAACTGATCACATGGAACATGTTTTTTGTATAAACTCCATGTTAGTTATTGCACATCTGGGAGAAGTACCAAAGGCAACTCCATAAATGTGCTCTGAAACATTTGGAAGGAATGAAGGAAGGAAGACCTCAAGCTGATGTTTTAAGTAATTTATCTGCCTTTTACTTCAACATCACAATAAAGTGTTTGCTCATTAATATTGCTAGAATTGTTCTCAGAACCTATGTTTTGCATCTCTTTTAGGTTATAGTAATAATAATTCAGTGCTTATGAGAGCTTATTGCCTAGAATGGCTATAGATGAAATAAAAATAATGCTTCCCCTCTCCCTCCACCTCCTCCTCCATCTTCTTTGCTATACTGTTTCCACACAGGCTGGGTTGAGTCTTGCATTTCCGCCAACGAAGGCAATAAACAAACAAACATAAGAAACTTCCATGGTAAGAGGGTAAGATTTCCACAATCCATTTCATAAACTGTTTTATGCCCCCATGTAAATATATTAATACACATTTTTCTGAGTAAATTATATATAATGTGTTTTTCAACTTTAATACAAAAATTAACCATGCAAAAATACTCAAGAGAATGCTGGTAGCCAATGAAAGCAGTAGTAACAACATCTGCATCTCTCCACACATTCTCACAAAACAAAGCAGGTCCTCCATAAACACTCACCCAACTCAAAACCCTCACACTCGGAACATCAAGAAGACAGTGAAACTACAAACAACCAAAATACCTGTAAGTTAAATGAAAAAGGTAAGCCAAATCTTCGTGCAACTATTTTTCACACCTCCTGGTCACATACCTCTGTATAAAGCAGGGCTCTATCTAGGAAACTGCTCACAAAAGAAAAGAGGCCTCCAGGAGAAGGTTCACTTAAAATCACTGCCACAGAAATTAATTCTATCGTTGGTGTGAGAATTCTGGGAAAGAAATGTGGCTTTTCAGAAGACCAGGCATGGGGTGGGAGGGATTAAAAGTGAGCAAATTTTGTGGTGGTAAGCTCTGAGAGACAGAATGGCTAAGAAAGAAAAAATTACAAGAAAAGGAGCGACATCTGCTTAAAAATCCATTGGTGATGGAAATGGGAAAACAAGTGGGGAGATTTGGGGTTCTACAGAGTAACAGAAGGCAACCCCTCACACAAATACCAGAGTTGATCCAATCCTTCCTTCAAACACCAAAAAGAATAAACATTACGGGGAATGATTTAATATTTGAATTATATATGGTTATCGCGGGATAAAAGAACTCAGGAGATAGATAATAGACAGATAGATAAGTAGATGAGATTTGTTATGAGAACTGACTCAGAAGATATGGAGGCTGACATAGGCCATGATATGCTGTGTGCAAGCTGAAGAACCAGAAAAGCAGCTGCTGTAAATCCTCTGAGTCTGAAGGCCTAAGAACCAGAGAAGCCACTGGTGTAACACCCAATTCAAAGCCAAAGACATAGAAAACCTGGGCAAGTGAGAGGTGAGCTTAGAGGGGGGTTTCTGGTATAAATCCCAGAGTCTATAGGCCCAATAATCAGAAACCTTGATATGAGACAAGCGCAGATAAATGCCCAATTCAAGAAGAGACTGAGAATATTTGCACTTTCTCATTTTATGTAGTCCCTCAATAGATTGGGTGATGGCTCCCCATACTGGTCAGGGTGTCTTCTTCACTTAGTTGCTGATTTAAATGTTAATCTCTTCTGGAAACACGCTCATAACCACACCAAGAAATAATGTTCAATTGGCTATCTGGGAATCTCTTACATCATTTAAGTTTATACATAAAATTAACCATTATGAATTAACTTTATATTCTAAATAAATATTTTGCAAATAGTATTTAACATCACTTTAAGAAAGAAATACAGGTAAATAATTGGCATTTATCCCAGTAATGCAAACTTGGAAAATTCATTAAGGTAACATACCATTAATGTATGAAAGGAGAGAACTTATATAATTACCTCTAAAGATGATGAGGTCTTTAAAGAAATTAAATAATTACTTCTTGCTTTCGATGGACAGTCATTCTTAAACTGAGCTCATCCAGTACATTGCTTTTTTAACAGATAATATGCTGTGTACCTATGGTCTTTCCCTACTCCACAGTCAAGGAGATCATCTATATTTTCTCCTAAAATACAGTATATAAACATCTTTGAAATTGATAGTTGTATATAGCATGAGTGAAAGTTACACTTTAATTTTTTTACACTTTGATCAATAGTGTAAAAAAACATCCTTTTTATTGGAACAGCCATCCTTTCTTCAACTACACTGCACTATCAACTTTGCAGTAAACCAGCTCATATTGGGGGGCGGGGGGCGTGGGTAAATGGATGCAAGTGAGGTTATTTATGAACTACATATAATATTAGTGAATTTATTTGTCTTTGTATCAAAACAAAGTCTTTGTAATTTCATCTTAAAATAAGTCTTGATTATGAATATTGTTATCTCAGTTTACTTTATTTATTTGTTTATTTCCATTATTACTTTGGCAGTTCTTCAACTTTGCATTTTTTACCAATTGTACGGTGGACTTATCAGTTTCTGTATAACAACTTGTGATTTCATATAGTACTAGAATATCTCGATTATTTTCATTGAAATAATGTTTTAGGCAATATTGATTCTACTCTGCCATGAACACAATATAACACTTCATTCGTGTATTTTTAACTAATACTTATTCTTCTTAATAAAGTTTTATTTTCAAAATAGACTGCTTAGAGATAATTTTCCAATTTATTCCTAGACAATAGATTTCTTATACTATTATAAATTGTATCATTTAGAAAAAAAATTTGTTGGATAATTAAAATTAATTTCTGTATTTACTCTGTACCCAGTGAGCATGATAAATTATCTTATTAATTCTAGTGGAACAGCTGTAGATTTTTCTGGATCTTTATATAAACAATCATGCCATCTATAAATGACAAGTTTAATTTGTCCTTCTACATACACTTATTTCTTATTTATTTCCATTTCCTATTGCACTTTTGAAAAGCCTTTTAATTGAATATTAAGTATAACTGATGATAAAGGAGGATTGTCTCAGTTCAGATGTTTGTGGAAATCATTTGATATTTTAACATGAAAATAGTATTGCTAAGGTTTTGACTGTGTGTAAATATATATGTTCATTCTTTATCCAATTAAGAAAATATAATTTGTAATTTGAGAATTATCACAAATATGCTAAAATTTTATCAAATCACTCTCTTGTATCTGTTGAGAGGATTGTGTCTTTAAAGTTATTTAACTTAGCATGGTAAATCATGTGAGCTAATTAATTGAATGTTAACCTCTACTACATGCAACAAACCTCACCCAGTGTTAATGTATTAGATATTGTTCTGTATATCACTCGTTTAAAATTGCTAATATTTTATTAAGTATATTTGCATTAATATTAATTGTAAAGATTTATTTGTGATTTAATATATATAATTACCCTTTCCTTGATAGGTTTAGTATTAAAATTCAGAGGGCCTCAAAATTTATTTGGAAGCATTTGCTCTTTTCCTACTGTCTAGAAGATCTTATGAAAGATTGCTATTATTTCTTCATTAAATATTTGGGCAAATTTACCAATGAAGACATTTGGAATTTCTCTATGAGGAAATTTTAATACTCAAATTAATATTCAATTTCAAAAAAACAATATTTAACTGTTCAATTTTTCTATTTTTTCTTCTGTCAGTTTTTGTTATACTTATCTATCCTACACTTGGTCTTATTTCATTCACATATTCTTTTCTTCTTGATATATTTAAACTCTATAAGACATATGAACATTATTCTATCATTAATGCTTATGTATATTTACACTATCATGAACCTTTTCTTGTATTTTCTTCTCTATATCTTGAACTATTTTTCAACTACACCTATATTAATAACCTTTGAAATATGTCTCATACACCTCTATATGCTATTCTGGGTTCTATTCTTTTCTTTCATTCTTATTATCCCTCTCTGCTTTAAAGAGGGTATTATGATTAACCTTACTTCCAACTAACAAATTTCACTTTGCACTGTGTTGAATTTTCTATTACAATCACTCAGTTTATAATTGCAAATATTTTACTTTTACTTATAGATTCCCATTATATTCTTTTAAAAATATTGTAGATATTTTAACTTTAATTTTATTCTCAGCACTTTAAACATTCTAATTACTTTGTTGAGATATTTTAGTTTATTATTTTTATGTATTTTGCCCAGCACAGAAACTTTGGACCTATTTAGCCACCTGCATAGTCTCAGAATTCAACAAACGTATGGTCAAATTTTTTAAAAAATGTATGCTTCACACGCTTTAACCCTCCCCCCCGCCTTTTGTCACTCTGGGTTTGTACAACCTCTAACAGCTTTGNACTTTAAACATTCTAATTACTTTGTTGAGATATTTTAGTTTATTATTTTTATGTATTTTGCCCAGCACAGAAACTTTGGACCTATTTAGCCACCTGCATAGTCTCAGAATTCAACAAACGTATTGTCAAATTTTTTAAAAAATGTATGCTTCACACACTTTAACCCTCCCCCCCGCCTTTTGTCACTCTGGGTTTGTACAACCTCTAACAGCTTTGATGTTTTATTTTCCCCACCATCAAATTTTTGTTGGTTGAGTTTCTGGGTTCAGTCCACGGGGCAAATGGCAAATGCCCCCAGAAATCAGAACAAAACAAAACCAAGTATGTCCACCTGTCATTATTTCATCTATTAATGGCTCTCTTATCTTTAAAATTTCAGTACATCTTCCATAAGTTGCTGATGGCCTTAAGTGTATAATAATTTTACATTTAAGGGTTGAATAATTAGGTTGAATAATTTTTTCTCTCCCTCTACTGGTGTTCAAGAATTTAGATGTACTCTTCCCTGAAACATATTACCTGGAAGAAGTTGCAATCACTTTGATGGCTTTTTAAATGATTATACAAAGTTTAAACTTTTCCTGCCCTCACTAGATAATAAGTTGTTATATTTATATTTATGATAGAAATGTACTTACATATGTAAAGCAAGATGGGAAATTTATATTTAAAGATTTAAAGAAGGCAAGCAAAAAATTGAGGCTCCAACACTTTATGGGCAATGGCAATATTTTTGATGGAAACTTTTTTTAAATGTTGCCCATAACTCATGTCTGTTTGATCCAATATTATTTTGGGAAAATGCCATTTAAAGGGGAGAAATGTCACTATAAGAATGGTATTTTTATTAATCACTGTATGTAATCCTTTTGTTTGGTCTGAAATTCGTCCCTGAACTATGGAATCCTAATATCCCCAATATAAAACTGTCCATGGTTTTTAAAAGTCTGTAAGTGGATATACTACATAAACCTGGAGTGTCCATTATTCATACATATTTTTTATTCTCACATATTGAAATACATATTAACAATTGTACTTTATTTTGCTTGTTTTTTCTTCACAAATTTATTCAACAGCAACACATAGCAAGATTCTTCTCTCTTTTTTTTTGAGACTAAAATATCTTACTATATACTGTGTTCTTTCCAAATGTTGGCTGAATTAAGTCATAATTATAGACACTAAGTATAAATATATATATTCATTTCATTCCTCAACACCTTAAAGTCCATTTTTATGTTTCAAAAGTTATAAATTTTAAATTGTATTACTTTATTGCCTTGAAAAATCACCCAGTATTTTGATATATATTTTAGGTTCATTATTTTAGTGAAGTGTGCTACAAGAGAAAATAACTGAAACTACTGAATTCAAACTTATAGAAACTAGATATTACGAGAATTTTTTAAGATACAGAAATGAACATTCAACTGTTCTCTTTAATGTAATAAGAAGTTCATACAAAGCACTTCTTCTGCATGTCAAAATGACATGATATCTGGAGAAAAATCACTACTGTGATTGCTTTAGCTGGGAAAAGAACTAGCTGCCTCTTCCACCAAACACTATTTTTAGTGAAAGAAATATTAACAGAAGAAAACAATAATTTTTCAGACTTGGGTGTGACACAATCATTTTCTTACAAATGAATGGTTACTTTAAGGAAAACAAATGATGATTACATCTGTTGCCAATGGTAAAAATTGAGTTGAAAGCTATTGAAAAACTTTTATAGTAAACTTAAAATATCTTGGATACTTAAAGACTGTGCCGACAAAATTGGAAGTAAGGTTAACTAATGTTATTTTTTGGTTTTGTGTCAGGAAGCATATGAAATTTTGGAAAAACTATATAACTGCAAGAACTAATATTTCCCAAATGACAATAATATTATGTTATAAAAATCACGCATGAGTAAAAGACAAATTCAAAGTACAAGATAGACCAATGGGTTATAAAATTAACAGATTATACACTTGTCTTTGGTATGATTTCAGACTCCATATTCAACTAATTTTTAGGAAAATATCCCATCACTCTGACCTGTGTGGCTCAGTGGGTTAGATGTCACCCTACAAACCTCTAGGTTGCTGTTTCAATTCCTGATCGGGGCACATGCCTGGGTTGCAGGCCAGGTCCTAGGTGATTCTCTCCCACATTTTTGTTTCTTTCCCTCTTTTTCTCCTTCCAGTCAAGTCTTTCTAGAAATAAATAAAATCTTAAATAAAAACTTAAAAAAACAAGCAACTAAGTTTTTAAAGGTAATATTTTATCAAATTTTGTTATAGTATCCAAGAATAATATCATAATTTTTTAAAAATCTATCATAATGCATCTTCCTTTCCTAAGTACATACTTGAATGAGGTCAGATTTCCTTCCTACATAGAACAACATAATTCAACAGACTGAGCAAAGAAGCAGATTTCAGAATCCAGCTGTCCTCTAATATGCAACATATTAAAGAGATTTGAAACTATAAAAATATTGCCCCATCATTAATTTTTGTTTTGTAAAATATTGTTTTTAATGAAAATGTTATTTCCCTTGACATTAATAATTTATTATTTTAAAAAATTTAATATTTGAATCAGTAGTTTTAGATGTATATTCTAATATTATAAATCTTGATAGGAATACATCACATAAAGGTTCTGTGGGATCCACAAAAGTGCCCTCATTTCCAAATGTGTGACAACAACCACAAAAATAAAGTAGAGCAAAAACTGACCCCATTATTTTGAAAAGCCAGTTCACTGAAAAGTTGAAAAATAAAGCACCCAGTATTCAATTACCTCACTTCAAATCTGCTCTGCAACTGCCTTAGACAATGAGTTTAGTGACAGCAATAATGCCTACTCTTAACTTGTTATCAGAGGAATATGACAGGTATATATTAAGTGCTTTAAAAATAAAACTTATTAGCTATTATTATTATTCATTGTGTTTGCAAATATTTTTCTGTTACTGCGCATGGTCTCTGAATAACATAACCTGAGTTTGGGAAGAGGGGATGAATAAAAACTTTGAGGTTTTGTTAGAAAAGGGGAAGGGAGAACAGATGCTGAATTGTGAAATTAAAGTGAGAAAACTATATATAAGTTAGTATATAAGACTTCTGAAAAAAAGATGAAATATATTTTTCTACTGACCTATATTTAATTATTTCAAACTCTACAACTTTTTCCCCAAAATGATATATACATTTTATCCTAGACTTGGGTGTTAAGTAAGAGTTTTTTTTCTTTTCTTTTGTATAGTTAATCCTTTTTATTAGGTTTTCCCACAAAAATGAGTCAATATCAGTTTTCTAATACTTTGTTTCAAATTTCAAACAAAAGTCAAAAAGTCCAAAAGATTGTTCAGCCTCAGAGGTTCTCACATGGAACTATGCAACACAACTTATATTTAAAATATTTAGTACATACTTTCTTTTCTTAACAGACAAAAGGAATGACATGTTAAAACTTGCCCTTAAAGTGACAGCAAAGTGGGAATAGAGGGAGCATTCCTCAACATAATAAAG
Organism: Sturnira hondurensis; assembly: GCF_014824575.4. Classification (NCBI taxonomy): domain Eukaryota; kingdom Metazoa; phylum Chordata; class Mammalia; order Chiroptera; family Phyllostomidae; genus Sturnira; species Sturnira hondurensis. The sequence continues at coordinate 6,278,008 of NW_028088227.1, read as the reverse complement.
GCCATATATGAGAGACCTACAGCCAACATCATACTCAATGGGCAAAAACCAAAATCTTTTCCACTAAGATTAGGAACGAGATAAGGTTGTCCACTTTTACCACTTCTATTCAATATAGTATTGGAAGTCTTAGCCAGAGTAACAAGACAAGAAAAGTAAATAAAAGACATTCAAATCAGAAAGAAGGAAACAAAACTGTCACTGTTTGCAGATGACATGGTAGTGTACATAGAAAATCCTATAGACTCCACTAAGAAAAATGTTCACACTGATAAATGAATTTGGCAAAACAGTGGAATACAAAGTCAATATCCAGAAATCAAAGGTATTTTTGTATACCAACCATGAAACTGCAGAAATTAAAAAAAATCATTTGATATAGCAAAAAGAAAAATAAAATACCTAGGAATAACCTAACCAAAGAAGTAAAAGATGTGTATGCAGAAATCTACACAGCACTGAAGAAAGAAGTCAAGTAAGACACAAACAAATGGAAACATATAGCATGTCCATAGATCAGAAGAATTAACATAATCAAAATGTCCATACTACCCAAAGCAATTTATAGATTCAGTGCAATACCTATTAAAGTACCAATGGCATATTTCACAAACATAGAACAAACACTTCAAAAATGTATATGGAACCATAAATAACCCGGAATAGCAGCTGCAATTTGGAGAAAGAAGAGCAAAGTAGGAGGGATCACAATACCTGATATCAAACTGTATTACAAGGCCACTATAATCAAAACAGCCTGGTACTGGCATAAAAACAGACACATGGACCAGTGGAACAGAATAGAGAGCCCAGAAATAAACTCAAATCTTTATAGTCAATTAATATTCAACAAAGGGACAGCAACATAAAATGGAACATCAAATGGTAATAATAGCCCCTTCAACAAATGGTGTTGGGAGAACTGGACAGCTATGTGTAAAAAAGTGAAACTCAAGCACCAACTTATACCATACACAATAATAAATTCACGGTAGACAAAAGATTTAAATATAAACCATGACACCATTAAAGTCCTAGAGGAGAACATAGGCAGGGAAATCTCATATATTTCACTCAACAACATTTTTACTGATATGTTCCTTAGAGCAAGGGACATAAATGAAGAATAAACTAATGGGAGATCATCAAAATAAAAAGCTTCTGCATGGCTAAAGAAAACAGTATTAAAATATAAAGAGAACCAACTGTATGGGAAAACATATTTGCCAATGATACCTCAGACAAGGGTTTAATCTCCAAAATATATAAAGAACTTACGTGACTCCACTCTAAGAAGACAAGCAACCCAATTAAAAAGTGGGCAAAGGACTTGAACAGACACTTCTCCAAGGAGGACATACAGAGGATCCAAAGACACATGAAAAGGTTATCAATATCGCTAGCTATCAGAGAGATGCAACTTAAAACCACAATGAGATACCACTTTACACAGGTCAGAATGGCCATCATAAACAAAGTAACAAACAACAAGTGTTGGAGTGGTTTTGGGGAAAAGGGAACTCTAGTGCACTGTTGGTGGGATTGCAGACTGGTACAATCACTATGGAAAAGAGTATGGAATTTTCTAAGAAAACTAAAAATGGACGTGCCTTTTGATTCAGCAATTCCACTGCTAGGATCATATTCTAAGAACCCTGAAACACCAATCCAAAAGAACCTATGCACCCCAATGTTCATAGCAGCACAATTTACAACAGCCAAATGCTGTAAGCAACCTAGGTGCCCATCAGTAAATGAATGAATCCAAAATCTATGGTACATTTACGCAATGGAATTCTATGCAGCAGAAAGAAAGAAGGAGCTCCTACCTTTTGCATCAGCATGGGTGGAACTGGAAAGCATTATGCTGAATGGAATAATCGAAGCGGGGAAAGACAAATATCATATGATCTCACCCTTAACAGGAACCTAAACAACAAAACAAACAAGCAAGCAAAATATAACCAAAGACACTGAAATAGAGAGCAGGCTGACGGGGACAAGATGGGAGAGGGGAAGGAATTTCAGGGAAAAGGAGAGGGTTTAGAGGAACAAGTATAAGGAACACCTGAACAAAATCTAAGGAGGGTGGAAATGGGAGGGAGTTGGGGAGCACTGTTGGGGTGGGCTGGGATGGGAATAAAAGACAGAAAACTGGACTCAAAAAACAATTAAAATACATTTTGTTTCAAAAAAAGTGATAGCATAAAGGGACACTTCACACAAATTGGTTAACTCTTTTTAGTTATGAGTTGACAAAATTATGAAAGTATTTCAATTAAATACTTTTAATTGAAAAGTCTGTAGTGGTTATCTATCTTCCAGCTTTAGATATAACTGTTAATTTGTAAGGCACATCTATTAGCAAGAAAATAAAACCAAAGAACAGAAATTCATCATATAGTTTTGTATGCTTCCTAATTTAGTGGTGGTTTAGTTCAAGCTAGCAACTGTAACAAATAAGCCTCAAAATGTGTCCTCACTCGAAAACGATAAAAATTTATCACTCCCTCAAAGTCCAAAACTAGTGTTCCTGATTCATGTATGTTTCATCCCCAAGCGGTAATTTGAGCCTCCAGCTCCTTTCATTTTGTAGTTCAGCCATTTCAGGTTTCACATTCTAATCTACGTGAAAGCATGAAGATCACATGCAGGATAGTTTCATGAAGTGGCACTCATGACTTCTGCTTGCAATGCATCATTTAGAATTCCAAGTTGAACCTGCAATGTATTAAAATAAGGCCGGAAAATTAATCTACTTGTAGGCCTATGATAAGGTGAAACACATTTGTTAGGACAATGATAGACTTGTCTATAATCTGGTGAAAGAAGGAAAATGACCCCATAGTCAAGAGCCTCATAAGACTTTTCAACCTCTTTTGCTTTAGTTGAACAATTTGGTGTCTACTTAAGGAAAAGGTTATATCTCTGGCTTACAAATATAATTAACTGCATAAAATTCTTATGTGTGTGCAGCAGTATTTCTATTTGAATTATTTAATATTTGTCTCAGGCTAAATGTTTATTCTTCTAACCCCATGAAGAGTAATAAACTGTGGAAAAAAGATGAGATTTAGTCAAATTGGCCTCATTAAAATACCCTAGATGAACAGTTTAAAAAATATGCTACAGCTCACAGTTTAATGCTATGCATATATAAATAAAAAAGAATAGTGTGAATGGGATTTGAAAGTAATAAATATACTAATGCAATATTGAATATATGCTATTTACACATTTAAAATAATAGATTATAGGCTCACGGTATCTGAAAATTTGCTATCCAACATTTTTCAAGAGCAAATTACAGGTGAAATCAAGGAATTATCTTTAACATGTGAATATAGCATTACATTTTTAATTAAAAATTTATTTTGGTAAGCATTTTATGTCCTTTCTTACAAAGATGTCTTATTTTTCACCACTTCCTAGCATTCAATATTTAAGCATGTGTCATATTTTATTTAACCTGTTTTTTTCCAGTACTTTCTTATTACAAAATTTTTTCAATAAAACTCTAATTTTCTCTATCTATCTAATCTATCTATCCTCTATTATTAGAAGATTATGTCATTCCCGAGGGACAGCATAGTTTTGCAACTAGCTTCCTGTTCAGGGAAAGTATGAGAGCCTTCTTATATTTCTTACACAATTAAAAAACTTTCAGTCTGCCTGGTATTGGCAGTGCAATTTTCCCCTAAAGTTCATAGATTCAGATCTAGCGCATCCATTTTATCTCCTATTTCAACAGCACCCTTAGTCAGAACATTGCCCTAAAATACTTAAATTAGTTAGGTTTACTATAGTTTTGCCTACAGAGGTCTTTATATAATCTATTTTTTATGATTTGAAGTCTAGAACTACTTGGCTTTTTCAATCCTGTAAGGACTCTATACTCCAAGTTGCCTCTATTATCTTTTATCCCTGCTTAAAAACTCTCCAGCCCTTTTCTGAGTTGATCTTTTATATCTTTTGAAATCCATCCAACAGTAGGCATTATTTACTACTTATTTGCTATTTTAAAACTCTCCCCTTAAAGTTAGTCACAACAACAATTGTCTTTGTAAATTTTAGCAGAGGAAAATCTGCCATATGTTTTAGCACTAAATGCCATGACTATTTAATCTCTGGTACTTTTCTCAGTACCTGCTGCACAACCTCAAACTGACGCCACCTTTTGTCTCGGTAGAATTGTTTTGGCTGTCCACCATTTCAGGTACCAGTGTCTATCATACTTGGATTCCAAACGCTGAACAGATAAAATCCATGCTGATCATGCTGTTTGTATCTCTCCAGATTTCAACTTCAGCACCTCTCAGCTGCCAGGTGTATCACATAGGTTCCCTGTGAACTGGTCCTGACAGGGCCAGGGGTCTTCCTTGCTCCAGTTTATATGCTCCTCACCTGGGCAAGACCATATTTATTTCCAGCTCAACCTGGGAATGGGGCACTAGAAGGTCTGGCCCTCTTCCTCAATCTGGGACAAGTCTGGAGAGTCATCCCAGCTTCATGCACCTGCTATATAATTGATGAGGACTTTGTTGTGGATGAGGTATTCATTTTATGTTATTTTAGAATGTAAAAATAACATGTAAGTAGTATAACATATTCAGTTGTTACATTCATTTTTATAATTATGCAAAGGCATTATTTCTTTTTTTATAAAATCTTTTTTAAAGGACTTTATTTATTTATCTTTAGAGGGGAAGGGAAGGAAAGAAGGAGAGAAATATCAATTTATGGTTGGTTTCCTCTTGTGAGTCCCCCCTCCTGGGAACCCTCCTGCAATCCAGGTATGTGCCCTGACTGGGAATCAAACCATGATCGTGTGGTTCGCAGGCCTGCGCTCAATCCACTGAGCTACACCAGCCAGGGCCAATTATTTCTTTTTAAAGAAAATAATTTTAGTTAGGACCTCAGAGGATGTGAAGCATTTTATTGATGAATAATGTGGAATTTTACCATGACCATGTGTTGCATGGTGATATAGCAACAATATGTCAAAATGTGTACATAATCATATTTTGGCTGAAGAAAGTACATATTGATGAATTATATGATAGAAAGCTTCTAAGTTATTTATATAATACTACAAAATTTTCATCTCCTAAGGTGAAACCTGAGGTGTGAAGATTATTATTTTACTTGGACTTCTCAGGTAAAAATGGTGTATATTAGCAATAAAATATCAGCAATACAGTTATTACTGTGCTTTGAGAAATTATCTAATTTCTACAAATCTCTATTATTCTGTCATTTTACTTTGTCTTAATATTTGTAGACATCCATTATCTTACTGTATTTTGCTTTATTGTGCTTCACAGTTTATTTATTTATTTTACAATTTTGAAGATTTGTGGCAACCCTGCTTTGAGCAAGTCTATTGGTGCTATTTTTCTATTAGCATTTCCTCCCTCTTGCCTCTCTGTTATATTTTGGTAATTCTTGCAATATTTCAAACTTATTCATTCCTATTGTATTTTCAAGGTGATCTGTAATCAGTGATCTTTGATATTACTATTGATGTGAAGGGTTTTGAAATGAAAATAAGGATTTAGAAAATACCATAAACTTAGTAGATAAAGCAGTGACAGGGTTTGAGAAGACTGATTCTCATTATGAAAGATCTGCTATGGGCGACATGCTATCAAACAGCACAGCAGGCTACAGAGGATTTGTGAATGAAAGGCAGAGCCAACCGGCTTCACTGTTGTCTAATCTTACCCCAACCTGTCACACCACTCTGACCAGTCAGCAGCCATCAACATGTAATGGAGACCCTCCACCAGCAAAACGATTTTGACTTGCTGAAGGTTCAGATCGTGGTCAGCATTTCTGGCAATAAATTATTTGTTTAAAATACTAAAGTGTAGTATAAATATAATTTCTATATGTACTGGAAAATCAGGTAATTTGTATGACTCACTCTATTGAGATAATCACTTCATCAAAATGTTCTAGAATGGCCCTGGCTGGTGTAGCTCAGTGGATTGAGCAAGGGCTGAAAACCAAAGGGTCAATGGTTCAATTCCCAGTCAGGGCACATGCCTGGGTTGCAGGCTGGGTTGGGGGCCACGTAAGAGGCAAACACTCATTGATGTTTGTCTACCTCTCTTTCTCCCTCCCTTTCCTTCTCTCTAAAAATAAGTAAATAAAACCTTTAAAAATTGGTCTGGAACTGAACCAGCAACAGCTCCAAGGTATAATTATACTGTATTTTTAAATTCCACTAGTAATTAGAAAACAATTTTAAATTCTTTAATTTCAGCAGTAATTGAAAATATTTAAACTTACTTGAAAACTTCTCTGGAATCGAAGAGTCAAAGGTCTGAATCAAATATACATAGAACCGAAAAATCAATTGAGAATTTCATAATATATTTTGAATTATAACAGATAGTATTTAGTGAGCACTTACTAAATATGTCATAATATGCTTTAAATGACCTCTGTGTATATGTGTCTGTAAGCTATCAGAATGTTCCAACAATCCCCAGAGGCATTTGGTCTTATGGTATCAGGGATACAGAGAAGTAAAACGAGTCTGAGAAAGGTTAACCAGTTGAAGAATGGTGACACTCTTAGTAAATGAGGGAGCAAGGCTTTAAACTCAGCTAGTCTGTGGGTAGAGTACATTATTTTATCTACATAGTTCATTTCTTGAAATTGTGCAATGTGTCAGCCACTCTATTAAGTAGATTATATATATTATATCATTTAATTCTCATTACCACAACATGAGGTACATATAATTATCCTTTATCCTTACTTTTGAGAGATTACTGAGGCTTAGAGAATTTCAATAATTTTTGAATTAGCTCTCTACTATGTGGTGCACAGTTGGGTTATATCTGTTGGACTAGTCTGCTGTCTAATGTAGTAAAGGGCACTAATTAACACTCTCATATTTTACAGATAAAAGAGAATAATAAAATGTTCAGAGAAACTTGGCTCATACTGGAACAGTTAATATTCTACTATTCAACTAAAGAATATCAACATGCATGTGTGATTATTCCCACTGGCTTTTCACTGTAATACTATATTTCAGCAGCCTGTAACCTCTTGGCATAATACAAAGCCATACAGCATCTTTCTTTTGCAGTGTTTCACATGGAAATGGACAGAGCAAGCATAGGAGAAACATGTATTTTGCCATGTTTTATTTTTGTCAGAAAGCTTTGACAACTCCAGCTGCCCAATACTGTCGCTAGCCCAACATCTGCTGTATTCTTGCAGGAACGTTACAGGTGGATATATTTGCATATCTGTAAGCCACAGTCTCTGATATCATTGCACTGTCAAAAACATAGTTGATGGGAACTTTACAACATTCCCAGACTACTAACCATTTCAAATATGTCCATCCTATATGCCTTAGCATATTAGTTTGCTTTGGAATTTTGACTATATTATATCTATATAAACTTTAGCACAAAAAGAAAGTACTTAGACATTTTTAACATATAATTATATCTAAATCATTTGCTTTATGGTTTCCAAAACTAACAATTCCTTTTCACGTCTTTATTTTAATCTATTGATTTCAGAGAGAGAGAAGGAAAGAGAAAGAGAAAATAAGCACTTTGTTGTTCTACGTATCAATGCATCCATTGGTTGCTTCTTATATGTGCCCTGACCAGAGATTGAACCCACAGCCTTGGGGTATCAGGATGACTCTGCAACCAACTGAATACCATATCAAGGAAGGACAATTCTTTTTTAATGGAGAATAGCTACTATTTTATTAATGCTATGTTTTGGTTTTGTTACCTTTTCATTTAATTTATTGGGTGACACTGGTTAACAAAATCATACAGGTTTCAGGTGCATAATCCCACAACACATTATCAGTACATTGTATTGTGTGTTCAAAAGCAGAACTGCTTATGACCCAGCCATTCACGTCTGGGAGTTGATCCAGAGAAACCTGAAATGCTATTTCAAAAAAATATATACACATAGACATAGATATAGCTTGTATAGATATAGCTAGCCCTATGTGCTTTGTTTGCTTTTTAATTATTTTGTTGACTTTTAATATGGTAACATTTAGACATTTTACAAATACACAGGTAAGAAAGATGCACAATAAATGCAAATCTTAGTCACTGCGGCTGTGCTGTTTAAGTAACTGAGCAGGGGCCATTAGGTTAGGTGGCTCTAACACCTTGACAGTCTATGCAAGCAAATTAAAAAGGAAAGCAGAGACAATAAACTTGAGTACAACTAAATGAAATTTAAGACCGACCAGCCAACCACAAATGGTCATCTAAGCTTTTCCAAATAAGGCCATTGCTTAAGCCATTCTACAACACGTCATTAGTACAGTAAATTTTGTGTTTACCCCACCAAATCAGATCTCCATCCATCACCACTTATCGCCCATACACCTGCCTTGACTCCCCCACCTCTCCTATGGTAATCAGTACACTGTTGTCTGTGACTATGTGTACTGATAGTATTTCTTTCCTTTGTCTCTTTTTTGCTCACCCTGCTGCCCTTTATCCTTCCTCCCAACAACTGCTATCCTGCTTTTTATCTCTGTGTCTGATTCAATTTTGTTTGGTAGTTTATTTTGTTAATTAGATTTGACATATGAGTGAAATTATATGGTACTTGAATATCTGGAAATATTTTTAAAATCTTCTATAGTTCCTCAGATTTTTTTTGCCTAGGTACACATTGACAGGTATATGTTTTGAAGGTTTAATACCAATTTTACAGAGATATTGTGGAAATTTTAAAACTCAAATGTTAATATTTACTAATTTTTATAAATTTTATTATTTTATATTCCCATTATTTGATTCTCTCTTTCAGGGCACTTATTTTTTATATCTTCAATACGTGTTTTAAATTACATTTTGCTTCTCAAATCAAAAATTTTATTACACTTTCAGCTACTTTCTAAGCAAATATTCTTTTTATTGGATTTTCCAAATTAGAACAGAACTTTATTTCGCATGGATAATTAGAAACAATGTTTACAATGCAACAGCACAAATTTATGTCAAAGTATTGTAATTATGTCTGTATTTTTGTGTTTCATAAACCTCCAGTTCCCTAATAAGGACAAGTTAATGAGTGATGGTAAATAAGGCAAAGCAATAGAATTATAGTTCTTTTGCAGACGGGGACAATGAAATGTTTAACTCTATTTTCCCACACAAACATGAAAGGATGTTTATATAGAAAAAACACCCTCACAAGTAACTGAAGGGTGATGAGCACACATGAAGTTTTACCTCTTTTTTATCTTTAACAGTGGAACTTCTTTCTTTGCTCTCTTTCTCCTTTTTTCTTCAGCACTGTCCCACAACTCCATTGTGTTTTCAGCGGTATCTATTGCTCTCTTTTCATGCCGCTTACATTCTTCACAGGCGCCTGCTTTTCAGCGCTGCCATCTCACCATCTCTCTCATCTTTCACACAGACATGTACGCACACATGCACAGAGATATCCCCCAGTACATTCTGCTATTTCATCCTCATTTATATCCTTATTTTATAAATGAGATTGTTTTCATAAATGGTTAAGTGGTGGCAATATATTGTCACAGTTTTCATTTCCCCTGTGCCACATTTACTTATTTTCTTCAACTACCATCAGTTTTCTTTCTCTTCTTCTCTCTTACAATAAACAAATATGGATCCTCACCTAATTTCTATTTCATCATAAAGATTTTAATATTTCCTGAACATTTTATTTCCTGGATATTGATGTTATAACAGGATGATGTATCTTCAAGAATGAAAATATTTCTTATTGTAACCTACAATTTTGGAGGAGCTCTTTGCCTCCCTACGCCTTCACAGTCAGTAGATGTAATCCACAAAGGCTACTTACTCGTAAAGCAGAATGTCTCCTTATCTTGCTTCCAGTCAGAAGCTTCCTGTGAGTATTTTTTTTTGTTCATAAAATTTTCTTTAAAACACTGCCTTTGTTACTTCTCAAAAATTAGTACAAAATTTGTTTCAGGATAAATACCGAGCTAACCTACCTATATGTTTTTCATGTTTACAAAGAGGAATTACTAGATTTCAATTTTAGATTCTGCCATTTATTTTAAGAAACAATGTTTCATTTGCATTCTTTTATGTATTTAGCCATAATTTTTCCTGCTGAGTATTTTCTCCTTACCAGAACTACATATATATATGTGTGTAGATGCATGTATATATTTACACATACTTACTTGTGTGATATTTGCATGTGTGTGTGTGAAGTTTGGAATTCGGATACTTTCCAGTCTCATGGATGATGGCTTTGTGTTTTATTTTTCTATTTACATTGCTGCTTTTGGGTAGTTTTTAGTGAAGAAAGAAACCATCATTTTTATTGATTTGTTGATTAAAACTGCAATGAAAGTTATATTTCTACTTGATATTTAATTTTTTCAATTGTAGTTTACATTCAATATTATTCTGTATCAGGGTCAGGTGTACAGACCAGTAGTTAGACAATCGTATACTTTACAAAATGTTTCCCCTCATATTTATGAAATTCAGCTGGCACTGTACATAGTTATTACATTATTATTGACTATATTCGCTGTGCTGTACTCTACATCTCCATAACTGTTTTGTATTCTTGTAGTTTGCTTCCTCAAACAAGGCTAATATCATAATATGTAAGTCTGTCAAAATTATTTTATGAAGAAAGTTTCTCTAAAGCTCCCCCCCCAAAAGTGACATTGGTAGTTAGAAGCCTTCAGTTTGATGCTGCTGATAATTATGTTCTGTCATCTGGGCCACATTTTTATTTGACTTCACACATTTTCATTTGCACAGCAACTGTTGCAAAGCATATGAACTTCCATAGCAATCCCATATGCTATATGTAATGTCTGACTGCTCTCTATTTAGGATGAACAATGATGAAATTTTATGATTGCAAAGTAGAAAAATTTTAAACTGTTTATCTAGCTTAATGTATATTTTAGTGATTCTAAAGTACAGAATCATGCTTTTATGTGTATTATATTAAGATTAGTTCATCCTTATGTATAACTGAAATTTGAGAAATAGTGTTTATAAAATATGAAACACAGCATTCTAAATGAGAAGTATTTTGTATTAAATGTGAGTAATTGAAATGTCCACTTTTGCCCTGGCTGGTGCGGCTCAGTGGGTTGAACACTGGTGTGGCCTGCAAACCACAGGGTTGCCTGTTCGATTCCCAGTCAGGGCACATGCCTGGGTCACAGGCCAGGTCCCCAGTAGGGGGCATGTGAAAGACAACCACACATTGACGCTTTTCTCCCTCTCTTTCTCTCTCCCTTCCCCTCTGTTTAAAAATAAAACAAATAAAATCTTTAAAAAAAGAAATGCCCACTTTCATTTGTGAATAAGAACATCAATTTTTAAAGATGTTCTCAAAATGGGAGAGGAGGAGACCGCAGCTTCCATCCTCCCCCACAAAAATCAACAATTAGACAACGGTGTTCAGACAAAAATAAGAAACTTCAGTGATACAGTGGAACAAAAAAACCTCCTGCGAATAACTGCACAATAACTGAAAATAATAGCCTCACTTTGTCTGCATTTGTCTGTGGGATACATTCTGTGATGAAGGGACATGTGTGACTCACAGGAAAGACCTGAGGAGGAATAAGCTTGGCGTGTTCCAGAAACCAAAAAGGGGGCCAGTGTGGCTGGAATAGAGTGACTTGAATGGGATAGTGGTTAGAAATAATGTCAGGAGGTAGCAGGAGTACAGGTCATTTAGTTCCTTTAAATTTTATTCTGAGAAAGAGGAGAAGCTATTAAATAATTTTAAGCAGAGGAATATGATTCTTTGATTTACAGTTTAAAATGATCACATTGGCTGCTCTGTAGAAAACAGACTGTGGGAGGGCAAGATAGGAAATGAGAAACCAAGTAAAAGCTTCATTAAATAGTCTATAGGAGAAATAATGGTGGCTTAAAACAAACCTAGCAGAGGTGGAGATAGTGAAAAGCAGTCATTTTTGTAATATGTCTTTCAAGATTAAGCTAATAGGGTTTGCTGTCAGAATGTGGAATTAGTGGGCAGGTTTTTGAACAGAGCAACTGGTAAAATGCAGCTAAAATTTCTTAAGATCATCCTTTCTTAGTAGTATCGGAAATAAATAGAAGTCATACTATCTCCTCTTATTTTGGTGTGCCTATATGTCTATAGTTTTGCTATTTGCTTAGTAAAAAGTCATATATAAAAAAAATTGTAAATGCCCTAAAGAACTTAAAGTTGGAACAAATCAAGCACAACTATTGTAAGTAGATGGGTCTTCCAAATCAGTAGCTGGAGTGTTCTGTTTAGGAACAAAATAGGGTCCCCACTGATTTATTTTGGCATTTTCTGCTGATCACACTGGTTGCCTGAAATTGAAAGCAGTAGCTGAGAGAGTTGGCACATGCAGGACAAGTGGAAGTGTACATAGTGTACACAACTGTGGAGTTGGCACATGCAGGACAAGTGGAAGTGTACATAGTGTACACAACTGTGGAGTTGGCACATGCAGGACAAGTGGAAGTGTACAAGTGACACAGTGTACACAACTGTGTCACAACGTGGACAGTTCTAGGAAGTGGTTTGAAATGAAGGGCGTCTCCTGCAGTAGTATTTGTTTTCCATGTGAATTCTGAAGGTTGATCTCATCACTTCGCATTGAATACATAGTAAACTGTTGCTCTTTTGTTCTTAACATTTTGAATTAAGATGATATATTTCCATCTACATATTTTATTAAAATTAATTTGATTCAACATTTCTATATTGTATAAAGTTATAGTCAACAAGCACAAAATCCTGGAGTTTAATTTCTTCACGTGTACTTTGGAAGTCCTTACAATCACTCAAGTCTTTATTAGATGTTCTTTATCAGTGAACCACAGTATTCCATGATTATTTATACTGATGGGAATATATGTTCAGATGGTCAATTTCCTTGCATTTTCATTTCACAGTGATTTCTAATTTTGTCTGTGTTTGTCAATAGACTATGAGTACATTGACATATTCAAATTAATTCTTCAAACATAGCTTGGTGCCTTAATAAGTATTTATAAAATAATGTAATAAGTGAATAAATAGATTATCTAAGTCTATAAAGAAAATTTTATATGAATTTTTGGAATTAATAAAAAGTAAATTTTGAAGCAGATGCCTTTTCAAGCCAGATTTCTTTAAAGCAAAGTTAGTCAGTTTCACTTAGGACCTTTTTTTGTTTAGCACATTTTGAGATTTATCCATACCATGCATGTACCATGAAGATATCCCTATATATTGTGAGATGTATTCCATCCACTTCATGGTGAAGAAATGAACACTAACTTTAATACTGGAGTCCTTGGCATTTAATTGTCAATGAGCCATACTCTCTGGGGAAATCAAGGAAAATGGAAAACAAGCAGTTTTTCTCAAAAATTTTTCTACATAGCTGTTTTATTATTTTTTATTTTTTAAAATTTATTTAACTCTTGTTCAAGTACAGTTTTCTTTCTTGTATTCCCAGCCATGCCCCCCCCCAGTGCTCCCCACCTCCCTCCCATTTCCATCCCCCACCTTAGTTATTGTCCATGTGTCCTTTATACTTGTTCATGTGAGTCCCTCCCCTTTTCCCCTGTGATTCTCTCCCCTCTCCCCTCTGGACCCCATCAGCATGCTCTGCATTTCAGTGTCTTTGGTTACATTTTGCTTGCTTGTTTGTTTTGTTGTTTAGATTCCTGTTAAAGGTGATATCATATGGTATTTGTCTTTCACCACCTGGCTTATTTCGCTCAGCATAATGCTTTCCAGTTCCATTCATGATGTTGCAAAGGGTAGGAGTTCCTTCTCCCTTTCTGCAGCATTGAATTCCATTGTGTAAATGTACCATAGTTTTTTGATCCAGTCATTGACCGATGGGCATCTAGGTTGCTTCCAACTCTTAGCTATCGTAAATTGTGCTGCTATGAACATCGGGGTGCATAGGTTCTTTTGGATTGGTGTTTCAGGGTTCTTAGGATATACTCCTAGCAGTGGAATTGCTGGGTCAAAAGGCACGTCCATTTTTAGTTTTCTTAGAAAATTCCATAGTGCTTCCCATAGTGGTTGATAAACAAACAGGATCTCATCAAAATTGGGATCTAATCAAAATTAAAAGCTTCTGTATGGCCAAGGAAAACAGTATCAAGATAAAAAGAGAAGCAACAGTTTGGGAAAACATATTTGCCAATGACACCTCAGACAAGGTTTAATCTCCAAAATCTACAAAGAACTCACATGACTCCACTCAAAGACTAGCAACCCAATTAAAAATGGGCAAAGGACTTGAACAGACATTTCTCCAAGGAAGACATACAGAGGATCCAGAGACACATGAAAAGATGCTCAATATCTCTAGCTATCAGAGAGATGCAAATCAAAACCACAATGAGATACCACTTAACACCAGTCAGAATGGCTACCATAAACAAAGAAACAAACAACAAGTATTGGAGAGGTTGTGGGGAAAAGGGGACTCTAGTTCACTGTTGGTGGGATTGCAGACTCTACATAGCTGTTTTAGTTCCCACTTTGTTATTTAATCTGTACTTGGAAGAAAATATCAAACAAACCGAGTGTTAAGTAATGTTAAATAAAAGTTCTCTCTTTTATGCTAATATAAATTTAATTATATAATTAAAGCTTGAAATATTAAGTTGTCTTATATTTCCTTTCTAATGTTATCCATTGAATTCTGCTTTCTTTAAAATTATTTTATTTATTCTCACATAATGACTAGAACAGCACAAAATTTTTTCCACTTTAGACTTTTAAATAACACAAATCTTATTTAAAGTAAGTTCTTGACTGATTTTTTAATATTTGTGGTTTCCTCAAAGTTCATATTTGAGAGATTTGGCATGATGTGGGGGGAATGATGGAGACTTTAGAGACAAGTGAGTTTTGTTTTGTTTTTGTAATGTGTTATCTACACAAGCGAAGGGAATTTTAAGAGTGAAAATGATAATACTTAATAATTAGCAAAAAACAACCAAGATGGACCCCAACAAATCAAGAAAAGGTGGACCTTCTAGTTTCGGGGTCAAACATGGAAGCAGAGCAGAGTGGCATTGGAATAACATGAAGGGCTTGGACCAGGGTGGTAGCAATGATATTGGTGGAAGGTAATCGTGTACTGAGTGTATCTTAAAGAGAGAATTAAGAGAATTAGAAATAGACATTATGTTTTATATTTTAAAAATTAAAGTAAAATTACACCTAAAAGTCTATGAAGTATTCGTAGCATAAAAAAGCAAAAAAATTCTATCCAAATGTATAAAGATTCCTAAAAATTCTTTAAAGTGACAAAGCACAATGAAGGGGGAAAATAACATACATTATACAAGAGAAAACATAAAATTTTCTTGGTTAGAACTTTTGTTTTTTATATTTTTATACCATTCATTCCCCTTATAATCCCTTCTCCCCATTAATCACCAACTGTTGTCCATGTCCATGACTCCTTTTCTGTTTTGTTCAATCCTTCCTCCCCCCTCCCCTCCTCACTTAGCTGTCATTCTGCTCTCCACCTAAGATCCTGTCTCTGTTTTGCTTGTTAGTTCAGTTTGTTCATTAGATTCCACATATGAGTGACATCATACAGTATTTGTCTTTCTCTGACTGGCTAACTTTGCTTGGCATAATGTTCTCCAGGTCCAACCATACTGTCACAAAGGGTAAATTTTTCTTTTTTATGGCCGAGTAATATTCCATTGTATAAAAGTCCCATGGTTGCTTTATCCACTCATCTACTGATATACACCTGGGCTGCTCCCATATCTTGGCAGTTATAAATAATGCTGCAATGAACATAGGGCTGCTTGTGTTCTTTTGAATCAGTGTTTTGTGCTTCTTTGAATATAATCCCAGAACTGAGATCTCTGGGTCAAAAGGCACATCCATTTTTAAGTTTCTGAGAGAACACCATACTTCTTTCCAAAGTGGCTAAAGATCTACTTCCTTAGTAACTTTCAAACATACAATAAAGTATTGTTAGCTGTAGTCACCATGCTGTACATTATATCCCCTATTTTACATAGAATATTTATGTGAAATGCTTTATACAAAAATATATTCAACCTCATTAGTAATCAGAGAGATATACATTTAAAATTGATTGAGATAGTTTCCACTTTACATGAAATTAGACTGGCCCTAACTCCACAGAAAACTAATCTATGAATATATGAAACTATACTTTCAGATACTGCATAAAAGGCAGTCAGAGCTATAATCCCCGAATTAATGAAATAAAAAATGAGTCCTGTGATTGTTCTGCTTTTAACCCCGAAGTGTTTACCAGACCCTGGAAATAGGAGGGACAGACTGTAGGGAAGAGTGGTCTCCCTGAGATGAGAGTACAGAGTTACATTTCACAGATTCTGGGGTACCTGGATTTGTGCAGCAAAATATTGGAGAAGGAGCTATACAGAGGAAAAGTTTCAGAAATCTACATAGGCGTCACCATGAGTGACTCAACTATTAGATACACAGACAGTTACTAAGCTGTTTGAATGTCATGAACTTGAAGAGAACAAAACAAGAATGATGGCTGAATTATCATCATCAAAAAATAAAAGCCAGGAGGTATTGGCTTGGCATCTAGAAAACACTGGAGGAAAACCTGTCTACTTAGAACTCTAAATGAGAACACAAACACACACACGAACACAGACATATGATCACATATAATAGTCAAAACTATTGATTACATATAATAGTAATAAGGTACTGATTACATATAAGAGTCAAAACCCCAAACAGCTCAGTTGTTAACTGACTGCTGCATAGCTCAACAAACTGTGGCATACCCACATAATGGACTAGCACTCAGCAATCAGGGCTGACACTACGGATACACTCAATGAAGAAAACTAAAAATTACTATGCTGAGTAATAGAAGCCTGCCAACAACAGGACCTATATATAACTCTATTCACACCATATTTTAGAAAAATGTAAACTGCACTGTAGTGATAAGTAAATCAGAGACTACCTCAGACTCTCTCAAGGAATGAAAAAGAGCCCAAGCAAACTTTTGTGAGTGACGGAAATATTCACAGTCTTTTTTGTGGCCATGGTTTCACATTTCTAAGTGTGTGTCAAATTTGTTCAAATGTAAACATGTATATCATTATGCTTCAATTAAATTTAAATAACTTTATAATAAAATGAAGCCCCAAAACAGACATTTTTAGGGAAAAAATCTGAAAATGCAATTACCAGGAAACCTCCATTGAAAAAATGTCATTGAAAGTTCTTCAATAAAAAGAAAATAACTCCCAATTGAAATTTGAATCTGCCAGGAAAAATGAACAGCACCAGAAATAATAAATACCTGAGTAAACTTATTAAAAAGTTGTTTTTAGTTCCTTTAAAATGAGGTTGCCTGTTTAAATTCAAAACTGTATTCATGTATTGTCAGGTGTGTAACCAATATAGGAACAAAATGTACACACATAGGGATCAAATAAACTCCATTTGTTGCATTCAGAATTGTCCTGACTTGAGGCAAGGGCACTGGGTCTCTGTCCTCTTGATCAACGAGTCATTTCCCTGGGAATTGCTGGGTCAGACTTACCTGTGAGCAGCCAGCTAACAAAGTGCCTATGTTCTGAAGGGGAAATTCTGAACATAGGGGAAAGGGAAGAGTAACATGGTATGAACTACATCAACCTTTTCTTTTCTTTTTTTGAATTGTAGGTTCAGGGTGGTTTCTCACATAGTGTTTTAATCCTTCTGCATGTGTATACTTCCTGGTATATATCAGACATTTCCAAATTTTAAAAAATTAGCAATTCAAAGAAACATCAAATGGGTCAGAGAAAATCAGTGCCCACACACTTACAAAAAATACGAACTATCCCCTATAGTGTATACAGGGAACAAGCTATTACTATACTTGAAATGTAAGTAATTAAAGGTATTATGTGCATAATACATCCCTGTCAATATGTATTCCTAATATTGGGCACCTGAAATATGAAACAGTATGAGGAGTTTACCCATTGATACAGCAGCAAGTATGCAATGCTACAATCTATCTCACAAACACAATAATGAATCAGAAATTCTATTTATTATGGAATGTCATTTTGTGTCTTACATAATTTTTATTATAAGAATCCACACTCCCCTGGCTCACAGCAACTTTTGAAACTCCTTTTATTTTGCAGGTCTCATAAAGAGTTAGAAGCAAATGCAAATAACACGTTTTACTGATTGATGTTTTGAAATCCTGTGACATTTTGAATAAGATTTACTGAGAAAGATACTTGGTTTAATTAAAGGATAGGTACTGCATATGAAAGCACTTGGGATGAAATATTGAATGTCTGTGTATTTTTGATAAGCACTTTCTTCATTTGTCAAATTAAGAAGGGAGGATCATGCTTTATACTTTGCTAATGGATTTTCTCCTGCTAAGTAACTCAGAGCTTGAAGTAAAGGAAAATTGCCACATGTCCTCATTTCCATGATATCCATATCCATTTCCTTGA
Organism: Sturnira hondurensis; assembly: GCF_014824575.4. Taxonomy (NCBI): domain Eukaryota; kingdom Metazoa; phylum Chordata; class Mammalia; order Chiroptera; family Phyllostomidae; genus Sturnira; species Sturnira hondurensis. The sequence goes on along the minus strand of NW_028088227.1, from coordinate 6,259,502 downwards.
TACTTTATTCCCAGATTGCAGATTTGAAATGTACTCACACTTATTTATGCTTTATGCTTGAGGTTATATTGTATGATTAAATAACAAACTAAACTGGAAAACCATGTATTTTTCTTTTTCTTTATAAAACTATGAGGTTTCAGAAAAAATGAGCTTAAAATTGGCAATTATAATATCTACATAGTAGTTGTTTAAAGATTACATAAGAAATGAAAAGCTAATAAATATTAGAATAATATGATATCAAATTACTAGATAAGGCAATATTTTATTATTTTAATTAATTTTAAACAGGTATATTTGAAAGGCAGTAAGAGCAGTTTTTAAAAACAAATGTTCATTAAATAACATGATATTCTATTGCCTTTCAACAAGCAACCGATGTTTCTTTTTTATTTTCTTCTAGAAATATTCTTTGTATACACACATACAATCACTTATATATCTATTAGTTATCTATCTATCTCTCTATCCATCTACTTGTGAATGTATATTCTTTTCTCCCATTATACATTAACATATGCAAACAAGTAATTGCAAGACAACAATTGATATGCTGATAGGCACAGAAACTACATAGGTATAGGAGAGGAGGTAACTTAACATTAAAAAGAAAGGAGTCAGGCAGGCTTCTCAGTGGCATGTGGCAATTATTTTATGTTTATTAAAAATAATATCAAAGATATATATATCCCCAAGAGCTAGTGATTCAGAAAATCAGGCTCATGGCACACACCTCCTCACAACCACGTTGCCATTCTGAAAGGCAATTACCTTCAAATGTATCCAGTTTTATTCGGTCTGATGTTTAAACTCTAAAATGCTATGTAATGTCTATAGACAATATTTCCTAACTCCGTAATATAAAAAATGAGAATTTAGTGTTTTAAACCATCCTGACTACATCTTTGTTTCCTTTTCTTAAGCTTGATAGTGTATTCTTATTTTATATTATTTTCAAAATAAATTTTACTGATTAGGCTATTCCAGTTGTCCCACATCCTGCCCTTTAAAGAGAAGCAGGGGATATATTCTTATTTTAATGATCTTTTCTTAATGGAAGAAACTTGCAATTTTTCCTTTCAATGTGTGTATGCCTTTCAGTTATTTATCTCTTTGTTTTAAGTATCCACCTTACAATGTCACATTACAAATAATAAGTACATATCTATAATACATTAAGAGATACATTTATATTAACAGATATATTTATATTACATTACAATATATCTATATTACAAGATATATTTATATAAAGTGGGCATATGCTTTGTATACTTTAAAAATTTATTGGGAATATGAAACATTATTTCTCATTAACTTTTATAATACAGTAACCCTCCCCTTATCTGCAGTTTTGCTGTCCAAGGTTTCAGTTAGGCACATCAACAGCAGTCAGAAAACACTAAAGGGAAAATTTCAGAACTAAGCAGTTCATACGTTTTAAATTGTTTGCAGTTCTGAGTATCGTGATGAAATGTCATGCTGTCCTTTTCCATCCCACCTGGCACGTGAATCATCCATTTGCCCATATATCCATGCTGCATACTCTCTGCCCACCTGTTCGTCACGTAGGAGCCGTCTCAGTCATCAGATCAGCTCTCACAGGATCACAGAGCTGGTGTTCGGTCAACTCTTGTTTTCCTGCGTAAGTAGTGCAAAGGTAATGACGCTGGCAGTTCAGGCATGCTGAGGAGAAGCTAGGAAGTACTTCCTTTCAGTGAAAAGGTGAGTAGACTACAATGAGATATTTTGAGAGTTAGAGATCACATTCACATAACTTTTATTTTAGGATTGTTCTATTTTACTATTAGTTTTTGTTCTCAGCCTACTATTCTAATTTATAAATCAAATGTCATCATAGGTATGTATACATAGGGAAAAATTAGTATATGGAGTTTCATACATCCTTGGTTTCTGGCACCCAATGCAGACAATGTGGGACTGCTATAAATTAATTTTTCAAGAAAGAAAATACTTCCAGAAGTGCATAAAAATCCTCCTACTCAAAAAGAAATTTTCAAAAATAATCATATGCTTGTATAACACTTCTAAATGTCTGATATGTTTAAAAACACATGAATATATGCATTATAATTATTCAGTATTGTATGGTTAGATTTTTAGTTTTTTTCTGCTGTATTTCTGTTATAATCAAATTAACAATAGGCATATCTGAAACTATATATACTTTGCAAATCTACTTAGGATAAACTTTTAGTAGCAGAAATGATTAGTCAAATCACATGTGCAATTTTTATTTTTACATATATATTCAAATCACTTCTAAAATGCATGCTTCAATTTATAACATCATCCTTTCATGTGTCTCTGGATCCTCTGTAAGTCTTCCTTGGAAAAGTGTCTGTTCGAGTCCTTCACACATTTTTTAATTGTCTTCCTAGAGTGGAGTCATGTGAGTTCTTTATATATTTTGGAGTTCAAACCCTTGCCCAAGGTATCACTGGCAAATATGTTTTCCCATACAGTTGGTTCTCTTTTCATTTTCATGCTGTTTTCTTTAGCTGTGCAGTAGCTTTTAATTTTGATGAGATCCCATTTGTTTATTCTTTCCTTTATATCCCTTGCTCTAAGAGACATATCAGTGAAAATATTGCTTTGTGGAATATCTGAGATTTTCCTAAACCAATAGGTGAAAAAACTATGGTACATCTACACAATGGAATTCTATGCAGCAGAAAGAAAGAAGGAACTCCTACCCTTTGCAACAGCATGGATGCAACTGGAGAGCGTTATGCTAAGTGAAATAAGCCAGTCAATGAAAGACAAAGATATGATCTCACCACTAACAGGAACCTAATCAACACATCAAACAAGGAAGCAAAGTATAGATAAAGACATTGAAATTGAAAACAGGCTGACAGTGATCAGAAGAGAGAGGAGAGGGGATAAAGGGGAAAAGGGTGAGAAGTTTACAAGAACAATTATAAAGGACACATGGACAACAATGAGGGGATGATGGAAATGCTGGAGGTAGGTGGAGAGGGCTAGGATGGAGGGACGGAGGAGGGGAAAAGGCAGAAAACTGTACTTGAAAAACAATAAAAAACTTATAACATCATATACTATTACATCATAAAATCAGTTATTTACCTCTTTTCCCATGTGATAAGCAAAACGTGTAATCCCATTTGTTTTGGCTTCCATTTGTTGTTAATGAAGGGCAGTATTTTTTCACCTGCTGTTATTTTCTGTCTTCCTCTTCTTGTGAACTCCCTCTTCACATCACCTGTCTGAATTGAATTTCTCATTTTAATTTTCTTTCTTTTTTATTTTTATTGCTGTATTTTATTTTTATTTTTTCCAATTTTTTAAATTTAATTATTTTTCAAGTACAGTTTTCAATTACTCCCATCCCGTCCCACCCCTGTGCTCCCCCCTCCCTCCCATTTCCACCCTTTTCAGTTGTTGTCCATGTATCCTTTATATGTGTGCCTCTAAATCCCTCCCCTATTTCCCCTGAAATTCCCTCCTCTCTCCCTTCTGGTCACTGTCAGCCTGTTCTCTATTTCAGTGTCTTTGGTTATATTTTGCTTGCTTGTTTGTTTTGTTGTTTAGCTTCCTGTTAAAGGTGAGATCATATGGTATTTGTCCTTCAACACCTGGCTTATTTCACTCAGCATAATGCTTTCCAGTTCCATCCATGATGTTGCAAAAGGTAGGAGCTCCTTCTTTCTTTCTGCAGCATAAAATCCCATTGTGTATATGTACCACAGTTTTTTGATCCATTCATTTATTGATGGGCACTTAGGTTGCTTCCAACTCTTGGCTATTGTAAATTGTGCTGCTACTAACATTGGGGTGTATATGTTCTTTGGGATTGGTGTTTTAGGGTTCTTAGGATAAAACCCTAGCAGTGGAATTGCTGGGTCAAAAGGCAAGTCCAATTTTAGTTTTCTGAGAAAATTCCGTACTGTTTTCCATAATGGTTGTACCAGTCTGCAATCCCACCAACAGTGGATCAGAGTCCCCTTTTCCCCACACCCTCTCCAACATTTGTTGTTTATTGCTTTGTTTATGATAGCCATTCTCACCGGTGTAAAGTGGTATCTCATTGTGGTTTTAATTTGCATCTCTCTGATAGCAAGCGATATTGAGCATCTCTTCTTGTGTCTCTGGATCCTCTGTATGTCCTCCTTGCAGAAGTGTCTATTCAAGTCCTTTCCCCATTTTTAATTGGGTTAGTTGTCTTTTTAGAGTGAAGTCATGTGAGTTCTTTGTATATTTTGGAGATTAAACTTTTGTCTGGGGTATCATTGGCAAATATGTTTTCCCATACAATTGATTGTCTTTTTATTTCAATGCTGTCTTCTTTAGCTGTGCAGAAGCTTTTTATTTTGATATATATCGAACCCTTCATCCCAAAGAAGCTAAATACACATTCTTTTCAAATGCACATGGAACATTTTCAAAGATAGACCACATGATAGGACACAAAATGAGCCTCAACAAATTCAAGAAAATTGAAATCATACCAAGCATTTTCTCTGACCACAAGGGACTGAAATTAGAAACCAACCCCAAAGGAAAAAACCCAAAACACCCAAAATCATGGAGACTGAATGGTATGCTATTAAACAACGAATGGGTCAAGATTGAAATCAGGGAAGAAATCAAAAAGTTTCTGGAAACAAATGAAAATGAACTCACAACAACCCAAAACTTATGGGACATGGCCAAGGAAGTCCTGAGAGGGAAGTTCATAGCAATACAGGCTTACCTAAAGAAAATAGAAACATTTCAAACAAACAACCTAACCCGATGCCTCCAAGAACTCGAAGAACAACAACAAAGACAGCCCAGAGCAAGTACAAGGAAGGAAATAACCAAGATCAGAGCAGAATTAAATGACATAGAGACTAAGCACAATTCTAAGGATCAATGAATCCAAGAGTTGGTTTTTTGAAAAGATAAACAAAATAGACAAGCCTTTAAGTAGGCTCATTAAGAAAAGAAGCGAGAGGACCCAAATAAACACAATCAGAAATGAAAGAGGACAGATTACAACTGATACCACAGAAATAGAAGGGATTATAAGAAATTACTATGAAGAACTGTATGCCAAGAAATTTGAAAACCTGGGTGAAATGGACAAATTTCTAGAAAAATATAATCTTCCAAAACTCAATAAAAAAGACGTAGAGAGCCTGAACAGACCAATAACAGCAGATGAAATTGAAGCAGTAATCAAAAAACTCCCATCACACAAAAGACCTGGACCAGATGGTTTCACAGGAGAATTCTACAAAGCATTTAAGGAAGAGTTAACCCCTATTCTTCACAGACTGTTCCAAAAAATCCAAAATGATGGGAAACTCCCAAACTCTTTTTATTAAGCCAGCATCATCCTAATTCCAAAACCAGATAGAGACACAACAAAGAAAGAAAACTTCAGGCCTATATCGCTGATGAACATAGATGCTAAAATCCTCAACAAAATATTGGCAAATCGCATCCAACAATACATCAAAAAGATCATACACCACCACCAAGTGGGATTTATCCCAGGGATGCAAGGATGGTTCAATATCCGCAAATCAGTAAATGTAATATACCACATAAACAAAAGCAAAGACAAAAACCACATAGTCATATCAATAGATGCAGAAAAAGCTTTTGATAAGGTACAACACCCATTTATGATAAGGGTTCTCAGCAAAGTGGGAATAGAGGGAGCATTCCTCAATATATAAAGGCCATATATGAAAGACCTACAGCCAACATCATACTCAATGGGCAAAAACTAAAAGCTTTTCCACTAAGATCAGGAACAGGAAGACAAGGTTTTCCACTTTCACCACTTCTATTTAATATAGTATTGGAAGTTTTAGCCTCAGCGACCAGGCAAGAAAAGGAAATAAAAGGCATTCAAATTGGGAAGGAGGAAACAAAACTGTCATTGTCTGCAGATGACATGACAGTGTACATGAAAAATCCTATAGTCTCTATCATTTTAATTTTCTTAATCATAAAACAAGATACTGTTTTTAGTTTATTAAAATAACAAACAAAAACGTACTCTAAGTACTGAAGAGGATATATGGAGATGGAAACTTTTTTACCTTTTTATATTCCAAATATGAGAGACATCATATGGTGTTTATTTTCCTCTGACTTATTTCACTAGCATGACACCATTAAGGTCCATCCATGTTTTACAAATGAAAAGATGTCTGTCTTTTTTGTGATTGAATAATATTCCACTATATACACATGTCATGATTTTTATTAATTCACCCATAGAAAGGCACTTTGGCTGGTTCCACATCTTAGCTATTATGAGTAATGCTGCAATGACCACGTGGGTACATAGGCCTTTTTAAGTTCAGTGTTTTCATGTTCTTCATTAAATACCCAGAAGTCAAATTTCTGGATCACATAGTAGAATTATTTGTAGTTTTTATATTGTTCTGGTTCTACTTTAACATTATTTCTCTTTCTCATTGTTCATTATTAGCACATGGAAACATACGGAATTTTCTTATCTATTTTGGAACCTGCCACTTTATTGAATTTGCTTATTAGTTTTCACAGCTTTTTAATAGCGTCGGAGGTTTTTATATATATAATATCATGCCACCTTGAAATAGTGACAGTTTTACTTCCTTTTTTTTTCAATTTACATGCCTTTTTTTCTTGCCTAATTGCTCTGACTAGGACTTTCCACACAGTTTGAATAAAAGTGTCAACAGTGTGCATCTTTGTCTTGTTCCTGATCTCAAAAAAAGTCTTTCAATTTTTGAATGCTGAGTATGGTGTTAGCTGTGAGCTTGTCATATATGGCCTTTATTATGTATAGTATGTTCCCTACTGGACAGACAGATACTTTCTAGACAGACCTCAGTATGTACCATATATTCTTTATTCAGTCACCTGCTGAGGGACACTTTTGTTGTTTTCATGTCTTGGCCACTAAGAATAATGATGCAAATAAATGATTTTAACGTTTTTGTATATATACCCAGAAGAAGGCTTGGTGGGTCATATGATACAACCCAGTTCTTAATTTTTTGAGGAACCTCCACACCATTTTCTATAATGGATATACCAGTTTACATTCCAACCAGCAGTGAATGAGGGCTGGTTGGAATGAGGGCTTTTCTCCACAACCTTTTCAACACTTGACATTACTTGTCTTGTTGATAATAGCCATTGTAGTAGGTGTGGGGTACTATCTCATTATTGTTTTGATTTACATTCCCCTATAGCTCATGAAGTTGAACATCTTTTCATATTTCTTGGCCATTTGTATGTATTCTTGGGAGAAGTGTCTGTAAAAGTCATCTGCCCATTTTTTCTGGATTGTTTATTTGATGTTGAGTTGTGTGAGTGTGTAGCAACTGTTCCAGCCTGGACACGTCCACTGTAGATTCCGGCAGACAGAAGACTATTCAGAGCCGTCGGGATGTCTGACGTGCCTTATTCAAGGGTGGGTTATCCACACACACTGCAAGCTGTGTGCGACACTTCATGCCACCTGTCCCCATGTGGTACCCAGAGGGAAGCCCCTACCCCTTTAAATACTAGAATATAGACAGTCATAGACAAAGTCAGGGTGCCAACAGCTATTATGTAACAGGTCTTCATACTATGCATGGGAGCCCACTCAAGACTATAGGAACAGTTTATCAACCCAATCTCAAGGTTATGAGAATACTATTAATCAGGCCCATTCTCAAAGTTGTGGGACACTGCTCACCTTAGTTGCCTAGACATCTGGGTGAGGAAGCCAGACTGCTTCCATTTACCCTACAATGATTTTTATATATTATGGACATATAACCTATTTGTCAGAGCTGTGGTTTGCTCGCCTTTCAGTTTTGTTTGTTATTTTTTTCCTGTACAGAAGCCTTTTAGTTTGATGTAACACTGTTGTTATTTTTACTTTACTTCCCTTGCTTTTAGGGTCATTTTAATAAAGTCTTCTCTAAAACTTAGGTCCACAAATTTGCTACGTAGGTTTTTATCTATATAACTTATCATTTCAGGTCTTATATTTAGGTCCTTCATCCATATTCAGTTTTGTATATAGGGACAAATGGTAGTCTAGTTTCATTCTTTTGCATGTGGCTTTCTAATTTTTCTATTAAGCTAGAAGTTTAATTGGCATTTCCTAACTGTGAAAGCATACTTTATGGACACTTCTTGAACATATATGTATTAATGTCAGTTACTGACTAGAATGAGAGTTTGTCAGTTTTTTTTCTAGAAATGACCATCAGAGCCCATTAGATTAATTATCTGGATTTAAATGTGCTAATTGCATTACATTATCAACTCAGAAATGTAAGATTGTGGCTTCAATCACTTTTGATTGGAGTTTCAGAAGGGGAAATTTCAGCCAAACTAGCATTAGAAATCTCATATTTACACCTCTGAATTCCTTCCTTCTGAATTCCTTCCATTGCCCCAGGTGGTACACAAGTGGAAAGAAGGAAACTAATTTCTGAGCACGAAGCAGTGGGACACATTCATGTGCCCCTGTAACAGAACCGCTGTGGGTCTATTGCTCTGGATTTGATTGTCCGCCGCCGATAAGAGCTGTGGCTGTCTGAAAGGTCACTGGTTTGATATCCAGTCAGGGCATTTGCCTGGGGTGCAGGCTAGGTCCCTGGGTGAGGGCATGCAAAAGGCACTTGATCAATGTATGTGTCTCAATCAATGTATCTCTCACATATCAATGTTCTTCTCTCTTTCTCCCTCCCCACCCCTCTCCCTAAAAGTAAATAAATAAAATATTCAAAAAAGAATTGTTGCTGTCAGTGCCAGAGTTTTGTAAAAAGGAGGGGGGTTATTTAATTTAAAGTTATACAGGTTAAGAATTTTGCCGTTAAGTCCAACTACCTTTGAACGCCCACAAATACACAGTCCCCTGCATTCCCCATTTCTCCTTTGCCCTGCCAGATCAGTCTCAGAGCATGCCACTCAGAGGTACTGCCTCTCAAGAAAAAAACAAAAACAAACAAACAAACAAACCCCACAGCAATCCACAACTCACTTCCCCAGGTTCCTCCCAGTAATCCATGCTAGGCTGGGGAGGCCTCCCAAGGTTCCCAGCACCATCAGCCATGTTCCTGCAGTCCTCAATTCTTAATCCAGATGGCTTGGCACTCCTCACGGCCTGCTGGTGAGAGTCCTTCTACCTGCTTTGACCTGCGTGGTTCTGCTGCCCATGACTGCCCACCTTTTTGTTTCAATCCCAGACTGGATCCTCTCCTGTAACCCCTTTTCCAAATCCCCCTACAACCAGCTATGCCAGGACTCCTGTATTTTCCACTTTTCTTGCCCACCATTGTTAGCCCTGGGCAGGCATGGCCCTGTGGTTCAGAGTGAACCATTTCCAAGCTTTTGCACAGTCTCTGTAACAACGGGAGCTGCCTCCCAGCTTCATCAAAGGTCAAAGTCAGGCTGGTCTCCCTGGCCCAGGCAAACTCTTCAGCATTACTATGAAACTAGCCTGCTGTTATTAGTGTGCAAGGTAACTCTTAATGGCCCTGCTCCACCCTCCCATCCACCAGCCAGGTCTATAAGGGATACCCTGTATTCCCGGACACCCCTACTTTAGGACCCCATTCCACACCTGTTCAACCCCAACTTACAACTCACTTCTCACAATAAATTTCTACCTAGTTGGCAAAAGGCGAATGCCTTTTCTAAAAGTGAGAGAATCAGTAACTTGGGAAGTGCTGCTCTGTTTTGAAAATAGGACCAGGAAAGACATAGTGTAGTTGATTAAGAAACATCATGGGATCAGAAGACATTAGTTCCCTACCCCAATTCGGTTTTGTAACTTACAGGTTTTTCCTGAGAATTGAATGGACAAGTAAGACAAATTATTCAGCACAGACTCACAAAGAGGGTTGTGTAATGGGCTAATAAAAGCACAGGCACATTGTGTAAAACACAAACCAAGACCTGAAGGAAGACACAAAGAAAAGTCCTCAGCATACATTAGATTATGCTGTGCAAGAAATGAACAACTATAAATCCAAGAGAAAGCCAGTATTTATCCAACTGCCTCACAGCTGAAGCTAGTAGTGTCTGGACTTATTTCTCATGTTGGAAGGAATTAGTGGGGGAGACTACATTATATTTTATTTTGAGGTATTTATGAACAGAAAATTCATTCACATCCATTTTTAGTATATTATTTAATAACATGCACTCAAGCTTTTCAAGGTAAAAACAACAGTTCTTAGGGAAGCAGTTTTAACATCTCGAGCTGAAATTTAACCATAAATAGCTAATTTTTAAATTAAAAAGGCTAAAACATGTTTTCATCTCTTTTATCATTTACAATGTTAATTGTATTATGACCCAGACCTCAAACTCATATTGTAGAGGAAAAAAGTAACACTTGCTTAAGAAGCTATTTTTATATGCGGCTAGAACTTTGTTTTTCCAAGTAATTCCTGTCAAACATTTAAAATGTGCACACCTACAAACTACTTTCAGCTTCAGATGAGAATTTTTCTGATTATTGCATGAATTCAAAACTGTATAGCTGTGTCCTAGAAAACTATCCCAAAGTTTCTCTGTCTGCTAGACAATGAAAGCAAACCCTTAATGTTTATTGAGCAGGATTTATGAAGCTGTCAGTGAACTGACACATGGCAATAAAATGTATTGTGGCTGAAGTCTAGATGATCTACAGCTGAATGAATTACACTAATTCTGTTGCTTGCATATTCATGCTATGGAAATAGTTCTTGTAACAGATTTCTTCATTGTCTGCAGGTGCCACAGTGTGGTGAGAAGTAGAGTTAATTGCACTCTAGGACATGTGGGAATTCACACGTTTGTAGAGTTGGCTTGTTTTCTGGAAGAGTATTCGTGATTTGTGTAAGGAAACCAAAATACCCATAATTAAATTATCACAACTGCAAACACTTAACTTTTGAAAAGACATTCAAAATAGAGGGATTTCTAACTCTTATGGTAATCTCAAGACTATCTCCATCTATGTTCCAATTAACATGTACACTTGCATCCCAAGTTTAATGTTCCTCAATAAAATGAAATTGTTGGTTATATCACTACATGCATAGCTGCTATACCTCCTAGCTAAATGACAGTACCTAGTTCGGTAGCTTAATTAGAAGAGATGTTTTCCCTTATGAGGCATATTAAAAGCAAAGTGTTTTATTTACTTTAGCAGAAGGTACATTAGGGAATCTGTGAAAGAAGAAGAAATTAATCATTAAAAATACACACAGTCTTCTTATTTTCTTATTGTGACCCAGTACACACAGCTGCGTTGCATGATTCAGCAAGAAAAATGTCTGTTCTCTGGATATTTGCATTTGTTAATAATTAGGAAATTACCAATGTTTCTGGTTTTTTTTAAATTTAAATTTTATTAGGAATAATTCTATATCCTAATAGCTCTATTTTCACCCAAGCCCCTTTTATTTCTTTGTACAGTTCTTTCTTGGCTTACAGAGCTAATTCTTTGGAAGATTCTGACTTTTACTCTTTTCTTCAATAACAGGAAATACTTTGATGACTCTATTGGTATATCAACATGTTAGATATCAGAAAACAAATGAATGAGATTTATTATGTTATTATAGAGTAAATGTAATAAAATGCATAAACATGTGTATAGGCATTTACAGAGAGAAAAGCATGATATCTGGGGAATTAAATCATATTTTCAGGAAAAGGTGACGTGAGACTGAATTTTGAAGGAAAAGAGGGCATTAATTATATAAATGAAGGCAATGTTATGTTTATTAGAGTGGTAGAATTTTAAAAATAAGGTTGTAAATTATGGAAATCTATAGGTTGTCGATATGGTGTGGTGAAGGTTGTAGCTAGGGTTAAAGCAGGAAATAATATGGGAGAAAGACCTGAATGACTATTAGGCCATAAATCTCATGCTAATGCATTTGAAAAAGATGCAAACAGGGACTTTGTAGAAATTTTAAAAGAGGAATTTCCAAATCTCTCAGATCTACAAATCTCTCTGACAACTGTGGAAAGGATGAATAAGGTAAAAAAGAGGTAGCTACATCAGTGTTAAAATTAGGTATATGTATGAAAAGAAACACAAGATTGAACATATTAAATATTTGGATTTACTTTAAGTATTAAAGTAAAAATTGGTAGAGTTACTGTTTTAATTTTTGATGACAATGCATTTCATAGATTGTGGTGCAATAATGAATTAATATAATTGATATAGTTATTGGTGTAACATATTAATATAAATAATCAATATCACTAATAACAGTTCTGTTTTTCCCTAAGTATTTTCAAGTGTGAAATAGATATCATAACTAAATTGTCATTAAACCACCTGAGTTATAAAAAGAGTTTTACTTTGTTTTCAAAGGCATATAATGTGTCATTGTATGAATAAAGAAATATCATTTGTAACATTTTACTATGAAGTGGAACTTCCTAGTACAATCAGAAGTCGGTTTTCCTACCACAGCCATAAATAGCTCTTTTCAGTTTGAAATTTCAATTTTAAATAATTTTTAGGTGAAGGAATTAATACATATGCATTGCAGAACATGAAAAAGGAATGTAATTTGATAGTAATTAAAATCACCTTAACTGGTGTCTTTTGTTCTAAGGTTCCGTATTTTGTTAAGACTGTGGGTTCTGGAAGGAGACACTTTCAGATACCTGCTGTTTACTGAGAAATGTTGCATGCTTAAAGAGCAGGTGATACAGGGGCACAACATAATCATGAAAAATGTAAATTACACAAATATATTAAAATATCAACATGTAATATAAATAAATGTATAGTGCATAATAATATATGTATTTATATTAATATATGTTAAATATATTTAAATGCAATACATTTTCAAACTGAAAATAAACCTGAAATGACCAAATTTTGTGTAACATAGAACTCATAATAACAAAGAATTTTTAAATTTTATTTTGAATATAAATTGCAAACATTTCTTTTGGGAAGTAATGTTAACCTCTGAGTGTAACTGGAGAAAACTCCTATAAACTAATGATATAGAGAGATTCTATCTACATGGTTCTTACCGAGCAAACAGTTTAAACTGTAGGAAATGCACAAGACACAGGTATTTTTTTAATACAGTTTTCTCCCATATTTTGACTGGAAGAAGCAATATCATGTAATACTAACTTTTTTCAACATAAAATCAAAGCAAAACATATGCAATATATTTACAGTGATATATTACTGAAACATAGATATCTTTCACTAATTTAGATAACAGAATGTTTGTTTTCAGTGGGGAACAGGAATGGGGGAGGATGAAGACAATAAAGAGTGTCAAAAATAGGGTGACAGAAGAAGACACACAGTAGAATATATAGATTTCATGTTATAAAGATACATATCGACACTTATACAGTGTTATTATTAACCAATGTCTCCCCAATACATTTAATTAAAAATACTTTGAAAACACTATCAAGGAATATATACTAAAACATTATCAGTGGCTCTGCTTGGGTAATGAGAGTAAAAGTGATTTTTGTTTTTCTCTGTTATTTTTGCATTTTGTAGATTTTTGACAAATCCTTTTACTAAAAATATTAAAAGTAAATAAATAAAGATTTAATTCATTTTCCCCTAAAATGTCATTTTTCCATTCACAACAGTACATTTGACTGCTGAATCTTCATTAAGTTATAAGCCTTCAAGAAACTGAGGCAATAAATAGAATATGTATTTTTTGGAACAATGTTATTTTAAATATCTTTATTTAGCACCAGTTAACTGACAGTTCTAAACAGGAATACCAACAAATGTAAAACATACTTGGATAAATCATTAAGCATTATTACAGAATTTAGAAGTGTATTTCATTTCAGATTTATTGTTCAAAATATTTATTTATTTTTCATTCTATGCTTTTTTATTAAGTACCACTACTATGTGCCAGGAATTGTTCTAGACATTTGGTATATGCATCAGTGAAAAAAATAACCAACAGACAAAAAACAGAAATGTCTGCTCTTTTTGAGAGTTGGATCTCAAATTGTATAGATCTCTTATTTTGAAGAAGAGATTTTGTGTCTGTCTACTGTCAGTAGTTTAAAGAGCATCTTAGAATTTTGTTATTCTTTTGGCTTTTTTAAGACTCTTTCTTTACAGCATTGTGATTCTAAAAAGGTCATAATGCCATTAAAATATCAATTTTATTTCATTAACTAAGAAGCCATGTATCTCCTTCGGACATTTTCTAATTTAATACAGGCATTTTAATTTTATTGCACTATTTTTGTAATTAACTTTTATTGAGTTTCCTTTCACCATATTACTTAAGATTGTTTAATTAAAATATTTGTATGACTCATTAAATTAGAGATAAGCAAGTAAAATGTTCATTTTATTCGCAACAAATGTACCATAATTAGTGACTTAGTTATGGGTTGATCAATCTGTTATTAGAGCCAGTACTACAGAGTGTGATATATTATTTATGTATTAGTCCCAAGTAAATATAAAAAACTCGTATTTACTGTTTAAACCTTTTTTATTTGAAAATATGTTTCTTATCTCCAAGATGAAGTTTATTTGGATTTACTATTTTATGCTCAATAATTCTACCTTTCTTCCAAAATCATTCTTTATATTTTTGTTGGCTTTATGTTTGATTAATAGTGGCTAAACATTTACATCAAATGGTACATTTAAAATATTAACAATTAACTAGTTTCAATAATTTTATAAATTTTAATTGCACCCAAAATACTTCTCCATTTTCTAATTTGTTTCAAATGTTAATTCATTCTATCACAGTTTTAAATGGGGTATGCAAATACATGAATGCAAGAGTGTGACATAGGTTTAATCTTAGTTTCTTAATGAAGAATTTTTCTATGGAATGGTAAAAGTATTGTGAATTTAGAAGATTCCTAATATACTCTTTCCCTTTGTCAACTTGAATGGTTACATATATGTCCCATATTCCTTGAAATATTCAATACCTTTTTCTTTAAAATATTCATCTTGCTTGGCTTCTGGAACACCACATTTTCCTGATTTTTTTAAAGTGGTCAATAATGGCATGCCCTGACAGGAAATCCAATAGTTTGCTGCAAAAAAGATCACAGAATTATAGAAATGTGTAACCGTGCAGCTCTTCTTGTTATGAGTTACATCCTTAGGCACCAAACATGAATGTTTCTTGTCTAATGTACAAGATCCAGAGTTCCTGGTTCCTTGGCTCCCCCAACCTGGGAAGTTCCTCATTCCCTGAAGACTGTGCCCTGTCAGTTTAAGAAGAGTGATACATGCACCATCACAAGACACTGAAGCTTCACTAGTGAGATTTTGCATCTACTGACTTACATTCTTGTTTTGTATTTTCTCTGTGCTCGGTGTGTGTTGGTGTAAGTGTAAACCAAAGTGAAAGCAATAAAAAAATCAACTCTTAGGCACCATTGTTCCCATACTCTATTCTGAAATGGCTCCTTTTGCTCTGGTCTGGTCTACAATACCGTCTTGGGTTATTTTTTAGAGAACTTTTGCATGTTCTCCTCCTCTCAATATCAGAGTTGTAGCAAAGCTTCTAAATAATTCCTGAATGATATCATCCAACCCATTGACTTCAAAGTCTAACCCCAACCTTGCTCTTAAATCTAGCATCCAATATCTTCTTGGTATCTCCAGTCGGATACTTATTAGATGATTCTAGCTTAGTATTTGTAAAGCTTTAGTTTGATTTCTTTCTTACTTTCACACTGCTCCTTCCTCAATGTTCCTGTAAGCCACAGTACTATTTACCTCCTGTTTCAGGGCAGGTTCTTTAGACTTTTCTCACATTTATGTTCTATTATCATACCCTAAACTCTAAATATCCACAAAATTGTTCTACCCAAATAACATACACATCTTAAATATAAACATTGTCACCAATATCACAACCACTCTTGAACAAGCTATTATCATGTGAAGTCTGGTCTACTCTAAAGTTTTCCTAAATGATTGCACTGTTTCCACCTTTAGACCCCTACCGTAAATGTTCCATACAGCAGCCAAGATAATTCTTGAAAAGTGTATAGTCATTACATTCCCTTGTATGAAACACTTCAAACATCCAAACACTTTCATTACACTTAAAATATAATCCAATCACTCTGATACATGCAAGCTGCACAAAAACTAATGCCTAGTGAATTTTTTCCTGACTTGCTCTCTTCTAATCACACTGAACTCTTTGCTGATCTTATAACTCATACCAAACACTGTTTTACCCAAGGATTTTTCACTTACTATCTCATCATGCTGGAGAAAGCTTCTTTTGTATATCTAGATATCTAACATATTCAATATTTCTTTATTCCAAAGACAATTCTTTAGTTACACATTTCCTAATTTTTGTGTCTAAAATGACACATTCCTGTGACTATCTATCCCTGTATTCTGCTTTATTTTTCTCCACGGTGCAATTCACTAAAATTACATATTAATCTTATCAACCTATTACTGCTGACACAAACTAAGACTGAACATAGTAGATATTGTCAAACAAAGGCAGTCGCTGTCAATTCAATGCCAAGAGGTATCCCCATTTTGGGATACGGTGTAAGGGAGGAATTTATTCAATTAAAACAACTCAATTATAAGGAAGAGATAAGGATAAGGAAGAGCTCAATGGTGAAATAGAAGGACTGTGAGCTCAGGTGAGTCATCTGGGTAAGGATGCCCAGATGAGGTGGCTGTGGGGTCACAGCTCAGTGTCACTGTTCAGCTCTAGTGACACAGCTCCATTTGGCAAGACAGCTCCCCTCCACTCTGGGGTCACTTCTCCAGATTTGGTGTTATGGCTCCGGCAGGGAAAATTCAACATTCAATGAAAACTAAAAGTGCACTCCACAAAAACAGGGGGGAGGTTCACTTGTACATAGAGAAGTTGCTGACCATGGTCCCCGATTTCTCTGCAAATGAAGACTACGCATGCTCCTAGTTTGGGGCAAATAGCATGATCCTGATTGGTTGGCATAAAGCCACTTTGATTAGTTGGTGAAGATGCAAATGAGAATATCATTTGCACAGTTCCTATTGTAATGCAGACTTTTCAGTCCTACACATCAAATTTCAAACCTAGGAGCTCTGTCGTACAGATAGATTCAAGCCTGCAAGAACACATGCAGGAGGCTTGGCAGCCCTGTCTGTGGCTTTTTCCTGAAATGCAGTGTACGTAGGAGGCCTTTGTAAACAATCACTGCTAGACCCTGGTTATGAATTTGGCCTTAATTAAGCACAAGAAATTCTTCTTGGCAGATATACTCTCAGAGTCAAAAATATCCAATAAAAATTATTTAATGCATATGGATACTATTTTTGTAATTATAGTGTGAATTATGGGATTCTTTATGGTTGCTCTAGAATTTGCAATAATCTGCTGGCCTTTCTAATATGTCACAACAAATCAAATTTATTACATGGTAACATCAAAGTTAATAAAAATGAAACTATATCATTAATAAGTCTATTTCTAGAAAACATTTTTGCAACTAGATTAAAAATGAGCAAAAGTCCTGAACAGACACCACACCAAATATATAGATGGGGAATAAACATCTGAGAAGATGTTCAACATCATGTGTCATTAGAAAAATGAAAATCAAGATGCCACTACACTTCTATGAGAAAAATAAAAATCCACAACACTGACAATACCAAATTCTGATGAGGTTGAAGCAACAGGAAATCCCTTTAATTGCTGGTGTAAGTGCACAATGGTATTGCTACTCTGGAAAATAGTTTGGCAGTGTCTTACAAAACTAAATGTACTCGTACCATATGATCCATTAATCACACTCCTTAATGTTTACTCAAATGAGTTGACATTTATGTGTATATAAAGATTTACATATGGCTGTTCATAGCAGCTTTACCCATAATTTCCAAAACTTGAAGCAACAAAAATATCCTTCAGTAGGTAAATATATAAATAAACACAATGTAATATTATTCAATGCTAAAAATGAACTATCAAAACATGAGAAGAAATAGAGGAATATTAAATGCATATTAGTAAGTAAAAAAAGCCAATCTGAGAAGGACACATACTGTATGATTCCAACTATATGACATTCTGGAGATGAAAAAACTACAGAGACAATAAAAAGATTAGGATCAGTTGGGGTGAGGGAGGTATAAATAAGCAGAGCACAGAAGGTTTTTAGTAAGAAAAATAATTCTATCTTACTCTATAATGGTGGACACATTGTTAAAAATGCAAAGAATACACACCAAGAATGAATACTAGGTTAACTATGAACTTTGGATAATAGTGATGTGTTTATATAGGCCAAGTGATTTTAAAAATATAACACTATCAAATATGATTTGGAGGAACTGCATATTTGATGGATGGATGTATGTGAGAAGTCTTTATTTTCCACCAATTTTGCTGCACACTGAAAATTTATCTAAAATATAAAGTCTACTAAAATAACTTGAAATTGATAAAGCACGGTAGTAAAATATCTAGTAACTACTTTTGTAAATAGATTAATGCTAAACAAATGATGCATTTTTAAATAAGCAAATTATTTAAGCAAGTGCTATTTACTTATATCTTTCACCTTGTAATAACATTACAGAGGCAAGCTTTCCCACATGTAGTAGGGTCTTGGCTAAATCTCTCCATGCATTCAGAAGGCTAAGCAGAATGCATAGCAGAAATTTTTAGACTTTTTGAAATAACGTAAATTTTGTACAAAAACACATAGAAGCAAGATTGTGAGATAAGTGGAAACTTCTAAAACTCTATGAAATGTGATCCTCATACTGGCCCTTTAATTAGAAAATGAGTACAGAAGAGGTAATTATAAAGAATAACTCTATGTTTTATCCAGAAAAGCTGCTGGATACATATGGCTAGTCAGGTACAATCAGCGGTGCTGTGTGGTCCAGGTGACAACGTATAATCCATAGTTGAGTGATTTTCTTCCAGTTTTGTTTTAGAACACAGCATGGATCAGTTAGTTGAAGTGGGGACTAAATAAAAACATGCAGCATTTGGCACATCAAAAATTTTGCATCTGTGAACTCTCAGACAAATCCCTCTTAGTAGGCAACAGCTCTCTAACAACACAGAGAATCAGTAAACTAGCACTGAAGAGACCATGGAGCTTGAAAAAAAATTGCATGGTCTTTATAGAACTACTTAGCAGGAATATGCCCAGGGAAATATAGTAGAGAGACATGGAAGGAGACTTTCTGTAAATATAGAGAGAGTCTCAGAAATATTGTTCATGGTTGTAAAGGGAAAATGGAAAATCTGAGTATGCATGTGGAAGAAATGAACTAAAGCATGTTGGCTTTATTATTCACAATAGTAATGTGCACATACATACTCATGGACCTGAAGAATTCCAAGTTACTTAAGTATTTACTCATACATTTGTTGTACTGCAAGGAAATAAAAATCGAATCAAGATAATTTCCTAAAGAAAAACTTCCCAGAAGAAAGAAAAGTTTCTTCATTTAAACAGATAATGAGAACAAAGGTATCTATGGCTTTGTCTGTTTGCTTGTTTATTTGTCTAGATTTAGAAACATAACATTTGGATAACTCCTCAGCATGTTAC
The DNA here is from genome assembly GCF_014824575.4 of Sturnira hondurensis. Lineage (NCBI taxonomy): Eukaryota > Metazoa > Chordata > Mammalia > Chiroptera > Phyllostomidae > Sturnira > Sturnira hondurensis. Next base: position 6,239,927 of record NW_028088227.1, on the reverse strand, counting down.
TTATGCAATGCCAATAACTAAGAATGAAAGGAGAAATGTTTCATTACTATTTCAGAAAGAGATTTCTTAAGGTGAATTTGAAGAGGTACTAATTCATTCTACTGTGTGGTTTTCCCCAACAGAAGTCAGCAGACATGTAATGGTTGAACAAAATAAGAAAAGAGGAAATATAAGGAGGAGAAGAGGAGGAGATACAGGAATAAGAGGAGGAAGTGAAAAAGGAGACTCCAAGATTGTGCTCAGCATTTCACTGAATTGTTCTGTCTAATCCTTACAAATGTATTAAGTTGATGTTTTTATTATTTCCATTTTTATTACAGATAAAAAAGCATAGGAAGATCAAATAAATTAACAAAGTTTTCAGTTAATAAGTGCCCAAGTCTGACTTGAACCCTGGACTGTTTAATGTGATGTTACCACAGTCAGGGAGCATTGGGGAGTCTCCCCCATTGGCCAAGATGGCGCAGGTGGAGGTTTTTATACTAAGTGTGAACTTGTCAAAAGCTAAAGAGAGGAATAGATGGGGCCCAAGCAGCTAAAGCTAGCAAGATAATTGGATAGAGAAAAAAAAAGCCCTCCCCTCCCTAACCTAATAAGTAGCCCTGGGATTGAATGGAAGCAGGGATGATCTTTGAGACAGGCATTCATCATTCTCCCAGGTGACATGCATCTGAATTTCCTTTTCCACCAGCACTTGTCTCATGAATTTGGCTTTCATTATTGCAGGCAGCAAAACCTGCGTTTCAGTTGCATTAAGAGCCAGAATTATAACCAATAAGTATTATTGCATTCTATAAAATCAATAATGTGAATTGTGCATTTGGAGAAAAAGTGTTCTTGGCCTTATAGTAGTTAGTTTGAGTGATTTATAATACAGTTGAAACTATAGACAAGAAAGAAGTTTGTATAGGTTACATAAAGTCAAGCTAAGGGGTTCTGTGTTTTAACTTAAACTCCATTCAGAATTGCTGGAGACTTCAGGGTTAAAATAAGGTAACAGGAGTAAACAGAAACTTCAGAACATTTAGTCAGAAAAAGAAAAGAAAGTAGAGAAGCAAATAATTAGAGTTCTGTGTTACTGTAGGAATTTGTCCATAATGACTGCCTCAAAAAAAATCAATGAATGTTAAGCACAAGATGGTATTCAAATGGCCAAAAGGGACAATTTTTTTGCCTAACTTGAAAACTAAAATTTTATGCATATCAATTTACCTGACAAATTAATCATCTTCTCCATTTTCCCTCATGTTGATCTACACACACCCCAATTTTCCAGACTCAAGATGGGTAGACTTAAGAATACAAAGGTAAATGCAATTGATTAAAGAAAACATAAATATATTATTAATATACATTTTAAGCAAATCTATCATTTATGTAACTTATTTAAGTGCCAAAAGAATATTGGTTTAAACATATTTTTCCTGATTATATTATTCAGGTAAAATTATGTGTATTGTTAAATCTACATGTGTATGTGTGTATACATATATGCACACTTTAGAATATTTGTCATAACTCCTAATATTTATTTACATATGTGTGTAGACATATATGCATGCTTTGGAATGTTTGTGATAATGCATAATATTCATCATGGATTAGTTTTAAAAATAATAGAATTTATTTTGAAAGTAAAAACATTGCATCAATCTGAGACATCTGTATCTCAAACATCATATATGAAAACGAAGATCTTCTCTATATTTGGGCTTTGCATTACTGAGTTTCATGAATTTGCCAGCAGCATTGACTTTCTGAGAAGTATTCCCCACCTCCATTGACACCCATCTGAATGGTCCAGAGTGAACTACGCTATTTTGTGTCATCTTGCACCTTGTCCCATTTGTTTGGTTCAGAAGTGTGCATTTGATCTAGCCAGGGCTAATCAAATCCCAGGAGTGTTGAGAGTTCTTGACAACAACAACATGAGAACTCCGAGGGAAATAAATCTGCTGTACACAGAGATGTTCTAACTAGGGACAAAGAGATCCTGGTGACATCCAATTTTCATCCTAGTCCTTTCTGGGCCCCACTACACATCTGCCCCTCATCTAGTTTAACTGGGGTCTCTTCTGAGGATTTTGCCAGTGAATGGAAGGTGCATTTTTCTATTACTAGTCAGATTTCTTTACCTGAAAAAAATCAATACCTACTTAGTAGATATTATAAATACCTACTTATTAATACCTGCTTAGTAGGTATTATAAATACCTACTCACTGTTGCACAGTGTACGAGTTAATCAAAGATTGTGTAATGGCAGTTTGGGGTGACATACTTTTAAAGAAATAAAGAATAAAATACATTTACCCTTTAAAATACATTCTGAGTAGGATGATTAAAAATTTGACTTTCATTCTACTTTAAAACACCTCAGGTTATAAAATACTAATGTTACAAAGTAAGTGGAGCTCATCCCTAATGAGCAGATATCAATAGATTAGCATTTTAAGTATGGGATGACAGCATGATTGCAACAAACATCTGTAAAATTATTGCTTTTCATCTACATTAATTTGCTAAATGACTGCCATGCAAATAGCCCCAAACCATAAATAAAAAAGGCATTCAAGAATCATTAGTAAATTAGACCTTGGTTACCTGATTTAAAAATCAAAAACAAAATTAAATGCATTGATGCATTCCCTACAATACTAGAATGTAATGAGGAGGTGTATGGTAGTGGAAACCAAGGCACTTTTGTGTCCAGAGAGAATTTCAGGCAACGACCACATGCTGCTTTTAGTGGTTATTGCTGACTGTTTATAATGAGATTGATGTGTATCACTGTGTTGTAAAAGAATGTTTCACATGCTGTGACACAGTCGTTACCTTCAACTTTTGCTTATGAATATGAATCTGTGTATTGAGATTGTTGCATTGCGCTAAGTTTCTATAGGCCCCTTAACTATTGCAACCATGTTGCTGAGAAGTTGATACCAAAACAAGAAAAAAAGAATAAAAATGTATAAGACTATGTAAATAAATTCTTATATGGCTCTATTTCTAGGCAACGCACATGCATGCCAATATTTATAAAAATAAAACATATTCAGGTTAAAAAGTCTGTGAACCTTGCTTCATGTCAAACCAGTAATTTTGTTCAAATGTAGCTGTATTCATATACTCTATTTAAAGTGAAATTCAGGTAAATTCTTTATTATTTGAAATAGCATTTAGTTTTTAATAGTTTACTAAATTTAAAATTCTTAAAATAAGTTTGAATATGTGAACAAAGTCAAAATATTAGGTAGAAAATTTTAGCTCCCCTTATTATCTCAAACTGAGTCCTTAGATGAACAAAATACATAGTGTATGAAAATATTAATAGTAATGACAACCACTAGTCAGAGTATAAACACTGTGCTAATCTCATTGAAACGATTATCTCATCTAAGCCTCCAAAAGTCATGTGAAGAAATCATTATGATGCTCCCATTTTGCAGAAAAGAAAACTACTTTTTGAGGATTTATGTAATTTTCTTTACATTACAAAGAAAGTGTGTTGCTTGGTACTAGCCTTTGAACTAATTCTAATGACCATACTCTCAATCACTCTACAGTCTTACCTAAAGCCAGACACCTATGTAACCAGGTTTCTGCTCCTTCCCAGCATCAGGTGCCCCGAGATCAACACACCTGTCTTTTGAATTCCCTGATTCTGCTGTATATCTCACATATGCATATTTTAATTAGTGCTCTTCCTCTTTTCTGAAATACACTTGCATTTATGATCTTAAGGATTAGTTTCATTCATCTTAAGAGGCTCAGCAGGCAATATTTTCACCTACATTTCCAAAAACAAACCAAAATCAATTAAACTAAATCTCTCTTGAGTAAGATGGTGATTTTCCCCATTACTGTCCTTTACAGGTCATATTGCTTTACATTGACTTATTTTTGAATCAGACTTCTTGTAAATAGTAAGGCCAGGAATGTAAAGAGATAAGAGCTTCCCATCCAGTATCCCAGTATTTGCATGGGATAATGGTTTGGTAAATGAATTCTCAATAATGGTTTGGTAAATGAATGAATGGATTATGTGCTTGATTTATCTACTGTAATTGATGATCATCAGAAAATATCGTCATCACATTGCTGAAAATTATTCCATGGTACTTAATCTTTTCTTGTATTGTAGTGCAAGTTCATATCAATGTACTATTAGCTGTGTATCACACACATATGGCCATGTAAGTCATGCAATCTACTTCACTTGAGTCCTCAGGCAGTTTTCTAATACTTGTATTTTATTTTATAGCTGTCAAGATTATATCTCTCATAACACTATAAAATTTACTTTCACATAATCACATGCTAAATTGAGTAATATTTTTGATGTCTATTTTTTCCAAAATTCTATGTATTTGTTGATTTGGTAAAATTTTGCCCCTAGAAACTACCATAAATTATGACTAAGATGTAGAAATCAGCATAAATGAATAAATAAGTTATTTTCCACATTTTGAGTGTGGAGAAGTCAATACAAAGAATCATTTGATACAAAGTCTGGAAAAATGCTGTGCATAGCGTGGATCCTCTTAATGTCAAACTGAGATTAATAATTATGTTCTAAAAGTGCTCCTTAACTATTGAGCTTCACTGGACCCAGATAAAATAGACTTATTTATAAGTAATATAAATAAAAAAGATAAAAATTTTGTCATTTCCATGATAAAAATTTTGTATTGAAATTACAGTATAATTAATAAATCATACAATTTAATTTTAAGGAATAGGCTTTCAACATACCAAATTTTTCATAGTTCTGGACATCTGAAAGAAGTTTCCTAAGGTTGAAATGATGGTAGAAAGACAAATATTGAGTTTGGGAGTATTACAATGTTAAATACCATATAAGTATTGAAAAGAATACAATGTACCAAAAGAGTGCTAGAACATGTTGATGAAAAGGATATTATTGGTCAGCATAAGGTAATTTAAAGGGACTGAACTGAATAGTGCTTTTCTTACTAGTTTAAAAACTAATAAAGAAGACCTAGTACCACAGTTACAATTACAGCTTCCCCAAAACAAATAAAAATATACTTCTTCTAAAAGAAGTTAATTGAATTATAAAACTAGAGGTGTGATTATGCTCTAGAATAGCTTCATGGTATGAGTTCTTTAGTTCCAGTTACTACTTAACAAAGAATATTTTTCTATTCATAGCAATCTAAGTTGATGAAATAAATAGAAAACAACATGACAATTTAAATTTATGAAAATTCTATTATCGGTATATATATACACATATGCATTTATATTCATATATATGTATTTAAACAGTCTGTTCAGAAAGTAGACAGCCATGTACTATGAACAATAAAGACACTGACTGAAGAAGATACAAGATACAAGAAACACTGTACATAGGACAACAACATCTCTGTCCCCTTCAAAGTAGGTACCTTGGAAATTCACACACTTCTCCCAATTGCTATCAGTTGCCCCATCATATTTACCTAAATATTTTCAACAGTCTGAAATCTCTTCCCTTTCAAAAGTGATTTTAGTTTCGGGAAAAGCCAAGAGTCACAGGGCACGAAATATGGGCTTTAGCGGGGCTGAATCACCTTGGTGATTTGATGTTTCACCAAAACACTCTGCACAAGACATGTTGTATGAATCAGTACATTGACAGATGAAGCTACTGATCATCAGTTGTCCATAGCTGTAGCCTTCTGAGTCATCTAAATAGTTTCCATGGTGGAATATTTAAGCTTAACACAAAATTTGATGCAGATCCTGTTGCTCTACTCACTCAGTCATTTTGAATGTGATAATCCCACGGTATGTGTGCTCACCCAGTGGAACCTACCACCCCTGACTAGTGCAGTGAAGATACCATTGTTCATGAATGTGCATTCCAGTCCACTCTCCTTGGCTGCCAGGTTACATCAATGTCATGCAAACCATTCTCATTTTATTAACAAAGGCTGGACATTTTCCAGACAGACCTTTATATATATACATATGGCCATGCAAGGCCATGGGCTTCATATATATATATATATATAATGAAGATATGTTCGAAGATATGAAGATATATATATGTGTGTATATATATATATATGAAGATATGTTTTTACAGAAAGAGGGGAGGAGAAAGGGGATAGATAAACGTCAGTGTGAGAGAGAAACAACGATATTAGAGAAAAACATCACTTGTTGCTTCCCATACTTGCCCCAACTGAGGATCAAACTGCAATCTAAGTATGTGCCCTGACTAGAAATCTAACCTGCAACCTGTTTGTGTATAGGATTACACTCCAACCAAGTCACCTGAAGAGGTAATATATATTTTTATGAAAAAGATTCAAAGCACCAGTAAAAAATATTCATAGATAGGTAGTAAACTTTTCCTTTGAAATTATAAAATTACTAATTAAATCTATATCCTCATGTAAAATAGTATGTAGAAACATTTATATATAATTATATACACAGAAATGAACATGAGGTGTTAAGAATGTCTTTACCTAGGCAAAACCAACATGATAAAAACTGAAAAGATCATACACACACACACACACACACACACATATATATATGCATATATATATAAATTTGGCAGATGAAGCTGGAGACTATAGGTGAAGCTGCTAACAGGTGTATATTTTTCTTTGTTTATGGGATAATTTTATATTATTATCCAGATCTTTCACCTGAAAGAAACCTTTTATTACAGAATATTATTTGATCTGGAGTTATTTATAGTGATTCAATTTGCTGTAGAATCCCTCTGAGAATAATGCTAAAAAGTCTCTCTTAAGAAAATAATAGAATAAAACTCTCAAAGTCTGAGCTGAGGAAGTGTCAAAGGAGATAGAGTGTTAAGAGCTTTTCCGCTGGGCATTTCCCTTTTCTGTCTCTCAGTCCCCCTATTCAGATTCCAAGCCCTGTAGGCTGGTCCAGGGCAGCAGGCTAGAGTTGGTTGGCCTGGGAGACCCATGGCAGCACTGCCACAGGAGGCCACTGCTCAGTGCCTTCTTAGGGGAAGCAAAAGTCCTGGAGTCTTCACATTCTATGTATGTATGTATGTATGTATTTGTGTATTTATTATAAAGTAAGCTCAGTTTACCGCTAAACTAAAAAGGCAAGAGATATACACATACATACATAGGTACATAATAGGAATATATAAGAAGATATGTATATATGCATATATATTTATGAAAAAGCAAAGTATGATAAACATTTATTCTCAGAAAATAACTAAATATGTTTGGAATTTTTAAATTAATTAATTAATTAATTTTTTAAAGTATATTTTATTGATTATACCATTACAGTTGTTCTATTCCCCTCTTCATTCCCCTCCACCCGCACACTCCCTCCCCCACCATTCTCCCCCCCTTAGTTTATAACCACGTCTCTCAAGTTCTTTGGATTCTATATTTCCCCCACTATTCTCACCCTCCCCCCTATCTATTTTCTACCTACCATCTATGCTATTTTCTGTGCCTTCTCCCCCTCCCACCCCCCTGTTTCTAACCCTCCATGTGTTCTTCATTTCTATGGTTCCACTCCTGATCTAGCTGTCCTCTTGGTTTGCTTTTGTTTTAGGTGTGGTTGTTAATAACTGTGTGTTTGCTGTCCTTTCACTGTTAACCTTTTTCATCTTCTTTTTCTTGTATAAGTCCCTTTAGCATTTCATATAATAAGGGCTTGGTGATGATGAACTCCTTGAACTTGACCTTATCTGAGAAGCACTTTATCTGTCCTTCCATTCTAAATGAAAGTTTTGCTGGATAAAGCAATCTTGGCTGTAGGTCTTTGGATTTCATGACTTGGAATACTTCTTTCCAGCCCCTTCTTGCCTGTAAGGTCTCTTTTGAGAAATCCGCTGACAGTCTGATGGGTACTCCTTTGTAGGTGACTGTCCCCTTATCCCTTGCTGCTTCTAGGATTCTCTCCTTCATTTTGGTCTTGGCTAATGTAATTATGATGTGCCTTGGTGTGTTCCTTCTTGGGTCCAACTTCTTTGGCACTCTCTGAGCTTCCTGGATTTCCTGGAAGTCTATTTCCTTTGCCAGACTGGGGAAGTTCTCCTTTATTATTTGTTCAAATATGTTTTCCACTCATGGCTGTTTCTTTCCCCCTTCTGGTACCCCTATAATCCGGATGTTGGAACGTTTAAAGATGTCCTGGAGGTTCCTAAGCCTCTCCTCATTTTTTTGAATTCTCATTTCTTCATTCCTTTCTGGTCGGATGTTTTGTTCTCCCTTCTGGTCCATTCCATTGATTTGAGTCCCAGTTTCCTTTCCATCGCTATTGGTTTCCTGGACATCTCCCTTCATTTCAATTAGTTTAGCCTTCATATGTTCCTCTAATTTGTGACTATAATCTACCAGTTCTGTGAGCATCCTGATAAATAGTGTCTTGAATTGTGCTTCTGAGAGGCTGGCAATTTCTCGGTCGCTTGGATTTATTGGCTCTGGGACTTTGAGTTCTTCTTGCGCCACCTTTTAGGCTGTTTGTGCCTGTTCCAAAGCAGGATCAGAGCCCTAAAGTGTTCACTAGAGCAGGGCAACTAAGTCGCTGGGTTGTGAGTTGTATGTGGGGGCGGGGTCAAAGAGGGAAATGGCTTCCCTGCCACCTCGGCCCCCACCAGCACTGCAGCCACCACCGTCACCAGGCCCACGTGCTTTGTTCCACTGCACATGAGTGTGCCACCGCCATCAGGTGCCCTCCACCACTGGGTTCGCCCCCTGGGGCCTGTGTGGTCCGTCTCATTGTGCGAGAACGTGCAACCACGGTGAGTCTGCCCCACACCCTGACTGGTTCTGGGCTGCCTGCGGGCCTAGGTCCGAGGATCAGTCCTGCCCAACCCAGCTCCGCTGCTGGCTCCGCCTCTCTTACCGTAGTTGTCCGACTTCCGTATAATTCCGTTTTCTGGTCTTCGGGTGTGTCCTAGTTCTCCAAACCTTTGTTGTATTCAAACTTGGTTGTGGGAGAAGGCACAGTGTTTCCACCTATGCCTCCATCTTGGCGGAAGTCAAGTTTGGAAATTTTTTGCAGCATATTACATCTAGTTGTTCATATATAGTCAAAACCATATAGCTGATCTATAACTATTGGAATTCTATATATTTAACATTATTATTAGTATAATAAAATGTTATGAGTAAATGACTTTACAATATCTACAAGAATATTTATTACATCTAATTAGGTGATTAATATCAAAGACTCTTATGGCGATGAATTACATTTTATATTGGAACAAACAAATAATTTTAAGATCAAATTAACATCAAAATAAAATTAAGATTAAAAAATGATATTCATGAATCATTATTTTTATGTGGGTCATCTTTTCCAGTCCTGTGTCACACAAGCATGTGATCATAGCTACCATCACTTCATCTGAAGAACATTTCAATCTTTTCACAATATTTGGTTTCCAATACTGTTATTTCATAAATAAAAGAATCCTTGATAAGCTCTCAACACTAAGTCCTTCTGGGCATAGACAAATCCAAACGAATTGCAATGTTCATCAGTGCCAGAGAACAAAGCATTTTACAATGTGCAGGTGGTACTTAAATAAAAATCAAACCATTTTAAATTAATACTTAGACTTCTTTAGCCACACGGGGAAAAATGTGAACACTCTAATGAGAAAAATAATTATAACTAATTATAATAAATTAAGTGTGGTCAAATTATGTGTCCTTAATCTTAATGGAAAAAGAAGTTATTGGCAAGTGTGAAAACATGTACAAAAAGATATCTGGAATATGGAAAGGAATGAATTTTACAGATGGTTGGTATTTATATTAAATTTTCACCTGATTTTTAACATAAGAGCATTCTATAAATACTTCTCTTAAGTATGGGTTGGATTATACTACACAGATTTGCAGTGCACATGGCTGGTGGTCGGGAATGGATAAAATATCGCGGGGAGCTGTAATCGTGACAGGACAGTAAAAAGCTAGGAAAACCAATGGACAGGTGGAATGGGAAACTGAGACAAGAAAATTAAACAAAGCAAAACAGTTTGAGCAACTTAACAACCAACTAGTACATCGCAAGACCTTATCTCCCCTAACCAAGGACACCTGGAGCAAATAGTTCACACATCTCCTCCATAACCAGAGAATAAGTAGCCTATAGGGGCATCCAACCCAAGGCCCACAGCCACATGTGGCCCAGGATGGCTATGGATGTGGCCCAACGCAAAATCGTAAAGCTCCTTAAAACATTATGAGACATTTTTGTTTTTCTTAGTGTTTTTGTATTTAAAATGTGGTCCCAAACAACTCTTCTTCTTCCAGGGCATCCCAGAGACAGCAAAAGTTTGGACACCCTTCACTCTGGTCTGGGAAATAGAAAACAGGAGACCTAGTTAATGCCATTTATGCCAGCTAAACCCAAGGACAGTAGTCAAGGGAACAAATAACAAAAGCCATATTAAAAGCTAGAAAGACCCTAGATTAAACTAAAACAGTATAGCAGACCAAAGAATAATCCCAACCCCACCCCATATGCTCATTTTGATGTATCAGCGTATTAAAAATACACCCAAAAATCTGATGCATTTTTAGCTGAAACCCTCCTCTAAGATCTTTGCCCACAGGATAAAAGATAAAAAGCCCTCAGGACAAAGACTCAGGGATAGCTCAGCTCACTCTAGAGCGTGCCCATACCTCTTCCCTCTTTCCCTCTTTCTCTCTTTCCAGGCACGAACTTTTTACTTCCTCCAAGCAGTGGAAGCTTGACCCTGGCTTACCCTCTGATCCTGTCTCTGAAGCCCCCTTTTGCTCTGACTTCCAAGGAAGATAAAAGCTGCTCCATCTTGGCTCACTTCTGTCTCTGTGACCTTCACTTCTCAATGAGCTAACAGCAAGCAGTTCCTCCGTGGCTCACTCCTCTCCTATCACGTTTCTAGGGAGCCAAGGCAGAGAACCACCTAGGCCCTCTCCTATTACTTCTTTTGCCCTAGGTCCTTCCATTGTTTCATTCTCCCCAGCTTTAATAAATGTACTCTCAAAATTACCTGGACCCCTACTGTGAAATCTTTCCTACAAGAAGTCAAAAACCCACATACTACAGGCCAGCATGAGTCATATCTGCTCCAGGCCTCTCCCTAATAGTCTGAAAATATCAGGAATAAAAATTACTAGTGATTACAGTATACATCATGTAGAAAACCGCTCTAACAGTACATCATAAAAAAATGGGTTGACTAAATGCCCAAAGAGAAATGCTGAAAGTATAGGCTCAATGTATCTAATTATAAAAGAAAAAAGTCTAAATTGTATTGCTTACTATAAAGGATAACTCAAAAAGAACATCAAAGTCTCCATTAACATTTCCAGATGAGGTAAAAAATGTAATAACAGTTGTACTGAAGACAATGTTACAACGAAGAAGTGATATTTGAATAACCCAATGTGTGGGTATTCGGAAAATAATTTTTATGGAAAAGAAATTGGTTTAAAAAATCATGTTTCCACTTTCAGCCAAATGTGGCTAACTATACCAACAATTATTCTGATGAAAATAATTCAAAATAGTTTTAAAATAACTAAATATGTGTCCATATATATATTATCTGTCTATCTTCTATCTATCTATCTATCTATCTATCTATCTATCTATCATCTTTCTATCTCCCAATACACTTCATATCTTATCAAAATAAGAGATGAATAGAATGGTAGAATATGTAGATGCCAAAATTTGCTTGTAATATCATACGTGACAGATAGGGCAGAAGTCAGAGCAGATGGAAGTGGCAATAAGGATAAAAGGAGGTCAATCAGAGAGCAAAACCCAAACCAGCAGTCTTCATAGAAAGGCCAAAACAACAATAACAACAAAACTGAAAATGCTTTAAAAGAGGTATATATATACCATGAGTTACAAATATTATATCTCATATTTGCCACAAAAGGAACTTAAGTAGGCTGTTGGAGTGAAATTACCTAACAGACATGGAGCGGGGCTCACAGAGATGTTCACAGATTTCAGGAAGCAGTCTGTCTCTGTAGCAGTTAGAAATAGACTATTTGAACTTGAAAACCCATCTTTACTGGTAACACATTGTGCTCTCTATAGAGGAAACTTAAAAAAATCCTTCAGTTGTTTTCCTGATCAGAGCCTTCTTAGATTATGTATTGTTCATTTTTTTTATACTCCTGTAATGTTGTCTTTGGTCTATATCTCTCCATTCTCCATTTATTATTGAACATCCAAATAATTTATCACTTTCTCTTCTCAGTCTTCCATGACTATTCAAAACCTCACTGACTTCTCTCAGTATTATCTGTTATACAATATCATTGAATTTTGCCCTAAATCACATGTTTTCTTAAGGTACTAATTGTCTAGTTCTGACACTGCAACAGAATGTAGACCACCCAACACTAATGCATGAACTCTGTTTTTACTTGGAGAAACATAAACGCTCTAATATTATGGAGAACGGTATTTGTTATAGGAAGTGGCCTTACACAAATGTTGGAAAAGCCCCAGAAGGGACAACCTGGAAGGGTTAGAGGACAGTTAAGGAATCAAACAAGTCATCAACCAGTCTCTATGAAGAACTGGCAGGAGTGAAAAGGTAGGGCCATGCTGGAAGCCAAAAACATACAGTCAAAATCAGACTACAAATGGGGAGCTTGTGCAGTGGTTTATGGGAATCTGTTGCTCTGTGTATTCCACTGGTTGGGAGTGTGGATGAGGTACCGTGGAGACAATCAGGCAGAAAGAAGAGCTGGATATGGAGCAAAAAAGCCAGCAAAAGTTTGCGTCAGAACCCAGCTTTCTATCTCTCATCAGCATCTGGCCACAACAGAGACTTATGGGCACTGTATTATTTTACCTTCTGAATCAAATGAAAATTATTGTTTGGCCATCTTTACTCCAGTACCAAATAGAAAAAGGGATTTTTTGATTTACTAAATTGACAATAGAATTTATCGCAAGTGAGTAAAAATTTACATCTGAGTCTCAACTACGCTTAAAACAATACACATAGCTGGTTATTTCTTTGCGTTTATTACTTACTGATTGCCAACATATTTATTTGTACTATCAAATGGAAATAATCAATATATAGAAAAACATGTTGTGCAACCTGTAATGTATGTACACTGAAAAAACAAATCAGTCATTATACATACAATCAGCCTCACACATATACAGTTTTGNAAATTGACAATAGAATTTATCGCAAGTGAGTAAAAATTTACATCTGAGTCTCAACTACGCTTAAAACAATACACACAGCTGGTTATTTCTTTGCGTTTATTACTTACTGATTGCCAACATATTTATTTGTACTATCAAATGGAAATAATCAATATATAGAAAAACATGTTGTGCAACCCGTAATGTATGTACACTGAAAAAACAAATCAGTCATTGTACATACAATCAGCCTCACACATATACAGTTTTGCACTGCATATTTTATGTCAAATATTTATAGAAAATTAATTATCTATCAATAGTCTGCATTTATTAGGAGCAATGTTTTATTTATTGTTCTTTTTTTAAAATTAGGCTTGGAGAATAATATAGTCATTTATACCTGTGACGGAAATATAGATGTGTCTCTCAGTAACCAATTTGTCCCAAACAAACTGTTTATACAGCGAATAATTCTATTGTATTGAATCATCTCTCAATATTATGTTGTTGTCAAAAAGTGATGAGAAGTATAAGCAATCAAACATGGTAAATTTGTTTTCATTAGAAAGATTTTCAGTTGTAATTTTGTTTTGCTTCCTAATCTTCTTATATGTAATCTCTAGGACCTGCTGGAAGATGAGAGATTGCCTGTCTGCTTCTTACCTCCTCCCCGGAGACTTTTCCACTGCTTCCAGCAAGCTTAAAATAATCTTTACATAAACAAATATACTCTTTTGTCTTTCTTAGCCTTATCTGTCAAGTCCATTTCAAGAGTCTGAATATAAACGAAATAATAATATGGACTGAGAGATTCGCTAAGACTTATACCAGACTTGAATATTAATGTGGTAAGTGCTTTGCTTTTATACAGGCAAATCATAGGAGAGGATCATATTGACATTTCTTACAGTGATACTAGGTCTCATACTGGTGTCAGTAAAATAAATAAGTAAATGAGACAAAATAGGCCTTTACATAAAGGCTTTTACATAAAGTGTAATAGATTTACTAGTGTTACAAAGTGCCTGAAAGCATTTTTCTATGCTATCTATGATGTTAGAAAGTTTAGCAATATAGATTTCACACCCAGACTTGTACTGGGACAAAAGTAAGCAAGACAGGCAGAAATAATTTAACAATATACTCGCCATATCATCAGATTATATAAGGCCTTGAGACCTGAGTTGGGCAATTTCCAGAGTATAGATTAACTGAATAATCTTGCAGGTATAATTAGCATTCTTTTAAGTTTATATATATATATTAACTTATATGTATTATACATAAATATATACACACACACATACACATACACACAAGCTTAAAGGAATATATATATATATATATATATATATGTATAAATAAAATATCACACTTATGGGCGTATACAACATATCTACTCCCACACATGTATCATTAAAATAGAGGGAAAATTGTGACAAAAATTAATATACTGTATATATAGATGTTTACAAGATAAATTCCTAAAGATGGCATACCTATATTTTTATTATAACTTAGGTGATATTTACATTCAGAGACAAATGTTTATATATTTAATACATACAGATCCATACATTCCTATTTTGCCTTTTTTCCTTTAGATTTTATACTTTGCTATAGTACTTTAAGAACAAATTCTAAACAAGACTCCAAATATGTTATAATAGTAATGTAGATATATTTATAATTATTAATATAAACAAGTAGTAAATTTTTAGTAAAATTTTATTAGTAACAAATAATCCAAGTTGTTACTTGAATTTCTTTAAAACCAAAGAATAATATATAGAGAAATTTTGAGTTCATGAATGAATTAACAAACAAGAGTTGAACATAAGAGTTCTATGTAAGAAACATAATCCCAAGTTCCATGTTAAAAGAAGAAAACAAAAATTAAAAAATGCAAAAAATCTTATGTTCACTCTTTTTAAATATTTATTTTTATCAACAAAATTAGCAGATATTTATTTCTGATTATGTTTCTTTCAATAGTATAGAGCAAAAGAATTTATGTAAAAAACACCATTTGGTTGAGATAAATAAGTATTCTATTAATACTATATGAATAACACACACATGACTTCTTTTGCTTAGTGTTTTAGTACCCTGAGTCTTTGTGATCACCTTCTCTTTCCCTCTTTAAATAAAGAATAGACATACTGGTAGGTATATGTCATTTTTCAAAAACCCATATCACGCTACCTTGCTTTTTTGAAAGACCTATGTTAGTACCTGTCTTCCCAATCATAAGAAAATCCAAAGAGGATTTTTGCTTTTACAAAAAAAAAAAAGCGTGTAAACAGCATTCCGAGTTTGTTCTGCAGTGAGCCATTACTGAGGGAGGCAGTATGCACCCCATGCAGTGAGACAGCACTGCCAAGCTCCTTCCCTGGAAACTACACTCAGCATCTTAGCATCAAGCTGCCATAGCCTTGAACTGCATTTGTGAGAAGCTGTGCTTTTGTTTCATCTCCATTTATTTGGTGCATCCATTAGCAACACGTGTCCAGAGATATCAGAAAAGCCTAAGGGACACTTCGCATAAAACTGGATAAACTTGAGCATCTTAGAATATATTTGCTTGGTTATTTTTTTGTGTCTAGAAATGCTCAAAAATTTTCAACATAAATTAATGGTAATTGCTTCTTTGTTTATGTCATTTTGATTTATGAAAGTTCTCAGAAGAATACTCTGCTTTTAGAGAACAGGAAAAACCTATATAAAGGGTGGGACAAAAGTAGGTATATAGTTGTTCAGATGGCAAACAATACATCTGAGGGCAGGGATTCACGGGGAGTTATTCTTCAAAGGATAGAGCTTCGGTTTTGGAAGGTGAAAATAATTCTGGAAATGAAGAGTAGTTGATGGCTGCACAATATATGAATACACTTACTACTACTGAACTGTACACTAAAAATGGTTAAGGACATCAATCCTGTTGTGTATATTTTACCACAATAAAAAAATATTTGATGTCCTCCTGCCAGCTAAGGAATGTTTCCAAACAACAGAGTACCTATGGTCTTTTTTTTTTTAAGATTTTATTTATTTATCTTTATAGGGGAAAGGAGAGAGGGAGAGAAACATCAATGTATGGATGCCTTTGGTGTGTCCCCGGCTGGGAGTTGGCCTGCAGGGAACTGGCCTGCAACCCAGGCATGTGCCCTGACTGGGAACAGAACCGCGATCCTCTGGTTCGCAGGCCTGTGCTCAATCCACTGAGCTACACCAGCCAGGGCCCTATAGTCTTAAAAATATAGCCCTGGCTGGTGTAGCTCAGTGGATTGAGCCTGGGCCTGCGAACCACATGATCGCAGTTTGATTCCCAGTCAGGGCACATGCCTGGGTTGCAGGCCAGGCCCCAACAGGGGACTCATGAGAGGCAACCATACATTGATATTTCTCTCCTTCTCTCCTTCCCTTCCTCTCTAAAGATAAATAAATAAGATCTTAAAAATATATTTATATCTTCATGTTTGTCTTATTAATATTATGCATTTTAACTACTTTGGCCTCCAGGAGGCCAATGAAAAAGATTGAAAGAATTACTGAATTTTTATATAAGCATATATGTTTTGTATTATTTATTAAGTTTTTGTTTAATACAAAGAAATGAAAATTATAAATCTCTAATAAAAATACAAAATACAAATGTCAAATGCAAATAAAATCATAAATTTCAAAAAAAGTTTTATGTTCACAATTCAGTTTTTCCAAAATAAGCTTAATGGACTATTTACATATTAAAATGATTTTTCTTTATTAAGTATATTTTTAATTAAATTTATTGGGGTGACATTGGTTAATAAGATCATAAGATTCCAAGTGTACAGTTCTATGATATATGATCTATATATTGCATTGTGTGCCTACCATCAAAAGTCAAATCTTTCTCTTAATACTTCATTTTTATTGCATTTTTCATTACCATTTATCATACCTATACCCCTTCCACCTCCACCCACCCTCTCTCCCCACCCACAATCACCACACTGTAGTCCATGCTCATGAGTTCTTTTTTTTTTACTATCCCTTCACCTCCCACCCCTTTAGAGTTGTCAGCCTGCTTTCTATCTGCTTTGATATTTTAGTTCAAAATATTGTAATACATGCATTATATAACTTAGTTGTCTTATAGAGGGAGACAATCACATTTCTTATTTCTTTCTCAATTTAATTTCAGGAGACTATTGTGGTTAAGAAAGTAAGAAATTGTCTTGACCTTCTAAGTATAGGCAGACTTTTAAAGTAGAGATACTATTTATCTTTAGTATCTTTATAATTTGTTGTATTTACTAACTTTAGCAGGACAGAAACATTGATTTATTGCTCCCTTATTTATGCATTCACTGGTTGATCTCCACAACCTTGGTGTCTTGAGATGACAGTATGACCAGCTGAGCCACCCAGCCAGGGTCCTACCAATAGTATCTTTACACATGTGTCCGTGTTCTGCAAATACCGTTACTAGATTTAGAAAACAAAAATATAGTATAGCCAGACAAATTTGAATGTCAGATACAGAAAATATTAGTATAGGTATGTTGTAAAAATATGCATAAGGCATATTTATTTTAAAAATCACTGTTTAACTAAAATGTGCATTTAACTGGGCATCCTGCATTTGATCTGGGCAACAGTGGCCTCAATCCTAATGTAAAACCTCCTTTTAATACCTATGACATTCATGATCAGACAGTTAGAGGTGGTTCTCTGATGTGGAAGACAATGGAAGGCATCAAATAAGGCTACTTTTTTTCCCATTTAAAATATGCCAAGCAAAATACCTTTATAGTGGTTATGTATTGTAAGAGCTTACAACCTTCAAATATAATGCTTGCTATATTAACATGTCTTTTTATTGCACTTTTTGGCAGGTTTATTGACTATCAAATATGATTATACACACCTGTTAAAAAATTCATCCACTAATAATAGTTAAAATATAACATAGGAAGTAATCCGGCCCTTTGTGTTTGGACCAGAAAGAAGAAATTGGACCCACACCTCCTTTCCCCCCTCAGTGCTTTTGTCTCCCAAGATATAAAGTTGAGAATAAATAAGATATGTCCTATGTATTGTGAGTACTTAGGAATTCAAAAGATAAAATATGATGATAAATGTAGAAGCAAATTTGAAGTTTAAGCAGTTATTCAAATAAGAAAAATATCCAAATATGTCATGTTTTGCTTATTGAAATGGAACAATTTGAATATTAATTGTTTGGTAAAATATATCTTACGCCTCAATTGATATGTCAGAAATCTTTTCTCAAATGTTGCTTAACATTTTTTTCTTGAGGGATTTAAATACACCTATGGGTATCATAAAGAGTCACTGAGTTTGTGCTTCACATTAAATGTTTAATGAGTGTTAAGAATTATCACATTGATTTAGTTTATATATTTATGTAACTAGCTACATTTAAAAATATATATACATATGACACTATATAATCATTTTTGGAGAAATTTAAAATCTCATTTCGGTTTAGTAAAATAATCACATTCTCAATCATTCATTATTAATGCTTTTATCATTAATTTAGTTTTGCATGTAGAGAAACTGGATTTACTTTTACTTATCAAAATGTTTTCAAATTATTTAGAAAATCATTTAATATGTACATAGACTTTTCATAAATATGTACCTTTTTATTTTAATGTATTTCATGGCAATCTGTCTTTCTACAGAGTTGTGAAAGTGGCTAATAATTTTGTATCTATCAGGAAACTACCTTGGAGAAAACGTTTTTTAGTCCTGCAAAAAGTTAAACTATTTATGTATTAACACATCAGTGACTGAGAAAAAAATAAATTATTCCATTAAGTTTTCTCCTCAAACCTTTTTACTGTTCTTCTATGATATTTCAATTATCTTGCAGCATAATATATTAGGTTTAATGTATCTATTTCTTTGGTGCCATTTCATCAAAATAAATAAAATGCAGACACATTAACCACCGAATTCAATGTATTAAATTATTTAACTTAGTTCATGTAATGTTCATTCTTCTCAATGTGTATTTTCTTTCTTTCATAACTCATAAAAATTAATTGAGCTTCATTGGAAATATTCAGTTTCTTTTTTTGGCTATAGATTTAAAGAGCATTATCCATACCACCCAAAGCAATCTACAGATTTGATACAATCTCTATCAAAATTCCAGTGACATTTTTCACAGAAAAAAATAATAAAGTTTTTAAATTTGTGTGAAAGCATAAAGACTCTAAAAGGACAAAGCAATCCTGATAAAGAAGAACAAAGCTGGAATTACCCTTCCTGATGTCAAACTATATTACAGAGCTGTAGTAATTAAAAACTATAGCATTGGCATAAAAAATAAACACATAGAAAATGGAACACAATAGAGACCCCAGAAATAAACACATGCATATATAATGAACTAATTTACAACAAAGGAGCCAAGAATATATAGGGAGAAAGAACCATCTCTTCAATAAATAGTGCTTGGAAAACTAGACAGCAACATTCAACAGAATGAAACTTAACCAATATTTTAACCTTATACAGAATAATTTTTAATAACAATTTATCCTTGAACATAAGATCTAAAACCAAAAATTATCCACAGGAAAACAGGTGGTAAGCTCCTTGACATCAAACTTGGCAATGAGATTTTATATTTGATAGCAAATGAAATGGCAACAAAAGCAAAAAATAGAAAGAAAAAATGGGGCTACATCAAACTAATAAGTTTCTACACAACAACGAAAACCGTTAACAGAATGAAAAGGTAACTTACTGAATGAGAGAAATTTTGAAAATCATTAAATCATATATTTGATAAGGGATTCATATGTAAAATGTATTAAAATTTATAGTGCACAATAGCAAAAAAATGTAATAAAAATGAGACATTATTCCAAGGAAGGCATACAGCTAGCCAACAGACAAATGACTGATGCTCATATAACTAGTCAGGTAAACTGTTATCAACACCACAATGAGATGCTACATCAAAACTGTTGGAACGGCTAGTATCAAAAGACAAAAAATAACATGCTGATGAGGATGTGGGAAAAAGGGAATCCTAGTGCACTGCGGTGGGAATGGAAATTGGTATTACTACTATGAAAAATAGTATGAAGTTTCTCAAAAATGTATAACTACCATAGAATCAAGTGAATTGTATTCAATTCAATTGTATTCCATTAGGTTTTATCCAAAGAAAATAAAAACACCAAGTCCAAAAGATAAGTGTACTCACCTGCTCGTTGCAGCATGGTTCCCAAAAGCCAAGGTATGGATGGAAACAATCAAAGTGTCCATTCATGGAGAACAGAATAAGAGATCGGTGGCTACTAAAGGATGTTGGGAGTAACAAAATGGGTAATAAAGTAAAAAAGTACACACTTCCAGTTATAAAAAATTAAGTCATGCGGATGTGATGTACAATATGATGACTGTAATTAATATTGCATTGCATATTTGAAAGTTTCTAAGAGAGTAGATATTAAAAGTTCTATCATAAGAAAAAAATTTCTTGTGTGATGACAGATGCTAATTAGACATTTGTTGTGGTCATTTTGCAATATACACAAATATCATTATATTGTTCATCTGAAACTGATATAATGTGCATCAAACATCCCATCTCCTTTTGCCCTTCTATTGAAAAAGTCCAACTGTGTCTTCAGAAAGACCAAAATAAAAGCCAGTGCCCAGAGTCTCTGCTTCATATTAAAGCTTAGTCTTTTGGATCCCATACCATCTGCCGTAGGCCCTGGTAGCTGCTAGATCCACATGGCTGTGTGTCCTGGAAAGATACCACACACAAGTACATGGTGCCAGTGCAGGTTCCTGAGGGAGGAGAGGGGAAGAGAGAGAGAAGGGTAGAGCAGAGGAAGAGCCTTTTCATTCTCCCAGAGATTGTATTATTTGGGTTTGGGAAGGACCAGGGACATTTTCAAAATATCCAATCAACTTCCCAAGTTTTCTCAGGCATTCGATAGGTCCACACCCCTAGTTAGATGGACAGGCCTCTATGGTTCAACACCTCACCCTCTGGCCCTCAACAATCCAGTACTGAAGAGAAGACAGTGCTCCTGGGGAGATTTTCTGTAGTTTTAGGATTAAGTGTCCTTTGCAGCAGTCCCCTGGAGTGCGTGAATGAGTCTGTAAATGCTATAGCTTTTGGGCCAGGAAAATAGGCTTATGCTTCCTAGTTTATTAAAAAGCTCAATGTCTTTGCTATCTTTTTTATTAAAAACTAGTAACTACTTACTGTAACAAAATCATATTTTATTTGTCTTTCTCTTTCTGATTTATTTTACTCAGCAAAATACCTGCGAGGTCCATCTGTGCTATCCCAAATGATAAGATTTCATTCTTTTTTATGGCCAGGTAAGATTATATAAATGCACCACCACTTTTTTATCCACTCATTTATTGATACATAGCTGATATCAGCTAGAAATGGATGTGACAGGGTGGGTCTGGCCTAAGATCCCTAGAATGCAGGGTATTTCCCAAATCTAGCACAGAGACTGCTAGTGAGGAAAGGCAGGAGGTGGGGAAAGCTGCCTAGGCTGCAGATCAAAAGCACCCTGCCTTCTGCAAGGCAGGGAGGAGAAAAATGGAGCTGAAGATAGAGTACTTAAAAGCACATTGCATAACAAAAGGCAGCTATCAACTTTAAAGGAGCAAGCATGTGTAACCTTGACAACCAGGCAGCCTGTACCTTCCCAGCAGAGTGGGCTGCACTGGAAAACTCATTAGGCAAATATGGCCAACACTGGCCCTCATGGGTTGGAAAGCTGGACTCTCCCACTGGTTTCAGTAGTGCATTGGATTCCAGGAAAGGGGACTTTTTAAACAGGAAGTGGGAAGAAGCTTGCTCTCTTGCTATGGTGCTTGCTACAGGCTCTTAACTCTTGGCACTTTGCCTTGGGACTTTTGGTCATAGATGAACTTGGATGTTCTGGGTCTCTGGCCCTTGCTCCCCACATGGGCAGGAGCCTGCCCATGGGTTTTGACAGAAGTCAGTCCCACCAAGGGCTTAGGCCCGCATGGTTGGAAGCCTGCTTCTGCAGGCAGGCTCCGGGACACTATGATCCACTGCATCATGGCATATGGGTCCTGGACTGCTACATGGAGACTGAGAGCCGTGCACCCCAGATCCAGAAAGAGAGAGCTGTTAGGAGAAGAGGGCAACTCTGAAATCCAAGAATGTACACTCCAAAGAGGATGGAGATCTGTTGGCTTGGCTGGCCTAAGCTCCAAAAGAACAGAAAAGGAAATGGGAAAGTTCTGGGCATGGATTTGGTTTGTGCCTTTTTAGAGAGCAGGAGAAGTTCTGGGTCTCCTGGCAGAGAAGGGCTCAGAGAAAGAGGGCTTTCAATGACTCCCCACATGGCAACCCTGTTAGGAAATATCTGTTTCTTGCAGTACAAATTTTTGAGTCATGTGTCAAGGCAATAAGCAGCTGAACCCCATGCTGCACAATAACATGCATTCAATAACCTGAGAATATATATGTACAAAATATATGTCTCATTTATAATTGCTAAATAATTGAACCAAGTCAAACGCTCATCAAAATTAGAATATAATGTAAAATATTCACTCAAGAAAATACTATATTTCAGTGAAATAAAATGAACTCTTACTATATGCAAATAGAATTGTGAGTTTCACAAAAAATGTTTTGAATGAAAGGCATACAACTTTATGATTTCATTAATGTGAGCTTAAAAAAATAGAAAAAAACCCTAATATACAAAATGTTTCTGACTAGAAAGGAACTGAGAGAGGTTTTTGAGGTACTGGTATTCTTTCTAATCTCGACCTTAATTTTGAAAATTAATTTGGTTGTGCACTTAAATGTCTGCATTTTATTTTACCCATATATTTTAAATATATAAATAACACATTTCCAAATATATTTTAATATCAACTAGTTTAAATGTGTGGCATTATCAGAGGGGCAACATAAAAGTTCCTATCATAAATGGAACTCATAATTGGGAAAGCATATTAGATTTTAAAAAATACACAAAAAACAAACTATGAGTTCCATAAGTACTTTCACTCTAATAAAAATAATATTTTATGAAAATACAAAGGAAAGATCAGTTAATCCCAAAGTGGGTTCAATAAAAGATCCATAGAGGATAGTTTAGACTTGTAAATGAAAAGATGTTTAGAAGTTCAAAAAGAAGGCATTGGTGGGACTTAAGATAAAATTAAACTTAAAAAATTCTGTTAAACTATAAAACTGCAGGCTGCTTAAGCCAGACAAAGTGTGCTTAATCGTGTAACAAATACTGTGGTCATATAATCAGTGACTCTTTGGCAACTCTGACATTTCTAAATGTGGAAATTTTACTTTTCCAACCAAAATATAACCACTTCTTGGATAACCTTTACAATCCACAGCAGAACTCAGAGTAACAGAAAAATCATCAGAGACATGCAACAGAGAATGTAGAGAAAGAAATCACCTCCAGAAAATTAGAACCTGGCAGTTTTGAAATCATTAAAAAGATAGTGACTTTTCCTATAGACTGCATAGGGTTTTAGCGTCTATTGGCCAAAATAGTTTTTAAGTATAAAAATACCTTGAAAGTGAAGATAGTGGAAGTATGAATACTGAGTAGTATTTGTAGTCACAGGAGCTGAGAAGCCTCTGCAGTCATTACAGAGTCTCTGATACAGGCATGGAAAGTGACAAACCTGTCATGGAGTACAATGTGATACAGACAGCAGGAAGCACAGAGATTGGCGGTAATGCAGGATGATGACTGAAAAGATAGAATCATTTTTCCTAAGCACATCTGCAATATGTCAATGAGAATGGAATGTATTCAAATTAGATTCTCTTGAATGATTTAATAAATTGCAGTTTATTCCATTGTGTAACAAAAAGTCTCAACAAACTTTTCATGCAGTAAAAATGTTTGATCCTGAGAAAAGGAGAAAGATCTATATGTGGATGATAGAACTGCAAGGAGAAGGCAGTCAATATAAGACCTGAAACTTGGTCCCATTCACATGAAAACCCTATCCTGAATGTTTACAAGCAAGGAGGAGCAGTTCAGCCAATAGTACACCAGGTGCCTAAGCCTCAGGATTTAGGATGAAAATGGTTGAGGACTGCAGTGTCCAAAGGCAGATTGATTCTATCTGTGGATCTTAGGTCATTTAGATAACACTCACTAGAATTTAGTTATCATAGGATTGGACTACACAGAGCTGATAAATCATTAGCCATCATGGAAGGGTAAAAGGACCCCACTCTTGAGGTACTGTGCAGAAAACAAGAGAATGTAAAAACTTTGATAACTGCTTATTCTTTAATAACTGCTTATTCTGCTTATTCTTATTTCTCTTTGGGAGAGAAACTCCTATGGGGAGATATTCTAGGTTATTGAATCACTGATAATAAAGGGATTAAGGTAAATTCATTTTTGTAATAATGAATTGTAGCATGTTTACACTGAGAGACCTAAGAATCAACTATTGACAGTTGAGGTTTGGGCAAAGCTATTGCATTTGAGGAATAGAAGTAGACCTGAGGAAGTCAGTAACAAGATAGAATATATATGTACAAAAGAGACCCAAACCTTCATTAACTGTGCTCCACCCAGACTCCATAACAATAGATTATAAGTGATAGATTTTGGATAGCAGTATTTTTTCTTCTGACATCAAATTCCTAAATGAAATGCTTAATCTGATTTTTCAAAATATGAACTTTTCAGTATTGAGTTCAGGGTTAGAGATAAAACAAACAAAACAAAATGATACCATGACTCATCCATTGCATTACGACAATATGTAAACTATGTAAAAAGATTTTCCAACAATACTGTGACTTGAAAGACTGTTGGAAATAATAAATATTATAAATGACATTTAGCAATTACAAGCAGGTATTTGGGGGAGTCTGGGAATTATGCTGGTGTACCTTACCCTCCCTCCCACTCTTAAAGTAAAAAAGAAAACACATCTTAAAATGTTAAACAGGCTACAAGGTATTAGAATGACATATTGTAATAAGATATACTGCCTCTCATAAAAAAACAAAAATTTCAAAAGGAAATAGAGGCTAATTATGAAGCATTGTTCTGTAGCATTTTCTGTGCTGTCATATTAAAGAAGCTTGACAGATAAAGGTAAATGATGTGGTATGGCAAAGCAAGCAGTTAAATATCCTCTCTCTCAGAGCTGCCCGCCAGTCAAGTTATTGATTGCTAATGAGAATAATGAATATTGCTAGCAAACCTGACAGAAACATCCTGATACATCATTCAACAATAAATACCATGAGCTTGTCAAATCCGGAAAATGTTTTCTTGACACTTTAGTGCAATAGATCTTAATGAATGTAATCTATGGAATGAATTTTCATATAGTGTGGCTTTTGAAAGGATAAAATACACTTGATAATGTTTCTTGAGCTGTGTGGTATGTAAGATGCGCTTTAAATTAGTGTTGTAAAGTTTCCAATCATATAATTATTCTTATTATCAGGATATATGTAGGAATATACTGTCATATAAATACATTATTCAAACGAGTTATATATTTTGGGTTGTGTCCATCTTTTTTTTTGGGTGTTTCTCAACATGTAATAATTCTTGGTGATTTCTCTTTAGACTTATTAACTAGGCATTAAATGTTGACAGAAAGCTTAGATGTATGAACTGATTTGTCCACTGATAGGCCTTTAAATCCACTGTGCACAGTGATACCAGGTTGCATTATGTGGAACATAGATTCCCATCTCCATTTTTACCTAAATCTGTGGAGATTCCCATCTCCGTTTTACCTAAAATCTTTGGGCTTTTTATCTTGGATTGGTCAGTTTCCTAAAGAGGACTCTAAGTTTGGCCTGGTGAGATGAATGGGTTTAAGGTATAGAAAGGGAGTTTTATGAAGTAAGGCACCTCTTCCCACCTTCAGCAGGAACCCAAAATAGTTTCTCTTATTCGCCTTTCCTAGGAAGTAGATTTCCTTTTCCAACAGGAGTAAAGGAGGACAATTCCTTAGCTAGCAACAGGATACCAGTTCTCTTCACACACTTTCAGACAGTACTGTTCTCAGCATCTCTCCTTTGCACACATACTTTCAGAGAGGCGCAGTGGCCCCAAACCACTGAGAATTTTTAGGGAATTCTGTGTAAGAAATCTACAGGATCCTTGGACTACCCTTCACCTAATCCTGACCACTAGTTTAGCATTCATCAAATGAGGAGATTTAGGTAATCCTACCTCATTTATTATTTGTACATTGTCTTCTTGCAAACTTTGTTGGTATTTCTTATTTTAAAGATCTTATTTTTATTTATTTCTAGAGAGAGGAGAAGGGAGGTAGAAAGAGATGGAGATAAACATTGATGTACAAGAGAAACATTGATTGCTTGACTATGGTATGTTCCCAGCGGAGGACCTGCAACCTAGTTATGTGCTCTGGATGGGAATTGAACCAGTGACCTTTTAGTTTTCAGGCCAGTGCTCAATACACTGAGCCACACCAGCCAGGGCTGTTGGTATTTCTTATTTGTGGGTATTTTTGCTTCCTATATCTATCCTTGTGCTTATTATTTTTTACACGCACTCACTTTTGTTTTATTGGAATTGTAGAAAGAATAGAGATAAATCTATGTATCTGATCTATAAGTTTATTTGAAAAAATCTCAATTTCATATTTATTTTATTGAAAATATCTGTAAATTCTTTGTTTCCTGTATAATTTAACATATTAACAATGTATCATTTTTACAAATAGTATACAAAAATTCACCCATTACTTCTATTTTTACTTTTCCCCTGAAATTTTAAAATATTTTTGGTGTGATGTTTTTAACTTGAGTATTTATAACTATCATGTGTTTACTAATATTTATCTTAAATCACCACATTGTCTAATGATGTCAAACTAATATTCACTTGAATTTATTTATTTCATTTTCTTCACCAACTATGTCTATTTTACCATTTAATTCTATTGTAAATCTGTTATTTTATCTAACTACTCTGGTTTTATGTATTATTTATTTAAAAACTGGAGGTATTTTACTTTAAATTTATAAGTTTAAATCTTTTATATTAATTTTTGTAACAGATATACTTATTTCTAATTTTAATGTCCTATTTTTCTTGGTTTCCTTGATATTTCTCATTACTATTATCTCCTCTGTTTTGTTGGCTCCCATGTTCTTCAGAATAATCTGGCAGGCAGATACCCTGCTTTTCAAATCCTAGGTAAAATGCATTTATCAAGGACACATATATCAATATATTATAGTGATTAAATAATTATATTTACAGTATGATCAATGTTCCCATGTGGATATGTTATTATCCCTGCAACCTCAATTAAGTCACTTATCTTTTCTGATCCTCATTTTCCTCTTCTGTAAAATGAATATAATAATAGGTGATTCAGGATTGTCAAAGCATAATGAGACCACCACTGACTATCTGAAATAAGAAGGCTCAGCTAATTTTACTCTTTGTTATTTCAAGCAAGTACTATGCCAGTTAGGTATATTATCCTCGAATCCTTCTCTTAAATAATTCCTTTTTTAGAAAATATAACACTTTGGGATTCATGAACTTTCAAAGGCATCAGTGGGATGATATCATGGTTATCATCAGTGGGACGATGCAAGATTACTCAGGTCAGATTTTTGCTAATTGGTTGGCACTAAGAGGTCTATCTAGTAAAGAGAGTTGTGATTGGCTAACTTTAATAAAGAGGAGCCGTAATTTATTAGTTGGTGTGCAAAAAGTATGTTCAGTGAAAAAGTATTTTGCTTACTTTATAAATAGGCTTAAAACTGCTTTGGGGCCCTGCTGGCGTAGCTCAGTGGATTGAGCACAGGCCTGAGAACCACACGAACACGGTTCGATTCCCAATCAGGCCACGTGCCTGGGTTGCAGGCCAGTTCCCAGCAGGGGACTCACGAGAGGCAACCATACATTGATATTTCTCTCCTTCTCTCCTTCCCTTACCCTCTAAGGATAAATAAATAAAATCTTCAAGAAAAAACTGCTTTGGATTGCTATCTACTTGTATCATGGTTATAAGGCAATCAATCTTTTTCTAGAAATATAGGAATATTTTTTCAGAAATATGTAAACAAACTAAGTCATCTCCTACTCCAAAGTGTATATCTGTGTTATTCTCTACTAATATAAAATATAAAATATTAATATTCTATGCTTTCTAACTATAGTGAGTATTATTTATCATTTATTTTCTTTTTTTTTTAAAGATTTTATTTGTTTATCTTTATAGGGGAAGGGAAGGAAAGAGGGAGAGAAATATCAATGTAGGTTGCCTCTGGTGGGTCCCCTGCCGGGAACTGGCCTGCAACCCAGGCATGTGCCCTGACTGGGAATCGAACCGCGATCGTGTGGTTCGCAGGCCCGCGCTTAATCCACTGAGCTACACCAGCCAGGGCTATCATTTATTTTCACAATGGACTTTCATTGTCTGACAACAATGAAACTATGTGTCTTACATATCAGCACACAATGAAATACACACACACACAGGTAAGGAGGAAGAGGAAGAGAGAATGTAGAGTCCAGAAAAGAAATTATATTTTCAGTGAAAATAACTGCACAAACAATTCTTTAATATTGTGATGAGTGCTAAAATGAAATGCATGATATCATGAGTTTGGGGGAACAGGGTCATTGAGCAATGCCATTTCAACTTAGACATAAGGTATAAGTTAGAGTTAAATAAGAAAGGAAAGGGTGGTTGGCAGAGAATCAATTACTCCAGTACGGGGAAGGGAGCAAAAATTCAGATATGTAAGGATCACATCCCAATAACTGAAATTCAGCCAGTGTGAGTATAAAGTGAGAGGAGAAAAATAATAGAAATCAATGCTGGGATCATTGAAAGATGCTTGGAACTTACCCTGGGAGCAGTGGTATGACACAAAAATGCATTGTGTGAAAAGTGAGTGAATGAAACTTAGACATTTTGAACTGAGCAGGCTGTTAAGTGAGGAACAAATAATAAACAAGTAAAAGAGGATGCGTGGTCATTGAGGCAGCTGTTTTTGTAGATACTTCTGCTGGTTTGATATGGAGACGGTGTGGTACATCGCCTTCAGCCTATGCTTTGAAACCAGAGTTTATAGGATTTGATGAGCTCAGATTCGAAAGATTTACCTGATTTACCCAGTAATTACAGCTGCAAACAAGGTGTGGTAGTAATACCCATTAAGAGGTTTTCCTATCTGAGAATAATCAAGATATTTACTGGAAAACGTTCACCACTTTTCCTCCCACGTTTTAATTATACATTGATGAGTGGTTTTAGCTGTTTCCTTAAAAATGCCTTTTTGAAGAATCTGCTCTGCTGCTGAGAAGCTAATAACTTCACTTGAAATATATTAATCTCTCTTTCTCTGCATTCAGAAAATATTTTGCCCCTGCATTGAATAGAATCTTACAAAATATAAATAAACTTTCAGCCAGTCTTTGCCTCATCTCAAACTTTATTAATGAAAAAAAAAGAGGTAGGAATTGAACAGTGTGCAGAACAACAAACTTAACTGTATGTAACACAAGCTATTAATGATTTTGTTTTTATGGTAGGACATCTATTGGGCATCTACATATAGCTCTAGCTTTCACTTTTTTTCAATAAATCATCTAAAATTAGCCTTTATGGGACCTATAGTAATCAGTTTGTTTGTTATGAGTATCAAAGAAATTCTGTAGTAGTGTAAGTAAGCATCCATTCCTGGGAATGGGACTGCTAAGAGAGTCAGTTTGATTCAGTATTTTCATCCCAATTTTTAGTTCTAGAAATCATTTTTCTGGGTTGTTTTTTGTTTTTGTTTTTGCAAATTGCTTCAAGTTGCAGTATATGGCTGCCCATACTTTATTGAAGCAACCATTCTTAACAAAGGAGAGACATGGTTCTCCAGTTGCAGTATTGTTTATAGGGCCCTAACTGATACGAAATGACTCCATAATTTACTAATTTCATGCTGGTATGTTTGTGTATTTCCTCAAGCAAGTCCTTGAAGGCAACTTGAGTCTTGGGAAACTTGCATTTTAGCATTCAGCATCGGGTTTCCATTTTGTCATCTTTATGCACAATTTTTTTCTGCCAGTGTGGTTAAAAATTCTGCACCAAGACGGAAAATAAATAAACAAGTGAGAAGCCACAAAGGAATAAGCAACATATGTTGCAGAATGTAGTCAAATCAGAACAGTGCAGCAGAATATGATCCTTGACCTCCCTTTTGTTCACAATGTGGTTTACTAGTGCTCCCTGATCAACAGTGTAGAGTACATCTGCTGTGTGTAGCTTTCCTGCGCACAGACCTCTCAGTGACCTTACGAGAACTGGAAACAGACTTATCACCTTGGCAGTTTACTGTTTTTCAGTATATTGCTACCGCTTTGTTTGTTTTTAATGCAAAATGTCTTAAANCCAGTGTGGTTAAAAATTCTGCACCAAGACGGAAAATAAATAAACAAGTGAGAAGCCACAAAGGAATAAGCAACATATGTTGCAGAATGTAGTCAAATCAGAACAGTGCAGCAGAATATGATCCTTGACCTCCCTTTTGTTCACAATGTGGTTTACTAGTGCTCCCTGATCAACAGTGTAGGGTACATCCGCTGTGTGTAGCTTTCCTGCGCACAGACCTCTCAGTGACCTTACGAGAACTGGAAACAGACTTATCACCTTGGCAGTTTACTGTTTTTCAGTATATTGCTACTGCTTTGTTTGTTTTTAATGCAAAATGTCTTAAAAACAAATTGAGTTATAATGGGCCAAAATAGTGGGAGTAAACAATACTAAGTAGGACAGATTATAAATGGATTGAAAGGTAAAGTACACAGATTTCTAAAAAATGACAAAACAGTAATAAATTTTATGATTTTATTTTGCCCCACTAATGAATAGGAAAATAGAAATTTCAGGATGCAGATAAAAACAAGTTGAAATGAAAGATTCATGTGTGGTGAGTGATATCTAATTGTAAATTGTCATTGGTGTAATCAGCTTTTTTTTCTAAATTATTGTTATATGATATAGGCTTAAATGTCTCAGATGCTGAATTTCTTGAGAGGTACAATATATCCATGTCATAAAATATATTTCACATGGGCTCATTGTGAGCCAAATATATTAGCAAAACTAAGAATTTAATTACGATGACCTCCCTATTTTACGTGAGCACAGACTGTTCTCCCAGCTTAATGTTTGGCCTCATAGAGACATAATTAGAAGTTAAATAGGTAGATAAATAGTTAGACAGAAGGTGTTTATATGAGGACAGATCATACAAGGGAAACCAAATGATAATAATGCAATGGTTATACAATTCAATTTTTGGTCTTCTTTTTTTGTGTTGAGGCATATGTGTATTTGTTAATTTGTATCCACCATAGCTAGGGGCTATAGAAAGAGCATAGAATTTGGATAGACTACTATTTATTCCCTCTCTTTTGTTCCTAACTTTTAAAATATCATTACTATATATTGTAAGGAGTCTCTCTTTGAGAAACTGATAGCCGCATGATTTTGCTCTTGAAGGTTTTTTCATTCATCTATTCATTTAGAAACCCATAATAAATGAGGCACAAAGAATATGAAGAATATCTGTTTATGTAAGACTCTAACATAAACCAATCCCTTAAGTAGTGCTCATCATTAGCCAAAAATCAAGTCCTATTAATACACGGTGAAATATTGAAAATCTCTACATATATTCCATGTAAATTATAAACTGACTTATATATTGGAGAAAATTTAGATTTGTATTAAAGCAGAAAAATGAGAAAGATCATACAATGCATTCTAAAACCATGTCTAAGTGCAATTAAGTGAAGAATCAATAAGAAAAATTCTTGGTTTATTACTAATGCATTAGTTTACTACTAAAGAATTTCTTCTATAATGAATTTTTCTTATGGAATTACAAAGAAGTTGGTTTTCCCATGTTGATTTTTCAAATTAAAAGTTCATCAAGTGATAAATTTTAAAAAATCACCTATCTGTACCATATAGCTCAACAAGATAACCAGTAAAAAAAAATAGAAAATATATTTGGGAAAGTCAAGTGTATAAATTTAAAAGACTTAGCCTGTACTGTAGAAATGCACTGTGCTGCTATAATGTTTGAGACATTATTATTTATCATTTGTGTAGCCACAGAAAAGGCATAAAGAAGACAAGCCCATACCCTAGGGGCCTACAATCTTAAGAAGGTAAATTTAGCAAGTAAAGTAGTTGAAAAAGGAATTGCTGCACAGGAAACTTTTATTCCCTTTCTCCCTTTATCTTAACCATCTGTTACAACAGCAATGTGAAATGTAGCCCTGCTTTACTGGAGTGGTCAGTTAGCTAGGAACCTTCACCCTATAGCTACTGGAAGTTTGTATTTAGAATGAAAGGCACCCTTGGGCTACAAAAAAAGCATTAGTAAGTCATTCTTTCAGAAGGCAAGACTTCTCGGTATTAAATTATTTTCTGTACCTTTGAATGACTCTGAAATACACAATTGATCACTGTGGCTATAACATTTTAGTTTCAATGGAGACATTGTTCCACAATGAAAATTGAATACAACTGCATGGATTGCACCTGGAGAAAAGAATACTGAAAATTGCTAGTGAGACCAGGAATCAGTAAGAAATAAGAAAAAGGAAAAAAAATCATAGAAAAAGTGACATTTGAAGAAGAACTGGGACAGAAATTACCATAGTGTGTTTAAAGGGAACACGAACAGACTGATCTGGGTATGATGCAAAGGTAATTTTGGAGAGAAATGGGAAATACATTTGGAAGACAAAACAGAACAGTAATATGGAGTATTCCAGAATCTGGGCAATGAAATTAGGGGAAACTCCTCTTACCCCTCACATTCTCAAGTAAATGGATAAGTAATATTTCAAGGTAACAACAAGTTAGTCTCATATTAAAATAAATAGATATTCCTTGAGTGTCAGATTTTTTAGATTAATATCATCAAAAATTATTTTAGGTGAATTTCAGTTGAGTTAGATGAATTGTATTTTAGCACAATTTTAATAGATAGGACAGCAAACTATTCTGTGGTTAAAATAGAATGATAGAGGTTGTGCTCAAACAAAAATACCAAGTTGATTCTGAGCCACCCAGAAACACACAAAAGCAGGCATGAACAGAAAGACATACATATATGAGATATTTTGACAGTACTAACCAATTGGCAAATGGCACATAAAAATAGTTTCATATGATTTTCTGTTAATTATTTGAAATTGATGTAATCAGAATAAGCAACTGAATTGAATCAATATGCAATATTATGATTTATATATCTATACATACAATAGAAACCATATAATTAAAATAGATTAGTATTGCACAGACTGCTCCTATAATGAGTCTGTGTACTATATTAATATGATTTTTTGAGACAGGAAGCCCTGGTTGCAAAGCTCAGTCATGTATGACATTTGATTTTTATTTTCTTAATTTTTATATGGGGGTTTTAGTAGATAATATTTAGTAAAACTCAATTTGTTAGCAATGCATTCACATATATAAATCTACTTGACTATGTATCATCTTATATTATTTCTTAGTTGTTTTATATTTGAATCTTGCCTTCCTGCTTAACATTTAGGTTTTTGTTATTCACAAACAATATTTTCTGATCTCTTTCCTTGCCCAGAATATAGATGTCCACGTGCTCCACACTTCTCTCCCCTACCATCAATTACAGACTTCATTATCCTCTTATTGATTAATTCAAAAGTACCACCTTGATCTCTGTGAAGTACCTGACACTGTAATAGGTTCTGGAGCTCTAGAAAGAAAAAAAAAAAAAAAACCTTGTGAAAGATATTTTCTAGTAGGAGATAAACAAAAACAAAGAGATATGTAAAAAGGCTTTTACCTAAGCCTCATCTAGAAATAATGTATAATTAAGCAAACTATGATACATGGTTTATAGGAAATAATACAAAGGTTTGTTAAAAATTCATGGTGATGGTTTTCAAGGAGAGTCTACCTAGATAAGATGGCCAGAGAAGGCCTCTCTGAGGCTATGACAACGGGTGAGGAGGAGTCAGCCATGCTCAGAAATAGAGAGGGAAGACTGGTGCTAAGGAACTGAAAAGATTCAGCTGAGACAGCCAGGGAGATTTGTAGATGGTGAGTTTAGAAAAATGATGATGAAAGTGACTTGATGAGCTCTATAGCTTTCACTTCTGCATTTTTTCTTCAAAGATATGTTGCTTTTCTATTTGCCTATTTACCTCTCCCCTTTCTCAGTCATGAAGTTTGGAAGGGTTTACCCCACCTTCATTTCCAGGGTTAGGATATGAATATCTTACAGCAAACATTATATTCTTCACCGTGACTATTTCAGGAAGAGTATGCCCTGTTCTGGTCCATGAGAGAGGAGAATTGCACAGTATTAGAGAAGACAGGGAAAAGTATCTCCCTTTTCCTTGTGTTTGCTGTTTGTGGCAAATAATCACATCATAGCAAAAAGGGACTGGGTGGGAGAAGACTGACTTTGAAGAGCCATACTAGCTTTGAGGAAAAAAAGAATCTGTAAATTATAGCTTGTATACCTTAAAACTATACTTTAACACTAATTATCTTTAAAGCTTCTAACTTAATATGACCATCAGAATTACCAAATAGCTATGCTACATTTACACAATGGAATTCTATGCTGCAGAAAGGAAGAAGGAGCTCCTACCCTTTGCAACATCATGGATGGAACTGGAAAGCATTATGCTGAGTGAAATAAGCCAGGCGGTGAAAGACAAATACCATATGATATCACCGTTAACAGGGATCTAAACAAAACAAACAAGCAAGCAAAATATGACCAAAGACACTGCAATATGGAACAGGCTGACAGGGTCCAAAGGGGAGAGGGGAGAGAATCATAGGGGAAAAGGGGATGGACTCACATGAACAAGTATAAAGGACACATGGACAATAACTAAGGTGGGGGGCAGAAATGGGAGGGAGGGAGGGAGCACTGGGGGGACAGGGCTGGAAATATAACACAGAACACTGTACTTGAACAAGAATTAAATAAAAATAAAAATTAAAAAAAAGAATTGCCAAATAGCATAACAGAATACTGATTTTGATCATTTTTCACGTATTTAATCAGTTGCTAAGCCTATCTGTCTTTAATACTTAGTTTGGTATTTTCCTGATGATGTAATTTTTAACCTAGAATAAACATCCTTGAAATTTTCATAAAATTTTTCTTTCCAGCATTCTCTTCTTTTAAATTTTCTTATTTTTAATTAAACTATGTGTAATGTTGTTTCCAATACATCAAAAGCACAGAGAATAATATGACATAATACCACCATTTCCCATATTTAACAAGAAAGACTGTTGTGGCCTTGTTTGTATGTGTTTTTAAATCATTTTGGTACAGTTTATTTTTTCCAGTTTTGTTGAGGTACAACTGACAAGATAAATACCATGATTCCTTGATATATGTATACATTGTCAACTAATTACCACAATCAAGCCAGTTAGCGCATCCACCACCTAACAGGCAGCTTTGGCATATGTATGTTGAGAACACTTAAGACACTACTCTCATAGCAAGTTCAAGTATTTGATATAGTATTATTAACTACAGTCATCATACTCTACTGCCATCACCAGAACTTTTTATCATATAATTGAAATTCTTTTCCCTGGAATCAACATCTTTCCATTTTCCCTTTCCCACCTTTTTATATTCCGCTCTGAAGAGTTTGACTCTTTGGGATTCCACAAAAAAGTGAGATCCTACAATACTTGTCTTACTTTGTCTAGCTTGTTTCACTCAGTATAATGTCTTCCAGGTTCATCCATGTTGTTACAAACAACAGGAATTCCTTCTTTTATTTGGCTGAATATTATCCCATTGTGTGTGTGTGTGTGTGTGCACATTGTGTGAATATTATCTTGTCTTGTGAATAATTATGTTTGTATATTAATTTACATGTTTCTTAAATTTTTATATTTTGTTACATTTTTCTAACTTCTTTAACTGATGTCTTTGGTAAGTTATTTTTGCATATTTCTCAATAAACATATTTGAGTCTATAAATTTCCACAGAAGCTTGGCAGTATAGTTTGATTTAAGTCTAGTCATTTCAAAGTTTATTTTGATTTCATTTTTGTATTTGATATTTGGCCTTTACCTATTTTTACATTAAGTATCTGACTGGGAAGATTTTTTTGTTGTTTGATTATGCCTTTGTTGTTAATGTTAATTCCAGTGAATTCTGATTGGTAAATTGTTGCTTTTCCTGTTTGGAGATTAATGGTTTATCTTCATGAGCAAGTACATGCCTTTTCTCAGGATAGCATATGCATTGTTAAGTCCAAGCTTTGTGTTTTTTTTCCCTACATCTTTATTTATTTTGGGTCCAGCTGAACTTTTCCTGAGGATAGTAGTAAAGTTACCTCACATAGTGATAGTATGTTTTTCAGATTTGTCTTCATCTCACTATGTCTCATCAAAACTCTATCACTTAGTAAGCAAAATTCATTTATCTCAAGTCATTACCTGCCTCACTCCCAGGCAGGGAGTGAGGCAGGAAAAGTTGGGAAAGTTTATGGAAGACCCTTTGTGAACAAGGACTCAAACGGTACCTATTTGGAATACATGCTTGCCTCCTTAAAAAAATATATCATTTGACTTCATTTTAAAGAAGAAAAAGATCACTGGTAGATTTTAAGGCTTTTAATCAATAAAAAGGCTTGCCTCCTAATTGATGAAAGATTATCACAGTCGTTCTGGTTTGGAAAGGAATCTCAGTGAGGAATGGTAGATGCACTCCAGGCCTGCTCTGCTCTGTGACTCTTTCCGGGTCTCAGTCATAGCCAATTATAAAATGCTCAGCTACATAGTTCAGTGAACTATTTCATGATTTAAAAGACTTATCTGAAGGTTTCCCTTGTTCATGTGCAAATTTATGCAGTATAAGAAGTAGTTACGTGTGCTTTATATGCTCAGGAAACTTTCATCATAACATTGCCCCTCTATTCTCAAGCACACACAAAAGTCCTGCATTTTGTGAATCTCATTGACTTCTCACTTAGCTTGGAAATAAAAAAATTTGACAGCCAATATCAAATTTTTAGGGCAACAAACAAGTCGATAAAGTATTTCACCATATTTGTGACATTACCTATGGAACTATCAGAAAAATGATTTCAAATTACCCCATTCTTATACATAATTGGCATACAATGAATTCTTGTTGAAAAAATGAGTGGATTAAAAATGTAGTTTTGTATGTTCTCAAATACAGCCATACCTTGGTACTTGTTGGCTTCTGAACCCTTCAAATCCTGTACTCATGCATTTTGACAAGAAAAAAATGTCTCAGCACTCAGTTCTTGCTCTGGACTCGTGGTACCTGCTAGAACTTGTATGAATCAGGAGCCCACCCTGCAAAAGAAAATGCTTCATCATTCTATATTAGTGGGTTTCGGCATTCATCACGAGTTCCGGACAAATTAACAATGAGTACCAAGGTACCCCTGTATCTTATGGAGGATGTGAGTAAAAAGAAAGGATTTATATGAATAAGTGGCAGGAAAAAGAACACGTCCGTCCATTTGGTAGGAAATGAAAATATCTGGAGCTTAACACAAACTATCCTCTTATGTTGCTTGATATACTGTTTCTTGATATATATGCTCTCCCTCACAGTGCCAGGCCACCGTTATCTGAAGTTCCTTTCCAACCCCTAGCCCTGGAACAGGAAAAGCAGACAACAGAGGTCCAAGGAACCTCACCCCCAAAAGGCCAGCAACAAAGACAAGGGTGTCGGGTGGAGTACACAAGGAGCTCAGTTCCTGTTCCTACGGTGATGAAGCCACACTGGTTCTTTACCAGATGGTCTACAGAATGTTCTCAAAGTGCCGGATGTTCTTCTCTAGGATGAACAGCCTCAGACCCAGCAGCAAGAACTTACAGCAGGTTGGCATGAAGCTGGTGCAGCAGCTATAGTAATAACTCAGCAGCCCAGCAACTTGCTGGACTTCCTGAGAGAAGAGCCTGGTATATAACATCCATATGTGGTCCTGCAGATGCTGGGCAGACTGCTTCAGCGCCAAGCAATGTTTGAGAGTGCGAGGGCCAGGGCAAGATACCACCTCTGTGTGCACCCTCAGGGAAGGAAAAAAGTTCAGGCTTCTTCTCAGCAGACTTCTCATTGTCTGCTTTAGTGGGTGAATCAGTCGCTTTTTGTGAAGGACAAGTGGTGGATGGGTGTCAAGACTCCAGAAACACTGCTCTGCCCAGAAATTTGATGGCGGACTCCATGTAAACATCCTGGAAAGATTGTCCGATCTAGGAGCACAGATGTTATGCAGGGAAGTGGTTTTCCATGGCAAGATTGTTTTCATAGCCACCCCCTGCCCCCGCCCCAACTCCAGGATGAGGAGCCTGCCCTGAGGCCTCTAGAACTTTTTTCACACAGTCTCTACTGGGGAAATGATGGGGCCCTGGGCTGTGCTCAAGACCACAGGTAAAGGTGCCATCATGGAAACAGGAGAGGGCAGCATTGTCATGGATGGAGACCCTGAGGTGATGTATGCAGACAGGTTGACCAGGGCATTGTGCTCCTGGGTCAAGTGTCAGGGAGCTGACGGGCATTCTTTGTACAATCAGTGAAGTGCAGAATGTCATTTCTACTGAAGAAATTCTAGTATCCTGGTAGGTACCTTAACTGTCTTTACTACTTCACTTTCTTCCCAATAGAGTCACTCCATAGAGTTTATTGGGCTCCACACGCTCAGGTAAGCAGAGGCCACAGTGTGCCTAGGATGTCTCTCTGTTGCCTTCACCTGAGCTTTTTTACTCTTTTCAACTTTTAAACAATACTCATTCAAGTGTCAGCACAATTCCAGGCCTCTTGCCTATTTGCCCCCCTTTGCCATTTCACTGCAGGCAGCCCACACTGAAATTGAGTGAGATTAGATTACATTTTATTCACTAAATTTTAATGCATTAACCATGTATCATTGCAGTGTTTAATCCCAGTGGTTAATCCTGGCTTTATTATAAGAATTATTTTTACAGCTCTTGTAAAAAGAGTGAAAACACTTTGCCTGATTTGTAGTTAATAAAAACTTCCCATTTTAGGAGTTCTGTACATCTTAT
Organism: Sturnira hondurensis; assembly: GCF_014824575.4. Taxonomy (NCBI): domain Eukaryota; kingdom Metazoa; phylum Chordata; class Mammalia; order Chiroptera; family Phyllostomidae; genus Sturnira; species Sturnira hondurensis. Next base: position 6,200,624 of record NW_028088227.1, on the reverse strand, counting down.
ATATTATTTGGGGCATACAGATTTAATCTATTTCTAAGCATAATAAAATAACACACACAAGTGATTTCTGTTAATTTTAAAAGGTATTCTTAGATATCAATATTTATTATGATAGATTTGAAATTTGTACTTTTCTAATTTTTTACTATTTTCTAAGAAATATTACGTAGGATAGCTTACAAAACACTCCTCCAAAACCACTGATGAATTCATGTATTTGGCACCAAAACTGAAGCTCCAAATATCTCAATTCATTTGCAGAGTATTATTTTATGCATGCTTATTTTAACAAGATAATAAGCATAGTTTCCTCTTCCACTGAAGTCCCTCAATAACCAAGTCTAGAAAACTCAGGAAAGATAAGGTACTATTTAAACAAAATTATTCAGGTATTAAAAATGATGTTAACATGTTTCAGTTCATATTTAAGCTGTCTATTCCAACATTAATAAAATAAACTTAGCTAATGAAAAAATTAAAATATAACATACTCAATGGTTATTTTTCTCATCTTTTATGTAACTTTGATAAGTTTTAATGAAAATTATAGTATTTAAATTATAGTAAATGATTTAAGCAGCACGTATCTATATGACATAGGATAGTCTTTGAATAATTATGTCCAAGAGTAGCACATTATTGCACATCACACATATTTGTGAGTCTTTTCAAATCCTTCTCATTCCAAATCATTTTTGTGGTTTTACTGACACCATCCCCAAGAATTTGTTATAAAACTTATGTTTATGAGTAATTTTTAGTCTTATTTACTTTGCTGTGATTTTGTAATATCAATGACATTTTCCATCATGTTGTATATGCTTATTTATATTTATGCAATATTACTTTAACTATTTTTAAAGATGTTACAGAAATACATAATTTCAAAACATTTCTTCAAGTCTATATTTTTGATTTGGTAACTTCACTATAATTACAATAGCAAAAGTATACTTTGATATTTACATTTATTTGATAATATTTTAATGAAGGAAATAACATTCTGCTTTATGAATTATGTTAATAAAGATGCAAAATGTCTCTGAACAGATGCTAAAAATACAATTTTTAAAGTTGTCATGTCTATGAATAAAATATAAATTCAGAATATTTTTAATCACAATGTTATATTTTACTTTCAAAATTATAATATGGCACATCATTCAGCAAAGCTACATTAATCTTTCAGTGATATAGAGTATAACATAAGGATACTTTTCAGAATAACATTACATACACTAAATGGAAATCAGAGATGCTAGACAATATAGAAGTACTCATGCCATTACATTTTTACCTTTAAACTTTACCCCATTTGATTACTAATCATTTAAAACTGGTTTTCATTAATTTCTTTATGCCCTTTGCATTTTTACCTACTGAAAGGACAAATAAATAACAAAGTTCAAAGATAATGTATGGCTTTGGAAACATTTTCCAAAGAATCTTATTCTAGAATGAGACCACTAAATGTTCAGCATGTCCAATCACAGTGCAAATGGCCAAACAATGCATTTTTCCCCTCTTAAATCTTCTGTATATTAAAAGGTATATGTATGGAGGAAGGATCAAAAATGCTGAAAAGTCAAAATTTGATACACATCCAGAGAATTCAAATTCCTATTGTTAGTTATTATTTTTAAATGCATCTTTAATATAAGCTTTGGGCCAGATGTAGGGCTGTTAAGGTCTGTCTTGCATGCTTAAGATTGGTTTAACAATAACTTGCGATTAAAATGATTCTGCATAGAAGCCCAAAGTCAGGGTGAATCATTTTCATATTGTATAGGATAGAGCTGATTTACAGCTGCTCTTGAAAATATCTATCCTTATTTCTGGGGATACTGAATGTTGGCTTTGACTCTGGGTCAAGTTATAGCCTATGGGATTTATTTATTTATTTATTTGTTTGTTTGTTTGTTTTAAAATTATTGTTCAAGTACAGTTTTCTGTTAATTTATAACATGCATTTTGAAATCTATAACTCCCCTACACATGCTCAGTGTTGAGTTTAAAGGTGGTTTTTACCTGGTGAAGCCTGTTAGACGCCATGGCTTAACTCCATGGCCAGAAGTACATAATCCGCATTTCCTAACTTCTGCTCTGAGCTCTAATGAGGCCAAGATTCCTTGCACAGACCTTGGTAGTTCAATTGATGTGAAAATCTAGCCCGTAGGACATTAAGGATCCTGGGGAGATTGCAGCTGGGTATCTTTCAGCCCTTACTCTCTATTGCTGTATGTTATTTTCACATTTAAACAAAAAGCATTATGTGAGTATGCTTTGGGAAATCTGGTGATATATCCAAACTTGGGAAATCTTTGCAGTATTTAATTCAATTTTTCAAGGTCAAAGCTGAGATGAGGCAAGCCAAGAGCCTATGGCACAAAACTTTAAGGAGGCACTAACTTTTAAGAATGTGAGAATTCTCCTCTAATTCCATGCTGTAAGTAGCTTATTTTCTGCCTCTTAGTCTAAAAGTTGTTATGGTCAGAATTTCAGGTATGTTTCTAATGAAATACATGGAGCAACTCAGACTCAGACCTCTATCACCAACTTGTCTTGTCTTTCCCACCTCTGTGTTTTCCGACAAGGTGCTCTATGGATTTTTAATCATATCTTCATTGAAATCTGCCGTATCTATTACTACTCTCAGCACTCATTGCATTAAAACAATTTTAAATACTCTGGAAATAAATTATGGTAAAATTTTAGTGAGAAAAAATGGATTGGGACCTGCTTCATTTTTTTTTAATTTTTAGAAGTCTTACAGAATTAGGACATCCTGTTTTGTTCTTCCGCCAAAGTTGGATGATAATGGTAGCAATGTTTTGTAAATTCAAAGGATTAGGAGTACTTTGTTGAGTAGTGTACAATTCCATACATTACAGAGGAGTTAAAGCCTTGAAGTACAAAAAATTCTCTTCACTGTAAGAGCCTTAACATTTGTTTTTTGTGCTTTTTAAAAACATGGACATAATATTTAGTTAATGCATATTATAATGTGATAAAGTGTCAGAGTTCAAAAAATGCCACATATTTATTTGCATTACTTCAGACAATTTAAAGTTTGAAATATTTTTGTAACCTCTGTTCATATCCTCCTTGAATTAATCTCCACAAGGATTCATAAACTTAAAAGATTCATTTTAACTGTGATGATATTTTCCCCCCACGAGATAGCCCATTAAAACTACATTGAGTAAGACTGCAGGTAAAGTGCTCAGCTGTTGGTTAATTCTCAAGCCAAGATGAAATCATTTAACTCCAAATATCCTGCTATGATTCAAAGTAACTATCTAAAACACTAGTCAGGGAAATGTGAAGCTGTTCAGTATTTTCTTCAGGACTTGGCTTGATATCTAGCACACTAATACATTTCACTCTGGAAGAAAATTGAGAGGAAAATTCTAGGAAAACATTATTTCCTTTTTTGTTTATGGTAATAAATCTATTCAGCAATAAAAAATTTAATATTACAGATTACTTCAATCTTTATTTTTACTTGTAAAAAGACATGATAACGTAGTTTATACTGATCTCATAAATTATATTCGAGACCAATATTCATACTTCACAGGATGATGTTCTAATATCTACAGTAGATCCTTTCTCACTCATGAAGAACTATATATCCCAAAATGATCCATGACATTGACATAGAGTCTTGCTGTTAATTAATTGTATATTGATCAGTCTTATAAACATGTCATACAGTTAATCTGTATTTTATTTTTTTACAATGCACAATTACGTAAAGTATATAGTAAATAAGAAACAAAAGTATTATTTTACGGAGTTGTTTTTTACTTCAATCCATATTTTCTTGGTAAACGTAAATTTTTTTTCCTTGAACATCTACTTCTTCATCTACAGAGAACAGTCCTACTATATAGGAATACTTTTAGATTAGGTTTTCCATGTTGCAAACTGTAAGATGTAACAATAATGTCACTGAAGCTCATGAAATAAATTTCATAAAAAGTATACAAAAGGAAAATATTGACCTAATACAATAGGCACCATTCATTGAATCTGGTTATACATGGTTGATGGGCTAACATCAATGTTTCAATCTTGTTATATAAGCTCGTTAAAATGTACATAGACTTCCATCTTCTACCATAGTTTTAGAGATCTGGAAAAAGTGTTGCCAGTACTCTTTCAATAAATATAGATTAGAACAAACATTAAATCCATTGACAGATGAAGGGATTTAAAAATATTATATATAAGCCCTGGCTGGTGTAGCTCAGTGGATTGAGCACAGGCCTGCGAACCAGAGGATCGCAGTTCGATTCCCAGTCAGGGCACATGCCTGGGTTGCAGGCTGGTTCCCTGCAGGCCAACTCCCAGCAGGGGACGCACAAAAGGCAACCATACATCGATGTGTCTCTCCCTCTCTCCTTCCCCTCTAAAGATACATAAATAAATAAAATCTTTAAAAAATAAAATAAAAATATTATATATATTTTGTGTATATATATATATATATATACACACACACACACACACATTATCTTTCTATCTTCCTGTCACTTATCTATTGATCAATACTATCCAGCCACAAAATAGAAATCCTGTCATTGTCAGCCACATGTATAGACCTTGAGGGTACTGAGTGAAGTAACTCAGAAAAAGAAAGACAAATACTGTGTGGTCTCACTTTTATGTAGAATCTGAAAGAACCAAACCCATAGCAACAGAGACCAGAATGGGGCTTCCCAGAAAGTGAGGAGTAAGGGGATGGAGTGAAAGCAGTCAAAAGGTACAATATCATTATAAGATCAGTAAATTCTAGGGGTTTAATGTATAGCATAATGACTATAGACATCAATACTCTACTATATACTTAAAAACTGCTTTCTTGAAAGTTCTCATAAAAAGAATTAAACATTTGTAACTGTGAAGTGATGGATGTTAACTAAACTTATTACGGTAGTCATTTTGAAATATAAAATCAATTAAGTTTATTGCATACCTTAAATGTATATAGTGTTACAAGTCAATTACAGCTCAATAAAACTTGAGGAGAAAATTCCAATTATTGATAAAAGAAATCAAAGAACATCTAGTTAAATGGAGGAAAGGTTCTGGCAGGGGAGCTCAGTTGGTTATAGTATCATCTTCATATGCCAATCCCTGTGGTCCAATCCCTGGCCAGCAGACATACAGTATTCAACCAATGAATGCATGAGTAAATGGAACAGCAAATCAATGTTTCTCTCTCTCCCCCAACCCTCCTGCTTCTCTGAAATCAATTTAAAAAAGGAGAAAAAAGTCATGTTGTTGGATTTAAAGATTCAATATTACTAATATGTTAATCTCCATCATTTGACCTCTAGCTCCAGTGGAATTTCAATTATATTCTACGATATTTTTGGCCTCCTAACCTAAGCAATATGTATCTCTAGCCAAGGACATTTTCTATGCATGATAGATGTTATAATGTAAATACAGTTCAATTGATTAGTTTCTTTCATCCTATCATAGTTTGTGAATTTGGCATTTCTTGTGCAAAATCATGAGAACTTTTCTCTATATTTCATTCTAAAAAGTTGTTTTAATTTATACATTTACATGGATGATTCATTTTTGTAACAGTGGGGGTTGTGACTCACCATTCTTTTGACATTGTTCCTATAAATGCTGGCTCTGACTAATATGTAACTTAGAGATAAACAGCATGTTTGTATAAGAATCCTAGAAACTAACTTCAAAAAATACTCTGACCTTCAGGATTTCCAGCTATGGGAGATTTGTCGACTTTCAAATATAATACCATGATGACATAAAACCAGGATAACACACACTGGACCCACACTTGACAAGTTTTAGGGTCCTTATTGCAATAGACTGTGGTAGTCTGCATGTAGAGAACTTTTCAACACCCTCCCCTGATCTCTTTGTTTTGCTTTCCTTCTCCCTCATTGTAAAAATTTCTGCCTGCACTGAGATGTTAAGACGGACTTTGAGACAAGAGTCCCACATCTTCCCAGAATGTGGGCATCTCACTAAAACTACTTTCCTTTTTCACCAGCACTTGTCCTATTGTTAGAGGAAATTGGGAGCCATTTTAAAACATAGCACAGCACCCAGAGAATGACTTGGCTTTTTTTGCTTCTGCTTCTGCTTGCTTTTGAGCCAGAAGTAATGCTTCACTCCTTACCCTAGAAAAGCAGCTGCTCCCCGCAGCTCAGGGCCCAGAATTTGGAGACTGCCTCCTCTGGGTCCACATGCATAAATAAAGGTACCACCTCGCTTCCTCCTGTGTTCGGCCTGAATTCTTCCTGCAATATTTTGGTTCCCTGACCAGAAATGACTCAAAGGAGCAGGTGATTGCCACCCGTGAGGTGGCCCCGGGCGCTCCGTGGACTCCGCGGTTAGCTGCCGGTGAGGCCCACACTCTACCCCAGCTACAGAGGGAGTGAACTGGTCCTGATCGGGGAGCTGTCAAACCACAGGACTGGGGACCAGGAGACGGAGACCAGACCCAACCTTGTGGTGGAAGGAGAGACTGATCACCTCTCAGGCCCTTGACCATCAGGTAGGGGAAACCCTAACAGGAGGGCAGTCCTACTCAGGTGGGACTGTATTAAACTCTCGGATGTTTGTCTGTGTGTTTGTGCGAGTGACTGAGTTTGTGGCTCCACCAGTGAAAACCTATGGAGTCGGAGTGGGCCCCAACCTGTGGTTCCTCCGTCTGTCATACGGCATAATGGCTGGGAGTTTAACCCAGATTCTACTCCGACGGCCTTAGCTAAGAGACCAAGTCCCTCCAGAGGAGAGCCCAGGCAGGTGAAACTGAAAACCCCATCCCTTTGTTTGTCTGTGCTATTGTGGGAGGGACATCATGGGCACAGGACCCTCAACAGTACTAGACTGCATGTTGCAGAATTTTGATCGGTTTCGGGGCCAGGACTCAAGCATGACTTGAGACCAATCAGAAACTGTACATCAGAGTGCCAACATTTGGGGAAGGCTGGCCCCCTGAGGGAATCCTGAATTTAGGAATAATTCAGGCAGTACACCTAATAGTCACAGGCAAGCCGGGACACCCAGATCAGTACATTTACATAGACAGATGGCGGTAATTGGTGGGCTGTTGAGCCTAAGTCTGGGTAATACCCTGGTGTGCATGAGTAGAAGTCTTCTTCTCTACCATCCAAGTTTTTTTGAACTACTCTGGGATGTGTGGGAATCATTTAGTTGGTGCCAGTTGGAGATAGGCAAGGAAAATGTGATGAGGAAAATTCCAGTTTCCCTGCATGGAATTTAGTTAGAGGATTCTTTCTGGTCTGGTTATATGGTTTTCTGAGTACTAAATGTTTTCTTAATTGCATATTTGTTGTGGGGTATTCTTATTGTTATGTTTTTGACATTTCCTGTGATTGCCTTGAGAACTTTGTGTAGCAAAAATATTATGCCTGGACTGTCTGTTAGCTTTTCCCAAATCTTCCATAGGAGGACGTCCATTTCAGTTTGAGAGCTCTTGTCTCTCTGAAATGAAATGTGGTTGTGTGGTCTGTCTGAAATGAAAGTTTGGTTACAACCGCTCTTTGCTTGCTTTCTTAACTTTTGGGGGCTTGGTTTGATCTTTGCTCTTTGTATATACCTAGAATTCTCTGTCTCTGCCGTTTGGGCTTTGGTGTGATTTGGACCTCATCAAGGTCATTTGCAGGACACATTACTGTGAGATGAGGTCCTAAGGCTAGTGTCTCACTCTCTCCCTTAAAAGATATAGTTGGAGAGTACTCATTTATTTGAATTTTGTCTTTGCTTTAGATTTTTCTTTTGTTTCTGTTTTGAAATGAGTGGCTTGGTCTGGATTCCATGAGAGAGTCTATTCGCTCACATTGTAGACCAGAAGTGTTGTGCCAAAGATCTGGTAAATGAGATAAAATCTCCTATGTGCAAGATTCCATGTTGTTACATCATAAGAATTCTACCCCAAAATGATGAAAATTTATGGTTCAAAGAGGGACTGAAAGCTCTCAGTCCCTCCCAGACTGTAAAANTTGTTTCTGTTTTGAAATGAGTGGCTTGGTCTGGATTCCATGAGAGAGTCTATTCGCTCACATTGTAGACCAGAAGTGTTGTGCCAAAGATCTGGTAAATGAGATAAAACCTCCTATGTGCAAGATTCCATGTTGTTACATCATAAGAATTCTACCCCAAAACGATGAAAATTTATGGTTCAAAGAGGGACTGAAAGCTCTCAGTCCCTCCCAGACTGTAAAATTCAGAGGGGAAAAAAGGAGAAAATAACTCTTTTACACGCTGAATGTTCCTCTAGGAGGTCTGGGCACTGCTGCAGACCTAGAAACAATAGGGAAGCTCAAGCAGCTAAAGCTTGATACCTTCTCTGCCTCTTCTCCAGCCTCCCTGAAAGTTAAGGACACTAGGTAATTACACAGCTCACATTTGAGCACACTAAATGAATGAAGCAATCACGAAGACCCCAATTGGGTAATTTAAATTTAATTAGAGTCTTTTAAAGTTATTAGCATGGAATATGTTTGTTATGTCTAGGTTTACAAAAAAGATGCATGATATCTGTGTTATACCTCTTAAAAATATAAGTGTATTTACCAATGGAAAAGAAAGTTTCAAAAGTCATGAAATGTGTTCATAAAAGTGTCAATCTAAATAATGTTAATTACTTACTTTTAATTGTCACTAAAAATGAGATTTCTAAGAATTCAGAATTTTAATTAAGTCAGAATGAGACTATATAGTTTAAAAGAAAGAAGGGCCAACTCAAAAGTACTTAGGAAGTTGTGAAAGGATTATATACATTGCAGAGTGTCTGTAAATTGAGAAGATTTTGCGTAGTTGCAAAGGGTTTGCACAAGTTGAATAAAGATTGTATAGAGGGAAGAAGCAAAAAGAAAATAGAATTGAATTGAGGAGGTGCAAAAAAGGCGAGAAAGGATAAAGGAAAGTGACATACATGTTACAGGAAAAAATATATTAGAGGAGGAATTCTCAAAAGGGAAAAGCAAATAGGAAGAAAAGAAGAAAGAAAAGGAAATGCACAGATGATAATGTGGAATGGTAATTTTATGAAAAAGCTGGGAAGCTCCCTTTCATTTTTCAAAACTCATCATTACTTCCCCATAGACAACTCAGGTACAATTGACAGTGGGGAATAAATAAATTGATTTTTTAGTTTTATATACTCAAATTGTAATTTTGAATGTCATCTTGAAATGTTGTTATAAAAAGAAATCCTTTTGTCAATTGCATTATAATCTGATTTATAACCATATCATTTTTTTGTCATTTATAGACAGTCATTGAGTCCTTTTTGCAAATGCAACTGTGATGCATTTGCAAAAATGTTACACCTTCAGAAAGATAAATACTGGCAAATAATAAGGATAAACAAGAATTAATTATGGGACTGGATGAACTGAGGATAATTATTATTCTCATGACTTTGTTCAAAACATTACTGATTTTTAAAAACTTATGTTTTCTTTGAACAATTTGGTAAATTTTACCCTAATAAGCAATATTGAAATATTTATATTTTTACCTACTTCTCCCTCCTGAATTTAAAAACAGTTAATAAGTATTATATTCATGGTGATATGTTTATTTGCATTATCAGATTCTTATTCCAGTATGAAACTTACTCCTTCATAACAGGACGTATGAAGCCTGTTTCCAATTGTGGTTTTATTAAACAAAACTTTGACTGGAATATCATGTTTGAGAAAGACATGCCAAGCCTCTGCATGCCAGCAAAAAGCTTTAAGGAATAAAGATTGCGCCCTGGCTGGCATAGCTCAGTGGATTGAGCGCGGGCCTTCGAACCACAGGATCACGGTTTGATTCCCAGTCAGGGCACATGCCTGGGTTGCAGGCCAGTTCCCAGCAGGGGACTCACGAGAGGCAACCACATTGATACTTCTCTCCTTCTCTCCTTCCCTTCCTCTCTAAATATAAATAAATAAAATCTTAAAAAAGATTGCCATTGAAACTGATAAAAGCCCCGTGGAGAAATGGCTTGCTACCTTGCTTATTTATATGGCTCATGCAGTCAATTCCAGTAAAGAATGAAGGTCTCTTTCCTTGGAGATAGCAAGGAAGAACCTCAGAACATTTGGAGGACCTCAAGAACTTGAAGAGTTTACTCATACCTATTGGTATTGCAGGCAAAGCCTGATGGCAACTGTGTGGCTTAGCTTTTTTGGCCTGTGAGTCTAATTAAATTTCAATCAGAAAATTCCTTTTAAGATTCCAGCAAGGCTGATTTAAGATGAATGACCCATGGATAAACAACATTGTGGGAATTGACTGTGGGAGTGGAGGGTGGGATGGTCAGAGAAGAGCAAAGGGGGAAAAATTGGGACAACTGTAATTGAATAACAATACAAAAAGAAAGTCTATATGATCAGTTCCTATTCCTATTGTGTTTATGCAAAGAATCAGGCAAAACCTGAACTGGATTTAATGTATTGAATGAATTGGTCTTGATTTGGCTTTCTGACAAAAGTGAAGGTGAGTTTAGGGGAAAATTTGAGTTGCAATAGAATCTGTAACACTCAGTTATATATATTAGATTAGTACAGTTCATTGTCTATTAAGTTTTATTTTTCATTTATAAACTAGACTGAATCCTGAATTTTTCTTGCTTTCTTAAATGTTTTGGCTACAACCCTCTAACTTCCATAGCAATGGAAGAAATATTGACAGTGGAGAATTAAAACAGTGGGGAATTGTAACCCACCCCACCATTGTTTTGACATTGTTGCTATAAATGCTGACTCTGACTAATATGCAGCTTGTAGACAAACAGCATGTTTGTATAAGAAGCCTAGGAACTAACTTCAAAATGTACAGATTTTTAAAAATATTCTGATTGTTTTTATTGTTGTTCAAGTACTGTTGTCTTCATTTCAAAAGATACAGATCCTGATCTTCAGTCATCTGAGCTCTGGGAGATTTGCTGACCTTCAACCGTAAAACCAGAATGATGCAAACTAGGATGACACACACCAGCCCATTGCTTGACCAGTTACAGAGATCCTTATTGGAATAGACTATCTTGGTCTGCATGTGGAGAGCTTTCAACTTCATCCCTTTGATCTCTTTGTACTATTTCCCTCTCCTTTCTATAAAAACTTCTGTCTCCATGGAGATGCTAAGATGTGCTTTGGGATAAGAGTCCCCCATCTTCTCAGATTGCTGGCATCTGAACAAACCTCTTTCCTTTTCATCAGCACCTGTCTCATGACTTTGGCTTTTGTTGAGGCAAGCAGCCAGACCTGTGTTTGGTTACATTTTTAAATAATTTTTCAATATATTGTGTATATTTATTTTTGAATATGTATATGTAAATATTTTAATACCTTTCTAAAAAGGTTATTCTTTCTTTATTGTAATAATTTTTGCATTGTTGTAGAAAACTATTTGGCTGTATTTGTGTGGGTATATTTTTTCTCCAATTTATTCTATTCATCTATGTATATATCTCCTTCACCAATATCATACTGCCTTAATTCCTGTGGGAAAAAAAGTGTTTAATCACACAGTTATTTTTAATGATTTTATTCTATTCTATCTTATTTGAGTCCATTTAGAGTCCATTTATTTAGAGTCCATTTTCTAAATGTGTACAAAATTCTTGCTGGTTTTATAAATTAAGTTGAAAAGGATTAATATTAGTACTAGGTTGAGGCTTCTTTCAATACTAGGTTAAATCTTTCAACCCATGAATAACTGATATCTCTCCATTGCCTAGATATCCTTTCATTTATTTAATCAATTATTATCATTTTAAATATGTAGTAATTATAGATTGTTTTATGAGAGATAGTAACAGATAGGTTTCTAAAAATTATTATTTTAGTTTCTAACTCTTAACATATAGAAATATTATTTGTGTGTGTTTTAATCTTCTATTTTGTAAGCTTTCTAAAGTTGCTTTTAATTTTAGATTTGTTGATGTTTTTGTTTTTCTGATAAATTCACTAGGTTTTGCTCTACAAAAAAAAATATTTTCTCCAAAAAGAGACAGTTTATCTTTTTTTTTCAGTCTGTACGACTTTTAAATTTTTCTTCCCTAGTGGCACTGGCTTCTAGTATAATGCTGACTCAGAGTGATGAGCAAGTAGAGCTTTGCATTGTTTCTGAACCCAAGAGAATTGAATGGAGTCATGTGTCATTAAGAATGTTAATACTAAGAGTTTTTGTAGATTTCCATTATTATGTTGAGGAGTGCTCTTCTATTCGTGGATTGATAAGAGTGTTTATCATAATTGAGTGTTGAGTTTTGTCAAATGCTTTCCTTGTATTAATTGATATGATAATGTCCTTTTAATTTTTAGACTGTGAATATGGCTATTTTATTGACAGATTTTCCAATATTGAATTGACTTACTCTCCTGTAATAAATCTCACTTGGTCATGGTTTACTGTTCTTTTATGTATTGCTGGATTTGATTTGCTAACATTCTGTTAGGGATCGTTACACATGCGTGTTCATTATAATTTTAGTTTTTGTTGTTATTTCAGTTTTTTGTTGTGTTAATTCTTATGTTTTATTGTTGTACTTTCTTGGTGTGATTTTGGGTATTAGAGTAATGCTGGCCAAACAAAATACTGAATTTTTTTAAATTTTGTTTTTTATTGTTGTTTAAGCTATTGCAGTTGTTCCCCCTTTCCTCCCCTTCCCCTCAATCACTCTTTTTTTCACTTTCTAGAGAAAAGATTATTGTTAAATTGTTACTTTCTTCTTTTTAAATGTTTTGCAGAATTTACCATGGAAAACTTCAATGACCATATGTTTGCTCTTCAAAATATTTTAACTCAATTTAGTTTGCTTAGATATATAAGAATGTTATATTCTTTCATGTAAGTATATACATGAAAGTATATACTTATCTTTCAGTAAGTGTATGTTATTTGCTTCATTTCAGCAATGTCTGCAAGTTTGTGATTTTTAGAATAATTGGTCAATTTAATTTAAGTTGTTGAAATTATGAGCATGGAATTGTCTATGATATGGTCTTATTATGCTTTTATTGCCAATGCAATCTAGTTACATTTTCTTTTTTATTCCTAATATTGGTAATTTCTGTTTTATTAAATCCTTGGATCTCTGTAAATAACTCAAATTTATTGTCTGTTATGTTTTTTCTTCATTTTATGTTTGGCATTATATTACATTTTCTTCATTACTTACTTCTTTGCAGTTAATTTGGCTTAGCCTTTAAAGCCTCGGGTAATAATAAAGAGTAAATTTTTGTTGTAATCTTTTGCTGTGGATGTGTATTTCTTTAGTAGCTTGAGGAATTGGTTGGATTGTTAAAGGCAGAATTTGAACATGCTTGAGTTATCTAGCAAAACGTCACTGTAGCACACCCTCATAAAGAAATTTCCCATACTTCCTTGTATATAACTTTTATACATGCCTAAAGAAATACGCAGTTAAGGGTTGTGTTTCTGACACAGTAGGTCAGTAAGGTCAGTAAGGTCAGTATTTCTGAAATACTGACATGATTACCGTCAGTATTTCTCAACTGTGGCTATACATTCAAATCATCTGAAGAGATCTAAGAAATTTTGAAAATTGATTTTATCAGTGGTGATTACTTTAATCAGGATATTGGTGATACCCTGGAATCATCAGTACTTAAAGCTCAAGAGATGTTTATAGTGGGCAACAGTTCCATGATAACTAATGTATATTCTCTACTACTCAATAAAATATGTATAGATATGCCTTATGAAATAACAAAGTTTTAAACATGATGTGATTCTCTAAAGAATGAAGTAAATGTATTTATATGCCATCCATTTTTGTTTGTGCTCTGGTGATAATTGAGTATTTACGTCTATAAAACACAAGGGTATTGTGGCCTGATATTACTAACCAGTTAGGATGAACTTCTGCTTGGAGAAAATACAGTCTTAAAAGGCTTTATTTCCGTGTATCTGCCTCTGTTCTGAGACTGATATTTGAATAGTAGGGAGAATGAGAAGCAGTAATATCATTAGTAGTAAGCGGTGTTTGTAACTGCATAAAGTATATGATGCAAGTTCGCTAAATGTGAAAAAAATCAGAAAGACAAGAAGAAAAGACTTAAATTTAAATGAAGTAAGAGCAAATAGAATTTTTGAGGAATTATCTTTTTTGATTCATTTTCTTTTATTCTAGAGAAAGGAAAAGAAAAAAGTAATTGCTTGGAGAACTGAGAAAATGACCCAAGTCAAACTAATTTATTCTTAGGTTAATATGTTACTCTATTACAGTAGGGCTTTTTTAAAAAAAACTATAGTCTTTGAACATATTCTTTATCTGAGGTTCAATTCTCATTATATGGAGACTCTCAGTTTCTTCTCCAAAATGTCGATGTGAGTAGGAAAAATGATTCTAATTCTCTGTCCTCCCTTTTCGATGTCCTGGAAAACTTGTCCAGTAAGTGTGATGTATATTCACTAAGTTCCTATAATGACCAAGTCTTTGCTAAATATCGACAGAAATAAAACCCTAAATATTGCCATACTGTTAGGAATTTAACCATGCTACATATACAATCAAGATATATATATATATATATATATATATATATATATATATATATAACCTTAAATGTTAGTATAATTGATTCAGACGATGAGAAAAGTGAATAAGCAAAGTACATTCATGCCTTAAGGATGACATGGATCCCATTTTATTATTAGATACTTCTAGTTGTAAACTTCAATTAAAATGTGTACTCTTGTAATTAAGAATGAGATATTCACCTCTTACTATGCACCATCTTAGCATACTGTACATATAAGAAACATAACAATAGTATTATAATAATTTGTTTGTCTCCATGTCTAAACTAATAAATCATAAAAGGAGTTAGGAATTTAAATTTTGTATCTTTAGTGACTGATGGACAGGAATGAGTTTAATAATTTTTCTCAGTGAAATTTAAAAATGCATTTCTTCAATAAATTGTGTCTAGTTAAATAATCCTTATAATTTTTTTAGAATTCTAATGTATATAGTATTTGAAACAGTATTAGATCAATGATACTTCTCTATTTATAACTATTTAAACTTAATTTATGTTCTCATTGGAAAAGGCTGTACTATCTCCAGGGAAATCAGGAATTGATCTGAAATTACACAATTGAAGAGACAAAAGGAGCTAACTGCACCTGGAGGAGGGACCTTGCGGTTAGTTGATGTATGTAAAGCTACAGACATTAATTAGGAGGCCTGCAAAACAAAAACAATATAGGGTGACACTAGAGAGAAGTGGCAAAGCATGATGGTTGGTTTTATAGGCAGCTAAAAATTGGAAAGAGAAAATGTAACTTTTTGTTTCTTACTTTTGATTGTTGGCCTTCTTTTCTTAGTGTATCTCTAAAGATTGGAATTTGTTTCTGACCTATTTCTTTTCTTTTTAACATACCATCTGCAGGCAATTCCATGTTCCCTTTTTTTCCTACTGCTTATGTGTGTATACATCCAATTAGTATTTCTAGCCCAGACATCATATTGAGGGCTAATCAATTTACCCTAAATAACCAGTGGTCTTCTGTACTTAGATTTCTATCAGGAACTCCAATTCGACACTGAAAGGAGTTCATTATTGAACTTCCAAATCTGGTGTTTTTTCACGCTTGTTTTTTCAGCATATAGCAATAATATTTATTCAGAATGAGGGAGGATTATGTTCATATTCATGAGGAAATTTTTCATTTTTATATGTTTACATGTTTTTGTACACATATCAACTTCTGGTATTATTACAAATCAACCATGAAAATGATCCCTTATATAGAACAAAATAAGGGGCTAAATTTCAAATAGTATTACAGAGAAGATTAAAATAGTTGACAGAAAATGAATAATTTATATAATTGTGTACACATTTAATCACTGATAACACTTTTGACAGAATTAAGATTTCTAAACGTGAAATAATTGATTCAAATTATTGTTTCATTTATTGTTATTACCCAGAATCCCATATCAACTCTAATCTTGGTTCAAATATTCTTGGCTGCCAGTATTTTCACTGATATTAAATATTTGATAAAAATAAAAATATCACAACATTTTAAAGCATTTCTTGCTCATTCCCTTTTCAGTTGTGGTTTAACACATTAGGTGACCGTCTTTGAGGATTCGGCTGCCATAATATGATCTCACTACAGGGCAAAGAAAGAGGGTTTGTTATGTCGACAGTTAATTAGCAGCTTTAGGATTGAAGTGGTGTAGAGATATTTTAGAAATAAGGAAAACAAACGGGGAAATTTGTTTTTAAAGAGAATCAGAAAATTTCTCATTATAATTCAACTGTTCCTACAGGTAATATTTTATATTACATATGAAGTCAAATACTATTCTATTATGTTATCTCATGATGTAATGTTGCACATTATAATTTCCCCAAACTGCAAATTACACTGTCCTGTGATACATAAGACATGATTTATTCTTACCTTGGCGTATGTGAAACTCAGCAGTAGTGTTAGTTTTTTATCAACACATATTTTAAGGTATTTCATAGAAAATGATGACAATAATGTAGGAAAAAAGGGTAGTTCCAAAGATGATAAGATGATTTTAAGTTCATCAATGACCATTTAAAAAAGATATTTTAAAATGTCTATCAAAGTTTGTAATTTTGTTTACAAGATTCTCAACATTTTCAAAGCTTTGAAATATTATTTATGCAAATCAAAGATCATGAGCACAGAAAATCATATCACTAATAGGTGAAAAATAATTGGATTTTATGCATAATTCAATGGAACTACAGTCTTTGTTTTTAATTGATTAGATTTTGCTATTAAATTGTTGCTTTATTGACATTTGGAATAAATATTTATGTTCAGAGATACATATGAAATTATTTAAAAACTATCTCACATTTATAGAAAACTAGCCTACTGTGGGTTGCACCCCTACTAACCAGATTTAATGTATTCATAAAGAACACAAAAGTCAAAGCCGGATACCACAGGTATTCCTATTTGTACCATGGATTCTACTAAAACATGGGCTCTAATCTATCCACAGAGACGTTCTTCTCATCAACCTGGTGCATGGCTGGTGTTATATGGAAGTAGTTATCATATAATGATAATATTTACATTCAGCCTCTCTGCTATTTTTCTTATATTCACAGTCTTTCTCACCATGGGTAAGAAACTCCTTTTTATACTGTGTTCTCCCATGCCAACTCTCTTGCTTGGCACGAATGTCATTTCCACTGGCTTACCTACTTTTCTTTTACTTCCAAAATTCAGATAAGTCATATTAATGATATGCCAGACCTATTTAATACATGTCTATCCTTAAAGACCAGTTCTATAATTCTCCCATCACTCTGGTCACCTCTCTTATTATAGTACATTTGTTACAATCTTTGAACTTGAACTAGGCCCCTCTCTAAAAGATTATTCTATTTCTTCCATTGAGGAGTACCATTATAGACTATTTAACATAGTTCACACTGTCACTCAATCTGGGCATTTAAAACAGGTGGGTAGGGCAGGGAGAGTAATAGGGGGAATGGGGACAACTATAATTGAACAACAGTGAAAAACAAAACATCAGCTGTGTATATTCTAAATACAACATCTGTTTAAGGAATTCCATTCTTATTAATGAGTTTAGCCCACACTATTTGTTGTTATTGGTGTTGTTGGGTTCCATCACACAGCTGCTAGTTTCTCCTTTAGAGAAGTTGGGTTTTCCAAATTATTAGTGAATCTGAGGTGGTCCACTCACTCCCTCCTCATGAGTCCATTTGTTAGCATATTTATGTCCAAGGCTCTAGGCTCTGTGGCTGTTATCATGACATCATAAAAAGCTAATGCAGCAATAGAGCTAGAAATATTTTGCTAAATATCTACACTAAGTATAAATACAATTATTTAATAATTAAATTTAATCTTTAGTAAGATGCCTTTAAAATAGTGCCTCTGATCAACAATATCTTTGTTAATAAACACAAAATATAATGAAAGATTTATTTTTTAGGGAAAGAAAATCATTAGTCAGGCTTTGTACCTAGAATTTGTTTGGTATTTTTATTTTTTCCTCAATTACCATTTATTTAAATGTAAAATTTCCCTTCAGTGTTTTTATAACTTCTATTATATGCTTTCTCATAATTTGTGTATAAAGACTTTTGTTTTTAAAGAATTTTTGCCTACCACTATTTATACATTAAAACAATATTGAAACCGAGGACTAAGAGAAGTATTTCAGCTACTACTAATGAATATTTGCATTTTATTTCTGAGATATTTAAAAATATGCATGGTGTAATTTCACATTTTTATTGAGAAGACAAATATTACTTCCTTTGAAACAGGTGGCCATATATTTTAAATTATTCATCAATAAATCAACAAACAAGTGTTGGAGATAATGTGGAGAAAAGGGAATCCTCATACATTGTTGGTGGGAATGAGGATTGGTGCAATAATTATAAAAAAAGAATAAGTTCTTCAAAAACAGGAAGTTCTTCAAAACAATTAAAAATAAAACTACCTTACAGCTCAGTGATTCCATTTCTAGGTATATATGCAAAGAACCCCATACACTAACTTAAAATATTATATACATCCTATATTCATCATGGCATTATTTGCAACAGACAAGTTATGGAAGTAATTCAAGTGTCCATCAATATATAAGTAGATAAAAATTTGGTACATATGAAGTTCTGTCCAGAAAAAGTCCCGACATTTTTAATACAATGAGAGTGGTTTTGCGTGACATCAATGTATCCTGGTAGCCATGGAGAGTGGACTGGAATGCACATGTATGAACAATGACAACTTCAATGTACTAGTCAATGGAGGTGGTAGAGATTGTTGAGTGAGCATGGGTATATCATGGCTGTTGCATTCAAAATGAGTAAGTAGAGCAATGAATTTGCATCAACTTTTGTGTTAAGCTTGAACATTCCTTCACAAATAAAATTGGATTCAGAAGGGCACAGCTATGGGCGACTGGTGATTAGCAGCTTCATCACAACAATGCACCAGCTCATGCATCATGTCTCCTGCAGATTTTTGGGAAACATCAAATCATCCAGGTGACTCAGCTCCTTCATGATCCAGGTTGTGAATTCTAGCTTTTCCCAAAACTAAACTACATTTGAAAGGAAGAGATTTCAGACTGTCAATGGCATTCAGGAAAATACAATGGGGCAGCTGATGGTGATTCCAACAAAGGATTTTGCAGAGTGGTTTGAATGGTGGAAAAGAAGCTGGGGGAACAGTGTGAGGTCCTAAGGTGCCTACTCTGAAGGGAACTGGAATGTCATTGTCCTATTACAATATATTTTGTATTATCTTCAATAAATGTCTCTATTTCTCATATTACATGGCTGGATACTTTCTGGTATCTATATTCTATTTGATATTGGTATAACAATGACAATTTCATGCAGTTCAATTAAATATTTATTTTCCTTCACAAACCTTTTCCTTCTCCAAGAATTTCTTAACATTAATTTGTCCTTTAAATGAACAAGGTTGCTTAACTCAGAAAAATATGATGGGGCAGCTGATGGCAATTGGGAGAACTGTATGAGGTCCCAAGGTGCCTAGTTTGAAGGGAACTGAGGTATCTTTGTCCTGTGTATAATATTTCTTATAACTTGTATCTTCAATAAATGTCTTTATTTTTCATATTGCATAGCTGGATACCTTCTGGACAGACCTCATATAGGCAATGGAATATCACTCAGCAATAAAAAATAAAATTTTACCACTTGAGACAGCACAGATTGACCAACAGGGTATTATGCTACGTGAAATAAGTCAGATGAAAAAAGACAAATACCATATGATTTTGCTTATATGTGAAATCTAAAGAGCAAAATTTAAAAAAATAAACAAAACAGAAATAGATTCATAGATACAGAGAACACACTGATGGTTGCCAGAAGAAAGAGGGCTTGAGGGGCTGGGTGAAAAAGAGAAGGTTTAAGAACTATATAATGTTAGTCACAAAATATTACAGTGATGTAAAGTACAGCATAGGGAATGTATCAATAACATGGTGCCAGGGGGTACTTAAAATAATGGGAGCCTCACTTTGTAGAGTGTATGATTGTGTAACCAATATGTTGTACCTCTAAAACTAAAAAATTTTGAATGCAAACAGAAAAATAAAATTAAATAAATAAAACTAAACTATTAAGATTAAGCTCATTTTACTTTGAAGTTTTCAGCACAGATAATATTCACATTTTATTGAATTTGGATGGTTCTTTAGATACACACATGCATACATACACACACACATACATATATGAACTAGTCTATAATTACCCAAATCAGTGAGAACCCGTCAGTGGCAGCCAATATATGGGAGAGACTAATTGTCTCCTTCCAAAGCTGTACATCTGTTTGTGCTCAAGAAGCTAAAGCATATTTTTCATGTTGCTGTCTTTTAAAATACACACTACAATGAATTTATTTTACTACTCCTACTTTCTTAATTTCATTAAAATTTATCAGTTACTATTCGTGTAAAAACAGAGATGACTGGTAATGAGTTTTATAAATAATTCTGGAATATTACAATGACTATCCATTGCAGCATTGTTACTTGGTTGTAAATCATTTTCTGTTCTAGGAAGGTTCACACACAAAAACATTTCTCAGGAATGAGAGCAAAGCTTCCCACGACAGATTGGATATTACGTCTTTGGCAGAATCTTTTTGTCTTGATACCTAGCTTTAAAAAAGCCAAATGTGTCTAAAATGTTAAAAGAGAAAACTCTTAGAGGGCATTTTAAAGAAACTTCAAGTCTTTTGAAGGTTTAACACATAAAATATTTATCACAAAAATTAGTCAGAAACCCTATGACTTTTTTATTTTTCTGTACTCATCAATGTTAATAATGTAGTGATTATATATATATACACACATATATAATATATACACATATATACACACATACATATATATACAAACATATATAATAAAACTGAAATTTTGATAAAATTAAATAGACAAATAAGTCCGAACATTACAAGGCTTACTTTTAAAGTGAACGATTCTCAAACACAATAATATTCACAGCTTTTACAAACCAGCTTCAATTTAAAAACAATCCTTAATCTCAATCATAAATTCATAATATTTATGAATTTGTCTTAATCTAGATGTACATTAGGGGAAATTTTCTACAACTTTTGTGGACAATTACTTTAAAATCTCTTATATTCCTTCAGAAAAATTGTATTTCAATTAATGCATTTCTTTATTCTAATCAATGTAGTCCAATTTTCAGTTCAACTTTATGTTTTGAAAATTATTTTTATATTACAACTTCTAGTTTATTTTAACTGCTGTTTAGGATTCCACTTATGTATGATTCTACTATCTATTATTTTCTTCTCATTGGACATGATTTTATTTAAATATTTACTATTGAAAATAATGCTACAGCAAACATTATTTAACTTGAAACCATACAGAAGTATCCAGAGTTTCTGAAAGACATACGTCTCAGAGAAGAATATTGTAAGTTTAGCAAATAATGATAAATTGCTTTCCAAAGAAGTTGTGAAAATTACTTTCTCACAGCAGTGTGTAATTCCCACTTCACTACATCTTTATACACCTTGTTATTGAATTTCTGTCAGTTACCAAAGAACCCCAAAAGATGAAATAAATGCTGAGGTACCTACGTGGTGCTCTGATTACCACAGTGATTCAAATTGTATATTCGGATAGCCACCCGTGAGTAATGCTGAGTTTAAATACGTAGCTGGCAATTTTTAAAATTCATATAGGGAGTACCAGATAGTCTCAGTGTCGAAGGTAAAAAAAATAATTAAATATTCTATATACTTGTTAGCCTGGAATTTTCTAGGGCAATCTATTACGAATTAAAATGTGTGCTTTACTTTTTTTATTATTTGTAATTTATAGGGCCTTGTTCAAACACTTAAACAGCAATAATGAAGCATAAAGTTTCATTCTTAAATTTACAGTGTCTCAGAAACATACCAGTTAAACTCCTGTTCTAATAAACACAGTTTCTTAGGTGTTTATCTAAACTTCATATTTTACTGATTACATTTCAAAGTCAATCAATGTTATTTGGTAAAGAAATCTATTGAATCACTAAGCATGACACAAGATTAATAATACCCTATCAGAGAGCTGAAGTTTCTACTGTAAAATTTGGGGAAATCATTTGTCTGCCATATTTGACTCGAACAATATGAAATTCTCTTCCCAATTATTATCATTATGTTTTGATTTCTCTATACATGAGATTACTTATGTGTAAGGTTCATTGTCACTAAAATAACATTTTTCTTCCTATGTAAAGACTTTCACAGTTTTGAAAAATACAAATATTGTCATATGTTTGCACTTTTTTGCACATGATAAGAATCATTTACCGAGCAATAGACAGTCAGCAAAATGGCTCATAATTTGCAATTTTTTTTCTGAAATTAAAGATTTTTACACGATTCTTGTTACTTTAGTAAAAATATTTTAATTATTCATTATATGGAGATGACTCATTCCACCTAAAGAAATTCACAAAAGCTGTAAGTAGGTGATTGAGAAATGAGGAAGATTTATATGTGTATACCACTGAGCTTTATATATTACTATTGCCTACATCAAACACTTGCAACTTCTCTTATAGGATATTATAACAAAATCCATATCAAAAATGGTAATGTAAAATATATAGTAATATTATTATTGAAGTTGTAGTAGTTTGGAATCAACTGCTGAACATAGTTTCAAATGAACTAAACATCTGTAGGGCTTAGTTGAAAAGAGGTATCATATTACATTGTATCAACATGATCAGCAACGGAAGTGTGTGCGCGTATCACTCCAATAAAGGTCCAGAGAAAGAAACTATAACGATTCTTTTAACAGAAAAAATACATAAAAATTGTTTACTAACTGTAGAAGCATCAAATACAAAAAATACAAAAAACATTAATAAAACAATTCAAATTCAGGAATGTAAGAAATGATTACCAAAGCGAGGGAAAGAGGCTGAAATGACTAAAACAGAGACGTTTGCTGGAGGTCCCTACAGAACTTAAATTTCAGACTCTTGAGAAGGGGGTTGCTGCTATGCTGCTGCTGTTGTTTCTGAAACCAGACATCTGCGTGGAGCTGAGGTCAAGATTTCCAAGAAGTAAGCCATGGCCAACTGGAGTTGAGATCTTTAAGGAACAATGTGAGACTGGTTCTAAGGGTATAAAAACTGGCAAAATGGATTCTCCTGCTGTTAAAGGAACAGTCTGCCACCTCCAGGAAGAAGGTACATTGTCAGAGTGATGCTTTAGAAACAGGAAGCAAAACAGAAGCAGGAAGAAAATAATAAGGCACAAATCCCTTCTCTTTTCTCAAGTTTGCCAATCATCTTCTATTACTAGAAACTCAGAGTAGCGGGTGAAACAGATACTGGTTTGGACAGTCTCATGAAGTCCAAACATCATGAAGTTGTATACTACAGAGTAACTTTAAAGTTGAGAGAGATAGTAGCTTAGGAGTAGGCAAAATAAGAAAAGTTTCAGAATTAAAAAAAAAAAAATTTTCCTGAAGTATATATGTGTGTGTGTGAATGGATGGCTACCAACACACATACTTTACACATATCTACATACTCCACACATGTGGATATATATATATAAATACTGTATATATATGTTAATATATCTTATATCACACATACTTAGGAAAATATATATATATACACTATATAGAGATATAAAAATATATGTATATGACACATCAATTTAATGTCAAGTTGAGAAAATATATACTTCTTATTTATATGCTCTGTTTATAAGCATCTCTTGAGATATTATGGTGGCAGCTGAGACAAAACAAAGAGAAGATATTAGTTATATACAGTCTCTATCAATCTTAGAAAATGTAGAAAAAACTAAAGAAAATCTAAAGTTGTATTTTAGGAAATCTTATTTTTAAATATGTTTTCTTTAAAAAAGAAGAAGAGCTCATGGATATGGACAGAGTGTGGTGACTTCTGAGGCACAAGGGTGTGGGTGGAGGTGGGAGAGGGCCTAAGGGTAACAAAGGGTAATGGAAAAAGTACAATAAAAATGGACTATGTAAATTAATAAATACATAAATAATAAAAATACATGTGCTTTACTCAATAAAGATTAGATCCAAGATGAAAACTCATGTCGTGTAAGGTTTTACTATAATATTAGGTGCAACAAATTTAAAGAATATTAAAAATAATTTCCTTAGAAATTAAGGAACTTTTAATTAAGAGTATGGATTATGACAAAATAATTTGAAAAATTCATCATGAGTAATAATACATTTTTGTTGAGAGATTCAATATGGCTCTAACTTGAAGGTTGTTTAAATAGACTTTTATTAAATTAATAGAAAAATATGCTATTATGGTTTTAGTTTTTTTATATGTTCCCTATTTTCTACCTACAAAATGAAAATCTTATTTAAGATTTCACCCTAACAACTTTTCACTTAAAAGAGAAATAAAAACAAATTATTTCAGCAAATGAAAGAGTATCAGTTACAAAATTTATGACAAACCAAGTTAAAATATATTATATTCTTAACAATTAAACTACATATAAGGTATAGAAGGTGTGTCTTAAAGGATATCACTCTTTTGTTGTTGTTCTAAATCATTTAGTAAGATTGAAGAATTAAACACAAAATTATAAATAATTAAGTAAATAATCATTTCAATTAAAAGGGAAAACTAAGGAGAAATAAAGCAAAGAAAGATCCTACTATAATACGTTTTATAAAGATTCATTTAAATTTCAAAAGCAGCTTGATGGAAGTACAGCTAAATCCCAGGCAAATTGTACACAATAGTCATTGGAGGTACACCCAATGCAATAAAACAAGAAAAATGAAAGGCTTTCTGATAAAAAAAATAAGTAAATTCATCTCCATTCACAAATGACATCAGTTTGTATGTAGAATATTCTGAAGAAGCTTCCAAAGAACTATTGGAATTACTAGATGAATTTAAGAAAATCATGGTGTACATCAGTATACAAAACAATCATTTATATTGTATCACCTAAGAAAAATATCATTTAAAAAATTTAAAAATACTATTTAGATGCAATAGAATGATGTATGTAGTAATAAATTTAGCAAATGTATCAAGGCAGTTGCAATGAAAACATTAAAATATTATGGTGAAAAATAAAGGACCTAATCAATGTGGTGATATACCGTGATTATGAATAAAAAACCTCAATTCAATATTGTTAAGATGCTACTCCTCTCAGACTTCATAAGAATCTAAATCTGTATGGACATCCAAAGATTGCAGAAATAGTCAAACAATCTTAAAGAAGTATAAACTTTTAAAACAAGACTTACCATAAAGGTACACTAAGAGAAGAGTTATCAGAGCAAGGTTGCAAAAATAAATCAGAGGAATAAAATAAAATTTTCATAAATATGTCTTTATGTGTATGGTTAGTTGATTTTATAAAGTTTTAAAACATCTAAAGGGAAAATTTATTTTTCTACTGGAAATATACATATGTTATATACATACATACATATATATATATACATGTAAATATAAATATACACACATGTTCAAAACAAAGGACTTAAACTTCTATTTTACACAATATAAAAAATTAACTTGAAAAGGATTATATACTAAAGATACAAGCTAAAAGTATAAAGCTGAAATAAAGTAAAATAAGATTATTTATTTATGACTTTGTAATTGCTAACAATTTCTAAGACAGAAGAAAAATCACTTTCTCAACTTGGTAAAAATATCTACAAAGGTCCACAACTAATATCATCTCTAAAGGTGAGAAACTCAAAGCTTTCCTTATTATATTACATTATAAGATACAAAGCAAAGGTGTTTTCTATTACAATTTTTCAGCATTTTACTGAAAGTTATAGCTAATGTAATAAGGTAAGAAAAGGAAATAAAATGCATACAGATTAACAAAGAATGAATAAATCTGTCTTTGTTCACAAACAACATGATCATTTATGTTGAAAATCTGAAAGACCAAAAAACCTCCCTAACATTAATATTAATAAATCAGGTTGTAAGGTACAAAGTTAATGTATAATAGCCGATTGCTTTCATATATACTAACAATAAATGAGAGCAATTTGAACTTAAAAACAAATTACCATTCAGAATAGCATAGAAAAAATAAAATATTTAGATATAAATCTAGCAAAATATGTACAAGGTCATTAAGAGAAAAACTAAAAAACTCTAATGAACAAAATTAAATATCTCAATAAATGGATTCATATTCATATTCATGGATAAGAAGACCAAATATTGTCAAGATGTTAGCTCTTATCAATTTTATTGTATAGATTAAATGTAATTCCAACCAAAATCCAATCAAGCAAGTTATGTAGTAGTTATTGCCAATGTTTGTAAGGTGTACATGGAATAGTAAAGACATAGAGCAGCCCAAATACTATTAAAAGAGCAAAATTAGAGGATTGATACATCCTGACCCCAATACTTATTATAACACGATACTAATCAAGTCATTTTGGCTTTGGTGAAAGAGTAGATAAATATATCAATTGGCATAATAGAAAGTATACAAATAGAACCATGTAAACAGTAAACATATTTTTGACAAAGAACACAGGCAATACAATAAAGCAGAGGTAGTCTTTTACACAAATGGTTCCAGAATAACTGGACATACCCATGCAAGTAAATTAACTTAAACATAGAACTTACACCCTTCACAAAAATTAATTCAAGGTAAATAATGGACCTAAATATAAAATACAAAACTATAAAACAGCTAGAAAATAACATAGGAAAAAACCTAATGACCTCAGATATGGGGGTGCTGGTTTTGGCTAAAACACCAAAGGCTCAATTCATGAAAGAAATATGTGGGAAAAGGGGATGGACTCACATGAACAAGTATAAAGGACAGACGGCCAATAACTAAGGTGGGGGGCGGAAATGGGAGGGAGGTAGGGAACACTGGGAGAGGTCAAGGCTGGGAATGTAAGACAGAAAACTGTACTTGAACAAGAATTAAATAAAAATTAAAATTAAAAAAAGAAAGAAATATGTGAATGCGCTGGATACTATTAAAATTAAAAGTTTCTGCTTATGAAATACGATGTTAAAAGAGTGAGAAGACACCACAGCCTTGAAGAAAATATTGCAAACACACATCTGATAAAAAATTATCTAAAATATTCTAAGATGCCTGAAAACATAGCAATAAGAAAAACAAATAACACAATATTAAACATGGGCTAAAAACCTTAAAACATACTTCACCCAGGAAGGTTCATAAGTATAAATAAACTTATGAAAAGATGCTTCATGACATGTATTATCGGGGAAATTCAAATTCAAACAATGGAACATATACCTATGAGAATGACAAAACTGAGGAACACGGACACCACCGAATGTTTGGGACCATGTGGGACAATGGTAACTTTCATTTGTGGTTGGTAAGATTGCAAGGTGATACAGCCTCTTTGGAAGACAATTTGGTAGTTTTTTATAAAAGTAAACGTAGCTCGTCATATGATCAAGCAATCCCATTTCTTGGTATTTGCTGAAAGGAGTTGAAACTCACGAGCACACAAAAATCTGCACATGAGTATGCACAGCAGGTTTATTCATAGGTTTCAAAACTTGCAAATGATCAAGATGTCCTTAATCCAGTAGGTAAGTGGATAAACTGTGGCTAATCCCAACAATGGAATGTTGTTCATCTTAAAAAGATTGACCTATCAAGCCTTGAAAATATATGCAAGAGTATTTAAGGCACATTACTAAGGGGAAAAAGTCAATGTAGAAATGTTACACACTATATGATTCTGAATGAATGTCTTGGAAAAATAAAACTGGGAAGGCAGTAAAACATTCAGTGGTTGCCAGCAGTTAAGAGAAACAAAGGGATGGGGAGGCAGAACAAAGCTGTATAAGGCAGTTAAAATATTCTGTATGATACCATAATGATGAGTACATACCATTATACAGTTATACACATCTATGAAATGCACCACACCAACAGTGAACCCTACTGTAAACTATGGACTTTGGGTGATTATAATCTGTCAATGTAAATTTGTCAACTGTAACAAATGTACCAACCATGGTGGTGCGAGCTAGAGATAATGCAGGAGGTTATGTCTGTTGGGAACGTGGGGAATATGGGAGATCTCTGTAGCTCCCTTTCAATTTTTTTATAAACCTAAAACTTCTCTAAAAAATTGTCTCACTTTAAAAAAATAGAAATATCCCACACATATGCAATAAATCAGTAATCATATTAAAGTATTGGTAAAATATTCTGCCTGGCTGGTGTAGCTCAGTGGATTTGGCCCAGGCCTGTGAAGCAAAGAGTGGCCGGTTCCATCCCCAGTCAGGCCACATGCCTTGGTTGCAGGCCAGTTCCTCAGGAGGGGACACATGAGAGGCAACCACACATTGATGTTTCTCTCCCACTCTTTCTCCTTCCCGTCACCTCTCTCTAAAAATAAATGAATAAAATATTTAAAAATTATTCTTTGTCAAAAAATAAATGAATAAAACTTCTAGTCTTTAAAGACACCATTAAGAAAACAAAAGCAATCCAAACACTGGGATAACATGTAGACAATATAAAATATGTATCTTTAAAAAATCTTAAAAATCATTAATGAAAAGAAAAACAGCTGTGGCTAGTGTAGCTCAGTGGGTTGAGTGTAGGCCTGCTAACCAAAGGATCATGGTTCGATTCCCAGTCAGGGCACATGCCAGGTTTACAGGCCAATTCCCAGCGGGGGATGCACGAGAGGCAACCATACATTGATATTTCTCTCCCTCTCTCTTTTCCTTCCCCTCTAAAAGATAAATAAATAAAATCTTATTAAAAAGAAAAGAAAAACAGCCAATTTAAGGAAATAAACAAAACAAAAGCCTGGAAAAAACCATTTACAGTAAGAATATATTTATTAACAACACATTTTTAAAAAGTGCTCAATATCATTATCCATCAAAGTAATATATATTAAAACAGCAGAATATCCCTTAATACCCACTACAGTAGCTAAAACTAAAACAACACATAGCACCTAAATAGGCAGGAAAATTGAAAATCCTACATTTAGTTGGTGAGAACGTAAACTGGTACAACAATTTTGTGAAATATTTGGTTGTTTTATGTAGATTCAACATAATTTTTTTATTTTGTATTTTTTATTATTTTTTAAATAATTTTTATTTAATTCTTGTTCAAGTACAGCTTTCTGTCTTATATTCCCTCCGCCCCATGCTCGCTGCCTCCCTCCCATTTCCGCCCCCCACCCTTAGTTATTGTCCATGGGTCCTTTATACTTGTTCATGTGAGTCCATCCCCTTTTCCCCTATGATTCTCTTCCCTCTCCCTCTCCTCTCTGGACCCTGTCAGCCTGTTCCGTATTTGAGTGTCATTGGTCATATTTTGCTTGCTTGTTTGTTTTGTTTAGATTCCTGTTAACGGTGAGATCATATGGTATTTGTCTTTTACCGTCTGGCTTATTTCATTCAGCATAATGCTTTCCAGTTCCATCCATGATGTTGCAAAGGGTAGTAGTTCCTTCTTCCTTTCTGCAGCATAGAATTCCACTGTGTAAATGTACCATAGTTTTTTGATCCAGTCATTTACCAATGGGCATCTAGGTTGCTTCCAACTCTTGGCTATCGTGAATTGTGCTGCTATGAACATCGGGGTGCATAGGTTCTTTTGGATTGGTGTTTCAGGGTTCTTAGGATATACTCCTAAGAGTGGAACTGCTGGGTCAAAAGGCACGTTCATTTTTAGTTTTCTGAGAAAATTCCATACTGTTTTCCATAGTGGTTGTACCAGTCTGCAATCCTACCAATAGTGAACTAGGGTCCCCTTTTCCCCACAACCTCTCCAGCACTTGTTGTTTGTTTCTTTGTTTATGATAGCCAATCTGACTGGTGTTAAGTGGTATCTCATTGTGGTTTTAATTTGCATCTCTCTGATAGCTAGTGATATCGAGCATCTTTTCATGTGTCTCTGGATTCTCTGTATGTCCTCCTTGGAGAAATGTCTGTTCAAGTCCTCTGCCCATTTTTTGATTGGGTTGCTTGTCTTCTTTGAGTGGAGCCGAATGAGTTCTTTGTATATTTTGGAGATTAAACCCTTATCTGAGGTATCATTGGCAAATATGTTTTCCCAAGCTGTTGCTTCTCTTTTTATCTTGATACTGTTTTCCTTAGCCATGCAGAAGCTTTTAATTTTGATGAGATCCCATTTGTTTATTCTTTCCTTTATATCCCTTGCTCTAGGGGACGTATCAGTAAAAATATTGCTGCGTGGAATATCTGAGATTTTCTTGCCAATGCTCTCCTCTAGGGCTTTAATGGTTTCACGGCTTATATTTAAGTCTTTTATCCACCTTGAATTTATTTTGGTGTATGGTGTAAGTTGGTGCTCAAGTTTCATTTTTTTGCATGTAGCTGTCCAGTTCTCCCAACACCATTTGTTGAAAAGGCTGTCTTTACTCCATTTTATGTTATTGCCCCCTTTGTCGAATATTAATTGACTGTAGAGAGTTGGGTTTATTTCTGGGCTCTCTGTTCTATTCCATTGGTCTATGTGCCTGTTTTTATGCCAGTACCAGGCTGTTTTGATTACAGTGGCCTTGTAATACAGTTTGATATCAGGTATTGTGATCCCTCCTACTTTGTTCTTCTTTCTCAAAATTGCAGCTGCTATTCGGGGTCTTTTATGGTTCCATATAAATTTTTGAAGTGTTTGTTCTATGTCTGTGAAATATGCCATCGGCACTTTAATAGGTATTGCATTGAATCTGTAAATTGCTTTGGGTAGTATGGACATTTTGATGATGTTAATTCTTCCAATCCATGAACACGGTATATGTTTCCATTTGTTTGTGTCTTCCTTGATTTCTGTCTTCAGTGTTGTGTAATTTTCTGCATACAAGTCTTTAACCTCCTTGGTTAGGTTTATTCCCAGGTATTTTATTTTTCTTTTTGCTATATTGAATGGGATTTTTTTCTTGATTTCTGCTTCTGCTGCTTCATTGTTGGTATACAAAAATGCCTTTGATTTCTGGATATTGACTTTGTATCCCACTGTTTTGCCAAATTCATTTATTAGTTCCAGCAATTCAACATAATTTATGAATCAACTATTCCACTACTGATTATACCCAAGAGAACTGATTTTCTGTGTTTACCAAAAAATATTTAAAAAATATTATATCAGAAAAAACAAAAAGAAAAAAGCATGTGTTGTAACTGAAGAATGTATTTAAAAACTAAACACACAACAAATATCAGAGACTATCAAATGTTTGATGAGTCTAAAGAAGGTTTGAATATTCATTGCAGACAATGGTAAACTGAATCTAACCCATGGAATTTGTGATATGTCTCAGCACTGTTGTTAGGGCACATGTGAAATTGATAATTGCCTATACTTTCTTTGTGATTTTTTTTCTATTCTTGAGTCTTTAAGTGAGTCACGGAGACAGCAAAAGTTTAGATTTGTTAAAAATTACAGTTTTGCTAGACATATGCAACCAAAATTTAGAGAAGCAAGGGAGTTTACATACTGGTGAGGATGTGTTAATCAAAATGAGATCATCAAATATCTAATTAGACAGGAAATAATTGAAGAAAATGAAATGATTTGTTGGGAGAGTGAAAGTCAGTAATTTTGTGATAGTGATCCAAATTTTAGCTGAAGGCATGCATTACTAAAGTGGGAAAAAGAAGTCAATTGACATGAGATTGTGAAAAGATGTTGACAGGAAGCAAAGCTTTGGGATTTGTAATTTACAGTTATTGGAGTCCCTTAAAATAATGGTGAGTTTGAGGTGATGAAAACTGAGCCAGGGCTCAATGGGTGTGGCAGACTAGGGTACATTCCCAGAAAACATGAGAGAAAACAACAGTGCAGAATGGAAAGTTGTGATAGCTAAAGGTCTTTTCTCTCAACAGAACTGGTTTTTATATTTGTTTTAAGTGGTAAAGTAATGGAATTTAAGGAGCAAGTGCAGTTCCTAACCCTGAGACAACACGTGAATCTAAGTACTCACCATCTAAGGAGATTGCAGGGAAGCAGTTTCCAAGGAAAGAAGGATCCATTTCCTGCAGGAAAGAAGAGACAGCCTTTGACATTGAGAAGTCTACAGTTTGAGAGAGCAGTGTCAGAGGTGAGAGATGGAGAAGATGAAGTGGTTGTGAGTGGACCGATCATATAACTCAGGAGGATTACTGCTGTGATTGCTGGGTGTAGAGGAAGAGGAGGATTGCCGATTATGATGAAGGACTTGATGCAGCATTCTTTACAAATACTTTGAGCTATGACTATTCTGAATAAAAACAGTGTAAAATTAAATGTTTAATTACTAAACATTTTTTGTTATCCAGAATACCCTAGAGAAAGCCTGAAAATTTGTTTGTACATATTTCTTTTGGTTTCAACAATGCTCTGTACAGATTTGTTTGGGGGGGAGTCCTATTTAATAAAGGTAACTTTTGGCTGAGTTCTTCCTCCAGGAATCTGGCTTTACTTTTTTCAGCTATTTCTTTTGAAGAGAGAATGAGAAAAGACAGTGTGTCTTGGCATAAGCAGGGGGTTTTCTTTTCATTAATTTGAAAATATAAACAGATGTCAAACTATGAATAAACACAGATTTAGTAATAGCAAGGTCTCGGAGAAGGAATTTCTCATGAAAACTTTCCAATATTTTTATTTTTTGTTAGAAAATGAAAGATTTTATTTGCAATTTACACAACTTCAATAAAAACACATTGTTCAGAAACTGACATATTTTTAAACCTCCGAAATAAGTTCATTTATCTTTAAGTGGCATCTGTACTTCTTTTCCCACCACTCTCATCACTTCCACCATGTCAATCTTGCTTTGATTCTGCAGCAAGCAAGAATTCTTGCTTCTCCCACTATTATCTTTTTTATATCTCCATAAAGAGGCAATTTATGAGCGTGTCTAGGCTTTCAGACATCTAGTTCTCACCTTGATCTCACAACCCACTTTCAGCCCTCTATTTTCATCTAGAATTCCTTTTTTAACGTAGCTACTTCCCTCCTAAAATTAAATGCTCCATGTATTCTATGCATTTCTGAACTCTCAATCTCTTTACCTATATTTACTCATGAACTCTCTAACAGTCACTACATTGTTATCTTAGTTATATCTTTATATTCTTCCTACTTAAAAATCCCAACACATCTTAAGTCAATTTCAAAATGTGGTACATTTATACAATGGAATACTATGCAGCAGAAAGAAAGAAGGAGCTCCTACCCTTCCCAACAGCATGGATGGATCTGGAGAGCATTATGCTAAGTGAAATAATCCAGGCAGTGAAAGAGAAAAACCATATGATCTCACCTATAATTGGAACCTAATGAACAAAAGAGACAAGCAAGCAAAAATACAATGAGAGACATTGAAATAAACAACAAACTGACAGTAACCAAAGAAGAGGAGGGAAAGGGATAATAGGAGAAAGGCCATCAAGGAGCAGATATAAAGGACACATGGACAAGGCCAAAAGGGGTAGTTTTTGAGGGTGTGAGGCAGGGATGGGTGGGACAAGGGGGCTTGGTGGGGTGAAAATAGAGACAATTGTACTTGAAAAACAATTAAAAAGTCTCTATCAGGTGTTTGTTCACAATGAAAGACTTCCCTTTTTCTTTGTAGTCATGTGAGTAACTTTTCCAATGTTGCTAAGTTTAACTCACTCTATAGAATATATTTACCCTTTATGACCTTTTTGTGTTCTCTTCCATTCTCTCTTCAATGGTCTTATCTTTTCACATGTCTTCAGTTATTCTCTACCGATTCCAATTCCTTTGATTTCTCTACCCAGGGCATGTTCTGCTTTATTAAATTCACTACCCGTACTTTTACCTGTGACATTTTCCTGTAGGTTCCAATGCCATCTAAAACTTAATGTGACAGGGTAGGTCAGACTCTTGAAATTTCCTGCTAAGCACCCTTCCACACCTCCTAACTCCGTTATTCTCTCAATTTTACCAGTGTGAAACTTGAACATTAACTTTAACACTTTTGTAATCTTTCTCTCAAGGCTCTATTAACTGTTTTGCTCCATATAATCTCCATAAAGATACTACTTTCTTTACCCCTAGATTAAAACTGACAAATGTCCAGATTTGTCGGTTCTTAATTGAAGTTAATACTGCTTTTCCATAGTTTTATTTTATTATTCTTAATAGCCCTTTGAAGCAAAGAACCAAAGAAAAGACATGTCTTCATTTCTTTATTTCTGCATACACTTATATACATTCTTATACATATTAATATTTTCTAATACTATAGTCTTCAGTGTCTCATTATTACTGTTGTTTTTTAACTACATATTACTAAATAAAAAGGGAGCAAAGGGAACTAGATATCGAGCTTAATAAATGGGGAAGTATTAGCCTGTTTGCTTCACCAAGAAGCTACAGCATTTCACACTCCAGGGGATTCCAACACTGGTCTTCCAAGGGGATTAACAATCTTCCCCCTCTGCCCCCACCCCCCACATCTGGTACAGGATTGTTGAGTCTGCAGAGGGTGCTGCTGACCACAGAGGTCTGTAAGTCTAACCAGGGAGTGTGGACCCATCAAAAGCCCATTAAAACCTGGGAATTTGACTGGTTATCTTGAAATACTCCTGGTTATAATTCCAGGGGAACAAAGACTCTCTCTCTCTTTCTCACTCACCTTCTCTCTCTCAACCAGCACTCACTTCATCTGCTTATGTGTCCTCTCTCCATAGCCATGTGGAATTAGCATCCACGTGGCTGATGGCCATGTGAACTCTGCCAACAGAGCAGCTGCGATCAAGCTAAGCTACCTAGATGGAGACTGACACCACTTAGTAGTTGACCGGCTTCAAAGGACTAAGCTTTAATATGAAGTAAAAACTCTGGATGCAGGCTTTGCTTTTGGCCTTGATAGGAATAAAACTGGATGCTTTCTATGGTGGGAACAGAGGAAGATCGGACCCAGGGGGCAGCTTCTATATCCACACAAATAAGCCATGCCACATCGCATTCTCCCATGCATGAGTACTTGAAATGCTTTCCTCACAATACCATGGAAGGGCCTAATTTCCCACCTACAACATCATGATGCCTGCATATATGTCATCCACAGTTAACTTATTTTTTGTTGATAGTTACATTATTCCAATGAAGATAAATAGCAAGTTAAACAGTGATTTCCAGTGGATGACATCTTTAAACTATCAAAAAATTCTTTTAGAAATATGCAACATTATTTGGCAAAGCCAAGAGTATATTTTGTACTCCAAACACAGGTAAAGAGGGATACGCACTTGGCTCCTTTTTTATTTAAATGTATGTTTTGAATATTTATTGAAGATAAATAACTCTACTTAAATGGTTTTTAGTGAGAGAAAAATTCAATTGATTAAATTATAAATACAAATCTTGACTTTCTAGTCTTGACCTCAACCTTCACACATGATACAACTTTAACAAATTATTTAACTACCTTGAAATATAAGCTGTACATATCACTTAGAAATTTTTTTCTTGGATTTGCAAGTTATTGTTAACATAAAATTGCTAATTTGCTGTAACTCAACAATCACACTTCTTAATGTTACATTATGTAAAAGTCCCCATAGAATAACATTAATTTCTAAACTTAATCTAATCCATAGGAAAAAAACAATAGAAAGAACATGGACATTTATTTTTCTCATTGTATTAAAAAGAAATGGATAAGTGGCCCATAGAAGTAAGAGAAGAAAGAGAGTAATATGTAAAATGTATTTTAAAACACTTAAACAATCAAAATAGGTTAATGTTCACTTAGTTTGGCATTTTTTTCCAGGCATAAGCACTGTTAAAAACAAGACCACTTATCCAAAATGGAGTAGGTTATGCTAAGCTCCACATCACCAGTCTAAGACCTACCTTAATTACAGTCAGGTCTCCCCAAAATGGAATCTTAAATCACGCAATTGGGAATCATCTGATCAGTACCGGTTACTTAATCTGCCTGTAACACCCCAGCCATCTCCTAAAGGAAAGTAACTGTGCAATAACAAACCTGCTGTTTTACCTAATATGACTTCCTTCTTCCCTATCCCCTCTACCTATAGAAGTCTTTATTTTCTAGAGTTCCTTGGACTTCCTTTCTATGTTCCAGGTTGAATTCTGAATGATTTAAGTCCCTTTTTTCTCAAAGAAATCTTTAAAAATTCCAATATGGCTCAGTTTATATTTTAACAGTTCTTGTGTCAGAAGGGGAAACCAAAGGAGACTTCTGATGATCCCCAGGTGCAACCAGCAACCGAGCAAAGGTACTACTGAGTCCACTGAGCTTGCTGCCTTGTTGCTGCCTCTGGAGGTCATGGGTAAATACCTCTCAGATTCTAGTTCTTGCACTATGAGCTTTTAGACTTCATTTAAGTATTTCTTTTTCCAGACTGGGTTCAGACACAGACTAGAGTTGGACTGTGGCCAACTTGGAAACTACATTGGATCATGGCTAGGACTGGCTTTACCACAAACTGGACTGGGTTCCATGTGACCAGGTTAAATTTACCGATGTTAATCCTGAAAGAGAAGCCTAAATTACAGTGATCACTATGGAAAACTTCTTAGATAAGATTAACCATTTATGAAATTCCAGAGAAGACATAAAGGATAGAAGAAAATTAATTTTTTTCTCCTCTACAGTTTCTGGTGACTAAAGTAAGACTCACTGATACTACTCACTCACTTAGAACCTGCAGATGGGATCTTGGGAGAACTGGCAGAGGTGGCAAAGGATGAGATTTCTTACCAAAGTCAGCTCTCACATAAGCCTATCTGTGGGGTTTGGTTGAGAGAGGAAGATACAATTTCATTGTGCCCCTTCTTTTCCAAATTAAACTGACAGGCAAAAAAACATTTGTAACAATTAGAGCTATGGATCGTTATTCATGGATTTGCTTATGGGTACCCATTTGTTGATCCTTTTCCTCCAAGGGACAGCCATTGACTTCTTGTTTCTCTCATTTGGGGTCCTGAGAATGTAACTTGGTGACTGTTGGGTTAGAGGCCCCGAATACGGTAAGACAGAAATGTGGATTGCACTCCATTTGCAGCAAGTTTCCTACACACCTCTGCCAACTCTCAGGGTAATTGTCTGAATCTTTCCCTCACTTCTCTGTGTCTGTCTTTCTGTATCTCTCTGTCTCTTTTATCTTTGATAGTGGATCTGGATCTTAGGAAGTAATACCTTTGCACACTCTTTGAGGTGCCCTTCGAATTCAAGGGGTTGATTAAGACTTCCAGGATTTTTTACTGTTTGTCCTGCCTGAAACCTAGCAAGATATCTGAAAGTATTTAAGAAGCTCTATGGTAAGGTGACCAAAATGGAAGCTGATATTCAGAGCCTGATGGAAAGTTGTTTAGACCTTCTCTGTTAAGCTTAAAAGAAACTATGTACCCAGAGAGGGGAAAGAAACATTCTGAAGCCTTTGTGGAGATATTCACAAAAACATTCCAAAGGCACACCTCTCTAAACCTTTCCACCCTAGTTAAAGATTATTTCCCTGATCTAAAGAACCCAACTGAGGATAATGTAGTTAAATTAGGTGGTTCAGCCCTTTGATATCTTTAATAAATTAAAAGCAACTGTCTTTACACACCTGTCTCTACAGGTCTTTGCAAAATCACAACTGCCACTCTGCAAACAATTCAACTTCACTTAAATTTACCATCTCCAAACATGACTTAATCTATTCATCTCAAAGTTCTTAAAGATATTGGGAAAAAAGATTAGGGCTTTGAAACAGAAATGTCCTGCTTTTAAGAAAATTAAGGAAAAATTAAATAATAATTACCCTAGACTTCTGTTGATAGACAATTATACCCCAAAACTCCTAGGAGAAAACTTGCATCCTTTCTCTGTCTCATGAAGATGTAAATCTGACCAGGTCTTTAAAATGAAAACATCCCAAGAAATAACTCTACTTACAAACACTTGATACAAAAAAATGGAGAAGACTTTTTAAAATACAAACTATTATAAGAATCCATCGTCCAAAATCTAGCTCACAGCCTCAGTAAGATTACTTGTCAAGGAAAAATACAAATCGGAAAAGTTTGTTCCATAAATGTTAGTAAACAGCTTTAGCCATCTACTATATGAGCAGGTAAATGTATTTTATCTGTCAGAATTGAAACTTTATACAACCATTCTTTCATAAACTGGTGAGTTTTGCACTAGTTTACCTGTCTCGTGACTTAACTTTTAAAATAAAAGCGGTAAGATGTCCATCTTTCTGTATGTTTTATGTATGTTATATATATGTAGGGTTATAAATGTGTGATATTTTCTCTACTCCTGGATGGTGTTTTCAGACTTAATTCATAAAGAGTTTTATTTTTGGCTTAAAGATAAAAAGCATTTATATAAATTAAGTGTACTGTCAGAAATATAGGCACTAACCCAAATGTTTTCAAGTTTTCATGATTAGGATATTCTTTGGTAAACAAAACCTAGTTTAAGTTTGCTTGTTGAGTTAAAACAGGCATATTTTAGAGTTATTAGTATTAAGTATAATATATTTTTTCTACCTAGGTTTATATAAGTCAAGTAAGCTTATGCTATTGCTTACAGAATTTGTCAGCAAGAAAACAACTAAAATGATGATTAATGTTTTAAGAATTTAAGATGATGATTAATGCGTTAGAATTTAAGGTGTATGAAGGACACATGGACAAAGCCACAGGGGGTGGGTTCGAGAGTGGGAGGCTGGGATGGGTGGACCAGGGAAGCACATGGTGGGATGAAAATGGAGACAATCATATTTGAAGAACAACTTTTAAAAGATGATGATTTGTTTAATGCCTTTTGAAATTTTCATGTCTAAACATAATTGTTAACAAGAGAACAAACTGAATTAACAAGCAAAATACAGACACACTCATAAAGAGAGAGCAGGCTGACAGCTCTGTCCAGTTGGAAAGTCTTTCCAGTTGGTGCTTTCAGGCTCTGATTCCCGTCACTGAGGCCCTAGCCTGAGCCGTCTGTCTCACTGTTCGCTCCTTCGCTTGGTTTATCTGCACACGAATGTGTGACGGCAGTCAGCCAGCTGCCCTGCGCCCTCACTGGGTCCCCCCCCCACCCCCCGCCGTCTCCACCCCATGCCTGGGATCCACCAACCACCTCCATCTCTGCTCCTGGGTCGGTCAAACCAAACAATCTTTCCAGCCCGACCCTGCTCTGCTGCTGACCCCGCCCCTCTTACCGATCCAGCTGAGTGGGTTGTTGTTGTCAGACTTCCGTACAGCTCAATTTTCACTGCTTTGGCTGCGTTTTTGTTTCTGAAACTTTGCTGTCTTTAAATTTAGTTGTGGAAAGAGGCACAGTGTTTCCACCTACGCCTCCATCTTGGCGGGAAGTCCCCTGGTTTCTTCTTGATAAGAAATTGTGAAAGGTTTTTCTTTACCTTTTATATAATCTACCTTGAAAGCTAAGATTTTATGTGTTAGCAAAAACAATTTACTGCTGTTCACGCTGTCTCTTTAGGTGTTGGGTCTCTTAAAAAAACTAGTCTTCTCAATATTAAGAGGGCTAAGTTTTGTTCACAACTATGTCACCTTGTATATTTGTCTTTAATATCTTCTGTTATTATGTTGGTTGAATAAATAATTAATTATTATTTCATAATAATTATATGTGATCCTATTTAATCAAATGTCCAAGTCTGTGACATTTTCTAATGGTGTCTTTTTGGCCTCACATTGACTTTGAGATTTTCCACAAGGTCTTAAAA
Source organism: Sturnira hondurensis (assembly GCF_014824575.4). NCBI lineage: Eukaryota > Metazoa > Chordata > Mammalia > Chiroptera > Phyllostomidae > Sturnira > Sturnira hondurensis. The sequence goes on along the minus strand of NW_028088227.1, from coordinate 6,160,788 downwards.
ATCTCAAAGGATTTGCCTCTGGGCTTGTATGAGAGAGATGTTAAACTGATTAGGGTTATTTGGAATATTAAAGAACATGGCAAACATTGTCAAATAAGTGATCATAAACCTCAGGTTATATTGTATAGATAGAGGTTTTTAACATGTGTTACAGATATTGTATGAAATTTCTAGAAATCTGATATGATCTGGTGCAATGTTATCAGTCATTATTCTGGTTACTATTATAAAATGTTGTATGCCACAGAAATAATTACATTTTCTCATAAAATGAACTCTCATCATCTTTAACCATCTTTAAGCCTCTGTCACTTACAGACATTCTTTTACTCTGACACTTATGGAAAAGTGAGATTCAACGAAAAGAACCTAGCATGTCTTCGTTTCTTTTTAAAGGCTTTCTTGTCTTGCATAACACATTAAATAAATGTGTGTGCTTTTATCTTGTTAATCTGTCTTTTTTACAGCACCTCAGTCATGAACTGAGAAGGGTAGAAGGCAAAGCTTTTTTACCCTTCACTACAGTGTATGTGATATAAGAGAAATAGAAAGTTGTCATGAAAACCTTATTGTTATAACTGTTGTAATCACAATTTGTTGGTGAATGAAAATATTAGTGGACAAAATTAAAAGAGAAATTAGCTATTTGCATGCCCTAATATAACTCCCTTGAAATTTCCTAATTACTCTGATGGTTTTAAAAATTATCATAAATTCCTTTACCTGTCTATCAAAAAAAAGAAAGTTCCATTACCTCAATTACTGTCCCTTTTATTGTGGGCTAGACATAATAAGTATTTTCCAGTAATAGATCATAAAAATGAAAATTATTGCAGATTGGAGGAGACTGAGGAGATACAACAGGAAAATGCAATGTGGGACTCAGAATTAGATCTTGGGACCAAAAAAGTATTTTAGGAAATAAACTCTGTCATTTTATTGGTGTTGAATATTGTAAGGAAATTCACATGAGGAAATGAGCAAAAGTTGTCTGTGAACTCTACTATTTTTAAACAGTTTGAGCTGTAATTCATATTCTGTAATTCTTCCATGTACAAGTCAATAATTTTAGTACATTTGTAGAATTATGAAAATATCATCAACCTAGTTTTAGAAGATTTCATCACCCCAAACAGAAACTCTGTATTGATCACCAGTCATCTCTCATTCCCTCCCACTGCCACCCTTCCCAATTCTAATCAGTCACTAATCTACTTTCTCTCTCTGAGTTTGCTTATTGTGGATGTCTCACACGAATGGAATCGTTCAAGCTACAGCCTTTTACGACTGGCTTCTTTCTCTTAGTGTAATGTCTTCAAGGTTCATCCCTGCTGCGGCATACATTAGCATATACTTCATTGATTTTCATCCCACGGTACATATGTTCTGTTAAATAACAAAAACACATTTTTGTCTCTTTATCAGTTGCACATTAGGGTTTCTTCCATATTTTTGTCTCTTATGAGTAATGCTACTATGACATTAGTGTACAAACTTTGTGTGGCTATATCTCATCTTGAGATTATACCTCAAGCTAGAATTGCTAAGTCATACGGTAATTTTACATTTAACATTTGAGTAGTTGACAAATTTTGGAGGTTTGTTGTTTTGCAGGGCAGGAGCCTTTTCACTGATTTTAAGTGAAAAAGTGTCAGCTTTCAATAGAGAAGGCTGAGCAACTTCAGCACGCTCAGTATTTGGGGACCATGTTTCAAGTTGAATTTCCACATTTCCTCAACGATGACTCTGACCTTGGCATAGTAAACATGAGTTGGTTGTGTTTTTAAACTTTTCTACCTCAGCCATTCCCGTGATTAAGTCCTTGGCCTGGCCTCAGCTTTTCCTGTCCTCTAGCTGCAGGATGAGAATTACATTACATGTTGCCATGGGGACCTTCCAGTTTTTCACATTTGCTTTCCAATTAGATATTAGTCTCCTGCAGTTTTCATTACCATTTTGTAGAGTATTAATGGTGCCTAGCAATAGCTATTCTATCCCATTATATTTACTATTTCCCTTATGCCTCTAAATTGTACAAGCTAACACATTCCTTTTCACTGTTACACTCTGCTAATTCACTTTGACCCATGTGACTTTTAACACCATCTTGTATCAGTGGCTGTCTGTGCTCCACTCAGCACCAGTGAAGGGCTGGTTCCTCATCACTAGCTGGGAGGCTAGTGAGAGATCTGGTTATAAACATCATCACCTTATTTCCTGCACCACTCCTGAGAATTACTGTGTCTCATTTGTTTCTGAAGAAGCAGAATCCGAGACAGAGTTTATCATCCTGAGTATTAATTCAGGATCAATACTGGGGGACACATAAGAAAGGAATAACTCTGGGCACAAGGAGAGGTCACATCGATAAGGGGAGGCCTAGAAAAGTTGGCTAATCTCCTGAGTACCTTCAGAATGAATATGTTCTGTCAAAATTGTCCAACATTGGGATTGACTAGGCTGACCCATCATTGCACATGGCCCACACAGGAGAAACAGGCCTTGGGTGAAATGTTCTCTGTAGCAGAGTCGGCCCTAATGAAGATGCCAGGTGGAGAGCCAAGCCCTTCCCTGAAGAGGAATCTGGGTGGTGTAACACAACTATATCTATGTTTCTATCATGGAGCGGTGTTAAAAATAGAATATTTACTTTTAACTTTTAGTTCAATATTCTGTTTCACCCTGTTATTCCAGGCAAAGGAATGGAACAATACTTGCCTATGATTAAGAGGTAGATAAAAGATGGATTATAGTTTTTTGGTACTTTGTCTTAAACCAATATTACTTTCAGTGATACTATTATTCTATAAATTCTAATGGTGAATAAAGTGCCTATCATGCGTTTTGCAATTGTGTATGTATACTTTTCTTTTCCAGCTGTGTTTTATAGCCCTAATATTTGACTCTGTACACACAGACTGTCTATTATAGTATCTGCACAAATCATACATGCAAAATTATAAGGTAACCCAAGCTGAAGAATAAATTTAAAATCACGTTTCTATTTTTCTCTCTGCAACAAAATAATATATTTTTTATTTTTAACAATTTTGGAAATAACATTTTTTAAAAATGTTCTTTTTTTAGAGAGAGGGGAAAGTGGGAGGGAGAGAGAGGGAGAGGCACTGGTGTGTGAGAAGAACATCAACTCTTTGATTCTCACATGTCCCCAACTGGGTATCTGTCCCATAACCCGCATGCATACCCTGACCAGGAACTGAATTGGCTACCTTTTTGTTTGTAGGCTAGTGCACAACCCACTGAGCCACACCAGCCAGGGCTGAGAAAAAACTTTGAAATATATATATATTTTTTAAAGTTGTAAGTCCATTCCCTAAAAATAGCAAATTTTCTAGGTATTATTGGGTTTGTTTGTTTTCTAAACTTTGTTTATATATTTCCTTATCTGGCACACTATATTTTGAATAAATCGACATTGCAGTTTTCTGGTTAAGAAATCAAACATTTTACAAAACATATACTTGCTGATAGTAATATATTTAGAGGAGGTGACTGAGACATAAAAAGTAAAAGATCTTTTTCAGAAATATACAGTTTTGTGGAAGACAACATAAAAGCCTAGTTTTCTTGTCATTTCTAATTTTTAAAATCATGGAATACTAAAAGAAAAATAAAATATATATGATGTATGCAAATTTAGATAACAGATGAGCGAAATGATTTTAACCCAGCTGTGTTTATCATTGTAAACATCCTTAAACTAATGCAATTCATTCGATAATATTTCATTTTTTGTTGTTTTACAGCATCTATAATGTCAGTTTGATGCATATAGTAAATTTTTCTTTAAGTTGAATAATATCTTTATGTGTGTGTAGCAGATGCTTTTCTATACCAAATGATTCTTAGTCTGTTCTCCTCAAATACATAGAGCCATTTCAGAATTGCATGCATATAAATGAGAATTATGTGCATGCACATTTGCATTTGAAATGACTAAATTTTCTTCCCATTTCTATTCTTTACTTTCAACAAGAAACTATTTTTCATATCTTATAATATATCAGTGCTAAGGTCAGGATGTTTGTAACATTAGAGCCAAATAGATGTTTACATCCAAGTAACAGGACCAGAATATTTGTTATAATGACCTACTTGGCATTTAAACTCAAAATATTTTAGAGCAAAGAATATAGAATTCCAATAGGTCCGATTTTTATTTGGATTTTTTTCCAGGGGAAAATGATGACAACTATCACATCTAAACAACAGGTATTTAATACAATGTATTTTTACCAAAATGATGTTACCTTGCATTATCAAGGCCAAAAAAATCCAAAGATTCATGAAGTTTACCAGGAAAGATACGCTTAATGTTAGAAATTATTTCTTTAAATATTTTATTTATTTATTTTTAGAGAGAGGGGAAGGGAGGGAGAAAGAGACAGACATCAATGTGTGGTTGCCTCTCCATGTGGCCCCCACGGGGGACCTGGCCTGCAACCCAGGCATGTGCCCTGACTGGGAATCAAACCAGTGACCCTTTGGTTCACAGCCTGCGCTCAATCCACTGAGCTATACCAGCCAGGGCTGTTAGAAAGTATTTAAAATGATGCTTTCATTTCTATTTAAGAACATTTTCAATTAAGTGCTTCAGACTAAGAGAATAGAGCATAGGAAATTACCTAGTGTCTTATGATGTCCTAAGAGTTTTAATTATTGTCTTAAAGAAATTTTAAACATTAATACTCACTTGCTATATTTAAAGAAATGCAACTTCACTTTTCATTGCAACAAACATTAATTACATTTTCATTTGTAAGTATACCAATTTTTTAGATGAGTATGGTGATATATACTGAAAGTTGATTTCTTTCTGAGATTTTAATTTTGTTTCATTGACTTATATGTTTACCTTTATGCTAGTATTATTATTTTTATTACTATGGCTTTGTAGCATAGTTTGATATCAGGTAATATGATTCTTCCAACTTTGTTTTTCTTTCTCAAGACTGCTATTGCTATCTAGGGTCTTTTGTAATTCCATATAAATTTTTGGAATTTTTGCTCTGGTTCTTTGAAATATGCCATTGGATCTTGATAGGAATTATGTTCAATCTATAGATTGCTTAAATATTATAATGCTAATTTTTCCTATATGAACACAGTATAAGCTTCCACTTATTGTAATGTTTTCAATCTTTCTTCAGTGTCTTGTAATTTTCCAAGTACAGGCATTTCACAACCTTGGTTAAATTTATTTCTAGGTGTTTTAGTTTTTTGATGCAGTTGTAAATAGTATTATTTACTTAATTTCCTTTTCTAATAGCTTAAAATTAGATGTATAAAAATTGATGTATAAAAATCCAACTGATTTCTGGATATTTATTTTGTATCCTGCTATTTTACTGAATTCATTTATCAGTTCTAGTAATCTTTGGATGAGATCTTCAGGGTTCTCTATATACAGTACCATGGCATCTGAATATAATGACAGTTTTACTTCTCCTTTTCCAATTTGAATTAATTTTATTTCTTCTTCTTGTGTGATTGCTGTGGCTAGGACTTCCAGTATTATGTTGAATTACAGTGGTAAAATCAAACATTTTTGTCTTGTTCTAATCTTTAGGGAATGCTTTTAGTTTTTGACTATTTAGTATGATGTTGGCTGTAGATTTGTCACAGATGGCCTTTACTATATTAAGGTATGTTTCCTCTATTCACACTCATGCACACTGTTGATTCAGCCACTGTGAAAAGACTGTATTAGGAGTCCTCAAAAAATTAAAATGAAACTGCCTTATGATCCAGTGATTCCACTTCTGGGAATATATCTGAGGAACCCTAAACACTACTTGAAAAAATATATGCACCTTTATATTCATTGCAGCATTATTTACAATAGTCAAGATTTGGGAGCTGCCCTAGTGTCTATCAGTAGACAAGTGGATAAAAAACTGTGGTACATTATAGGGTAGAATACTACTTTGCCATAAAAAAGGAAATCTTACTTTGCAATGGCATGAATGAAAATGGAGGGTATTATGATAGTGAAATAAGCCAGTGAGAGAAAGACTAGTACCATATGATTTCACTAATATTTAGAACCTAACAAACAATATAAACTAACAAACAAAATAGAAACAGACTCATATATACCACCTGTCAGAAGGGAGGGGGTTGGTGGACTGAGTGAAAAAAGGAGAAGAAAGTAAGCAAAAAATCACACAGACAACAGATTGTTATTACAAGGGGAAAAGGTAAAGAGGGTATAAATGGTGACAGAAAAACAACTGACTTTGGATGATGAACACAGAATACAATATACAGATGATATAGAATTATACAATTGAAACATGCAATTTTAATAACCAATGTCACCTCCAATAAATGCAATTAAAATTAAAAAATAAAAGCCTTCTATAACTTTCTATGCCCATGAAAAAATATAGAAAGTTGATGCTGAAAAACCCCATTCTCCTCACCTTAACCTCAAAGGTAACAGTAAGCTTCAGCATGCCATAGGGGAAGACACTCCTTTGTTTTACTTCTGAGATCATGAGAGACAGAGACAGAGAGAGAGAGATACCAGATAATGGAAATGGGGAAAAAGGGAAATGATAGACTGACAAGATGCCTATATTACATTCAAGGACAGTAAGTTTTTCATAACTTTGTAAAAGTAGAAGACATTTTAAGAAATACGATGCTTCTGGTGCCCATTACTGTTGTTTTATTACTGTGATATAAGCCCTTTTCCATCTGCATGATAATTGTTAAACATTTAAGATACAGATGCATGTGAAAGGGGTTGTTGTTGTAGAAGTTAAATTGAGCTTGATAATCACATTGATAATGACAGGAGGCCACAGATGGAGGCAACCAGAAAACATAAATGTTAACAAACCTTGATGAGACGTAGAAACACTGTGGTATATGAAATCGAGGTCTTGAAGGGACATTAGTAGGATATCCATAGATAGAGCTCTCATGAGTAATTTATGTATACAGTCATAAAGCCCCACACTTACAGTCCACAAATAAAATTTGTGCAGTGTGCACTGACAGTGGAAACATTCCACTCACTTACTAAACAAAGAGGCTGAGTCAGAGGAGAAAAAAATGTAATAATTTATTAATTACATTGGAAGAAAATATATACAGATTTTAACATTTATATAAACGTATCCCATAACTTTTCTCTCATTTTTAATCTTTTAAGTATAGCCACAATTGCAAATACAAACTTAATTGCATATTAAATATAAACAATGACCAAGTGTCAAAGAATGGATTTTCCTGTAGATAAAAATGTTGTTTAAGATCATATGCTAATAAAATGTAGTTAGCGGTTCTTTGGATACAGTATTCCCTTGCGTGTTCCTACTTCTCACTAGTTCATACTGCAGTTTCGATTTGATAAGTACGTCATTGATAGTCAGGACCCTTGTTTTTATTCAGTTCTAGTAAATTTTTAAAAATTAGCATTGTGTTTTAGTTCTAAAGATCCTTTTATGTTTTGAAATATGTAATTCTAACTCGAAGAAATAGAAAGTTCAAAAGCTGCTGAGAAGATGAATGCAGAGATGAGATAACATTTAAAATTTGGAATAGAAAATGAGTAGTAAAAATTCTTTAACTGTTTACTTAGAAACCAACACATCTTTACAACTAATGGAATCTTATTATTGAGACCAACCGTTTACATTTCTCTTGCATTTAATTCTCTATTTCACAACTGTTTTGTTCACTTCAGGAATGTTTCAGAATTCTGATGAAATTATGACAAGCAGGATAAAAGAAATTACAGAAAACATGAACCGCTCATATATTTGTGACATTCACACTTGAGAATATTAGATAAAAAGAAAATGCTCCCTACAGCTGGCATATGAATAATTATGACAAAAATGTGATTAGTATGATAATGTATCAATTTTATAGTTAAAATATGCAACTAAATATATCAATCTTTCCATTAGAAGTGCTAAGGATGTAGTTGGTTGTTATGAAAGTAATATTCTAAGCAGAATTTTTTGAATGCAGATCTTGAAAAACATTCTTTCACATGCAAAAAAAAGTATAAGTCTAACAACCCAGCAAATACTTACAGTGTAAGTTTTAAAATTTCCGTATCTTAATTCACTAACTGCCCAAGTTTATTTTAAAACTATTTATCTTTATAACTTATTTTACCTTAGCAATTTTAAACAGAAGAGTTCAACTACTTTCAAGCTTAATTAATTTAAAATGTTATGTGTTACTTCTCTGAAAAATCCCACTTAACTTATGATGTGAAAACTCCTAAATACATGGATTTTAAAGATTTCTGCTGTATGGAGAGGTTTCCTAGCCTTTTCTGAAGCAACCAAACAATAAAGTTCTGAAGTAAACCCAGGGTATCATATCACTAATATGTAATTCTCTTCATGACAAGCAGGACAAAAATGTTTCTTGAAATATTTGATTATATTCAGTATTCACCTCACAGCACAGGCTTGTCTTCCCTATTGGTTAAAAGGGATGTACAGAAAACAGATGATTATGACTATCCTTTTTAGAAACGAACAGGTTAATTTTACTTATTTATGGAATTTACTTTGTTCCATTTTTAATCTACTCAATTGAACAAGTATTTACTGAAGACTTACTTTGGATAAAATATAATATTGGGTACTGAGGGACACAAAATAAGCATCTTTTCTTAATAACTGATAATCTGCTTAACATATGATTATTTTTTCAAATAAATATAACACAAATATAGATTTTTCAGTACAAAAAGAATAAAAATGTTGAAGGCTTTGACAATGACAGTTAATGTTTCTAGTCGAAAAAAAGGAAACAACTGGCATTTTAGGATGATTCTTCAAAAATATGTAGGACTTCACCATGTATCACAGATTATTTTATTTTACTTTAGGCAGATTTTGCTAAAGGCTCATGAGAATCTAAGGATTCAGCAACAGATATAATTCTGATACCCCAAGTTAACATAGTTTGCAGATACAAGCTGTCTGGTTGAGACATGAACAAACTGCGTTATTAGCATTTGTTTAAAAAGTATGTCACCAATTTACATACAATCTCCAAATATTATTAATCCTAAAATATTCACTTACAGAGTTTACCATTTGAAGACAATGAAGAAAATAAACTAATCAAATGCAACAATGTGAGGTGACAATGCAACAGACAGAAGTGATGAAAGTTATGACTTATTATTTGGATTTAAAATAGTGAAGTGGTTAAAGGCAAGATAATCTAGTAATATAATTGTCTGCAATCACAATTCCATATTGTTACATACTCTTGGTGGTATCGTTGATCAGTTACTTCCTTCCTTTTTCTGTGTTCATTCCCTCAACTGTAACAGCAGCATGCCAGTGATCCATCCATTAACTCTTAGGAAATTAATAAGTACCATTTAAGGCAGCAGTAAACAAAATAGGCAAGAAAAAATCTGCTCAGGAGGAACTTACATTCTAGTATAATGGACAATAAGCAGTATTGAAAATAGGTAAAATATATAGTGTACTAGAAGAAGTGGTATGGAAATAAAATAATCTAAAGAAGTTTGGAAGTATTCAAGAGAGTTTTACAATGTTTCTAGTATAATCCAAGTAGGCTTTCTTGGGAAAATGAAATTTTATTTCATTTTCAAAAGATACAAGGCAGAGAGGGAGCAACGCTACAGAGGAAAAGAATATTCCAGTCAGGGGAGCATGCCTGGCCTGTTTCAAGAAGATCAAGGAGGTAGTGTTCTCAGAGAGACAGTAAGAGGGGACACAAAGACAACAGAAAGTCGGGTTTGTGTCAGGCTTTTCAGGGCCTTGTTGTCCATTTTTTAAGTATTTGGCTTTTATTATGAGATAAGTAGAGGGTTACTGAAGGGTTTTGAATAGAGTGATTCAATTTGACTAATATATAATTGGATGATCCAGGCTCTGGGGTAAGACTAGAGTGGGTAGTAGGGTAGCTGTGAAGTATTACACACTGAGATTGTAAGCAACAGATGGAGATACAACAGAGCTGGTGAATGGTGATCAGATTCTTGAAGTAAAGTCTGTAGAGTTTCTGATGGAAAGCAGAGATTGAGAGAATAAGAGAAGAATGAGTCCAAGAATTAGAACCAGAGGAAATGGAAAGATGGGTTTGCTATTGAAATGGGAAATATCACTGGTGGAGTAAGTTTAGAAAAGAAGTTCAGAAACTTTCTTTGGTGTATGTTCAGTTTTGAATGTCAAGCATGAGATATGAAGTTGGATGTATGTGAGTTAGGAGGAAGATATAAATATGAAATTTGTGAGTAAAGAGCTATTATTTAAAGCTATGAGACTTAGACAATTCATTACATTGAAAGTGTAAGTAGAAGATAAATGTTTAAGGATTGAGTGTTGAGATATTCTGGTGATTGTAGAGTTTAAAATAAAGACTATAAAAAGACCTAAAAGAGCCTAAAAGAAGCAGCCAATTCAATAAAAGTAAAAAGCAAGAGAGCATAGAATCTTAGAAGCCAGGTGATAAAGCCACAGCCCCCAAAACAATTTATTTCCAAGTGAGTGTAACAACTACAGATAATGCTACTGATAGTTAAAATAGGATAAGGAATAAATTTGACCTTTGAATTTAGCACTATATAATTAAGTAGTGACTCTGACTAATGTGGTTTCAGTGCAGCAATGGGAACAAATCACTGCTTAGAGTCAGTCTAGGAAAGGAGGGAAAGAGAGGAATCTGAGAAGTTTTACATGGAAAATTATTTTGAAGGAATTTGCTGTGAAATGAAACAAAGAAATGGACTGATATGTGGAGAGTAAATAGCTGGTGAAGGAATGATATTTTATTGAAATTGGCAATATCATATCTGTAAATTGATGGAAATACTTAGAGGGGTGTTCAGGATCTGGGAGAAAGGGTAGAAAATTCTAGCCAGGTTCTCGAGTGAAATAGGTTGTGATGTAGTGCACAGTAGGAGGAGCTGTTATAGACGGTGCAAAATCAATTCATCAGCACAGGTGGCAGTGAATTAAGAAGAAAATAATAGAGAGTAATTTCTTTGTGATTTCTCTCTCATTAATTTTAGGGGTACAAAGCAGTATCATGTACTGAGGGAGAAAATAAAGATTGAGGTACCAGGAGTTTTTAAAAGAGATCATTAAAAACATCCTTGTAGAAAGGAGGAAAAGTGGACAAGGCAAACTGTGTGTTTCAGGCTACATAAAGTGGCAATTTGAAGTTTATGGTAATGAATTTAAAAGGAGAAAGATTTATACAATCTGAAGAGATACTGTATTATTATGACAATGAATTTAAAATAAGAATATCCTCTTGGGATATTTATTTCTCTAGCTTTAATCAGTTACATAGATGTAGAATAGACAGAAAATTTATTTTAACTATAGTATAACTTTGACAAGCTAAGCCAGTTTGTAGAAATAAAAGAAGACTTACAAAACTATCTGCTAAAGAGGCAAGAATGATTAGCAAAGTATTCTCAACAGTTTATCATTTATATGCTAATATTAAATTGAGCTCTGTTTATATGAGCAGGGAATACTTCTTAGATATTTTTAGTTTAAGTTGTCAAATTCTTCACCTATCAGAAATGATATGTCCCGAAAAGATGCCTGGGAAGCTTATTTGATAGACTTAGCGTTTGAGTGTCTCAGGTACATTTTGTGAAGGCTTGAACACCCACTGCCTCTTGGGATGCATTCGCTGGAAATAATAAGCAGGTTTCAATCCTGTTTGGATTATTTCATGGGTCCTGTGATGGAATGACTTCTAGAGATAGCACAATGTTTAGGAAATATCGAATGGCTGTAATCATTTCACCGTTGCCGTAATAAGTTCATTTTGAAGCTTTTTTTTTGGTGAGACTGATGTTGGCTAGGCAATCACAGGTCTCTCTGTGTTAGTCTTCCACATTTGAGAATCTGGCCCCCATCTCTAGATCAGACGGTTTGGTTCTTTTATTTACCGTGACACAAAAATTTTAGGACATACAGAATACAACACTTAGGACATTATAGGACAACGTTTGTGTTCTTTATTCTGTGTCTAATGCAATGCCCAAATATTAAAATATTTTTTAAAATAAAAGTTAATTTTTGTTTGTCTCCATTTATTTCAAATGGTTCATGTCAAAGTATGTAATATTTTATAACCCAACCTATATGTTATAAAAAACAGCACAAGTGATGACTATCATTTATATGACATATATCATTATAACAAAGTGACATCTATTTTGTTGATGAAAAACTTGAGATCTACTATTTTATTGGAAAAATCCTTATTGAAAATCTGTTTTATTTTATTTATTTTTATTATATTTATTGAGGCGAACATTGGTCAAAAGGATCATAGAGGTTTCAAGTACACATTTCTATGATATGTGCTCTGTATGCTTTATTGTTTGTCCACGACTCAAAGTCAAACCACCTTCCATTACCATACACTTGGCCTCCTCTACCCTCCACTTCCAACCCCCCTTTCTGGTGACCATCATACTGGTTTCTGTGTTGATGAGTTTCAGTTTGATATTACACATAGGAGTAAAATTGTATGTTTTTTAGCTTTTTTCTGATTTATTTCACTTAGTATAATATTCTCAAGGTCCATCCATGTTGTTACAAATGGCAGTATTTCACCTTTTCCGGTGGCTGATCATTATTCTATTATACATACACCACCTCTTCTTTATCCAATACTATTTGTAAAAATTAAAGCAATGTAAAAGATACTGCACTTTTTTGTCCACTTCAATATCTGTTTTTCTCATTCTTATTACTTCTAAAAAGTTTTATGACTCTGGACAATGATTTTTTATTTTAGTTAATATAGTTTACCTATAGTTGCAGACATTTTATCTCAGTTGATGAAATCCATCTCCCCATGTGTTCTGTCCAAAGCTTTAGATTCATATTTGAATCATATTCCTCCTTTTATTTCCTTTCTTTCTCTTTTTCTCTCTCTTCCTCCCTCCTTGCCTTTCTCCCTCTCTCCTTCCTTTTTACCCTTCCTCCCACTCTTTCTCCCTGAAATCAACCAAGCATAAAATCCTGTATATGCTACCTTCAAAATATGTCCTGAATCTGACTATTTTTACCCTTTTTATACTTTTGTTTCCCATAGTAATATATTACCTGCTAATATCCTGTACTATTTACTTATTTATTGATAGTTTTAATGTTTCATTCTTTATGCTAAAATATGAGCTGTAAGAAGGCAGTGATCTTTGTTAGATTTTTTCACTGATATATTCAAAATACATAAAACAGAAGTCAATAAATCATGTGTCTTGAGTGAATGAATAGAGTTGTTTATACTATGTTGTCACTATTTGGCCAGTGGTGAACACAGGGACTGAATATAACAACGGCTTAAAGTATTTATGAAAGAATTGAGTGCAAGAATACAGTGAATTGTGTGAGCATTCCGCACTGCACTGCGTTTGAGTAAAATGCAATTAGACACACAAACCACTTACAAAATGTGTTTTCTGGCTTCATAAAACTTAGTATTTTTTTCTTACTTGATTAAAACTATCTATATTCATACTCTAAATTATAAGATATTTTCTCCTCTGCCTTCTTTCTATTAGTGTTGATGTTCTCTTCCACTATATTTCATTCGTTTAGGCAAATATTGGGTTGGCCGAAAAGTTTTAGTTTTTTTTTTCATATGGTGGCTCTAGTAGTGGTTAGTTGTCTCTAACTTCATTTGAAACAATTTTGTTAGATTGTACTGATACAGCTGTCAATGACAATGCATTAAAGATAGCTTTTCAAAATTGGTGAATTTTTGTGTAGCCATTTTAATATTGAAAATAGAAAATATGCAACATATCTGGCAAATTATGCCTTATTATCTCAAAAAAGATAAAAACATAACTGAAATGCAAAATAAAAAGATTTGTGCAGTATTGGAGAAGATGATGTGACTGATTAAAAGTGTCAAATGTGGTTTGCAAAGTTTCTTGGTACTATTGACATTGTGGCCAAATAATTCTTTGCTGTGGGGCTGTCTTATGCATTGGAAGATGTTTAGCAGCTCCCTGGCCTCTACCCATAAGAAGCCAATAGTGGGAGATAGCCAACATACTCAAAATATCCAAATCAATAAGGTCATTGATGAACATTAAAAATCTGTCTTTTATTTTACAGAAAAAAACTAAACAGACTCTTTGGCAAACTCACTATTAAAACGTACAAATGGTACAGGCGTTATCTCACCAGGCCTCACCTTTCCAAGAGCAATAACAGTCAGCTCTTTGTTCAGATGCCAATCTCTTGCAGAATCCCTTATGTTTATCTGCTGATTATGACAAAATGGACATAAAAATGTAACTATTGCTGTGCCCTTCAAACTGAGGTTCACTTACTCCGAGAAGAACCCAACAGTTATGTACCCTCTCTCACTTACATGCAGTGAAGTGCTATGAAAGCCGCCCTGGATCCTAGTGCCGTTTCAACATAATTTACAAGATAAATTATTTTCATGTCCGAATGGAGAATGCCATCTGTACTTAATTTAATTTTTTCTTCAATGTATTCATTTTAATTATAAAGAGCTTAATTGATATTTCCTTAATTGGGTATGACTAGCATAGACCATCAGTCAAAATGATTCAAGAGCTCCTAGTTTTTAAAAGCTGCTCATTAAAACAATACAGTCCCTCTCTCCCCCTTCATTCTTTCTACCTGTCTGCTATCTAATCTACCTAGCCTCTGTCTGTCTAATCTATCTATGTATCATCTACTTACTTATCTATCTTTATTGCCTTTCCTAAAACATTAATTTGAAATTTCCTTACAAAATAGTACAATATTTTCATTTAAGCTATGCTTTTTTCTAATAATTATTAGCCAGAATTTAATACATGCTGGTAGATGTCAAATGACTTTAGCGCTTTAATGTTCCAAAAATAAATATGAAGAAGCATAACATTTGGAACTTATGAAATTTTGAATGGCATTATCAAAGACCAAATTTTCAAATCCAAGAAACCTCAAAAAATTAATATAAGTGTAAAGGCATGTAAAATTTTACTGAATATTTTCTGTATTTTTTCCAATAAGTTACACTGTATGTCAAAGTTCTATTATTATACTGATGGCTTTAGTCTATGAGTAAAATATATGGGTCTAATGATTGACAATATACTTGTTAGAAACAAGACACATCACTTTCCCTGCTAGACCAGATACCATGGTAACACCTGGTTAGTGAAAGTTGAAGAAATATTTTGTAGTTTTGCATTTGTTAGAGCTGCTGGACTGTAACAGATATGTATTAATTGGAAGTCAATGTGACAGCTTGCAGCAGTTACGAAGATAGGAAGCGTACCATCAGCACCTGTCAAGCCTAAGGACTGAAAAAAGATGAATCAAATGCTGTGATGTGTGACTTCAAACACAGTGTCACTTTTGTGTACTCATCATTTATAAGAAGTGTTGGGAAATGTGGGATTTGAGTATATAAATATTTTCATCAGTGTCTTAAAGATATGAAAAGGAATAATCACCTGTCAAGTTAAAAAGGGGTAAATTATAAATTCAAAAGAGCACATAAAACTTTGACAGTTCTAATCATATACCATCACATAGTTTCACAGTGCACAATGCATGGATGCATGAAAGATATGCCAAATAGAAAGTGGCAGGTTTAGTGCAAAAGCAATATTGCCCCTTTTCTGACAGTTTAAATGTCATTAGACAGTTTTAGATAACAAAACCCTCCAAAAGTACAATCAAATTTTCATGGCATTCAATAATGGAAAATTAATGTTATCAATAAGGTCACTTTTTCAATATGCTAAAAATCATAAGATACCCTTTCACCTCTTTGGCCACTGCATGTTTTACAAGTGTACCTAACAATGTACTAGTATGTATAGGAAGCTCTTATTGGTAGAAGGAAACACACGAATGCTTTTGGTTGAATACACTTGCTGTTTTGACTTCCCATATGTTTTTACTCCGATAATACAGTAACTTTCCATTTGATTGAAGCATACCATTAAAATTTTTTAATATCATTGAGAATAGTTTAAAAAGTAGAAAAAGGGATGATGGGGCAGACTTGCAGTTCTAAATATAGTCTTCAAACCTCTTCAACCAAATCAAGTTTGAGGTTATTATTAATGTGTAACTGCTAATTTTTTTCAGTGAGCAAAGAGCAATGAACAAGACAAAAATCCATGCATAGCATCCTTTTATATTATTTGGTGATTATGTCCTATAAAAAGAAAAAATATTTTTAAAGAGAATGTATTTTATATTTTCCCATTATTTTATTTTATTCTTATTGAATTTGTTACAGTGCTATTTGTTTACAAACTTATACAGGTTTCGAGAATACAACTCAGTCAAACATCATCTGCACACCACATGGTGCACGGATCACACCAAGCAAAGTCTCTTTCCCTTTGCCTGTCCCCACCTAATCCCCCCCTGCACCCGCCTTCCCTCGGACATCACCACACTGCATTATATATATATAAATACACACACATATATATACATATAGGTGTATATATGTGTGTGTACATATATAACATGCATGTGTACAAATGTGTATATACATATATGTACGTGTGTGCATATACACACATGTGTATACATGTATATATACACACACTCAATGGTTTATATATCTATAAACCTTCTATGGTCTTAACCTTCCTCCCTTCTGACAGCTGTCAGTTTGTTGGATATATCCATACTTCTGTTTCTGTTTTGTTCATTAGTTTATTTTGTGAATTAGAGTCCACAAATAAGTGAGTCATATGATATTTGTCTTTCTCTGGCTGGTTTATTTCACTTAGCATTGTAATTTCCAGATCTATCCATACTGCTCCAAAAAGGTAACTTTTCCTTTTTTCAATGGCTGAGTAGTATTGCATTTTGTAAATGTACAACAGCTTTTTTACTTACTCATGTACTGATTTTTACCTGGAAATAACACTTCAGTAAACACTGATGTGCATATATTCTTTCAAATAAGTGTTGTAGGTTTCTTCATACATATTCCCAGAAGTTGGATCATTGGGGGAAAGCAATTTATTTGTAAGACCCTCAGTAATATATCACTTTGAAGTTGACTATGCATCTGATAAGCAGAAATGCATCCATTAGTTTTGACCTTACATAATTAGCTAGCTTACATTCTGAGGTGATGCTGTCATAAAAATTAAAATATAAATAAACAATACATATATTTAATAGACCAGAAGCTTACTTGGCCAAGTTATATACCATTGTATATATGTACTGCAACTTTTTTATCCACTCGTCTATTGATGGGCACTTGGGTTGCTTCCATATATTTTCTTAATTTCTGTTGTGACAACCCACATGTTCATGGATGGATGAATATAGAAACATTATATACATACAATGAAGTTTCTTCCTTTCTCTTTTTTTCTTATTTTTCCCCCTTTCCTTTTTTCTTTTTCTCTGTCATTCTTTTCACCTCTATCACTACTTCTCTCCCTCCATCCCTCCTGCCCTCTTTTCCTTCCAGTCTTTCTCTTTTAAAAAATATTTCATTTATTGTTAATGAGATGGAAAGGCGGAGAAAGAGAGGGAGGGAAACATGAACGTGAGAGAGAAATATTGACCAGCTTCCCCTTCCAGGCACCCAGATCTGGGGACAGAACCTTACAACCCAGACATGTGCCCTGACCAGGAATCAAACCAATGACTTTCTCCTTGAAAAGTAGCTACCAACCAAATGAGCCACACCAGTCAGGGCCCTTTCGCTCTTCCCTTCCCTTCCCTTCCCTTCCCTTCCCTTCCCCTTCCCCTTCCCCTTCCCCTTCCCCTTCCCCTTCCTTTCCCTTCTCCTTCCTTGCCTTTCCCTCTCTCCCTCCCTCTTCCTCTCCCTCCCTTCTCTCCCCTCTCTCCTCTCCTCTCTCCTTTTTAATAGTTTCTTATAAAAGAGATGCTGGGAGAATCACTTGTTCCTCTTGTGTTGATCAAACTATCAAAGGTGTACAAAATCATTTATTAATTATGAAATATACATTAAGTCCCTTTTATTTTGTAACAGTATTAAATTACAATAATACAATCATTTTTAAATTATAAGAAATAGCAAAAATAATGGTTAATTATTCTTAATCACCTATAAGTTAATGGCATTGTAACTAATTAGTAATAATGTGTCTCTCAAATGATACATGCCTTTAATCCACATAGAGGCTAGAACCGTAAAGGCAGATTCCATACTAAAGGCTCTTTTGAATCTGGCTGCCTTCACTGATTATAATTTCATCACAACACTACTTTCTCATAAAATACCTTATTCTCAGAAGTTCTTATTCCAATCGTGCTAGCATACTGGTCACTATTTACCAGTGCTACTGGGTGATCCTTCAATAAGATGTGTAATTTTAGAGACCTTAGATATCTTCTCCATCATACTGCACCCCTAAATCATCCCCTGTCACGTTCCATATATGGAAGTTCAGCCTGTCTGCTCATTTTATCTTCCCCATACAATTTTCTACTGACTATTACCTGATATATCCAAATGCCTACTGAACCCTTCCATTTGGACATTTAAAAGTATTAAAACTATTTTGTGTACAAAACTGAATTATTAATATTTTTCTACCCAAACCTCCACCACTAATTTAACTTTTCCTTAAGATTTTTTTTAATTTAAGCATATGTCATAATTTCCCTGGTTATGGTACATAGAATAAAACAGAAATGTGACATTATACTAGACTTGTAAGTTTCCAACATCTCAACAAATTTTTTGTTTTATTGGCTATAGTTCTAAAACATATCTAAATGTGACCACATATCTAGCTTCACTGATACAACCTGAGTATAAACACTATCAGCAATCACTGTAATATGTCAAACCTTCCCTAATATCTGTCTTTACTTGTGGGATCCTCTTCCCTATATTTTATAATCTGTATGCATCAAGAGTGAATTAAGTGCAAGTATGAATTAAGTACAAATAATTCTTTAAAAAAACAGATTATACTTAGAGGAAAACCTAATTATATTATAGGTGTGCACAAAGTTTAAACAATTCAATTCTTACCTAACTTTGATGTTATCTCAATTCAGCCTATCCTGTAGAATTTTTATGTGAGATTTCCAGAAAAAAATGATATTGCTGATGTAGACTTCAGTACATGGCTACAGTTTTGTTTATTTCTTTGTGATTTTTGTTTTCATCTTGCCATTACTTAGACTTTATGCTAACAGGATAAAATGATTATTCTCATTTTTGTGTTATTTAACTCCACACACAACTGTGAAAATTCTCTTATACATTTGAGAGAAAAATATATTTTAAATGACATTTTTTTCTGGCTAATTCCTAGATACTTAATGATGTAGCAAAGTTTATTTGATAATTCAAGGGGACCAATAAAATTTCTCTGAACTGAAGATGTTAGCAAAAAAGTGCTATGGATTCACAATGGGAGAAAATTTTGGAATACATCAACATTTTCTCAAAAAGTTGAAGTTTTAAAGTGTGTTACCTTCTTGCTTTTTCTTTTGTCTCAAGCAAAAAAAACATTTCTGAGAAATCAATATAGTAATGACTTAATATTATTAAAAATTACTTCAGTTGAAACTAAATGCTTGAGTGGATGCCATTTTCTAATTAAATCTGAAAAGACTACTGGAATATGTTTAATGGTAATTAACCTAAATGATCACCACAAAATTATACAGGGCTAATTGATACTTTCTCTAGGAGCCATAGATATTAATTAAAGAATACAGAGAAAAGGCATGTGCAAACAAATGTCTTTAATAAGATTGAAAAGGTTTTGCTAACACTCAGTGATTAAAAATTTTTGAATTTAACAATATCATATAATATGAACTCATAATTTGTGTCAGGTACCACCTTTTTGGGAGACATCTTCCAAATTTTGAAGGGAAATCTTTTAATAGGCATTAATAAAATTCACCATCAATTTATATTAACAGCAAATTTTCTTATTTTATCAGAATAAATGGCTCATGATGTTGTAGAATCTAGGGTATACAATGTCATAGATATATGATTTTTAGTATTGAATGGAATGTTTACATGTATTACACTGAGAACACTAATTAACTGCATATAATTTTTTTTCGTTTGTTGCATCAGTAAACTGTATTAAAGAAACAATGAATATAGGCAAGTTCATGGCCAAACAGGGAAATTGAATAAAATAAAACTTTAAAAGTTTTAAAATATAAACAGTTTCACACTAGAGTGTTTTACACTTAGCAGTATTTTGCACTAAATAACAATATTTTACACTAAATATGACTGAACTGATGGACTGACTTAGTGCTATCATTTTTTGTTTAAAATATATAGGAACCATAACAACTAATAAATGGTATAAACAATATTCTCGACAAAATATAAATTAGTATAGATATTTTCCTTTTAAATGAGCAAGAAAAAGACAAATCTTTGGTTGGTTTATAAGTTTTCACCCTTTGTAAACATTTCAGTTTCTGTCACTCAGGAGCCTTGCCATCAAATATAAAAAGGCGAAGACAAACCATCATTCTTCTAATATGCTGGTGTAAACAGACCTTCTAGATAGTGTCCCTGAATTTCTGTTGCATTGAGGTTTTCCCCTATTACTACTTTATCCCAATACAGTTATTAGAATAGAAATGACTGAAATGTAGCTGTGGAGGCAGAATAAATGATAAAGTATTATACACATTGATAAGTGGTTTATCTCTAGTAATGATAATTAAATTGCATCCAGCACTCTCATACAGAGAGATATATTCTGCATCTAATACATTCTGACAGAAACAATATGAAAAAATCAGACTAGTAACATACTCACTTAAATTAAAGGGAGATGTGTAAAGGTAAAAATGATTAGGTAGGTAGGTAGATAGATAGATAAAGAGATAGATACAGAGGTATAGGATAAAAATGTACATATTCCAGCACTAAATGAGCAAACTTAAGTAATGTATTGAATAAAAGACAATTGCATTTGTGAACCAATCAAGAAGCTGAAGTTTCAAGACAATGAACTATGATTAAATGTAAGTAACAAAACAAAACAACAACAAACCAAGAAGAGATGGCATGCAAACATGAGCTTACCAGAGTCCCAGCAAGTGAGACATTTAGTATTCTTTACCTCAGTCTACTTATTATCCTACATACAATGTTGGTTTTAATTCAAGATTCATAAGATAGGTAAAAATTGAAGACAGAAAAAATATCAGTAGACAAATCACTTAACATAACAACATTCAGGTAGACATCTCTGATGGAGCTATCAGAGAAAGAAATTAGTTACCTGTAAGTAATATGTTAGATGCTACATGGAAAAGACAATATTCATGGATAAATGGGGGATTTTAATAGAGACATACAAATTATAAGAATTAATCAAACAAGTAAGAAATTAAAAATAGGGTAAAACTTATTAAAAATACATTTTGGAGTGCTTGTCAGTGAACTAAACATAACAGAGGAAAGAAGGGAAGAAGTTAAAGATAAACTGATAATGATGGTCCAAACTGAAATACAAAGAAAAAGAGTAAGAAAAAAATAATACTTTCTGAGAGCTACAATGCAATATCACTGTCTAACACATGTGTGATTGAATTTCCAGAACCCACAGAAGAAGATAAAGATTAAAAAGAAACGTCTAAATCAATCACACCAAAGTATTTTTCAAAAATAAGTAGACATCTAAACACAAGTTCAAGTATCCAAGGAGCCTAAAGAAAACAAATCAGAAAAATGACAAACAAATGAAACAATGCAATTAAAACAGCATTATGATAAGTGAAAGAAACTAGACAAAAAGTGAAAATACTGTATAATTTAATTTATATGACTTTGTGATATATTCAAAACTAAAGCAAACAGACGAAACAGTTGTGTCCCACACTGCTAACTTTAAAATAAGTATTCTTGGAAGAATCTGCAAAGAAATGTACTCAAGTCAAGATGTATTTATATTGGAAGAGTTCTGTCAGAAATACCTAACTTTGTAATTCTCAATATATTTATAGTTAAGGGAGATCAGCTAGTTGACTATGAAAGAACAGGAACTACCTAATCAAGAAAATAGCATTGTTAAGACTCACTTGGATACTGGCCCCAGTTTATTCCTATATTAATCTGACTCAGACCTGCAAACAGCTTAACCTTAACCTATTGATATAAGTATTAATATCCCAAGTTAAATGTTAGTTTAATATTTTTCTTCATATAATGCTATCCTTTGCCTTATGGTTTGTATTGTATTGCTTCTCATATATTTATTTGCAAATACTTGAGGGTTGATCAAGTTGAATATTCTCTTTAGCTTTAGAATATTGGAAACATCAAAAATTGAGAAGTAATCAGAAATTCAAGTTACTATGTCAATTTAATTCTGAAACAGTTCTTATATTACTTCTTATTAAAATCAATATTTAAGGCCCTGGCTGGTGTAGCTCAGTGGATTGAGCACGGGCCTGCAAACCAGACAATCGCAGTTCGATTCCCAGTCAGGGCACATGCCTGGGTTGCAGGCCAGTTCCCGGCAGGGGCCAGTTCCCAGCAGGGGATGCACAAGAAGCAACCATACATTGATGTTTCTCTTCCTCTCTCTTTCCCTTCCCCTCTAAAGATAAATAAAATATTTTTTTAAAAAATCAATATTTATTAAATACCTACTGTGAGATAAGTACCATGACAATGACTATGGGTAATAGAACATGAACTGCCCTTCAATATCTTTTTTTTAAGGTTGTTCAATTACAGTTGCCCAACTTTCTCCCTGTTGCTTTTCCTGCCCCTCACCCCCACAGTCAATTCCTACCCTGTTGTCCATGCCCAGGGGTCCTTTATACATGTTCCTTTGCCACCCTCCCCCTTATTTCCCCCATTAATTCCCTCTTCCCTCCCCTCTGGTCACTTTCAGTTTGTTCTTTATTTTAATATTTCTGGTTCTATTTTGCTCATTTGTTTTGTTGATTAGGTTCCACTTATACATGAGATCATATGATATATGTCCCTCAAAGCCTGGCTTATTTCACTTAGCATAATACTCTCCAGTTCCATCCATGCTGTCCTGAGAGGTAGGAGTTCCTTCTTTTTGTGTGTTGCATAGTATTTCATTGTGCAAATGTACCAGAGTTTTTTGATCCACTCATTTCCTAATGGGCACTTAGGCTGTTTCCAGTGCTTGGATATTGTAAATAATATTGCTACGAACATGGGGGTGCATAGATTCTTTGAATTTGTGTTTCAGGATTCTTAGGGTCCAATCCCAGTGGTGGGATCACTGGATCAAAAGGTAGTTCTATTTTTAGGTTTTCGAGGAAATTTTATACGGTTTGCTCTTTCTTAAGTGTTTGGGAAAAGTTTATCAGTGAAGCCACCCCATTCAAGGTTTTTGTGTGCTGGGACTTTTTTGATTATGGCTTCAATTTCACCAGCTGTTATTGGTCTATTCAGGCTTTCTGATTTTTCTTGACTCGGTTTGGGAGGATTATATATTTCCAGAAATTTGTCTTTTTCATTCAGGTTTTCAAATTTCTTGGCCTAGGGTTATTCATAGTTTCTTATAATCCTTTGTATTTCTTTGGTGTCAGTTTTAATTTCTCCTCTGTTGTTTCTGATTTTATTTATCTGGGTCCAATCTCTCTCTCTCTCTCTCTCTCTCTCTCTCTCTCTATCTCTTTTGGTGAGTCTGGTTGAAGGCTTATTGATTTTATTTATCTTTTCACAGACCAGCTTATTTATTTATTTATTCTTTGTATTGTTCTTAAATCTCTAGGTCATTTATTTCCACCCTGATCTTGATTATTTTCTTCCTTCCACTTGCTCTGGGCTTCATTTGTTGTTGTGCCTCTTGTTCTTATAGATGTAGGGTTAGATTGTTTATTTAAAGTATTTCTTTTTTTTTTTTAGGTAGGCCTGTATTCCTACGAACTTTCCTCTCAAAAATGCCTTTACTTTGTCCCATAGGTTTTGGGCTTTTGTGTGTTCATTTTCCTTTGATTCCAGAAACATTTTGATTTCTTCCTTGATCTCATTGTTTACACATTCATAGTTTAATAACATGTTATTCTATCTCCATGGATTAGATTGTCTTTGAGTTTTTTCCTTGTGATTCATGTCTAGTTTCAAGGCATTGTGATTGGAGAAAATGCTTGATACAATTTCAATTTTCTTGAATTTGTTGAGGCTTGTTTTGTGTCCTATCATATAGTCTATCTTTTAAAATATTCTATGTGTATTTGAAAAGAAGTTACATTTTGCTTCTTTGTAATGAAAGAATCTGTGTATATCAATCAGTTAGGTCTATTTGATCTAGACCATCATTCAGTTCTACAATATCCTTGTTGATTCTTTGTTTTAAAAGATCTGTCCATTGTTGATAAAGTCACATAGTGTAAGTGTGTTACTGTCTATATCTTTCTTGAAGTCCTTGGAGGTGTTCCTTATATATTTGGGACATTAGTGGATACTTTAATACTGAATAAAAAGATTTCAATGTATAAAAAAACTAGGAATTTGATTGTTTTCCAAAATATTAGTGATGCTACCTTTTGATGTGATTACTCTAAACAGATATGATTTAAGTTAATTTTTAGCCAAAGTATAAAGAAATTTATACATAAATGAATAAGTCTTGTACCCCTTACCAACTTCTATATGGGAATGTACTTGAAAAGAAGAGGAATGAAGGGAAAACAAATCTGAAGGCTCAGTTTTCTGTAACCAGTTTCATTGTGAACTGTTTCTGTAAGGTTGATTCCTAAATGCTTCATTTCATAATGTTTGTTACAAAACATATATGCATTCAGAAAAAAAATACCAGGACAAGCCTTGGCTGGTGTAGCTTAGTGGGTTGAGCATGGGCCTGTGAACCAACCAACCTCAGTTCGATTCCCAGTCAGGGCACATGCCTGGGTTGCAGGCCAGTTCCCAGCAGGGGACGCACAAGCGACAACCATACATTGATATTTCTCTCCCTCTCTCCTTCTCTTCCCTTCTAAAGATAAATAAATAAAATCTAAAAAAAATACCAGGACAATTTTCTTTTTTTCAATTTAACACTACATTAGAGTATATAAGATACTAATATCTGAATATATTCCAGAAATGGAAGCATTATTAATGGGGAATCTGAGTCTTTTAAATCAAACAACAAAAACTGCAGCAAAAATAAACATGCATATGATATGAACCTCATAAATATTTCCATTTTCACATAAAATCTCCTACATTAAGTATCATTTAATTAATTAATATTCATGGAGAATCCTTTAATATGATAACATCACTTTTAAATACAATAAAACCATATGCTTCTTATTGTCTTACCTTCACTTATAAAACACGAGAACAATCCTGGCAGTATCATGTAGATTTAAGATATATTTCAGGGAAACATTCACTTCCAAAAATCCATCCTCTAAATCAAGATTGGTGAAAGGTATGAGAAAAATGTCTTTATAAAAGACTGAGATGACTTCTTGTGATTCTTTGTTATTTTCCTGACATTTACCATCTCTCAAAATACATATTGCTTTTCCCTGAAATTGAACATAACCAAGGCATAGGTGACATGGGTAAATATCAAAAGAAATGGAATCATTCAGAAAATATTACAGTTGAATAAGTAAAGGTGATTTTAAAGGATTCAACATTGCTGGTGCAGACACTGTGTATTACCTGATACATTTGGTTGAGGTAATAACCTTTTCAAAGTGATATTTTTTAATTTGTTTATATAAAATGGAAACACTATCATAAGTAAAAATCTGTTACCAAAAGCTAAGGCAGCACACCCAAGTTCCCTGCCATGTTTTGAATTTAAATCAATTCAAATAAAATAACAAACACTTGCTCTCATTATTACCTGAAAATACTGGATGTATACACATATATAGACATACATATGCAAACTTATATACCAACACAAAAGTAATTGCTTATAATTAATACTGTACAGTGAGAAATATAGCACAGTAAAATTATAAGCATCTATCACACCCAGATATATGCATATGAAATAATTACCCACTGTCAAAGTTTAATAAATAAATATAGTACTGTATATTTCAACCAATATATTTTTATTCAAGGTATTTTTTAAAATACTTTCAATTTTTTTACTGAAAACATTTTTTCACATGCTTTTTCTTATTCAGTGCCTTAGTGTCATTTTATATTATAATGAAAACCTTACAAGATCCATGAAATAATGACGTTTATAACAAAAACAATATATGTAAAAACATGAAGTTTCTTTTTGAACTATTGCTACTTTGTGTTTTTTATTCAGTTAAAAATCATTTAATGGTTTTCTTTATTCCAGTATTTGTGGTGGCTGGTTGACAGCTTTGTTCATGAAGACGCAAAATTTAGCATTGTCAGAGGCAAAAAGGTTAAGACTAATGATAATTGGGCCCTATGGACTTTACGTCAGTGTTGAATCAATGCATCTAGAAATTCAACACCATTTGATAAAAGTTAGAACACTTTATTTCAGGGTTATTATACAATTCTATTATTTTTTTCTAAATCATCTTCTTTAGTTCTGTGAAATGGCAAGTCTGAATAGCTATTAAATTTTAAATCACTCATGTTTATAAAGCTGTCATTTTGGTTAAGAAATTCATTATGAAGAATTTTTTTAATTGGTACAATTTCTGATAGTAAGAAAACTAATCCTTGCTGGGTGTTAAGGCAGGCTTCTATTACCTTACTCCTCTCCAAAGCACATGGGGAACACTCCTTCCTACATGGTCTGGATGCCATGAATACTAAGTAAATTTAAAGTGGACTTTCAATAATTGGGGAAATATTTTAATTATGATGTGCCTTGGAGTGTGTCTCTTTAGGTTTCTCTTGGTTGGTACCCTCTGTGCTTCCTTGGACTTGTGTGATTTTTTTTTCTCTCATCAAATTAGGGAAGTTTTCCATCACTACTTTTTCAAAAGGGTTTTCTATCCCTTGATTCTGATCTTCTCCTTCTGGTATTATATAGATATTATTACACTTCATATTGTGCTGAAGCTCCTTTAACACCTCCTCATTCTTTCTGAGTCTCTTTTTCTTTTCTTGCTCTTTTGGAAAATTATTTTCTACCTTGTCATCCAGCTCACTGATTCAATCCTCTGCTTCATCTAACCTGTTTTTGATTACTTCTATTGTGTTCTTCAATTCAAAAATTGTATTATTCATTTCCTCTTGGTTCTTGTTGATAATTTCTATGTTGTTTTCATGCTGATATAGTTCACAGTAAGTTCCTTGTATCTTTCCTATAGTTTTTGGTACTTTTCACTGAGCCCATTGAGCTCCCTTATAACTATTGTTTTGAATTCAATATCTGATAGTTTTTTTTAATTTTTATTTATTTATCTTTAGAGGGGAAGGGAAGGAGAGAGGGAGAGAAACATCAATGTAGGGTTGCCTCTCGTGTGTCCCCTGCTGGGAACTGGCCTGCAACCCATGCATGTGCCCTGACGGGGAATCGAACCGCGATCATGTAGTTCGCAGGCCCGCGCTCAATCCACTGAGCTACACCAGCCAGGGCAATATCTGATAGTTTACTTGCCTCTATTTCATTTATCACTCTTTCTGAGGATTCCTCCTTTCTTTTCAATTGGAGGTTGTTTCTTTGTCTCCCCATTATTTGTGAGACAGTTCTTGTTTGCTTCTGCTTCTTAAATTGACCTGTTTTTACTCCCTCACTTTGTGGTGTGAACTTCTATGATAGGAGACCTGTCAGATTCAGTGGTGTTGTCTCACTGATCTTCTGAACTTGTTGCTCTTGGGATGCCCTTTATGCTGTATATGTTGCCTCTCTTGATGTCCTCGGGTTTGATTGTTGTTAGGTTGTTATTTGGTGGGTCCTTCCCTCCAGTCGGTGGACTGAGGGTCACTTCACCCACCATGTCTTGTGCGCTGTTGTGCAGGTGCTGCCAGAGCAAAACTACAAAACCCTGAAGACAAACCCACACCTGAAAAAATAACTCTCCTCCACAATCCCACTACCAAAAGCAAAAGAACCAGCATTACCAAGGGTATAAAGAGATTAACTCTATTATAGGAAAGGAGAGCAAATATGAGATGACCTATTGAAAGAAAATGATTTTGAGAGGCTAGCGGGAGGAGCACAAATAAGAGTTGGGAATCAGAGCCATGAGAAGAGAGGAAGTAAAATTTACATCATGAATAAGAAAGGGAATGAAGAAGGTGGAATGAAGTAAGAGAAAGGAAGCATATAGTATTAGGTTTAAACAAAAATTAAAATAAAATGCAATACAATAAGAGAAAGGAAAAGGAAAGATGAAAAGTAAATAAATAAAAATATAAGAGCCAAATTGGAGAAAAAGATCCACCATAGTCTTATCGACAACAAATGAGCTAAAATTGATATGGGTGGTATGGGAATAAAAGGAAAAAAAGAAACTAAGAAAAGCCTAAGAGATGTTTAGAGGAATGGGAAATTATTTTTAACTGATAGAGGGAGAGGGAATATTAAGAGTGAGGAGTGAAACCAGGACAAGATAGGGAAAATTAAAATTTGAGATGGAAAAAAAGTAAAAATTCCAAGACATGTGCCTAAACATAATATGTCATATAAATATAGGAAAGACAAAAATCACGTGATCATATCAATAGATGTGGAAAAATTTTGAAAAGATACAGCACCCACTTATGATAAAAACATTCATCAAAGTGGGAGTAGAGGGAGCATACTTCAACATAAAAAGGCCATATATGAATAATCTTCAGCAAACATCATACTCAATGGGCAAAAAGTAAAAGTTTTCCCACTGAGATCAGGAACAAGACAAGAAAGTTTGCTTTTACCACTCCTATTCAACATAGTATTGGAAGTCCTAGCCACAGTGATCAGACAAGAAAAAGAAATAAAAGGCATTCAAAGTGGAAAGGAGGAAATAAAACTGTCACTGTTTTCAGACAATGTGATAGTGTACATAGAAAATCCTATAGACTCCACTGAAAACTATTCAACCTAATAAGTGAATTCACTCATTCAGCAAGATTCAAAGTCAGTATTCAGGAATCAAAGGCATTTTTGTACATCAATAATGAAATATCAGAAACAGAAGTCAGCAAAAAAAATCCTATTTATAATACCTACAAGAAAAATAAAGTACCTAGGAACAAGCCTAATTAAGGAGGTAAAAGATCTGTAATCAGAAAACTACACAACACTGAAGAAAGAAATTAAGGAAGACACAAATAAATGGAAGAATATACTGTGTTCATGGATTGGAACACAGGTGTCAAACTCATCTGCACCAGGGGCCACATCAGCTTTGCAGTTGCCTTTAAAGAACCAAATGTAATTTTACCTCCTTAACATATAAGGAGTAGTTACAGGTATACAGTCCTAAAATTATTTCAGCCCTTTGAAGGCAACTATGGGGCTGATGTGGCCCCTGGTGAAAATGAGTTTGACATTGCTGAATTAGAAGAATCAACATCACCAAAATGTCCATACTACCCAAAGCAATTTATAGATTCAACACAATCCCTGTTAAAATACTGACATATTTCACAGCTGTAGAATAAATATTTCAAAAAATAATGCAAACAACTATAATCAAACAATAAATTTAAAAAGAAAAAAATTATAGACAATCATAAATGACCCTGAATGGGCACAGCAATTTTGAGAAAGAAGAATTAAGTAGGAGGGATCACAATACCTGATATCAATGCTATTATAAGACCATTGTAATCAAAACAATCTGGTTCTGGCATAAGAACAGATACATAGATCAAAGGAACAGAATAAAGAGCCGAGAAATAAACCCACATCTCTAGGGTCAATTAATGTTCAGAAACATAAAATGGAGTAAAAATAGCCTCTTCAACAAATGATATTGGGAGAGCTGAACAGACACATGTGAAAAAATGAAACTCAACCACCAACCTACACCATACACAAAAATAAACTCCAGATGCCTGGATTATACCCTAAGAAACCTGAAATACCAATTCAAAAGAACCTATGCACCCAATGTTTATAGCAGCACAATTTATAATAGCCAAGAGCTAGAAGCAACCCAAGTATCCATCAGTAAATGAATGAATAAAAAAAAACCCAAACTGTGATACATTTACACAATGGAATACTATGCAGCAAAACTGAAAAAGGAGCCCCTATCCTTCCCAACAGCATGAATAGAACTGGACAGCATTATGCTGAGTGAAATAATCCAGTAGGTGAAAGACAAATACCATGTGATCTCACCTATAAGTGGAACTTAAACAACAAAACAAATAAGTCAGCAAAATATAACCAGAGACGTTGCAATAAAGAACAAACTGTCAGTACCCAGAGGGGAGTTAGAAGGAGGGTAACACAAGAAAGAAGGGGGAGGGTTGTAAAGGAACACGTATAAATGACTCGTGTATAAATGGAAAAGCCAAAGGTGAGTAGCATTGAGGGTGGGAGGGGAAGTTGTGGAGGGATAATGAGGACAACTTAGATGAACCACATTAAAAATAATAATATTCAGGGAAAATAATTTAATGCTATTGATGCTGATGTTTATAGATATTGTGATCTGAAAGATTTCCAGTCATGTACTTTTTATGCATACTTTTTAGGAAAAGCCACGAGAATTCTCACAAGGCTGTCTCAGTTACTGTACAAAGGCACTGTATAACGGGAACAAAAAGGTATATGCCATCAAAACGAAAGGAGGACAAAGGGAGAAATGAAAAGAAGAAATAAGTGCCATAATTATGCAGAGTTTTTTGATGGATTTTAAAGAAGGAGTTGAAAAACATGTATGTGCTTGGGATTTCTAATACGAAAGTTGATAGCACATGATAAAATTTGAGGGAAATGGAGGTGTTTCATCAGCACCCTGACTATTGCGTTACAGCAAATTTACTGTATTTATCCTAATTTGGGGATTTTCAAATAAAATTATGAAAATCATAAATGATGATGAAAAATGCATTAACAATACTTCTGATTTCAGCATGACATGTAAAGAGCTTGGAAGTTGCAATTATCCTAACAAGAAAAGGCTGAACAAGTTGAGAAAGCAACATCCTTTCTAGACTCATTAGAGAGAGGGCTGATGTCACATGGGAAGTCACCACATGAAAGTCTGAAGACATTGGCAACCTAGAGTCATAATAGAGAGTGCCTGGACCATAAACTTGCAGGAATACTTAAATGCTGATTTGAATGATGTTCCAGAGTCTCAGTGAGGACAACCTTGGAATTAGAAACCCCATAATATTTTTGTAAGTTTTACCTCTATGAAACCCACCAGATTCTCATGGTGATAAGCCAAGAAGCTCCTCTCCTGTCCCTGGAAAGGGAAGAAAAGAGTAAACTTAGAGGGAAAGACTCTATCACAGCCTTATTCTACCCTAAGGAATAACATTTCTACAAATCCAGCCAACTCTAGATCTCTTATCATAGCTGAGGAGAAAAAAAGAAATTATGAAATACATGTACATCTCACAGCTCAGGCCACAGGCACACTAAGAGAATGAGAATTTATCATACTATTATAGGATCTATTTTCTCCCTCACATTTTACTACCATACCAATAGGAATCCAGTATAATAAGAGTAAGTTATAGCTGAAAGGTCTGCAACATACAGACTGTATCTGAGGACTAGATCCTTAGGAAGCCCAAAGATAACAAGAACAAGTGAGTAATGTAAGCCTAGAGAAGGAATTTCTAAGGAAGAATAACAACATGGCAAATGGACGGATACAGATTTAAAGCCTCTGGCATGTACCATTATAGAACATCAAACAAATCACAATTCATAGCCAAATTAACATAACCTCACACTAAAAGACTATCATATTTCAATGGCCCTGTATATCATATCTGGCTTTCAGCAAAAAATCATAATCCCTATTAAACATTAAAAAGAAAAAAGATTTCTGCCTGAGATACAAAGTATCTCAGGTATGACACAGATTTTTGGAATTCACAGAAAATCTAAAATAGTTATGATTCACATGTTAAGGTATCTATAGTAGTCCTTCCTTCACTGTGGTGGATACATTTCAAGCCCACAATCGATGTCTGAAATCCCAGATAACACTGAACCCTATATAAAATATTTATATATATAAATATATGTAAATATATTGGAATATAATACATATATTAAATATATGTAAATATATATATATATATACCTATGATAAATTGTAATTTGTAAATTAGGCAAGTAAGAGATTAACAACGATG
Organism: Sturnira hondurensis; assembly: GCF_014824575.4. Lineage (NCBI taxonomy): Eukaryota > Metazoa > Chordata > Mammalia > Chiroptera > Phyllostomidae > Sturnira > Sturnira hondurensis. Next base: position 6,128,586 of record NW_028088227.1, on the reverse strand, counting down.
ACTAAAAGTAAAACAGTTATAGCAATATACTGCAAAAATGTTATGTGAAGGTGGACTCTCTTTGTTCAAGTCTTCCACCCACAAATACAATGTCTTTTCTATTTTAAGCACTTATTATGCACTATGGTTGTAACTTTTGTAGTTTTAGATTTGCAACAGCAAAACTAGCATTAATTTCATTTTTATTTTTCACTATTTCATAGATTTGTTTTTAGCATAGATCTTAGCAACCTCAGCATACAATTTTCCTTAAGTTGAGAACTTCCTCCTTTTCACTTAAAAGAAGCACTTCACAATTCCTCTTTAAACACATGTCATTTGCCAGCCTCACTACTCTTGAGTTTTAGGGTCCTCATTAAGCAAAACAATGGTTACCTGAAGACAACTGAGGTACCACAACAACGGATTTGATCATCCAAATGGCTACTAATTGGCAGGTAGTGTACATAACATGGGTACGCTGAGCAAAAGGATGTTCCAAGGCAAGAGAAAGCAAGACTGTGTGAGATTTCATCAGGTGCAATTTAAAACATGATACGAACAAACCTATTTGTTTATGGAATATTCCATTTAATATTTTCAGGCAGTGGTTTACTGCAGGTAACAGTAACTATGGAAAGTGAAACTGTAGATAAGTGGGGAATACTGTAAAGGAAAAAGTAGATAACATGCAAGAACTGATTGATAGGTAATGCAAAGAAAAGGAAATTCTGACAAATAATAAATATGATAGAGATAAAAACATTAACATAAATGATAAATGCCTTTATGGACTATTAGGCTTAAAAAGTTTCTTCGATGGGCTCATTAGTATACAAGTCAATGCTATGAAAGAATCACTGAACAAAAAGAGGTCAACAGAAAATTTTTTAACTAAAAGGAAAAAAGAAAATTATTATTGTCATCAGAGCATAACATACAAGAACTGTGAGGGAGTGTGAAAAGTTGTAATAAACATAACTGGAGTACCAGCAGAGGAAAAGAGAGAAAATTAAACAGAAGAACTCATTGAGTAATAGTAGATGAATAAGCAAATAATGACAAGAATAAATGCAAAAATCTAAGGATGGCAGAGAACACTAAGCAGGCTATATGCCAAAAAGTCTACACTTGGATATATCATATTTAAACTGTAAAAAACCAGAAGCAAAATAAAATCTTAAAGGAATATGGAGGAAGGGGCACATCTTACCTATCAAGCAACAGAAATAAAAAATTAGAACAGACTTTTCAGAAAGCACTCAAGCAAGAAGAAAGTGAGACGAATTATTTCACCTAGAATATTCAAGTGTATAATCTTTTAAATGTGAAGGAGAAAAAATAATTTGGCAAAAAAACAAAAAAAAAAGGCAAGAATTTATATTAAGAGAACAGCTTTAAAAAGTGTTAAAAAAAAACAAAACAAACTCAGTAGAAAGAAAAGATTAATCAAACACTTCAATCTACCTAAGAGTGGAATAGCATTAGAGATGAAATAAAAGTAAAAGAACATTTCCTACTTCTCTTAATTTATTTAAAAGATAAATTTTGTTAGGGGTGAAAATGTTATCAGCCTATTGGTGATTAGAGCATATGAATAAGTAAAGTAAATCACAGCAATATTACAGTGGATTGGAATGCAAAGGCAGAAAAAGAGGGGAAATAGAACAAAGAACAAATGTAATAAATATAAAACTGTTAAAACATGTTAAATATTAATCTAATTATATAATAATTATTTTATGACAAAACTTTTAGAATGAATAAAAAGATCAATATACATGATGTCCAAATTAATCCCACTTTGACTAAAATGACTCAGGTTAAAAGTAAAGGGTTGGTAAATGATACACTTTGTTAACACTAATCAAAAAAGCTGGAATATCTATACCAATATGAGACAAAGCAGGCTTTAGAGCAAGGAAAACTCTGAGGGCTAAAAAGAGACTTTACATAATGATAAAGGAGTTAATTCTCTAAGAAGACATAACTATGCCCGTATGTATATATCTTCCTGTATGCATATGTATACATGTAATTATGTACACCACATATGTACTTAAGTAAACACCAAAATACATGATAATGAAAGTCCTCCAAGAAAAGAATTATAAATCCAAAACTGTATTTAGAGGGTTGGATTTCTTTTCTTCCCTTAATGATTGCTCAAGTGGGCAGAAAATCAGGAAGGCGTTAGTTGACCTGAACAGTCCTAACAATCATCTTGATGTAATTGACATTTATAAAATACTACATCCAACAACAGTGTAATGCACATTCCTCTGAATGTGCCTACATGAAAAATTCAGCAAGATAGAATGTATTCTCAGCAATAATGCACACCTTAGCAATATTTTAAAGATGGTGCCATGTAAAGAATATTAAACTACAATAGAATTAAAATATAAACCAATAACAGAAAGATAGCTTAAAAACCCCATATTGTTTGAAGACTAAGCAACAAACTTCTAGATAACACATGGGTCAAAGAAGAAGTTTTAGAAAATTTTTATAAGCACTTAAACTAAAATAAAATGAAAACAGACCTTATCAAAATATGTGAGATGCAGAAAAACAGCATTTAGAAATTTGTAGCATGAAAGCATAAATTATAGAATTAGAAAAATAAAAAATATTCTGCATCTCCATCTTGGGAAACAATAAAACAAGGACAAGCAGGAGAAAATAAATAATAAGAATTAGAGCTGGAATCATTAACATTTTAAACAGGGAAGCAATAGATAAAATAATTAAACCCAAAACTTGGTTTTTTAATAAGATACATAAAATTGATAAACTCTATCAAGGTTAATAAGAGAAAAAGAGAGAAGATACAAAAAAATAACAGAATGGAAGAGAGGTCACCACTAGTTTTTTTTTTACATTAAAATAATAGCAAAGGAATTTTGTTCATTCTCTGTCCCAAAATTTAATAACTTAAGCAAAATGGATCAATTACTTAAAATATACCAACTATAATAACACTTGCAGAAGAAACAGACCTATTTTCAATAGACACAGACCTATTTTCAATAGACACAGGAATATATATACATACAGGCATTTTCTTTCATGAAAGAAATTGAATCTATAATTAACACCCTTTCAAAAAAGAAAAAAAAACAGCCCATATGATTTCAATGGTGAATCTATTAATATCTATTCTCTATAATCTCTTCTTAAAAACAGAGGCAGGGGGAAATCTTTCTAATTGTGCTGTGAGACCAACATTACTTTAAAGCCAAAACTAGAGACTGGTAAAAAGGAACACAATATCAAGTCATGAAAAGACTTAGATCCTTCTTAAATACATATTACTAAATTTAAAAATTCAGCTCCATCAAGGAACATGAATAAAGGACAAATGGACAAAGCCAAAGAGGGGAGGTTTGAGTAATATGTGGGAGGGTGGGAGGTGGGGATTGTGGTGGGGTGCAAATGGAGACAACTGTACTTGAGCAATAATAAAAAAATTCAGCTACAAAAATGTCAACCTAAATTTAGAGGAAACGCTAGTATGGGTTAGGTAGAGTCCAACGAAAAGCAAAACAAGCCCTGGCTGGTATAGCTCAATGGATTGAGTGCAGGCTGTGAACCAAAGGGTCACCAGTTTGATTCCCAGTCAGGGCATATGCCTGGGTTTCGGGCCAGGTCTCCAGTGGGGGCCTCGTGAGAGGCAACCACACATTGATCTTTCTCTCTCTCTCTTTCTCCTTCCCTTTTCCACTGTCTAAAAATAAATAAATAAAATCTTTGAAAGAAAAGCAAAACAAAAATCAATAAAATATGCTGGGTTTTGAGAGATTGGAATGAAGGTTAGGATGTTGTATTTCGGTTCCCTGTGTTAGTTACTGGGGTTTGGAACATAGGAAGACAAAGGGAAACCCAGGCCAATTAACCACAGGGGAGGGCAAAGGGAGAGCGCTGATGTCAAAACTTGTTTGAAACTGGCTATGGAATAATTCCTCAAGGACAAGGCCAATGCACAACTGCCAAGTGGATTACATTGGACTTTGCTTAGTAAACCCAGAGGTTTTAAATAGATATGCACTTGAATGAATCTATTCTACAGTAGATTTCATTTATCACACAACAGAAGCAGCTTTGAAAATTAAAATTAAATGTTTGGAATGGTGCACTACCACTAGGGTAAGGAAATGGACAACAGCACAATGATTTATGGAAATTTCATATTACTTGCTAATATTTTGTATTTTTTTAAACTTATTTTCAAGTACAGTTGATATACAAGATTATATTGAACATATTACATTTTAATTGAAATGCTTGCTAATTAATAATAAGACAGAAATTATCTTAGAGTTAGCAACCCACTTATATCTCTTGGATTGAGGGTGAAGGAACTATGCATGTTACATATCTAACAAAAATAATCTCTTTTTGTTTCATCTGGTTGTTTCTGGTCTGGGTTTAAATTTGCATTTACTCAATGTTGCTGACACAATGCTAATATTAAAATACACAGTGCATTTTCCTAAAGATACCTTGGAGTGGCCATAACTTCATTCATATAGCCAAATGAGGATCAAATGTGAGTTAAGTTCTATTTCCAAGACTTAGGTGTAGTCATTTGATTCTTAATCTGTGAAATCCTACTGTGTCTTCCAGGCAAGTGGAGCAAAGAAGAAGCATCAGCAAAGATATTGGTATAGCTAACTCTGTGATTCAACTGTTCCTGTAAACTAGAAAGCTAGATCATGAGGAAAAGTGGGCAGGGAGGCAGGTGGGGAGGGGTGGGGAAGACGAGGTTCAAATAGGTAACGAGTAGGAATAGGAGGAGATCATAGCAAATGACAGCAGTGCTGAAAATCAGACCAGAGTGCCATTTAAGGATACAATCATGCTATTTCCAGGAGAGCCCTCAGAACTAGAGCATAATATCCACAGTTCTCTCCTACCTCTTTGGTGACTATGCCAGGGGAAAAAGACCTGGTTTCTACAGAGTAGGAAAATTAGACTATTGATTTATAAACTCTATCTAAAGATTCCACTTGCATAATCTGGAGTACAGAGGAGACAAAATACATCCTGATGACTTGAATTATGAGCCTCAGCTATTACTTGGCTCCCAGTTAATATCCTAATTTACTATTCTGACTATTTTTCAGATGATCCTGTGAAGTAGTACCAATGAATCATATAGGATAGGCGGTAATGAAAAGCAAAGCTTATGCATTATATAAAACCAAAGTTCAAAATTTTATAATTTAAGACAGCTGCCTGAATATGATGAGAAGCATATTGCAGCTGCTGGCCTGATATTTCACAATTTAGTATGCTCATTTAAATATATCAAATATGAATTTGGATGAAATTTGTTTAAGAACACTGGAAATGGAACTTGAATAGACTTTAAGCAGGTGTGTTTGGGTGTGAATTTGTGGCTTAATATTACTATAATGACCACTCAGAGTTACACAAAGGACATTTATGGGAAAATTATGGTGCACACAGAGAGCCTGAGAGTGTGAACAGCGATTTGAATCCAGACAATGTTCTCAAACTGCATGATCAGATTAATGTTCAAAGACAACAATATATGTAGAAGATTAATCAATAATTCCATATATTTTAAGAAGGCTTTAGCAACTATTTATAGGATATTGTGTCAGGCTATCATAATGTTGTTGGAGGACAGAAACCATATTAAGGAAACAGCCACTTTTGAGAACATGAGAGGAAACCGTATTTTATAAAACAAGAGAGATTGGCTGTGGCTGAAAATCAGTCTGGCAGGATAATAAGGCCGAAAGTGAAAAGATTAATAAAGACTCTGAACAATGGCTCTAACGCAGCATTCATCAACTTTATGCTGCTGAAATATTGGACTAGATAATTCTTTATCATGAACGACTTTTCTGCGTGTTGTAGGATGTTAGCAGCATTGCTGGCTTGAACTCACTACATGCCAACAGCAAGGCCCTGGTAGCACCTATCAAAAATGTCCCCTGGCATTGCCTGTGTCCCCTGGCAACAAAATGGCCCCTAATTGAAAACTCATGCTCTACTAGATGACCTCACCCATCAACAATGATGTGGAGGGTCTATATCCTCACGAAGGAAGATCTATTAGGTATGAAGTCATGGATCTGATGATTTTGAAGGTCAGTGGATGTGAGTACTGAAGAACCAAGCTAAAAGTGAAATGATTATAATGTCCTTCATTAAGGCTAAGTTTTAGGAGGTCATCACTAATTAACATGGCTATTATTGTTGCTCTCTAACAACCCAGATGCTAGAAATTTAAAAAGGCTGTCTTCACAGTGCTGCTATTATTTGGCATTGGACAAACAGAGATCAAAACCATCTCTAGTAGAAGTAGATAGGTGGGATTATACAACAGCTGGACACTGGTGTCGTCAGAAAACTGTGCCATGATATCTGACATATAGCTGTCATATAGCTGACATATAGCTGTCATATAGCTGTCCTCACCAAACAGAGAGAGTCCAGATTTTACTGAATACTGATCGCAAGTCGCAACCTGTCATTGGGAATATTGGTAAATTTTAACTCAGGTGTGGCAAGTCAAGTTTTTACTCCTTTGCCTCAATTATACATCATTAAAATACATTTTCTGTCATTTTATGATAGAATTAAGTAAAAAGTAGTCTTATTGACATCATTTTCAAGATAAGAAAACATATGGATAGTTTTATTTGCAGCTCACAGTTGTTGAACTAAGTGTGAAAAACCTTTGTCCATAAAAATAAGTATGCAGTAAGAATAATATATTAAAATATTTAAATAATTACAGGCATTGGAAGAAAGTAATAAATGACCTAATAAATCAATAGCAAAAGACCAGTAAAGAAACCCAGTCCTGACTGACATGGTTTATAGAGGAAATCCCTACTCCACGTTGGATTGCTCATTCCCAGTGTTTACCAGAGTCTTCGCAGGATTGCTCTTTTGTATAAAGTCTTGCAGAAGTCGCTGTAAGAAAAATAATAAAAAGATATATAAGAATTGTGTAGAAAAGCCATATTGACAAATGACAAATTGTGCTAAGTGGCAGGTCTTGATTCCATTTCTTCCTTTTTGAAGGATGCCCATGAGAAAGATAGCCAATGATTCTACCAAACTTCCTTGTTAATATAATAATGTCAGATCCCTGACTAATAAGACAATGGTATTAGCCGATAGAAAGGCCTGTGTTTAAGTAACGCTTAGAGATTTCACATGTTATTTTGATCCCAGAGCACAGCTGATGCTTCGAGAAAGTAGGAAATCACATTGGTAATCCCAATCACTTTCTACTCTACCTGTGCCTCATGGTTCTTTGTGTCCCTGAAATTATTAGTAAAGCTTAAATTTGAGTAATGTATCTGTTATTTTAATTTGTTTTAATAATAAGATCTTTTATAATAACTTTGGAAGATGTCTTATGCAGTCTTATACATTAAATTCCTCCACATTTGGGGGTTGTGAGATTACAGACTAACACTAGAGGAGTTTCAATGAGGACGCTGCATGTATCGAAGACGAAGTAATGTTCTGTCTCTTCAGGGTAATTTAGACATTTGAAATGCACAGGGAGATAAACAGGTCCTTAGGATGAGATTAATAGTATTAGAAAAAGAAAATCACCAGTTCGAAACAATCAATTATCAGTGGAACTGAAAAATGCTCAAGGGAGCAGGACCATAGGGATAAAATGGATATATGAATTAACCTCGAGAATGAGAAATTTTAATACATTAAGACAGACAGCTGTGCACTCACAGGAGAACTTAATTGAGTTTTAGCCAAGTGCCCTACATTGGATTATGTACATGGATTACTGTGGTAGCAGAATACATTTATAAACACTGATGTGGCTTTATCTATATCCATGAAAAATGGACAGGGACAATTTTGGATACATATTGATATTCTGTATTATACAAGGATGTTTTTTCAAATTCAGCATACAAAATTGATTATCTATGATATGAACTATAATTTTAGTTACAACACAACAATCAAAAATACCCCAAGTGTGATTATGTGCACCCACTTTCATTTGTTTATTTATTTTAGCCATTTTCGTATTCTTAAAAAATGAACTGTGGAAAAACTATCTCAAACATTTGCGCACGTCGTTTTCAATAACAATTGATACACGCCCAATCACAATGAACAGTATGGAACTCACGTACTAGTGCTGTGGTGCATGTTGTTAATGTCCCGGTTCATATCTGTGGACCTTACCACCACAGCATACGCAGATTGGAATTCCAATAACCAGCCCAGCAGTTTCTTTGGTTCTACTCTGCTCCTGTGGGCTGGTATAGTCATGCCAGTGAAAAATCCTCAGTCAAAATGGCAAGGAATCAGCCAATATGTAACACATTTCTGTAATTTTTCATGTGAAATAACTGAAGCATGGGGACAAAGGTGTTAAAGTTTTTTCAGCAACCAGTGTACCAAAATATAAACTCTAGCAAAAACTAAAGCAATATATATTAAAGCCACCATAATTTTTGTTTTAAATGTATGTGTATGCACACAAATAAGCATAAAGACACTCACAATGTTTGTCTTATATAAATGCTTGCTTTTACTATCTTGCCAAAACATTTGCCCTTAAATGTTATCAAACTTAATGACATTTACATTATTGGTTTTTTTAGAACATTATACTTATAAGGTAGAGAAAACCTCAATTAAGAAAATCCCTTATGTTTCTATGTGAAGCTTTCATTGTATCCAGTGAAGACAATGCTCTTTGAACACAAGCGTCAGAGGCAATTCTGAATACTATTTTTATCGTAGTTTTAAAAAAAAGCAATACTACCAAAGCAGATGGACCCCACAACCAAAACCGCAAAACAGCCACCTCTGGGCCTTCGTTTGTTTCACTTTTTGCCCTAAGGAAAATTTCCAAAAAGAACTGGAACATAGAACAAAAAAAGCTTTCAAATTTGAATATTCGTCAAAAATTATTATCACATATCAAACAAGCCTTGCAGTGCTATCTATTTCTATAAACTCTGTTTCCAGCAGAATTCATGAAGAAATAGTTCAAGCTGATCATAAAGCTTCCTTTCAGAGGGTTAGACTATGTGTTTGGTGATACACAAAGGAATCATTTTAATAAAGTAAGTAAATAGTTTGGAATACATTGTGTTCTCAGCTATCCCTGGGGCATCATTTCAGTGCGTGATTACAGAAAAATAAGCATTATTTTATCATTTTCACATGAACACCAGGAACTTTTCTGTAAGCTACAGACTGCTGTTTATTCTCTAATGATACTTCATAGAATCGTATCAGCTTGAAGGGGAAGCTCAGGGATCTTCAATGATAACTAGTAAGTTCTTTCCTTTTGTTTCCTTTTTAAATGTTCATATCTAAAAATGCAACAATTTAATACAAATAGTTAATGAGCTGTTATATTTTGGTAATAAGTGTGGGAAAAGTGAGTCTAGGACCCTCTTCCGCCTCTTCACAGTTTCAAGGAGAACTAGTTTTGAATCCTTTTCTGCCACCTTGCCACTGAAAAAGAATTCTACATTTTTTAAAGCACAAAATCAACATGTCACTATGCCCTGTGGAATATCTTTACCCTAATTATTAAAAATCTTTGCTCTTTAAAATTATCTAAGATAAAATTTCAACCAATTTTAACAGTTCTTAAATGTAACAGTTCAATTCTGTACAAAAGTTAATCCTATTGTTTCAATTATAATCCCTGTTTTTTCTTCTGATGTCAAGTATAGTTTTTTTATTTTTTTGGAAAATTCTCCCTAATAATTCTTTCTATGTGGGCCTATAGCACAGGATTAAGATATGAAATTCTTATNATAGAATCGTATCAGCTTGAAGGGGAAGCTCAGGGATCTTCAATGATAACTAGTAAGTTCTTTCCTTTTGTTTCCTTTTTAAATGTTCATACCTAAAAATGCAACAATTTAATACAAATAGTTAATGAGCTGTTATATTTTGGTAATAAGTGAGGGAAAAGTGAGTCTAGGACCCTCTTCCGCCTCTTCACAGTTTCAAGGAGAACTAGTTTTGAATCCTTTTCTGCCACCTTGCCACTGAAAAAGAATTCTACATTTTTTAAAGCACAAAATCAACATGTCACTATGCCCTGTGGAATATCTTTACCCTAATTATTAAAAATCTTTGCTCTTTAAAATTATCTAAGATAAAATTGCAACCAATTTTAACAGTTCTTAAATGTAACAGTTCAATTCTGTACAGAAGTTAATCCTATTGTTTCAATTATAATCCCTGTTTTTTCTTCTGATGTCAAATATAGTTTTTTTTTATTTTTTCGGAAAATTCTCCCTAATAATTCTTTCTATGTGGACCTATAGCACAGGATTAAGATCTGAAATTCTTATATCCTTAATGCTTTCTAGTGTTTGACTCCATATCCTGTTGCTAAACCCACTTCTTTAAAAAGCTTAGCACAAAATAATTTTGTGGCACTAATTATGGTGATATACATGCTTGAGTTCTTAAAAATGCAAAAACCCTCTTATAAGAACTATAGTTGAGCCCTGGCTGGTGTAGCTCAGTGGATTGAGCGCGGGCCTGCGACTCAGACGATCGCGGTTCGATTCTCAGTCGGGGCACATGCCTGGGTTGCAGGCCAGTTACCTGCAGGCCAACTCCCAGCAGGAGATGCACGAAAGGCAACCATACATTGATGTTTCTCTCCCTCTCTCCTTCCCTTCCCCTCTAAAGATAAATAAATAAAATCTTTAAAGAAAAAAAAAGAACTATAGTTGAAACTTTTAATTATATGTAATTATATATATGCATGTTTATAATAAAATACATATGTCATAAAGACATATTTTCATATTCTTTATTTTACATACACAGATTTTAGTTAATTAAATGTATATTTCACATTTTTATGTTACTTGTTGAATAAAATGTGTTTTTACACACAAATAAATCCACAAACACACACATGTACACACATACCTTAGCCTTACTAATAAGTGTTTGTCCAGAGCTCATTCAGGTATTAAATGGCACTTAAGACATTGAGGAATTGCTATGAATTAAGTTACCTCATTTAGCATGCCATTTGTTTCCTGATATGTGTCCTTGGTTATTATCTTCAGTAAGTGCTCATATCAAATACAAAATCCTTGAGGGGAATAAAAGGGAGAAAAAAATCGGACAGTTGTAATAGTATAATCAATAAAATATATTAAAAATTCAAAATTCTCAAATATTTATTAGTCAATGTCATCTGATTTCAAAATAATGAGACATCTTGAACTTCAATTAATTGATACCAATTGTCTTAATTTATTAAAAATTGTCAAATTTCAATTTCATTACAAATATATAACAACAAAATCACAATGACTATAGTATTAGCTCATTTCTGAGAAAAACTGTATGGAGAAAATGTAAATAAAAATACACAATAAAATAAAAGTACATGATAATTTTATTCAACTTCTTACCTTGGCCACTGAGAGACTGAATTCTAGAAGCTCCAGTCTTCTTTTTTAACGTGTGGCGCTTTACTCCTCCCTTTCGGCTCTGATAAAGTAGGTTTGAATTTATCAGAACACATTCCCCACGCTCCTGCTCTTGTACATTTAGCTATGCGTTTCCATTGCCCAAATGCTTGGATTATATACGTTCTTTCAATGTTCTTTCTCTTTCCCAGTTATCTCAATGTTCTTTCTCTTTCCCAGTTATCTACTCCTATTGTATTATATTCCAAATTTCTTGTTTTCTTTTACAATTCCTCTATTCATTTTATTCTTTTGTTTCCAACAAGTAGTTTATTCTTATAATTTGCCAGGGGTTTTGGCAATATGGAAAGCCCTCAGGGTACGGATTCAAGAGGCCCTGATTTCAAGAATTTACTCTGACACTGTGTGCATATTTTTCTTTATTAACAACATGCAATAGTGTTTCTATAGAGCATTATTTGTTCATCATTTATTCATAAGTGTTGAAGAAATAAAATACACTCATAGTTGATACATGATAAAGTATTTTGAAATTTAAATCTGTTAGATTTCATATTTCAAATTGTTTCAGGGCTGGTATTATAGATACCAGGTAATGTAATTCTAATTATAACAATAAATTTCATTTATGGAGATTCAGTTAATCAAATATCATAACAAAACTTTACTAATATCTTTATAATCATAATTATAGAAATTTATTATAGGACTTAAAGATATGAATGATTAATATGAATGATTACATAAGCAAGTTGCCCAGTTCCTCCACTTCCACACTGTGCCAATATTTTAATGGCCCTCAGCTCTGTGAAGTATTTCATTGTAAGTGCAGCTGGCGTGAAGAGTAGGCGAAGAGCACAGCTTCTTCTGCTGGTTGTTTTAATCATGCTGATTAGCATATTATTTTGGATTCCCAGTGTTAACATAATTGGACATTAGCATTAACTTACATAGATCTGTACAGTGGTATGTTTAGAACTGGAGGCTGCCTCAGCCTTGAGGTTTTTAGGTTAGATGTGAAAAACTTATAGTATTAATTCTTTGCTGTCTTATAAACTTTTGTATACATTTCATCTACACTTAAGATCACATACCTATTATCATATATATATATATATGTATATATATATATATATTTAAAGATTTTATTTATTTATCTTTAGAGGGGAAGGGAAAGAGAGAGGGAGAGAAACATCAATGTATGGTTGCCTCTCATGCGTCCCCTACTGGGAACTGGCTTTCAACCCAGGAATGAGTCCTGACTGGGAATTGAACTGAGGTTGTTTGGTTCTCAGGCCCATGCTCAATCCACTGAGCTACACCAGCCAGGGCCATATACCTATTATTTTTAATGGAACTCAAACATCTATTTTTAAAATGCTTATGTAATTTTGAAAATGAGTCTGATAGTCACAGACTGTGCTTCTCCAGAACTCACTATGTTTTTTCAAGATGAGAGATATTGTCCTTAAAGGAGATTGTTATGGTTTTTTTCAAGCAAATTCCATCTTGACAAATAATCGCATAATGGAGGGAACTTTGTTTTAAAAATGCACAAAATATGTTTCTAATAAAAGTATCATGTAAATTGACCATAATTAACATAGTTATGGCAATCTCATTATTTGCACATTTTAATCAGGATTTAGTGAAATTGCATGCAATTTAACAGGCTGTACAGCAACAATTCTTAGTAGTAACACAGCGGGATTCATTTTTCAGGATGAAAGATCACCCACTATTAACTTGCACTGCTGGTGAGACTGAAAAATACTCAGATGAAAGCTTTAAATTGGCTCTAAGGGTAGAGATTTCTTCGCAAACCCTGGGTAGTATATTAAGGAAAACTGAAGTATTTAATTTTAATTAGAATATTGAATTAGACTCTAAGTCAAATCTAGGACAGAGTTACAAAAGAAACTGTCTCATTGTAGTTAAAAGTGCTAGAATGAATGTACTGCACCCCAAGCAGAACATTTATGGAATTCTAACTAGAAAGCAAGGATGGAAAGTAACTGATAAGAGATGCTAGAAACCACCCCATAGGCAGAAAAGTCTGAATTACAACACTTCAAGAAGAATACAAATAGGCATTTAGATAATAATTTCCATATAAATGTAATTATAGAAGTTTTAACCTTGGTAGTAAAAGAGTTTTATTTAACTAACCTCCGTAATATAATCTATATTATGGTTAATACCCTGATTATCACAAGAATTTAATTGCATTGACAAGTCTTATAATTTCAAATCTTTTTGTTCCCTTGTACTTTCCCACTGCTTCAACCAGTTTCAAGGTAATCCAGCAATTCTTTTCATTTGAACTAGAGCCAGGTAAATCCTGCATCTTGCTCTTGTGCTTCATTAAGGTAGGGGAGTAATATACCTGGGATAACCCACTCAGGACTGACCTGAAAGTTCATAGCCATCTCTAAAGACCCCCTGACCAATGTAGAATGGAGGCCAATGGGTGTATCATTCTGAGATGCTCTTTGGATTACTCAGCAGGTTTCATGGAATGGAACGCTGCTCTTAGAGCAGTTGGCAATCACCATAAAGCATCGTTGAACTGGTTCTTCAACCTTTCTTGTTTTACATCCTCTGTCGCTTACAACTGTTTCCTGTAATCATTTTGGGAGTAAACTACTTCCATTCAAGCCTGTGTCTTAGGATCAATTTATAGAGACCCCAGGCTGAAATATATTTCAGAAAATAAGGAAGGAAATTAAGTTTATAACCACAACCATTACTGATTCTTAGAATTTATCATTAAAACCATTAAATGTCTAGGAAATGAGTATATTCACTGTGAATGTTCCAACTTTTATATTTATTAAATTTATCTATAAATAATTGAAGTTTTTGCATAGTGGAAGTAATCACAGTTCATTACATGGTTAGCAGACNGATAATAATTTTCCATATAAATGTAATTATAGAAGTTTTAACCTTGGTAGTAAAAGAGTTTTATTTAACTAACCTCCGTAATATAATGTATATTATGGTTAATACCCTGATTATCACAAGAATTTAATTGCATTGACAAGTCTTATAATTTCAAATCTTTTTGTTCCCTTGTACTTTCCCACTGCTTCAACCAGTTTCAAGGTAATCCGGCAATTCTTTTCATTTGAACTAGAGCCAGGTAAATCCTGCGTCTTGCTCTTGTGCCTCGTTAAGGTAGGGAAGTAATATACCTGGGATAACCCACTCAGGACTGACCTGAAAGTTCATAGCCATCTCTAAAGACCCCCTGACCAATGTAGAATGGAGGCCAATGGGTGTATCATTCTGAGATGCTCTTTGGATTACTCAGCAGGTTTCATGGAATGGAACGCTGCTCTTAGAGCAGTTGGCAATCACCATAAAGCATCGTTGAACTGGTTCTTCAACCTTTCTTGTTTTACATCCTCTGTCGCTTACAACTGCTTCCTGTAATCATTTTGGGAGTAAACTACTTCCATTCAAGCCTGTGTCTTAGGATCAATTTATAGAGACCCCAGGCTGAAATATATTTCAGAAAATAAGGAAGGAAATTAAGTTTATAACCACAACCATTACTGATTCTTAGAATTTATAATTAAAACCATTAAATGTCTAGGAAATGAGTATATTCACTGTGAATGTTCCAACTTTTATATTTATTAAATTTATCTATAAATAATTGAAGTTTTTTGCATAGTGGAAGTAATCACAGTTCATTACAGGGTTAGAAGACCAAGGTAGTTCATGTCCTTGGGAAATTCATTACAAATAAAGATAGCTGTCAAAATTGAATTTTCACAGAATTAATGTGGTAACATGGATATTCTGCAAAACACTCCCTTCATTTGATAAAAATGAGAATAACAGGGATGGACCCAAGATCTCCCAGTTTCATTGTGTGGTTTCTAAAATCATAGCCTATCCTTCTGGTTTAATTGATTGTGTTTCTGTGGTTGTGACTGTGATTATTGTTGCTAAAACTTCTGAAGTTGCCAGGCAGACTTAGAGATACACAGTTTTGATAGGTGACATGTTTTGTTTGTAGTGTTTATTGAGAAATGATGATGCTCAAAGTGCTGCAATGTATGCTAGTCAAAATTTTTATAACAATGGCATGCAAAGATTACTCTTTTATAATTAAGAGAATACAAAGAAAAGCAAGTTAAGTGATCCACCCATATTGGTAGAAAGCAGCTGGTTGAGATTTGAACCAATGTTTACGACTTCAAAAGCGAGAGATAGCCCCCCTGCTCTTGCATGAGCTAGGTATTCAGCGAATAATGTCCATGATACATACAGTTTTTCAAAGTCACTTGTTCTTTTGAAACTGCAGTCTGAATTAAGAGTTATCTTTCATAAAACTAATGGGGAAATATCCTATTTATATCAGGAAACTCTAGATTGACTGTGAAAATTGATAATTTGTTGACATTTACATTGCTCTGCTTTAATATTTATTACTCAAATTTAATGTAAATATAAAAGTTATAATGGTATCTGTTATTTCCCCATAGACTTATAATCATGAACTTTAGCTAATAGTTCTTATCAGTTGTAAATAGTTGAAATTTCAGATGATGTCATAAATCATGAAATGTTTATCTTTATTTTTATATGAAAACAGATCACACTTTCAACTCAATTTCAACAGACCTCTGGCATTAGATCTCTTCTTCACAATTAACTGCCTTGGCAACTATTCTCACTCACTTTATTCTTGGTCTAACTTTTCTAAACTGATTGGTGCTCCAGGGGACACTGTGCATGTAAACGCAATGTGAATGGCACCCTTATAACAGGGCAACATGATGACTCACAAGTTATCTGGGTTTTTTGAAAATTTATGCTAGAATACTCACTTATTAGTTGGTGATTCTGGACAAACTGCACACTAGATAATCCTACCAACTTTATAATGAGGGAGTTACAGTAAGATCTTTGAAGTTTTATCTCAGTCTCTTCCAACTTAAATTATACCTAACACAATATTGATGAAGCTTCATATATATGGATGGTAACTGGAAGTATTCCTATCCCTATTCTATATCATTTATAGGTTTCATAGAGAATGTATAAGAGTGTACCAAATAACTATAGTACTTGTTTTATGTTTTGGATATTTTTATTTTACTTTGAGGTTTTTTTGAGGCATAACTTTGTCAAGATATTTACAGTCACTATTGAGTTTTAGGACACTAATGTAGTTACCTATTACTTTTCTCTCTTGAAACCAATCTGAATTAGGCAATGATTTTATATACCAAGTCATTGCATTTAATGCTGCTTACAGTTGACATCTAGAAATAAAACAGAAAATTTGGTGCCATAAGAAAGGTTTGATGAATATCTGCATAGAAATTACTATTGAGAAGCAAAATAGGAAGGATCAAAGGTAGAAGCTTTACCAAATCAAAAATTCAGGAACATAGACAGTCATATACAAAATGTGAATATACATATGTAAATGTACACTAGATACAGGTATGGGGAGGCCAAAAGTGGAATTTATTCATAAAAATTATATATTTATTCTTACATGTTTATACTTTAGTCACCTTCAGTTACTTTTCATCTAATGCAATACACATCTTGAGACATCTTTTTTCTGCTGCTCAAAAGTTTTTGAACTCTTCGATTTTGATAACTTTCAATACATCTGCCATTTTTTTTACTTCTTCCACAGCAGCAAAATATTTCTATTTGAGGACTGTTTTCATCCAGGGAAACAAAAGAAAATATACTTGGGGCAAGACAGTATGAATAGGGAGGATGGGCACATGGGTCATTCTGGTTTTTGTTGGAAAACTGCTGAACATTCAGCATGTTCTGGGCAGGCGCATTTGTAAATCACCCATCATGAAATGGGAAAATGTGTTGAAAGAATCTGCAAAACAATTCACTGAAGCTGAACACAACCTCTCACAACAATGCCTGCTGGTACCCTGCTACAGATGGGTATACTCATCTAGAGGGGCATGACTGTAAGAGACTCCCCTTCAGAAGATAATTCCATTTTTTTGTTTTAAGGGGTCCCCCTCATACAAAGTTTTCAATTGTTTAAAATTAATTCTCCTCATTTATAGAAAGGAGAAACAAGCTCTCTTCTGGTTATGATGTTGTGGAAAATGAATGGAGGGTGTTTATGATTCCATATAAGTTTTTTGAAATGTTTGTTCTATATCTTTGAAATATGTCATTGGTATTTCAATAGGAATTGCACTGAATCTATAAATTGCTTTGGGTAGTATGAACATTTTGATGATGTTAATTCTTCCTATTCATGAACACATTATACACTTACATTTATTTCTATTTTCCTTAATTTTTTTCTTCAGCGTTATGTACTTTTCTGAGTACAGGTCTCTTACCTCATTGTTTTGATTTACAAATGAAAGTACCTTATTCCTAGGTACTTTATTTTTCTTTTTGCTATAGAAAATGGAATTTTTCCCCTAGATTTTTGTTTCTAATATTTCAATATTAATGTACAAAAATGCCTTCCATTTCTGTATATTGACTTCATACACCACTGTTTTGCCAACGTCACTTATTAAGTTGAGTAGTTTTTGGTGGAGTCTACAGGGCATCCTATGTACACTCTCATGTCATCTGCAAACCATAAATGACCCCAAGCAGCCTCAGAAGTTTTGAGAAAGAAGAATAAAGTAGGAGGGATCACAATACCTGATATCAAACTATATTACAAAGCCACTCTAATCAAAACAGTCTGGTACTAGTATAAGAGGAGACACAGAGACCAACGGAATGGAATAGAGACCAGATATAAACCCATGTCTCACTGGTCAATTAATATTCAACAGAAGTGTCAGGAACATGAAATTAAATAAAAATAGCCTCTTCAACAAATGGTGTCGGGAGATCTGGAAAGCTATGTACAAAAGAAAGAAGAAAGGAAGGGAAAAAGATACTCAACCACCAACTTACACCACATATAAAAATAAATTCAAGATGGATAAAAGACTTAAAAATAAGTCATAAAGCCATAAAAGTCCTAGAGGAGAATATAGGCAAGAAAATCTCAAGTACTTCACACAACAATATTTTCACCAATATGTCCCCCAAAGCAAAGGACATAAAGGAAAGAATAAACAAATGGGACTTTTTCATGATAAAACCTTCTGCACGGCTAAAAAAAATCAGCAAAATGAAAAGGTAACTAACCATATGGGAAAATATATTTGTCACTGATACCTCAGACAAGGATTTGATCTCCAACATCTATAAACTCATGACAGAGGGAAGACAGTGGCGTGGTAGGAGAGAGCAGATTCCACTTCCCCCTACACATGGGAGAAAATCCTGGCTGATCTTCAGAGCAACAGAGGAAACAGCCAATAGCACCATGACATATATAAAAACAGAAGATCAAAAATTGTAGCGGACATTGAAAAGCCAGACAGGAAGGAGAGTGCTTCAGGACAAAAAGAGCCCAGGGGATCAGTTCGGGAACCAGGGAGGCTGTAGCCCCAGGTCCCACGGTCACAAGTCAGCCACAAGGCTCTTGGGAGAAAACTGGGTCAACCACTCCCTCCCCAGCCAAACAAGGTTTGAGCAGCACTGGGAGAGACCTGGTTGCTTGAAGTCACAGAGAGGGGACTAAGGACTAAGTGGCAAACATATAGGGGCTGTGAGCACCCATGCATAGCCCTGGGAAGAGTGAACACGTGAGCCTGTGCAGCCAGAGGTGGCTTGGTAGAGTGCCCAGGCTCCACAACCTGGGGACAGTGTGCTTTGTGGAACACCTGGAGCCAACACCCATATACCCGGGGTGAGCGCACGCCGGTATCCCACACCCAAGGACCACCAGAAAGGCACCAGGCTAGCTCTGGGGACAGTACAGGCTGATTGAGTGCAGAACAGGGAGGGAGAAAAGCAATACCAATTCTTCCTCAGTCTGCTGCAGGCAGTAAGACCAGAAAAACCGGTTTGGCCAGTTGAAAACCAGCAAGGGTTTTTTGTTTGTTTGTTTGATTTTTTAAAAGTAATTTTTGATTCTTCTTATTTTTATACTTCTCAGTTCCTTTCACTTCTTTCTTTCTTTCTAGTTTTATTTCTTCTTCCCTTCTTTCCAATTTTATCTCTTCTGCTTTTTTTCCACTTTCTTTTTTTGTTTTTAAATACCTGTAAGTGAAATAAAAAAACCTGGAACTGTGAAAAGACCAGAGTTGGACACAAAGAGGGGGCATCCCAACAGCTGGGACAAAGAGACAAATTTCACTTTGATATTACAGAGAACCTGCAAGATATTGCATATTTGTAATATTATTTTTATTATTCTTACATATTTTATTTTAATAGTATTTTTGTATTTCTCTTCTTTCTGTAAAGTCTTCTTTGCTTGGCTGGTTATATTGTATCACTTGACAGGTTTCCCCTGTTTTCTCATTCATAGTGTATTGCTAATTTAGTGTCCTTCACTTCACATGTGTTCCATTAGCTCACTACTCAAGGGCCTATACTCCCTATTCCTGCTATCTAGATCTCATAGATTCTGTCATATGATTGGTGCTCTAATATTATTGTAAATAATAGCTATTCCATACAATTGTAAATACTACAAAACACCCCTCCCAGATTTTAACCCACTTCACAGTTTCCTGAACTCTATTACTGTAGTGGTTAACTTTATTCTCTCACACACTACACTTATTTAGTATCCTTTACTCTTACCTTACCTCAAAATCTGACCTCCCACAATCTTACTGCTTTCTAGATGTGACTCATAATCCTTCCCTCCCCAACAAGAATCTTATCTTCTTCCCATCCTTTCTAAAAAGTGGCTACTTGGGTGGAATATCATGGTTAACACTATACATAGCCAAAGGATCTTCTATCTCTTCTCTACCAGCTGTTGCTGTAAATAACATAGAATACTCTCTTGCTGCCTTAAACCATTTTGCCTTACCTCTCCAACTGATCACAAAAAAAGAATAGGTAAGCTATAAACACCAGGAGACCCAAAAGAGACTGCACCACTGAATCTCACAGGTATTCTAACACAGAAGTTCACAGCATAAACCCGGGGACCCAGAACAGATCAATTTAAGAAGATAAAGCTAGCAAGAAGAGTCTCACAAACAATGGGACGACAAAGAAACAATCCCCAAATGAAGAGAAAGGAGGAAGCTTCAGAAAGAATGCTAAATGAACTATAGGCAACTCAACTATTAGATTGAGTTCAAAGCAATGGTTATCAGGAATCTCCATGAGCTCACAGTCAATTACCAGAAACTACAGGGAAACTACAACGAACTCACTGTAAACTATATCAACATAAAAAAGGAAATAGAAACTATCAGCAAGGGGCAAGAGAAATGAAGAACACAGTTTCTGAACTGAAGTACACAGTAGAAGGAGTCAAAAGCAGGATTGATGAAGAAGAAGATTGGAATACTGAGCTGGAGGATAAAGTCAAAACAAAACAAAACAAAACAAAAACACCCAGAAAGAGCAAGGAAAGGAAAATAGGCTCAGAAAAAATGAAGAGGGGTTAAGACAAACGCAAGACAATATGAAACATAATATCCATATAATAGGGATATCAGAAGGAGAAAAAGAGCAAGGAATAGAAAACTTATTTGAAAAAGTAATGATAAAACATTTCCTTATTTGATGAGAGAAAAAGTCACACAAATCCAGGAAACACAGAGTTCCAATCAAGAGGAACCCAAAGAGGCCCACCTCAAGACGCATCATAATTAAAATGGCAAAATTTCAAGAAAAAGAGACAATCTTAAAGGCAGCAAGGGAGAAAAAGGAAGTAACATACAAGGGAGCCCCGATAAGGTAAGCAGCAGACTCTCCATGGAATCGCTTCAAGCCAGAAGAGAATGGCAAGAAATTATTCCAAGAAATTATTCCAGAAATTATTCCAAGTAATGAGAACCACAGGCCTACAACCAAGGCTACTTTACCCAGCAAGGCTTTCAATCAAGATAGAAGGCCAAATAAGAAGCTTCCCAGACAAAAGAAGTCTAAAAGAATACACCTCCACCAAACCAGCTCTTCAAGACATGCTAAAAGAACTGCTTTAAGAAGAGGAAGAAAAAGAGAAGGAGAGAGAGGAACACAGGTACAAAAATGGCAATGAATAAGTACATATAAATAATAACCTTAAATGTAAGTGGATTAAATGTTCCAATCAAAAGACATAGAATAGCTGAATGGATAAGAAAGCATGACCCACACATTTGCTGCCTACAAGAAACCCACCTCAGGACAAAAGATCTACACAGACTAAAAGTGAAGGGCTGGAAACAAATTTTCCAAGAAAATGGACAGGAAAAAAAGCCAGAGTAGCAATACTCATATCAGACAAAATAGACATCACAAAAAAGACCATAAAGAGAGACCCAGATGGTCACTTCATAATACTCAAGGGAAGAATCCACTAAGAAGACATAAGCATGTAAATATATATGTACCCAATGTAGGAGCACCCAAATACATAAAGAAAATCTTAGAGGACTTTAGAAAAGATATTGACAGCAACACAATTATAGTAGGGAATTTTAACACCCCACTGTCAAAAATGACCAGATCTTCCAAACAAAATATCAACAAAGATATTGTGGCATTGAACAAAGCCCTAGATAAAATGTACTTAACTGATATATATATAGAACCCTTAATCCNATATATATATATGGGATATATATATATCCCTTCTTCCCAAAGAAGGTAAATGCACATGGAATATTTTCAAAGATAGACCACATGATAGGACACAAAACAAGCCTCAACAAATTCAAAAAAATTGAAAAGAAGCCAAAAGTTATGGGACACAGTGAAGACAGTCCTGAGAGGGAAGTTCATAGCAACACAGTCTTACCTAGAGAAGATAAACATTTCACACAAACAATCAAACCCTACACCTATGAGAACTTGAGGAACAACAACAAAGACAGCCCAGAGCAAGTAGAAGGAAGGAAATTACCAAGGTCAGAGCAGAATTAAACAACATAGAGATGAAAAGCACAACTCTAAGGATCAATGAATCTAGGAGCTGGATTATTTTTGAGAAGATAAGCAAAATGGACAAATCTTTAAGTAGGCTTATCAGGAAAAAAAGAGAGAGGACTCAAATAAACATAATCAGAAATGAAAGTAGAGAGATTACAACCAATACCACAGAAATAGAAAGGACATAGAAAGGATGGTAAGAAATTACTATGAAGAACTATATGCCAAGAAATTTGAAAACCTAGGTGAAATGGACAATTCTAGAAAAATATAATCTTCCAAAACTGAATGAAGAAGAAACAGAAAGCCTGAACAAACCAAAAACTGCAGATGAAATTGAAGCAGTAGTAAAAAAAAATCTCGACACACAAAAGCCCTGGACCAGATGGTTTCACAGGTGAATTCTATAAAGCATTTAAGGAAGAGCTAACCCCTATCCTTCACAGACTACTTCAAAAAATCCAAAATTATGGAAGACTCCCAAACTCTTTTTATGAAGTCAACATCGCTCTAATCCCCAAACCAAATAAATACACAACAAAGAAAGAAAACTTCAGGCCAGTATTGCTGATGAACATAGACACTAAAATCCTCAACAAAATATTGGCAAACCGCATCCAACAATATATTAAAAATATCATACACCATGACCAACTGGGATTCATCCCAGGGATGCAAGGATGGTTCAATATTCGCAAATCAGTAAATGTAATACATGACATAAGCAAAAGCAAAGACAGAAATCACATGATCATATCAATAGATGCAGAAAAAGCATTTGATAAGATACAACACCCATTTATGATAAAAACATTCAGCAAAGTGGGAATAGAGGGAGCATTCCTCAACATAATAAAGGCCATATACGAGAGACCCACAGCCAATTTCATACTCAATGGGCAAAAACTAAAAGCTTTACTACTAAAATCAGGAAGAGGACAAGGTTGTCCACTTCCACCACTTCTATTCAATATAGTACTGGAAGTTGTAGACAGTGATCAAAGTTTTAGCCACTGGAAGTGATCAAACAAGAAAAAGAAATAAAAGGCATCTAAATTGGAAAGGAGGACACAAAACTGCCACTGTTCACAGATGACATGACGGTGTACATAGAAAATTCTATAGAAAATCCTACAGACTTGAACAAAACATTGATCTACCTAATAAATGAATTTGGCAAAACAGTGGGATACAAAGTCAATATCCAGAAATCAAAGGCATTTTTCTATACCAACCATGAAACAGCAGAAGCAGAAATCAAGAAAAAAATCTCATTCAATATACCAAAAAGAATAAAGACCTAGGAATAAACCTAACCAAGGAGGTAAAAGACCTGTATGCAGAAAACTCACAACACTGAAGAAAGAAATCAAGGAAGACACAAACAAATGGAAACATATACCATGTTCATGGATCAGAAGAATTAACATCATCAAAATGTCCATACTACCCGAAGCAATCTACAGTTTCAATGCAATACCTATTAAAGTACCAATGGTGTATTTCACAGACATAGAACAAACACTTCAAAAGTTTATATGGAACCATAAACAACTCAGAATAGCTGCTGCAATTTTGAGAAAGAAGAACAAAGTAGGAGGGATCACAATACCTGATACTAAGCTGTATTACAAGGCCACTGTAATCAAAATAGTCTGGCTGGCATAAAACCAGGCTTATGTACCAATCAAACAGAACAGAGAGCCCAGAAATAAACCCAAGTGTTTATGGTCAATTAATATTTGACACAGGGGACAGTAACATAAAATAGTAGCCTCTTTGACAACTGGTATTGGGAGAACTAGACAGCTACATGCAAAAAAAATGAAACTCGAGCACCAACTTACATCATACACCAAAATAAATTCAAGGTGGATAAAAGATGTAAATATAAACCATGACAGCATTAAAGTCCTAGAGGAGAACATAGGCAGGAAAATATCAGATATTTCATGCAGCAATATTTTTACTGACATGTCCCCTAGAGCAAAGAATATAAAGGAAAGAATAAACAAATGGGATCTCATCAAAATAAAAAGCATCTGAATGACTAAAGAAAACAGTATTAAAATATAAAGAGAACCAACTGTATGGGAAAACATATCTGCCAATGATACCTCAGACAAGGGTTTAATCTCCAAAATATATAAAGAACTTCAATGACTCCATTCTAAGAAGACAAGCTACCCAATTAAAAATGGGCAAAGGACTTGAACAGACACTTCTCCATGGAGGACATACAGAGGATCCAGAGACACATGAAAAGATGCTCAATATTACTAGCTATCAGAAAGATGCAAATTAAAACCACAATGAGATACCATTTCACACCAGTCAGAATAGCCATCATAAATAAGGCAACAAATAAGTGTTGGAGAAGATGTGGAGAAAAGGGGACTCTAGTGCACTGTTGGTGGGATTGCAGACTGGTGCAACCATTATGGAATACAGCATGGAATTTCCTCAGAAACTAAAAATTAAGCTGCCTTTTGATCCAGCAATTGCAGTGCTGGGATTATACCCTAAGAATCCCAAAACACCAATTCAAAAGAACCTATGCACCCACAATGTTCATAGCAGCACAATTTACAACAGCCAAATGTTGGAAGCAACCTAGGTGCCCATCAGTAAATAAATGGATCTGAAAACTATGGTACATATACACAATGGAATTCTATGCAGCAGAAAGAAAGAAGGAGCTACTACCCTTTGCAATAGCATGGATGGAACTGGAAAGCATTATGCTGAGTGAAATAAGACAGGCAGTGAAAGACAAATACCACATAATCTCACCTTTATCAGGAACCTAAACAACAAAACAAACAAGCAAAATACAACCAGAGACACTGAAATTGAGAACAGGCTGACAGTGACTAGAGGGGAGAGGGGAGTTTCAAGGGAAAAGGGGTAGGGTTTACAGGAACAAATATAGGGGACACATGGACAAAAAACCTAGGTGGGTGGAAGTGGAAAGGAGGTGAGGATGGATCGGTGGGTGGCCTGGGATGGGAGTAAAAGACAGAAAACTGTACTTGAACAATTAAAATAAAATTTAAAAAAAGGAAGAAGAACTCACCCAACTCCACACCAGGAAAACAAACAATCTAATTAAAAAGTGGGCAAAGGACCTGAACAGACACATCTCCAAGGAGGATAATACAGAGGGCCCAGAGACATATAAATGGATGCTCAACATCACTAGCCATCAGAGAGATGAAAATCAAAACCACAATAAGATACAGCTTCACACCAATCAGAGTGGACATCATAAACCAATCAACTAACAAGTGCTAGCAAGGTTGTGTAGAAAAGGGAACCCTAGTGTACTTCTGATGAGAATGCAGACTGGTACAGCTAATGTGGAAAACAGTATGGAATTTCCTCAGAAAACTAAAAATGGAACTACATTTTGACCTGACACTTCCACTGCTGGGATTATACCCTATTAATCCTGAAACACCAATTCAAAACCCCAAAACCATAAAACTCCTAGAGGAGAATACAGGCAGAAAAATCTCAGGTATTTTCACACAGCAATATTTTCACCGATATGTCCCCCAAAGCAAATAAGTGCCCATCAGTAAATGAGTGGATAAAAAAAACTGTGCTACATTTACACAATGGAATACTACATAGCAGAAAGAAAGAAGGAGCTCCTACCCTTTGTGACTGTGGACGGATCTGGAGAGCATTATGCTAAGAGAAATAAGCCAGGTGGGGAAGGACAAATACTGTATGATCTCACCTATAAGTGGAACCTAATCAACAAAACAAACAAGTGAGCAAAATATAACCAGAGACATTGAAATGAAGAACAATCTGACAGTAACCAGAGGGGAGGAAGGTGGGGATAACAAAGAAGAGGAAAGGAAAGAAGAGGAAAGATCCTCAAGGAACATGTATAAAGTACCCATGGAAAAAGACAATGGAGGGAGAGGATTGAATATGGGTAGGACAGGGGGAGAGCAATGGGGGGAAATCAGGACAACTGTAAGAGAAAAACAATAACAATGAATGAAAGCAGTGGGAAAGGAAGAATGAGAGGTGCAGAGAATAAAAAGCTTAGTGGGTAGGCATAAAAAAGATGGGGGTGGGGAGATTAAGAATAGTATAGGAAATAGGGAAGCCAAAGAACTTATATGTATAATTCACGGGCATGAACTGAGGGGAGTGTGGTGGGGCATAAAGGGGAGAATAAAATTGGGAAAACTGTAATAGCATAATCAATAAAATATACTTAAATGAATGGAGATCATTCTTGAGAATAATCACCTGGAATGAAAGAGCATAGGCTGGAGAGCATGGGATGATAGTAGGAGAGATTTTTGACACCAATTACCCATGTTACTTAATACAACAAAGTAGCATACTGATGCATACTGATTTGTCCTATCCTATAAAGGATAAAATACAGTCACAATGGTATTTTTGTTGTTATTAAAATTATTATTTTTGTTGTCACAATGTCTCAAAGCTAAAACTTTGCTGACCAGAACCAGAAGGGCATCTCTGCCAAATGGTGAGTGCACCAGGCAAACTCAGTGAGCAAAACCCACATTAGTGAGAATAAAAAGTGCCACAATATGTACCTGGAATAGCAGCTATTTAAAAAAATGGGCTGATAAAATGGTAGTTTGTAGCAGACTAATTTGAAAAATTGAAAACTATTTTAGGTGACAAATTATTACAGCTCTACTCAGTTAGAGATGTATCCACATGACAGTAAACATGGCCACATCCCTAAGTTTGACAAAATTGGAACTTTTAATAATATAACCCTATGCGTGGTGTTTTCCCACTCCTAAATTTAAATTCAGTTGATTGAGTTATGCTTTTACCTCTGTAAGACTAGTTTCCTCATCACCAGGAAATAAAAAATAGTATCTATTTAATAAACCTGTTGAAAGAAATCCATGTTAATGCATGTAAAGTCCTCAGGACAGTATTTGGCATATAGTAAGTACTCCATAAGTGAAGTGGACACAGGTATATGTCCCAAGATGTTTAACATTGTCTCTATGAGAACGTGTAGTGCAAACATCAATGTGCTAAGTAAGGAATTATTTACATCATCAATGTACATAGTACAATGATGTGCAGTACTTAACATGGTAATATAGACATTTAATTTATTGACATGAAAATATGTTCCTTTAAAATTTAACCAAATATAGTAGTTAGAAAATATTATAAAGATTTCTATTACTGAGAGGAGGGAAGATGGCAGCGGAGTAGGGCAAAGGATTTCGCTTCTCTCCACCCACCGGAGAAGGACCTGGCTGATCTGTGGAAGAGCACAGCAGATGCCAAACTGGGACCCAGCATATAAGAAGGCAGGACTCCAGAGACTGTAGCAGACACTGAATGACCAGAGGTTGAGGAGAGGAGACGACCACAGATCAACAAGGTACGAGGGAGCAGCACAGAGGCGGTGGCGGGCCCCCTGCCAGGCCAAACCAGGGCCCAGGCTGGCCGCCCAGGTCTCTGAGAGCCGAGGGTGGGCAACACCGTCTCTGGGAGAGAACTGGTCACTGGCACCACCCCTGTCTGGCAGGGCGCAGATTGGAAAACACCATAGGAGATCGGTCTGCCAGTAGTGGCAGAGACAGGAGAGAGCATTCGGAAGCAAACCAGAAAGCTCTGATAACCCGATAACCCGTGGAGTCAGGTTGCTGGCTTGGGAGAACTGAGAGTTGCCAGAGCACTCCCTGCTTTGAAGGGCCCGTGCCTGCCTGTGAGCAGTCCCAGGGAGTCTCGGGCTGCTGTCAGGCCCTCCAGAAGTGGGTCAGTTGCGAGCTCCATCCCTACTCAGCCGGCGCAGACCAACCCCAGCCCTGCTCACCCGGCGTCGAGGCGGCACAAACTGGCTCCATCCCTGCTCAGCTGGCGCAGACTAGGAGACACTGTGAGTCAAGCATTGATCTTCGGCTTGACCGGCTGCAAGTCGCTCACGACTCCCGGGTCCCGAGTGGCCCGCGTCATCTCCAGCGCCTGCTCCTTCAGCCATGCCCACCTTCCCAGCCCCCTGGCTTCATCAGCCTCGGGTCTCACACGCCTTCCCGGCCCCCAAGGGGCCCCGAGCAGGCCGTCTACTCGGGAAACTGCCAGTCGCCCGTGCTTTTCCCGTGGGGCAGGGTCTGCGCCGACCCTCGGCTTGGGGAATTGAGAGTTGCCCAGGTGACCCCTGTGGCACAGGACCTGCACCGGCTGGCGAATAAATTCGGGGAGTCTCTGGCTGCTGGCTGGGCCCCTGGAAGAGAGCCAGTTACCAGCTTCACCCCTACTCAGTCGGCGCAGACAGGGAAACACAGGGAGTCAGGCTGTTGCTATTGGTTTGGGAGAATTGTGAGTTGCCCTGTGTATTCAGCCACAACACAGGGAAAGGTCCACACCCAAGCCTACGAGAACAAGAAAGCCAGGCTGGGAGCGTGCACCCTCATGTCAGACCAGGGCTGGGAAGCCTGGGAGAAAATCCGCTCTCAGTAGGGCGCCGGTGAGAGGCGCCAGTCTGGATCTTGGGGGGTACTGGCAAGACCAGTTGAGTGTACCAAGGCACGAGGAGAGCCACAATAACAGCCCCTCAGGCGGCTGCAGTTAGTGAGACCAGACGGGTTGACTCCCTGGACACCAACCGGAGGAGTAGTGGGAGCAGAGAAGACCAAGATACCTACAGGAGACTGCACCACTGAATTCCACAGGTATCCTCCACAGAGTTCATGCCATAAACTCAGGGTACCAGAACAGATCAATCTAAGAAGCTGAGGCCAACGAGAAGAGCAGCACAAACAATGGGGAGACAAAGAAACAATCCCCAAATGAAAGAAAAGGAGGAAGCCTCAGAAAGAATGTTAGATGAAATAGAGGCCAGTCAACTATCAGATGTGGAATTCAAAGCACTGGTTATCAGGAAATTCAAAGAGCTTACAACGAACTACCAGAAACTACAGGGGAGCTACAATGAACTCTCC